>NC_064631.1:563518686-564768686 GCF_023864275.1 Schistocerca cancellata
TGAACCTATGTACAAACGGGCCAGCAGTTTGGTAAGGACTAGTTTACCCATGATTTCGCATGGGCTTAAGACTTGTCGGTAAAAACACATTGTAGTTCAGTAATTACTTACATGGAGTGTCACGTGTTAGGCTCGAGTTTTAGCAGTACCGGACGGTGTGAATTTCATAATATTTCTGTGGTGTCACCGCCAGACACCACACTTGCTAGGTGGTAGCTTTTAAATCGGCCGCGGTCCGCTAGCATACGTCGGACCCGCGTGTCGCCACTGTCAGTAATTGCAGACCGAGCGCCGCCATAAGGCAGGTCTAGAGACACTTCCTAGGACTCGCCCCAGTTGTACAGCAAGGAACGGTTCACTGACAACTACGCTCTCATTTGCCGAGACGATAGTTAGCATAGCCTTCAGCTACATTTGCTACGACCTAGCAAGGCGCCGTATTCAATTGATATTGAGGTTCTATTAATGTATCATCAAGAGCGATGTTCTACAAATGTGGATTAAAGTTAAGTATTCCAGAAGCTACGTACTTTCCTTTATAGCATTCATTACGTATCCTGTTTCAGACCTCACGCCAGCCTGCGTGAGTTTAAGCGCGTGCCTTTCGGCTTCCTCTCATTGTGTCTAGGCTGTCTTGTCTAGACACAACATATTTGGCGACGAGGATCAAAAAGGATCTTGTTCTTTATACTTGCTTTGCCCTAATTTACTTGTGTCATGGCTTCGCCACATTCTCCAGATGTACTGTCCGAATTTTATCGTTTGCAGAATCAGCAGACGCAGGCCTTAATGGATGCCCTTGGACAGCTCGTCCAGGATCAACGTGCAATGCAAAAAGATTCGGCCGCCGCCGCTTCACCGCTACAGCAGCCACAAAACGCAGTTGCACCACCCTTTCGGCCTTATGATGCAGCAATGGAAAGCTGGACGGAGTGGTCACGCCAATTTGGATTCCATCGCGCCGCCTACAGAATTCAAGGTAACGAGCGGCAGCCTCATCTCCTTTCTTGTGTAGGTGTGTCCACCTACCGTGTGATAGTGAAATTGTTTCCCAGACGCGACGTAGCAACTCTGTCCTACGAAGAAATTTTGTCTGCATTGGATGCCTATTTCAAAGAAACAGTCAATGTAGTTGCAGAAAGGTATACGTTCTTTCGTACAAAACGTACGGCCGGTCAAACTAATCGGGAGTGAGTTGCAACATTGCAAGGCCTTACTAGGGATTGTGCATTTGAGTGTGAATGTGGACTCCCTTATTCAGATACTATGGTGCGTGATGCAATTGCACAGAACGTTTCTGATGTTCGCATAAGGGAACAGATTTGGAAACTAGTCAATCCCTCCCTTCAACAAGTGATAGACATATTGGATAGGCAAGACACACTTGACTTTGCTCAGGAATCATTTGAAACTTCGCCAGCTGTGTGTCACATTAACCGGCCCGCCGGGCGAGCTGCACGGAACTGTAAACAGCCCTCGCGCCCTTCCACGCAGCCACGTGTCCCGCGCCAGCATGCAAATACAGTGATAAAATCATGCCCGCGTTGTGCAACTAGACATTCGCGTGAGAATTGCCCGTCACGCCAAGCTATTTGCTTTTTCTGTAGTAAAAAAGGACATGTTCAAAGTGTTTGCCAGAAAAAAGCTCAAAACGGACACTAACAACCATTCCAGGCCCTCTGCTTCGCGCCGGAATCGAACCAAGAATACTCGGGTTCGTGAACCTTCGCCCATGGACATTCATGTAGTTAATTCCACTCCGTCCAGTGCTACTCTCTCTAACAGTGACTGTGTTCGTCCCACAAAAAGTGTACGTCGACGTCGACGGAAATCCCGTCACGTCGCAAGTGATTCTGTACCAGTGTCTGTTGACGTTGCACAAAACAGTCGCTCTTGTCGTCAGCACGACAATAAACTTTTTGTAGATTTGGACTTTGACGGACAAGTGATAATGTTCCAGCTCGATACCGGAGCTGCAGTTTCATTGCTCAATAAAGACACGTACAAACAACTGGGCACCCCTCCGTTGCGTGCCGCAAATGTTAAGTTACATAGTTATTCTGGCCAGCATATCCCTGTGTTAGGACAGTGCAGCCTTCTTGCTACATACAAGGGACAAACAAAACTTGTGTCATTTTACGTCCTTCGTACTTCTTCTGCAGTGAACTTGTTTGGTTTAGATTTATTTCAGTTGTTTAACTAGTCTTTAGTCAATCAGGTCCTATCAGTGAACCAGACTGTGCCTTCAGCCAGTGTTTCTCGTCTATGTGAAGAATTTGCAGACTTTTTGCACCGGGCCTTGGTTGCGCTAAGAACTATGCAGCACATTTGGAACTGAAAGTAAACGCGCAACCGAAATTTTACAGAGCGCGCAATGTTCCCCACGCATGCGTGATGAAGTCGCAAGAATATTGGAATCACAAGGTGTCATTGCACGTGTGCAGGCTTCTCTCTGGGCTTCACCCTTAGTAATTTTGCAAAAACCTTCCGGAAAATTGAGACTTTGTGTGGACTTCAAGGCAACAGTGAATCCACAACTTGTGACTGCTACTTTTCCTTTACCCCGCCCGGAAGATCTTTTTGACAAACTGTGCCCGGGTAAATATTTTTCTAAGTTGGACCTACCAGATGCGTACTTGCAAATACCGGTGGACGAAGAATCCCAGCGCGTATTGGTGGTTAACACGCATCTTGGTTTGTATCGAGTCAAAAGACTGCCATTCGGGTGTGCATCCGCCCCTGCATTGTTTCAGCAATATTTACAAACTGTTTGTGCGTCGGTCCCTACTGCTGCAAACTATCTGGACGATATTGTGATCTCCGGACAGACGGAAGAAGAACATTTAGACAATCTCCGAACATTATTTCAGGTCTTGCGACAAAATGGTCTTCGCTTGCGGAAGGACAAATGTGTGTTTTTTGCTCGTGAATTGCCATATCTGGGACATGTACTCAATGCCCAAGGCATACATCCCAGTCCAGAGCACCTTCGTGCCATACAAGACTTGCCTTCGCCGCAGAATTTGAAGCAGCTACAGAGTGTGCTGAGAAAAATTAATTATTACAACAAATATATCCCCCATGCATCTTCCATTTCAGCTCCGCTTCATCGCTTACGCCGTAAAGGTGTTCCGTTCGTCTGGACGACGGAATGCGAACGCGCCTTTCGCCAGTTGAAATCGGCGTTGCTTTCTAATACTTGCCTTACGCCTTTCGATCCCCAGAAACCCCTTTTGTTGATGGTAGATGCATCGGATTTCGGGATCGGAGCTGTGCTTGCGCACAAAGATGGTTCGCATGATCGCCCTATTGCCTTTGCGTCCAAGTTGCTGTCGTCTGCGCAAAGAAATTATTCACAGATCGAGAAAGAAGCTTTGGCTCTCGTATTTGGTGTTACCAAGTTTCATGATTTCTTGTATGGTCGTCACTTTACCATCATCACAGACCACAAACCCTTGACATCGCTTTTTCATCCGAACAAGTCTGTACCTCCGCGTACAGCGCAGAAATTCATTCGCTGGTCTATTTTCCTCTCGCAGTACCGCTACGATATCTTGTATCGGTCCACTGCTAAGCACTGAAACGCCGATGCGTTGTCCCGTTTGCCTGTTGCTGAGGATAGAGCATTCGATTCCTCCGAACTTGCTTGCATGTTCATTGATGCGGAAACCGATGACGTGGTCGAATCGTTTCCGATTGATTTTCGTCGTGTAGCTACAGCCGCAACTTCTGACCCTGTCCTTGCTACCGTTTTGCGTTTTGTTGCTACGCAATGGCCTTTGTCAAAGTCACGGATCGAGGATCCGTTGGTTCGCCGATTTTTTGCTCACAAGGAGAAACTTTTTGTACGACGTGGTGTTTTGCTGTTGCGTTCTGATAATGATCAGTCCAGGGTCGTGGTCCCACGTTCGTTACAGTCCTCTGTCTTACAGCTTCTCCACCAAGGACATTGGGGTATAGTGCGAACGAAACAACTTGCTCGTCAGCACTGTACTTGGTTCGGAATCGATGCTGCGATTACGAATATGTGCTCTTCTTGCGTGGCGTGTGCTGAACAACAATCCGCACCACCGCGGAAATTCTTTGCATGGCCGAAAGCCACTTCCCCTTGGCAACGCTTACACATAGATTTTGCTGGTCCATTCTGGAATGCTCGATGGTTGGTTGTTGTCGATTCCTTCAGTAATTTTCCTTTTGTTGTCAGGATGTCTTCCACGACGTCTTCTGACACCATCCAAGCGTTGTCCGCTATCTTTTGCATTGAAGGTCTTCCACAGACTATTGTTTCCAACAATGGCCCACAATTCATGTCCGCAGAATTTCAGTCATTCTGCAAGGCCAATGGTATTCAACATCTGACGTCCGCGCCGTTTTCGCCACAGTCAAACGGTGCCGCTGAACGTTCGGTCCAGACTTTCAAGTCACAGATGTTGCAATTGACAGAGTCGCATTCTCGGGAGGACGTGTTATTGCTCTTTTTGTCCTCGTATCGCTCTCAGCCCCGCGATGGTCGCTCGCCGGCTGAGTTGCTTCATGGTCGCCCTCATCGAACCTTGATGTCTTTGCTGCATCCGCCGCATCAGGTTCCTGTGCAGCTGCAGATACTTGCTTTTACTCCCGGCGACGTTGTATACTATCGCAACTATCGCGGCTCACGGCGTTGGCTCGCAGGGCGTATTCTTCGCTGCCTCGGTCGCGCTATGTATCTGGTTTTGGGGGCTTCTGGTGAGGTGCGTCGGCATCTCAATCTGCTGAGCCTCTGACGTCGCATGGGTTCTGCCGCTCCCCATCTGCTTTCAGCGACGGTGCCGTCCGGTCAGCGCCCTGGGGACCCATCTACTGGCTCGCCTCATCCCCAGGTGTTACCGACGAAGCCTTCCATTTTGCCCCATGGCGTCGCGCCGCCGCCGCAGCCGCCGCCGGCGCCGCCCGCAGTGGACACGTCGCTGCAACCGCCGGGCGCCTCCCTGGGTCTCGCGCCGCCGATCGCTTCCCGTGACCAGTTGTCCTCCGACATGGAACTCTTGCCCGCTCCGGACCATCTGTCGTCTTCGCCAGTCGGGTGCCCCGACACGATGGAGGTCGACCCTTCGGCCCCTCCTGACTATCTACGGGCGCATACACCTCATGTTGGCGTGCACCCTGGACTAGGTTTTCAGGCGTTTCCTAGCTCCCCTCGGACCGATTGGCCGGGTGCGGGTGGCACAGCCTCGCCTGTTGTTAGGCTCCCCACCTCATCGCATACGCCAACATGGGGACCTCCCAACGGGTGGCGGAAGCCTTATAATACAACCGTTCGTCGATTTGCGGGGGAGGAATGTGGTGTCACCGCCAGACACCACACTTGCTAGGTGGTAGCTTTTAAATCGGCCGCGGTCCGCTAGTATACGTCGGACCCGCGTGTCGTCACTGTCAGTAATTGCAGACCGAGCGCCGCCACACGGCAGGTCTAGAGACACTTCCTAGGACTCGCCCCAGTTGTACAGCCGACTTTGCAAGGAACGGTTCACTGACAACTACGCTCTCATTTGCCGAGACGATAGTTAGCATAGCCTTCAGCTACATTTGCTACGACCTAGCAAGGTGCCGTATTCAACTGATATTGAGGTTCTATTAATGTATCATCAAGAGCGATGTTCTACAAATGTGGATTAAAGTTAAGTATTCCAGAAGCTACGTACTTTTCTTTATAGCATTCATTACGTATCCTGTTTCAGACCTCACGACAGCTTTCGTGAGTTTAAGCGCGTGCCTTTCGGCTTCCTCTCATTGTGTCTAGGCTGTCTTGTCTAGACACAACAATTTCCCTTTTTTATGTAAACGCAATGATGCTGCTGCCTAGCTGGAACGTCAATGGTTTCGCCCTGATGTACACTATGTGATCAAAAGCATCCGAACACCTGGCTGAAAATCACTTACAAGTTCGTGGGCCCTCCATCGGAAATGCTGGAATTCAGTATGGTGTTGGCCCACCCGTAGCCTTGATGACAGTTTCCACTCTCGCAGGCATACGTTCAATCAGGTACTGGAAGATTTCTTGGGGAGTGGTAGCACTTTCTTCACGGAATGCTGCACTGAGGAGAGGTATCGATGTCGGTCGGTGAGGCCTGTCACGAAACGTCCCAAAGGTGTTCTATAGAATTCAGGTCATGACTCTGTGCAGGCCAGTCCATTACAGGGATGTTATTACAGGGCTATTACAAATGATTGAAGCGATTTCATAAATTCACTGTAGCTCCATTCATTGACATATGGTCACGACACATTACAAATACGTAGAAAAACTCATAAAAGTTTTGTTCGGCTGAAGCCGCACTTCAGGTTTCTGCCGCCAGAGCGCTCGAGAGCGCAGTGAGACAAAATGGCGACAGGAGCCGAGAAAGCGTATGTCGTGCTTGAAATGCACTCACATCAGTCACTCATAACAGTGCAACGACACTTCAGGACGAAGTTCAACAAAGATCCACCGACTGCTAACTCCATTCGGCGATGGTATGCGCAGTTTAAAGCTTCTGGATGCCTCTGTAAGGGGAAATCAATGGGTCGGCCTGCAGTGAGCGAAGAAACGGTTGAACGCGTGCGGGCAAGTTTCACGCGTAGCCCGCGGAAAATTGGCTCATGCCACAACTGGAGACCGACAGCGCCGACTTCATCTTTCAACAGGATGGTGCTCCACTGCACTTCCATCATGATGTTCGGCATTTCTTAAACAGGAGATTGGAAAACCGATGGATCGGTCGTGGTGGAGATCATGATCAGCAATTCATGTCATGGCCTCCACCCTCTTCCGACTTAACCCCATGCGATTTCTTTCTGTGGGGTTATGTGAAAGATCCATTGTTTAAACCTCCTCTACCAAGAAACGTGCCAGAACTGCGAGCTCGCATCAACGATGCTTTCGAACTCATTGATGGGGACATGCTGCGCCGAGTGTGGGAGGAACTTGATTATCGGTTTGATGTCTGCCGAATCACTAAAGGAGCACATATAGAACATTTGTGAACGCCTAAAAAAACTTTTTGAGTTTTTGTATGTGTGTGCAAAGCATTGTGAAAATATCTCAAATAATAAAGTTATTGTAGAGCTGTGAAATCGCTTCAATCATTTGTAATAACCCTGTATTGTGTAACCACTCTTCCACAGGCCGTGCATTACGAAGAGGTGCTCGATCGTGTTGAAAGATGCAATTGCCATCCCCGAATTGCTCTTCAACAGTGGGAAGCAAGAAGGTGCTTAAAACATCAATGTAAGCCTGTGCTGTGATATTGCCACGCAAAACAACAAGGGGTGCAAGCCCTCTCCATGAAAAACACGACCACACCACATCATCACTGCCTCCGAATTTTACTGTTGGCACTACACACGCTGGCAGATTACGTTCACCGTGCATTCTCTATACTCACACAGTACCATCGTATCGCCACATTGTGTACCGCGATTCTTCACTCGACACAACGTTTCTCCACTGTTCAGTCGTCCAATGTTTACCCTCCTTACACCAAGCGAGGCGTAGTTTGGCATTTACCGGCGTGAAGTGTGGCTTATGAGCAGCCGCTCGACCATGAAATCCAAGTTTTCTCACCTCCCACCTAACTGTCATTGTACTTGCAGTGGATACTGAGGCAGTTTAGAATTCCTATGTGATGGTGTGGATAGATGTCTGCCTATTACACACTACGACCCTCTTCAACTGTCGCTGGTCTCTGTCAGTCAACAGACGAGGTCGGCCTGTACGCTTTTGTGCTGCACGTGTCCCTTCACATTTCCACTTCACTATCACATCGGAAACAGTGGACTAGGGATGTTCAGGAGTTTGGAAATCTCGCGTACAGACGCATGACACAAGTGATACCTTATCACCTGGCCACGTTCTAAGTCCGTGAGTACCGCGGAGCGCCCCATTCAGCTCTCACTATATCTAATGACTACTGTGAAGAGTGATGATGATGATGTTTGGTTTGTGGGGCGCTCAACTGCGTGGTTATCAGCGCCCGTACAATTACCCAATCGTTGCTCAGTCCAATTTCGCCACTTTCCTGGATGATGATGAAATGATGAGGACAACACAAACACCCAGTCATCTCGATCTAATGACTACTGAGGTCGCTGATATGGAGTACCTGGGAGTAGGTGGCAGCACAATGCACCTAATATGAAAAATGTATTATCTTTGGGGGCGTTCGGATACTTTTGATCACATTGTGAATGTATGCATTAAAATGTGCACAAACGTACCGGAAATATTTACTAAAACGAGAAAATTTTGCGCCAAAAATATACGATTATGCATTGAAAATGAACGAACCTCTATTTAAAACCAACACAAAATAGAACTGCAAAAATAGGAATCTAACACTTTATTAGGCGTTTCTAACTTTACTAAAGAAATTCTGAATTGATTTTATTCGTATCTATATAGTAAATAGCTAAATATTATTTTCCTAAATTTTTCAGAAAGACCTTCCTACACCTGTCAAAATAGTTGTCGCATATGGAGAAGTCCCCTTCGAATCTCATTACGATACGAAGTTGGATTTCACTGTCGCAATGTCGCTTGCAAAATAATAATCGAATAGTACGTCTGAAATCATAATGTCTGATACAATGTTTGTTTTTTAACTCCCAAATTTAACAACAAGCATACGTGTGTCTATTTTGTATTGTGTTAAACAAATTTACTCATAGCACTATATACAAACTGAGGGAACCACAGATTACTACTGGTGTGGCAACAGCCGTAATGACGAAGCGTTTCATTGTAAATTTTATTTTTTAAGAAGCAAAAAGTATTTGGTTCAGCGCTGGGTTTCCTGATTATACAGGGTGAGCACAAAATCTTGCCCTGATTATAACATTTTGTTACAGAATAAGCGTTTGACATAATAATTTACATTTGATGGCGTTACATAGGTTAGTGTTACTATTTTTTTTAAGACCACTTACGTTAGTAAACCTCAAGGTATTCTCCCTTGGTAGCTCGGGGAATGTCGAGGCGGTATTCCAGTTCCCGCCAGATGTTCAGCAACAAGTGTTCTGTCACAGTACCCACAGCAGCTTGCATCCTAGCCTTCAGATCGTCGACGTCTGCAACTGGTGTGATGAAGACTCTGTCCTTGATATAGCCCCAGAAAAAAAGTCAAGGGGCGTAATGTCTGGAGAGCGGGGTGGCCAGGGTGTTGGACCGTCGCTTCCAATCCACCGATCCGCAAATGTTTCATCCAGGAAATCACGCACTATCAAAGCCCAGTGGGTGGGTGGGGGGGGGGGGGGGGGGAGGGGGGCGGGGTGCTACATCTTGCTGGAAAAGTATCCATGGTTGGTATTCTTCTAACTGTAGGGAAATGAACTGTTGCAAAACGTCTAAGTAAATGTTAGCGGTAATAGATTTTTCCGCGAAGAAAAACAATCGAAAAACCTTGTTATGAATGAGGCAGCAGCAAACTTGCACTTTTTCGCTGTCTCGCTGTAACTGTACAGTAGCATGTGGAGGCTCTGAACCCCATATACGGACATTATTCCTATTTACCATTCCACTGACATGAAAGGTGGATTCGTCGGTAAAGTATATGCGATTTAAGTAATCGTTAGCGCCATCAATCCTGTTGAGAAACTCAGTTGCAAGTTCAGCACGTGTCAGCAAATCATTCGGTTACAAGGCCTGCACAATTTGCACTTTGTAAGCATGCAACCCAAGCCTTTCATGAAGAATTTTCACCACACTTGCTTGCGGTATTTGAAGTACACGTGATGCTTGACGAGTTGATTTAGACGGACTCCGTTGAAACGGTTGCCGAACACGATCAACAGTTGCATCACTCACACGAGGCCTGCCACTTTGAGGACAATATTCAACGCTGCCTGTTTCGTTAAACCTTGCATACCATCGCTTTATTGATTTAACGTCAGGAGGGCTGCGTCCATAAGAAGCCCGAAATTTACGCTGAACACTGATTGGCGATTTCGTTTCGTGAAACCAAAGCACACATTGCGCTTTCTCCTCCTTCTAAGCCATTTCGCTAGCGACTAGCGTGACCTAACAGACCGCGTCGGTGTTGTGTAGCACTAACGCCATCTATTCGTCACAACAACTATTAACAATAATCTGTGTAATGGCATCAAATGTAACTTATTATGTCAAACGGTTATTCTGTTATAAATTTTTAAAATCAGGGAAAGACTTTGTGCTCACCCTGTATTATTCGCTGATTAGTTCTTACAACCAAGACAAGCATAGGGCGAGAGCTGGAAGAAATAAATTCCATTTATATGTATTGTTAAATTTTGTTTTCGTGAGCGTTTTGCCACTGTCGACTAGGCGTTAATAGAAGTTCATAACCAAGTGAAGGTCGACTGACCAGATAGTAATAACTTTTACATGCCCCGCTACAACAATGCAAGATTGGTCAAATAGCCAAAGAAAGTGTTCTTCAGTAGCAAATGATATGGAAAAAACATTTAATACCCTTAAAACCACCTTAATTGCTCCTTGTGGGTTAATATGTTACTGAGTACGGCCTTTTTCGTGACAGATACCAACTCATCAGAAATTATGGTAATGACTTCATTTTGTTTGCCCTTACTTAAGTAAGTAACCAACTTTCTAGGTTTAGCCACACGATTAACGTGATTATTTAATACGAGGTCGAACTTGGCCGTTAAGTCTACTTACCTTAAGAAATTTCTATTACCAGGATCTGGTTCAAATGGCTCTGAGCACTAAACATCTTAGGTCATCAGTCCCCTAGAACTTAGAACTACTTAAACCTAACTAACCTAAGGACATCACACACATATGCCCGAGGCAGGATTCGAACCTGCGACCGTAGCAGTCCCGCGGTTCCGGACTGCAGCGCCTAGAACCGCACGGGCACCGCGGGCGGCTACCAGGATCTCCCAACAGTTTTTGGTCGCCTCTTAATGAACGATTTCGACAAGGAAACATACTATGGAAAATAACCTTAACAAAAAGAATCTTCACCGCTTTTCCTTGACCTATTGTTTATGAGTTTTTAATTTTCTCCGAATGCCCTTTCCATTTGCAAATTTTACACTCCTGGAAATGGAAAAAAGAACACATTGACACCGGTGTGTCAGACCCACCATACTTGCTCCGGACACTGCGAGAGGGCTGTACAAGCAATGATCACACGCACGGCACAGCGGACACACCAGGAACCGCGGTGTTGGCCGTCGAATGGCGCTAGCTGCGCAGCATTTGTGCACCGCCGCCGTCAGTGTCAGCCAGTTTGCCGTGGCATACGGAGCTCCATCGCAGTCTTTAACACTGGTAGCATGCCGCGACAGCGTGGACGTGAACCGTATGTGCAGTTGACGGACTTTGAGCGAGGGCGTATAGTGGGCATGCGGGAGGCCGGGTGGACGTACCGCCGAATTGCTCAACACGTGGGGTGTGAGGTCTCCACAGTACAACGATGTTGTCGCCAGTGGTCGGCGGAAGGTGCACGTGCCCGTCGACCTGGGACCGGACCGCAGCGACGCACGGATGCACGCCAAGACCGTAGGATCCTACGCAGTGCCGTAGGGGACCGCACCGCCACTTCCCAGCAAATTAGGGACACTGTTGCTCCTGGGGTATCGGCGAGGACCATTCGCAACCGTCTCCATGAAGCTGGGCTACGGTCCCGCACACCGTTAGGCCGTCTTCCGCTCACGCCCCAACATCGTGCAGCCCGCCTCCAGTGGTGTCGCGACAGGCGTGAATGGAGGGACGAATGGAGACGTGTCGTCTTCAGCGATGAGAGTCGCTTCTGCCTTGGTGCCAATGATGGTCGTATGCGTGTTTGGCGCCGTGCAGGTGAGCGCCACAATCAGGACTGCATACGACCGAGGCACACAGGGCCAACACCCGGCATCATGGTGTGGGGAGCGATCTCCTACACTGGCCGTACACCACTGGTGATCGTCGAGGGGACACTGAATAGTGCACGGTACATCCAAACCGTCATCGAACCCATCGTTCTACCATTCCTAGACCGGCAAGGGAACTTGCTGTTCCAACAGGACAATGCACGTCCGCATGTATCCCGTGCCACCCAACGTGCTCTAGAAGGTGTAAGTCAACTACCCTGGCCAGCAAGATCTCCGGATCTGTCCCCCATTGAGCATGTTTGGGACTGGATGAAGCGTCGTCTCACGCGGTCTGCACGTCCAGCACGAACGCTGGTCCAACTGAGGCGCCAGGTGGAAATGGCATGGCAAGCCGTTCCACAGGACTACATCCAGCATCTCTACGATCGTCTCCATGGGAGAATAGCAGCCTGCATTGCTGCGAAAGGTGGATATACACTGTACTAGTGCCGACATTGTGCATTCTCTGTTGCCTGTGTCTATGTGCCTGTGGTTCTGTCAGTGTGATCATGTGATGTATCTGACCCCAGGAATGTGTCAATAAAGTTTCCCCTTCCTGGGACAATGGATTCATGGTGTTCTTATTTCAATTTCCAGGAGTGTAGTAATATGGTTGCGGGATAGTTCATGGCTGGAGAGAATTTTTGATCAGCTTTGCCAGTCTCTTAAACCTCTTCCTGTGACAGAGTCAGCACTAGAATTGAACAACTTAACAACAAAAGCAGTACACAGCAGTTTTTGTTCTAGAATAGACAAATCGCGTTCGCCTTACTTTTTCGTCATTTGAAAGATGAACGAAACAATGAAAAACAGTTAAACATATTCTTGTCTCGCTATCCACAATAAATTTTACATCTTTTTCACTAATGCTCCTATCCTAAAACTGTCATTTATAATAAATCCGCCCAGGTTTCCGGATCGCAAATACTATCGCCAAGCTGAACGCTGTTTCCTTCCATAGATGATTTTTTCTTTCTTGGTGATGTTGGTCTGCTCCAGTTTCTTCCGCAGTAACGCTGTCTCGTATTTCCGCTACTGGAATACTTTCGTGAGCCACTAGTTCTTGCTTGCACGAAACATGCGATTCTTCAGCATCATCAAATGATGAAATTTTAGTAATACTACGTTCTTTCAACTACACTGTACATTCACAGAGGCACTCTCATTCCGGTTTAAAAATGTATTTAATGAACCCTGTTGCCACAACTCCGACTGCAACATTGACTGCGTTCATTCTTCACATCGGACTGGGTAGCTGAACCAAGATACCGAAACAGTGAAGTACCTTTACTTCAATGGGCCAAGCCCTCAGATTTGCAGAGGAAATTCCAACCTGTCGATTTCGACCTTGTAGGGAATAAGGAATACCGCGCTGGTCGACGATATCAAACATTTCTGCTATTTCCGCACAAGCCAGCGACCAACTGGAAGAGAAACGGAAATCTATGTTGTAGCGCAGCGCTATTCATTGAAGAATTTTTTGCCAGGAAACCAAACTGTTCAATAAGTAAGGACAAATTATAACAGGGAACATGGCGCCCCACTCCCAAAATTACTGAGACCTTGCGCGACTGCAGTTCTTGCAGCAGCCCTGAACATTATTTTAAGAGCAAAACACAACACAACACTTCAGTTAAACCGTTCCTATTCGTCGTTTATGGCTTTTCGGGAAAAGCTCAGGATAATCGAGAGCGGCTGAGCTGGAACACCTTTGTCCTGAGCGTCGGGCTGCGAAGTATTACAATATTTACCAAAGAACTAATCATGAAAGAAGGTTGTATACGTGGAAGAGGCCTGGAGACACTGAAAGGTTTCAGATAGACTATGTAATGATAAGACAGTGATTTAGGAACCAGGTTTTAAACTGTAAGACATTTCCAGGGGAAGATGTGGACCCTGACCACAAATTATTGGTTAAGAACTGCAGACTAAAACTGAAGAAACTGCAAAAAGGTAGGAAATTAAGGAGATGGGACCCAGATAAACTGAAAGAATCAGAGGTTGTAGATTTTCAGATAGACGATTAAGGAACGTTTGACAAGGACTGGTGGAAGAAAGCAGAAGAAGAATGGGTAGCTTAGAAAGATGAAATTGTGAAGGCATCAGAGGATTAAGTAAGTAAAAAGGCGAGGGCTACTAGAAATCCTTGGGTAACAGAAGAGATACTGAATTTAATTGATGAAAAGGAGAAAATATAAAAATGCAGTAAATGAAGCAGACAAAAAGGAATACAAGCGTCTCAAAAATGAGATTGACAGGAAGTGCAAAAGGCTAAGTAGGAATGGCTAGAGGACAAAGGTAAGGATGTAGAGGTATATATCACTAGGGGTAAGATAGATACTGCCTGCAGGAAAATTAAAGAGACCTTTGGAGAAAAGAGCCCCACTTGTATGATTATCAAGAACTCAGATGGAAACCCAGTTCTAAGCAAAGAAGGGAAAGCAGATAGGTGGAAGGAGTGCATAGAGGGTCTATACGAGGGCGATGTACTGGAGGGAAATGTTATGGAAATGGAAGAGGTCGTAGATGAAGATGAAATGGGAAGTACGATAGTGCGAGACTAGTTTGACAGAGCACTGAAAGACCTAAGTCGAAACTGTGCCCCGGGAGTAGACAACATTCCATTAGAACTACTGACAGCCTTGGGAGAGCCAGCCCTGACAAACCTCTACCATCTGGTGAGGAAGATGTATGAGACAGGCGATATACCCTCAGACTTCAAGATGAATATAATTCCAATCCCAAAGAAAGCAGGTGTTGACAGTTGTGAAAATTAGAGAAATATCAGTTTAAAAAGGCACTGCTGCAAAATTTTAATACGAATTCTTTACAGACAAATGGAAAAACTGGTAGAAGCCGACCTTGGGGAAAATAGGTCTGGATTCCGTAGAAATGATGGAACACGTGAGGCAATACTGATCCTACGACTTAAGGCAAACCTACTTTTCTAGCATTTGAAGACTCAGAGAAAGCTTTTGACAATGTTGACTGGAATATCCTTTTTCAAATTCTGATGGTGGCATGGGTCAAATACAGGGAATGAAAGGCCATTTACAATTTGTACAGAAACCAGATGGTAGTTACAAGAGTCGAGGGGCATGAAAGGGAGGCAGTGGTTGGGAAGTAAGTGAGACAGGTTTGTAGTCTGTCCCCGATTTTATTCAATCTGTATGTTGACCAAACAGTAAAGGAAACAAAATAAAAATTCGGAGCAGGAATTAAAATCCATGGAGAAGAAATTAAAACTTTGAGGTTTGCCGATGACATGCAATTCTCTCAGAGACAGCAAAGGAACTGGAAGAGAAGCTGAACGGAATGGAGAGTGGTTTGAAAGGAGAATACAAGATGAACATCAACAAAAGCAGAACGAGGATAATGGAATGTAGTCAAAATAAATTAGGTGACGCTGAGGAGACACTTAAAGTAGTGGATGAGTTTTGCTATTTGAGGAGCAAAATAACTGATGATGGTCGAAGGAGAGAGGATATAAAATGTAGACTGGCAATGGCAAGAAAAGCGTTTCTGAGGAAGAGAACTTTGTTAACATCGAGTATAGATTTGGGTGTCAGGAAGTCTTTTCTGAAAGTATTTGTTTGGAGTGTAGCCAGGTATGGAAGTGAAACATGGACGATAAATAGTTTAGACAAGAAGAGAATAGAGGCTTTCTAAATGTGGTGCTACAGAAGAATACTGAGGATTAGCTGGATATATCACGTAACTAGTGAGGAGGTACTGACTAGAATTGGGGACAAGAGGAATTTGTGGCACAACTTGAATAGAAGAAGGGATCGGTTGGTAGGACATGTTCTTAGGCATCAAGGGATCACCAATTTAGTATTAGAGGACAGCGTGGAGGGTAAAAATCGTAGAGGGAGACCAAGAGATGAATACACTAAACAGATTCAGAAGGATGTAGGTTGCAGTAAGTACTGGGAGATGAAGAAGCTTGCACAGAATAGAGTAGCATGGAGAGCTGCATCACACCAGTCTCTGGACTAAAGACCACGACAACGACACCAACAACAACAACCAAGGAGCTAACACATGAATATGTCTTTCGAGACCATAAGGGGAAAGATGCTGAAGAATGAGGATCGCGGAAAAAACTTGGATCTTTTTCACTGAAAAGTTAGCAGAAACATTATCTTAAATATGCGATTTTACACATGTTGAAGAGCGGCAGATAATTCCTGAGCTACTGTAGCAAGCGCCATAAAAGGCTTACTTACTCTGATTGCATTAATGCTCCGAAGAGGTGGAGAAGTCAATTATTACACGTAACACTACACATGTCAGCTGGTTCTACTAAGTAATTTGTCAGTGAAGATGAAGTCATACTCCTGTACTTAATCCCTTAGGCTCCCTCTTATACTATATTTTATTAGAAACAAAATTTTGTTATGGCTGCCAGAAAACTGTTAAAATGTATATTGCCCGAAAAATGATAACACTTGTTGTGATTTCAGTCATAGTAGTTCTAAACGCGTTTGAGCTGCAGGGGTTGGGCAAAAATACGAAACACCGCGAGAAATGCATGCATTGACATACAACCAGGTGGTAGCCAAGCCTGTACGTTGCGCAACTGTATTTGAGCACGAACGGCACCTGCGCGATGTCTTCAATACGTTGCAATTGTCGGTCGCGGTCAGAACACTGTTCTGTGTAGTTCTGAGTGCATAATGTCGGAGCTAATTGGATTCGAACGCGGGCAAATTGTTTGTAGACGTTTAGCGGGTGCTTCGATAAACAAGGCAGCCGAAGTGTTTGGCGTTTCAAGAAGCACCGAGCTGAAGATTTATACTGCAACCAGGAAAGCGGAAAAACACCATCCGCCAAGTCACAAGGAGGACGAAAATTTGTTGGGTGAACGAGGCGGACGGTCATTGAAGAGGGTTGTCATGAAAAATGAGACGGCAGCAGCACAAGTCGCTGAAGGAATGAATGTCGCACTCGCGAACCTTTTCAGTACCAAAAGAGTACGGAGGAGGCTCCAGCCGGCCGAAGTGACCGAGCGGTTAAAGGCGCTACAGTCTGGAACCGCACGACCGCTACGGTCGCAGGTTCGAATCCTGCCTCGGGCATGGATGTGTGTGATGTCCTTAGGTTAGTTAGGTTTAAGTAGTTCTAAGTTCTAGGGGACTTATGACCACAGCAGTTGAGTACCATAGTGCTCAGAGCCGCTCAGAGCCAGGAGGCTCCAGAAGCAGGGAATTACAGGGCGAACTGGAAATCCGAAAACACACATCATTGAGGTAAATGCCATTCACAGGAAAACGTGGTACCGACGCCATAAAACGGGAACTGTGGAACAATGGAAGGAAGTTATTCGATCAGTCTCGTTCTCACTTTGTTTTAATTTCTAGTCTAGTTTTCGTCCCAAGAATGAAAGAAGGCTGGGCTTCGGTGATGACTGGGCAAGCCATGTCGTGGTGTTCCATGGGTCCCATGGTTACTCTGCAAGGTCGCATTACTGTCAAGGATTAGGCATGGAAATTTGTGGTGTTTTAGGTGTTTCCGTGTTTTTTCCCACCTCCTGAACGTTGTATGTATCGCTATAAAGTTAATAACAAAGAAAAACTTTGTGTAACGTGTTAATAGTGTTATATTAAAGTGCCTCAAAGCAAGAGAGTTACTGTTTTCCTCTGTGAATGACAGTTGTTTTGTCCGCCGCTCGTGGTCTCGCGGTAGCGTTCTCGCTTCCCGAGCACGGGGTCCCGGGTTCGATTCCCGGCGGGGTCAGGGATTTTCACCTGCCTCGAGATGACTGGGTGTTTGTGTTGTCCTCATCATTTCATCATCATCCAGGAAGGTGGCGAAATTGGACTGAGCAAAGGTTGGGAAATTGTACGGGCGCTGATAACCACGCAGTTGAGCGCCCCACAAACCAAACATCATCATCATCATCATCTGACAGTTGTTTTAATTTACAATCACATATTCCATGCAGAGTGATTAATGGAAGTACAAACATAATTCTTAAAAGCAGTTGGCAGCGTCGCACACAGGTATGATTGATAGATACTGTATCATGACGTGCGAAGGTAGGATACTGTATGGATGTGCATTATTTTGAAAACAAAGAGCCGCCTTATACTTCACTCTCTTAGTAAAATAGTGTATTTTATCATAATGTAATTTAATCTTAACATATTGCAACAATGTAGAGCTAAAAGAGCAACTTCATAAGCTCTGAAACAATCTACAGCGTTACTTTGATATGATATCTTGGATCCATTCAATGTGAACATCGTTAGAATCTCTTTTCAAGTCGTAGCTGGATGCCACTTTTAGGCATCAGTATAATGGACATAGAGCTGTACTCGAGGTTCGTCACCGTTTTTTCAGTGGTCCGAACGTTGTACCTCGACAACAGGTAAGCGAGTCCCACCTTGACTTGCAACAGACCGAGCCTCATACCTGAAATAGAAAGACAAGTAACGTAAGGAGGCTGTGTATTAGGCAAGGCAACAGAGTGGTTAACTAAATCTCTATGTTATTGAAAATCAAACAAGATTACGAGATAATTCTATTTTTGTTCCAATGCACCCGTGTATTTATAATACTGCGTATTTACAAATGTTTACAAAGACAGTTGGACAAATATCAAACACTTGAAAGTAAAACTGATAAAATGGAAACTACAAAGTCGATGACATCAATAATAACAAAAAAATTCACCATATACAGTTACTTCATTTTAAAAGGCTTCGTAATTTCTCAAATAATGTGGAAAGTGGATCTTGAGCTTTTCCCATCTATCATATATCGTACAGGGATGCAGCAGGGTAACGTTCTCGACAGCCGGTGGTATTTCTAGGGGTGAACACTTCGTCGTTTTCAAGGTACGAATCCTACGAGAGATCACCGTTTACTGCATATGCGCTGTGAAAACGATGCCGTCCTCAGCTATCGAAATTTGGCAGTCTCGAAGACGTTATTTGGCTGCAGTCCCCCAGGGTTACTTGAATAATGAAGGAAATGTAGGCCTTGGTCATCACCGGAAACTGCAGCCTATGGAATAGTTTGAGGAATGTCTCTCATGCCACAACACACATATACAGAGAAGCCTTGTTGAAAATGTGTCTTCAAGACGGCATGTCGGCTTTCGTCGGACCACCGATGTTACTGAGGAGTGTTATTGACAGCATCACGAATAAAAATGGCCTTAGCAGCAAACAATAGTGATGGCAGTACTCGGAGATTTGCAATTAGCCAACCACAAAATTCCAATCGTCTACCTTCATCTGTTTCTCCAAGTGGTCGAATTTGCTACAAATGATAAGGACAGAGTCCGTGAATACGCAGTGTCCGCCGTATGTTTGAATGTGAAACACCGATGTGTATAGAAATTCTGCGTAGGCTTGTTTGAAGTATTACGTTCTACGAGCTGAATAATTCATGAAATGTATTCGCAGTTGCCAATATGGGCAATCATAAGTTCTATAATGGAATGAAGACAGTGAAAATTTGTCCCGGATCGGGATTCGAACCAGGATTTCCCACTTATCGCGAGAGGTCGCTTATCCGAGCACGACTCACAGCCGACCCGAACTTCCACAGTTATGTCGTCAACTGAATAATGTCTTCTACTTCATTTACTCTCTGTTCATTTATATATTCAGATGAAAAATGAGTGCCGCGCGCTGCACCAGTCTCACACAGTTTAGTGAAAAGACGAGTAAACACTCATGAATGAAGTTATGAAATCGTCTACCGTATTTCTTACAAGCAGCAGCAGTGTTTCCGTTACAAAACAATACATAAATACTACATCGGCATACATCACATTCGTGAATACGTGCAGTGTCAATCGCGCAACAAATCACAATCACGAAACAATTCAAAAATTCAATTGTCTAAGTTCAAGCACAACTTTACGTTAACTTCAAAATTGAAATGAAAATCGAAAAAGGAAGTCGCAGCTACTTGAATACCGACCCGCGAAATGAAAACTTATCTCCGTAGGCATTGGTATCTCAGTAACCACTAACATTGCACACATGTTACATGGAATAATGTATTAGAATTAGTCTATGTTACCAGCGTCTAAAATGTTTACTGTTCCTCATGAAACTCCCTGTATAGCAAACCGCGCTGGCTAGAGCAAGTAAACCAAACAGGTTCGTCTTTTTCTCATATTAAATTAGAGCACTTGCCCGCGAAAGGCAAAGGTCCCGAGTTCGAATCTCGGTCCGGCACACAGTTTTAATCTGCCAGGAAGTTTCATATCAGCGCACACTCCGCTGTAGAGTGAAAATTTCATTCTAGATACATTTTAATTAGTTACAGTTAACGTAAGATATCAAACTTTTCAATTTATTCTAGTGTTCTGTAATTCTCATAATACCGATACGTGTACCTTAAGTAGTAATTTTCATACATAATGAACATTATATTCTTACTTTTCGTATTGCTGGCTTACAATTCACTAACATCATCATCATAATCATCATCATCATCATCATTATCATTAGCTGCAGCACCAAACTGGCACACAGTGCTGCATACAGGCCCGCTCTGCACTTCTTCGTGTCTTTGTATTTTTTGTATTTAGGTGCTGATGTGAAATGAAATACCTGAAGAAATCTTGGTTTAAAGGGTAGTTCTTTTTAGAGAAACTGAGTGATGGTAAACAGCATTGAGGTAGACTTTGTCGAAGAAGTTCTCGTCACTGGCTCTAGGGGCGATGTATCTGAGCGATAGACATAGCACCCAGATGTGATACCAGGCGCTGTGGGTTATATTTCCTTGATGGCTGGATTGGAAGGGATTTTACTCAGCTTCATGAACTCAGGTGGGTAGATAATTGAAGGATAAGTAGCGGCTTTGATTCCTGAACTTTACAGCGACATTCGCGTCCAAGGGTGAGGTCACAATCACATGCTAGCAATATGGGCCTCGACCAGGCCGTAGCCACTCCGAACTCTTGTGGTGTAAGAATTTTTCAACGATAATGTTTGACCAGAAAGGGAAGAAATTTGGTGGTGTACAGTTTTTGAGTACTATATCACGCGCCAGTACTTTGAGTTAAATCCAAAATCTCTCCACAGTGTCACAAGGTGTGAGGTCATGTGATCGTTTTGACTGTAATCAGGCCTTTGGATGGGGACATTACGTTTATTCATAGAAACAGAAGGCTGCATTACAAAAGAACTCAACTGTGTCATACAAATGATATAGAAACATACTTCATCCAGTCAACAATACGAAGAAAGGTTGCGGTAAGACACTTCTACTAGGATCTTGCCATGGAGATCGGAGTAGGATTTCGACTTTAGAAGAAGATGTGGAGTTTGAGAGAAAGAGAGAGAGAGAGAGAGAGAGAGAGAGAGCTCTTCTAGCCATGCAGAATGGAATAGTACACAATTTCATGTCATTGGGTCACTACATCAGCAAGGTCTTACTGGCATTGCGCTGTTCTTATCATATCTTGTCTAGACTGTACCGCAAGCACCTCGTTTCAAGGTAAACCACAATCGTAAGAGTCTACTGCTTTGGGCCTAAGCGTATTGAGGACTGAGGACTGGGGTCACCGACGATTTTAATGGTAGACAGACAGAATACAGTGCAAGAAGCCTCTCGCCAAATAAGTAACGTACAACAGACTTATAATTCAGAGCTATTATCTTGATACAGTGCAAAGAAGCCAGCGCCAAACACATGTACTACTGCTCAAGGTAGACCACAGGGCACAGAAGCTAACAGGGAATTCACGATTGTACACCTGAAACGTTGAGACAGGTCATCTGTAACGCTGAGCCGCGGTACACAGCACACCGAAGATGATCCGTACATTCAGTAAGACAATGTTAACATCTCCTTAATTACGAACTGTGTTATGAGGGTTTGCTGGACACACCGTGGGCATGAGAGCACTCTTGACTCCCTCCCATCCCATCCCTTTATCACCGGATGATCTAATTTAAGTATTGGACAAATGTCTGACGACATTAAGCGAGATGGCCATGCCTTTGACTGTCTTCTGACCACTTTCCATGCTTAGCATTATTGGTGGTTCAGCGGTGATATTACTGGAAGGCCCTTCAATGCCGTCGCTGTCTCTTGGAATGGAGGGGAGTGTTATACCTGGAGGATGCAGTATTTAGGAACGGATGATGTTTACCGGTCGGTGTTTCACAGAATCACATGATGGAGCGTGCGCTAGAGACCACACTAAGCAGTTTCCGGCTTGTATTTGTTGTTGAAAGGCATTAGTTGGTGTTTTGTGCACTTTTGTAACTACAACGTATTTTACATACACAAGTTGCGTGTAACATCCACTGACGGAAGAAAATTCACAACATAAAAATGTAATTAATGTAGAGTGATGAATTTCGGGACTGCATTTATCGAGATTGGCAACGGCCTTGCCGCAGTGGATACACCGGTTCCCGTGAGATCAGCGGCGTTAAGCGCTGTTGGGCGTGGTCGGCACTTGGATGGCAGACTGCCCAGCCGCCATGCGCTGTTGCCATTTTTCGGGGTGCACTCAGCCTCGTGATGCCAATTGAGGAGCTACTCGACCGAATAGTAGCGGCTCCGGTCAAAGAAAACCATCATTACGACCGGGAGAGCGGTGTGCTGACCACACGCCCCTCCTATCTGCATCCTCAACTGAGGATGATACGACGGTCGGATGGTCCCGATGGGCCACTTGTGGCCTGAAGACGGAGTGCTCTTTTTTATCGAGATTAACATATTGAAGTGGTTAACATTGCAAGACCATAAATTAATAATGTAAGTGCGAGATAAGCCATTGCAAATGTGAAATTTCGGTACATTAATGACCGGTGTAACCGCCAGAATATTGAATGCAAGCATACAAATTTGCGTGCATTGTGTTGCACGGGCGCCGGATGTCAGTTTGTTGTATGGCGTTCCATGCTTCTTGCACTTAGTCGCTCAATACAGGGATAGTTAACGACGGTTGTGGTTGACGCTGGAGCTGTCATCCGATGATGTTCCATATGTGCTCAATTGGAGGTAGATCTGCTGATGGAACAGGCACTCTGTAGAGCTTGCTGTGTTATAACAGCGGTATGTGGACGAGCGTTGTCCTGTTGGAAAACACCTCCTAGAATGCTGTTCATGGTTAGCAGCACAACAGGTCGAATCACCAGATTGTCGTACAGATTTGCAGAGAGAGTGCATGGTATTAACACGAGAGTGCTCCTGCTGTGATACGAAATGGCACCTTCACCATAACTCCAGGTGTAGGTCCAGTGTGTCTAGCATGCAAACAGGTTGGTTGCATGCCCTCAACTAGCCTCCTTCTAACCCACACACGGCCGTCACTGGCACCGAGGCAAACCCAGCTTTCATCAGAAGATACAACAGACTTCCACTCTGCCCTTCAATGAGCACTAAAGTCGCATATAGCGGTGGTTTCGGATCAGTGGAGTGCATGGTACAAGGCGTCTGGCTCGTATCTGTCCTTGAAGTAATTGATTTGTAACAGTTGTGTCACTGTGGTGCCAGCTGCTGCTCAAATTGCTGTTGCAGATGCTTTACGGTGGGCCAGAGCCATAGGTCGAACACGATGGTCTTCCCTCTCGGTAGTGCCAAGTGGCAATCCAAAGCCCAGTCTTCTTGCGACCGTACATTCCCGTGACCATCGCTGCCAGCAATCATGTACAGTGGCTACATTCCAGCCAAGTCTTTCTGCAGTACTACAGAAAGGGCATCCTGCTTCTCGCAGCCCTATAACACGACCTCTTTTAAACCCAGTGAGTCTTTGTTGCCTTAAAGGCAGTCTTGACTAACATCAACTCCATCTTCCAATCTCAAAGATGACTAAGGTTGACGACCGTTACTGCCCGTATTTAAAGCAAACCTCTTAGTGGTGCTGCATCATCTTTAGATGTAGAAACATGCCTACCAACTGTCGTTTATGTCGCACAACTCCTAGGTGTTGCGATTTTTTCCCATCAGTTTATTAAAACTAGTTAGAAGATGTTCTTAATTCTTCAGTTACAGAAGCTTACGGTGAGCAAGATGCTGAATATTTTTAAAACTCGATACACAATTTATATGAAAATAGTAATGTTCTCGAAAGAACAGATACCATTGATGACCGTGCAAAAAAATGGTTCAAATGGCTCTGAGCACTATGGGACTCAACTGCTGTGGTCATAAGTCCCCTAGAACTTAGAACTACTTAAACCTAACTAACCTAAGGACAGCACACAACACCCAGCCATCACGAGGCAGAGAAAATCCCTGACCCCGCCGGGAATCGAACCCGGGAACCCGGGCGTGGGAAGCGAGAACGCTACCGCACGACCACGAGATGCGGGCTGATGACCGTGCACCTTCTCTAGAGTAAATGATAATTAATTGAAACCCTCAGCTGCCGACAGGTGGTGTTGATATACCTAAATGTGGGCAGCTGAAATTGTGTGCCCCGACCGGGACTCGAACCAGGGATCTCCTAACATGGCAGACGCTCTATCCATCTGAGCCACCGAGGACACAGACGATTAACGCGATTGCAGGGACTTATCCCTTGCGCGCTTCCCGTGGGACCCACATTCCCAACTGTCCACAATCTACATACTTAATGTTCCTAATGTATATTTGTCCATCCACTCATTACCCGCGCCAACTAAGGTGACGATTCCCGTAAGAGTTCGGGCAACCCGTGTGCATTCGCACAGACGAAGGTCAATGGCCGGGTAGCCTTTTTGCTATATATGAAGATAGTAACTGTTCTCGAAAGAACAGATATTATTGATTACCGTGCAGCTTCTCTTGAATAAATGATGATTAATTGAAACCCTCAGCTGCAGACAGGTGTGGTTGATATACCTCGATGTGGACAGCTGAAAATGTGTGCGCCGACCGGGACTCGAACTCGGGTCCTCCTGCTTACATGGCAGACGCTCTATCCATCTGAGCCAATTTCAGTTAATTATCATTTACTCTAGAGAAGCTGCACGGTCATCAATGGTATCTGTTCTCTCGAGAACAGTTACTATCTTCATATATAGTTAAAAGGCTATCCGGCCATTGACCTTCATCTGTGCGAATGCGCACAGGGCGCCCGAACTCTTACGGGAATCGTCACCTTAGTTTGCGCGAGTAATGAGTGGATGGGCAAATATCTATTAGAAACATTACGTATGTAGTTTGTGGACATTTGGGAATTTGGGTCTCACGGGAAGCGTGCAAGGGCAAGTCCCTTCAGTCGCGCTATTCATCTGTGTCCTCGATGGCTCAGCTGGATAGAGCGTCTGTCACGTAAGCAGGAGATCCCGGGTCCGAGTCCCGGTCGGGGCACACATTTTCAGCTGTCCCCATCGAGGTATATCAACAACACCTGTCGGCAGCTGAGGGTTTAAATTAATTATCATTTATTCGTTACATAATGTTTAGCCATATTTCGTCCATCATGTACCATCTTGTAGGTTAAAAGGGAAGGCCTTCTACCATGGAACAAATGATATTTACAAATGAACTGACAACGGAATGGTCCAATCCGACATGTCGAAACTTTCCCTGAAATATTTTATGCAGGAAGTTCCTCTCAAAATTTGAGCTTCTCAGACGAACTAGGAGTACCAACAAAAAAAAAAAAAAAAAAGTTGAAGATTGCCAAATTCAGTAGCTCAGCAGATGGCTGGAGAAATGTACAGCTCTACTGTAGCTGTAGTAGACTGCGCATGCGCAAAATGACAGCGGCATATCCTTAGTTGACAGTACTTCGGTAAGCAGGTAACACGACTCGGCGCGATCGCAATTCGTGAAGCTAATTTTAGTTTTTGTTGATAGTTTCTCTGAAATATTTGTCCGCAGTTACTGCCCAATCAAATCTGCAGTTGCTTTTGCGGTAGCGTAAGTGTTAAAAATGGAGTTTAAACTTATTCATTGTGTTTAACACTTAATGTTAAGCAGCGTGAAAACCCGGTTTTACTTCGTAAAATCTGACTGTGAAACGTATAAATGGATGAAAGACTTACACAAAGTAATAAATAAGCGTCATAAAGAAACTCGCAAAACTGTGAAATCAAAACGATTATAAAAATTTATTGCACAGATTGTCCCCACGAAGCCCCGACACCCGCATTAATAAACATACTGAACCACAAAACTTGAATAAATAACATGAACAACAGTTTCTTAGATGAGTTTTCTTGAGTTATGAAGCATGTAGGGCTGCTCCTGCTCTTGAAAGGCAATGGAATATTACCGATGGAAGTCTTTGAGACTGGACCTTCGAAATGGAACTGAGATGAACACTGCTGATCTCACGTCTTTTTCCATCTGGTTGAGCAGATTCAAGACACCATACAATATAGGAAGTCACAAAACAACGAAGTTTACGTCAAGTAAACGTCTAGAGAAGGTGCCATTAATTCATAGTTGTCGTGAAGACAAAGCTGGATGTTATCCCTACATCTGATGTATCTATCGGCAATCGACCAAGCTTCGTGGAAGAACTGCGAGCAAACCACACTTTATCATTTCGAGGCGAAAAAAGACAGTTTGTTGTGTAACTGATTAATGCTATGGCACATTCAAATAGAACAGTGGTAGTGATAAGTGTGGGTGGATTATTGTTTCCACAGCTTCAGGGACCTCAAGGCATGTTACGACCAAACCTTAAAGGAAAGGATTGTTCAGAAGCAAAAATCTTGCAACAGGCCTATCAAAATCTGGAAAAACAGGAAAGAATAATTTTTAACATCTCATTCAAAATGGTTTCTAATCAGTTGCAGAAATTAATTCATAGCTTTTGTTGCACTCTTGGCCTGGAAATAACGATACCCGCTTTTCAGGAGGACGACGAAAAGACTGTTGATACAATTCAGATTCCACCAAGAACGACAAGTGTGAGTCTCGAAAAAAATATTTTTTCGACTGTGGAAAGTATTTTTAAGGATATTGTCGGACAGTATAATTGCCGATATCTCCATGTCATTTGAGAATTACCAGGAGAGCAGTATTCTTAAATTTCAGTCATTTGTACACTGTCAGTCTGTTTCGGAACGTTTTTACGGACTGTGCACTGTCAGTTTGTATCGGCAGAGTTTTATGAACTGCTTGAAGTATGCTCGGCATGCAGCACAATAAGCAGGCAATGGCGAGGACCATTTCTATGTCTTACTCCATCGCAATTCTGTCTAAATAAAATTAGTAATTACTATGACGTTTCCCAAAGCATTAATTTTTCTTTCGCCGGGTGTGCCTGATGTATGGAAAATGTTAGTTTTCGTCATTCGAATGATACTTCGCTTTATTGTGACGACTATGTGAAATGAACAAGGAACTGTTTCAGTGTTACTAAAATATACATTATTAAAAAATTACAAGAACTGTGCTACAGGAATTGTAACAAAATGATGTATGTGGAAGAAATATTTCGTTTCAAAAAGTTGAAGTCACGATTGATGGAAGTTGTCTTTAAGGTAACAGCAAACACTGCCTTGATTTATTATCCTCTGCTAGTCACCTTGAAAGAACTACATACGCAACAGTTCAGCTGTCAATATGAACCGCCTCTTATTCAAAATATTAATGATACGTGACATTTTTTTAATGTTTCACGTGTTACAAATTCGTTTGTCATTCCGCAGCGCTATGCTCTCTTCTCACAGCCGATCGTGCGCTAGGCAAGCGGTTCTTCGTGCGACATAAACGAATAACTTCAACAGTTTTGGAAAAAATATTTGGGTGTGTCTCAGCAGCTAAATGATGACAGAGCATTTCTTTCATTGCGTTAGTCCTGCATAAAAATTTTCAGGGTGGATTTTGACATGTCGGATTGGACCATTTCCTTGAGTGTTTCTTTAATGTCTTAACAGTCTTCCCTGACTTGAAACGGAAATTTCTGTTAGCTGGCAATAGCTTCGTGGAGTAATGATGTAGGTCATAAAGATGAAGGTAGGCACATCCATATTGATGATGATGATGATTACTGTCCGATAATAGATGTTCTAATACTTTTGCTCAGATAATGCAAATGCTCCGAAAGTCATTGAAAAGTGCATGGCACAGTGTGATCCGTACCAACATAATCCATTTTCATTCATATTCTTTTCACGTATTCAGCGAGGGAAAACTGGCTATATATATGTCACTGTTACATTCCCTAAATTCTGTTATCTTATTCTAAAGATCCATACGCGATATACAGGGTGTTACCAAACTTTCAGGAAACATTCCTCACACACAAAGAAAGAAAATATGTTATGTGGACATGTGTCCGGAAACGCTTACTTTCCATGTTAGAGCTCATTTTATTACTTATCTTCAAATCACATTAATCATGGAATGGATACACACAGCAACAGAACGTACCAGCGTGACTTCAAACTCTTTGTTACAGGAAATGTTCAAAATGTCCTCCGTTAGCGAGGATACACGCATCCACCCTCCGTCGCATGGAATCCCTAATGCACTGATGCAGCCCTGGAGAATGGCGTATTGTATCACAGCCATCCACAATACGAGCACGAAGAGTCTCTACATTTGGTACCGGGGTTGCGTAGACAAGAGCTTTCAAATGCCCCCATAAATGAAAGTCAAGAGGGGTGAGGTCAGGAGAGCGTGGAGGCCATGGAATTGGTCCGCCTCTACCAATCCATCGGTCACCGAATCTGTTGTTGAGAAGCGTACGAACAGTTCGCCTGAAATGTGCAGGAGCTCCATCGTGCATGAACCACATGTTGTGTCGTACTTGTAAAGGCACATGTTCTAGCAGCACAGGTAGAGAATCCCGTATGGAATCATGATAACGTGCTCCATTGAGCGTAGGTGGAAGAACATGGGGCCCAGTCAAGACATCACCAACAATGCCTGCCCAAACGTTCACAGAAAATCTGTGTTAATGACGTGATTGCACAATTGCGTGCGGATTCTCGTCAGCCCACATATGTTGAGTGTGAAAATTTACAAATTGATCACGTTGGAATGACGAAACTAAAATGAGCTCTAACATGGAAATTAAGCGTTTCCGGACACATGTCCACATAACATCTTTTCTTTATTTGTGTGTGAAGAATGTTTCCTGAAAGTTTGGCCGTACCTTTTTGTAACACCCTGTATACGATGGCAGCAGCACAACGCTTGAACAAGCTTCTTTGAATACAGCTTCTTTAAATTTGTCCAACTCTCTTCCGGGTCAACTGCCTTCGAAGAATTCTTATTTGACTCGCCTGTGCATTCCTTGTTTCTTGTAAGGACTCCAAACACTGCTAAATACTCTAGAACTGGCCGCAGTAGCGTCTTGTGTGTGATTTCCTTTACAGATGTGCTACATTTTCCCATAATCCTTCCTACAAACCTTCGTCTACAGCTACATGACTACTCTACAAACCAAACTTAAGTGCCTGGAAGATTGCTCTTCGAACGGCCTTCAAACTATTTCTCCTCTGTTCCAATCTCTAACAGCGCAGTAGGAAAAATGAACACTTAAATCTTTTCGTACAAGCTCTGACTTCTCTTATTATGGTCCGATGATCATTCCTCTCTGTATCGATCTCTGAGACCAAATATTTTGCATTCAGAGAATATAGTTGGTGATTAAAATTTCGTGGAAAGATCTTGATTTCCACCCCAACTCGCTCATCACATCCGTGACACTCTCGAGAATTTTGCGACAGTAGGAAATATGCTGCCCTTATTTGGACTTTTCCATATTCTCTGTCAATGCTATCTGGTAAGGATCCCATACCGCACAGCAATGCTCTAGCAGAGGATGGAAAAGCGTAGTGGAAGCAGACTATTTAGCAGATCTGTTGCATCTTCTAAGCGTCCTGCCAATAAATCATTGTCTTCGGTTTGCCTTTCTCAGAACATTATATGTGATCGTTCAAATTTAAGTTGTTCGTAATTGTAATACCTAGGTATTTAACTGAATTGACAGCCTTTAGATTTATATGATTTATCGTACAACCGAAATTTAACGAATTTCTATTAGTGCTTAGGTGGATGCTTTCATACTTTTAGTTATTCAGAGGCAATTGCCACTTTTCGCATCTTACAGGTATCGTGTCTAAGTCATTTTGCAACGGGTTTTTATCTTCTGATCAATTTACTAGGCTGTAAATGACGGCATCATCTGCAGACAATCGAAGGGAGCTATTCAGATTGTCTCCTAATCGCTTATATAGATTAGAAACTGCAGAGTGACAATGAAACTTTCTTGTAGGTTGCCAAATATCGCTTCTATTTTACCTTCCGTCTAATACTACGTACTGCAACCTTTCTGACAGGAAACCACAAATGTAGTTGCACAACTGAGACTGTAGTCCACAGGCACGCAATTTGATTAGAATTCTTTTGTGAGGAACGGTGTTAAAAGCCTTTTGGGGATCTAGAAATATGGAATCAATCTGAGATCCCTAAATCTTCCATTCACCTTCGGCAACACTGATTTTGCATGATGGTGCCATTTCATGTTGCTTCTTAGTGGTACACAGTAACCATAGCATATCATTAAAAAAAATTACTGCCATCCAAATGTTTTTCAAGAGGTTCTAAAATAAGGATATATGGAACTATAATCAGATCGGTATTAATATATTGGGCACACATATGGAGAACAGATGAGTACACAGAGAGAAAGACAAAGTTTTTTGAAACGAAAATTCTGAGGAAAATATTTGGACCAATATGTGAGGGAAGAGGATGTTGAAGAAAAAATAACTGGGGGATATATAAATAACCAGATGTTGTTGCAGAAGGCAAGACAAGGAGACTGAGAATGGGCAGCTATATCTATATCTATAGAGGAGATGAGGAGTCAAGATTGAGGGGAGTGTCAGAGAAAAAACCCAAAGAACGAAGACATTCAGGAAGGTCGAAAAATAAAATGGAGAGACATGGTGGCCAACGATCGTCAGATATTTGCTGCAGGGAAAAAAGACGCCAATAACAGGAGAAGCGTACTTGACAAGGCCAAACACAGACGGCTGTTTATGGAGCCACGAGAGTAAGAGAAAGTCTTAGAATTACTCATAGGAACTGAGGTGTTCAAGAAGTTTACCACTACTCTTGGAATCAGATACTGTAGAGTTATTTCTATATATTATGCGTTATCTCACATATGTCCACATTTTAAGAGGCTGGCACCCACTATGCCAAATCTGAAATTTTATCTGAAGTTTACCACTACTCTTGGAATCAGATACTGTAGAGTTATTTCTATATATTATGCGTTATCTCACATATGTCCACATTTTAAGAGGCTGGCACCCACTATGCCAAATCTGAAATTTTATCCAAGTCAAAAATGGTTCAAATGGCTCTGAGCACTATGGGACGTAACTGCTGTGGTCATCAGTCCCCTAGAACTTAGAACTACTTAAACCTAACTAACCTAAGGACATCACATACACTCCTGGAAATGGAAAAAAGAACACATTGACACCGGTGTGTCAGACCCACCATACTTGCTCTGGACACTGCGAGAGGGCTGTACAAGCAATGATCACACGCACGGCACAGCGGACACACCAGGAACCGCGGTGTTGGCCGTCGAATGGCGCTAGCTGCGCAGCATTTGTGCACCGCCGCCGTCAGTGTCAGCCAGTTTGCCGTGGCATACGGAGCTCCATCGCAGTCTTTAACACTGGTAGCATGCCGCGACAGCGTGGACGTGCTTTAGAAGGTGTAAGTCAACTACCCTGGCCAGCAAGATCTTCGGATCTGTCCCCCATTGAGCATGTTTGGGACTGGATGAAGCGTCGTCTCACGCGGTCTGCACGTCCAGCACGAACGCTGGTCCAACTGAGGCGCCAGGTGGAAATGGCATGGCAAGCCGTTCCACAGGACTACATCCAGCATCTCTACGATCGTCTCCATGGGAGAATAGCAGCCTGAATTGCTGCGAAAGGTGGATATACACTGTACTAGTGCCGACATTGTGCATGCTCTGTTGCCTGTGTCTATGTGCCCGTGGTTCTGTCAGTGTGATCATGTGATGTATCTGACCCCAGGAATGTGTCAATAAAGTTTCCCCTTCCTGGGACAATGAATTCACGGTGTTCTTATTTCAATTTCCAGGAGTGTACGTCCATGCCCGAGGCAGGATTCGAAACTGCGACCGTAGCGGTCGCGCGGTTCCAGACTGTAGCGCCTAGAACCGCTCGGCCACTCCGGCCGGCTATCCAAGTCATTCTGCCATTCCTTGCTGATAGAGTCAATATCCTCATGTTTTTTTTACTGTAAAGCATATCTAAATCGTTTGATGGTAATAAGCAAATTTGTACTTCGAACTTGACACCAAGACTCATTCCGAAATCTCTCTGCTTGTACGAGACAAAAGCTCACGAATAACATTTTTGGCTACTGTAACCGAAAAATGGAACTACATTTTAGAACTCACAATTTGAGGATTTTATTGTTCTTCACATCGAGACACAAATTGGAACTGAAAGATATGACGCGAGATTACTCACCTATACAGATGCGGGGGCCCTCCCCGAACGGCAGGTAAACATAGGGGTGCCTCTTGGCTTTCTCCTCCTCCGAGAACCTCTCAGGGTCGAAGCGCTCTGGATCCGGGAAGTACTTGGGGTCGTGCTGGAGGCCCAGGACGGAAATGGCGACAGCCGTTCCTTTCTCCAGGACGAGTTCGCTGTCAGGAATCCTGTACTCTTTGTTACACTCCCTGTTCAGGATGGGCAGGGGTGGGTACTTCCGCAGTGTCTCTAAAAGAATTACACAATCGATGGATTAAGGATATGCTGTGTAATCTACCAGACTAGTTTACAATACAATTCTTTAGAATGCTGAAGAATTTGAGCCGTAATTCACAGGAATGATAATGCTTGTAACTCCTTTTAATAACTTCGTCATTCTTAATTCCAATGTAACACGAGTGTACAAATGTTGTTATACTTAAAAAGCATACTGTTGAACGTAATTTATTATTTTGTGTATAATTGCTTTGAAGAACAATCAGAAGATAACGTGATAACTTGAAATTAACTTAAAAAATGTACGAAATATTTGCCAAGTAACGAAATAAATCTCGGGTGAACAGCCTACTATGAGTGTGCATAGGCCACAATATTTCGGCAATCGACCACGTTGCCATCATCAGGTGCCACAGGTCAGTACGTCAGCGCACCTGATGATGACAACGTGGTCAGTTGCCGAAGTATTGTGGCCTATGCACACTCATACCAGGCTGTTCACCCGAGATTTATTTCGTCATAAAATACGCCTGGAGAAATTGAAGAATCACTTTACCAAGTATCTAACTGAAATAAATTTTTCAGCATTTGTACGAGAACGTGCTAGAAATTTAGCATCAAAATTGAAAAAAAAATGAAAAAGTATTTATCTTCGGAGACTAATTATGTGCACAAACAAATGTTATTAATTTTCATTTTGAGAATGTACGAGGGGCGTTCAATAAGTAATTCAACACTTTTTTTCCTCGGCCAATTTCGGCTGAAAAATGCGGAATCTGTTTTGGGACTTCGTGGTATATTCCGCCCTCAGCCCTTACAGGTTCATGAAGTTCAGACATGTGATGGCGCTTTACGTAGCTTTCAGAATGGCGTCTGTAACACGGACGTGCATTCCAAGCAGAGAGCTCTCATTGAGTTTCTGTTGGTGGAAAACCAGAGCATCGTAGTTATTCATAGTAGCTTGCAGGATGTCTAGGGAGACCTGGCAGTGAGTCGCTGGGCGAGGTGTCTGTCACCGTAGCAACGAGGTCGGACAGACCTGTCCTATCTTCTGCGTGCCGGCCGGCCGCGCACTGTGACACTTGCAGTGGTGGAACGTGCGGACACTCTCATTCGAGTGATCGACGGATCACAATCAAACACCTCGCTCCTCAGCTGGACATCTCTATTGGTAGTGCTGACACACGCCTACCAGTTGTGGTACTCAAAGGTTTGTGCACGCAGGGCTCCTCGCCACCTAACGGAGGACCAAACGAGCAACGAAGGACCACCTGTGCGGAACTGAATGCGCGTTACGAGGCTGATCGTGACAATTTTTTGTTGAACATTGTCAGAGACAGTGAAATATGGGCTTATCAATTCGAAATGGAATCAAAACGGCAATCCACGTGGTGGTGTCGCACCATCCCTCCTCTGAAGAAAAAGTTCAAAGCCGTATCCTCAGCTGATAACGACAAGGCGATGGTCTTCTGGGACTCTGAAGGGTTATTCTGTCTGATGTTCTCCCTTTTCGTGCAACAATCAACTTGAAAGTGTATTGTCCTTCACTCAGGAAATTGAAGAAACGACTTATGCTCGTGCCAAAAAAAAAAAAAAAAAAAGAAAAAATGCAAACGAACTTCTCCTTCTCCATGACTACGCGAGGAGTCACAGAAGTCAGCGCACCAGAGAGGAGCTCACAAAACTTCACTGGACTTTTCTTCCTCAAGCACCCTACAGCCCGGATCTCACACCTTCTGAATTCCTTTTATTTGGTCCAAAGAAGGGTACACTCCACTGGAAGCAGTTCGTGGATGATGGGGATGTTATTGATAGAGCAAAACGTTGGCTCCGACGTCGACCAGCTGATTGGTACCATGGGGGCATAAACGCCCTGCCAATCAGGTGGCGTAAGGCCGTCGCATTGAACGGAGATTCTATTGAAAAATAGGTTTTTGTAGTCAGAAGAGTGGGAAATAATATAGGATATTGGAATCCTGAATAAAACCGAACCACTTTCAGAAAAAAAGTGTGTTGCATTACTTATTGAGTGCCTCTCGTATTTGTTTCAAAACTATGGTAAACATGTTACTACACTCTGTAAAATCTTATCTCTGCACTCGAACTTTTGTAGACATTTTAATTTTGAACACATTCCAGTAATACTTTGAAATATTTCAATCGTTTTAACTCATTTATAGGCCAGCAGCGGGGGCGCAAAGTGATTTATTTGAGAGTTCTGGAGAGCTATAAACTGTATATGCACTCATCTCATTTCAAAATCCGTTTTGAGCTTAGTAAATATGAAGCGATGTTATAATCTCGTACTCTTAAAAGTAATAAACAGAAAAGATGGCGCAAAAAGTTGTCTGATAATTATCTTACACATAAAATTCCAGGAAATATTTAAGCTACACTTCCACAGACAAGAATATTTTCAAAATTTATTTCATTGTACGTTACCACTCACTGTTGTTTTTACACTGTGGTACATTGGCATTATGCTCCAATTGAATCACTTACTGTTTTTAAAGCCGATTTATGTGAATGATAACGATTATTAAGAAATATCGGACGATTACATTACAACAGCAAAATATAAAAAGCAAGAAAGGTAGTTGTTTAAAGAAGAGAAAAAGAACAAAAAAATGGTTCAAATGGTTCTGAGCACTATGGGACTTAACATCTGAGGTCATCAGTTCCCTAGAACTCAGAACTACTTAAACCTAACTAACCTAAGGACATCACACACACCCATGCCCGAGGCAGGATTCGAACCTGCGACCGTAGCGGTCGCGAAAGAACAAGATTTCGTAAACGATGAAGGTGAGGGAAAAATGTCCGACGTTGTAGTATGACATCCAATATAATTTATATGAACGAAAGTGAAGCATATTTAGTTAATTTGAAGCGTGACATTATGTACTGCAACAAGTTAACGCAGTGTCTTCGAATTCGAGAGGACGGCTGTTGAAATCCCTGTCCGACCATCTAGATTTAAATTTTTTTGGCTTCCCAAAGCCAAAGGACGGAATGACTCGTTTTAGAACAACGCAGCCGATATCCTATCCATCATCCCCCAACCCGATCCTGTATTCCGTCTCTAATGATCTCTTCATCAACCTGACGCTAACTCCAATCTTTTTTTCTCATTTTTCGAAGGAAATACCTAATAAGGCCAAAAGCCGGTGGACGCCAGCTGACATGACCAGTACACGGAGTATGTCCAACACGTCGACAACAAAACGCTGCTGTCAACGACGCTGGCTTCGTAACCGTGCTTTGAAAACCGTCTTATCATACAGAGTAAGGCATTTAATGAGTGCCCTGGCTATAGGCAGAAACAAATTATGTACAAGTCTGGATTCATAGTGAAGGTTAAATTGACTTACCGCACACAACTTTGTCGAGGTAGGACATTTTTGAAATGGAGTCGTAGGTGATGTCCGTTCCATATTCTTTGAACACCGAGTCAATCTCCTCTTGCAGCTTGGTCTGCAACGAAGGATTGAGAGCCAGTTCGTGCAAAGCGAAGCTCATTGTCGTCGAAGAGGTTTCAAAGCCGGCTGCGAAGAAGACGAATGCCTGGGCAGCCAGCTCGTTGAGAGTCAGCTCTGCAGAAAAGTGAATACGGCTAAGAAAACAATTTAAATCTACTTCTGCATCTATATTCCGCAATGCACCTTACGGTATGTGACGGAGGGTGAATGTCGCACCACTATCGTCTTATCCCTTCTCTGCTCCACTTGTGAACGACCCGTGAGAATAACGAGAGAGTACAAACTAGTTTCTCTGATTTTTTAGTCCTGATATGTAGAGGGACATACATGAGTGGAAGTAACATATTGCCCGCCACTTTTTCGAAACACATTCTGCAAGTTTCCTCTCCGTGATACAAAACGCCTCTCTTGTAGTTTCTGCCAATGAAGTTTTCTGAGGATCTTCGTATCGCTGTCGGGCTTATTAAACCACCCGTGACGAAATGTGTCACTCTTCTTTGGAGCTTCGCTATCTCTTTTGTTAATCTTATTTACAAGGGAACTTTACCGAGCGAGGTGGCGCAGTGGTTAGACACTAGACTCGCATTCGGGAGGACGACGGTTCAATCCCGCGTCCGGCCATCCTGATTTAGGTTTTCCGTGATTTTCCTAAATCACTCCAGGCAAATGCCGGGATGGTTCCTCTGAAAGGGCACGGCCGACTTCCTTCCCCATCCTTCCCTAATCCGATGAGACCGATGACCACGCTGTCTGGTCTCCTTCCCCAAACAACCAACCAACCAACCAACCAAGGGAACTTTCCCAAATGTCAACAAACGTTCTTGATGGAACTTGGCAGGCATATGGAAGAAGTAAAATAATCCAATACTTATTGTTTTTGTTTGTGTCCAATTTCACTTTTATTGGGTAAAACATGCCCCAACAGGTAATTTGACGTATTAGGTTTGGAGAGAATATCTTCGAAACGATTATATATAAAAGTGTTTCCCATACGGAAGCTGATACGTAATTAATGTTCTTGAAAACTATATAAACGAATTTCACAATAATTTGAAATTTTGTAAAATACTCCACCACCACTAATTAATTTTGAAAAATGAAAATTTTTGTAATATAAATTGAAGAAGCTTTTAAGCTACATACATCCATGTACAATAAAGCAAGTCTCTGAAACACCATTTTTGTAAAATACCCTATTCACAATGTGCTGTCAGAGTACTTTCGACATACCAATTAAAATATCTAAACGCTCACTATTAGTCTAGTTTTTAATTTACTTGTGTTTATCTGAAAGGGAAGCAGTGGTTGGGAAGGGAGTGAGACATGGTTGTAGCCAATCCCCGATGTTATTCAATCTGTATATTGAGCAAGCAATAAAGGAAACAAAAGAAAAGTTCGGAGTAGATATTAAAATGCACGGAGAAGAAATAAAAACTTTGAGGTTCGCCGATGACATTGTAATTCTGTCAGAGACAGCAAATACTTGGAAGAGCAGCTGAACGGAATGGACAGTGTCTTGAAAGGAGGGTATAAGATGAACATCAACAAAAGCAAAACGAGGATAATGGAATGTAGTCGAATTAAATCGGGTGATGTTGCGGGAATTAGATTAGGAAATGAGACACTTAAAGTAGTAAAGGAGTTTTGCTATTTGGTGAGCAAAATAACTGATGATGGTGTAAGTGGAGAGGATATAAAATGTAGAATGGCAATGGCAAGGAAAGCATTTCTGAAGAAGAAAAATTTGTTATCATCGAGTATAGATTTAAATGTCAGGAAGTTGTTTCTGAAAGTATTTGTATGGAGTGTAGCCATATATGGTTCAAATGGCTCTGAGCACTATGGGACTTAACATCTATGATAATGGGTCCCTCAGAACTTAGAACTACTTAAACCTAACTAACCTAAGGACATCACACAACACCCAGTCATCACGAGGTAGAGAAAATCCCTGACCCCGCCGGGAATCGAACCTGGGAAGCCGGGCGTGGGAAGCGAGAACGCTACCGCACGACCACGAGCTGCGGACTGCCATATATGGAAGTGAAACGTGGACGATAAATAGTTTAGCCAAGAAGAGAATAGAAGCTTTTGAAATGTGGTGCTACAGAAGAATGCTGAAGATTAGATGGGAAGATCACATAACTAATGAGGAGGTATTGAATAGAATTGGGTAGAAGAGGAGTATGTGACACAACTTGACTAGAAGAAGGGATCGGTTGGTAGGACGTGTTCTGAGACATCGAGGGATCACCAATTTAGTATTGGAGGGCAGCGTGGAGGGTACAAATCGTAGAGGGAAACCAAAAGATAAATACACTAAGCAGATTCAGAAGGATGTAGGCTGCAGTAGGTACTGGGAGATGAAGAAGCTTGCACAGGATAGAGTAGCATGAAGGGCTGTATCAAACCAGTCTCAGGACTGAAGACCACAACAACAACATATTTATTTTATGTTTCGCACTGTTGTTTTACATTTTACATTGATTTTCTTCTTCTTGTTTCTTTGTTTCTAAGTTTACCGTTTCACTCAAGGATACAGGATTCTTTTCTGGCTCAATATTATGAAAAAATCAACACATATTTCCTTCAGGCACTACATATAACGTGTATGTTTTTTTTGTTGATATCAGGTAATGCAGCACAGTTTCTAAACAAATTAGAAGCATTCTGAATATTTTTGGTTCTGCTTAGGGTTATTAAAATAATTACCAAGAAATTGATGATTTTTTTTCCAAATTGCTTCCTCAAATTGCGGTAGCATTTAATCCAACGCTATACATTTGAAGGAGACCAAATTTTTATCAGATATGTATGACATGATGGCTGAGTTACTAGACCTATTTAATTCCACCTATTACGTATATTACAAGGATAAAAAATATCACATCTTACATTTTAATTTTTATAACTTTTTCCTAGTAAAAATTTTTTTTCCTATAATTTCGTTGATTCTGCAATAAAGCTTAGGTCTACTACATAAGTATGGACTATTGCAAGTTACAGAAAAATATTAGAGCAAAGCTTTATAAACTTTAGGAAATATTTATACCTGAATTCTGAAAAATACAACTTCTCGGAAATTGCGAATGAAGATATGAGTCCTATTAGACTGTGCCTCAGTACATTGGTGAAGCATAGTTTTCATCCTGCAGCATTTCTTTATCTTCAAGCTAGCTCTTGGCATTCCTTTTAGCACTTCTGGCTTCTTTGGTAACTTGAATGCACCTGTTGTCTGTCACACACAAGCAATTGAACTTCCATATTAGAGCCACATTTTATGCCTAAATTTCTCAGGACTTCCAACCTTCCTATCACTCCATCATTGAAACATATCACTGCATCTAGTACACCTATTTATTCCTACGAAAACATTCTTCGGTCATCTTTCCTGTATGCAATGGTTGAAACTTTTATTTGTATTCTGAGTACCCCCATGAAAACAGGGTCACTCAGGTCTCTAAAAAGTCGTTTTATTTCATTCATAACAGGCTCAGGAAGAGAATGCTTCTGATGGTGTGTTTGACCACTTTCTGTTCCGTTTTGGTAACCACACCAAGAATCTGCTCCTTTAGAGCAAAGTTCGTGAACAGGGTGGTCATCTGAGGACAACTTACGAAAGTAGTTGGCCCATACAGCTTTTCTCATAGCTGTAACATCATTCAGCGGTGCAGTTTGTCTAATCACCAGTCCATAATAACTCTGAAGAAGGTCTATTTCAGTTTCTGTCAATCTGCCTCGGCCAGCCAGATTTTCCATCAGATAGCAACTTTCCTTTCATTTCTCTTCGTAGCTTCGTCAATATAGCAGCCATCCTCTTTTGCACATGTCCACAACACTTCAGTTTTGTTAGCAAGGTGTCACCATAAACATTGAACTTATTAATTTTATTGAAAACTTTAGAGTCCCCATAGCCTAGGTGCTTCGTATACCTAACTTTATAAACGGGCACCGACCTCTGAAATATTTTTAGAGCTCCATCACATTCCATACGGCCACAGTAACCATAATAATTCTTAGAATACTGATGTTCACTATGTCCTTCAGTGTTACCATAGTATGTGTGGCAGTACTTAGATAAGCACTCAACATCAACAACTTTTCCATTCTCCAGAGAAGAAGCACTTACAACACCATTCAAGGAACGATGTGCTCGACGTTGCCATGTCCCATCAAGTGCAACAGCAATGTCCCTGGTTCCACTATATTTACAGTTTCTTCTACTGCACGTTTCATAGATGCTTTAGACATAACCGTCAAGGCACCTAAAAGTATTTTTATGTCCTTCCTGAACCTACTGGGAGGAGGAGGAAGGTCCATCAAATCACAAAACGTTTAAGCAGCCTTTTTTCCTTTTCCTATTGCACACATTGCATATACTTATTTCAAATTCATAAGACTTATGCACAATGTTCGAAGTCATTTTTGAGGTAGATTTATTGCAGGATCTACACAGAACAACTAATTTTGGCGCTAAACCCTTCCTGCTACTTTGTTCTTCGGTTATTTCCAGACAGAATACACCATCACCATCACGTTGTTTTCATTTCGCCACTTCCTTTATCAAAGAAGATAAGATTCCCACATCAACAACAATAAATCCACTACAAACAGCGTCACTGTTAACACAAAAATTTGAATCACAAGGAGGCATGCCATGTGGGAGTTTCTTCCCTGAATAACTATACATGGGTTACTTTCAAGAATGTGGCTTGCTTTGTTTGTGAACTGGTTGCCATGGAATTTCCTTTTATTGAATTTCTTGATGCGTGGCATAGTTCGTATTTATTGCACACTAAAGGATACGTACTTCCACAAATATATGTAGCACTTGGGAAACAAACATGCAGCGAAACGAAAGTAAATACAAGCAAAGATAATAATTTACAGACACTAGAAACCTGCACTGTTCCCAAAATATACAATGTATCATACGTATAATCGCTGGAAACGAAAGTTCACAGTTCTTTTAGAAATAATACCGGCTTCTGTAGTAGAAATAAAGGGTGCGTGGCGGCATACATGACTGTAACTTTAAAATTTAATATATGTAGGACTTTTTCATTTGAAACCCTATAATGTATATATCAATGGAATCAAGGAAGCTTATAGAATTTAATAAACTCAAAACATTCAATTTTTCCACCATTTATAAGTACCCTGTATCCTTAAGTGTATTTTGTTAATTTAAAATAATAAGTAACTCATTATTATGATATAAAATCATTACAATAATGATAATTTGTAAATAAATGTTTGAAACATAACGTTTTATTACACCGAGTGCATAAAATTAGCAACTTTTCTCACGCAATATACACGACAAAGAACACAATACAGAACAAAATTTGTCAGGACTTGAAACTGTCTCAAGTAATTTTTTAAATATCCTGATTTGTATCAGGCATATTTCAGCATACTGGTAAGCTATGGAGAAAAGAACTGATCATGTGCTAGTGACTACAGCTTTACTATATCGATATCGAAATCATTTAACAGAACTAGATCTGAAAATATTCTCACAAGGTGCTTCCAACATCGAAAGCCTTATACGTACCACGACTATACCTGTGCCATCGTGTCCTTTGGTATCACAAGATGAATAAGTGCCTTGTCCTCGGATATGATAGTGAGAATGGTTTCTTTACGCTGACCACCTGCCTTTTCATAGTTTTAAAAGAAACCAAGAATTCGAGAACCTCTTTTTGAAGTCCCAAATGTCCTTGTGACAGCATAGAAATATGATAAACAAATGTCTGAGCAGGTCAAAAGATATCTGAAGGAGGTTTTCTTTCCCAGCAAGGGAGAAAAATTTGTATGATTGTTAGATTCTCAGGGTTGTCAGTGAAAGAACAGTATACACCATCGTACCTCAGGACAAGGAGCTTGTTCAGCTGATGATCGCAAAGGGCTTGACGAGAGATACCGTATACCGTTTTCGATGTTGGAAGAACTGCGTTAGAAGACTTTAAGATCTACTTCTGCTGAATGATTTATATGTCAATCTCCACTTCAGAAACAATATAAATAATCTGTAGTCACATCCTACCAATATACTGAAATAAGCCTGACACAAATCAGGATATTTAGAGGATCACCTTTGAGAATTTGAAATGCTGCTGAATTTTGTTTTGTATTGTATGCTCTGTCGTGTATATTATGTGAAGAAATATTATTAATTTTATGTGCATGCTGCAAGAAAACGTTATGTTTTAGGCATTACCATTATTGTAATGTTCTGTATCATAACAATGAGTTACTTATTATTTTCAATTAACAAAATACGTATATGTGAAAGAATAAATTTAAAAAAAGAAAAGAAAAGAAGTAAAATAAATATGAAACGTAAAATCACAATTTCAAACATAAAACAAATATAATTAAAATAAATAACTAGACTAATAATGCATGTTTAGATATTTTAATTAGGTATGTTGAAAATACTGTGACAGTATATTGCGTACAGTGTATTTTCCATAAAATGTATTTCAGAAACCGGCTCTATTACACATGAAGCTTAATTACACATGACTGTATGTAGCCTGGAAGCTTCTTTAATTTGTGTCGCAACAAAAGTTACCATTTTTCAAAATGGTGGTTGGATGTTTTGCAAAATTTGAGATTTTGCAAGTTTTCAGATTACTACAAAATTGTATTATACGGTTTTCAAGAACATTAATTCCACTAGAACTTCTATATGAGAAACATCTTTTATATATCATCGTTTCGAAGATATTCGTTCCAAATCTAATATGCTAAATTACATTTTGTGGTGTGTTTTACCCCTTAAAAGTGAAATTGCGCACAAAGAAAAAACATATGTACTGAATTATTTCTCTTCTGCATACCCATCAAGTTTCATCAAGAACGTTTTTTGAGAGTTGGGAAAGTTTCCTCGTTTGTGAGGGTCCGAGAATGACAAAAATCACAGATATCTATTAAGTAAGTGTTTTGTAATCCATTTCTTTCTTGGATGAGCTATATTTCCTTAACACCCACCTCGTATATCTCAGCCAGGGACCTGCTCTTCCTATAGTTGGTTTTACTTAGCCATTCGACTTTGGGTCGTTATTGACGGTTATTCCTGGGTATTTTACGGTTGTTACTGTTTTCAGTGTGTTTTCACCAGCTGTAAAATCGACCAGTGTTGTATGACTTCGCCTAGAAAACAACAATTAATACTTACATACAACACAGCTGCGTGAAGCCTCGTGTGCGTGTCAAAAATAAGGATAATAATTTTCTTCAGTGTGAGAGAGATGTTGTTATTTGGTTACTCGTAGCAAGCAGACCAAAGTATTCAACCAAAACGTTGGTTTTACACCGCAGTGCTTTTATGGGCACGGTACTACTGGAGATGGTGTGCCGTTGCTTTCCTATCTTTGAGCTGACGTTATCTAGATGTAGCTGGTGTTCTACACTCCTGGAAATGGAAAAAAGAACACATTGACACCGGTGTGTCAGACCCACCATACTTGCTCCGGACACTGCGAGAGGGCTGTACAAGCAATGATCACACGCACGGCACAGCGGACACACCAGGAACCGCGGTGTTGGCCGTCGAATGGCGCTAGCTGCGCAGTATTTGTGCACCGCCGCCGTCAGTGTCAGCCAGTTTGCCGTGGCATACGGAGCTCCATCGCAGTCTTTAACACTGGTAGCATGCCGCGACAGCGTGGACGTGAACCGTATGTGCAGTTGACGGACTTTGAGCGAGGGCGTATAGTGGGCATGCGGGAGGCCGGGTGGACATACCGCCGAATTGCTCAACACGTGGGGCGTGAGTTCTCCACAGTACATCGATGTTGTCGCCAGTGGTCGGCGGAAGGTGCACGTGCCCGTCGACCTGGGACCGGACCGCAGCGACGCACGGATGCACGCCAAGACCGTAGGATCCTACGCAGTGCCGTAGGGGACCGCACCGCCACTTCCCAGCAAATTAGGGACACTGTTGCTCCTGGGGTATCGGCGAGGACCATTCGCAACCGTCTCCATGAAGCTGGGCTACGGTCCCGCACACCGTTAGGCCGTCTTCCGCTCACGCCCCAACATCGTGCAGCCCGCCTCCAGTGGTGTCGCGACAGGCGTGAATGGAGGGACGAATGGAGACGTGTCGTCTTCAGCGATGAGAGTCGCTTCTGCCTTGGTGCCAATGATGGTCGTATGCGTGTTTGGCGCCGTGCAGGTGAGCGCCACAATCAGGACTGCATACGACCGAGGCACACAGGGCCAACACCCGGCATCATGGTGTGGGGAGCGATCTCCTACACTGGCCGTACACCACTGGTGATCGTCGAGGGGACACTGAATAGTGCACGGTACATCCAAACCGTCATCGAACCCATCGTTCTACCATTCCTAGACCGGCAAGGGAACTTGCTGTTCCAACAGGACAATGCACGTCCGCATGTATCCCGTGCCACCCATCGTGCTCTAGAAGGTGTAAGTCAACTACCCTGGCCAGCAAGATCTCCGGATCTGTCCCCCATTGAGCATGTTTGGGACTGGATGAAGCGTCGTCTCACGCGGTCTGCACGTCCAGCACGAACGCTGGTCCAACTGAGGCGCCAGGTGGAAATGGCATGGCAAGCCGTTCCACAGGACTACATCCAGCATCTCTACGATCGTCTCCATGGGAGAATAGCAGCCTGCATTGCTGCGAAAGGTGGATATACACTGTACTAGTGCCGACATTGTGCATGCTCTGTTGCCTGTGTCTACGTGCCTGTGGTTCTGTCAGTGTGATCATGTGATGTATCTGACCCCAGGAATGTGTCAATAAAGTTTCCCCTTCCTGGGACAATGAATTCACGGTGTTCTTATTTCAATTTCCAGGAGTGTATTTCCGAGTTACTGAAAAATATCTGAACGTTCGATCAGAGGAAATGGAAGCAAACATAAATGCTGCAGGACACGCGCTGTCACAGATCCTGTGGCTGCGCTGACCATTCTTAAGGGAAAATCACCCGTTGCCAGATTTGAACTCTAAACAAGAATATTTTTCAAATTCATATCCGCATGACACCGCAATATTTTTAAAGCTCTTGGAAGTAAGATATCATTGACTTAAAACTGTGCACATTTTCGAATTGTTATGCTTTATTTAACCCCTGTTTATGAATTTCATATAAATTAAAGAGTTTCATTTCTGGTTTATTCACTACGACGTAAACGTGGACTCCCTAGTTCCCCATCGTCTGAAGCCGAGAGAACTATGCCGCCTTCGAGCCACTTAAGATTTGTGTCCGGTCGCTGCTAGTATTGCAGAGGAGTACACACGTTCCCCCCCCCCCCCCCCCCCCCCCCCATGAACCATGGACTTGTCGTTGGTGGGGAGGCTTGCGTGCCTCGGCAATACAGATGGCCGTACCGTAGGTGCAACTACAATGGAGGGGTATCTGTTGAGAGGCCAGAAAACGTGTGGTTCCTGAAAAGGGGCAGCAGTCTTTTCAGTAGTTGCAGGGGAAACAGTCTGGATGATTGACTGATCTGGCCTTGTAACACTAACCAAAACGGCCTTGCTGTGCTGGTACTGCGAACGGCTGAAAGCAAGGGGAAACTACAGCCGTAATTTTTCCCGAGGGCATGCAGCTCTACTGTGTGATTAAATGATGATGGCGTCCTCTTGGGTAAAATATTCCGGAGGTAAAATAGTCCCCCATTCGGATCTCCGGGCGGGGACTACTCAAGAAGACGTCGCTATCAGGAGAAAGGAAACTGGTGTTCTACGGATCGGAGCGTGGAATGTCAGATCCCTTAATCGGGCAGGTAGGTTAGAAAATTTAAAAAGGGAAATGGGTAGGTTAAAGTTAGATATAGTGGGAATTAGCGAAGTTCGGTGGCAGGAGGAACAAGACTTTTGGTCAGGTGAATACAGGGTTATAAATACAAATCAAATAGGGGTAATGCAGGATTAGGTTGAATAATGAATAAAAAAATAGGAGTGCGGGTAAGCTACTACAAACAGCATAGTGAACGCATTATTGTGGCCAAGATAGACACGAAGCCCGCGTCTACTACAGTAGTACAAGTTTATATGCCAACTAGCTCTGCAGATGATGAAGAAATTGATGAAATGTATGACGAGATAAAAGAAGTTATTCAGGTAGTGAAGGGAGACGAAAATTTAATAGTCATGGGTGACTGGAATTCGAGAGTAGGAAAAGGGAGAGAAGGAAACATAGTAGGTGAATATGGATTGGGGCTAAGAAATGAAAGAGGAAGCCACCTGGTAGAATTTTGCACAGAGCACAACTTAATCATAGCTAACACTTGGTTTAAGAATCATGAAAGAAGGTTGTATACATGGAAGAACCCTGGTGATACTAAAAGGTATCAGATAGATTATATAATGGTAAGACAGAGATTTAGGAACCAGGTTTTTAAATTGTAAGACATTTCCAGGTGCAGATGTGGACTCTGACCACAATCTATTGGTTATGGACTGTAGATTAAAACTGAAGAAACTGCAAAAAGGTGGGAATTTAAGTAGATGGATGAACTGACTAAACCAGAGGTTGTACAGAGTTTCAGGCAGAGCATAAGGGAACAATTCACAGGAATCGGGGAAAGAAATAAAGTAGAAGAAGAATGGGTAGCTTTGAGGGATGAAGTAGTGAAGGCAGCAGAGGATCAAGTAGGTAAAAAGACGAGGGCTAGTAGAAATCCTAGGGTAACAGAAGAAATATTGAATTTAATTAAGGAAAGGAGAAAATATAAAAATGCAGTAAATGAAGCAGGAAAAAAGGAATACAAACGTCTCAAAAATGAGATCAACAGGAAGTGCAAAATGGCTAAGCAGGGATGGCTAGAGGACAAATGTAAGGGTGTAGAGGTTTATCTCACTAGGGTAAGATAGATACTGCCTACAGGAAAATTAAAGAGACCTTTGGAAGAAAGAGAACCACTTGTATGAATATCAAGAGCTAAGATGGAAACCCAGTTCTAAGCAAAGAAGGGAAAGCAGAAAGGTGGAAGAAGTATATAGAGGGTCTATACAAGGGCGAAGTACTTGAGGACAAATTATGGAAATGGAAGAGAATGTAGATGAAGATGAAATGGGAGATACGATACTGGGTGAAGAGTTTGACAGAGTACTGAAAGACCTAATTCGAAACAAGGACCTGGGAGTAGACGACATTCCATCAGAATTACTGACGGCCTTGGGAGAGCCGGTCCTGACAAAACTATACAATTTGGTGAGCAAGCTGTATAACACAGTCGAAATACCCTCAGACTTTACGAAGAATATAATAATTCCAATCCCAAAGAAAGCAGGTGTTGACAGATATGAAAATTACCGAACTATCAGTTTAATAAGTTGCAGCTGCAAAATACTAATACGAATTCTTTACAGACGAATGGAATAACTGGTAGAAGCTGACCTCGGGGTAGATCAGTTTGAATTCCGTAGAAATATTTGAACACGTGAGGCAATACTGACCTTAAGACATATCTTAGAAGAAAGATTAAGGAAAGACAAACCTACGTTTCTGGCATTGGCAGACTTAGAGAAAGATTTTGACAATGTTGACTGGAATACTCTCTTTCAAATTCTAAAGGTGGCAGGGGTAAAATGCAGGGAGCGAAAGGCTACTTACAATTTATACAGAAACCAGATGGCAGTTGTAAGGGTCGAGGGGCTTGAAAGGGAAGAAGTGGTTGGGAAGGGAGTGAGACAGGGTTGTAGCCTCTCCCCGATGTTATTCAATCTGTATATTGAACAAGCAGTAAAAGAAACAAAAGAAAAATTCGAAGTAGGTCTTAAAATCCACGGAGAAGAAATAAAAGCTTTGAGATTCGCCGATGACATTGTAATTCTGTCAGAGACAGCAAAGGACTTGGAAGAGCAGTTGAACGGAATGGACAGTGTCTTGAAAGGAGGATACAAGATGAACATCAACAAAAGCAAAACGAGGATAATGGAATGTAGTCGAATTAAGTCGGGTGTTGCTGAGGGAATTAGATTAGGAAATGAGACACTTAATGTAGTAAAGGAGTTTTACTATTTGGGGAGCAAAATAACTGATGATGGTCGAAGTAGAGAAGATATAAAATGTAGACTGGCGATGGCAAGGAAAACGTTTCTGAAGAAGAGAAGTTTGTTAAATCGAGTACAAATTTAAGTGTCAGGGAGTCGTTTCTGAAAGTATTTGTGTGGAGTGTAACCATGTGTGGAAGTGAAACATGGACGAAAAATAGTTTGGACAAGAAGAGAATAGAAGCTTTCGAAATGTGGTGCTACAGAAGAATGCTGAAGATAGATGGGTAGATCACGTAACTAATGAGAGGTATTGAATAGTATTGGGGAGAAGAGGAGTTTGTGGCACAACTTGACAAGAAGAAGGGACCGGTTGTTAGGACATGTTCTGAGGCATCATGGGATCACTAATTTAGCATTAGAGTGCAGCGTGGAGGGCAAAAATTGTAGAGGGATACCAAGGGATGAACACACTAAGCAGATTCAGAAGGATGTAGGCTGCAGTAATTACTGGCAGATGAAGAAGCTTGCACAGGATAGGGTAGTATGGAAAGCTGCATCAAACCAGTCTCAGGACTGAAGACCACAACAACAACAACAACAACAACAACAACAACACATGTTCCGCTTTCATCCTGCCAATGCTTGCCTGTTAGTCAAGCAGGCCAGCTGCCTCACGCTATCAGCAGAATGGACACGGTGCTTTACCCACGCCAAAGCCAAGCTACGCCCAGCCCATGCAGGCTATAGGAAACATGCCCATCCATCTTCCCGCTGTGTTACGCTGCGCAGCATTTTATTCTCTACGCTTACACTGCAGTGTCACGAGTAGAGGTCGGAAGTTGATGAAAAGTCTTTTTTTTACCCTTGTACTATAAGATGAGGCTCAATTACATGTATATTCATTTTGGATCATTGTAGGCCAAAAAATGGTGTATTTCATTTGTCCTTTATTTCGTTTTCGGCGTATTTCGGGCTTATTTATTTATTTCGATATGAACGTTTTTCTCTGCAACTTCACCCTTTTTCTGCCAGTCCTGGGTACTCTATATTCGGGCACTCATCCGGTCACCTCCAATACATGTTACCTGTAATAAGCAGAACCGCCTCTAAAGGAGATATCATTTGCACCCAAGAAATGAAGATCTCTATTACACTGTAACCTTTATCTGAAGTAAAGTTTTGGGATTCTAGTGTCTGTTATCAGCCCAAAAATGAGCCCAGTTATACCAATTTTAATTACTTTTTACAGGATGCGCTTTGCGGGTTCGCTGAAAAACTCATGCTTCTAAATTTCCCAATGCATTTTGGCAAAAATGAATTTCGTTTTTCATTTTATGTTCGTCTAAAAACTACATATCTGAAAGAAGAAGCTCCTTTTTCATGCTAAGCTTTCTTTGCACTATGTTGCATACCACCAAAATGTGGTTTTTAATGTCCATAGAACCATCTTTTTTCCTATTACAATCAGTGAGTGCCCTAAATTTAGAAAGCCTGTATACTGCTGAATGGCCTCAAGTCCTTTGGATGAATTTCAACAAACTGGTCAGCCATTAAGTCTTTATCCTCTTTCAAAATATTTATTGAGTGACTGCTGGTCAAATTTAAAACTATGTCTTGACACACTCGACGTTCTCGAATGAGTGTTTGATAACTTCTTAAACAACTTGTTTCCCGAGACGCCTATCGATTTATTAGAAGTTGCGACATAAACACAATAAAGCTTTTAAGGGCTCTGTTTCGTGATTGATATATATTCGTCAATTCTTAATTTCTTTGAGTCTTCTTTAAGTTAAGTTTGTTTAGTTTGTTGCTCCCACTGTTATGATAAAAAAGCTGCAGTGAAACTACCCACGGAAACATATACAGTAATGTTAATGTTCGGACACTATGAGATTTTCCTCTATAAAATCATAACATTATGATAAACAAAATAAAAAAAATAATAATCAAGTATTGTAGTAAGATCGATGTCCAGCACATAACAGTATGAACTTTTTATATAACTTTTAACAGTTGTTAAATAATACCGTTTAAATAATACGCTGTTCGATTTTCACGTTACTTTAATATTCTGACAGTTGGCAGTGTAGCACTTGTTTAGATCGTTCACGCCAAGTTATGGACTCTGGGTTAGAAGGTAGCGTTTGTTTATGAGTGCGGTCGACTGTGCAGATGGTACAGTGTCACGCAAAAGTAATACCAGTTTTGATATGCAACTTGTGATTTTTCGTAACGCAAAAGGTACATTATATAGACAAAGTTATGACATTCTCAGTATGCGTAAGAGCACTGTGACTTATGTCGTCAAACGATTAAAAAACGAGGACTGTATAATCTCTACACATCAGAAGTGCCAACCAGAGAAGTTGGATTCATGTGACAAGAGGAATCTAATACGCATAATAAAGAAGGATTCTACATTCAGTGCACCCAAATTAGCATGTCGGCCTCTGAACGAGACTGGAAAGAACGTATATCCACAAGCCATTCACAGAGCATTGAAATGTAGTGGCTACAATGGAAGAGTGGTTAGGAAGAAGCATTATGTGAATGAACGTCGAAAGAAAATTTAGAATTTTTAGGTTGGAAAGACGAAGAATGGTGTGGCGGAAGAAGAATAAATTTTAAGCTGACTGTAATGCATGGAGATGACAGTGTTCTTGTATGAGGCCGTATATCCACATTTTGACCTGTCTAATTAGTGTTCGTCGACATTATTACGGACAAATATGTCTATCTGAAAATAATAAAAAACAGCATACGCGAAAGTGCTGAAAAAATCAAACACGTCCAAGTTCTACCAAGACAATGACCGAAGCATAAGGTTCGCATTGTGCAGGAATGTTTGGTGTACAGTTCTCCGAAGATCTTACAACCATCACCTCTATCACCAGACCTCAAACGTATAGAGAATGTTGACGAGAACTAGAGCGACTTGTTAGAAAACACCAAAATCATCCAAAGAAACTTTGAACTGTCGATTAAAAGAAGAATGAGATGATCTATGTACTGACTAATTACAAAAATCATTAGCAGTATGTCACTGCTTTTGAAAGAAGTGATACAACAGTGTGACTGCTCGACAAGATATTGAAACACATATTTTCAGAACAATTTGTCGTGAAATAATTGGTTCTGAAAAGTGTCCGAATACTAAAGTTGGATTTTTAGTGCGACCTACTGTCAGATGCAGCAGACTGAAAGGGTCCCGCAAAGAACTGCTACAGTATACCGCAGAAGCTAGCTGAAGGACATGCGCATTGAGACGAACAGAAATAACACTTCAGTTTACAGACAATAATTACGCGAATGTCACCACGATTTTTGATGGTCCTCTGGTTATTACAAAATGTGGGACATGGTCTTCAATATTGTGTGTGATCACCACGGACAACAATGCATGCTATGCGACCCAAACGCAAAAGGACTCAGTTAACTCTATAAGACACTGAGACATGCGGGTCGAAATCATTCCCGAACCCCAAAGCTCAGTACCCTCCTCTTCCTTTTTAACAAAAGCATATGCGACCCCAAATTCTTAAGCCGCAACATACTCCTCAGACACATTCAGAGATAAGTCTTTGGCAAAGTTATTCTTATTTCTAGCACTGATTCCGTTAACAGAGCAGTTGATTGAAAAAGAAATATACGGGGTGTTTGTTTTAACTTGATAGAACTAAATATCTCAAAAACGACACATCGTACGAAAATACACTCCTGGCAATGGAAAAAAGAACACATTGATACCGGTGTGTCAGACCCACCATACTTGCTCCGGACACTGCGAGAGGGCTGTACAAGCAATGATCACACGCACGGAACAGCGGACACACCAGGAACCGCGGTGTTGGCCGTCGAATGGCGCTAGCTGCGCAGCATTTGTGCACCGCCGCCGTCAGTGTCAGCCAGTTTGCCGTGGCACACGGAGCTCCATCGCAGTCTTTAACACTGGTAGCATGCCGCGACAGCGTGGACGTGAACCGTATGTGCAGTTGACGGACTTTGAGCGAGGGCGTATAGTGGGCATGCGGGAGGCCGGGTGGACGTACCGCCGAATTGCTCAACACGTGGGGCGTGAGGTCTCCACAGTACATCGATGTTGTCGCCAGTGGTCGGCGGAAGGTGCACGTGCCCGTCGACCTGGGACCGGACCGCAGCGACGCACGGATGCACGCCAAGACCGTAGGATCCTACGCAGTGCCGTAGGGGACCGCACCGCCACTTCCCAGCAAATTAGGGACACTGTTGCTCCTGGGGTATCGGCGAGGACCATTCGCAACCGTCTCCGTGAAGCTGGGCTACGGTCCCGCACACCGTTAGGCCGTCTTCCGCTCACACCCCAACATCGTGCAGCCTGCCTCCAGTGGTGTCGCGACAGGCGTGAATGGAGGGACGAATGGAGACGTGTCGTCTTCAGCGATGAGAGTCGCTTCTGCCTTGGTGCCAATGATGGTCGTATGCGTGTTTGGCGCCGTGCAGGTGAGCGCCACAATCGGGACTGCATACGACCGAGGCACACAGGGCCAACACCCGGCATCATGGTGTGGGGAGCGATCTCCTACACTGGCCGTACACCACTGGTGATCGTCGAGGGGACACTGAATAGTGCACGGTACATCCAAACCGTCATCGAACCCATCGTTCTACCATTCCTAGACCGGCAAGGGAACTTGCTGTTCCAACAGGACAATGCACGTCCGCATGTATCCCGTGCCACCCAACGTGCTCTAGAAGGTGTAAGTCAACTACCCTGGCCAGCAAGATCTCCGGATCTGTCCGCCATTGAGCATGTTTGGGACTGGATGAAGCGTCGTCTCACGCGGTCTGCACGTCCAGCACGAACGCTGGTCCAACTGAGGCGCCAGGTGGAAATGGCATGGGAAGCCGTTCCACAGGACTACATCCAGCATCTCTACGATCGTCTCCATGAGAGAATAGCAGCCTGCATTGCTGCGAAAGGTGGATATACACTGTACTAGTGCCGACATTGTGCATGCTCTGTTGCCTGTGTCTATGTGCCTGTGGTTCTGTCAGTGTGATCATGTGATGTATCTGACCCCAGGAATGTGTCAATAAAGTTTCCCCTTCCTGGGACAATGAATTCACGGTGTTCTTATTTCAATTTCCAGGAGTGTATGATGTAAGTGAAAAGTTAATATTAGTAAAAGGGGCATCTGGCTGTGCTACAACTGGCCACCTCCTAACCACACCTCTACGAGGGTGGGGTCATTTTGTATTTTCAAGTAGGAGCCTCCAATTTTTATTGGCTATTCGGATTCTACACCAAAAAATACATACTGTTTACTCATACCATTATTTCCCATTCGTGGTAGACGGCGCTGTAACCGACAATTATCAGGTATACCTGATTTTGCAACAAAGAACCGAAGCATTTGATTGTACATGTCATTTACGATGCAAATATAAACATTTGTGTTCTAGCAGTTGATACTGATGTACAAACGTTACCTGAGTGTTGCAAATGTGACTGTACAGTACAAATAAAATGGCTGGACATGCAAGTTTCTGGCGAATAAGCTATTTGTATGGTAACGTCATTTTCTGTTCTCTGCGGCGTTGAATGTGGTGAGTCGCCAAACCATCGGAACGCTTGATTTCGGTGCCTATACTCGAACTCCGCATCAGCGTGACTGATTTCGTCCTGGCTACTACGCGGCTACCGGCGGAATACAAACGACAACCGTTGTAATAAGGTAAAATGATCATGAAGTAATAGTGACAGGCGTACCTGCCATGGATGCGCACCGAAATGATGCACCCTAATGGTGAGAGGCAAGAGGACTTACGGAAAACAAGAATGAAGCTGACTCACCGATGTCTAGCATCCCGATGGAAGTGGAAGACTATTACACCCACGTCGTTGTTCCTGGATCACGTTACAGGTAGTTTTTAACGAGACATTGAACATCCGAATATATTGCAATTGTACAGTCAAATATGCGACACTGAAATAAATGTCAGACATAAATATTAACCGTTAGAACACAAACGTTTACATTTACATCATAAATGGAATGTAGAATCAAACGCGTCGGCTCTTAATTGCAAAAACACGCGGACGTAATACTTGTGGATTATGGCGCCATCTACCAGAACGAAAGACAGTGGTTTGAGTAAAGCTACGTATTTTTTGGCGTAGAATCCGAATGCGCAGTAAGAATGGAAAATTCCCATTTGAAAATACGAAGTTGGCTCCACCCACGCAGTGGTGTCGGAGGTGGCCAGTTGCGGCAGAGACAGATGTCCCCTTTACTGATATTAATTTTTCACCTAGAGCATTTTTTTCGTACGATGCGCCGTTTGCAAATGGTTCAGATGGCTTTGAGCACTATGGCACTTAACATCTGAAGTCATCAGTCCACTAGAACTTAGAACTACTTAAACCTAAACCTAAGGACACCACACACATCCATGCCCGAGGTAGGGCCGGCCGGTGTGGCCGGGTGGTTAAAGGCGCTTCAGTTTGGAACCGCGTGACCGCTACGGTCGCAGGTTCGAATCCTGCCTCGGGCATGGATGTGTGTGATGTCCTTAGGTTAGTTAGGTTTAAGTAGTTCTAAGTTCTAGGGGACTTATGACCACAGATGTTGAGTCCCATAGTGCTCAGAGCCATTTGAACCATTTGAACCCGAGGTAGGATTCGAACCTGCGACCGCAGCAGTCGCGCGGTTCCGGACTGACGCCAGGTAGAACCGCTCGGCCACCACGGCCGGCCGCGTCGTTTTCGATATATTTAGTTGTATAAAGTTAAAACAAACACCCTGTATATTAGTGACACATTTCATTAAGAATTAAATATTTTGGGAAAGAGCAGTTACCTCATTTCCTAAAACAGGCCTCTGCAGGACGATTTCGAGTTCTCACCACTTGGGAAAACTTTAGCTTGGCTTGATGAGTTAGCCTAAAAATCCAGCTTGATGTTATGGAATAAAAGAAGTCTTTTTTTATTTTTGTATCACGTATCTCTGAGAACTTCCGCACTACACATCCAGACCTGTTTAGGCACTGCAGCAGTACCTCCTAGTCTCATTTCTTATCAAGCTGAAAAGTTCATGAGCCAGTCGTTTTGAGACTATACCTGATTTGCTATAACTGTAATGTTTCTATCACCCACAGACAAAATGAAGTTGGCAACTGGTAATGTTACTGACGAAAAGTCATTGGTCACTAACATCGAACCTTAGAGGACACCACATGTATAGTTCCCAACTGAATGAAGCCTGGTACCTTAACAGACCTTTATTTCCTAATGACACCTTTTGTTTGCTGTCGGAGACATATGATGTGATCCCTTTTGCTGCAGTTTCTGTTTTCAACTTACTATTCTAATTTACTTAATAGGATTCTGTAATTTACACAGTTGTAGCGGCACCACCGTTTAAGATAGGGAAAGTTAGTTTTGCGCGATATTCGGAGCACAAGTTACAGGCAGGTGCGGGCCGGATTGCAGTACGTTACGCTGACCAGCGGTTGCGAAGTGGAATGGAGGCCACAGGACCGTCGAACCACTGAAAAGAGTAAATGCAGCGGTTCGCATGGTGCAAGCTATAGGCAGAAGGAGCCCACTGGCGTAACAGAGCCACACAGCCGAGTATAAATAGGTGTTGTTTTCTAACGAGAGTCATTCAAGTGTGGCAGCTCTCCTGGACGGCGGGGCGTATCACTCCGCCGGGCTACATGCAGCAACAGATGGGGCGACAACACCCTAGCCCATGGCGGGTCGTTGGTTCGACCCTCTGAGGCCGACGTGGGATCCGCAGCCAACCAGGGCGGGCCACTCTTTGGCTCGCTACCGCGGGCAGTCGTATCGGCCCGGGACTCACACCGGAGACTTCCGAAGAGAGTGGCCGCAGATTCGAACGCCGGATCGTGGGCGGTCGCTGCCGCCGCGTTCCGAGCTATGCCAACCGAGGAAGAAGCAGCAGCGGGGCCAGCCTATGACTCCCGGCGGAGCAAGGCGGAGACAACGAGAACAGTGGTCGCTGAGTCGGCTGCTGGCGCAGCCATCCTGTTGTAATCGGAACTCTACGGCTGCCAAACAAGGCCAGCACGACACAGCGTTGCACTGCACAGGCCGCTGGGGGTGCTACCTTAGCACTGCGGGGCTTGTGACGCAGACCGAGGTGAACAGAGCACTGTAGCGGAAGCAAATAAATCATTTGGAAAGTTCTCGCCGAGTTGTAATACGGCACCTCCTGTCACCCATCCACTACATGTGGTGTCAATACGCTGCAATTGGCGTCTGGCACCACAACACAGTTAAATAACTCCGACAGATCACAAAATATGCGAGTAACCTGTAAGTTCTCATCTAATTAATTAAGTGCATTCTCACTGTATGTGTAAATTCCCTCATCAACAGCGGAACCGTGTATAAATGCGAATAGCGACTTCGACAACGTATAAGGGGCGGCCAACAAGTTCCCTTCCGAAGGCCGTACAGTTCAGAATCGTTATGCCAGTCAGGCAAAATCACCGCGAGTATTGAGGAAATCATCCCAAGTTGAAGATATCCGTTTGATAAAACACCGTGTCTTGCTGCGTTAAGAAGTCCGTAACTGCCTGCTGCACATTCTCGTCCAGCAGGAATCGTCGACCCTTCAAGCCCTTATTACTACTAAAGGCAGGATAATTGCATGGGTAGAGATCAAGACTATAGGGCGGTTGCTCGAGTATCTCCCACTTGAGTTGGCGTAACTTCTGCGTTATGACATTTTCTAAATGGGGACGTGCATTATCATGAACTTGTCGCACCATTCCAGAACGGTGCTTTTCGACAGACCCCATGCACATTATTTATTTTTCATTGGATGTCTGTTACCAGGAAAAGAATGTCAGTACGTTTGTCCTGTTGGGACATATTTGGTAATAACGTCGGCATAACTCACGTTTCCGCATTAACCCCGCGCAATTCGGAAAGACGCCAATGTCACATTAGTCTCTTGCCTACATGCCGGTGCTTATATAGCGGGGTCGGATTCGAGCTACGTTGTATATACGCAGCAGCTGCCACTCGTTATATAATTTCTTATCAGATGGCTAAGAAGCTCACTGTGTATTGCCTTTTCCAAAAATTTTCGAGAATGCTGCCAAAAGTGAAACTGGATGGAAATTTGGTGTTATTTCTATATCTTCTTTCTTATCAAAGGTAGCACATTTCAGCCATCAGGAAATGTTCCACTGACAAATCACTGGCTATACTAATAACTTAATTTGTTACTAGACTCAGTACAACCCTCTTTAGTTAACTTCGTCGATATTATATTAGAACCTCTATAACTTTTTGATTTTAAAGATATTATGGTGGACATTACTTCTACTGGTGTAGTAAGGTCACATTCATATTACTGGAGTTATTTGCAACGACTGGTGTGAGATATTGCATTGTGGCATCTGATGAACCTGAAAATTCCAGGCAGTAACGCTACAGTACTTCGCGTCGCATGATATACTTGTTCCTCAGAAAAGAATTCATACGATATGCTGATGTATCGCACAAGACAAATTACTGCACTTCCCTTCCGCAAGAGTTCGGCTGTAGCCAAGTTAGTTTGCACAGCTCCTTCTAGCAACGACTCGCGACGACTTGCACGCGGCAGTCGGAATATAGTTTTGCTTATGTCTTTGCTCGGAAATTATACCCATAATGTTGTTACCACACAAATTGTTTGGTTCATAGGCTCAAGATTATGCCGAATTCAGAAGACGGCACGTTTAGTTATAGAAAAATCATTGTAAATTAATGTACTTTTGAAACTTCCTGGCATATTAAAACTGTGTGCCGGACCGAGTCTCGAACTCGGGACCTTTGCCTTTCACGGGCAAGTGCTCTACTATCTGAGCTACCCAAGCACGACTCACGCCCGATCCTCACAGCTTTACTTGTGCCAGTACCTCGTCTCCTACCCTCCAAACTTTACAGAAGCTCTCCTGCGAACCTTACAGAACCAGCACGCCTGGAAGGAAGGATATTGCGGAGTTCGAGTCTCGGTCCGGCGCACAGTTTTAATCTGCCAGGAAGTTTCATATGAGCGCACACTCCACTGCAGAGTGAAAATCTCATTCTAATGTACTTTTGTTTGTAAAACCAGCTGATAGTAAGTTTTACAGAAAGTATTTGCTCGAAGCGTACTTACTTTTGGTATCGATGGCTTCATTCGTGTACCCGTTCTCCTGAGCCTCGCTCTTGTCTGGGTCGACAACTCCTTTGTTTTTGAGCTGTATAAGCAAGTCCATAAAATCTTTCCTCGTGATATTGTTCTTCTCCCTGTAGGCTACGGTGTCTGCAACCATGCGACGAAAGTATTCGCTGACCTCAGTAGCTCCGCCCTTGATCCTGTAAGGGAAATGTCCCATTTCTGAACTGATAAGCGAGAGATGATCAACGTTCTCATCAACTGCTTCACAAACAGGGTTCCTGAGTAACCTGCATGCTTGCTGCAATCACAAAAATGAGCAGAGACTGGAAGAAACAAAACTACACTACTGGCCAATAAAATTGCTACACCACGAAGATGATGTGCTACAGACGCGAAATTTAACCGACAGGAAGCAGATGCTGTTATATGCAAATGATTAGCTTTTCAGAGCATTCACACAAGTTTGGCGCCGGTGGCGACACCTACAACGTGCTGACATGAGGAAAGTTTCCAACCGATTTCTCATACACAAACAGCAGTTGACCGGCGTTGCCTGGTGAAACGTTGTTGTGATGCCTCGTGTAAGGAGGGGAAATGCGTACCATCACGTTTCCGACTTTGATAAAGGTCGGATTGTAGCCTACCGCGTTTGCGGTTTATCGTTTCGCGACATTGCTGCTAACGTTGGTCGAGATCCAATGACTGTTAGCAGAATATGGAATCGGTGGGTTCAGGAGGGTAATACGGAACGCCGTACTGGATCCCAACGGCCTCGTATCACTAGCAGTCGAGATGACAGGCATCTTATCCGCATGGATGTAACGGATCGTGCAGCCACGTCTCGATCCCTGAGTCAACAGATGGGGACGTTTGCAAGACAACAACCAACTGCACGAACAGTTCGACGACGTTTGCAGCAGCATGGACTATCGGCTCGGAGACCATGGCTGCGGTTACCCTTGACGCTGCATCACAGGCAGGAGCGCCTGCGATGGTATACTCAACGACGAACCTGGGTGCACGAATGGCAAAACGTCATTTTTTCGGATGAATCCAGGTTGTGTTTACAGCATCATTTCAGCAGGATAATGCACGTCTGCATGTTGCAGGTCCTGTACGGGACTTTCCGGATACAGAAAATGTTCGACTGCTGCCCTGGCCAGCACATTCTCCAGATCTCTCACCAACTGAAAACGTCTGGTCAATGGTGGCCGAGGAGCTGTCTCGTCAAAATACGCTAATCACTACTCTTTATGAACTGTGGTATCGTGTTGAAGCTGCATGGGCAGCTGTACCTGTACACGCCATCCAATCTCTGTTTGACTCGATGCCCAGGCGTATCAAGGCCGTTATTACGGCCAGAGGTGTTTGTTTTGGGTACTGATTTATCGGTATCTATGCACCCAAATTGCGTGAAAATGTAATGACATGTCAGTTCTAGTATAATATAGTTGTCCAATGAATACCCGTTTATCATCTGCATTTCTTCTTGGTGTAACAATTTTAATGGCCAGTAATGTATATGAGAATAAACGTAAAATACAGAAATGGAAGTACTCTGACGAAATGTGAAGTACAGGGTGCCTCTACGAAAGACGCTCGGGAAATGTCCGCGAGTCGCGCTTCACCGCCATCGGCCGCCGCCACCGCATCCGCCGGCCGCCGCCTTCTCGCCCGACTCTCGGACACTAATTGCCGTTAGTCGGCTACGCGCGCTCCTCCGCTGAGTTAAGCATAAACAACGTTGCCATCTGATTAACTTAAGCTTATCTTTATTTACAGCAGTTGTGAAAAATGATGTCCCTCTGTGGTAAGAGCAGCCTGACATCTCCTGAACACATTACCAAGCACTGGACGAATTTCGGCTGCCGAAATCTGGGGAGCGACTAGCCGACCCTGTCTTCCAACACTTCGAGCTTGTGGGGATTGGTTGCATACACCTTGTCTTTCAACATTCCCCAAAGATAAAAGTCACACGGATTTAGATCTGGAGAACGAGGAGGAGAGTCAACTATCCTATCATCAAGAACACTTCTTATTGCTGTCATAGTAGCATTGGCGACGTGTGGAGTTGCTTTATCCTACATTAAATAACCGTGCATCGTTACGTTAGGTGTTAGTTTAAAAAAAATGATCCAGTATATTGTTCACACACCTGTCAGAACTTACTGACTTGTGGGAAAAGATTGGCCCAATAATTCGTCTTGCACTAGTTGCGCAGCATACTCCTGTTTTCACATCACGCAGACGTTGTCGGTGTAATTCTTGAGGATTTTCTGAGCTCCAACGTCGATTGTTCTCATAATTTACGTACCCTGACAAATGCAGCCAGGCTTCATTAGAAAAAAAGCATCTCAGGATCGACTTCCCCGTCGTGCGTAGACGGTAACAACCAACTGCAATAACGACGCAGAACAAGAGTATCTGAGTTTCTCAGTTGATGCGCCACGGTCATTTTGTAGGGTTTCAATTTCAGTTTGTCCACAGCTCTGTGAGCAAGTGCTCTTGACGCACCAGTCTGAAGTGCTAAACGGTGCCGGCCGGAGTGGCCGAGCGGTTCTTGGGCGCTACAGTCTGAAACCGCGCGACCGCTACGGTCGCAGGTTCGAATCCTGCCTCGGGCATGGATGTGTGTGATGTCCTTATAGGTTTAAGTAGTTCTAAGATCTAGGAGACTGATGACCACAGCAGTTAAGTCCCATAGTGCTCAGAGCCATTTGAACCACTTTTTTTTGCTAAACGGTGCAAAAATTTTCTCGAACTTCTTTCCAAGGCCTCCCCTATCTCGTCAAATTTATTTTCCGGTAAAACACTAGGTTATCTAGGCCTTCGTTTGTGTAACACTGATCCGTCTCTTGAAATTTGTTCACTAATCTCCGTATCGTCGAATCATTGGGAACATGCACACCGGGAAATATTCGTATGAATTAAAGCCGACAGTCCACATACGATTCTGTTTTTGCATAGTTCAGCACAAGAAACACTCGTTGACCCTTCGTGTATACAATGCCGAATGGAAACTCGACAGGAAACTCAAAACACCCGGACACTCAGTCGCACAGTATAGAAGGCACGCGCGCGGTGTTTCTGCCCGATGACCGGGCCCAGCGACATACGGGCAGGGAAAGCCGCCGATAGAGCCCACTTGCAATAACAACTTACAGCAACAATATTTGAAGCGATTAAACTTGAAAAAATCTCAGAATAAGACACCATTACACTCAGTCGCGCAGTGTAGCGGGCACGCTCGAAGTATTGTTGTCCGAGAACTACGCATAGCGCCAGCCGACAGACACAGTGGTAATAGCCTGCATATGCGCCGCGCGACCCTGGACCCCTCCAGGGCGTCTTTCATGAGACACCCATTAGTACAGAAGGCACTTGACGCAATGCCTCCAAACTGGTACTGCAGTATTTCCACACGTTGATTAACATTTCATTATTATACTAGGTTTTTTCAGTATTTTAAGTACAGTATAAAGCCATTCTTATAGATGAAGAACTATCTCAGGACATGATGGCTATTTGATGCGCCTAACGTTATTGGAACTTTTCAGGTGGGGATCGCAATACAGTATGCCCAGGGTTCGTGCAAGTGGAGAGTATTGTCATCTTACGGACTTTCAGAAAGGTAGAATCCTTGGGATGAAGAGCATCAGAGCCGGCCTGTGTGGCCGTGCGGTTCTAGGCGCTTCAGTCTGGAACCGCGTGACCGCTACGGTCGCAGGTTCGAATCCTGCCTCGGGCATAGATGTGTCTGATGTCCTTAGGTTAGTTAGGTTAAAGTAGTTCTAAGTTCTAGGGGACTGATGACCACAGATGCTAAGTCCCATAGTGCTCAGAGCCATTTCCGTAGTGTTCAACTTCTGCTCGTGGCGGTGAGGCATTTATGCGATGGGCGCTCAGTAAGTCATTCAACACATTTTTTTTCTGAACGGAGATTAGTTTTATTCAGGATTCGAGTACACCACTCTTTTGGATAAAAAACCGTGTTTTTCAACATAATCTCCGTTCAACGCGACGGCTTACGCCACATTACTGGGTCAGCCTGTATGCGTGGTACCATTCTACTGGTCGATTGTGGGGCCAACATGTTGCTGCATCAGTAACCTTCCCATCATCAGTTTACTGCTTTCCGCGGAGTGCATCCTAATTGGGCCAAACAGATGGAAAGGTGAGGGAGCTGGGCTGTAAGGTGGATAAGAAAGAATATTCCGATGAAGTGTTTTAACTCCTCTAGGGCGCGCAGACTTGCATGCAGCCTTCCGTTCTCATGGACAAGGAGCAGTTCGCTTGCATTTTTGTGGCGACGAAAACGTTGTATCTTCAGTTTCCTGGAGGTAGCACAAAACACTTCAGAGTTGATCGTGGCACCATGAGGGAGAATATCAAATAGAATAACCCCTTCAGAGTCCCAAAAGATTGTCGCCATGACTTAAGCAGCTGACGGTGCGGCTTTAAACTTGTTCTTCGGAGGAGAAGTTTTGTGGCGCCACTCAATGAACTGCCGGTTTTGTTTTGAAACGTCCCCTTAGAACAATTATACACGACTGTGCTTAAGCTGACACACAATATTTTTAGCGCAACGCAATCTGACTTTCAAAAATCCCTACAAAAGAATGGCCCTGACTGACATTAACCTATACGTTTCACAAATCACTTACCTCACAAAAATCTTGGTTACTCGAACTACTGCAATGCAGCGAGCGCCACTACTGCCAGCTAAATTAAAGATTCAAACTACGGAAGGCACTAACTACTGATAGGCATAGTTAGCAAATGAAAGATTTTAATAGAGAACAAACAATGTATTTACCTTAATAGTCATCAAAAGACAAAATATATATAGCAGTTCATGACATCCAGTATTACAAATTTCAAAACTCCGCCATTTCTCTCCCCACATCCAGCACTGCTGCCGGCTCACCTCCAACTGCGCAACGCTACGCAGTGTTGCCAACTCTAAATAACCCGAGTCGCTAGATTCAATATCAAAAGTCGCTAGAAAGTCGCTAAAACTGATTTTACTAGGGGTGTACTGAAAATTTCGTGCTGTGAATGGTGCAATAAGCCAAACATTGTCTCATATGTAATTTCTATATTGTCTTAATTAAATGACGCATCGCTTGCAACAACATACATATAAAATACAATAACGTTTAATTAAACATGTTATCATAATTGACGCAACATACAAATTGTTGTTTCAATCACAGTAGTCAAATATACTAGAAATATAGAACTACATTTGTAACAAAAGAAAGCAAGAACTCAAATTAGGTTACAAAATATATACATACCGGTATGTGAGCTATTCATCGTCGTCACTCAGAAGATCGAATAACTTCTCTTTCATGCACTGACAGAACTGTGGATGATGTAGAGGGTTGAACGTTTAAGGTAAAACATGTAAAGATGATTTGAGTCGTCGCAATACATCTTGTACAAAAGATCGGCAGTGTAACAATTGTCTTGAACCATGGCAAGTGAAAAATTTAACTTCAGTTCTTCCCACTGCTCCAAAATTCTTCGTATTGCTGGTTCAATTGAAAGCCAACGTGTTGCACAGATCTTCAAATTTTTAGTGGCTGTTTTCCACAATTTACTGTCTTATAAACCTTTTTATATTCCTCTTGTCTTTTGGGTGAAATGGAGAACCAATTGTAGGTTTCCCGTATAAGAAACTCTATGTTTATAGGTATGGTACTCACTGAGGCGTGCGAAACTTCAAGCTGAAGAGAGTGACAAATGCAACGGATCAATACCAAATGCTTCAAACTATATTCTGTCTTGAGTTGTTCGAAAAGCCCATTGTTTATTCCAACCATTGCAGAAGCATTATCTGTGCCAATTCCTACCATATCAGAAATTGGAAGTTTGAGATCTTTCAAAGAATTCACAAGAACAGCAGCCAGATTTCTTGCATATGCAGTTTCTACTACAGCGAGTTTGAGAAATGTTGATCTAGTGGTTTGGTTGTTTACACTATAGTACCGTGTGACGATACCTACCATTTTAGATATTGATACATCTGCGGATTCATCTGTTAGTACACTGTATTTTTGGTTACCTATATCTTCAACCAATGATTGTGTAAAATATGGAGCCAAAATTTCAGTTATAATGTTAGTGCACTTTGTACAATGTAATTGCATGTTTTAGCGTCCTCGTCACCGGAAAACACCTTCTTGCACGGTATTCCTACATGATCTACAGCTAAAATAGAACGATGTTCAGCAATAAATAAAGAAAGGGCTCCTTCCGCTCTGCTTGCTATTCTAACTGTAGTTTTCGGAACAATTTTCACAGGTAAGGTGGTTTGTCTTTTTTTAATCATTTTTTTATGCTTAATAGTTTTCGAATGCTTTCTAATATCACACAATTTAGCATAAAACTCTGTTGCACATACTTGACATCTTGCCTTGGATAAGTCTCCAACGACTGGTTTCAGCCAGCCATTGAATTCAGGTTCTGCTTCCCACGCATCCCGATATTTTTGAGCGTACTGCTTCTTCTTCTGCGGTAAATCCATTATGTAAGCCACCACAACATAAGTTTCACCAATTTATAATCACTGAAAATACATTAAAACTCAGGCGAACTAGAGGTCATGAAACAATCTACTCACTCGATAACTCAATATCAGTCCTGTTGTTCATTGTTTAAAACGTAATAATGTCTGAGATACCCCCACCGAATTGTTCTTGCGTTACCACTGCGCATGTGGTAATAATTTGACTGCGAGTTAACATTTCGAAAAATTAGAGGTTGCTGGACAGAAATGTACTTTAGTATACTTAATATTACGTATGTTTTTTGTCACTTCGAAAAATAAAGGGAGTTCAAAAGTTGAAGAATTATAGATTGATACGCTATCGACGATAACAGGCCAGTGGGTAATGAATAATGAATTGTTCTATAGTCAAGGTTCTCTCACTCTGTAGGCAATTCCCACATTCAGGTTTACTAAATGCTGAACAATGATACGTGATCTGCTAAGAACTTAATTTAACTTAGTAAATCTAGAACAAAGTCAGTGTAGTACCCATTCTATAGTAAAAATCTTAGTTTTGTTAATGAAAATACTGGCCCAAAATAGTTTTGATTTGTACTTCAAAAGTCGTCAGTACTCCAAAAGTCGCCAGGTAAGTCGCTAAATAATTTTTGTCGCTAAAAAGTTTTTTTTGTCGCTAAGACGGAGGCAAAAGTCGCCATTTCTAGCGACAAAGTCGCTAAATTGGCAACACTGACGCTACGCGCTGTTAACAGCCAGCTGCCCAACACTACAATGGCCAACAACAATGCAAACCAGCCACAGACTGCACACAGCACAGCCAGTGACTTTCATACGGAGCGCTACGTGGCGTTACCAATATAAAAACCGAAACAGCCTACTTACAGTTTCCAGGATGAACCAATATGTCATCATCTATGACACTTTATGCTATCTTAAGAGGCAAGACATAACATTGACTGCCGCAGCTGGTGGGCGAGTGAGTCAGCACTACCAACAGATACGTCCAGTTGTGCAGCGAGGTGTCTGAGTGTGATCCGCCTATCACCTCGAATGAGAGTGTCCGCACGTTCCAACACTGCAGAAGTCACAGCTGTGTGCGGCCGGCCGGCATGCAGGAGAAAAGATAGGTTTGCGTGATCTTGTTGCGATGTTTACGGATGCTTCGCTCAAAGGTTACCCTACTTTTGTTCACTGCCGTGTCTCGATAGACATTCAGCTAGTGTCTGTGATTATCTGCGACGCTCTGGTTTTCCACCAAAGGACACTCAATGCCAACTCTCTGCTAGGAACGCACCTCCATTACAGGTGCTATTTTGAAAGCTACGTATAGCGTCGCCACGTATCGAAATTTCACGAAACTACATAGGTGCCAAAAACGGGAATGTTTCACGATGTCTCAACAGATTCAGGATTTTTTCAACCAAAATTGGCCAAGAAAAATTTGTGTTGCATTACTTATCGAGCACACCGCCACGTATCGAAACTCCATGAAACTACATAGGGCTGAAGCTGGGATATCCCCAGATGGCTTACAACAAATTCAGAATTTTTTCAACCAAAATTGTCGGAGAAAAAAGTGTTTTGCATTACGTATTCAACGTCTTTTGAACATCTCCAGCCCCTGGAATAATGATGTGGAGTACTACTGGATATGTTGATTTTTGTTGGAAGTCTGAATGCTTTCCAGCATGTTGTAAGAGTGGGAAACTTTGTTGTCATACCGTTCATGACCAGGTGATTAAACTGCAAATTTCAGCCAGATAATGCAAGAACCCACACTGCAGGCTACACCTTTTAGTACTTTATCGATATTCAACAGCTCTAAGCATACTTATTCAAAAAAATCAGCAACGAGTTGCACAAAAGAAGGGACCAATGACCTTCTTCATAAAACTGTACAGAAAAATATCCCACAAATAGGCCCAAGTACAGGCTGCATAAGGATATTATAAAATTTAAGAAGGAAAAGTTTAAAAATTTAAATTACAAAGAGAAGGTACATACTTAGAATTATCGCATTATTAGAAGGTAAAAAATAGGCAGGCATGGGCACCATAACACTGTAGTCCTATAAAACTATGAGAACAATATGATACGATTATGAAGTGTGTCACTGTAGAAAGAGCTCGTAAGTAATTACATATAGATGGAGGCATATGTACAGATATGGTATAAGGACACCAAACAAGAAGTGGAGACTTCATGCAAACCTGGAGCTAATCAGCTGATGACATGCACATCTTCAGGTTGGTCTCAGGGTGGGGGTAAATGCAAAATAAAGCAATAAAACAAAAACTAATGCATAAAACATAGATGAAAACTTAAGTGCGCATAAACAGCGTATGAACTAATAGATAAAATACATATTAATGATAAAATAAGTTTATACAAACGGCATGTGGCGTTGTGAATGGGAAGTTTAGGAACTAACTGCCGAAATAGGTGTGGCGAGGTCAGTAGCGTGGTAGCAGGGAACCTGTCAGCGAAAACGAAATGCGAAGCAACTCATGGGGCTGGAAGCAGTAACTCCAGTAAGTGGAGAAACAATTTGCAATTAACAGCTAAAGTGAGGCGTCAAAAGAGGGCTAGGAAAGGAAGCGTATGCAAAATTTTATACTTCTATTTTAGTGAAACAACTAATACCGGAACATATGCAATGTCGCAAATACAATTCGTGAAACAATAACGAGAGATATACATACCAATTGTATGATAATTGTTAGTATACATCGTCGAACAGCTGTAGAGAGATCCTATATGTGCTCTCAGGAAATACGCCTGCGCAAAGAACGCGCTAAGCGCACCAAGGAGCCAAATGCAATAACTAGAGTAAGCAGAGAAATAATTCCTAATCGCCGCGCGGGATTAGCCGAGCTGTCTGTGGCGCTCCTGGCATGGACTGCGCGGCTGATCCCAGCGGAGGTTCGAGTCCTCCCTCGGGCATGGGTGTGTGTGTTTGTCCTTAGGATAATTTAGGTTAAGTAGTGTGTAAGCTTAGGGACTGATGACCTTAGCAGTTAAGTCCCATAAGATTAAAAAAAAATCCTAATCACTACCCAAAATGAAGGTTCAAAATAGCTACAGAAGAAAAGTATACATAGTTGTGTACAATTTATTGTGAAATAATTGATTGGTGAATGCACACAATGTCAAAAGTACGCTTCATGTAGAAACTGTAACTAGGAATAGATATGTTAATTTTATAAAATTGGTACAATAGATTTGACTGATGTTAAATAACTAAAAGTGTTCGGCAGCTGTAAATGTCACTTGTAACTATTATGCAAAACAACTGTCACTATAAAGATACACTGCTGGCCATCCAAAATACAACACCAAGAAGGACCTGAAATATCACAGTCAAACTGATTTGTGGGATCACTTGACTGAAAATATAGCGAAGCAAGGGGGATAATGAAATTAGTATTGCGCATTGCCTCCGTTGCTGGCTATACCCGTTGCTACATGCCTCGGCAACGCACAGTCTTCGGCTGTGTTGATGGGGTATTGCAGTCCATGCTGCTTCCACATATTGCCAAAGTTGATCTGGTTTAGCAGTGGGTGGTGTATCCCGGGACGCTTTCTGTAGGCGAACAGGAAGACCATGGCAGCTATTGCACCCGAGGGGGCGACGAAAAAATCTTGAACATTGCATGCCACGTGTGATAATGCATTGCAATCTGGCCATCGGCAAGCTCCGAAAGTACGGGAGGAGAACAGGCTCGAACACTTCAGAGATGTAACGCTAGCTTTTTAGTGTATCAGCGATGGGCACAAGAGGTGTGCGGGAATGGAATCCAATACCATCCCAAATCCTAGTGCATGAATCAGGCAGGCAGAAGCGGGATTCGTCGGTGAAAACATTGCCGTTCCATTTGGTTGTTCTTGTCCATGGTACATTGCACCACTGGCGGCGCAAGCACCTGTGGTGTTGACTCAGTAGTAAACGCAGCAATCGACGCCTTGCGGACAGTTCAGTCTGCTGCAAACGACGTCGAATGGTACACGCGGACACTCCTTTTTGCGCAACAGACAGAATTTGTTGTGATATGGTCCGTAATGTGGCAGAGCGATGCATCAGTGCCATTGGCGCAATATTCCTGTTGTCAAATGCAGTGGTGCACCGACGTAGGTGCAATTGGTCCCACCGGTCCGGAACTATTCTCAAAAATGGTTCAAATGGCTCGAACACTATGGGATTTAACATCTGAGGTCATCAGTTCCCTATACTTAGAACTACTTAAACCTAACTAACCTAAGAACATCACACACATCCATGCCCGAGGCAAGATTCGAACCTGCGACAGTAGCAGCCATATGGTTCCGGACTGAAGCGCCTAGAACTGCTCGGCCACTGCGGCCGGCCAACTATTCTCCCTCGGCCGAAATCCGAAGCGTGCTCGAAAGACGCTCGTTGACTTCTGCGAGGGACACTGAAGGTGCTTATGTAAAACAACCGCACAAAAGAACAGTTCCATTACGTCCACATGGCCGTCTGTTCCCTTGCGTGTGACGCTACTAGCGCCTGTGATGTGCGCTTGCGCTGAAATGCTAATCATGTGCATCTCTCGTCGCCGCAAACGATTGCTGCAAATTTCACCTGATTTGGATACTTCCTTCAGGATGTAGCATTTTTGGTGCCCAGCAGTGTAGATTGTCAGCTCACTGCTTATCTTTGGCTAACCAAATGAATCACCACCTATATGTTATAGACGACTTAGTATCTGTAACAATAAATGGCTAAGTACCTGGTAGTCTAAATGGCTAACCAAACATTACTTGAGGAATGCACAGAACCTGGACCAGCTCGCTCTATAACCTGATCTATCACCCATGCTTACAGAAACGTGTGGTGTGTGATGGGAAGACGTATATTTTCGTTCCAAAGTGCAGCCTGCCTTCTTCAAGAGCTCAGTCAGCATGTGTTTCAAGCGTTGTAAAAAATTCTTCAGAGTCGGAGATGTTTGCTTTCCTGCCTCAACGAATACAAGTGTGTATTCGTGCTGGTGTGGAACATACTTCATACTGATGTTGATACCGAGCGAGGGGACGCAGTGGCTAGCACACTGAACTCACATTCTGGAAGACGACGGTTCAAACCCGCGTCCAGCCATACTGATATAGGTTTTCCGTGATTTCTCTACACCGCTTCAGTCAAATGCCGAGATGCTTCCTTCGAAAGGAACCCGATTTAACCGATGACCTCGCTTTCTGGCCCCTCCCCCAAATCAGTCAACCAACCAACTGACGTTGATCATCAGTTCCGAATGGAATTAATGTTGAACCGTTTAATACTTATTACGTGATGAACATCACAAAACTTGATAAATATCGGATGGTGCTTCATGGTGTAACACTTTCCATTTCCGTAGCGTATAACAGGAGACAAGGATAATTGTAGAACTCTCTGCCTCCCTCCTCAGTAAAACATACTACAAAAATATTAACTTTATTGCCCTCAGTACACAACAAGAGCCAGATCAAATAAACTCGAGGCACAGGGAGAAACTGTGGTTATGAATCAACTGTGTTGTGTGTTCTTAGTTTGTCCCTACCACAAACAGTCTCTCGCTACTTACCTGTCAGCAACAAACGAACAGATCCATTGCTTTTACTAGGAATGTGGGTATATCAATGTGTGTATGATGTATGATGTATACTGGTTTCACAATATCAGATTTATTTGGCGCCCCATCCTGTGCATGCCATGAAAAGTTCAGACCCTAGCGTCAACATTCCCTGTATAAAACATAACTATTCTAATCACAGTAATTTTAAAAAATACAGCAAAACCTGTCACTTACCTACTTCGCTTTGCTCATTGCTTTACATATTCAGTTCGACTAAATTTGACCCGACACAGATATGTTCACAAAATCACATCTCAGTAACGACTGCCTTGGCTTTGCCTATCCCCAGACACTCTCTCCAAAATTCGAATAACAGTTTGTACGCCTGAAAGCCCAAAAAGTGGCGGCGGAAAATCGCAGATGTAATAAAAGTCCGGTACAGCACAGTCGCGAATGAAATACAACACGTCATTTTTCCGGATACTTTGAGGACCCGGGAATGAGAATTATACACGAAACATTACGCAAAAATGGTTTTGCCCCATTAAGTTTCTGGCGTGCAGCCACATAAATTCTACTTCTAATATTTCGGCCGTGTACCGTGCGGCTGGAAAACTCACTCTGAAGATGGCCGAACGGTACGTGGCCGATATACAGGGTGATTCAAAAAGAGTACCACAACTTTAGGAATTTAAAACTCTGCAACGACAAAAGGCAGAGCTAAGCACTATCTGTCGGCGAATTAAGGGAGCTATAAAGTTTCATTTAGTTGTAAATTTGTTCGCTTGAGGCGCTGTTGACTAGGCGTCAGCGTCAGTTGATGCTAAGATGGCGACCGCTCAACAGAAAGCTTTTTGTGTTATTGAGTACGGCAGAAGTGAATCGACGACAGTTGTTCAGCGTGCATTTCGAACGAAGTATGGTGTCAAACCTCCTGATAGGTGGTGTATTAAACGTTGGTATAAACAGTTTACAGAGAATGGGTGTTTGTGCAAAGGGAAAAGTTCTGGAAGGCCGAGAACGAGTGAAGAAAATGTAGCACGCATCCAGCAAGCATTTGTTCGCAGCCCAGGAAAATCGACTCGCAGAGCTAGCAGAGAGCTGCAAATTCCACAATCAACTGTATGGAGAGTCCTACGAAAAAGGTTAGTTATGAAACCTGAACGTCAACTACCCGAGGCGATGGATCGGCCGCCAGGCAGCCCGTGACAGAGCACTTCATCACTGGCCTCCAAGAAGCCCTGATCTTACCCCCTGCGATTTTTTCTTATGGGGGTATGTTAAGGATATGGCGTTTCGACCACCTCTCTCAGCCACCATTGATGATTTGAAACGAGAAATAACAGCAGCTATCCAAACTGTTACGCCTGATATGCTACAGAGAGTGTGGAACGAGTTGGAGTATCGGGTTGATATTGCTCGAGTGTCTGGAGGGGGCCATATTGAACATCTCTGAACTTGTTTTTGAGTGAAAAAAAACCTTTTTAAATACTCTTTGTAATGATGTATAACAGAAGGTTATATTATGTTTCTTTCATTAAATACACATTTTTAAAGTTGTGGTATTCTTTTTGAATCACCCTGTATTATAAGAAGAAGTGGATTTTCTGTGGGTGCACACCCAAAGTTTAATGGAGAACTCATTGTCGCGAGAAAACATGAACATGCACAAGAATTGTTTTTTGTTTTTTTTTTTTGCTTGCTACATTTATTCCAGTAAGACACAAATGTTTTTCTTCAAATAAAATATGTGTTATTAAGCTATGTCCCTTTACAGGAACATGCATGCTGAACGTCACTATAGTTCAATGAACTGCTCGCTACGCTTTTTAGGGAACGGGAGTAGAGGTGGTATTCAATTTAAAATTTCGACAGGGATAATAATGATAATAATAATAATAATAATAATACATTAATAAATTAATTGGATCATAGTCTAGCAGAAGGGCGAAGATGATCGAAATCTGATTACTGAATTTAGACAATAGCAGCAGTACGAACGCTGAAGGTTTTCCTTTGATTGCATTACTGGAATCTGCAAATTGCTCATACTACGGCAGTACGTAAAGAAATCCATTTTTGTAAATAACTTGCCGTTTAATTAACACTCGAGGATATACATTAAATGGTTACTATCTTCTTGTCACACTGAAGTAACATCTAATACGTAGCATAATGCTTTTTTTTTTTTTGGGGGGGGGGGGGGGGTGAGTCTTGTGGCTGGTTTGATACGGCTCACTGCAAATTCCTCTCATGTGCCAACCTCCTCATTTCAGAGTAGCATTTGGACCCAGCTGTTCAACTATTAGTTGGATGTGTTGCAATATTCTAACATTCTACAACTCCCTCAAGTACCATGGAAGTTATCACTTGATATCTCAACAAATGTCCTATAGTCCTGTTCCTTGTTCATGTCAGTGTTGCCCTTGAATTTCGTTCCTGGCCGAATCTGCAGACAACCTTCTCACTTCTTATCAGCCTACCTCCTCACTTCTTATCAGCCTACCTAATCTTCAACATTCTTCTGTAGCATCACGTTCCAAAAGCTTCGATTCTCTTCTTTTAAGCCTTCCCCACAGTCCTTCATTCAGTTCTATACGATCATGACATCCAAACGTACAGAAACGTCTTTGTCAGTATAAGCACTATTTATAACAATAGTGGTTCTTTCTGCGAAGAATTCCCTCTTTTCCTGTGGTATTCTCCATTGTATGTCCTTCTTCCTTCGACCGTCATGTATTAGCTTGCTTCCGAGGTAGCAGAATTCCTCCACTTCGTGGTCCCCAGTTGTGATTTCAGGGCTTTGCTAATCTTATTTCTAGTATTTCTCACTACTTTGGTTTATCTTCTTTTACGTTCCACTCAGTGTGTCCCGTAATTGTCCCTATTACATTGAGGGTAACAGTGTCCTCAGCATCTTATCCTCGATATTCTTTCACTCTTATCTCTTGTTTCCGTCATTGCTTCCTCAGTATACAGTTTTAGTAGAAGGAGTAAAAGACTACATGTTTATCTTTTACCCTTTCTAATCCGAGAACTCCCTTCACGGTGTTCCATACCTATTTCTCCCTCTTGGTTCTTATACACATTGTACGACGGTCGTCCACAAAGTAAGTTCAATTTGTATTTCTATCCGCGGCAGCGCTGCGACCGCAGTTCCGAGCATGAGCGGCAGTTACTCTGACTCAAGGAGAAGACATGTACGCCATTTTCAGATCGCTGCTGCCGACGTGTGCTTTGTAGTGCTTTTTTATAATGTCAGCCGTAATTGAAAATGCCGCCGCGTGTGAAATCAGATCCATGATTCGTTTCCTAAATACAAAGAAAGTTAAACCAAAGGAAATTCATTGGCAAATCTGCGAGGTTTACGGACAAAATGCCATGAGTGATTCAATGATTAGAAGATTGGTCAGACTGTTCAATGAAGGACGTGATCAAGTGCACGATGAAGAACGAAGTGGACGCCCGTCTGTGGTTACTGATGAACTGGTTCACACAATTGAAGAGAAGATTAAGTACAACCGTAAGTTTACACTTAGTGCCCTTGCTATGGAAGTTCCGCAAATCTCACGATCACTAATTCATGAAATTGTTACCGAAAAACTGAAATTTCGAAAACTTTGCTCACGTTGGGTACCAAAAATTCTTACTGAACGACACAAAAAACAGCGGATGGGCAGTGCACTTCAGTTTTTCACACGCTACAATCAAGAAGGCGATGGTTTTCTTTCATGGGCGATGAAAATTGGGTATCGTAAGACTCCCTTGAAACAAAACAGCAATCAGTGGAATGGAGGCACACTTCGTCCCCAACGAAGGTTAACCCTAAGCAAATCTTGACAACTCGAAAAGTCATGGGCACCGTTTTCTGGGACAGAAAAGGCATTTTGCTGATTGATTTCTTACCACGAGGCCTAACAATCAACGCACATGGTTACTGCAAGACCATTAAGAAATTGCGCCTCCTAATACAGAACAAGCGCCGAGGATTACTGTCAAAAGATGTAGTTTTTTTTTCACGATAATGCCCGACCTCACACGGTGAATGTGACCAAACAACTCTTACCGGAATTTCACTGGGACGCGTTTGATCATCCTCCGTACAGCCCGGACCTCGCTCCCAGCGACTTTCAACTCTTCTTACACCTAAAATCTGTCCTTGGTGGTCAACACTTCAACGATGATGACGAGCTGAAAGAACATGTTACCACATGGTTGAATACACGCGCAGCAACCATCTATGAAGAAGGCATACAAAAACTTGTGCCACGCTATGTCAAGTGCCTACAAAATTTCGGAAGCTATGTAGAAAAGTAATTTAACACTTGGGGATTTTTGTACAATAAATATTTTTCTGTATCTGTACAAGTTTGTTTTATATAACCAAACAGAACTTACTTCGTGGACATACCTCGTATATTACCCGACTTTCCTTATAATTTGCATCCATTTTCATGATAATTTCGAATGTGTTTCACCATTTTACAGAGTCCTAACGTTTTGTAGTTCAGCAAATCATTTTTCTTAATTATTCCATTACCAATCTACAAACAAGGATATGTATACTTCTGGGTTCTTGGTCTGGAGATGAATCGGAAAAAATGAGAATTAAATCATGGAAATAAATAAGTATTTAATGAGTAACTAGTCGCACCGAACTTTATTTGTACATTTTTTTGAAGAAAATAAAGGTGCACCACGAAGAAATGAAGGACATATGCAAAGATATTACAAACTGATATTCACACAGGTATCAACGGTAAATGGAAAATTGCAAAATGGTTAACTTTGGATGAGTGTGTCACGCTGCAGCGCGGTTTCACTGCGCAGCTCCCAAGGATAGTAAACAGGAGACTTGTCGATACCAGGGCATAAAATTTTTGCGAATTTCACTCTGCATACTCAGTTGGACACCTAACTATGCCTTGCAGACAGGCGGGTGAACAATATATACATATGCCAGCATTTCAGAAAGACGGCCGGCCGATGGGGCCGAGCGGTTCTAGGCGCTTCAGTTTGGAACAGCGCGACCACTACGGTCGCAGGTTCGAATCCTGCCTCGGGCATGGATGTGTGTGATGTCCTTAGGTTAGTTAGGTTTAAGTAGTTCTAAGTTCTAGGTCACCGATGACCTCAGATATTAAGTCCCATAGTGCTCAGAGCCATTTGAACCATTTTTTGAGAAAGACCTGTAGTTGGGTCCAAAGAAGCCAGTTGGAGGGACTGGTGAACCACTCGACAGTTGAACAGGAATGATGCCACTGTTCGACGATTTTGGCATGTATGGGTGAACCATGGCCGTACACAGCGTCGGAAGGAAGTGGTTGGTCTAGAGAGACGACAAAACGAGAGGACCGAGAAATCATTAGAGAGACACTCAGAATCCAGGATTCATCATTATCATCGATCTAATGTGCTCTGGTGCTTCGTTGACCTCAAGTGCCATTAATAAGTGGTTCAGAGAGGGCTGGGCTCATTGTGCCCCTTGCGCTGACTGCCATTGACCTCTGTACAAGAAGCCCATATGCAGTGTTGTCAGGCACATTCGGTCTGGAATCTCATGGACTGGAGAAGAATTATGTTCAGTGAAGAGGCCCGCTCCGAACTGAGCTACGACAACCAGTGAAGGCATGTCTGTAGACGCCCCAGACTGCAGTAGGATACCAACCTGTCTGTTGCCCAGGATATGGCTGGGGTGCCATTTTATTTCGTAGCATGTCTCCTTCGGTTGTCATCCTCGGGACCCTTGAAGTACATTGTTACGTCGGCGATTTTCTATGCCTCGTTTTTTTGGGTAGCGATCCAGAGCATATATTTAAGCAAGATAACGTCTGCCTGCACATGGCAAGAGTTTCTAATTCTTGTCTTCATGCTTGCCAGACCGTACCTTGGCCAGCAAGGTAGTCGGATCTCTCCCCAGTTGGGGAATGTCTGAAGCATTATGGGCAGGGTCCTCCAACCAGCTCGGGATTTTCACGATCTAAGGCATCAGTTGGACAGAATTTGGCATGATGTCCCTCAGGAGACATCCAGCTATGCTATCAATCAATTTCCAATCCAAAATAACTTCCTGCTTAAGGCCTAGTTGTGGACCAGCGCATTATTGACTTGTTCAATTAGTGAAACTCTTTTTCTTTAATAAAGCATCGAATTTTTCTGAAGCTTTAATTATTTGATGACCTTAGCACTTAAGTCCCATAAGATTTCATACACATTTGAACATTTTTTTAAATTATTTGTTTCTCTGTACATGTTGTGACGACTGCGATTCTACCCTGTCACTAAGTATCGCCAAAATACCCGAAAAATACCGCGTTAACTAATGCAGTCCAAATCAAGCCGTATCTAAACAGACGTTTCTCCAAATTTTACTTCCCATAACAATATCTGACCGTGCATTTATCCCAGTTTAGCATATAATAACCATATTAAATAAGAATTAAGGACATTGACAAAAAAATTTGTTTCTAACATCAATAAACAAAAGAATACCAAAGTTGAGTGATGAACCCACAATTTTACACGACTCTCATTCAAAGTAATCACAACCCGTCTGGTTTGACAGCTGCCCGCCTTTGAATTACCCACTATGGAATGTTAGCACCAATAGCAAGCGAGCTTCACTGTCATTGGTCGACGTTTAAGAAATTAATGGCAGGCGCCCTTGTCCAAGTAGCAAAGCTTTACAATACTTCTGGTAAATGCTACGGCACACGAATTTAGACACATACCCTCCAAAAGTTATAAAAAAATACACATGCAGCGACAGGGGATTTAAAATGTAAAAAAAAAAATAAAATAAAATGGAAATAATTAAAAGGGAAATGGCTACTGCTAATGAAAGTCAACAATGTCTACATAGAACACACCACTTCGTGGGGAACACTTTTATTCTAAAGAAGACAAATGTTACGTGTATGTCAGCCAAAAAGAAATTAAAATTGTTTGCAATAATTTTGAGTCTTTGAGAGGAGAGCGCTGCTTTGAAATCTTATCTTGTGTGTTGTGACGATGGTCGCGATATCGACGGCAGCTGGCTGGTCCTGGTGAAACGCTGAGATCTGCTCCCACGGTCGTGTGATTGCAGCTGATGATCTTTCCTCGTAATCGGGTGGGCGGTGGTACTCATTAAGCTGCAAATCTGATTACAGTGGCGTTTTGCAGGCCACAGGTTGGTCGATGTAATTGTTTTTACAGATGTCCGTTGTGCACAGTATTAATGTTTCTGGCACAAACAATTTAAGTTTACTTATGACACACACAGTTTATAAAACTTGCCGATGGCGAATTCTATAGAAAGTCAATTCGTATTATGACTGCCGCGATCGCGAAAAACCATCCTGGGCGGGAATGTACTCACACACACAATAGACAGTTCGCATAAGTTCATAACGACTGTTACTGATTATAGGCGTCCGACAGTTCATCGAAACGCGAATAAATATGTAAGTTCACAGTACTTGAGTGTACGAAAACACAGTCAAAATACAAGTGCAGTTCAATTCACAGACACAAAGCTACAATACCGCCCATTCTCGGTTGCATTGTCATAGTTACTTCGTCTCACGGCACAGTCTCAGTATTTACTTCGCCCAGTTTCTACATTCACTATTATCATATCACGTACTGGTATAAAACAGTCATTCAAAACGTACATCGCTTGCCACTAAACTCAATCTTCAACAGTTCGTAAAAGTCACAACTCCCACAGTAAAACATGTGTCCGCCTCTCTAGCTACCCAACAACACAAAAACCCTTTGTTGGATTGACTATCGATATCGCTCTCTCTCTTTCTCAATACTCTCGCCCACAGTTTATACAACATCAAAGTAAATTACATATATCTTTACACAACTATTTTCTACCAAACTTATTACAGTAAACGATAAACAAAAAAAAAAAAAAAAAAAAAAACACTTAAAGCTTTCCACAATCAATAAACTCTAAACATATTTATCTACTTACAAAAAAAAAAAAAAAATTTCCAGTTACATATTACATCTAGAAAACAACTTTTATCTCTATATTACAGGATAAAAGAAAAATGCGTTACAACATCAAAGATATATAAACAGACGGAAAAAACAAGATAAATATATATATCTATTGCAAAATAAGATGCCTTCACAATGTACATCGCATCTACTGATTTCCGTCCCATTCTGATGATTCCTTCGTGGTGTGCCATTTCTCTGTTTTATGAAACTTCCTGGCAGATTAAAACTGTGTGCCCGACCGAGACTCGAACTCGGGACCTTAGCCTTTCGCGGGCAAGTGCTCTGCCATCTTTTTTTTCTGACAAAAACATTTATTAAAAAAACCATGTTAAACATTCCAAATACATACAAAGTTACACATACATTAAGTTATTTAAACAAAACGGTTTGACCATTTCAATTAGGCTGACGTTAAGGAAAGACAACAGAAAATTGTATTATTGACTAAATTACCAGAAAGAATTAAGTTAAACATCAAGAAAAACCTTTTTAAAGACATTCAAACTTCAACCTGAAGAAGTAAAATCTGCACTTTGAATTACATGAGCTCCAATCTTTACAGAAGCATAATTAGTTCTTTATGATGGATATCAGCAAGTTGGTGGGATAATTTTAAATATAAAACAATTTAATAATCATATTAGACAATTTCTGAAATACTTGAGAATGGCGGAAAGGAGATATATAATAAAGTTGCCTAGCCTTCCAACTACACTTTCTGGACATTAATTGAATCTTAAGTATCTGAAGTGATCAGATCTATATAATCAGTCTTTCACTGCGAAACTGACTTACACAACACAGTGAAAAAATGAACAGGGCAATGTGCCAGCCATTGAATATTACATTTATCAGATAGAATCTTATGGTTTTAACCAATCGATAAGGACACTTCTATAAAAACTGTCTATTTCCAAATTTATATTATAAGCCAATAATGCACCTTTAATGTTTTGTGTTTTGACACTATTAGACACACAATCTCAGTGTCACATAAGTTCTGTGCATTAGCTTATAAATTTCAAAAACTACTCTCTGAAGTAGAAAAAGCACACATTATAAATATACTGTAAAATCTTAAATAGTATCCTTAAGGTAACTACAGTACATCACTGTCAACACAGTCTTCTTTTTTATATTAACCAATGCCCATCTTTCAAATACAATTTTTAACATAGTACCGAACTTTTTCTTGTGATTCGAATACCTTCTAATTTTGTGGAACTCACACAGCATGTGTATCTTGAACTCTATGATGCTATCGGATCCTAATTTGTTAAGGACGTAGTTAACAAAATTTCCCAGCAACCAGTACACAGCTTTATTTTTTGCTTCTGGGAAATAGCGTGCTTCAGGCCTGTGTATCAATGACAGCGATATATACTCAGGGGATGTTCTTGTAATCAGAGCTATTTGCTCCCGGATCCACTTCCAACTATTCATGTGACCACTGCAAGTATATCTATGAATTACTGTGTCAACTAGATGGCGTTGTTGACATAAATTTGTTTCACAGAGTCCGACTGCGTGCAGTCTTTCATTTGTGCTAACTATGTTGTTAACTGTCTTGTACAATGACGTTTGTATATTAGACGTGAGCACATTAGAACTAACGTTTTTCCTAATCTCAGTCCACTCAATGTTTGGAAACTGTCGTTTATTTTGTTCTTTCCTTCGCTTTTCTGTCGTTCCCGCATTATGGCTCTCGATGTTAAGTGTCGGGACTGCCTGAGTTCGACACTGACATAACTAAACTCAACATAGAAATTCCTCACGTGCTGTAAGAGACTGTTGATATTCTGTACGTCAGTCGGGGGAAACAGGCTTGGAGGTTTAATGATCTCGAAAACTTGGTTGGTTATGCTTTCTCGCGAGTCTCTTATTAAATTAACTTGCTTTCCGATAAAAAGAGCAGAGGCTTTATTCGTTATATCAGTTAATCCTAGTCCACCATTTTTAGGATCTAAAGTGGCTACTTTAGCAGGTACTCTGAACACTTCACCTCTCCACAAAAAGTTGGTGATTTTGGACATTATCCTCCTCGCTATCATTCTCGGTATTGGAAACAGCTGGGCAGTATAATAAGCCTTAGCAAGGATGCATGAGTTGCTATACTGTGTTCTTTGAACTTGGTTCATATATCGAGTTAAATTCTCTACAATGGCTCGTTGCACTTTACCTGCTGCAACTTTCCAATTTAAAGCCGCCATTTTCATAGGGCATGCTGTCAGGGTGATCCCAAGTGTTTTATGTTGTCGGACTAATTTTGCGCACTCGACGTTGATATTATCAAAACCTCTGACATTTAACATCTTACTTTTTTTTCGTTTGCATTGGCTCCAGGTGCTCTACAGTACGAATCAATCACTGTTGCTAGCGTGTTTACCTCGTCATTATTCCTTATAATGACCCCTATATCGTCCAGCATAGGCTCTTATAACTGTTTTATTTCCTGATAACGTTAAGCCTTTTAATATAGCATGGACATGTCGGAGGAAAGGTTCCAGCGAAATGGCGAAGAGCGACATGGACAGAGGACTACCTTGAGGAACACCTCGTTGTTTTTGCATCGGCCTGGATTGTTGACAATTCACCGCTATTTTAGCATTTATTCCAGTTGCTATGTTCTTAATCAACTGTATGACCCTATCGTTGAAATCTATTTCCTTCAATGTCTGTAGAAGATATTCTTGATTTACTACATCGAGCGCTTTATAAAAATCTAAAAACAATAAAGCACACTTTATGTTTGTTACAGAAGTTATTGCAATGATATCCCTGAATTCCGCTAGATTTTGAAAAATGGTTCTGCCTTGCGCACAGTTCTGATGTTGACTAATAATCTTATCTATAAGGCGTGAAATTCTCTTGTTTATTATTCTAGCTATTAATTTATAATCAGAATTCAGCAGTGAAATTGGACGAAAATTATTTAAATCTTTGTTTCCATTATTTTTTGGCACCAGAACAATTTTACTCTCCTTAAACTCAGCCGGAATCAATTTACACTGAATAACCTCATTTACAATGTCCGTGATTTTCGCACCTACTATTGGCCAGTAACGGATGTAAAACTCTGCTGGCAACCCATCCGGTCCTGGGGATTTTTTTGGTGATGAGGCGCACGGAGTCTGATACACTTCTTCTTCACTGACAACCTCGAGAAAATTTTCGTTGTCATCTTCTGTCAGCTGTGGGGCTGGGATGTCAAGGAATTCTTCCAAGGAAGCATCACTACTTTGATGTACAGAATATAGCTCGCAAAAATAGCGATAAATCTCGTCCATGATATCCTGCTGGATTCTAAGAATTGTACCGTGTTTTGTTCGAATTTCATCAATAAAAGTCCTCCCGTTTTTCGTATGCTTCACTAAATGATATAGGGAAGTAGTTTCATCTTCTGACACCGAATTTGCCTTAGATTTTATTTTCAACCCTTCCATTTGACTTCTCTTGATATTAAGTAACTTGGCTTAGACTTTTTTGGTGTCTGCTATCCGAAGTGAGGAACCTGCTGAGACTTGATCATATAGATCTCTCAAAACGGAATAGTAATACTCTATAGTGCATTTCATTTCCCTTGCGCTCTGGGCACTGTATTGAATAAGAACTTTCGTCAACTTTGGCTTTGCCATTTTAACCCACCAGTCAATAGCAGTGGCATATCTACTACGGGCTCGCAGGCATATTGCCCATGTTTCTTTAATCAGATCTTCTAAATCATGATTTACTAACAAGGAAGTGTTCAAATTCCACTGATTCTTGAATCGGCGAACCGGCTGTCTTGTTAGATTTATGCAAGCTAAGACACTTGAATGGTATGAAAAGTACGTAGGAATGGTTTCTAATTTTGTCACGGAATTTTCAAGATTTTTAGAAATATATAGTCTATCAATCCTGCTACGTGATTTTGCCGTGACATAAGTGAACTCAACAGTGGATGGGTATTTGATTTCCCATATATCCTTTAATTCTAAACCAGTAACTAGTTGTTTTAGTTCACTTGAGAAATTAAAATTAGGTAACTGATCTTTTCGATTTAAAACACAATTAAAATCAACACCAAGTAATAACTGTCTTGGCGATTTCCTTAACAAGTATATCAGGTCATCTTTGAAGAAACGTACCTTGTCAGCTCGATGAGAACTTCCTGAAGGGGCGTACAAGTTGATGATAGTCACATCATAGATATTTAGTCCTATTCCCCCTCCTGATTCCAGTCGTTCCACCTCGCTTACTGTAATCCCTTCCCTCACCAAAATTGTTGTTCCAACACTTGTTTCGGGAGACACATTTATGTAACTGACAAAACCGGGAATTACCAAATACGAAATTAGAACTTCTTGTAACAGGGCAACATCAGTCGCGGATTCGTTCAAAAATTCCTTAAGGGCCGATAATTTCGTACCGGTCGTGATTTTATTTATGTTTATAGTGGTGACAATAAGATTGCGTCATTGTGCTGTCACTATGTAGTTGTTTTGATGAACTAATTTAGTTTCCTGTGGTTCAGGGTTCAGTTAAGCTGAACATGGAATAACACTTCAATCAGTTTATTAGTTACTGTCCCGTTTTTTTCTACTTCTGATGTTTTCTCTTGTACCGCAAGCAGACTGATTTCCTGGTAAACTTTCTGATTTTTCCTCCAGTGATTCGTGTACGACCGTTTCGGACTGAACACTCTTTGGGCTTGGGTCGCCCCTACCGGACTTTCCCATCCCTTGGTTACGAGCAACATTCTCATTTGGTTGCGTCGGTATTTTACTTCGCGGCTTTTCTGGAGCAGCAGCAGACGCTTTAGCAATTTCGGTTGCCGGCGCCTGCCCTGAGGTGTTGACCGTGATTTCAGTTCGGCCGCCACTTCCTCGTTCTTTATTAATTTCACTCACTTCCCGATCGAGGGCAACAAATGGAGACTGCAGTTTTGCAACCTCTCCCTGAATTTGTTTATTAACAGATAGATTCTGACCCTTGAAATCGGCTGCTGCACCTGTTGTTTCTTGCAAATTAATGCTGCTTACACCCCCTTCATTTTCTGATACCGTATGTGTATTATCTTTCTGTTCATTAGTTTCCATTCGCATTTTGCCTTCAGGTTCCTCTGCCTCCTCGTCGCACTGTTTTTGCTTGCGAAGTGAGGGAGTGGGACAAGACAGTTCGTCCTCTGAACAACTATCAGTTATCTCCAGAGGTGGTTTTTTCGGTTGCGTTTCAGTTTCACGAGTAGTGGCAACAGGGTTTCCTTTTGTTGTTAACGGGGGAAATTGACTGTTATCGTGAAGGGAGACATCAGCTTGGCCCGCTGCATTAACATCCTCAACCAGTTGTTCCGGGCTATTCTTTGGTAACAGATCATTTAAGGTAAGCTTCTGACGCTGAATCAAATTACTTTTAAGAACAACAGTTCGCCGCGGACATTCCTGTCTGAAGTGACCGGTTTCGTTACATATATGACATGTAGCTTCCTGACCTGTATAAACAATTAGTGCCTTATACCCACAAACAGTTATGTGAGACGGAATATTCGTCTTAACATCCATCTCTACGCAGCGGACCCCGTTAAAACACTGCAGTTTAAAGCGAGGCGACCATCTTTCATTTGCAATTGATTTAACGTCTCCGTAGTTTGAAAGAGCTTCCTTAATCTTAACATTTTCAATTTCAATGGGAAAATTCAAGACACGAACGGTTTTTTGATGAATGTCCGCTCTATAGATGGAAACCTTACTTTTATAACCATTTCTATGCACAAAATCTACTTCATAGCCCCACTTTCGTAACACTTTATCAACAGTCGAAGCACTGATTAACTTGACAAAAACACAGTATTTTTCCTGATCCAGTTGCCAGGTATGGACGGTTTCAGAATTTAGATCAATTACCTCTGTAATCCAGTCATCTATTTCCAGGGATGTCGGCTGAACAGGACGGGATTCCTTGTCAAAAGCAAATACCAGAGTATTCTTCCTGAGGTTTGTAGCCATGGTTAATCCAGCGAAGCAATGTCGGTTAAACAACCGAATTCCAAGTAGCAGCAGCAAGACCAGAAAGAGCGATCAGATCACAAGGAATGGGAACGAACACTGAGATTAACGGACGGACGGCACTCGGCGAAGCACAAGTACAGAGATGTAAACACTGAAGTGCAGCGCAACAGTTAACAGCGGCCACTCGCGAGCGCGGCTGAAACGACTTTACAGAAGCTCTCATGCGAACCTGCGCAGGAGAGCTTCTGTAAAGTTTGGAAGGTAGGAGACGAGTTACTGGCAGAAGTACAGCTGTGAGGACCGGGCGTGAGTCGTGCTTCTGTAGCTCAGATGGTTGAGCACTTGCCCGCGGAAGGCAAAGGTCTACATCTACATCTACATTTATACTCCGCAAGCCACCCAACGGTGTGGCGGAGGGCACTTTACGTGCCACTGTCATTACCTCCCTTTCCTGTTCCAGTCGCGTATGGTTCGCGGGAAGAACGACTGTGTGAAAGCCTCTGTGCGCGCCCTAATATCTCTAATTTTACATTCGTGATCTCCTCGGGAGGTATAAGTAGGGGGAAGCAATATATTCGATACCTCATCCAGAAACGCACCCTCTCGAAACCTGGCGAGCAAGCTACACCGCGATGCAGAGCGCCTCTCTTGCAGAGTCTGCCACTTGAGTTTGTTAAACATCTCCGTAACGCTATCACGGTTACCAAATAACCCTGTGACGAAACGCACCGCTCTTCTTTGAATCTTCTCTATCTCCTCCGTCAACCCGATCTGGTACGGATCCCACACTGATGAGCAATACTCAAGTATAGGACGAACGAGTGTTTTGTAAGCCACCTCCTTTGTTGATGGACTACATTTTCTAAGGACTCTCCCAATGAATCTCAACCTGGTACCCGCCTTACCAACAATTAATGTTATATGATCATTCCACTTCAAATCGTTCCGCACGCATACTCCCAGATATTTTACAGAAGTAACTGCTACCAGTGTTTGTTCCGCTATCATATAATCATACAATACAGGATCCTTCTTTCTATGTATTCGCAATACATTACATTTGTCTATGTTACGGGTCAGTTGCCACTCCCTCCACCAAGTGCCTATCCGCTGCAGATCTTCCTGCATTTCGCTACAATTTTCTAATGCTGCAACTTCTCTGTATACTACAGCATCATCCGTGAAAAGCCGCATGGAACTTCCGACACTATCTACTAGGTCATTTATATATATTGTGAAAAGCAATGGTCCCATAACACTCCCCTGTGGCATGCCAGAGGTTCGAGTCTCGGACGCTCACACTGTTTTAATCTGCCAGGAAGTTTCATATCAGCGCACACTCCGCTGCAGAGTGAAAATCTCATTCTGGTTTCTGTTTTATCTTACAGTGTATTTGATTAACACACAGTCACAGGCTCCTAGAGCACCCGTAATTACCTTAAAAGTCTGCTGAGTGTGGGACTGATGAAAGAGAGGATGGTGCTGATGCCCGACCTTACGGTGGGCTGGAAGATCTTGCGCCCCCACTGGCGGAACTCGTTGTCGGGGTTCCTCTGGCAGTTGCACTCGATGCCGAAGGCCACAGACGCGATGACGTCAGTGGCGTACCTCGCGGCCAGTTCCCGCATTTCCACAGTGTCGCCACGCTCGGCCACCGCCTCCAGCACGTCTGCCATCTCGCGGCCGCACTCCGACAGCGTCTGCCGGCAACCACAGTTTGCGATGCTGTAACACCACTGTTTAAGAGTTTCGCGGAGCGCCGTCGCCAATCCAGAACATCAGTCCTGGAGCTTGTAAACGAACTATTTCCTTTTCTATGTACAGAAACCAATATATCAATATATTGTATCAAAGAATACAGTTTGAAAACACAGAGAACAATGGAAGTAAGGTGTGTTCCTAAAACGCCATAATCTGACGTCCTGTGTATGGATACCAACGAAGTAAACCTTGATGCCGGCATGTATACAGTAATACGGACGCGTTTAAGAAGTAATGCAACACATTTTCTTTCGCGTCCAGTTTCGCTTGAATAAATGCGGCATTTATTGAGGGACTCTGTGGAATATTCCCGGTTCAGGCCCCGCAGTTTCATGACAATCTGACAATTAGCGACGCTACACGTAGCCTTCAAAGTGGCGTCTGCAATGGAGGTCCTTTCCAAGCCGAGAGCAATCATCCAGTTTCTTTCGAAGAGAAACCAGAGCATCGCAAATATTCGTAGCGCTTGCAGAATGTCTACAGAGGCCTGTCAGTGAACAAAAAGACCGTGACTCGTTGGGTGAAGCGCCCGTCATCATCGCACAAAGTCGAGCAAACCTGTCCGGTCTCCCACGTGTGGGCCGGCTGTACACAATTGTAAAGCCTCCAATGTTGGAACGTGCGGACACTCTCATTCAAGGTCATCGACGGATTACAATGAAACACCACGCTACTCAGCTCGGCGTCCCTGTTGGCAGCACTGACACGCTCGACCACCAGCTGAGGTATTCAAAGAATTGTGACCTCTGGGTTCCTACCAGAAGACTATAAAGAACAACGATGTATCATCAGTGCGGAACTGCTTGCGCATTACGAGGTGACTGAAAATTTTTTGTCCAGCATCATCACAAGTGATAAAATATGGGTTCGTCACTTCGCACCAGAAACAGAATAGCAATCTATCTAGTTGTGCCACACCACCTCTGCTCTGAAGAAAGGGTTCAAAATCTCACCCTCATCTGGTAAAGTCATGGTGACGGTCTCCTGGGACTCTGAAGGTGTTATTCGGTTAGATGTCCTCCATCATAGTGTAACGATCATCTCGGAGGTGTATTATGCTATCCTCAGGAAACTGAAGAAACGTCTTCAGCGTGTTAGGCACCACAAAAAAAGAGAGGAGCTCAAAAAACTTCACCCTGGAGCTCGGATCTCACACATTTCGACTTCCATCTGTTTGGCCCAATGAAGGCAGCGTTCTGCGGGAAATTAATTCCAATGATGTACCCTATAAAATTCACGTCAGTGAAAAGTGACTGTCTATTATTAACATACTTAGCACAAGAATAAGAAAGTTTATACAGGGCGTTTCAACGTCTTTGAATCAAACGTCTACGGGTGATAACGCTCTCTGACGCTTCCTGGCGATACTAATCATCTTTTATTTTGGTTATGTCTTGAGAGGCAGCAGGTGTAGGCGCTTTGCGGCGTGAGTATTCTATCTATATTGCCTACAATCCTGTGATATGCTCCGTGTGAAAGGGGGTATGTCGAACTACCAAAATATCTTTCTCCTCTTAGAGGTACTCATTCATAAGGGTATCTTGCTGAAAATCAGTCTATCAATTTACTGGGGTAGGGCGTAGGCAGTAGCACCACACCTGGCTTGTAGACTGTGGCACGACATATTATAAAGAGAATAGGGGTGACTGGTTCTGATCGTGTGCTGTACTTGGTTCATACGCGCTGTAGCGCAGGCGCTGGCTAGCACGTCACTGACAGCTCACAGGGAGACGTGGTAGGCCCTGCAAGATGAGGCACTAAGAGCATCAGAGTTTGTTAAACTTCACAAGGGCCCTGACGTAACATCATGTCTGCCCGCCATCATACAAAAAGGACTGTACATCGGGTGGTTGTAGTTAAAGTGCAGCAACCCACAGAGGTCGAGTGTAGGCTGCAATTATCGTATGGCAGAGAACCTTGGTAGATATGCCTAAACATTAATGAGGAACTATTTTATGCAGAAAAAAAATTAGTTCCAATTTTGGCCACCAAGGAAAATCTGGCGCTGTGAGTGCAAGAAAGATTTATAGACATGTTTATGTATGTAATGGATTAGGGACGAGACGTGGGTAAAAGAGGCATAATGCTGAATTTATAATTGCTACCACGTCCACAGTTTGTTTAATATCAGCACAGAAGACACTGAGGATATGCTGTACAACACCAGATTTGCACCTGGTAGTCAAAATTGGAAATAATTTTTTTCCAGCGTAAATCTGTTTTTCTTCAATGCATTACCATGTCTATTACGTTTCTCTCCCATACAGTAATTACACCCCACTTTGGTCCTCTATGAGTAACTGCACATTAATTATAATCACCTCTTGGCTTTATCTACACTTGTGCACGTGCAGCAGGCGCCATAGTACTTAGGGTAGGAGGATGATGAATCATCTTAAAGAAGAAGGAGTGACTTTTCATCTTATATGTAGATGGGGTATGAAAGTGATATGTGTAATTAGTTAGAGAGCTGAGAAGGTTTCTGTAACTGAATTTCACTAAATATAAAATAAAAACTGAAATTAAGTGTCTGAAAATTAAATCGAGCCTTCAGATTAAAGTGCTCATTTATACACTTCGACTGAACTATATACATATTTGATTACCTATGGAATTATCAGTGATAGGCAATTTAATCAGACACTTAGTTAAAGTCGATTTAATTAATGAAACAAAACGGATATACTAGACTTGTGGGTGATCAACTTCAGATATTAAGAAGTATAATATACCATTTAAACAATATTATGAAAAGGATACTTCCTACTCACCATATAGCATAGATGCTGAATGGCAGGTATGCACAACAAGAAGACTGTCACAAAATAAGCTTTTGGCCAACAAGGTCTTTGTCAAAAATAGGCCACAGACAAACCAACACACACACACACACACACACACACACACACACACACTCAAATGCACTCACACACATATGAACACAGTCTCTGACAGCTAAGCCGACAACAAGTATCAGCACTATTGCCTGATGAGTCGGAGCTGGCCGCTGTGGCCGAGAGGTTCTAGGCGCTTCAGTCCTGAAGTCCAGTCGCAGGTTCGAATCCTGCCTCAGGCATGGATGTATGTGATGACCTTAGGTTAGTTCGGTTTAAGTAGTTCTAAGTCTAGGGTACTGATGACCTCAGATATTAAGTCTCATAGTGCTTGCAGCCATTTGAACCATTTTTTTGATGAGTGGGCATAAGGAAGAGGCTGGCGCTGGGAGGGGGAGAGATAGCAGGGTAGGGGTGTGGTACGCTGAAGTGCTGCTAGGGAGCGTGAAAGGATGAAGTGGAGAGAGGGTAGGACAACTAGGTGCAGTTTGGAGGTTAGATGGCGGCCAGGTGAGAGGGGAGATGGTATCAGAAAAGGAGAGAGGTAAAAAGGCTGAGTACATTGATGTAATCGATGGCTGCATAGTGCTGGAATGGGAACTGGGAAGGAGCTAGATGGGTGAGGACAATGACTAACGAAGATTGAGGCCACGAGGGTTATGGGAATGTAGGATATATTGCAGGGAGAGTTCTCATCTGCCCAATTTAGGAAAGCTAGTGTTGGTGGAAAGGATAGGGTGGAAAGCAGTCACTGAAATGAAGAGTGTCATGTTATGTGGCATGCTCAGCAACAGAGTGGCCACAGTTTGTCAGTGGCCTTTCATGTGGACAAACAGCATGCCCACAATGACTGCAGCACAATGATTGCAGCTTAACTTGTAGATCACATGATTGGTTTCACAGGTAGCCCCGCCTCTGATGGTATAAGTGATGTTTGTGACCAGACCAGAGTAGGTGGTGAGTAGATGATGGTGGGAGGATGTATAGGACAGGTCTTGCTTTAGGTTGCAGGATATGAGCCATGAGGTAAGGGGCTTGGGAGCAGGGGTTGTGTAGGGATGGATGACTGTATTGTTTAGGTTAGTCAGACAGTTGAAACCATTGTGAGAGGGGTGGGAAGGATAGTGAGCAGGACATTTCTCATTTCAGGGCATGACGAGAGGTTGTCGAAATCCTGGTGGAGAATGTAATTCAGGTGCTCCAGTCAAGCATGGTACTACTGAGGTATGAGGGGAATGCTCCTCTATGGCCAGATTTTGAGACTTTGGGAAGTGGGCGACTGGAAAAACAAGGCACGGGGGATTTGGGGAGGATAATTACAGTTTCTAAAGGCCTCAGTGAGAACCTCAGTATATTACGAGAGGAGCCGTTTGTCACTGCAGATGCGAAGGCCAGGGGTGGTTAGACTGCATGTAAGGGACTTCTTGGCATGGAATGGGTGGCATCTGTCAAAGTGGAGGTATTGATGGTAAGTTAGTAGGTTTGATATGGACAGAGGTACTGATGTAGCAATCTTTGAGGTGGAGGTCAACGTCTAGGAAGGTGTCCTGTTTGGTTGAGTAGGGCCAGGTGAAACGAATGGGGGATAAGCTGTTGAGGTTCTGGAGTAATGTGGATAGGGTGTCGTCACCCTCAATCCAGATCGCAAAGGTGTCATCAGTGAATCTTAATGAGTTGAGAGGTTTTAAATTTTGGGTGTTTAGGAAGCATTCCTCTAGACTGCCCATGAATAGGTTGGCATAGGATGGTGCCATATGAATGCCCATAGCTGCACCCCAGTTTTATGTGTTCGTAATTCCTTAAAAGGAGAAGGAATTGTGGATGAAGATGTAGTTGGTCATGGTAACTAGGAAGGAGGTTGTTGGTTTCGAATCCATTGGACTTTGGGAAAGGCAGTGTTGAATAGCGGTAGGGCCAAGGGCGTCAGGGATGTTAGTGTAAAGGGAGGTGACATCAATAATGATGAGCAGAGCGCAATGTGATGAAGAAACAGGGGCTGTGGACAGTCGATGGAGGAAATGGTTGGTGTCTTTTATATAGGAGGGTAGGTTCCAGATAATATGCTGAAGGCGTTGGTCTATGAGAGCACAGATTCTCTCAATGGCAGCACAGTAACCAGCCACAATGGGGCATCCTGGGTGGTTGGGTTTATGGACTTTAGGAAGCATGTAGAAGGTAGGAGTAGAGAAGTGGACTCTGGGGAAAGGTTCTGGGATGGGCCTAAGGATTTGAGAAGAGACTGGAGATCCCCTTGGATTTCTGGAATAGGGTCACTGTGGCATGGTTTTGTAGATGCATGAGTCTGACAGCTGGCAGGGTACTTCTGCCAGGTAATCCTTGTGGTTCTAAGCAACAGTGGTGGAGCCTTTGTTCACAGGTACAATTATAAGGTCAGGATCAGTTTTTAGGGAACGGACTGTGGTCCTTTCTGCAGATGTAAGGTTAGTTTGCATGTTGAGGGTTTTGGGGAATGAATAGTGAGGCTGTGTTCGAGGTTCCGAAATTCTAGAAAGTTAACAGGGGGTGATTTGGGGGCAGTGGTGGTGGATCACAGTTGGATGGAGGAGTGAACTGAGACAGGCAGGGTTCAACATTGGTTGACTCTGATTGGTAGTGTTATTGACAAGAAAGTGTTTCCACTCTAAGGACTGGGAGAATGAAAGAAGATCTTTAACAAATCCAGCATGACTGAATTTGGGAGTGGGGCAAAAGGTGAAGCCTTTGGAAAGGACCGATATTTCTGTGGGACTAAGGCTTTGGGAGGAAAGGTTCATGACTGTGTTTTGGGTATGATTAGGTTCTGGATTCTGTGTGGAGATGGGAGGGAACTTTGGAAGGTGGGACAAATGTAGTAGGCCTGCGAGACAGAGTTTGTCAGCCATGAGGGGATATGGGAGAGGTTTGGAGGTTTTTGAAGAGGTGGTGGCCAGATGTACTCCAGTGTGGGAATAGGAAGAGAGCACAGTGGAGAGTTTTTTGAGGTGGAGTTGTGCATGTTGCTCTAGTTGCTGGAGGAAAAGAGTTTCAATGTGTGTTATGGGTTCCATGAATTGGGGTTTGCAGAGTAGGAGAACTTTACAGGTGGAGAGAAGGTATTGCATGGAAATTTGTGCTTGATTGATATGGATGAGGACTAAAGATAGGCGGAATCTAAACAGAAGGAGGTCACTGTGGAAGTAAGAGTGGCAACTGGAGGTGAGTAAATTGATGGTAAGGCTATTTGGAGGATTCCATGAGCCAAGCAAGAACGCAGGAACAGTGTGTGGGACTGGGTTCTGGCTAGGGATAAGGAAACTTTTCTGTATTGTCGCAAATGGAAGGAGCAAGGATCCATGGTGATGGGGAAAAAATGGAAAAAATACGTAAATAACATAGAAATACCTCTGGAAAAATTCGCAAAAGTATTCCCAAATATGTGGGAAAAATCACGGAAACGATGAAACGGATGAAATAGGGGGTAAACAAGATGAAATATGAGGAAGTAAGACGATAGTGAAAGGCGAAAACCCACTAAAATTGGCGTGAAGTCATAATAAGTTCAAAGAAAAGATATAAATAAAAAAGTATTTTACTGTGGGTTGCAGTTCCTAGGGTGGTTAAGCGTGAAGAAGGGAGGCGGCAGATGTCACTAGATGAGTTGAAGTTACAATTTGTTAAGGAAACCGCGATATCGCTAGACACTGCAAGTTCGGTGAAATCTCCTCGTCCCAGGGCAGGCAAATTCAATAAAAAGACGCACAGCGTGGTGGCGTGCCCACATACGCCGCCACTATCACTGCTGCCATCGGCACCGTCGACTGATTGGAGCTGGCTGGCTAAACACCAGCAACGCGGCACACACTCTCTTGCTTCGCTCGCGCTCTGTGAAGGTTCTACTTAAAATTACGACTGTTTGTTATGACGAGCTTGGTTGTTATCGGACTTGTACCTGGACCGTTTTTCCCACTGTTTCTGTCGTGTCTGTGCAGTCTTTGGTGCTCAGTTACTACAATGGTACAGGGTGAGTCAGGAGCCCCTAAGATGGGTTTCCACAACCCATCCCGCCCCCTTCCCAACCCTCGCCCCCACAGAAAAGGAAAAAAAGAACAAGACAATTTTTAGGAAATTTTACTTAGTTAAATTTTGTACTGAGATACATTATCGGTAAAGACCTTAGTTTTGGATTTGTTCCCGAAAAATGAAAAAAAGTGACCTTCAGATACGATTTTACTGAATAACTCGACAACTGTGGCCTCCTGCGGAAACGTATCCCAGTAGAAAATTTAACTACTCTAAATTTCTTACAGACAGATCCTTTTCATTTTTTATAGGACTAATAGCTTGCTCATAATGACGAAGACAATATGAAAATGTATGTTACACGTTGTTTTTGAAGTCATTGTGGATTACATAATGTCCATTGGCAGAGGTAGCTGAATCACCCTATATTTATTATGCACTTTATTATTAGCAATATATCTGTGAACACTACAGTCTTTTGCGATGAAGTCATTTAGTTTCAACGTGTGCTCCACGGTGTCAGTTATTACAACAACAACAGCAGCAACAACGGCAGTTAGACTTGTTCCATCAGTTGTTTATGACGTCACAGGGTGCTACAGTCTTCCTGAAAACTGCTTTGTTAATTAAATTTCAGTTAAATTCACAAGTCTATCATTCACGTAGGGTATCAATTCTGTTTTCTTTATTCACTGGTGTGATGGATGTCATAAGGTGAATGTGAATGTCGTGTGACTAGGGCCTCCCGTCGGGTAGACCCTTCGCCGGGTGCAAGTCTTCCGATTTGACGCCACTTCGGTGACTTGCGCGTCGACGGGGATGAAACGATGATGATTAGGACAACACAGCACCCAGTCCCTGAGCGGGGAAAATCTCCAACCCAGCCTGGAATCGAACCCGGCCCCTTAGGATTGACATTATGTCGCGCTGACCACTCAGCTACTGGGGGCGGACGTCATAAGGTGATACGAATTTTTGTTTTGTGTTTCTTTCTTCCATTTTATTAGTATTTCTGCGTCTAATGTGATCCCATGTAGATTTCAACGAAATTGTCTGATTTTTTACGGTATGTATATAACTTAACACTGAGCTTCTTTTTTTAGCGTATAGGAAACGAGTTTTATCTTGTAACTAATTTTTTTCTGCTTTTCTTTTTGCTATTTGCATAAGCCACACATCACGCCGGTAAATTCCCAACGACATCTCGCTTGGAGTGAAGAGCGTAAACATTGGATGATTGAACAGTGGATAAACGGTGTGTGGAGTGACGAATCACGGTACAAAATGTGGCAATGCGGTGGCAGGGGGTAGGTATTGCGAATGCCCGGTGATCGCCATCTACCATCGTGTGTAACGCCAACAGTAAAGTTCGGAGGCGGTGGTGTTATGGTGTGGTCGTGTTTTTCATGAAGGGAGCTTGCACCCCTTGTTGTTTCGCGTGGCACTATCACAGCAGAAGCCTACATTTATGTTTTAAGCACCTTCTTGCTTCCCACTGTTGAAGAGCAATTCGGGGATGGCGATTGCACCTTTCAACACGATCGAGCACCTCTTCATAATGCACGGCCTGTGGCGGAGTGGTTACGCGACAATAACATCCCTGTAATGACTGGCCTGTAGAGCCCTGACCTGAATCCTATAGAACACCTTTGGCATGTTTTGAAACGCCGACTTCGTGCCAGGCCTCACCGACCGATATCAGTACCTCTCCTCAGTGCAGCACTCCGTGACGAATGGGCTGCCAAGAAACCTTCCAACACCTGATTGAACGTATGCCTGTGAAAGTGAAAGCTGTCATCAAGGCTAAGGGTGGGCCAGCACCATACTGAATTCCAGCATTACCGATGGAGGCCGCCACGAACTTGTAAGTCGTTTTCAGCCAGGTATCCGGATAATTTTGATCACATAGTGCCGTAAAGGGACACGATGACTTGAATACAGTAAGCAGGTTCAAATGGATGTAGGCTACGGTGATTGTGTCGACATGAAGGGGCTTGCAGAGGATAGACCAGCGTGGACAATGGCCTTAAACCAGTCTATGGACGAAAGACAACGACAACAAACAACAAGAATATTATTCCAAATTTCGTTACTATTCCGTCTTTATGGAGGCACGTAAAGAGATTTATAGCGACCATCGATCTGTAGAAGTATTTAAATAAATAGAGCTTTCAGAAGTATTTTGCAGTAGTAAAGTTCGAAACTTTACGTCATGAAAACTTTGCTTCAGCTGTCAACGACGCATACCTTCCCAAACTTATATATTTTACAATATGATCGTAATATTCTAGGCACAAACATTTAAAATACTTGATCATGGCACGTAACTGAGTCGAAACCGACTGTGTAACCAGACTACAACATAATTGGCAACTGGAGTGTTGATTTCAACGAAAGCAGTCCAAATCTGTCAAATTTTTTGTTAAGTTTGTCAGATTTATTATAAGAAAGCTTTATAAAAATTGTAATGGAAGAAAACAACAAAATCATAGCGTTATAGCTATATTTACGCCTATGCTTTAATGCATTTAATACATTTAATATGTTTCTAACTAATATATATCAACCACCGACTTAAGAAATTTTAGCGTTTCTAAAGGTGATATGCATAAAGTATACACTATGTTACAGCCACTCTATCAAATGTAAAATTCCTCATTATGTTCTAAATGATATTAGCCTTCCAACAAATACGTATTTCGATTGCCAAAAGGTACTTAAAGAACTTCAGGTTTGAAGAAATGCAGTTTTACAATGTATCTGGAGGAAGAGATTTGACACATCTTCATGAGAGATTTCAGACTGAAGTATTTATAATTCAGATAAATGTAAGACATGTACGTACTCACCTTAAACATACCCTTCAGTTTGCCAGACGTGAATGTAGGACTCAATTTAACCCTCAGTTGTCGCCACTGTTGTCCAGTGAGGGCAAACAGATGATTGTTTAGTGGCTCTTCATCGTCAAATACGACTCCTCGGTCGTGGAACGTCGAGAAATCCTTCACAAGGATGTGGCGTATGATCTCTGGATCACGAATTAGAAGAATCGGTCGACTGAATCCGAAATGTCCAACATAACGCTCTCCTGCAAAGAGAAATTAATCTACAAAGTGCATGATAGTAGCAGGAACTGATTTATTAAAATATCCAAATAACCTAGTAATGGTAGCCATTGCTGCAGATGGAGTTGGGCCTTTTCGTCCGTGTCATATAGCAGACGTGCGCTATAATTCAGTGGGCAATGGAATGAGAGCTATGTGCTTCTCACTTTGCGACGTACCAATTGTATGGCGCTTGAGCGATGTATGGCTCTATTAATAAATATAGCTCATTTATTTCATGCCCAGCAACAAATTCCACTGGAGTATTGTCCTTTTCTGGCCGCGGTGGCCGAGCGGCTCTAGGCGTTTCAGTCCGGAACCGCGCGACTGCTACGGTCGCAGGTTTGAATCCTGCCTCGGGCATGGATGTGTGTGATGTCCTTAGGTTAGTTAGGTTTAACTAGTTCTAAGTATAGGGGACTGATGACTTCAATGTTAAGTCCCTTAGTGCTTGGGGCCATTTTTTTGAACCTGCGCTGTTCGATGCGGCAGCGCATTGCCATCTATCAAAATGACATCATGGTCGAATGCGTCCCTGGAAAGACGCACATACGGAAGGAGCACAGTGTTATAACAACGTTGCCTGGTGAGCGTACTGTGTACAAAGATCTAGAGCTCAGTACCCCATGCAATGTTTGTCTCCCCACATCATAACACGTGGACCACCAATACAACATTTCGATAATGTTCTTGGATGCATTACGTTATCCCATCTCTCGCTATATAAGGGAACGCTCAGCTTTTGCCAAACATGACCGTCTGGTGGTACACATGTTACAGTGTAGGGAGGCATATGTTGCATGGACGTATTGAGTTCGTAATGTTTGAACACGGATACTCGCCGTTTACTGCTAATATGGCACTGTACTTTTTATCATGCGCGTCATTTCGGGGTTGCATTCAAACCTGAATGCATTTTTATGGATGAGAATGCGCTACCGCATCGAACAGCGCAGGTGGAGGGGCTCTTGGAACCAGGGGATATTCGGCGAATGGACTGTCCCGCCCGTTTCCACAACTTAAACCCCGTCGGGCACGTGGAGAATACACTCCTGGAAATTGAAATAAGAACACCGTGAATTCATTGTCCCAGGAAGGGGATACTTTATTGACACATTCCTGGGGTCAGATACATCACATGATCACACTGACAGAACCACAGGCACATAGACACAGGCAACAGAGCATGCACAATGTCGGCACTAGTACAGTGTATATCCACCTTTCTCAGCAATGCCGGCTGCTATTCTCCCGTGGAGACGATCGTAGAGATGCTGGATGTAGTCCTGTGGAACGGCTTGCCATGCCATTTCCACCTGGCGCCTCAGTTGGACCAGCGTTCGTGCTGGACGTGCAGACCGCGTGAGACGACGTTTCATCCAGTCCCAAACATGCTCAATGGGGGACAGATCCGGAGATCTTGCTGGCCAGGGTAGTTGACTTACACCTTCTAGAGCACGTTGGGTGGCATGGGATACATGCGGACGTGCATTGTCCTGTTGGAACAGCAAGTTCCCTTGCCGGTCTAGGAATGGTAGAACGATGGGTTCGATGACGGTTTGGATGTACCGTGCACTATTCAGTGTCCCCTCGACGATCACCAGTGGTGTACGGCCAGTGTAGGAGATCGCTCCCCACACCATGACGCCGGGTGTTGGCCCTGTGTGCCTCGGTCGTATGCAGTCCTGACTGTGGCGCTCACCTGCACGGAGCCAAACACGCATACGACCATCATTGGCACCAAGGCAGAAGCGACTCTCATCGCTGAAGACGACACGTCTCCATTCGTCCCTCCATTCACGCCTGTCGCGACACCACTGGAGGCGGGCTGCACGATGTTGGGGCGTGAGCGGAAGACGGCCTAACGGTGTGCGGGACCGTAGCCCAGCTTCATGGAGACGGTTGCGAATGGTCCTCGCCGATACCCCAGGAGCAACAGTGTCCCTAATTTGCTGGGAAGTGGCGGTGCGGTCCCCTACGGCACTGCGTAGGATCCTACGGTCTTGGCGTGCATCCGTGCGTCGCTGCGGTCCTGTCCCAGGTCGACGGGCACGTGCACCTTCCGCCGACCACTGGCGACAACATCGATGTACTGTGGAGACCTCACGCCCCACGTGTTGAGCAATTCGGCGGTACGTCCACCCGGCCTCCCGCATGCCCACTATACGCCCTCGCTCAAAGTCCGTCAACTGCACATACAGTTCACGTCCACGCTGTCGCGGCATGCTACCAGTGTTAAAGACTGCGATGGAGCTCAGTATGCCACGGCAAACTGGCTGACACTGACGGCGGCGGTGCACAAATGCTGCGCAGCTAGCGCCATTCGACGGCCAACACCGCGGTTCCTGGTGCGTCCGCTGTGCCGTGCGTGTGATCATTGCTTGTACAGCCCTCTCGCAGTGTCCGGAGCAAGTATGGTGGGTCTGACACACCGGTGTCAATGTGTTCTTTTTTCCATTTCCAGGAGTGTATTTGGGTCTCATTCAAGAGATTGAAAAGGTCCAAAGAAGAGCGGCAACATTCGTGACTGGTACATTTAACCGTCGTGAGAGCGTTACAAATCTCTTAGAAAGTTTGAAATGGGATACACTTGAAGATAGACGACGCGCTAAACGGAAGGGGCTGCTCACTAAATTCCGAAATCCGATCTTCGCCGAGGATGTAGAGCTTATATTATTACCACCAACTTTCAAATCGCGTAATGATCACCATTCAAAGTTAAGGGAAATTAGAGCTCGTACTGAGGCGTTCAGGCTGTAGTTTTTCCCTCGTGCAATCCGCAAGTGGAACAGAGGGAGGGGTAGGGGGAGGGGAAATATGACTTTGGCCCGAATTGTGCCCTCCGCCACACACCGCTTGGTGCCTAGCGGAGTATATATGGAGTATATATGCAGATGTAGTTACCTTATGTACATGTGATGGATGGATGGATGGAGAGGGTTTCAAGGGCGCACGACGGCAAGGTCTTCAGCGCCCGCTCAGTAACAGATTGAGACTGGTGTCAAGAAAATACTCAGAACAATAAGATTAAACAGAACGTAAGACACAGGAAACAAGCTTGGAAAATTATGTGCCTACCCACACCGAAGCGTGGGACGAAGCATGCCGCCAGCAGTAAAACATAGACAACTCAGGAAGAAAGTGGTATAGGGAGCTAAAACAATATAGCAGATGGTAGTGGCTGGCTGATCGCAAGGAGAAGGGAGGAGCCAGCCACTGTGCAATACACTAAAACCTCTAGCCTAAAAGTTTAGGCCAGAGTCCAAACACATCACAAAACTTTAAAACCCTAGACACACACGTCCCATCATTAGCTAAAACACAGGGCATCCCCATCAACTTGTGCTTGTGCCCTTGCATCTCGGTATAAAATGCAGCCTGTTAAAATGTGCCGGACAGAGATGTGCACACCACAAGCATCACGAATCGGGGGATCATACCGCCGTAATAGAAAGCTATGTGTGAGAGGACAGTGCCCAATCCGAAGACGCGTGAGGGTCACTTCTTCCCGCCTGAGCACCCGGCAGCAGGTACGCCACGGTCGAGTTGTTGACTTCACCAACCGCAGTTTATTGGCCGTCACCGCCAGCCATTCTTCCTCCCACAACTCCATGCACTTCTTGTGGAGTGCAGAAATGACAGACTGCAAGGGAATAGGACACTGGACCACATCCTGCTCTCTGCAGGCCTCCTTGGCAGCCCGATCGGCCTGTTCATTGCCCCATATTCCTAGATGACCAGGTACCCAGCAGAAGGACACCTTCCTACCCCGCCGTTGGAGCAAATACAGCTGGTCATATATCAGTTGGGCCATCTCCTCAGTTGGGTACAGATTCTGCAATGACTGTAAGGCACTAAGAGAATCGGAGCAGAGGAGAAATCGATTGCCCCGAACACGATTCATCCGCTCCAGTACCTTCAGGATCGCGTAGAGCTCCGCTGCAAAAACGGTATATTCATCAGGGAGGCGAATCAGGGTAACATGATCAGGGAACTCTACAGAACAGCTAATGAAATTCTCCTGTTTGGAGCCGTCAGTGTAAACGACGGTAAAACCGTGGTGCGCATCTAAAATGTTAAAAAACTGAGATTGGAATGTAAAATCTGGTGTACTATCTTTCTTAAAATTAGTCAAATCTAAAATAAGTCTGGGTCACCGGAGGAGCCAAGGTGGAAATCTGCTCCAACCGCGACGGAAAACATGAAGACCAGCCATATCCATCGCAGAGAGGCAATCCTGCGCGCGAATCCCATAGGGCTGCGTCGCTCGTTGCCGGTTATGAAATAGCCGTGCCAGAGGAAGCTGAGCAACGGTATGGTATGCAGGTGCGTATGGTGTGGACAAAGTTTTATACGCCTGGCGCACCGTAAGTAGCCGCCGCCGCATATGAAGTGGCGGTTCACCAGCCTCTGCGCAGAGGCTTGGTATGGGGCTAGTTCTGAATGCCCCAGTGGCCAACCGAAGCCCTTCATGGTGCACAACGTCCAACATCTTTAAGTAAGAAGGCCTCGCAGACCCATACACCGTGCACCCATAATCGAGCCGAGATCGTACAAACGCCCTGTAAAACTGGAGCAGATACGTCCTGTCGGCTCCCCATGTACTGTGGCTAAGACACTTTAAAATACTTAAAGTCTTAAGTGACCGTCGTTTCAGGTCTTTAAGATGAGGTAACCACGTAAGCTTCGAATCGAAAATGAGCCCCAGAAATCTCACCGTGTCTTTAAAAGCGAGGACAGTGTCCCTTATCCTCAACTCAGGAAAGGTTAAAATCGAACGAGAACGGTGAAAAAGAACACAAACGGACCTCTCGGTAGAAAACTTAAAACCACTCTTCTGCGTCCAGTCATCCAAACGTCTAAGAGTAAGTTGCAACTGACGCGTTGTCGTTGCAAGGCTTCAAGAAGAGTAAAACAAAGAGAAATCATCCACAAACAAGGAACACTGGACAGGACTTTTCACTATGGAGGTGATGCTATTAATAGCGATGGCAAAGACAGTCACACTTAAAACGCTACCCTGAGGGACACCGTTCTCCTGCTCAAAGCGGTCAGTCAGGACGTCACCAATTCGGTATCTAAAATGTCGTGGCGAGAGGAAAGACTGAATAAAAAGAGGAACCCCATTCGTGAAGCTGCTCCAGGATGAGACGCCTCCAAGTGGTATCGTAGGCCTTCTCGATGTTAAAAAATATACCTAGAAGCGTAGGAAAGCTTGTTGTATAGCCGTCTCCAGGAGGGCAAGGTTATCGAAGCTGGAACGAAACCTCCTGAACCCACACTGAAAACGACTAAGGAGTTGCCGGGATTCTAACATCCAAACAAGGAAGAGGTTGACTATCCGCTCCAAGGTCTTTCCCATAATTAGTGAGGGCAGCACTACGGTAGCTACTCGGGCTCGTGCGGTCTTTCCCAGGTTTTAAAAAGGAATTAAAACTGCCTCACGCCACGAGTCAGGAAAGTGACCTGACGCCCAAATGGCATTAAAAAGTGCGAGGAGGATTTCTTTTTTGGGCCTTGTGAGGTGCCGTAGCATACTGTAATGGATCCTGTCGTGACCATGGAATGTGTCACGAGCTGCAGACAATGCGGAATCAAGCTGCCACATAGAATACTGTAACAGTTCTTTCTATGTATGGGCCAAGTTTCATCGAGCTATGATACTTGGCAGTGGCACATCAAGCAACCGCTGTCGGAGGTTCGAGTCCTTCCTCGGGCATGGGTGTGTGTGTTGTCCTTAGCGTAAGTTACGAGGGTAATCCCGAAAGTAAGGTCTCCTATTTTTTTATAAGTACAGAACTCTTTGTGTGGCAGTTGGTCACACTGTTATGAAGAGTGCTTCACGCGCTGTGTGTAAACATGAACACGCCGCGCTGAGGCGCTGTCTTGGCTTGACAGCCGTTGATAATGGAGCTCCCGTTGGGTGTTACCGCCAAGTGCGAATTACGCGCAGTTATTCGGGTTTTGAACACAAAGGGCATTGAGCTGATTGAAATCCATCGCCGATTGGCGGAAGTATATCGTGAGTCGTGCACGGATGTCAAAAATGTTCGTAAGTAGTGTAGAGAGTTTGAAGCTGGTCGGACCGAAATTCACGACGAACAAAGGAGCGGGAGCTCGTCAATTTCTGAGGAGACAGTGTTGAAGGTTGAGCAAAGCATGCGTGAAGATATGCGGGTCACCCTGGATGATCTCTGCACGTTGGTTCCTGAGGTTTCCCAAAGCACCGCTCACAGAGTTTTAATGGAAACATTGAACTATTGGAAGGTGTGCGCAAGATGGGTGCCACGAATGCTGACTGAAGACCACATACGGCAACGAGTCGATGCTTCCCTCGCATTTCTTCACCGCCTTGCAGCCGAATAGGATAACTTTTTGTTCTCAGTTGTCACGGGTGACGAAACCTGGACATACCACTTTACACCTGAGACCAAGCAACAATCACACCAGTTCATAACATTCTGAACAGCATGGCGGCGAGCTGGTATGATATGGGCATACAAAAACTACCACAGCGTCTACAAAAATGCATCGACAGAAATGGTGATTATGTCGAAAAATAGTTAAATATTCAAGCTGTAAACTTATGTAAACCATTGTAGAAAGAAGCAGGTCTATGTACTTATAAAAAATAGGAGACCTTACTTTTGGGATTACCCTCGTAGTTTAAGTTAGATTAAGTAGTGCGTAAGCCTAGGGACCGATGACCTCAGCAGTTTGATCCTATAGTCCTTACAACAAATTTCCAATTACATCAAGAAAAAGTTACTTTCGTTCTTTAGTTTCCCACACTGGTGTATTTACAGAACTGAAAATAAAAAAAAGCCGATTCAGTACGAAATAGGCTACACAAAACACCCAACTTATGGAAATCTTGCAAGCATCTGAAAATTGTCGGTAACGTATCTTTTTTCATGCTAATACACAATGAAACAGTTGGTTTTGAACGAGAAAGTTTCTGAAAAGTACAGGTTAACTTTACAACTGAAGATATAATACTACATAGTATATCACTATTACGAAAAGTACAGGTTATGTTTACAAATGATGTTATAGAACTGCACAAAATATAACAACAGCCGCACTAGTTCTCATAAAATCAACACTAAAAAATGTATAAATTTTACGTCAAGTTTTTGGATCCTAGTTTTCTAAACGATTTTGTCTGACGTACGTGATCATACTCTTAGACAAAAGTAATAGGTGAAGTCGGCTTATATGAGCAAATATAAGTAAATAAACGCACGAATTCCACGAATATTGTAACATAGTGATTTTGTGTCTCCTTTTGCACCAAAGTACCAAAGATGAACTTTGCAGCGTCAGTACATCTCACAGAAACGACGTGAAATATCGAGCACAACAGAATGACCGTCTGCTTTGTGTGGCTAACCCGCTTGCTCGTAGAATGTTCTCGTGAGCTGTGGTTATGAGAGATGAAACTGTGCACGTGTTACGTTAGCTTTCGACGTTCAAAGGCAACGGTACGGTACACCGTCTAGCAGATTTGGTCCTCCGCTTCGTTTGTCATTAGCAAGCCTTTGAAGACCAGCGTATTAAGGAAGGCAATGCCTCGACATATAGCTCTGGGACTGTTTGACCATGATTCGGTAAACCCTCGAAGGGAGTGAGATTAGCTGTTTCATAACGAAGTCGCTTGGTCTGAACCCAATGAGCCCATGTAGAATACTTTAGAAGAGCTGTGCACATCCTGGTAGACTGCCTAGCTAAAATATATTGAAGGAAGAGAGGCCCACTAATGAATGAGACACAAGCTCCGTAATCGAATGCTTTGTCTTGCAGAAACGATGGAATTCTTTGAAGCGCAAATCGAGACTTCTACTAACTAGTCTCGCATTTCTTACACTGAAACTTGAAAAACAGTTTAACCCTCTAACGGTAAGGTGAAGTTTCTTGGCATAAACGGTAAGGTGGGGTTGGATCAGACCCCTCCCTCCAAATATAGATTTTTCGGGGTAAAATAAAAAATGAATAATGGGAAAAAGTTTTATCATCAATTAAAAACATATAATATTTGTTATAACAACAAGTTTTTTTATTTTTATAGTCAATAAATAAGAATATAAAGTACATTGGAAAAGATAGGAACTTGATTATAAAAAAATACCTTAATAGAAATATTCTCTATAAAATTATTGAAAACATAGTAAAAATCAGTAGATTCAGTCATCAACTAGGAACTTTAGAAATTCTAAAGATAGGAACTAAATGAGAAACATCTATTACTAATTGTAGAAAATAATTATAGTGTCAGCAGTTTCGAAATATAAAGTTCTCAATAATAAACGTCTTTGTACACATAACGTACTAGGAACAAATAATAAATGTATAATGTTATCCTGGACACGATCACATACATCCCTTAAAGTACATATTTGGCACAATTTATCACATCTCAGTTTCTTTACAGCCAGGGCACATAATAACTTTATGCTCCCCCCATATATAACGATTACACTTACTACAAAAAGCATTCCCCTTCCTATCTTTTGATCTGTCACAAAAATCACATCTTCTTTTCATTAATGGCTGTGCTTGGGAAGGCTTGTCTAATTCGATCGATTCTTTTTCTAAAAGTTTTCCAATATACGAACGGAGCTCACGGGGAAGATGTCTGTTATTCAACCTCTTTTCCATAAGAGGTTTTGTCAAAAAGAGCCCAAGATCTTTGAGAAATGATATTCTCGCGTCATTTGAAAAGCTGTCCATTTTGCCATTGCTTTTGTAAGTGATAAAGCTATTTATAGCAGCGATGTCTAAAGTAGCATAAAAGTACCGCATGGCCCATCTTCTCGATTTTCTTTTTGTGCCCTGCTGTAGCAAAGCATATCTAATACATCGACCCCTCCTTTAGTTACATTGTAGAACTCCACTATTTCAGGCTTATTTGATTTTTCATTTATCTCTCCAGAGAAGTGCATAGACGATATCAGTAAAACTTTTTTTATTTTCCTTTGGGGTAAATGACACCAAAGTCTTGTCGTCCTGATACATAAATGTTGAAGAGCCTACTGGAGCGGAAAGCAGCATTGATGGTGGTATTTGTGGTTTGTTCCTCCTCAATGTACCTACAAATGTGAGTTTCTTTTGGAGGAGGGCGTCAGTCACCTCCAGTGTGGAGAACCAATTGTCCGCTGTAATGTTTTTATTAGAACTCCTGATAGATTTCGTCAGGCGTAAAACATACTGGACAGGTAAAGGCAAATCTCCAGGTCTCCTCTTTATTCTGTTGTCCTTGCCAGTCTATGGAATGCCATGCAAAAAACAGAATGTCCTTGCGTCGCATAGTGACATTATTTTGAACCCATATTTGTCGGGTTTCGGTGGGATATACGTTTTAAATGGACAGGCACCCCGAAAACTCAGTAGAGTCTCATCTACTGTGACATATTCAGATGAACTGTAATTTTTTTCACTGTTAGATTCAAACATGTCCCACACTTCTCTGAAAGCCGCAAATTTGTCGTTGATTTCTCTTGCCTCTCTGGTGGCTTTATCATCGAAGCGGACCTTGGCTCTGAGCACTATGGGACTCAACTGCTGAGGTCATTAGTCCCCTAGAACTTAGAACTAGTTAAACCTAACTAACCTAAGGACATCACAAACATCCATGCCCGACGCAGGATTCGAACCTGCGACCGTAGCGGTCTTGCGGTTCCAGACTGCAGCGCCTTTAACCGCACGGCCACTTCGGCCGGCCATCGAAGCGGAGGTTTTCTAGAAGAAATGCAAACCTCTTCTTGCACATAGTGCAACGGAATACCGGAGGTCCATAGGTTGCTGAGAACATCTCATCTACACTGAGCATTGAATTTTTTAGGACACACTCATGAAGAGAAGGCCCATCAACCCTTTTATTTCAACGCTCTCTGTTGGTGATGGAGCCACTGCACCGTATTGTACTTTTGCCTAGATTTATCGATTTCAAGATTTGTGTAGAAAACAATTTTTTCTATAATTTTCGAATCTATAAATAATAAAAATATTTCTAATTCACTAGTGACCCACCCCCTTGCTTCCCCACGTGGACCAGGGACATGAGTAATAATATTTGACGCTGGTGTCCTAGAAAATTTTGAATGGATGGGTTTGTTGGTCCATATTGTCTCTAAGTCTGCACCTAGATCAAAATTTCTCTCATCATCTACATCTGACTGAGAATTATCAAACTCGACTGCTCCTGCCGCACAATGAAATACATCATCCTCGTCATCAGTATTAGATAATACATCATCCTCGGTTTCTGAACAGTTTTCTGCATCGATATTGTCGCCATCCTCTGACTCAGCCTCCTGTCGGAGAAACTCGTTGTATATCTCCTCAGGAGTTCTAAGGAGTTGATGCGCCATTGTAGTAAGATACTAGAAGAGAAAACAAAACTTACAGGGTGTTTCAAAAATGACCGGTATATTTGAAACGGCAATAAAAACTATACTAGCAGCGATAGAAATACACCGTTTGTTGCAATATGTTTGGGACAACAGAACATTCTCAGGCGGACAAACTTTCGAAATTACAGTAGTTACAATTTTCAACAACAGATGGCGCTGCAAGTGATGTGAAAGATATAGAAGACAACGCAGTCTGTGGGTGCGCCATTCTGTACGTCGGCTTTCTGCTGTAAGCGTGTGCTGTTCACAACGTGCAAGTGTGCTGTAGACAACATGGTTTATTCCTTAGAACAGAGGATTTGTCTGGTGTTGGAATTCCACCGCCTAGAACACAGTGTTGTTGCAACGAGATGAAGTTTTCAACGGAGGTTTAATGTAACCAAAGGACCGAAAAGCGATACAATAAAGGATCTGTTTGAAAAATTTCAACGGACTGGGAACGTGACGGATGAACGTGCTGGAAAGGTAGGGCGACCGCGTACGGCAACCACAGAGGGCAACGCGCAGCTAATGCAGCAGGTGATCCAACAGCGGCCTCGGGTTTCCGTTCGCCGTGTTGCAGCTGCGGTCCAAATGACGCCAACGTCCACGTATCGTCTCATGCGCCAGAGTTTACACCTCTATCCATACAAAATTCAAACGTGGCAACCCCTCAGCGCCGCTACCATTGCTGCACGAGAGACATTCGCTAACGATATAGTGCACAGGATTGATGACGGCGATATGCATGTGGGCAGCATTTGGTTTACTGACGAAGCTTATTTTTACCTGGACGGCTTCGTCAATAAACAGAACTGGCGCATATGGGGAACCGAAAAGCCCCATGTTGCAGTCCCATCGTCCCTGCATCCTCAAAAAGTACTGGTCTGGGCCGCCATTTCTTCCAAAGGAATCATTGGCCCATTTTTCAGATCCGAAACGATTACTGCATCACGCTATCTGGACATTCTTCGTGAATTTGTGGCGGTACAAACTGCCTTAGACGACACTGCGAACACCTCGTGGTTTATGCAAGATGGTGCCCGGCCACATCGCACGGCCGACGTCTTTAATTTCCTGAATGAATATTTCGAAGATCGTGTGATTGCTTTGGGCTATCCGAAACATACAGGAGGCGGCGTGGATTGGCCTCCCTATTCGCCAGACATGAACCCCTGTGACTTCTTTCTGTGGGTACACTTGAAAGACCAGGTGTACCGCCAGAATCCAGAAACAATTGAACAGCTGAAGCAGTACATCTCATCTGTATGTAAAGCCATTCCGCCAGACACATTGTCAAAGGTTTCGGGTAATTTCATTCAGAGACTACGCCACATTATTGCTACGCATGGTGGATATGTGGAAAATATCGTACTATAGAGTTTCCCAGACCGCAGCGCCATCTGTTGTTGAAAATTGTAGCTACTGTAATTTCGAAAGTTTGTCTGCCTGAAAATGTACTGTTGTCCCAAGCATATTGCAACAAACGGTGTATTTCTATCGCTGCTCGTTTAGTTTTTATTGCCGTTTCAAATATACCGGTCATTTTTGAAACACAGTGTAGATGTAATATAAACATCAATATGGGGTTGAATCCTCCCCACAAAAGAAACTAGTAAGTGTGATGTAAACAGTAAGGTGGGCTCGGATCCAACCCGAGCGCGGGTAATGTAGGTTTCGGATAGAGAGGGTAGCTGCAGGTCACTCACCAGACTGACGTGGCCTCCTCGGCGTTCTCGGGACGACTGGCTGGTAGGGTAGCTGGAACCGTAGCGCTCTCAGAAAAGGGAGTGGGGAGTTATAAACAAAACAGACTCGCTGGGGTCGGATCCAACCCCAACCTTACCGTTAGAGGGTTAGTAAAAGCATAAAGTCCAGTCCCCTTGGATCTACCCGAACTGCGGGGTAAGCCATCAGTTGCCTGAGATATAAAAAGCATTCTGTCTGCTATAAAATTTAGTAGTTATAGTACGATACGTAATAAAACTCACCGACCAAGCTATAAATGAAATGCCAGTTTTAGGGTCTTTCCCTTCCGCGCCTTCGGTCAAATGCTGCGCAGTGTCGTGATTATCACACTATAATGTGCCTGAGGCTTCTCTCCTTGTATACTTCTCAAATACTACATTCATCTGAGACACAAATCACAACCATCACTACCCATGTAAAATAACTACTGGTGTTCTGCCCCCTTCCCACTCCATAAATTGTGTATTACAGACGCCAGTCTTACTTCACATTTAAATATCCATGAGACAAGGACTTCCAGTCTGTTAGAGTTTCTTAGGTTCTCTAGCTACTTCTGTCTCGAAGACTTTTCGTTTGTTAGTTGGATCGATGAAAAGCAGGGAAAATATGAAACGGACAAATTTGTCCGCAATAAGACAAATAAAGGCCATTCCTGTAATCAAAAGTATGGACCAACCACCAGGGTGGATAAACAGAAACAATAGCAGAACAATAAAATAGCGTTTATTTATCTTAAATTAACAGGACTCCGTGTCCAGTTAGCAAAATATAATAAACTTTCCGCCACCCGTAGAAAGATACTGCACCACTGGAAATGCAATTTAATTAACATGCGCCCCTTTCCCGTCTACTGCTGAAAAAATTATTCAGTTCTTTATTACTAGACTGCTTGACAATAAAAGTGAAGTACCTCAGAAAAGGAGGAAGAAGCGAAACGAATATATTACGGCTTGAGGCAATAGGCGATGTTATTCCAGTGATTAAAAATTCCAGACAAATTTAGAAAGAACTTGTCATGACGAGCCAACTAATCATTATGACGCTGCGGTCCCTCTGGCCTAGATGTATGCACTGATTCGCGTAGATATGTTGTCACAAAGCCGTTGCATCCTTTCCTGATGCAAGCTGGGCCACAACTGTTGTAAGTGACACTAGGGATCCGAGATACTGGCACTGGGAGGAAGTCAACGTCCAAGCTAGATCTTGCCGGTCTCGGGATCACCTCAACATGAGGCAGGCACCTCATAGATACAAGATCCACGTGTGAACGAGCATTATCCTGTTGAAAAACGACACCAAACTAATGTCGCATAAGAGGTAATACATCAGGAAGCAGGATGTATTTGACGTAATGTGTGCCTTCAGAATTCCCTGAGTAACTGCCAGCCGTGACCTGAATGTAAACCCACCCACAACTTTGTTACGCCAGGAGTAGCAAAGCTGTGCCTCTCCAAAACATTAGAAGAACGTAATCACCCCCAGGTCGCAGCCACACTAGCCCTTGGCATTCGGAGTGGTGCGGAATTGCGATTCATCACTGAACATACACTGCTTGCCATTAAAATTGCTACACCACGAAGATGACCTGCTACAGATGCGAAATTAAACCGACAGGAAGAAGATGCTGTGATACGCAAATGAGCTTTCCAGAGCATTCACACACGGCACTTTAAACAGTGGACGTTACATTTCAGATGTGTTACGACCCGTGGATCTATCCTTCATTCAATCCCTGCGAAACCCTACATTTCAGCAGTATAATGCACGACCGCATGTTGCAGGTCGTGCACGGGCCCTTCTGGATACAGGAAATGTTCGACTGCTGCCCTGGGCAGCACATTCTCCAGATCTCTCACCAATTGAAAACATCTGGTCAATGGTGGCCGAGCAATTGGTTCGTCACAATACGCCAGTCACTACTCTTGATGAACTGGCAGCTGTACCTGTACATGCCATCCAAGCTCTGTTTGACTCAATGCCCAGGCGTATCAAGGCCCTTATTACGGCTAGAGGTGGTTGTTCAGGGTACAGATTTCTCAGGATCTATGTACCCAAATTGCGTGAAAATGTAAACACGTGTCAGTTCTGGTATAATATATTTGTCCAGTGAATACCCGTTTATGAAATGCATTTCTTCTTGGTGTAGCAATTTTAATGGCCACTAGTATAATATAATATATATATAATGAATAGGAAAATAGGAATGCTGGTAAGCTACTACAAACAGCATAGTGAACGCATTATTGTGGCCAAGATAGACACGAAGCCCACGCCTACTACAGTAGTACAAGTTTATATGCCAACTAGCTCTGCAGATGACGAAGAAATTGAAGAAATGTATGATGATATAAAAGAAATTATTCAGATAGTGAAGGGAGATGAAAATTTAATAGTCATGGGTGACTGGAATTCGAGTGGAGGGAATGGGAGAGAAGGAAACGTAGTAGGTGAATATGGATTGGGGCTAAGAAATGAAAGAGGAAGCCGCCTGGTAGAATTTTGCACAGAGCACAACTTAATTATAGCTAACACTTGGATTAAGAATCATGATAGAAGGTTGTATACATGGAAGAACCCTGGAGATACTAAACGGTATCAGATAGATTATATAATGGTAAGACAGAGATTTAGGAACCAGGTTTTAAATTGTAAGACATTTCCAGGGGCAGATGTGGACTCTGACCACAATCTATTGGTTATGACATGTAGATTAAAACTGAAGAAACTGCAAAAAGGTGGGAATTTAAGGAGATGGGACCCTGATAAACTGAAAGAACAAGAGGTTGTACAGAGTTTTAGGGAGAGCATAAGGGAACAATTGACAGGAATGGGGGAAAGAAATACAGTAGAAGAAGAATGGGTAGCTTTGAGGGATGAAGTAGTGAAGGCAGCAGATGATCAAGTAGGTAAAGAGACCAGGGATCTTAGAAATCCTTGGGTAACAGAAGAAATATTGAATTTAATTGATGAAAGGAGAAAATATAAAAATGCAGTTAATGAAGCAGGCAAAAAGGAATACAAACGTCTCAAAAATGAGATCGACAGGAAGTGCAAAATGGCTAAACAGGGATGGCTAGAGGACAAATGTAAGGATGTAGAGGCTTATCTCACTAAGGGTAAGATAGATACTGCCTACAGGAAAATTAAAGAGACCTTTGGAGATAAGAGAACCACTTGTATGAACATCAAGAGCTCAGATGGAAACCCAGTTCTAAGCAAAGAAGGGAAAGCAGAAAGGTGGAAGGAGTATATAGAGGGTCTATACAAGGGCGATGCACTTGAGGACAATATTATGGAAATGGAAGAGGATGTAGATGAAATGGGAGATACGATACTGCGTGAAGAGTTTGACAGAGCACTGAAAGACCTGAATCGAAACAAGGCCCCCGGAGTAGACAACATTCCATTGGAAATACTGACGGCCTTGGGAGAGCCAGTCCTGACAAAACTCTACCATCTGGTGAGCAAGATGTATGAAACAGGCGAAATACCCTCAGACTTCAAGAAGAATATAATAATTCCAATCCCAAAGAAAGCAGGTGTTGACAGATGTGAAAATTACCGAACAATCAGTTTAATAAGCCACAGCTGCAAAATACTAACACGAATTCTTTACAGACGAATGGAAAAACTAGTAGAAGCCGACCTCGGAGAAGATCAGTTTGGATTCTGTAGAAATACTGGAACACGTGAGGCAATACTGACCTTACGACTTATCTTAGAAGAAAGATTAAGGAAAGGCAAACCTACGTTTCTAGCATTTGTAGACTTAGAGAAAGCTTTTGACAATGTTGACTGGAATACTCTCTTTCAAATTCTAAAGGTGGCAGGGGTAAAATACGGGGAGCGAAAGGCTATTTACAATTTGTACAGAAACCAGATGGCAGTTATAAGAGTCGAGGGACATGAAAGGGAAGCAGTGGTTGGGAAGGGAGTGAGACAGGGCTGTAGCCTCTCCCCGATGTTATTCAATCTGTATATTGAGCAAGCAGTAAAGGAAACAAAAGAAAAATTCGGAGTAGGTGTAAAATCCATGGAGAAGAAATAAAAACCTTGAGGTTTGCCGATGACAATGTAATTCTGTCAGAGACAGCAAAGGACCTGGAAGAGCAGTTGAACGGAATGGACAGTGTCTTGAAAGGAGGATATAAGATGAACATCAACAAAAGCAAAACGAGGATAATGGAATGTAGTCGAATTAAGTCGGGTGACGCTGAGGGAATTAGATTAGGAAATGAAACACTTAAAGTAGTAAAGGAGTTTTGCTATTTGGGGAGCAAAATAACTGATGATGGTCGAAGTAGAGAGGATATAAAATGTAGACTGGCAATGGCAAGGAAAGCGTTTCTGAAGAAGAGAAATTTGTTAACATCGAGTATAGATTTAAGTGTCAGGAAGTCATTTCTGAAAGTATTTGTATGGAGTGAAGCCATGTATGGAAGTGAAACATGGACGGTAAATAGTTTGGACAAGAAGAGAATAGAAGCTTTCGAAATGTGGTGCTACAGAAGAATGCTGAAGATTAGATGGGTAGATCAGGTAACTAATGAGAGGTATTGAATAGTATTGGGGAGAAGAGGAGTTTGTGGCACAACTTGACAAGAAGAAGGGACCGGTTGTTAGGACATGTTCTGAGGCATCAAGGGATCACCAATTTAATATTGGAGGGCAGCGTGGAGGGTAAAAATCGTAGGGGGAGACCAAGAGATGAATACACTAAGCAGATTCAGAAGGATGTAGGTTGCAGTAGGTACTGGGAGATGAAGAAGCTTGCACAGGATAGAGTAGCATGGAGAGCTGCATCAAACCAGTCTCAGGACTGAATACCACAACAACAACAGTATAATATGACGTCATTGATCAGCAGTCCATACTTCTCCGTCGCGACAACACTCCAGGCGCACGCGTCTTTGTTGTCGAGTTAACGGCAGCCCACACAAGGAAGTTAATTCCCTAACTCGGTTGCTGCTAGTCTCCAACAAACGGTGCAGGATGACACAGAATGTTGCCGGGAATGCATTGCTTGATCTCTGATGCCAGTCGTAGGTGTGAAGGATTTACGATGTGCTTGGTGCACAGTACAACAATTCTCCATTTGCGGTGGTCAGGTGTGGTGAAGTGGAACCCTGACGACGTTCCCATGAAATACAACATTACCACTGTCACATCCAAATGCCCCACAAATCTCGATATTACATGATTAGACCGATGTAAAATGTAAACCCACAATGGTGCCCCTTTAAAATTGTGTCAGCTGCTGATAACTCTCTCTCAACCGAATATACGGTAATCCGTGTTCTCCAGGGGGGTTACTCAACATCTGATGGATCTGACGCCATTTACATACCCCACCACGCCTGTTTCCTTTTACCGACCCTCCAACTCAGACGATCCAGTTGCTGAACAGTTCAAAGAAAACATGAGTCTCATTTCAAATAGATACCGATTCATTCCTTTTTTTCTTAGTTTTTGAGTCATCGGTCTTCTGACTCTCTTGTGTCAACCTTTTCGTCACAGAATAGCACTTGCAACTTACATCATCAGTTATTTGCTGGATATATTCCAACCTCTGTTTTCCTATACTGTTTTCACCTTCTACACTCCATCTACTATCATGGAAGTTATCCCCTGACGTCTTAGCAGATGTCCTATCATCTTGTGCCTTCTTCTCGTCGGTGTTTTCCATATAGGGCCTATTTCCTTCCCCACTGATTTTGCAGAGAACCTCCTCATTCCTTATCTTATCAGACCTCACTCATACAGAAGTTAGGGGTGACTTCAGCGAAAATACATGTTTAAGTAGGTGGTAGGCATAAAACATTGTCCGAAATCGTGCTAAATGCTTTCTCCGAATATGATTTTGAACGGCTAGTTCAAGAGCCCTCTCGAAGTCTGAGTAGTTGCGAAAACATTTTTGACCTCTTCGCGACAAATCATCTTGAGCAGAGAGGGAGCATCTTGACGGATCCAGGGATTAGTGGCCACAAGATCGTTGGAGCGACACTGAATACTGTAACATCAAAATCCGCCAAAAACAAACGCAAAATATGTCTATTTTAAACAGCAGAGAAGAATTGGCATAACATCTTGCTAAGAGACATTCTCCATCTCGTAACTGTACATCAAATGTGGCTTAAATTCAAAGAAATAGTATCAACGGGAAGTTATAAAAAATAAATTAATAGAAGATTGTACTGATCCTCCACCGCCCTCAAAACCGCTCAGAACTTTGTTGTAGAAGCAATGAAAAAAAAAGGATGCCAAATCTGTAAAAGAACGCACAATCTCCAAGATTGGCGATGTTTTACAGAAGCTCGAAACTTAGGACAAACTTCAAAGCGAGATGCTTTTAGCAGCATCCTCAACGAAACTCTGTCTCGAAATCTGGCAGAAAATCTAAGGCGATTCTGGTCATATGTGAAGTACACCAGTGGCAAGACATAATCTATATCTATACTTCGCGGTACCAGTGATAATATTACTGATAACAGTGCCACTGGAAACTAGTTGCTAAACACAGTTTTCCGAAATTCTGTCACCAAAGACAGTGAATTAAATAATACAGAACTGGAATCAAGAGCAGCAGCCAAGATGTGTGGCTTAAAAGTAGACATTCTCGGTGTAGTGAAGCAATTTAAATCACCGAATTAATGCAGGTCTTCGAGTCCAGATTGTTTACCAGTCAGATTTCTTTTAGAGAATGCTGACACAACTGCTCCGTACTTAGCAATCACATATAACTTCTCGCTCGTCCAAAGATACGTATCTAAAGATTTGAAAGTTACATAGGTCACCCCAACACTCAGGAAAGGAAATAGGAGTCATTCGATGATTTACAGACCCATATTATTGACGTCGACTGACAGTAGAATTTTAGAAAATATACTGTGTTCCAACATTAAGACTTACCTCGAAGAAAACGTTCTGTTGATCCATAGTCAGCACGATTTCAAAAATATCATTCTCGTGAAGCGCAACTAGCACATTATTCGCACGAAGTAGCGGGTGCTACTGACAGGGGACCGCAAATTGATTCCATACTTCTACATTTTCAGAAGGCTTTTTACATCGTTCCTGACAAGAGTTCTCTAATCAAACTGCGTGCCAATGGAGTAGCGTCTCAGTTGTGAGACTGGATTCGTGATTTTCGGTCAGAAAGATCACAGTTTGCAGTATTCAAAAAATGGCTCTGAGCACTATGGGACTTAACATCTGAGGTCATCAGTCCCCTAGAACTTAGATCTACTTGAACCTAATTAACCTAAGGACATCACACACATCCATGCCCGAGGCAGGATTCGAATCTGCGACCGTAGCAGTCTCGCGGTTCCAGACTGAAGCGCCTAGAACCGCTCGGCCACACCGGTCTTCTCTCAGTAATTGACGGAAAGTCTTCGAGTAAAAGAGAAATGATACTGGTGTTCCCCAAGGAAGTGTTATAGCCTGTTCCTAATCTACATGCTGTTCCTAATCTACATAAATGATTTAGGAGACAATCTGAGGAGCCCTCTTGGATTGTTTTCAGCTTATACTGTTATTTGCCGTCTAGCAAAGTCATTAGTAGATCAAAACCAATCACGAAATGACTTAGACATGATATGTATATGGTGCGCAAGTGCCATTTTGCTCCAAACAAAGAAAAGTGTGAATACTAAAAAGAATCCGATAAATTTCGCTTGCACGATAAATCACACAAATCTAAAGGCTGTCAGTTCTACTAAATACCTAGAAATTACAAGTACGAACAACTTAAATTAGAACGTTCGCATAGACCCTGTTATGGGAAAGGAAAACCAAAGACTGCGTCTTACTGGAAGAATATTTAGAAGATGCAACAGATTCACTAAAGAAAATACCAACATGACGATTGTCCGTCTTCTCCTAGGGCACTGCTGTGCCGTGCGGGATCCTTACGAGATAGGACTGACATCGCATCGAAAAAGTCCAGAGAAGAGCAGCTTGATGTGCATCGCCATATTTTCGTGGCGCAATGACTGATATATGAAATTTCGGGCGTGCAGCCGCGTAAATACGACGTCTTCTTCTAATATTTCAGCTGAATACCTTCCAGCCATCTTCAGAGTGAGCCGAAGTGACTGACGCTCTAGTCAGTCACCTCGCCTCACTCTGATGATGGTTGGACGACATCCAGCTGAAATATTAGAGGAAGAAGTCGCATTTACGCGGCTGCACGGCCGAAATTTTATAGATAAGAAGAGAAGCTCGTTTTGTATTATCGCGAAATAGGAGAGAGGGTGGCACGGTTATGATAAGCGACGTGGGGTGGCAGTCATTAAAACAAAGGCGTTTTTCGCGTTCTCCTTTGAATGCGAAAATAATTAATGACACCATCCTACATAGAAATAAACAATCATCACAATAAAGTAAGAGAAATCAGAACTCGTATTGAAAGAGCTAAGTGTTCATTTTGATCAAGCTATGTTCGAGAATGAAACTGTAAGGAACTAAAGGAAATAGTCTCAAGGTGGTTCGATGAATCCTCTGCCAGGCACTTAAGTATGACTTGCAGAGTAGTGCTGTAGATGTAACAACACTAGACACTAACTACGCCAGTGTTCACTGGTCGCCGTTTCACCTGTCACAGAAAATTGCAGATCTTATCATTTATATACCTGCCGTGTACATGTACGAAAATACGCTGACATCCGAACATGACTTCGGGTGCTTTTTTTTGTTTTTGTTAGGCAGTGTGCTTCCAAGCCTGTAACCTAAATACTATACCACACAACCACTCTCGTCTAGTACAGAAGAATCAGTTCAGCATCTAACCGGTAATTCGAACGGATGTATACCCTCTTGAACCGTCCTTGAACGATCACCGGCGCTACAGTATGGAGCCGAGTGACCGCTACGGTCGCAGGTTCGAGTCCTGCCTCGGGCATGGCTGTGTGTGATGTCCTTAGGTTAATTAGGTTTAATTACTTCTAAGTTCTAGGAGACTAATGACCTCAGAAGTTAAGTCGCATAGTGCTCAGAGCCATTTGAACCATTTTTGAACGATCACCAGATTTTCAATATCTACTGTGAAACTACCTGACCATTTCAGAATTTACAATAATTTTAATACATTGTTTATTTTTTAGTGCCAGTTGTACATTGTTTTTTTACAGTTTTACTTGTTTCGAACAGCCTGGATTATCTTCAGATCTAAAAACAGATCAGGACTAAGTATGTACTATTATTTTATAAAAAGTGGAAATGTTTTGTAAATAAATGTTGAATTTACACATGTAGCTGCATCAGGAATCCGCCGTGTCAGTATCAGAACTTCACACCAGAATACCATAGTATGTAACGGCTGTCCATATTTTAAATCGGTTGATAGTGGAGGGCGGGGAGAGGGTTAAAAGGGAGAAGAGGGGAAATGCAGAAGAGTGGTGCGAGGTGCAGAGATGGGGTGGGGGGGACGGAGATAATGAATTTAATAGATTTGCATTTGGTAAATATGTAAGGAACTCGTGTAAAAAAATTGTCTTACGCTAAAATTATAAAAAGTAAAATGATGTAGAATATTATCATTAACATATTAAGAGCATAGAACAGTGGAGGAGGGATGCCCTGAGTATATCTGATTTACATTTGGCCAAACGTTATTGTATATTGTGTATCAAGAGAGAGTTGTCTTCTAAAATTATAAAAAAATATATGTAATATTAAGAGGGTGGAACAAAAGATGTGTAAACTGTGAAAGGTATAAAATGATGGAATTATAAAAGGAGAATTATGTAAAGTAATCAAAGATGAATTTGCCGCACGGGATTAGCTGAGCGGTCTGGGGCACTGCAGTCATGTACTGTGCGACTGGTCCGGCGGAGGTTCGAGTCCTCCCTCGGGCATGGGTGTGTGTGTTTGTCCTTAGGATTATTTAGGTTAAGTAGTGTATAGGCTTAGGGACTGATACCTTAGCAGTCAAAAAAAATGAGTTAAGTATCTGAGAACATTAACAGTATAAGACTTCAGAAGTACACAAATAGAAAATGTATATACACTCCTGGTAATTGAAATAAGAACACCGTGAATTCATTGTCCCAGGAAGGGGAAACTTTATTGACACATTCCTGGGGTCAGATACATCACATGATCACACTGACAGAACCACAGGCACATAGACACAGGCAACACAGCATGCACAATGTCGGCACTAGTACAGTGTATATCCACCTTTCGCAGTAATGCAGGCTGCTATTCTCCCATGGAGACGATCGTAGAGATGTTGGATGTAGTCCTGTGGAACGGCTTGCCATGCCATTTCCACCTGGCGCCTCAGTTGGACCAGCGTTCGTGCTGGACGTGCAGACCGCGTGAGACGACGTTTCATCCAGTCCCAAACATGCTCAATGGGGGACAGATCCGGAGATCTTGCTGGCCAGGGTAGTTGACTTACACCTTCTAGAGCACGTTAGGTGGCACGGGATACATGCGGACGTGCATTGTCCTGTTGGAACAGCAAGTTCCCTTGCCGGTCTAGGAATGGTAGAACGATGGGTTCGATGACGGTTTGGATGTACCGTGCACTATTCAGTGTCCCGTCGACGATCACCAGTGGTGTACGGCCAGTGTAGGAGATCGCTCCCCACACCATGATGCCGGGTGTTGGCCCTGTGTGCCTCGGTCGTATGCAGTCCTGATTGTGGCGCTCACCTGCACGGCGCCAAACACGCATACGACCATCATTGGCACCAAGGCAGAAGCGACTCTCATCGCTGAAGACGACACGTCTCCATTCGTCCCTCCATTCACGCCTGTCGCGACACCACTGGAGGCGGGCAAGGCAGAAGCGACTCTCATCGCTGAAGACGACACGTCTCCATTCGTCCCTCCATTCACGCCTGTCGCGACACCACTGGAGGCGGGCTGCACGATGTTGGGGCGTGAGCGGAAGACGGCCTAACGGTGTGCGGGACCGTAGCCCAGCTTCATGGAGACGGTTGCGAATGGTCCTCGCCGATACCCCAGGAGCAACAGTGTCCCTAATTTGCTGGGAAGTGGCGGTGCGGTCCCCTACGGCACTGCGTAGGATCCTACGGTCTTGGCGTGCATCCGTGCGTCGCTGCGGTCCGGTCCCAGGTCGACGGGCACGTGCACCTTCCGCCGACCACTGGCGACAACATCGATGTACTGTGGAGACCTCACGACCCACGTGTTGAGCAATTCGGCGGTACGTCCACCCGGCCTCCCGCATGCCCACTATACGCCCTCGCTCAAAGTCCGTCAACTGCACATACGGTTCACGTCCACGCTGTCGCGGCATGCTACCAGTGTTAAAGACTGCGATGGAGCTCTGTATGCCACGGCAAACTGGCTGACACTGACGGCGGCGGTGCACAAATGCTGCGCAGCTAGCGCCATTCGACGGCCAACACCGCGGTTCCTGGTGTGTCCGCTGTGCCGCGCGTGTGATCATTGCTTGTACAGCCCTCTCGCAGTGTCCGGAGCAAGTATGGTGGGTCTGACACACCGGTGTCAATGTGTTCTTTTTTCCATTTCCAGGAGTGTATTTGGTTCTGTACAACTCAGTTATCCGCTTCTAATATTTCGAAACACTTAATTCAATTTTAGTTACTTTACTTAATTACACTTTTATGCGGTCCAATCATATTAATATGACCATCTGTCAAAAATATGAATAACCATCTTTTGCAGTGAGGACGTGCAGGACGAGAGCCAATGAAGTTCTGGGAGGCACCGGCTGAGACGTGGAGCCATGCCGTCTCCAGCGCCATGGCCAGCAGCACTATGATCCTCGGTTAAGGATCCATGGCGCGAACAGCCCGATCCATGAAGTTCCACAGATTTTCGATTGGGTTTAAATCAGAGGCATCTGGTGGCGAGGGGAATACGGCAAATTCACGCTGGTGTCCTTCGAACCACGCACATGCACTTCGAGCCGCCATCTGTGGTGGCCCATATGCAGCTATGTTCGTTAAACGGTGGTTGAGGAGACACTGTCTGTAGCCCCTTGGTTTATCTGGATCGGTCAGTTGCTCAACAGTTGGACGTCTGCTCGCTCGTACACATCTCCGCAACCGTCACTCACGCCTGTCATCCATGGCCTGTTGAGCACCACAATTGCCTCGTTGCTGGTTTTGGATAGTACCAATTTGCCATGCGAGGTGTACTCCATCCGAACTGTTTAGAAACTTTGTTGTTTCGGATATTTCTCCACCCTTGACCCGAAAGCCAATGTACACTACTGGCCATTAAAACTGCTACACCAAGAAGAAATGCACATGATAAACGGGTATTCATTGGACAAATGTATTATACTAGAACTGACATGTGATTACATTTTCAAGCAATTTGGGTGCATAGATCCTGAGAAATCAGTACCCAGAACAACCATCTCTGGCCGTTATAACGACCTTGATACACCTGGGCATTGAGTCAAACAGAGCTTGGATAGCGTGTACAGCTACAGCTGCCCATGCAGCTTCAACACGATACCACAGTTTATCAAGAGTAGTGACTGGCGTATTATGACGAGCCAATTGCTCGACCACCATTGATCAGACGTTTTCAATTGGTGAGAGATCTGGAGAATGTGCTGGCCAGGGCAGCAGTCGAACATTTTCTGTGTCCAGAAAGGCCCCTACAGAACCTGCAAAATGCGGTCGTGCATTATCCTGCTGAAATGTAGGGTTTCGCAGGGATCGAATGGAGGGTAGAGCCACGGGTCGTAACACATATGAAGTGTAACGTCTACTGTTCAAAGTGCCGTCATTGCGAACAAGAGGTGACTGAGACGTGTAACCAATGGCACCCCATACCATCACGCCGGGTGATACGCCAGAATGGCGAAGACGAATACACGCTTCCAATGTGCGTTCACCGTGATGTCGCCAAACACGGATGCGACCATCATGATGCTGTAAACAGAACCTAGATTCATCCGAACAAATGACGTTTTGCTATGCACCCAGGTTCGTCGTTGAGTACACCATCGCAGGCGCTCCTGTCTGTGATGCAATGCCAAGGGTAACCGCAGCCATGGTCTCCGAGCTGATAGTCAATGCTCCTGCAAACGTCGTCAGACTGTTCGTGTAGATGGTTGTTGTCTTGCAGACGTCCCCATCTGTTGACTCAGGGATCGAGACGTGGCTGTACGATCCGTTACAACCATGCGGATAAGATGCCTGTCATCTCGACTACGACTGATACGAGGCCGTTGGGATCCAGCACGGCGTTCCGTATTACCGTCCTAAACCCACAGATTCCATATTATGCTAACAGTCATTGGATCTCGACCAACGCGAGCATCAATGTCGTGATACGATATATCGAAATCTCGATATGCTACAATCCGACCGTTATCAAAGTCGGAAACGTGATGGCACGCATTTCTCCTCCTTACACGAGGTATCACAACAGCGTTTAACCAGGCAACGCCGGCCAACTGCTGTTTGTGTATGAGAAATCGGTTGGAAACTTTCCACATGTCAGCAAGTTGTAGGTGTCGCCACCGGCGCCAACCTTGTGTGAATGCTCTGAAAAGCTAATCATTTGCATATCACAGCGTCTCTTTCCTGTTGGTTAAATTTCGCATCTATAGCACGTCATCTTCGTGATCTAGCAATTTTAATGGCCAGCAGTGCACATGCGCTCTTGCGAGTCAGACAAATCGTATCGTTTCCCCATTACGGCAACGATTGCATTGTTTCTTGCGTGGCCCGGGAAGACTTTGATTATCCTCCTCTGCTGGTGCTGCCACCTGCCGTCCATGGATAGTTATAGCACGCTGACGTCGAACGTAGCCGATGGTCACGTTGACGCGATTGGGCCGTGTGTAATTTGATTATTTTGTACCTTTTACAGTTTACACATCTTTTGTTTCACACTCTGAATATTTTAACGGTAAGTTCACACAACTTTAGCAGTATGTTCTCTCTTTTTACACAGTATCCTGTAATGTGTTACCATACGTAAATCCAGTATGATTATGACATCCCTCCTCCACTGTTCTACACTCTTAATATTTTAGCGATAATTTTCTAGATTATTTAATTTTTTATGATTCTAGCCTAAGGCTCTTTCTTTTTACGCAAGTTACTTTATTGATTTAGCAAATGTTAATCTATTAAGCTCATGACATCCCACCAAGTCCTCTGCCTTCTTTCTACTCTGGTGCTCCGCGAAAAACTTAATAACATAGAGATTTTTTTCGACTTTTTGACGATACTTACTACTTTCTTAAAATTTTATTATGATTTCTGTGTTATTAGTCATGTTTTAAGACTGAAATAATCAGCGAATAAAACAGATTGTTCCCATTTTAAAAAAATTAATTAACTTACGACATAAACAACGTTTTCCATCCTCTTTTCAATCTCTACTTGTAAAATATGATTGACCAATGCTCATTAGATGACAAAGGGGTAGAAATTGGAGGCCGTAAAAAATTATAGAATGAAAATTAACACAAAGAAAACAAAAGTATTGGCATTAGGAGGAAATAAAGAAATAAAAATTGTGCTGAATGGAGAAATACTAGAACAGGTGCAAAATTTTAAGTATCTTGGAAGCAGGATAGACGCCGACTGGAAGTGCACCACGGAAATTTAAACAAGGATAGCAATGGCAAAAGAGGCATTTTATAAGAAAAGGAGAATTTTCTGCAGCGGTCTGGACAGAGAACTCAGGAAGAGACTCATAAAATGTCTTGTATGGAGTGTTCTTCTATATGGCGCTGAAACATGGACTTTGAGGAAGAAAGACAGAGAAAGGCTGGAGGATTTTGAGATGTGGACATGGCGGAGGATGGAAAGAGTGAGTTGGATGGACAGAGTAAAAAAATGAAGAGAGAAAAGACAATTACTAGATGTGATAAAAAGAAGAAAAGGAAATTGAATTGGGCATATATTAAGAAAGAATGACCGACTGAGAAAAACAGTTTTAGGGAGAAAAGGAAGCGAGGAAGGAAGAGATTTCAGATACTGGATGACGTGATGGACGGTACAATATAGAGCAGCCTTAAGAAGGAAGCAATGGATCGCAGAAAGTGGAGAGGCAAAGGACCTGCTAATATAGCAGAAAACTAATGACGATCCACCAAAATACATAGATTCTCAAAGTGTTTCGTCAGAGGCAAAGTTTGGGAACTCGTGCTTCCTCCTAGCTTATCTGCAGGTTCGTGTTGACGCTATCTCAAAAGGAGCCACCTGCAAGAGATATACATACACTTCGTTTACGCTTCTCGCCGATTATTTGTTTCAGGAGGCACCAGTTTCTTCATCTCCCATAATGTAAAGGTGAGCTGCACAACAGCCATCTATAAAATCTGCTGCAATGTCTACCTGATCTCTTTTTTTGGCCGTCAGTCAATTTTCATGACTTGTGTCCTGCTAATTCTTCCTATGTAACGCTAGTACCCAAATCTTTCAATGTATGTTTCAGAAGCAGTCGTGTATTTTGAGCCAGTATCTGTGGTAGTTGCTGTGTCTATGATATGTAATGCGGCAGTCAACCCGAAAGAAAAGCATTATCTACAATTTTTTTTACGATCTGAAAGCATTTTTAACAAATGTAAACGCATTTACTGTTCACGGATTCTGCAAAGGGTGTTTGCGTCTCCAACTATTTTTAGAAAAGTTACAAAAGTGCCAATAAGCAACAAAATACAAAAATTTGCGCTATGACACGAAGTTCTACCTTACTGCAACTCGAAAACCTGGTTCATGTAGGAGTATCTCTGTTTGTCTGCAGGTACACACATTCACACACGTTGTTGTTTTGAAAGCCGTCCCTTCATCACATCTCATACGTTTACACGATCGAGTAGGACCTGTTAGGTTAAAAAAATCTTTACCGAAGACTTTATTTATGCTAGGTATCCTCATCACGATGTACACCGTACAAGAAGAATTTACAGTATACATAAAACTTATGTCTAGCTTACCATTGCCGCAGGGCTTGAAACGTACCTGGTAACTGTTTGTATAAGCGTTGTGTCGTAACACCAAGGGTCTCCTGGCCCAAAATGTTTTTCCTGAAGTTTCCGAACGGAATGCTTGGCTCCACGAAAGGTACGCCCTTCTTCTTCCAATATTTGAAGCCATGTTCGAACCATAGGTAGATAGCGAGAGCAGCCGCGGAAACGACAAGCAGGAATTCACTAATCCACGAGTCTAAGATTAGCGCCATCGTTGCCCTGGAATAAAGAGATTGAGTTAATATCTCAAATGAACATGTATAATCCGAAAATTCGAATTAAAGTAAGTAGCTAACTAGGCGATATGTTATGCTGGTAGTGTTTGTATTACAGTATAGACGTGAAGTTTATGAAGACTGTTTTATTTGAATCACTGGATCGTATGAATGAAATGGAGAATGTACTTTACTCTCGGAATTTCGGAGAACATTCACAGACTGTCATGGATAAAGTGAGTGGAGAAAATACTTCGCCTGAGAATGTTCTCGGTTAATGTAAAAGTTTGGGAGAAAATACTCAAAGTGAAGAACGTTCTAGGATTTCGTATGAATAAAACTAGCGAGGTTTCTCAGAAACGGAGAATATTCTCAGTTTTTGAAGTAAACTTTGTAGCGTAGTTCGTATTGTGTAAGTTCTGTTGAGAGGTTAAGTTTTACCGAGCTTGTTTTCTAGTAAAAATACCAGATTTTAAACTGCTCAGAAGGTCAGAAAAAATACACTACTGGACATTAAAATTGCTACACCACGAAGATGACGTGCTACAGACGCGAAATTTAACCGACAGCAAGAAGATGCTGTGATATGAAAATCATAAGCTTTTCAGAGCATTCACACAAGGTTGGCGCCGGTGGCGACACCTACAACCTGGGGACTTGAGGGAAGTTTCCAACCGATTTCTCATACAAAAACAATAGTTGACCGGCGCTGCCTCGTGAAAAGTTGTTGTGATGTCTCGTGTAAGGAGGAGAAATGCGTACCATCACGTTTCCGACTTTGATAAAGGTCGGATTGTAGCCTATCGCGATTGCGGTTTATCGTATCTCGACATTGCTGCTCGCGTTGGTCGAGATCCAATGACTGTTAGCAGAATATGGAATCGGTGGGTTCAGGAGGGTAATATGCAACGCCGTGCTGGATTCCAACGGCCTCGTATCACTCGCAGTCGAGATGACAGGCATCTTATCCGCATGGCTGTAACGGATCGTGCAGCCACGACTCGATCCCTGAGTCGACAGATGGGGACGTTTGCAAGACAACAACCATATCCACGAATAGTTCGACGACGTTTGCAGCAGCATAGACTGTCAGCTCGGAGACAAGGGCTGCGGTTACCCTTGACGCTGCATCACAGACAGGAGTGCCTGCGATTGTGTACTCAACAACGAACCTGAGTGCACAAATGGCAAAACGTCATTTTAGCGGATGAATCCAGGTTCTGTTTACAGCATCATGATGGTGACATCGCGGTGAACGCACATTAGAAGCGTGTCTTCGTGATCGCCATGCTGGCGTATCACCCGGCGTGATGGTATGGGGTGCCATTGGTTACACGTCTCGGTCACCTCTTGTTCGCATTTCGGCACTTTGAACAGTGGAAGTTACATTTCAGATGTGTTACGACCCGTGGCTCTACCCTCCATTCGATCCCTGCGAAACCCTACATTTCAGCAGGTTGCAGGTCGTATACGGGCCTTTCTGGATACAGAAAATTTTCGACTGCTGCCCTGGCCAGCACATTCTCCAGACCTCTCTCTAACTGAAAACGCCTGGTCAATGGTGGCCGAGCAACTGGCTCGTCACAATACGCCAGTCACTACTCTTGATGAACTGTGGTATCGAGTTGAAGCTGCATGGGCAGCTGTACCTGTACACGCCATCCAAGCTCTGTTTGACTCAATGCCCAGGTGTATCAAGGCCGTTATTACGGCCAGAGATGGTTGTTCTGGGTACTGATTTTTCAGGATCTATGCACCCAAATTGCATGAAAATGTAATTACATGCCAGTTCTAGTATAATATATTTGTCCAATGAATACCCGTTTATCGTCTGCATTTCTTCTTGGTGTAGCAATTTTAATGGTCAGGAGTGTATATGTAGCCCGAAGGAAAAGGGAAAAGACAAACTGTAGAAGTTTATTTGGGTTTGACAATAAAAGCATTATTTGGCTGGCGAACTTCCGCCCCCAAAATGATGAAAGAAGAGTAGATGATCTCTCAGACGAAATGATAAAAGAAGAGAGGATGTGCTTTCAAACTACGTGAAATTGAAAATATTTTTGTGCTTTTTAGGTGAGCCAAGTATTCAGACTGGTGTGCAAGAAGATTTAGGTATACATCACAGGGCATTCAACTGCGTAACTTACATTCTCAGGTGTTCATCAACATGTTTTCTCAAAGCATAATTTTTATATTATGTTATGTTATAAATATGTAAGCGATTCATTAATATTGCTAACTGGTTTATTACAAATCTAGCGTTCTGTTTCTCGTATAGAAACCTCTCGGTCGAACGTTTAAGTCCTCGATGCGCGAGCGGACTATTAGGCGTCATGTTAAACAAAATTATCTCGTATTAGAAAACTCTGACAGAGTTGTCGTTCGGAGCAGCTGAAAGCGTGATGTATTGTTAAAACTTTGCTCACGTATTGTGTTCACTTAAGTTCAATTACAAAAAAATATGCCACATATCGGCAAATGAGGTAACATCGGCAGAAAATGTATTTTGGTAAAGGAGGTAGTATCGAGACGTAGTGCAACTATTCCGTAACACAGTGAAGGCAGTTCTATAACTGTACGCTGAATAGTTTGCCCGTTTGAGCGAGCTGAAGAAAAAGTAGTTTTACACGTGTGTTCTGTGCCGGACGCCGCAGACGACACACACCGAGAACCTTCTCAAGAAGGCGGGGAGGTGGTGAGAAGGAACTCCCTCCTCAGAGAACATGCTGCGAATATACACTACCGGCCGTTAAAATTGCTACACCATGAAGATGACGTACTACAGGCGCGAAATTTAACCGACAGGAAGAAGGTGCTGTGATATGCAAATGAATAGCTTTTCAGAGCATTCACACAAGATTGGCCATTAGTGTATTATTCACACAAAACTGAGAACTTTTTTCAGGGAATGTTCTTTTGATTCGGCAGTCTTCTGTGGAGAATGTTCCCTGTTCTATTCGTTGTTGTTGTTGTGGTCTTCAGTCCTGAGACTGGTTTGATGCAGCTCTCCATGCTACTCTATCCTGTGCAAACTTCTTCATCTCCCAGTATTTGCTGCAACCTACATCCTTCTGAATCTGCTTAGTATATTCATCTCTTGGTCTCCCCCCACGATTTTTATCCTCCACGCTGCCCTCCAATACTAAATTGGTGATCCCTTGATGCCTCAGAACATGTCCTACCAACCGATCCCTTCTTCTGGTCAAGTTGTGCCACAAACTTCTCTTCTCCCCAATCCTATTCAATACTTCCTCATTAGTTATGTGGTCTACCCATCTAATCTTCAGCATTCTTCTGTAGCACCACATTTCGAAAGCTTCTATTCTCTTCTTGTCCAAACTATTTACCGTCCATGTTTCACTTCCATACATGGCTACACTCCATACAAATACTTTCAGAAATGACTTCCTGACACTTAAATCTATACTCGATATAAACAAATTTCTCTTCTTCAGAAACGCTTTCCTTGCCATTGCCAGTCTACATTTTATATCCTCTCTACTTCGACCATCATCAGTTAATTTGCTCCCCAAATAGCAAAACTCCTTTACTACTTTAAGTGTCTCATTTCCTAATCTAATACCCTGAATATCACCCTACTTAATTCGACTACATTCCATTATTCGTATTCTATTCGTATGACCCATAATTCCTAGCCCAGAGCTAAATAAACCGATGACGACTAAATAGGTACCTTCAGGTGGTATTTTGGACGTATGAAGTGTTAAGGAAACTACATAAGTGGAGGAGAGACGAATGGGGAAATCATTCTAGCGATACGGTGCATATTTGGGAAACTCAATGTGAAAATCGACTTTAATAAAGGGCAGATTAGATTGTTCTAGCCCGGTGTCTGAGTGTTTTACGTCTACGTCTCATCGCACAACATGGAGATCGAAGGCTTGTGCGTTCTGTAGAACAGAATAGACGGCGATCTGCGGCAGATATGACAGAGCGCAATACTGGTGCAGGCAAAAGAGCTTTGGAGGACAACTTTCAGCGCTGACTGCTGAAGTAGTTACCCCGCTGTTGACACAACATCATCACAATTTTCATGGGCGCGATATCACCGAGACTGGACCGTGGCTCAGTGAAAACGTGTCGCCTGGCCTGAAGAATCACGTTTCTTGTTATAACTGATAGTTCGTTGTGTGCACATACGCAGGTCGTACAGTTAACCGGGACTCCATAGGACCTGTGGTAGTTTTCACTAATTCTCTATTATTCCATTCCCGAACAGCAGGCGGAGAAAACGAACACCTCTGATTTCACTTCCTTTATTATGAAGATCATTTCTTCCTATGTAGCTCGGCATCAACAAAATATTTTCGCATTCACAGGAGAAAATTGATGACTGGAATTTCATGAGAGGATTCCACCACAACGAGAAACGCCTATGTCTTAATGGTGTCCACCCCAATTCCTGACACTCTCTCCCCTATTTCGCGATAATACAAGACCTACTGCACCTCGCTGAACTTTCTTCGTGTACTCCTTTAATCCTATGTACTAAGGATCCTACACCGCGCATCAGCACTCAAAAAGAGGACAGACAAGTGCAGTGTAGGCAGCCTCTTTTGTAGATCTGTTCCATCTCCTAAGTGTTCTACTAATACAAGTATTCTTTCCAATTTACGTTGTCCCTAATTGTAATTCCTAGGTATTTAGTTGAATTTACGGCCTTTAGATTTGATTGATGTGTGGTGTGTCGGAAGTTTAAACGATTCCTTTTAGCACTCACGTGGATTACCTCCCACTTTACATTATTTAGGGTCGACTGCCAATTTTCGCACCATAAAGATATTATCTACATCGTCTTACAATTGCTTGATCTTTTGATGGCTTTATTAGACGATAAAAGACAGTATCATCTGCAAACAACCTAAGACGACTGCTCATATTGTCTCCTAAATCGTTTATGTTTCTACGGAACAGCAAAGGGCCTATAACCCTTCCTCGGGGAACACAATAAAATCACTTCTGTTTTACTAGATGACTCTCCATTGGTTATTACAAACTGTGACCTCTGTGACAAGAGATCAAGAATCCAGTCGTATAACTGAGATGATATTCCATAAACATGCAATTTGATTACAAGCCGCTTGTGAGGTGCGGTGTCATAAGCCTTCTGGAAATCCAGAAAAACCGAACTATTTGGAATCCCTTGTCCATAGCACTCAACACTTCGTGTGAGTAAAGAGCGCGTTGTATTTCACAAGAACGATGTTTTCTAAATCCGTGTTGACTGTGTGTCAATAGACCGTTCTCTTCGAGGTAATTCATAATGTTCGAATACAATCAATGTCCCAGAATCCTGCGGCATATCGACGTTAATGAAATGGACCTGTAATTTAGTGGATTACTCCTGTTGCCTTTCTTGAATATTGATGTGGCCTGTGCAATTTTCCAGCCTTTAGGTATGGATCTTTCCCCGAGCGAGCTGTTGTATATAATTGGTAAGTATAGATCTATTGCATCGGTGTATTCTGATGTTTTCTTCGAAGATGACGGCATCGTTTAGAAGGACAACTGTTCGTGTCACACGGCCAGAATCGTGTTGCAGTAGTTGATGAACTTGATAGTGAACTCACTTTCGTGTCATGGCCACGAAATTCGCATGATCTGAACGCGATGGAACAAGTGAAGGACGCCAAAGATACACCCACGAACAACCTGCTCACAATTTACGGGAATTGTGTAACCTGTGCGTAGAAATCCGGCGCCACGAACCTCCGGATACCTACCAGGGAGTTGTTCAACACTTGGCACGCAGAATTCCTGCTGTACTACGTTCAAAAGATGGACAAGCGCTACTAAGCAGGTGGTCACAACGTTTGGGCTCATCAGTGCAGCTTATGTCGTAATGTACCAGTTCTCTCATATCTTTTCGGTCAAAAGTGTTCAGCCAGTAGAGGATCATAACCTTAGAGTTCTGTGTAAGGAACCAGCGGTCGGAAAGAAATACTTCAATCTCTGTTGATACATCTTGGATACGGGACAGCGACCCGTCAGTTAGTTACCAATGAAAAATCAACAGACGGCCTATTTTTTCAGAAGTTGTTATTTTATTTACACGACCAATTTCGGTACCTCATGAATGCCATCTTCAGGCCCCTATGCACTACATGTATAGAGAATCAGATACAAAGATGCATGCGGTTGTAGTCAAATCTTCGCAGTCATGCTCCACAAAATATTCACGGAATTCAGATATTGATGGCTCCGGTTATGCATGCATCGCTGTATCTGATTCTCTATACATGGCGTGCATGGAGGCCTGAAGGTAGTATTAATAAGATGCCGTAACCGATCACGTAAATAAATTAAAAACTTATGAAAACATACGACTGTTTGATGATTTTTCTTTGGCAAATAAATACTTGAAGTAGGGCGAGTTCTTCACTGAGCAATGCTTGTTTGTAAAATGCTCATGTTACATAACAAACAACTGCTTACAGAAGCGGCACTTGTGGCACTATGTTAAAGCGCTTGTCAATCGTGTGTGACGTTGTCCTCAATAGAAGAAATTTGTCACCGGGTAGAGTACCTCACGAGAAACTGGGTACGTCTAGTCACTGAGAAAAACTTTTAGGAGAACATGTTGTATCGTGTGAGAAAATACACTCCTGGAAATTGAAATAAGAACACCGTGAATTCATTGTCCCAGGAAGGGGAAACTTTATTGACACATTCCTGGGGTCAGATACATCACATGATCACACTGACAGAACCACAGGCACATAGACACAGGCAACAGAGCATGCACAATGTCGGCACTAGTACAGTGTATATCCACCTTTCGCAGCAATGCAGGCTGCTATTCTCCCATGGAGACGATTGTAGAGATGCTGGATGTAGTCCTGTGGAACGGCTTGCCATGCCATTTCCACCTGGCGCCTCAGTTGGACCAGCGTTCGTGCTGGACGTGCAGACCGCGTGAGACGACGCTTCATCCAGTCCCAAACATGCTCAATGGGGGACAGATCCGGAGATCTTGCTGGCCAGGGTAGTTGACTTACACCTTCTACAGCACGTTGGGTGGCACGGGATGCATGCGGACGTGCATTGTCCTGTTGGAACAGCAAGTTCCCTTGCCGGTCTAGGAATGGTAGAACGATGGGTTCGATGACGGTTTGGATGTACCGTGCACTATTCAGTGTCCCCTCGACTATCACCAGTGGTGTACGGCCAGTGTAGGAGATCGCTCCCCACACCATGATGCCGGGTGTTGGCCCTGTGTGCCTCGGTCGTATGCAGTCCTGATTGTGGCGCTCACCTGCACGGCGCCAAACACGCATACGACCATCATTGGCACCAAGGCAGAAGCGACTCTCATCGCTGAAGACGACACGTCTCCATTCGTCCCTCCATTCACGCCTGTCGCGACACCACTGGAGGCGGGCTGCACGATGTTGGGACGTGAGCGGAAGACGGCCTAACGGTGTGCGGGACCGTAGCCCAGCTTCATGGAGACGATTGCGAATGGTCCTCGCCGATACCCCAGGAGCAACAGTGTCCCTAATTTGCTGGGAAGTGGCGGGTGCGGTCCCCTACGGCACTGCGTAGGATCCTACGGTCTTGGCGTGCATCCGTGCGTCGCTGCGGTCCGGTCCCAGGTCGGCGGGCACGTGCACCTTCCGCCGACCACTGGCGACAACATCGATGTACTGTGGAGACCTCACGCCCCACGTGTTGAGCAATTCGGCGGTACGTCCACCCGGCCTCCCGCATGCCCACTATACGCCCTCGCTCAAAGTCCGTCAACTGCACATACGGTTCACGTCCACGCTGTCGCGGCATGCTACCAGTGTTAAAGACTGCGATGGAGCTCCGTATGCCACGGCAAACTGGCTGACACTGACGGCGGCGGTGCACAAATGCTGCGCAGCTAGCGCCATTCGACGGCCAACACCGCGGTTCCTGGTGTGTCCGCTGTGCCGTGCGTGTGATCATTGCTTGTACAGCCCTCTCGCAGTGTCCGGAGCAAGTATGGTGGGTCTGACACACCGGTGTCAATGTGTTCTTTTTTCCATTTCCAGGAGTGTATTTGTAAATAACCACCTGTCAACTTGCCCATGAAATGCACGTGTCGTAGAATGAGGTGCGGACTGCATTACTGGAGCAGTAATTGTACCCGTATAACCAACAAAGTGTGCAGATCATGGCCTGATGTAATTTGATCCTAAAGTTCAGTTCCGTTAATGCATTATTCAAGCATTTTGACTATGAATACACTTCCTGACAAAAAAAAAGGAAGACCCTCATAAGACGTGGCCAGATATCCCTGTAACTTCGTATACACGCTCACCATCGGCGGATATGTAAATAATTGAAGTTGCATTTCCCTATTGCAAGTAGAACGGCCACCAGGGTGTTGTTCGTGTTGGTCGTCATTGTGGTAGTGTATACAAGAGTTGTGAGCAGCACAGATGTCGAGTGGTCACTGTGGAGGACACAGAGATGCCGTATACTGCTGTGACACAGCGTTATCAGCACCTGACAGAGTTTTAACAGAGTGGATCTCCTTTGCGTCTGCTGGTCGAATCAGGTAATATTTGTGGGGCATTCGGATGTGACAATGGTCCAATATTGAGTGGGAACATGAAGGCAAGCATATTCGTTGCGAAGCTTCCGGTTGATCACGTCTGATCACGGCAAGGGTGGGTCTCCGTGTTGTGCACAAAGCACTTCCTAACCCCTTCACATCGGTACCTGTCTTGCAAGAGCAAGTAAACGACTCCCTGTAACATTCCGTATCATTACACACCACTGGTCGGAGACAAGCAGCTTTAGGACGAGGGAATTACTGTTCCACGCGTAGGCTGCTGTTAACACCACAACACAGACTGTTGTGTTTGCAGTGGTTCCTTACTTGGAATCATGGACTGCTGACGAATGGCTTTGTATTGTGTTCAGCTGGTGTCCAGTGATGAATTGTCGTTCCACATTGCCGGCCAGTGTGGCCGAGCGGTTCTAGGCGCTTCAGTCTGGAACCGCGCGACCGCTACGGTCGCAGGTTCGAATCCTGCCTAGGGCATGGATGTGTGTGATGTCCTTAGGTTAGTTAGGTTTAAGTAGTTCTAAGTTGTAGGGGACTGATGACCTCAGATGTTAAGTCTCTTAGTGCTCAGAGCCATTTGAACCATTTTTTTGGTTCCACGTTAACACGGATTACCATCGCCAAAGAAACTGGTATGAGCATGCCTATTCAAATGGTTCAAATGGCTCTGAGCACTATGGGACAATTTCTGAGGTCATCAGTCCCCTAGAACTTAGAACTACTTAAACCTAACTAACTTAAGGTCATCACACACATCCATGCCCTAGGCAGGATTCGAACCTGCGACCGTAGCGGTCGCGCGGTTCCCTACTGAAGCGTCTAGAACCTCTCGGCCACTCCGGCCGGCATCGCGGATGAGTATGGTGGCGACCTTGCGACAGATTGCAGTCTTCCAATGTTTTGGGGAGGCACAGCGGTGTTATTCCTGCCGTCATGGTGTTGATAGTTAGTGGGTTTGCCTTCTGGTCACGTCTACTAGCGGTTGAGGGGACTCCGAATGCATAACAGTACGTTACAGACATCCTGCGCCCTCAGGTCTTATATCTCATGCAGCTGTATCGTGGTGCCATTTTTCTACAGAACATTGCTCGTGCATATATGACATGTGTCACTATGAACAGCCAACATGACGCTGGAGTACTCCTGTGAGCAGCAAGATCTACAGATATGTCCCCGATGGAACATATGTGGGACCATCCGGTACATGAACACCACCCCAGTGGCGGTACGGAGTACAAAGCATGATTTGTCCACCGTGTACAAAACCCAGGGATTGAGCGATGACAGGATATGGAACAAAAAAGGTCTAACGAACTTATCTCCGCAATTCGTGGTTCCATGCTAGAGAACAATTATAAATCAAACATTGTTACAGAGATTGCGGTCTAATATGCGCTGTACCATACAGCCACATTTACAGTATGCACGGTTTCCTCCTAGAGTCTGGTACTGTTCCTCATACGTTAGGCTCTAACGCCCTCCCCTGCCATCGTAATTGGTTACGTTTTGTCTCATTCACTTCTGCTGCTGTTTATCTTGTAGTGGATGCGATGCAGCGTCGTTCTCAGTGGTTCCGTATTGGAATCGAGAGCTTGCCGACATGGTGTTTACTTACGGAAAGGCAAATGGCAACGGTCGGCGGGCAGCGAGGGTGTATCAGAAGAACTATTCCTGCCGACAACAACCACTGCATTCAATGGTTGGAACAGTGTTTCGCCGTTTGCCTGAGATAGGGTCCTTTTAGGAAGCAGGAACTCATGAAGGACGTACCCGAAATGTTCGGACGCCAGACTTGGAGGGAAATGTGATTAGCACTGTGGAAGGCGACCGCCGTGTCAGTACCAGGCAGTTGGCCCTTCAGTGCAGGGTAAGCCAGACGACAGTGTGGAATATACTCTATGAGAATTGTTACTACCCTTATCACTTACCCCCCCGGCTAGCAGGGCAGTCTAACGTGCTGCTTTTCGGGCGGGAAGGCGTGCCGGTCCCCGGCACGAATCCACCTGGCGAATTAGTGTCGAGGTCCGGTGTGCAGGCAAGCCTGTGGATGGTTTTTAAGGCGGTTTTCCATCTACCTCGGCGAATGCGGGCTGGTTCCCCTTATTCCACCTCAGCTACACTACGTCGGCGATTGCTGCGCAAACACTGTCTCCACGTACGCGTACACCATAATTACTGTGCCATGCCAACATTTGCGGTTTCACTCGTCTGGTGTGGGCCGTTCCCGGGATGATCCACTGGGGGCCGAACCGCACAATAACCCTGGGCTCGGTGTGGGGCGGCGGTGGGGTGGGTGGACTGCTGTGGCCTGTTGTAGAGTTGTGACCCACTGAGGACTACAGCGGGACGAAGCGTCCCTGTCGTTTCTAGGGTCCCGTTTCAATGCACACTTATCTCTTACAGGGTGTTCAGGGCTTACTAGTGACAGACGGTTTTGTCACTGGTTTCTTCACCAGGCAACCTCTATTCTGGAATTTGTGTCATCCATCCTATTCACAGGTGAGGCCAGTTTATGCGGAGTTGTAACTTCAACTTGTAAGTAGGCTGTTTATGTTTTCTTATTGGTAACGCCACGTAGCGCTCTGTATGAAAATCACTGGCTGTGCTGTGTGCAGTCTGTGGTTAGTTTGCATTGTTGTCTGCCATTGTAGTGTTGGGTAGCTGGATGTTAACAGCGCGTAGCGTTGTGCAGTTGGAGGTGAGCCGCCAGCAGTGGTGGATGTGGGGAGAGAGATGGCGGAGTTTTGAAATTTGTAAGACTGGATGTCAATTATGAATATTAAGGTAAATACTTTGTTTGTTCTCTATTAAAATCTTTCATTTGCTAACTATGCCTATCAGTAGTTAGTGCCTTCTGTAGTTTGAATCTTTTATTTAGCAGGCAGTAGTGGCGCTCGCTGTATTGCAGTAGCTTGAGTAACGAAGATTTTTGTGAGGTAAGTGATTTGTGGAAGGTACAGGTTAATGTTAGTCAGGGCCATTCCTTTGTAGGGATTTCTGAAAGTCAGATTGCGTTGCGCTAAAAAATATTGTGTGTCAGTTTAAGCACAGTCATGTATAATTTTTCTAAGGGGACGTTTCATAAACTTTCATAACAGTCATCTGTGGAATAGTATGCAGATGACTGGATGACAGCGAATCATCAGCATCGGTGCATCCGGAATGGCCGGGATAATTGGTGACCGTGTTTTCCGACCAATCTTCGTTCCACGTCGCCTGACAGCCGGAACTATCGGCGTTTCTTGCGGGTGACTGACTCCCGTGGCATACCGTATACAACCGTTGTCGGCGACCGTGACTCAGGAGCGGATACGAAAGAAAAATGACATCCTTCGAAATCGAGTCTGTGCATGCATCAAGGCTGGAGGGATTGCAACATCATGCTAATAAATGGGCGCATATTGCCATCTTCTCTATAAATCTGATACGATGTTCTGATAATTGAAATACTATTAAATGACCTCGTAATCCGTGAAATTTCATTTCGCTTTCTCGTCTCCTATTGGTTGCTTAACTGTTTGTCAGGCAGTGTTGTTGCTGTGAGTTTACGTTGTTACCATAAGGTATAGTGTATTTACGTTGGCTAAATATTGATTTCGACCGTTAGTTCCTAATCAGTTGTTTTGACCATAAAGGCATGCGACACCTTGTATGTATACGATGATCATTACTGCAATCTAACGCTTGCAACAAAACCGAACATCGAGAGAGGTGTGGATACAGCGCGAGACAATACACATAATAATGAAAAGAACAGAAAATGAATCTCATTTCAGTACCGGAACTCAGGATGTTATTCAGTTTAGTCCAGTAAATACGGTCGAAAGGTGTTATTGGGCAGTTTTGAATGGTAGTAATGCAGATCCAGAAAAAAAGGAATCATCGTAATTATCGATACCATATGAAGTACAGAGACAGTTTTGATTGAACAACTATTATTTATTTTTTATTTATTCTATTATTTAGCCTGACCGGATTAGGGCCTTTAGGCCCTCTTTTACATCTGGCCAGGAACAACACATACAGATGTATTACCAAAACATTCATGAAAATGATAACAATCTTAGAGACGATAATAATCTTAATAATAGTAATAATAATAATAATAATAATAATAATAACAATAATAATAGTTGACAATAATGAAAGTAACGATAAATGGTAATAATAACAGTAATAATAAAACAAAGTGCATTAAAAATAACATTGACTAGTTTAGAACAACTTACATCATGTTTAGTATTGTCAGAAAAAGAAAGGATGAAGAACAGTAAAATTGGAATGACAGTAATAGTGGCTGTTAGGAGAGGACTTGATTTAAGTGGATAATTCTGTAAGCGAGGAGAAGGGAAAAGTTGTAGGGGGTGGCGATTGAAGAGTGAGGGCTGCAGACCAGTATGTGGGAGAGAGAGCTATTGCAAGAGAAGGTGAGCCATTAGCTGCCTTTTGAAGCCTGGAAGTGATTTAATTTCTCCGATATTTTGAGGAAGATTGTTCCGAAGTCGGGTTCCGGATACAGAAAATGATTTCGAAAACATGACGGTGTTGTGTGGTGGTACTGAGAGGATCTTACTTTGTTGAGGATGAGTATTTCTGCTGTGCTATGCAATGGCTGAAGATAAGTAAGAGGGAGTCTGATGATTGAGAAGACGATGGAGTAAACATAATGTATGGTAGTCCCTACGTTTAGCAGCACGTAGCCACGATAATTGTTCATAGGCTGGAGTGATATGATGACGAACGTCACAAATATATTGTACGCAAGCATTCATCGCCAGTTCAAGCCTGTGAGAGTTTTCGTACGAAAGTCCTTGAAGAATAGCAGCACCACGGTCGAGAATAGGGAATGTTGGAGATTCTACGAGCTTCTTCGTAAGCTCGAATGGAAATACTTTTTTATATTTCTGTAGACAATGAAGGGAGCAGAAACTTTCTTACAGACTGCAGTAGTGTGTTCAGTCCAGTCTAAGTGGTGGTCCAGGATTATCCCTAAGTTCTTTGCAGAAGGAGAAAGGTTATTTCTGTGTCATTTAAAATTAAGCATGGAAGAGATTCTCTTTGCTGTGTTGTAATAAGTCTTTTGTGGGCGACTAAGACTGCTTGGATTTTGGAAGGTTGTTGTTTGAGACCTAAGTTCTGCGACCATTCTGAGAAAGCAAGTAAGTCAGCATTTACATGATCGATGGCTGTGTACAGGTTTGCTGGACTTGCAGTGAGATATTACTGAAAGTTATCAGCATATGGGTGGCATCTGCAGTGGGAGAGAATAGTTGACATATCATTAACATACAATGAGAAAAGTAATGGGCCCAATACTGTTCCTTGTGGGACCCCTGATAGAGTATCCTACCACTGCGACCTTTTGGTACCTACCATTACTCACTGCTGGCGGGATGTAAGGTATGAGGGGAAACACTGTACATCTTATTCAAATTATGATTTTTTATACTCTGGCTTGTGCAAAAAATGGTTCATTTCTTTTTTCTGTCCTTTTCCCAAACATGTATCTTCAGTTCGTCTGGTTTCATATATTGAAATTTTCGCAAGAAGTACCTGGTTTGGCATTGCACTTAAAAACTAAAACATGTTCTTTTTTGTTTGTTTTGATTGCTTACCCAAAACTACAATCATTGTGAAGTTGGAATTGTACAAACTCGCTTGCTTTTATGGGTTTATGGCTGACAGCAAGTCATCTGAAAAGCAGTTGGAGAAATTTGCTTAAAGAACTATTATTTTATGCACTTTTTCCGTCACTCTCCTCTGGCATAATATGTTTTATGCATAAAAACTAGATTTAGGAATAATTTATGTTGCCACAGGCATCGAGAGATGCTATGTAATTGACGCTACCCACTTGTTCAGCGTTTTGTATTTTGTCCAGTATAGCGCTAATTTTGACTGTTTGAGGGAGTTTTTGCGGTCATACAGCCGCCGATTCCCTCTACACACACACGCATACGCACGCACGCACGCACGCACACACACACACACACACACACACACACACACACACACACACAGAGACGCAAACACACATGAGATTACGAGACTATGGCATGCGGGGTGGAAAGAGGTGGTGAGTGTTTTTAGCGGCTGGGGTTTACTGGGTAAACAGAAATGACTAGCTAGTCGAAGTGCATAAGAAATGCAGGCTGTGGCTGGCCAATGTATTATGGGTGGATAAGTTTGTTTGAAATGAAAAACGGAACAGCAAATACACCAGAAATTTTGTAGTGATGAGACGAGCTCATTGCAGTTTTAAGTATAATTCTAGACCCAATATTTTAAAGGTTATAGTACGCTTTTACTTACAATAGTTTATAAAATTAATAACAAATGAACGACTGAATCAGTATCTTTATATGAGGCGTTATATGAAAGTTGACGATGACCGTATGCACCACAAGCAGCTGCACAAATAAGTGTATAAACAATTGCAGACGATTTATTAAATGTTAATGTGAAAATTCTCCATAGTCGCACGTAATATGAAGGCAGCATGAGCTCCCCACTTTCTTAAAATATTCCTAGTGGATGAGTGATAACAATTTGTTATTTGGTTTGAATTAGTAATGTTTCTAAAGGTTTAACATATTGCAATGCCGGATGCAGGCATGTATTCGTGAAGTTTATTAATAACTTGTTAAATACTGTGGCGATATTTTAGTGAGAGATGGCAAAGCGACCGTAATAAATTTATCTGTGTTCTAGCATGTTATATATATATGTAATTGTCTTTAACTTGAATAATTGTCAATATTTAAGTAATTAACGGGAATTCAGTAGTGTGAGACGCCACAGAGCATTCAATCGGTCGAGGAAAGGCGCGCAGGGACTCGTGTCAGCAAGCTTTTGTCGCTCCTGTTGAGTGTCTTATTGTCGGGAGGATGTGCAGCTGAGGAGCCGTGGTCAATGGAAATACTTCAGAATGCCATGACCGTAAGTTACACGCTCTAACATTTTACACGTGACTTAGAATATTTGACTATGAGTTTTTTGTTTTGGTAATTGATTTTGCGAGGTGTAATTTGGTTTACGGGATTGAAGGCAGCTGTGAAGTGCGAATATTCCCTGCATTTATTATTTCTGTTCTGTCTGATGAACTAGATGGATATTTTCTGCGCGGTGATTGTTGAGAATATCGAACTTTCCCCCTGCAGTGGGAAACTGAAGTTTCGAACTTTGAACTTTTCTTGTTCTTTTTATGAATTAACGTGCAGTTAGATGTACTTTGCTCTCACGTCTTGATGTGCAGAATGCTCTCTTTGTATTACATAACAACATACTTTGCACTACATAAAGTAATCATTATTTAACGGTTTTTGTTTGTATCTGCAAATCCATGTGAGGCCAACATTCTCTTTAGTTTGAACTATAGCTACATGGTTTACCTCAGAATATTATCCTGAACATTTTATCCAGTTAATTTACATTTTCTTCAGTGTCTTATTAAACCATACTAGACAGGCACATTAACAAAAGCTAAAGACATCTTTAACTATGCTAAAGTCACTGTCTACTAAATAAGGGTTTGAGGAATATTTCTGTATTTAATATTTGGGGTTTAAAGCATTGGTGAAACACCGACCCATCCGACAACATATCGAGTCAAGACAACAGATTGTGCATTGTTTATTGAACTAGGGACATAGAAACGACGGAGAGGCTTCGTTCCGGCGTAGCCATCAGAGGTTCACAACTCCACAACAGGCCACAGCAGTCCACCCACCGCACCGTCGCTCCACACCGAACCAGGGGTTATTGTGCGGTTCGGCCCCCAGTGGACCCCCCAGGAACGTCTCATACCAGACGAGTGTAACCACAAATGTTTGAATGGTAGAGTAATTATGGTGTACGCGTACGTGGAAACAGTGTTTGCGCCGCAATTGCCGACATAATGTAACTGAGGCGGAATAAGGGGAAGCAGCCCGCATTCGCCGAGGCAGATGGAAAACCGCCTTAGAAACCATCCACAGGCTGGCCGGCACACCGGACCTCGACACTAATCCGCCGGACGGATTCGTGCCGGGGACCGGCATGCCTTCCCTCTCGGGCAGCAGCACGTTAGACCGAGCGGCTAGCCGGGCGTGCTAAGACAACAGATACTACAATTTGGTCGTGCATTGCCCACACAGATAGCGGCCTACACAGCTGCCAGTGCAGACCGAAAAGTTTTCCGCAGCAGATACACCACATACAGGGTTATTACAAATGATTGAAGCGATTTCACAGCTCTACAATAACTTTATTATTTGACATATTTTCACAATGCTTTGCACACACATACAAAAACTCAAAAAGTTCTTTTAGGCATTCACAAATGTTCGATATGTGCCCCTTTAGTGATTCGGCAGACATCAAACCGATAATCAAGTTCCTCCCACACTCGGCACAGCATGTCCCCATCAATGAGTTCGAAACGGTAAGGCTTCTGCTTTAGCCTTTTCCGTAAGATTTTCCAACCGTCGGCTGTGGTACATTTAGCTCCCTGCTTGCTTTATTCATCGACTTCCGCGGGCTACGCGTGAAACTTGCCCGCACGCATTCAACCGTTTCTTCGCTCACTTCAGGCCGACCCGTTGATTTCCCCTTACAGAGGCATCCAGAAGCTTTAAACTGGACATACCATCGCCGAATGGATTTAGCAGTTGGTGGATCTTTGTTGAACTTCGTCCTGTCGTTGCACTGTTATGACTGACTGATGTGAGTGCATTTCAAGCACGACATACGCTTTCTCGGCTCCTGTCGCCATTTTGTCTCACTGCGCTCTCGAGCGCTCTGGCGGCAGAAACCTGAAGTGCGGCTTCAGCCGAACAAAACTTTATGAGTTTTTCTATGTATCTGTAGTGTGTCGTGACCATATGTCAATGAATGGAGCTACAGTGAATTTATGAAATCGCTTCAATCATTTGTAATAGCCCTGTATATACAATTTTAGATGAGTAGTGAAAACAAAATATACTTATCTTGCCTAAAACATAAAACCACCACTAACTTTATGTGATATTTTTACAAAAATAAAACGAAACACATTAAAGATGAGACATAGGCGCTGAAACTTGTTGAAACAGTCAGGATGTCTCATTTCTTTTTTTACTTAACACACTTATCCATCCGTATGATAGGTCTAATTAATCAATAAATTCCGTTATATACGCAGAACAGTGGTATTATCCGCAACAGTGGGTGATGATTGTCAAGAGTTTCCTTCAACTTGTCTTAATTGTAAAGCTGCACTCTGAATTCATTATGTTAATTAGTGGGGAGTAAAAACACGGCCTCTACAGTTTCTGTCGCCTTGGCTGCCTTCAGTGGGCGAGGCAGCTGCAGCTTGCGCCCGGGGGAGCAGCGGCGGCTACCCGACTCCTGTGAGCGATCGCCCACTATCGCATTCACTGCGGCAGAAGGGGGCGTACGTCTTTGACAGAATTATCAACGCTGGAGGAAGAATGCATTCGGGTGCTGATTTCAGCGAACTCGCACTGTCCTCGATACTTTGCGAGTATGAATACATGGGTTTCTCCGAAGGACAGACCACCCACGAAAATGGCGTGTCCCGTGCGGTAAAATCGCTGTATTGAGCAGTAACAACGGGGCGACTCCACAAGTGAGTCTTTTGTCTAGTGCCAACGGGCTGCTGACGTCTTGTGCGTAAACATGGAGAATGTAACGGAACTGAAATGATGGTGGGCTGACAGTAATTTGGAGCCCGCGCGTCGGAAACGGGCGCGCTTGTGTGAGACTGCCAGGGAGTGCACCCTGATGCCATCTATTGGCGAAACTGGGAATTAGCGCTACCTGTCAGACAATGCACTAAGCTCTCGGAGTCAAATGTATTCTTTTTCTTGGTAATTATAAGTTGTTACTGTATAATTTAATGTTGTAAAGCGCTAGTAGTAAATCATTATGACTGGTATGAACTCCAGGGTAATAAATATAAATATTCTTAAATACTAAATGATTTCAGTAAAAAGGTGGTAGGGGAACGCCCCCACTCTTGGTGATACGAGTGTAGCTAGGGGTAGCTGGAGACACAGGGACTGAACAATGGAATGGCCTGGGGAGTGTTGACGTGATCGGACGTGCGTAACTCTGCTCACGCAAAAGTGATTGTGCAACAGAGAAGAGGCGAATATCGTCGCCGTTTTTGGAGTAAAACGCGACGAATGGTTGTTGAAGCCGCCTCTATGCCACTGGGGCTGAGTGTAAGAGTTCCTGCACCCAGATTTTATGGCGGACGTGCAGTAGCTTATACGAGTGCTACAGCTCGTAGTTCCAGCCGCCATTAAGGGCATGAGGCGTGAAGAGCTGCGTTAGCCACATGCATTTCACCACCAGCACCGACACGTCTACTCAAGGCAAGACTGCTTGCAATTGTTAAGTCGAACTTTGTATACATGTAAAAGGAGAATACCAGTTTTCTTTTATGCAAGTGCAGAGGACAGAATATAGTAATGAGTAAAATTACGACGCATGTTGTTCATTGTAACGTGTAGTAACCTCAAACATAGTATAGTGAAATCAAAGCGTATAAGAATGTTGAAAAGAGCAATGGTCTCACCAGAATGAGTCGCCTATTTATAGTTACTTAAATTTTTCTGAGTAACCTTTCAAGTAAAGTCACTTAACTAATTCTGTATCAATTGTCCAAAGAGTAAGATCCAAAATCATTAAATAAGTGAAGGATAGAATTTTGTTAACCCAAGTTGCATAAACTGTCTTGGTAGTAATTACCAAGCCAACTCACAGAAATTGAGAGAGTATTTGCTTTGTAGAATCATCTAGAATGATCAGAAATAGTAATATTCAGAATTAAGTTTAAATTCAAATCAAGCCATTTCACTTTGAAACGAGCCAAAAATTGATTTATTCTTTTGCTCCTTCAGAGCTGGCGACCGTAGTTATAAGTATTTTCAGGAGGATTCGACGGTAAGTCTGCTGCTCTCGTCGTGCTGGTAGGATTATCCACTGCTGCTAGCAGTGGTGATTGGATACATAAGCTCACTACCAAGTTAAGTGGGTCAGGTAGGCAGTGTTACCGTGTGAACTGTAGGGCACTGTAGGCCGTGGATCGAACCCGTTCAATCATCACAGCTCTTAGGGAAATAGTCCGGTTAGGAGTGTACTAATCATTAGGTAAATACTGGCGAGTAACGGTCAAAAATGTATACGCAAGTGAATTTAGCAAGGTCCACGTAGCACCTAGTTAATGTGGTGCAATGGCGAGGGTAGGAGTGGAGTAAAAGTGAGCTGAGCTTGTGACAGCTGTGCTGTATTCAAATATTAACAACGTGAATTCACTACTACCTCTTACCGTTAGGACTGAGATATTTACAGTTAAAAATACGTAGCAGTAAGCGCAAAGGCGTGACAGCTACAAGTCCGTATTGGTTTTATACATACGGAATTAGGAAGCGGGTCATTCCGTCAGTGGAGGGGGTTAAAACAACCGAGTCAGTTGAGAACATACCCCATTTACTGATGGAAAGATTCGGCGGTTCGGTCGCAAGAAGACAAGCTTACATAAAGTTTTTGCTGGGACACAATCTGATAGGCTGCAGTTTGGAATCTTTGGGAACGCTGATGCGTCATAGTACGGCACTCGCAAATTTCTGAAAGGAGGAGTGGGGTAGTTTGGCGTTAGGAATCTTCCAAAAAGCGATGCCACATCTTCCAGAACAAAACTGTAAGGACGTTTCTGACTGGCGGAAAAGAGTATGCGGTTTCAGACTGGACAGAATGACAGTTTTGGCTGGCCCGCACCGGGAAAGGACCGGGAGCCATAGCAAACGCACTTATCCGCCTGGAGCCTCAGTAAATACACTTCGTCATTGATACGAATAGAGCACAGAGTTCTTCACCGTGAGAGGGGCAGTTTATTCACGAGCAGATGGGCTGCATAATTCACTGCCGCCTGAGACTTCGCCGCGCCTCGTCTCCCGTAAATGATGCAAGTGTCGCAGCAGTGGGGTACGAAGTTCGTACGGGATGATAGGCGTGTTAGTTCAGATTAATAAATCACTCACAGTGTGGTGTCCTTTCGGGCATGATTTTACTCTTTGGGATTCTATTTCTCTTTACTCATTAACCTTGCAATACAGTCTTCACCAACACTTCAGTCTCGCGATTAGCAATTATTTAACGCACTTTTATTTAACACCGTTTCTTGTTCGTTCGGCCTGTTTTATGAGAACTTTGCCAATTCCGTCCCCCTGAATATCCACAGTTACAAAACGCTCCTGTATGCGTATGCACTCATTCTCCTGTGATGATATTTGATCCTTGTTTGTCAGGAACAATAACTGAATTAATAACCAATAAATGTACATAATTTGTAAACATTACTTCGTTGCAGTTGTTGGTAGTCCTCGTCACTACTAGAGTAACTATTTTTTTAAATATTTAATCAGGCCACACAGCTACAGTCTATGTGTTAGAGCCAACCCTTTCCTTTAGTTTCCTTGTGCACAGTTCCTTTACATACGCCTGGAGCGTAGTGAGGGACCTGCACCTCGAGAGGGGATACTCAGAGAATGCCAGTAGCAAAGGAGATTGATTTGAACTTTAACCCAGGGGAGCCTTGCACGATAAAGAACAGAAAACAGAAAAAAATCGTGTTTTGCAGAAGATGGAGTTTAAAAAGCCCACAGTAAATTCGCAAACAATGGAAAAACTGTAAGCGGGAGGTTACTGTTGTGTCTAGACAAGACAGTCTAGACACAAGGCGAGGAAACCGAAAGGGCACGCGTCGTCTGGAACAGGATACGTAATGAATGCTATAAAGGAAAGTACGTAGCTGCGGTTATACTTAACTTTAATCCATCATTTGTATACAGCATTCTTGATGATACAAGTGAGACTCTCTCTAGATATGGTTAATGGCGCCTTGCTAGGTCGTAGCCATGGACTTAGCTGAAGGCTATTCTAACTATCTCTCGGCAAATGAGAGAAAGGCTTCGTCAGTGTAGTCGCTAGCAAAGTCGTCGTACAACTGGGGCGAGTGCTAGTACGTCTCTCTAGACCTGCCGTGTGGTGGCGCTCGGTCTGCGATCACTGACAGTGGCGACACGCGGGTCCGACATGTACTAATGGACCGCGGCCGATTTAAAGCTACCACCTAGCAAGTGTGGTGTCTGGCGGTGACACCACAGTTACAATCTCAGCAAAACATTTTATACAGCTTATGAAAGTCTGAGAAAACGTAAGCACTGACTAGAAGTACGGGCTGACTGAAGACAGGGAGTACAGGGGAAGTACTAAACAGAAACAAATCTCTCTCTGGTGGAATGAGATAAGAGACAACTCCAGGGAAACGGATTACATTACTGTAGCTGTAGGTGCTATGAACAGAAGCAATTAGTTTAATATTTTGAGGAATCAGCCTCAGTTGCACAAATTTTCTGGTCTTTACCAGGTTTCGGCTAAATTAATCTAGCCTTCTTCAGAAGCATAAAATTACTATAACATGCCAGAGTAAGGCAAAGTCAGCATTAAAATTAAAACCTATATTACCGTGGTACCATGTCGAATAAAACTACTTAGCTGAAGTCCAGCCCATGCGGTCACTGTGCGGTCGGTTGGCAGCGGCAACTAACGTTTGCACTGACCGTTGCACGCGGAACTGCACTGAGGACATAGCAACTCGTGCGCGCGCGCAAACGGAGAGTCAAGGCTGTATATCGTTGGCTGTCTGTATATCACGTGTTGGGAAGTGATAACCGTAATTGTAAGCAAACTAGGCATTATGTACATGAAGTCCCTCTGAGTATTAACTACATGCAAATTGTATTAAATGGTAGGAAATTTACTTAGTTGGGTATATTAAGTTTAAGGATAACCTTTACGACTTTCAGCAGATATGGTCATCGTGTAAAGTATCCCCACGGAACATGCCTTACTTGTCTCATTTAAAACCTATCAATAATTTAACTAGGGTGCAACTGGGCGTTCAACGCCCCTGTCATCACACTTAACTAGTATTGACCGACATAGGTCAAGCGTATTAATTAAAATGTGTCGGAGGGTACAACGTCTCCGTCATCACGCTTACATGCTATTGACCGACATAGGTCAAGTACACTAAAATATACTCTACGATGTACGTTAGACGGGAAATATTTTTTATAGGTAACATTGTGAGTAACGCGATACACATGAAACGTTATCGTTATCATTACAAGGGAAAATTTAGAGCAGCTAAGTTCTACTTTACTTTGCTGCATAATTGTTAAATTAATGTATGCCAATGAGCGACATAGGCCACGCATATTAATTAAAGTGTGGCGGAGGGTACAACGTCTCCGTCATCACGCTTATGTGCTACTGACCGACATACGTCAAGTGTACTAACATATAATCTACAATGTACCTTTGACGGGAATATTCTTCCACAGGTAACATTGCGAGTAACGCGATAAGCGCGTAGCGTTATCGTATCATAGAAAGGGGAAGTATTTAAAGCAGCTAAGCTTGACATACTGTGCTGCATAATTGTTAAATTCGACTATAATGCGGCCGGAGTGGCCGTGCGGTTCTGGGCGCTACAGTCTGGAGCCGAGCGACCGCTACGGTCGCAGTTTCGAATCCTGCCTTGGGCATGGATGTGTGTGATGTCCTTAGGTTAGTTAGGTTTAATTAGTTCTAAGTTCTAGGCGACTGATGACCTCAGACGTTAAGTCGCATAGTGCTCAGAGCCATTTGAACCATTTTTTTTCTCGTCTATTAATGGCGTCCAAACTCTCGTGAAAGAGTAGTGGGCCAAACTTAAATTTAAAGATAAGTGTGAGGCTTGATGTCTGAACATGGTATGCGGCAAACAGGAGAGAAATATGGTAGTCAATGTAACAGGGATAAATTAAACCAACCGTAACAAAGATTGGAAATCTTCGAAAAAGTTTTTATTTCTCAGTAGCAGCTGATCGTTCAGAAGGATTTCCTTATCGGATAGCAAGTGTTTAAAAATCTGCATCTCCTCTAGAATATCTAGCTTTGTTCCTTTTACCTCACAGTACAACAGCTCAGTATTAGTTGGAGGATTGGTTGCATGGGCCATTTGGACGAGGTGCTCGGTGAAAGTCGAACCCCGTATGCCGTCACCACTTTTCGTTGGCATATGCTCTCTATATCTTGCTGACAGCGCTCTCTCTGTTTGGCCGATGTTAAAGCTAGGGCAGTCACCGCACGTGATTTTATGTACCTCAGAGAGAGATAGTTTGTTCTTAACTACTTTTAAATAATGGATTAAATTTTTCTTTTGGCTGTGGGGGATACTTTACACGATGACCATATGTGCTTAAGGTCGTAAAGGTTATCCTTAAACTTTATATACCCAACTAAGTAAATTTCCTATCATTTAATACAATTTGCATATAGTTAATACACATAGGGTTCAAAAATGGTTCGAATGGCTCTGAGCACTATGGGATTTAACTTCTGAGGTCATCAGTCCCCTAGAACTTAGAACTACTTAAACCTAACTAACCTAAGGACATCACACACATCCATGCCCGAGGCAGGATTCGAACTTGCGACCGTAACGGTCGCGTGGTTCCAGACTGTAGCGCCTAGAACCGCTCGGCCACCGCGTCCGGCTACACGTAGGGACCTCCTCTACATAATACCTAGTTTGCTTACAATTACGGTTACGAGTTTCCAACACGTGATATACAGACAGCCAACGATATACAGCCTTGGCTCTCCGTTTGTACACGCGCACGAGCTGCTATGCGCTAAGTGCAAGTCCGCGCGCAACGGTCAGTGCCAAGGTCAGTTGCCGCTGCCAACGAACCGCGCGGTGGAGAGATGCCGGGGCTGGACTTCAGCTAAGTACACTCCTGGAAATGGAAAAAAGAACACATTGACACCGGTGTGTCAGACCCACCATACTTGCTCCGGACACTGCGAGAGGGCTGTACAAGCAATGATCACACGCACGGCACAGCGGACACACCAGGACCCACGGTGTTGGCCGTCGAATGGCGCTAGCTGCGCAGCATTTGTGCACCGCCGCCGTCAGTGTCAGCCAGTTTGCCGTGGCATACGGAGCTCCATCGCAGTCTTTAACACTGGTAGCATGCCGCGACAGCGTGGACGTGAACCGTATGTGCAGTTGACGGACTTTGAGCGAGGGCGTATAGTGGGCATGCGGGAGGCCGGGTGGACGTACCGCCGAATTGCTCAACACGTGGGGCGTGAGGTCTCCACGGTACATCGATGTTGTCGCCAGTGGTCGGCGGAAGGTGCACGTGCCCGTCGACCTGGGACCGGACCGCAGCGACGCACGGATGCACGCCAAGACCGTAGGATCCTACGCAGTGCCGTAGGGGACCGCACCGCCACTTCCCAACAAATTAGGGACACTGTTGCTCCTGGAGTATCGGCGAGGACCATTCGCAACCGTCTCCATGAAGCTGGGCTACGGTCCCGCACACCGTTAGGCCGTCTTCCGCTCACGCCCCAACATCGTGCAGCCCGCCTCCAGTGGAGTCGCGACAGGCGTGAATGGAGGGACGAATGGAGACGTGTCGTCTTCAGCGATGAGAGTCGCTTCTGCCTTGGTGCCAATGATGGTCGTATGCGTGTTTGGCGCCGTGCAGGTGAGCGCCACAATCAGGACTGCATACGACCGAGGCACACAGGGCCAACACCCGGCATCATGGTGTGGGGAGCGATCTCCTACACTGGCCGTACACCACTGGTGATCGTCGAGGGGACACTGAATAGTGCACGGTACATCCAAACCGTCATCGAACCCATCGTTCTACCATTCCTAGACCGGCAAGGGAACTTGCTGTTCCAACAGGACAATGCACGTCCGCATGTATCCTGTGCCACCGAACGTGCTCTAGAAGGTGTAAGTGAACTACCCTGGCCAGCAAGATCTCCGGATCTGTCCCCCATTGAGCATGTTTGGGACTGGATGAAGCGTCGTCTCACGCGGTCTGCACGTCCAGCACGAACGCTGGTCCAACTGAGGCGCCAGGTGGAAATGGCATGGCAAGCCGTTCCACAGGACTACATCCAGCATCTCTACGATCGTCTCCATGGGAGAATAGCAGCCTGCATTGCTGCGAAAGGTGGATATACACTGTACTAGTGCCGACATTGTGCATGCTCTGTTGCCTGTGTCTATGTGCCTGTGGTTCTGTCAGTGTGATCATGTGATGTATCTGACCCCAGGAATGTGTCAATAAAGTTTCCCCTTCCTGGGACAATGAATTCACGGTGTTCTTATTTCAATTTCCAGGAGTGTAGTTTTATTCGACATGGTACCACGGTACTATAGGTAATAATCTTAATGTTGACTGTGGCTTACCCTGGCATGTTATAGTAATTTTATGCTTCTGAAGAAGGCTAGATTAATTTAGCCGAAACCTGGTAAAGACCAGAAAATTTGTGCTACTGAGGCTGATTCCTCAAAATATCAGTCTATCGCAGTTGCTGACGGGGCCGCAATATGCTAAAAATTCTTAGCAATTAGTTTGTTAGAATTTCAAGAATGGCAGCAAGACAACGAAGCCGTTTATTGTTTGCACAAAATTAAGAGACAGAGTAAGGGGATTTTTGTGCTGTTGCTGGGGTCGTACAAATGTGTCCCCGCATGGAAGCCCACATTACATACTGAGATGGAAGTTTACTATCCTTTACTTCTAGAGAGGCGTAAACGTCAGAAATAAAGTTCCGGACGGTATGCTATTCAGTCGGTTAGTTATTTTCATGTCACGTGGATGTTTTGCACGATAAATCGTAATGATGTGGAACTTGTCATTTTACATTCATCGCAAATTAATTTGCGTCTGTGGTTACATATTCAATATTTCTAAGGTTCTTTTTCTTTTTAAGAAACAAGATATACAGATGTGCATTAATAATTGCTATCCACCACCTTTTATACATTAAAATAATAGAAATACTTCTACAGATTAGAAAGAGTTGTAAAGAAGAAACTTTTTCAGTTTGTTTTCAAATTTTGCTTTGCTGTCTGCCTAACAGCTGTGGCCGCCAACAGTAGTACAACAATCCCCCAATTCAAGCGTGGTTTTACTGCGTACTTTGTTGCCAGACCTACAAAGGAGCTTTATCGCAGAATTTTTCTCATATAGATGATGTATTCTGCCGCAAAAACAGAAGGAAACACAGTTCCTTTAACAACTGCTTATGTCTGTATCTCAGTGTTTAATAAATTTGGGAAAACTTGTCTTTATTTGATGATCCATGGCGGCTAGTCTTCACCCCATAATCAACAACCATCTAACATTCACAACTGGATAAAGTTTTATATACAGTGAAATGAAATGAAGAGTAGAAATTGAAGCCGCTCTAAGTACGAAATCTAACATTTGCTGGAAGAATGAAAAAACAAGGTACCTCTGTTTGTGTCAAAAATATTGAGAAGTTATTCTGATACTACAGAATTATACTGCCTGTCCCATCACCACATAAAAATGATACAAATTAGGAAATAAAGTTTGTTAAGAACTTTCTAAGTGCCATACTAGGAAACTGGATGGTTCTAAGTGCCAATAAGAAATTTTTTACATGTTGTGTCTTGCAAAGAAGCAAACAGTAACTATCCACAATGAATAATGCTATTTATTGACATAAACAGCGTTATTACCTGTTCAGAATCGACAGGCTTATTTTCAGATAACTGTTCACGTTTGTATTACATTTATTGCTGTGTACATTAGTTGTTGGTCGTTTTTTCCATCAACTAATGTAAGCAGCAGGTGTTATACAAACGTGGACAGCCCTATGAAGATGTTGGTTCTAATGCATGAACGAGCACTTTTCGTGTAAATGAATAGAATTATTCACTGTGGCCGATTGCTATTCTCTACATCTACATCTACATGATTTCTCTGCAATTCGCACTTTAGTGCCTGGCAGAGAGTCCATCGAACCATTTTCATACTACTTCTCTACCATTCCACTCTCGAATGTTGCGTGGGAAAAAGGAACACCTAAATCTTTCTGTTCGAGCTCTGATTTCTCTTATTTTATTATGACCATCATTTCTCCCCACGTAGGTTCGTGTCAACAAAAAATTTTCGCATTCGGAAGAGAAAGTTGGTAATTTAAATTTCGTAAATAGATTTTGGCGCAAAGAAAACCGCCTTTGTTTCAGTGACTGCCACCTCAACTCGCGTATCATATCAGTGACACTCTCACCCCTGTTGCGCGATAACACGAAACGAGCTGCCCTTCTTTGCACTTTTTCTATGTCCTCCGTCAATCCTACCTGGTCAGGATCCCATACCGAGCAGCAATATTCCAGCAAAGGGCAAGTGTAATGTAGGCTGTCTCTTTAGTGGGTTTGTCACATCTTCTAAGTGTTCTGCCAACAAAGCGCAGTCTTTGTTTCGCCTTCCCCATAATATTATCTATGCGGTCTTTCCAATTTAAGTTGCTCGTAGCTGTAATTCCTAGGTATTTAGTCGAATTGACAGCCCTTATATTTGTGCGATTTATCGTATACCCAAAATTTATCCGATTTCCTTTAGTACCCATGTGGATGACCTCGCACTTTTCTTTGTTTACTGCCATGCAATCAGGCGGGCGCTGTGGTAGCTGGTCCTGCGCTGCTATGCATTTGTTTCGCATGGGTGTGATCCCCAATCACTGACTGACTAGCCCGACCATCACACATTCATGTTTTCATAATTATGTGGTGGCACCTGAAGACGAAGCTTTAAGCTTCGAAACAGGTCGTGGAATAAATTAAGACAATTACTAGCAGCTGAAGCGGATTTCTATTCTATGTTCCCCAATTGAGAACGTTCACCTGATCAAATATTTTGCACACTGGTTAAGTTTAACTCCTAGGTAGTTATCGCATTGAGGAGAAACCAGCAGCATTTCACCAGTGCAAAGCAAGTGTAACGCTTGAAACCGTTCGGTGAGTCGCAGAATACACAAAGTGAAATGCCTTCAGCCACTTACTTATCAGTAGACGGGTACCGTCAGTGTTCTGGACGACGTATCCTACTGCGTCGGCGACAAAGAAACTATTAAAGACGCTGTGAATGGCGCTGCAACTTATATGACTCAGCTTTCTGGAGGCTGAGATACCGGGCTTTACCACGAGGTCTTTGGTGACGGAAAATAACTGCGCGTGCACGTAAGGTCACCTTGTCTCACAGTCTCGTCTCCGATATCTGCTTACCGGGCAGCCTTTCTGCGCAAATATGCTGCCGGAATATGCTTGTGAAGAGTCGTTTCATGCCGATCCATCATTTTCTTGTGAATTTCTGTGATACTAAACTTCGGTCTGAAGCTGTTCATCATATAATTCCATTATACGTATACAGCCAACGTCTTCCTTTCCACTTAGGAAAAAAATACCACTGACTGCAATGACAGTAAAGAACTGTAAATCTATCAGGCATGTAAAAGAATCTAGTGATGCTCGAAACTGTTTTCAAGACATAGTGGAATGCGTGAAGTTCTTTCATCGTTTCGAAGAGTGCTCGTTACACAATTCCAGCGAACATATACTCCTGTACCCACAACTCGGGAGACATCTTTAAGTAATCGAGAACGGAGAAATCATGTTAAATACACGCGCTGCAAATGGTAGTATTAATATTAATTCCCATTCAGACAGCGTTTAAATAATTTTGCTGTGCCCTGTAACCGTGAGTCTTATTAACTTATAGCTAGATGACGAATGAGTATGTTGTTGGTACACTGCGTCCTTGCAGCTGTTATCAAGTGATAACTCAGTCTCAAAATTAGTCTGAAGAAAATATGATTTTCGTAAATTTCCTTTTCGTTACTCTTCCACACGACTGTTGAAGTATTTATTAATGAATCAGTTACCGCAGAATACTACTATGGTTACAGGAAGCGATTTAAATTTTAAATGTTTTTTCATTATGTAGTATAAGTGGCTTGTACCTACGACTCAGAACCGTCTGTAAATCTTTATTCTACGCTTATGAGTTAGTATTGACTGGAATACTCTCTTTCAAATTCTGAAGGTGGCAGGGGTCAAAACAGGCAGCGAAAGGCTATTCACAATTTGTACAGAAACCAGATGGCAGCTATAAGAGTCAAGGGGCATGAAAGGGAAGCAGTGGTTGGGAAGGGAGTGAAACAGGGTTGTAGCCTATCTCCGATGTTGTTCAATCTGTATATTGAGAAGACAGTAAAGGAAATAAAAGAAAAATTTGGAATGTGAATTAAAATCCATGGCGAAGAAATAAAAACTTTGAGGTTCGCCGATGACACCGTAATTCTGTCAGAGACAGCAATAGACCTGGAAGACCAGTTGAACGGAATGGACAGTGTGTTGAAAGGAATTTGGGAGAAGAGAAATTTGTGGCACAGCTTGACTAGAAGAAGGGATTGGTTGGTAGGACATGTTCTGAGGCATCAAGGGATCACCAATTTAGTACTGTAGGGCAGCGTGGAGGGTAAAAATCGTAGAGGGAGACCAAGAGATGAATACACTAAGCAGATTCAGAAGGATGTAGGTTGCAGTAGGTACTGCGAGATGAAGCAGCTTGCACAGGATACAGTAGCATGGAGAGCTGCATCAGACCAGTCTCTGGACTGAAGACCGCATCAACATGAGTAAGTATAGGTAAATATAGTGATGCTGTGTATCACAAACATTTTTGGTCCCGACGCCCTCAATTTGTCATAATTTTTCCATGATGCCAAAATATATCTTTCTAAAGCAGATGAAGTGAGCAGTTGATGCGATTAGATTTGCTTAAAATGTAATAATAAATGAAGCACGAAATTTACATTAAAAAGCAAGTGATACAACAGATTTATCATTAACATAATAGATGGGAAGTATGTGCGTGTTGTTAACCACTCAGCTTCTCAAATCATACGCGGCTAGCCTCATTTATTGTTGGACTCGACATTTACTCCACACACCACCTGGTAAAAAGCATATGGACAACCATATGAAATTTAGAACTGATCACTAGATGTCGCAAGAGACGGACCCGCCAGTATAAAGAGAGACGGGGAATATGGTTGTGTTACTGGGGAAGCAGTGGCAGCAGAACTGGTGGAACGGGAGAGCTCGGCGACTTCGAAAGTGGACGAGTCATTCGATGTCACCTGAATGACAGATCCATCAGAAACATCTCAACCCTTCTACAGCTGCCCTGGGCGACTGTTGGTGATGTGACTGTGAAGTGGAGACGCAAAGGAACAACCAGAGCTAGACCAAGACCAGCATTTCTCACGTAATGACGATCAAGGAACCGTCGAGCATTGAGGAACGTGGTTGTAAAAAAATCGCTCGAAATCAGTGCAAAGGTCCGCTTGTGATTTCCTAAGGGCTAACAGTAGTCTAGCTAGAACAATGACTGTTCAAAGGGAGTTAAATAGAGTGGGGTACGACGGTAGAGCAACTCTTCATAAGCGACACATTTCTGTAGTGAACGCTTAGCGACGTTCGAGGTGGTGTGACGTCACTGGACAGTGGATGACTGGAGTGATGAACCACGCTGTGTCCTACGGTAATCTGATCAAATGGCTTGGGTTTGTCTAATGCCTGCACAACCTTACTTCTCATCACGTGTAATGCCAAAAAATGAAGTATGTAGCAGGTGATCCTACAGTATGGGGTTGTTTTTTATCGTTTGGATGTGGTCCCGTTATTGCGATTAAGAGAACCGTGAACGTGGAAGAATATGAACACATTTTATGGCACTTTTTACTACGTAGAATAGCGAGTGACGATGATTGTATAAGCATCACAATGTAAACCTGTCATATATCAGCATGTGTCAAGCAATGTTTTATGGACAATAACATACGTGAAATGAACTTGCCTACCCAGAGTACCGACCTGAACACGATGGAACACCTATGCGATGAGTTCGAATGTGCTTTCACTCCAGACACCAGCCGCCAACATCACTCACGTCTTTGCTTTCTGCTCTTAAGGAAGAAAGAGCTGCCATTCTTACAAAGGCTTTCAGACACCACATTGAAGATGTTCCTAGCGGAATCCAAGACGTCATAAAGACTAAGAGTGGACGAACACATATTAATGGCCACTAATACGTGTCCGGATACTTCTGATCATATAGTATATTTCATTGACCGCCATAAATCTAGCTTTACACAGTTATGATGCTACAAATGGAATTAATGTTCGTTGAAGTTCACTATTTTCGAGTGGATATCCCAAACCTTGACTTAAAATTTCAGTCGCAAGACTACAGAATCAAATTTTCGTCCTCTAAAGAATGAAATTTAGATGAATCTTAGGCGTAAATCCATCTGAATTCATCGATATTATCAAGTTGGCAGCTGGAGCCTAACTGTAATCTTCGGAGGCTCGGACCAAGTTCCTAAAGTAAGTTCCCTTCTTATCCCCCCCCCCCCCCCCCCCGCTCCACCCCCTGTAACGCGCCGACTGGCGGTACCCAAGATTGAACTTACAACGACGATATATCGTACTGTACCAACGTCGCTATGCGTTAATGTGTGGCTTCCCGCCGCGCAAAATACTTGGGAGAACCAATCGACCACTACAGCTTTAATTTAAAAAAATGGTTCAAATGGCTCTGAACACTATGGGACTCAACTGCTGAGGTCATTAGTCTCCTAGAACTTAGAACTAGTTAAACCTAACTAACCTAAGGACATCACAAACATCCATGCCCGAGGCAGGATTCGAACCTGCGACCGTAGCGGTCTTGCGGTTCCAGACTGCAGCGCCTTTAACCGCACGGCCACTTCGGCCGGCACAGCTTTAATTAGTTACAGTTTTTAATTTCACAGTCAATGTTATGACTGCGGATCACTATCTGATTCAGTCGTAGTGGAGCGCCTGGCGACTACTCGAAGTCTACCTTGTACCGTAATCGCACTCTTAAGGAACAAAGTGAAGACAGATCAACTTTAGTATAATTACTCCTGCGGCAACCTCAACCACTAACTATGCAGCCGGCTCGAATATCGAATAATGAAAGACAGCACCCTTACATTACACATCGTCGTTATAGAACAATGACACGATCACACTACGAATAGAAACATCCAAACATTCGAATGACAGTCATAAACCATAATTACGAGATAAGCCAATTGAGATAACAACTCTCGTTATCTAAACAACTGGTCAAATCAAAGCAACAAATCTCTTTAAATACAGTACCTATTTGTATTATGTCATGATAAATGTCATTCTAACTTGCAATTGTTCTCCCACACAACGAAATTCTCACAACGCAGTACATTATCTCTGGAAAAGACTCGTAACTTTTTAATTACTTACAAAATTCCTATTCCATATATCGTCATGTTATGACCAATTTTTATTAAGACGCTTTTACCGATATCTATGTGAATTAAAATAGTTTATGCTACCACTAATTCTCTTTCCGCTTAGCCCAGCGTTGCTACGTAAATAACACGACGTCACGTACTCCACCGATTTACCAATCTTGGTTATACGTATAATCGTTGACTGTTACGTAATAAATTATGGCAACGTCAATTCTACTTGCATTTACTGATAACACTATTTCCATATATGAAATCGTTTTAACTGTTTAGATTATTTTTTTTCATTTATGGGGTTTCGATTCCCCCTACAGGGGGCGGGCTGGCAGCAGCTTAATACGCCGCTCTTCAGCCTCTGTTTAGAATATCTACCTTCTATATATTTATCGTGAATCTACTCAATCAATGAACTTTTGATAAGGTAACCTTACAAATACCAGCGTATACTTGTGTCCTGGAAAGCAGTATTAAGATCTCTGAATTTCAACCTTTTCTTTTCTCGTAAAATATATAAAGGGTGATCCATTGATAGTGACCGGGCCAGATATCTCACGAAATAAGCGTCAAACGAAAAAACTACAAAGAACGAAACTTGTCTAGCTTGACGGGGGAAACCAGATGGCGCTATGGTTGGCCCGCTAGATGGCGCTACCATAGGTCAAACGGATATCGACTGCGAAAAATAGGGACCCCTATTTTTATGACATATTCGTGTAGTACGTAAAGAAATATGAATGTTTCAGTTGGACCACTTTTTTCCCTTTGTGGTACATGGCGCTGTAATAGTCACAAACGTCTAAGTACGTGGTATCACGTAACATTCCGCCAGTGCGGACGGTATTTGCTTCGTGATACTTTACCCGTGTTAAAATGGACCTTTTACCAATTGCGGAAAATATCGACATCGTGTTGATAACTGGCTATTGTGATCAAAATACCCAACGGGCGTGTGCTATGTATGCTGCTCGGTATCCTGGACGACATCATCCAAGTGTCCGGACCGTTCGCCGGATAGTTACGCTATTTAAGGAAACAGGAAGTGTTCAGCCAACATCTCTGGCGGTACACCGCAAGGTTACAGCCCTTCGATTGTGCCATTCCAGCACTAATCGAAGTGCTAGGTTTTTGAGGTGCCAGCCCGCCAGCCAGCCAGCCAGCCAGCAGCAGCAGCCCCGTCCGCGGCAGCAGCAGCAGCAGCTGCGGCGTTCCTGCCACCCTCCGTCGCCGTCGCCGTCGCCGTCGCCCTCGCCGTCGCCGTCCGACCCTGGTCTACGTCCGTCTTCATCTTCCCCCGTCTCCGTCTTTGCCTGTTCCCAGTTTGTGTCCTTTCTTTTTCGTCCTGTGCGTTTTTGTTTCTCCCTGTCGTCATGTCCGCCCCCACCACCACCGCCACAACTACCACCACCGCCATAGTTTATACTTCCCCTTCCGCCGCCTCCACCACTATAACATGGTGTGCCCAGTCACACCCCCCTCCTTCCATCCCACCTCTTCTCACTCTCCCTTCGCCCTCGCTCTTTGTCGCCCCCTCTCCAGCTTCTTCCTCCCGCCCCTCTCGATCTGATCCTTTCCCCCCACTCCCCCAGCCTGTCACTGCAGCTCCGGCTAGGGTGGTGGCCCGTCGGGCCACTGTCCATGCCCAGCTCTCCCCATCGCCTTCGCCATCACCGCCGCCACCGCCACCACCACCGCCACCATCACCGGCACCGTCACCGTCACTGCCACCGCCACCGTCACCGTCACCGCCACTGCCACCGTCACCGTCACCGTCACTGCCACCACCACCGTCACTGCCACCGCCACCATCACCGTCACCGTCACCGTCACCGTCACCGTCACCGTCACCACCACCGTCACCACCACCGTCACTGTCACCGTCACCGCCACCGCCACTGTCACCGTCACCGTCACCGTCACTGTCACCGCCACTGTCACTGTCACCGTCACCATCACCACCACCGTCACTGTCACCATCACCGCCGCTGCCACCGTCACCATCACCATCACCGCCACCGCCACCGTCACCGTCACCGTCACCGCCACCACCACCGTCACCGTCACCGTCACCTTCACCGTCACCGTCACCGTCACCGTCACTGTCACCGTCACCGTCACCATCTCCGGCGCCGACTACTGCGTCCACGCCGGGACCTGTCCCTTCCCACCACCTCCCTATAGCTCCCGTCCCTCATATCACCACCCGCCCTTCTGCCACCATTAAACACCCTAGTGGCACCACCACCTCCTCCGCTCCCAAAAAGGCCCTGCCCCGTCCTCCATCCCCTCCCACAGAGTGCCATGGATGTCTCCCCACCTGGCCCTGCTCCCTCCGCCTCCTCCTCCTCCTCCTCCTCCTCACCCCCTGTTTATACAAATACCTCCTCTCCCGTCCCGATCCTTCCCTTCTCGAGGCCCGGAATCTCTCCCTCCTCCTCCGCCAACACTTCCCTGGTGCCCCCATCTCTCTCCTTACTCTCAGACGGGATTCTGTTCTCATCTCCTCCCCCAGCCCAACCCTCCATACTGACATCCTCTCCCGCCTCCCCATCACCCGATTTGGCCCCAACGCCTCTCTCACCCCTGCTCCTTCTCCGTCTCCTACCCGCCAACCCCAACCCCCACGTCACCCGTCAACCCTCACCACCGTGATCACTCGGCTCAGTCCGTCGATCATGGAGGAGGAGGTGTTGGCGGAGCTCAAGGCGCATCCCACACTGGAGGTGCGGGCGGTCCGCCGTATTTTCAACTCGGCCGGCCCCACCCGCCTTATGTGGGTTTTCTCCGAGGACGCCCCCTCCATTGACCATCTCCTGAAGGAGGGTGCCATCCTCTTCAACCAGCGCTACAAGGTCGACCCCTCCCGTTCCTTTCCTCAATCCCTGCGCTGCCAGAGGTGTCTGCGCTATAACGCACACCCCACCGCTGAGTGCCGTGAGGCCCCCACCTGCCCGCATTGTAGGCAAGCGCACTTCCTCCGGCAGTGCCCTAACCTTCAATCCCCTCCCTCCTGCAATACCTGCAATCTCCCCCATCCCACCTACTCCCAAAAGTGTAAAGCCCGACCCCCTCCGACCACTACTGAACTCACCATACCTGTCTGTCCTCTGGACGCCACCACCCCTCCTGGCAATTCCCTTCGTCCCCCCCCCCCACCGCTGAGGACATCATCAGGTTCCTCACCATCGTCCTTCAGAATGTTCATCCCTTTCAGCGCCCCCACACCCTCCAACAGATCTCCCTCGCCGCCCATTCCATTTTCCACCTCAAAATGTACGCCACCTACTCCAACAACCAGGCTCATTTCACCTCCTCCCCTCTTGACACCCTCGTCTAAATCCCTGTCATGGCGTGACAGCACCGTATCCTTTTCAACAATATCTGCTCCCTTCCTGCCAACAAGAACCTCTTCCTGCACACCCTTGCCACCCACCGCGTGGATGCCTTCCTCCTCAATGAAACCTTCCTCCAACCCCACCACTCCATCCACACCTCATCCTATCTCCTCCACCGCTCCGATAATCCCCTCCCAATTGCGCGTGGCGGAGTTGCCATTGGTCACCACCGCCAGATCCCCGTTCGGCTCCAACCTCTCCTTCCCGACCCCACCGAACACCTGATCCTTAGTCTCTTCTTCCGCGGCCTTACCGCTACCTGCGCCACTATCTATGTCCGCCCCAACGCTCCTATTCCCTTCGACTTCCTCTCCAACATCGACTGTACCTTCTCCTGCTACGTGATCGCCGCCGACCTCAACATCCATAGTCGTTCCGCTGCCCAGTTACAGCGGTGGCATCGGTTCCTCTCCTCCCTTCAAGGCGACCTCATCCCCGTCCCCCAGCACACCCGTCCCGAATCCAACTCCACTCTCGATGTTCTTCTCTCCTCCCCCAACCTCCTTGGTCGCATAACGGTGGATATCCTGGAGCCTATTGGTAGTGACCATCTCCCTGTCCTCCTCACCGTTTCAGACGGCCGTCGCCCCCGCCCCGACCCTCGTAATGACCCTCCCCCTAAGTTTGTCCATGACTATTTCCATGCCAACTGGAATGCTTACCGGGATACCCTCTCCACCCAGGTCGATGGCCACCCTTTCACCTACCACCACCCAGATGATGTCACCCATGCCGCCTCCTTTCTCAAGCAGACCTTGTCTGAGGCTGTGGAGGCCCACGTCCCAACTGTCGCCATCCACCCCCACCGTCCTACCTTACCCCCACAGGCCGTCCTCCTCCTCTGTGAATCCCGCCATCTCTACCATGCCTTCCTCCGCACGCGTGACTCGGACACCCTACGACGCCACCGGCAACTCCAGTGACACATTCGTAATTTGCTCACGGCTAAGAAATGCCGGGACTGGCGACAGACATGCACCCGTTTAAATGCTACCCTACCTATCAACTCGTCCAAGTTCTGGTCAGCCTTCCGTCGCCTTACCAGAACTAAGCCCTCCCCCTACTATCCTCTTCTCCGTGATGATCACCCCTTCCCTGACGCCCTTAGTAAGGCCAATCACTTTGCCTCGTACCTGTCTGATGTGTTTTCCATCCCCTATGAGCCCCAGTTCGATTACTCCCTCTTCCCAGATATCCGTGATCAAACTGACACCTCTGTCCCTCCCCTCGCTCCTGGTTTTCAGTACTTGGACAAAATTGCACACACGGAACTCAATGCCCCTATCACTACACAGGATCTCATTGCTACACTCCGCACAAAACGCAACACCGCTCCTGGTCATGATCGTGTCACCTACCGTCACCTTCGTGAAGCTCCTGTCTCTTTCCTCTCCACCCTGGCCAGGCTCTACAATGTAGTCCAGTCCACTGGTTACTACCCCGACCTGTGGAAAACCTCCCGTATCCTCATGTTCCTGAAACCTGGCAAACCGCCGTCCGTCGTCTCCTCCTACCGTCCCATCAGCCTTACCTTGGTCTTCAGCAAGGTCCTGGAATCTATCCTCCCCCAACGCATCCACCAGCATCTCCGCCAGCACCGCCTCCTTCCCATTACCCAATGTGGCTTTCGGCCGTCCTTCTCTTCCGACGACCTAATCCTTCACCTCATTCATCTCCTTTCCGACCAGCTTAATTCCCGTCGCTCCACAATCTTCCTCTCCCTGGACCTCGAACGTGCTTATGACCGCGTATGGCATTCCGGTCTCCTCTTCAAACTCCAAACCTTCGCCCTTCCCATTAACTATGTCCATCTGATCGGCTCCTTTCTCTCCCGCCGTCCTTCCTATGTCACCATCCATAACACAGATTCCTACACCTTTTTCCCCTCCGCCAGTGTGCCCCAGTGTGTCCCCCCTTCTGTATTTTTTGTACACGGCGGACATGCTGCTGCCGTCACCCCCTGTCCACCTTCTCCAGTTTGCCGATGACACTGCCTTCATTGCCCTTGCCCCCACCCTGCAGCGCTGCCAACACCTTCTCCAATCCCATCTTGACCGGTTCACCGCTTGGTGCAACCAGTGGTTGCTCAAGGTCAATCCCTCAAAAACCCAGGCGATCATTGTCGGCAAAACCACCCCTTCCTTCCGCCTCCTTGATTTCTATCTCACCACCTATGGCCGTCCTATCGCCCTCACTCCCACCCTTAAGTACCTTGGCGTCGCCCTCGACCGTCGGCTCTCCTGGACTCCCCACCTCCGGACAATCCAAGCCAAGGCACACTCCCGACTCAGTCTCCTCAAGCTCCTCTCCGGCCGTACGTGGGGGTCTGGACCCCTCCACCATCCTCCACACCTATAAATCCCTCATCCGCCCTATCCTTTGTTATGCCTATCCAGCTTGGATCTCCACCCCACCTACCTTTTACAAATCCCTCCAAATCCTTGAATGCCATGCTCTCCGCCTCGCCTATCGCATCCGTCTCCCCTCCCCCACGTGGATCATGTACGATCTCCTCCCCTTCCCCCACCTCCTCCTTTTCCTTGAAAGGATATGGATCCTGTACACCTCCCGTAAACACGATCCTCCTCACCCGCTAGTTTCCCCAATCCTCTCCCACCCCCACCCGCTGCCGCGCCTGTATGCCCACGTCCCACCCGGTCTCAATCTCTCCACCCTCCTTACCCTCTCCCAAGGTGGCTTCCGCCAGCTCCCTCTCCCTGATGATGTCCTCCTCCCCTCCATCTACCCCTCCTACCAAATTTGATCCTCCCTCCCTCTTCCGTTTTTTTGCTCCTTTGGGCACCCTCCCACCCTTCTCTCCCTCTTCCCTCCATCCTCCATTTCTCCCCACTCCTTCCCGGGCTTCCCCTCCCCTGTTCCTCTCCTCCTCCCCACCTTCTCCTCAGCCATTGGCATCCTTGTTCTCCCCTCTCCACCACCTCACCCTTCTTCCCCTCTTGGCAGGTCCCTGGACTCATACACGCCAAGTGGCCATTCGCGCGCCGGAGATCATCGCCATCAGTGTCTCGTGTGTGCCATCATGTTTAGTGTTCAGTGTTCCCGTCACACTCCATCGTTCACCTGTGCCATCACCATCTTCAGTGTTAGTGCATCGTGACAACAGTTTGTAGTGTGGATTATCGTCGAGTGTGAACGGCTCCGTGTTTGTCTTTATGTGTCTACTGTTTTATTACCCACCGTTATGTCACATCTGAGTATTCTTTCTGTTCTTTATTTATCTACTCTATGGCTGAAGAGCGGCGTAACATGCTGCTGACAGCCTGCCTGTTTGTACGGGTTTGAAAATAACAATAAAGAAAAAAAAAAGTTCAGCCAACCCCTCTCCCCCACCTCACCCTTATTCCCCTCTTGGCAGGTCCCCGGACTCGCACACGCTACGTGGACTTTCGCGCGCCGGAGATCATCGCCATCCGTGTCTCGTGTGTGCCGTCGTGTTTAGTGTTCAGTGTTCACCGTCACACTCCATCGTTTACCAGTGCCATCGTCATCTTCAGTGTTTGTGCTTCGTGTCAACAGTTTGTAGTGTGGATTGTCATCGAGTGTGAACGGCTTAATGTTTTTTTATGTTCCTGTGTCTACTGTTTTTCCCGCCGTTTTTCCAAGTCATGTATCTTCTCTGTTTATATCATTGTACTATCTTTGTCTGAATAGCAGCGTATTGTGCTGCTGCCAGCCTACCTGATCTACAGGTTTTAAAATCACAATAAAGAAAAAGAAAAAAAAAAACAAAAAAAAAGTTCAGCCAAATGTGAAACGTCAACCACGACCTGCAACAAATGATGATGCCCAAGTAGGTGTTTTAGCTGCTGTCGCAGCTAATCCGCACATCAGTAGAAGACAAATTGCGCGAGAATCGGGAACCTAAAAAACGTCGGCGTTAAGAATGCTACATCAACATCGATTGCACCCGTACCATATTTCTATGCACCAGGAATTGCATGGTGTCGATTTTGAACGTCGTGTGCAGTTCAGTCACTGGGCACAAGAGAAATTACGGGACGATGACAGATTTTTTGCACGCGTTCCATTTAGCGACGATGCGTCATTCACCAACAGCGGTAACGTAAACCGGCATAAGATGCGCTATTGGGCAACGGAAAATCCACGATGGCTGCGACAAGTGGAACATCAGCGACCTTGGCGGGTTAATGTATGGTGCGGCATTATGGGAGGTGGGATAATTTGCCCCCATTTTATCGATGGCACTCTAAATGGTGTAATGTATGCTGATTCCCTACGTAATGGTTCAAACGGCTCTGAGCACTATGGGACTTAACTTCTGAGGTCATCAGTCCCATAGAACTTAGAACTACTTAAACCTAAGTAACCTAAGGACATCACACTCATCCATGCCCGAGGCAGTATTCGAACCTGCGACCGTAGCGGCTGCGCGGTTCCAGACTGAAGCGCCTAGAACCGCACGGCCAGGCTGGCCGGCCCTACGTAATGTTCTACCGATGTTACTACAAGATGTTTCACTGCATGACAAAATGGCGATGTACTTCCAACACGATGGATGTCCGGCACATAGCTTGCGTGCGGTTGAAGCGGTATTGAACAGCATATTTCATGACAGGTGGATTGGTCGTCGAAGCACCATATCATGGCCCGCACGTTCATCGGATCTGACGTCCCCGGATTTCTTTCTGTGGGGAAAATTGAAGGATATTTGCTATCGTGATCCATCAACAACGCCTGACAACATGTGTCAGCATATTCTCAATGGATGTGCGAACATTACGGAAGGCGAACTACTCGCTGTTGAAAGGAATGTCGTTACACGTATTGCCAAATGTATTGAGGTTGACGGACATCATTTTGAGCATTTATTGCATTAATGTGGTACACTCCTGGAAATTGAAATAAGAACACGGTGAATTCATTGTCCCAGGAAGGGGAAACTTTATTGACACATTCCTGGGGTCAGATACATCACATGATCACACTGACAGAACCACAGGCACATAGACACAGGCAACAGAGCATGCACAATGTCGGCACTAGTACAGTGTATATCCACCTTTCGCAGCAATGCAGGCTGCTATTCTCCCATGGAGACGATCGTAGAGATGCTGGATGTAGTCCTGTGGAACGGCTTGCCATGCCATTTCCACCTGGCGCCTCAGTTGGACCAGCGTTCGTGCTGGACGTGCAGACCGCGTGAGACGACGCTTCATCCAGTCCCAAACATGCTCAATGGGGGACAGATCCGGAGATCTTGCTGGCCAGGGTAGTTGACTTACACCTTCTAGAGCACGTTGGGTGGCACGGGATACATGCGGACGTGCATTGTCCTGTTGGAACAGCAAGTTCCCTTGCCGGTCTAGGAATGGTAGAACGATGGGTTCGATGACGGTTTGGATGTACCGTGCACTATTCAGTGTCCCCTCGACGATCACCAGTGGTGTACGGCCAGTGTAGGAGATCGCTCCCCACACCATGATGCCGGGTGTTGGCCCTGTGTGCCTCGGTCGTATGCAGTCCTGATTGTGGCGCTCACCTGCACGGCGCCAAACACGCATACGACCATCATTGGCACCAAGGCAGAAGCGACTCTCATCGCTGAAGACGACACGTCTCCATTCGTCCCTCCATTCACGCCTGTCGCGACACCACTGGAGGCGGGCTGCACGATGTTGGGGCGTGAGCGGAACACGGCCTAACGGTGTGCGGGACCGTAGCCCAGCTTCATGGAGACGGTTGCGAATGGTCCTCGCCGATACCCCAGGAGCAACAGTGTCCCTAATTTGCTGGGAAGTGGCGGTGCGGTCCCCTACGGCACTGCGTAGGATCCTACGGTCTTGGCGTGCATCCGTGCGTCGCTGCGGTCTGGTCCCAGGTCGACGGGCACGTGCACCTTCCGCCGACCACTGGCGACAACATCGATGTACTGTGGAGACCTCACGCCCCACGTGTTGAGCAATTCGGCGGTACGTCCACCCGGCCTCTCGCATGCCCACTATACGCCCTCGCTCAAAGTCCGTCAACTGCACATACGGTTCACGTCCACGCCGTCGCGGCATGCCACCAGTGTTAAAGACTGCGATGGAGCTCCGTATGCCACGGCAAACTGGCTGACACTGACGGCGGCGGTGCACAAATGCTGCGCAGCTAGCGCCATTCGACGGCCAACACCGCGGTTCCTGGTGTGTCCGCTGTGCCGTGCGTGTGATCATTGCTTGTACAGCCCTCTCGCAGTGTCCGGAGCAAGTATGGTGGGTCTGACACACCGGTGTCAATGTGTTCCTTTTTTCCATTTCCAGGAGTGTATTTACAGGTAATCACGTTGTAACAGCATGCGTTTTCAGAAATGATAAGTTCACAAAGATACATGCATCACATTGGAACAACCGAAATAAAATGTTCAAACGTACCTACGTTCTGTATTTTAATTTAAAAAACCTTCCTGTTACCAAATGTTCATCTAAAATTGTGTGCCATATGTTTGTGACTATTACAGTACCATCTATCACAAAGCGAAAAAAGTGGTTCAACTAAAAGATTCATATTTCTTTACGTACTACACGAACATGTAACTAAAAAAATGGGGGTTCCTATTTAAAAAAACGAAGTTGACATCGGTTTGACCTATGGCAGCGCCATCTAGCGGGCCAACCATAGCGCCATCTGGTTTCCAACTTTAAGCTAGACAAGTTTCGTTCTTTGTAGAAGGCCTTCCCTTCTCGACACACACACCAACCAATACCAAACCACTTCAACAAAACGTATAACAACCCAATTACCTCTGGGCGAGCCGCGACCACTAATCCCACAATACGGACGGGGTAACGGTTCCACAGATTCCCGAAAACTCAGCACCTACAATCTACTACTCTCTCTAACCAGGCTCATGGTGGATTTACCACAGCAAACTTTACGACCGAAACTGTTCACAAGACGACAATCAATTGATAGCTCGTGCACCTAAATTCGCTAGAACTAGTGTATCACCAGCGACTATACAGAAAATCCCACAGAATCCCTGTGTATTCCGTTACTCAACGTTGGGAGGAAACAACCGTCGCAGCCACGTATATGAGCAGGGGCCTAACAGACTAAATAGCCACGCGTACTCCTTTTCCTTCTTCATTTTCTGCAATTTTATATTGTCTCTTTACATCAGTTAAATTCAGTCTCTCCTCTGATAGCCAAAGATTTCTACTAGACCCTGACTTTTTACGTATTTGATCCTCTGCTGGCTTCACTGTTTCACCCGTGAATGCTTCCCATTCTTTTAGTCCATTCCTTTCCCTTGTTTCTGTCTATTGTTGTCTAATGTTCCCTACGAAACTGTCAACAAGCTGTGGTTCTTTCAACTTATCCACATCCCACCCCTCTAATTTCGTACGTTTATACAATTTGTTCAGTTTTAATCTACATTTCATAACCAACAAATGGTGGTCAGAGGCCACATCTGCCCCTGGGAATGTCTCAGAGTTTAAAATATGGTTCCGAAATCTCTCTTACAATTATACACACTTCAAAAAACGTTTTGCATCACCCCAGTTCTCAGAACTCCTGAAGATAGATGTTGCTGTGAGTATTGTATCCCTGACACCGTTCGTTTGACTGTTCAGAGATGTCACTAAACGCTCCAAAAGATGTAAACAACCATGCATGAGCAGTGCCTATTAGACGGAGTGGGTCCGACAGCTGATCAGTTCCACTCATTCCACCAGAAAGGAGGTACACGGCTCATGTTGTCTGTAGTTCAATCATGCCTAGACAGTCAATACCGCGGTTCGATCGCGTCCGCATTGTTACTTTGTGCCAGGAAGGGCTCTCAGCAAGGGAAGTATCCAGGTGTCTCGGAGTGAACCAAATCGATGTTGTTCGGAGATGGAGGAGATACAGAGAGACAGGAACTGTCGATAACATGCCTCGCTCAGGCCGCCCAAGGGCTACTACTGCATTGGATGACCTCTATCTACGGATTATGGCTCGTAGAAAACCTGACAGCAACGCCACCATGTTGAATGATGCTTTTCGTGCAGCCACAGGACGTCGTGTTACGACTCAAACTGTGCGCAATAGGCTGCATGATGCGCAACTTCACTCCCGACGTCCATGGCGACGTCGATCTTTGCAACCACGACGCCATGCAGCGCGGTACAGATGGGCCGAAGAACATGCCAAATGGACCGCTCAGGATAGGCATCAGGTTGTCGCATATACCTTCAACCAGACAATAGTCGGAGATGTGTTTGGAGGCAACTCGGTCAGGCTGAACGCCTTAGATACACTGTCCATCGAGTGCAGGAAGGTTCCATGCTGTTTTAGGGTGGCTTTTCGTGGGGCCGACGTACGCCACTGGTGATCATGGAAGGCGTTGTAACGGCTGTACGATACGTGAATGCACATCCTCCGACCGATAGTGCAACCATATCGGCAGCATATTGGCGAGGCATTCGTCTTCACGGATGACAATCCGCGCCCCCATCGTGGACATCTTGTGAATGCCTTCCTTCAGGATAACATCTCTCGACTGGAGTGGCCCGCATGTTCTCCAGACATGAACTCTATCGAACATGCCCGGGATAGATTGAAAAGGGCTGTTTATGAACGACCTGACCCACCAACCACTCTGAGGGATCTACGCCGAATCGCCATTGAGGAGTGGGACAATTTCGACAACAGTGCCTTGATGAAGTTGTGGATAGTATGCCACGACGAATACAGGCATGCATCAATGCAAGAAGACGAGTTACTTGGTGTTAAGGGTACCAGTGTGTACAGAAATCTGGAACACCACCTCTGAAGGTGTCGTTGTATGGTGGTACAACATGGAATGTGGGGTTTTCATGAGCAACAAAAAGGGCGGAAATGATGTTTATGTTGATCTCTATTCCAATTTTGTGTACAGTTTCCGGAACTTTCGGAACCGAGGTGATGCGAAACTTTTTTTGATGTGTGTATTTTCAATCGGAAACCTCCTAGTGACTTTAGGACTCTTCCATGTTCACAACCATCTTTATGATTCTTAAACCAACTGTTTGCGATGAATAAATCTCGCTCTGCGTAAAATTGAGGCGGGCTGCTTCCATTTTCATACCTTTCCCCCAGTTTATAGTTTCCGACTACCTTACCTTGTCTTCCTTTTCCAACTATTGAATTCCAGTCTGGACTGTGCGGAGGTTCGAGTCCTCCCTCGGGCATGGATCACACATCCTTAGGATAATTTAGGTTAAGTAGTGTGTAAGCTTAGGGACTGACGACCATAGCAGTTAAGTCCCATAAGATTTCACACGCATTTGAACATTTCAATTCCAGTCCCTTGTCACAACTAAATTTTCCATCTGTTAAGTATCTGAGTAAGTTCTTTTATCTCATCATACATTCTTCCAATCGCTTTATCACCTGATACGCTAGCTGGCATCTAAACTTGTTTCGATGGTGGTTGTCGACTTCGTATCTGTCTTTGCTACGATAACATTTTCACTGTACCATTGTGCTCTTCATAGAAGCTTACCAGCATTTCTGTTTTATTATTTATTATTAAAGCTATTCCCGTATTAGCCCTGTTTGATTTTGTTTTTATGAACCTGTGCTCACCTGAACAGAAGTCCTGTTATTTCTGCAATCGAACTTCACTTATTGCCATTCTATCTAACTTTAACCTACCCATTTCCCTTTTAAACATTCTAACATGCCTGCCTGATTAAGATATGTAACAGTCCACGCTCAGACCCGTAGAATGCCAGTTTTCTACTTTCTGATGCTGTCTCCGTCCCTATCTTCCTACCGGAATATTTTGTCCAAGAAGATGCCAACACTATTTACCATACAGAGATCTGAATGCCATTGGGAAAAATAACGGCTGTAGATTCACTTTGCTTTCAGCAGTTCGCAGTATCCCTCTCGGCAAGGTCCGTGGTTCACGGCCGTGTGCTCCGCTTCCAGTCACCCCGTAGTCGACAGTAAAATACCTATACTTAGATTATATGATGGTTCTCCTCCAGAACAGGCCATGAAGCCCCAATGGCACCGACCGGCTTCCGTGTCATCCTGAGCCCACAGTCGTCACTGGATGCGGATATGGAAGGGCATGTGGTCAACACACCGCTCTCCCGGCCGTATGTCAGTTTCCGAGATCGGAGACGCTACTTCTCAATCAAGTAGCTCCTCAGTGTGCCTCACAAGGGCTGAGTGCACCCCGCTTGCCAACAGCGCTCGGCAGACAGGACGGTCACCCACCCAAGCGCTAGCCCAGCCCGACAGCGCTTAACTTCGGTGATCTGACGGGAACCGGTGTTACCACTGCGGCAAGGCCGTTGGCTTATGGTTTTACTTAGTTAGATTTGAAAGTGAAAAGTGATTTCACCCTGTGATCTTTCCAGTTTCTTGGTGCTTATTTAGTGCGATTTGTGCTTATTTAGCGCTATTTGGCTATTCTATTTATTTCTGCGGATTCAGTAGCATTTAAACTACAGGCGTTAATTTTTAGGATGTTTCTTTTGAAATCTATTTTAAACAATGTATTGTATTCTTTAGTCACGTTAGGTATGTTCTGTATTTCCTTCCTATCTAAATTTCACAAATATATCTTGATATCCTCAATTTCGTCATTGATTCGGTCTCAACATTTGCTCACATCTAGTCCCTTCCTTTCTTCGTTTGTTTACCAGTTTGGCCGTAATTGCTTAATAATTACTGAAAGTATTTTAAATACGTCTTTGTCACCAAACGCGTTTCATTTATGTAAATAAAACATCATCAGTGGTATGTAATGGAAGTTATTTACAATTTCTCTTGTTTTTCAGATAAAAAAACGATTCCCTAGAAAATTTATTGATTTTACTTGTGGTATTTCATGCCTAGTTCTCGCTTATACGAGAAAGCGCCGCCTGCTTGCACCATTTTCGATATCTACATGGATACTCTGCAAATCACATTTAAGTGCCCAGCAGAGGCTTCGTCGAACCGCCTTCACAATAATTCTCTATTATTCCAATGTCGCAGAGCGCGCGTAAAAAATGAACACCAATTTCTTTCAGTGCGAGATCTGATTCCCCTAATTTTAAGATGATGATCGTTTCTCCCTATGCAGGTCAGAGTTAACAAAATATTTTCGCATTCGGAGGAGAAAGCTGGTGACTGAAATTTCGTGAGAACATTCCACCTCAACGAAAAACGCTTTTGTTTTAATTATGTCCACCCAAAATCTTGTATCATGTCCGTGACACTGTCTCCCATATTTCTGAATTATACAAAAAATGGTGCTCTTCTTTGAACTTTCTGGATATACTGATTGAATCCTGTCTGGTATGGGTCCTAGATTTCGCAGCAGCAGTGCAAAAAAGGACGGACAAGCGTAGTGTAGGCAGTGTCTGTAGTAAATCTGTTACATTTTCTAAGTGTTCTGTTAATAAAACGCAGTCTTTGGTTTGCCTCCCCCACGACATTATCTATATATTCTTTCCAATTTAAGTTGTTCATAATTGTCTTTCCTAGACGTTTAGCTGAATTTACGGCCTTTAGGTTTGATTGATTTATCGTGTAACCGAAGTTAAGCGGATTCCTTTTGGCACTTATGTCGATGACCTCACACTTTTCATTATCTAAGCTCAATTGCAAACTTTTGCACCACACAGATAACTTGCCTATATAGTTTTGCATTTGGCTTTGATCTTCTGACGAGTTTACTAGGCTATAATCGACAGCATCATCTGCAAAAAATCTAAGATGGCTACTGAGATTGTCTCCTATATAGTTTATATAGATAAGAAACAGCAGAGGGCCTATAACACTACCTTTCGGAATGCTAGAACTCATTTCTGTTTTACTCGATGACTTTGCGTCAGTTACTACGAAGTGTGACCTCTCTGACAGGAAATCACGAATCCAGTCACATAACTGAGACGTTATTCCATAAGCACGCAATTTCACTACAAGCCGCCCGTGTGCCAGAAGCCTTCTGGAAATCTAGAAATACGAAATAAATTTGAAATCACTTGGCAGTAACATTCAACACTTCGTGTGAGTAAAGAGTTAGTTGTGTTTCACAATAACGATATTTTCTAAATCCATGTTGATTGTGTGCAATAGACCATTCTCTTCGAGGTAATTCGTAACGTTCGAACACAATATAAGTTCCAAAGCCCCGCTGCATATCGACTTTAATGATTTGGAACCGTAATTCAGTGGATTACTCAAAAATGGCTCTGAGCACTATGGGACTTAACAGCTGTGGTCATCAGTCCCCTAGAACTTAGAACTACTTAAACCTAACTAACCTAAGGACATCACACACATCCATGCCCGAGGCAGGATTCGAACCTGCGACCGTAGCAGTCGCGCGGTTCTGGACTGTGCGCCTAGAACCGCGAGACCACCGCGGCCGGCGTGGATTACTCCTGCTGCCTTTTTTGAATATTGGTGAGACCTGTGCGACTTTCCATTCTTTGGGTACGGATATTCCGTCGAGATAGCGGTTTTAAATGATTGTTAATTATAGAGCTGTTGCATTAGCATACTCTGAAAGGAGTATTCCTTCACTTGGCAGTGCCTATTCTGGCCTAGTCCCACATTGCCTTGCAATAGTATGCATTTCTTGATGTGAAGCACAACATGATGTACTCCACTACTGATTGCATATTTCTGGCTAAATATGTCACGTGTGGATTGTAGAAGGTTAACAACTTTACCGCTAGTTTTTCCTTCCATCTAAAAATGTTCTCTTTTTCTGCGATTCGTCGTATGTAAGTTATGTCGTTTAATTATGTTACTATGCATTTATTTCCTGTGAAAGAGAAACGAAGGAGTAGTGATGGAGTTGGATTTCTAAATGGTGAGAAGATGGGAGAGAGCCGGGAGAGGAGGGCCAAGATGCGTGAACAGCGAATCCAAGTCAGTGGAACGAGTAAGTTGGAGGAAAACGGGTGAGGAGCAAGAGTTGAAATGAAAGGGGGGAGAGGTAGAGCGAGAGTGAGGAATGCTAAAGAAAAAATGTTTTTTTCTCATTACGTTATTTTTAAAAGCTTTGAAATAATGTTTCGTTACCAATATTTTTCAGAACATTGAGTAACTTTTTAATTTTTGTTTTGTTATGTATATAAACAACTTAACTTGAAACTTAACTAATCTTGCTCATGTTTATTGTATAGCTAGAGAAGGCCGAAATGCACGTGTTAAACTCAAGCAGTCTGGCGTGACGGGCAATTCTCACGCGAATGTCTAATAGCACACCGCGGGCATGATTTTATCACTGCATTTGCGTGCTTGCGCGGCACACGTGGATGCACGGACATGCGCGAGGGCTGTTGACAGTTCCGTGCAGCTCGCCCGGCGGGCCGGTTAACGTGACACACAGCTGGCGAAGTTTCAAATGATTCCTGAGCAAAGTCAAGTGTGTCTTGCCTATCCAATATGTCTATCACTTGTTGAAGGGAGGGATTGACTAGTTTCAAAATCTGTTCCCTTATGCGAACATCAGAAACGTTCTGTGCAATTGCATCACGCAACATAGTATCGCAATAAGGGAGTCCACATTCACATTCAAAAGCACAATCCCTAGTAAGGCCTTGCAGTGTTGCAACCCACTCCCGATTAGTCTGACTGGCCGTACGTTTGGTACGAAAGAACGTATACCTTTTGGCAACTACATTGACTGATTCTTTGAAATAGGCATCTAAAGCAGACAAAATTTCGTCGTAGGACAGAGTTGCTACGTCGCGTCGGGGAAACAATTTCACTATCACACGGTAGGTGGACACACCGACACAAGAAAGGAGATGAGGCTGCCGCTCGTTACCTTGAATTCTGTAGGCGGCGAGACGGAATCCAAATTGGCGTGACCACACCGTCCATGTTTCCACTTCTGCTTGAAACGGACGAAACTGGGGTACAACTGCGGGTTGTGGCTGCAGTAGCGGTGGAGCGGCGGCGGCCGCATCGGTTTGCAGTGCACGTTGACCCTGGACGAGCTGTCCAAGGGCATCCAATAAGGCCTGCGTCTGCTGATTCTGCAAGCGATAAAATTCGGACAGTACATCTGTAGATTGTGGCGAAGCCATGATACAAGTAAATGAGTGCAATACGAACGCGAAATCCTCTTTTAAGCCTCGTCGCCAATATGAAGTGTCGGCAGAATTGCCAACACTGTTTTTAGAGGAGACCGAAATGCACGCTATAAGCTCACGCAGGCGGGCGTGAGGTCTGAAACAGGATACGTAATGAATGCTATAAAGAAAAGTACGTAGCTTCTGGAATACTTAACTTTAATCCACATTTGTAGAACATCGCTCTTGATGATACATTAAACATTAATAGAATTTCAATATGTATACTGGAGAGGGCGCCTTGCTAGGTCGTAGCAAATGTAGCTGAAGGCTATGCCCACTATCGTATCGGCAAATGAGAGCGTAATTCTCAGTGAACCATGGCTAGCAACGTCGGCTGTACAACTGGGGCGAGTGCTAGTACGTCTCTCGAGACCTGCCGTGTGGTGGCGCTCGGTCTGCAATTGAATACGGCGCCTTTCTGAGTCACGCGCCGCCGATCGCTTCCCGTGACCAGATGTCCTCCGCCATGGAACTCTTGCCCGCTCCGGAACAGCTGTCGTCTTCGCCAGTCGGGTGCTTCGACTCAATGGAGGTCGACCCTTCGGCCCCTCCTGACTATCTACGGGCGCGTACACCTCATGTTGGCGTGCACCCTGGACTAGGTTTTCAGGCGTTTCCTAGCTCCCCTCGGACCGAATGGCCGGGTGCGGGTGGCACAGCCTCGCCTGTTGTTAGGCTCCCCACCTCGTCGCATACGTCAACATGGGGTCCTCCCCACGGCGGGAGGAAGCCTTATAACACAACCGTTCGCCGATTTGCGGGGGAGGAATGTGGTGTCACCGCCAGACACCACACTTGCTAGGTAGTAGTTTTTAAATCGGCCGCGGTCCGCTAGTATACGACGGACCCGCGTATCGCCACTGTCTGTAATTGCAGACCGAGCGCCACCACACGGCAGGTCTCGAGAGACGTACTAGCATTCGCCCCAGTTGTACAGCCGACGTTGCTAGCCATGGTTCACTGAGAATTACGCTCTATTTTCCGAGACGATAGTGGGCATAGCCTTCAGCTACATTTGCTACGACCTAGCAAGGCGCCCTTACCAGTATAGATATTGAAATTCTATTAATGTTTAATGTATCATCAAGAGCGATGTTCTACAAATGTGGATTAAAGTTAAGTATTCCAGAAGCTACGGACTTTTCTTTATAGCATTCATTACGTATCCTGTTTCAGACCTCACGCCCGCCTGCGTGAGCTTATAGCGTGCATTTCGGTCTCCTCTAAAAACAGTGTTGTCAATTCTGCCGACTCTTCAATGTTAATACCTTTCACTATTGTGTTTGTATTGTGGTGTTCCTGTTCATGGTGATCTGTAAATATTGAGTGGTTTCTAACGTATTTCCATGCTCTGATGTATTCTTTCAAAATCAAATGTGAGTGAAATTTTATGGGACTTAACTGCTAAGGCCATCAGTTCCTAAGCTTACACACTACTTAACCTAAATTATAATAAGGACAAACACACACACACACATGCCCGAGGGAGGACTCGGCCTGTCCCGCGCGGCTGATGTATTTTTTACACCTTGTGCTAAATGTCCTGCCAGTCATCACAATGTAGATTCTTTCACGGTCCCTGGAACTGAGCTGATAGATATCAAATTGTTGGTATCTGTCTGGTTTTGTCTTCAGTTCAAGAATGTGTTTCTGTAATTACTTATTTCTTTTTTAGGCAACGTCTTTTGAATATATTACCTATTTTGTATGTGAGTTTATTGTGGTAGGTCATTGTACGCCACTTTCTTGTGATGATGGTGTTTGTATGTGTTGATGTGATTTGGTTTGTTTGTTTTATTATTTATGTCGTTATTTTTCTGTTACGTTTATCTGCTAATGTGTCTTTTTATAATGTTATCATCTTTGTAGCGGTAATGAGAAGCGTATAGTTGAATGTGATTGCGTTTGTTTGGCATGTATCTGACCGCAGCTTGTTTGTGATTCTGTGGGGGTTTGAACTTGCATTTATTATTGTGTGTGTTGTTATGGATTTTCTGCGTTCCGTTCTATAGGTCTTAATAACTGCTGTGCAAGTCCAAATGCAACATAATTTTGGCTTGAGAAAATGAGGTAAATGATACGTATATCTGTCTCAGAAGGACTTCAAAAACCAGCGATGTTTCTATTAACACAGACCAATACTTCACTAGGCTAATTGATGTGAGTGATTCTTTGTATTTTAATTACTCCTTGTTTTTCCTGTTTCAGTAAGGTGCAAGGGACCCCTTAAACTCGGTGGTTCTGTCCAGCGCCTGGGTTGCCTCAGCCTACTTCGCCCCTGCTTGAGGAATATTTCCGGCCATCTAATAAAATGTGATGGGTGATGTACAACAGACTTTATATCGTGTGGCAAATCAACCAACGTCTTAGAATATTACCAACTTTTGCAACAGCGGTAATCAGTCTTATATATTATCTTCATAATTTTGTTCTGGAGTTGTGATGTTTTTTTAATCTGAAATATTCTCGTTAATTTCAAAATGTGGAAACTGCATTCTTTGGGTAAGAAGAATCCAACACATGTGATTTTTCAGAGATGTCCTACGAATATGGTACGTTAACGAACTATTCCGTGTACACAAAGTATTCAGCAGACTCGGTTTTATTTCTTCTTCAAAAGACATGCACATTTGCTGACGTAACCGTAACATACGGGAGATAGTACTGCCACAAGAGACCCACTAGCAGTAGTAAAATAAATACGTGTGTTCGGTTCCTATACCCCCGTACAATGTTTTGACAGATTTTGCTCATAACTGGCCAAATTTCCTTTTATGTAGCATACAATATTCGACCGACAAGACTAGATTCAGCGGAGGGCTCCAATAGTTTGCTGTGCGTACTTCTCTTTGAAAGACTCAGTGCATCTTCACTGAATCTAGAACATTGTTTGGAATGGCAACCAACAAAAGCAGCCGGACATCCAGCTACAACAGTCTGTACTATCACCAACCCACTTTTCCCACTCCACTTATTTTCACTCTTTAAAGTGTTTAGTATCTCGGACAGGTATTGAGCTTTTGCGGTTGCAGTTATGTTCTTACGAAAGAGACAATTCTCCACAACACAATTACCATGTAAGATCAAGTGTGCACCCTTGTTATTAAATATGGCCTTAAGGAGCTGAAACATAAATTTCCTTTCTCTTTTTCAAATATTTGTGTCATTTAACATAGTTTTCTCGTCAACTCGCCAATCGTGAATTTTAATAACTGTGGGATAATATACGCGTGTTTGTTGTTGAAGAGAAAAATACACTCCTGGAAATGGAAAAAAGGAACACATTGACACCGGTGTGTCAGACCCACCATACTTGCTCCGGACACTGCGAGAGGGCTGTACAAGCAATGATCACACGCACGGCACACCGGACACACCAGGAACCGCGGTGTTGGCCGTCGAATGGCGCTAGCTGCGCAGCATTTGTGCACCGCCGCCGTCAGTGTCAGGCAGTTTGCCGTGGCATACGGAGCTCCATCGCAGTCTTTAACACTGGTAGCATGCCGCGACAGCTTGGACGTGAACCGTATGTGCAGCTGACGGACTTTGAGCGAGGGCGTATAGTGGGCATGCGGGAGGCCGGGTGGACGTACCGCCGAATTGCTCAACACGTGGGGCGTGAGGTCTCCACAGTACATCGATGTTGTCGCCAGTGGTCGGCGGAAGGTGCACGTGCCCGTCGACCTGGGACCGGACCGCAGCGACGCACGGATGCACGCCAAGACTGTAGGATCCTACGCAGTGCCGTAGGGGACCGCACCGCCACTTCCCAGCAAATTAGGGACACTGTTGCTCCTGGGGTATCGGCGAGGACCATTCGCAACCGTCTCCATGAAGCTGGGCTACGGTCCCGCACACCGTTAGGCCGTGTTCCGCTCACGCCCCAACATCGTGCAGCCCGCCTCCAGTGGTGTCGCGACAGGCGTGAATGGAGGGACGAATGGAGACGTGTCGTCTTCAGCGATGAGAGTCGCTTCTGCCTTGGTGCCAATGATGGTCGTATGCGTGTTTGGCGCCGTGCAGGTGAGCGCCACAATCAGGACTGCATACGACCGAGGCACACAGGGCCAACACCCGGCATCATGGTGTGGGGAGCGATCTCCTACGCTGGCCGTACACCACTGGTGATCTTCGAGGGGACACTGAATAGTGCATGGTACATCCAAACCGTCATCGAACCCATCGTTCTACCATTCCTAGACCGGCAAGGGAACTTGCTGTTCCAACAGGACAATGCACGTCCGCATGTATCCCGTGCCACCCAACGTGCTCTAGAAGGTGTAAGTCAACTACCCTGGCCAGCAAGATCTCCGGATCTGTCCCCCATTGAGCATGTTTGGGACTGGATGAAGCGTCGTCTCACGCGGTCTGCACGTCCAGCACGAACGCTGGTCCAACTGAGGCGCCAGGTGGAAATGGCATGGCAAGCCGTTCCACAGGACTACATCCAGCATCTCTACGATCGTCTCCATGGGAGAATAGCAGCCTGCATTGCTGCGAAAGGTGGATATACACTGTACTAGTGCCGACATTGTGCATGCTCTGTTGCCTGTGTCTATGTGCCTGTGGTTCTGTCAGTGTGATCATGTGATGTATCTGACCCCAGGAATGTGTCAATAAAGTTTCCCCTTCCTGGGACAATGAATTCACGGTGTTCTTATTTCAATTTTCAGGAGTGTATCAATTTTGTTTTTTAAATGAAAGGAGAAACAGAACTGAATATTATCTAATATCACAGCAACTCAACCCCTCAGTCTCACTACTAAAGACTTTAATATAAGAGAATTATATCTTTGAACATAGCTGCTAAGGTTCAGTGACCGTGTCAGAATTATATTGTAACAAATAAGCCCTCGGTCACAAATATTAAGTCAAAATTGACCTGGTTTCGACGCTACTATGAGCGTCGTCTTCAGAATTAAACTAACTGTTCTAAAACATATTAGGTATATAATACATTAATAAAATTAAAGTTTGTACTGACTGGAAAGAGATGCACTACTTACAAGTATGTTGCCTTCTCTACTAATAATAATTTGAAGAGACACTTCATTCATAATTTGAAATCCATTCGCTCCCCTACAGAAAGTTCTGGCGTTTATAAGATCATCTGTGATACCTGCTCCTCCTATTATATAGGACAAACTGGACGTGCTTTCACCATCAGATATAAAGAACATCTTTTGAGAAAGAAAGGCAGCAGTCCCCCAAATTCATCCTTTGCCGATCATCTCTTAATTACTGGACACGTGCCTAAAGCCATAGGCGATAGCAATATTCTGCATACCGAAAAGAAGGGGCGTAGGTTAAATGTTTTAGAGGAATCGGAGATTTTCAAACATCTCTCTCGTCATGATGGCCTCATTCTCAACGAACAGCTGCAGCTGCGAAATAAAAACTTTTTCGACTGTATAAAGCCTTTGCTTGATCTTTGATTCAGATTTCCTCATGCAGTTTACCGAAATGTTGTTTTTCTGTTACATCTTTGCCGTTTTCTTGAATGTCATAACTGACGTTTCTTACGTTACAAAATGTATCTCTGTTTAAAGCAGATAAATATATAACTTCATCCTATTATTATTAGAGCTTACGTTATGTCTGAATCAACTGCATCACAATTTCATGTGTCTAAGTTTGAATGTACAGTAGCCTAGTTGTTTCTGCGGCTACTAGATGGCGCTTGTAGCAACACCACGTTTACTTGCCCACACTTTCTAACGTGGGAACCTCAGTCTTGTTGCAGCCCTTGTTCACTCAAGTACGAGCAGCCCTTAGCGGCTCGCCATCTTATTTACAACTATTCATGACGTCGCCTTTCCGGTTTAGATTTTTTTAAATGTGACTTGTAAGTGCTGCATCTCTTTCCAGTCAGGACAAACTTTAATTTTATTAATTTATTATGTACCTAATATGTTTTAGAACAGTTAGTTTAATTCTGAAGACGACGCTCATAGTAGCGTCGAAACCAGGTCAATTTTGACTTAATATTTGTGACCGAGGGCTTATTTGTTCTAATATAAGAATTATGTCTCTTTCGTCTACAACAATAACTGCAGTGTGCTCAAAACAATTTCAACTCGTTCCACAGAGTTAAACTATACCACGTGCAAATGATATGTTGGAATAAGGATTTTCGAAAACTTTGTTTTTTAACAGTGACTTACTTTCTTATGTCACCGGATTTCAATTCAAATTGCATTTGATATGATTTAACAAATGCAATTAATACTGAAGTCCACACAGTCTCCTATAATTATATTTATCAGAGAAGTAAAATTAACGTACTAACGGTTGTCGTAGGCGAACAGCTACAATAATACGGCAGAATTTGTTAAGTTCGGGCTTAAATACACAGAGTGTTTCGATGTCCTTGCATTAAACGTCTAGGCATGATCCATCACCTCATGGGGAACAGCTTCTGATAGACACAAATATTTGCTTACGCTTTCCGCAGACAGTCATTCGTCTGCCTTGGGACGACGAGATGTCTGCGAAATAGCAGGATCAACTAAACAGGTCTGCTGCATCTGCATACTGCTTACCCCAGTAAACTGATACAGTGATTTTACGGCCTATACTGTTTCAGGTGGAGCAGGCGTCTGGATTATAAACACTACTCATTGTATAGATAGGTCGCAGAGTGCCTAAGGTCTACTGCGTCGCACGGGCGTAGTCAGTGATATGATAAGACACTTGGCGTTACTGGGAAGAGTCAGCGAACATTTTAACTCTCACGAAAGTTGTTCCTCATTACGTAACCTGTCACACCAAGAAGTTTGATGCAAAGACTTTGATTACTCAGTATGCATCACCAGTAACCTGTAAAATGTAAGATATTAGCTTGGTCCCTTCGTTTGGCGAGCGGAAGTTGCTAGTTTTGTGTACTGGGTATAGTGCCTTTAAAACGTACTCTCATCCCTACTTTAACCCTCATTAGTCAAGAATTTTCCTGGTCATGGTCCTCCCTCCTATCATTCTACCACTGCACTAAAGTTTGTGACTAGACGAATTATTTCCCATAATTGACGATTTTTGGTCTTCATTGGGCTATTACGCCACCGGCTTCGTCGGTTGCTTCGTTACCATTATTAATTTAATCTTTCCCGTGAGACTATTGACAGAAAACGTTATGCGTAAGCTCATTACGTTTACATTTCGATCTCAATTTAACGCCTACAGACACAATGGTTTCGCAGTGTGAAGTCCAGACAAACAAAACAACTTGTCAATTTTATGCTGTTAATATCAATACAGTTACGAGGTAATTTTACACTAAAGTCAATTTTACAATTTGTAAGTGTACGACTAAGGTGATGGCGCAATAACAGCCCAATCAATGAGTAAAAAAGGTCGAATATAGGCAATAACTCGTGTAGTGACAAATTGTTGTACAGTGATATTGTGATAGTAGGAAGTGCCTAGAACAACATACCGAAAATCCTGACCGATGGAGCGTGAACGTCGGATTGGGTACGCATTTGAAGGCCACATTCGTATGTTTTTCTCGAATAATTCTAAAACGGTGATCTGTAACGAAAACGTGACCTGTAAAATTTGCTATAAAGGTCACATTCATTCTGTCTCCAAGACCAATACTTTCCACTGAGAGAGCGAGAGAATTCTGAAGATCTCGCACACCGCGCATGCGCTGTAACTTAGGTTGTCTTTGTAGGTCCATTTGTGGTAGTTGATCGATCACAAATGTTTTGTATGAAACTGTACGTGTAGACGTCCTCTGCACCGCTGTGGTACTTTGGAAACAATTATATCTGCGATTGCACGCAGTTAAAGCTCCTTCAAGTGTGGCAGTATGGCTCACTTGGTTTAGTTACGAGTGTTTACTAAGCTCAGATGCAGGCCTGGATGCTCAGCTTTTAACTGAGACGAGTAGTTGTTCGATGAACAGAGTGAGATTACGAGTGAAAAGTACTGTTGCCACCAGAAAAACCGAAGGCAGGTCCGTATTGAATGGCATTTTAATACGAAGAGAGATGATGCAAAATAAATTGAAGCATATCTCGACTGAAGAGAATGTGCTTGGAACAAGTAAAGCTTCACTGGGTCGCAAATGTAGTTTTAAAAATGTATTTATTTCATGCTGCTGGTATTGGAAGTTACCTGGTTGCGTAGAAAAATATATATTAGAGTAGATTAGATTCAATTTTGGTTACATAAATCCAAAATGAGATGTCTGTGGGTGTGGAACATGTCAGAAGGTATAAAATAATAAACAAAGAACATGTGAACACTCACTTCCATGAACATTTGTCAGGAGATTGTCAAAATATGTGAATATTTACAGAGTTAATACGCTGCCAGAATTAAACATAGTTATGCACTTTTAATAAATAATAATAAAATATTCATTTATAAAGTAGGAGTTGCCTACCAAAAAGTCTTTCAGACTCTGTTTAAATTATGCATTATCTGAAACCCAGCTTTTAATGTTTAATGGAAATTTACTGAAATTGTGCACTCCTGAATACTGGACACGATTTTTGATCATGGCAAGTGATTTGAGGTCTTTATGTAATTTGTTCTTATTTCTAGTATTGGTACTATGTATTGAACTATGGACTGGAAGTAGAGCCATATTACTTGCAACAAATTTCATTACACAATGAAAATTCTGAGAATCAGTAGTTATAACACTGTTTCTTGAACAGGTTTCTACACTCCTGGAAATTGAAATAAGAACACCGTGAATTCATTGTCCCAGGAAGGGGAAACTTTATTGACACATTCCTGGGGTCAGATACATCACATGATCACACTGACAGAACCACAGGCACATAGACACAGGCAACAGAGCATGCACAATGTCGGCACTAGTACAGTGTATATCCACCTTTCGCAGCAATGCAGGCTGCTATTCTCCCATGGAGACGATCGTAGAGATGCTGAATGTAGTCCTGTGGAACGGCTTGCCATGCCATTTCCACCTGGCGCCTCAGTTGGACCAGCGTTCGTGCTGGACGTGCAGACCGCGTGAGACGACGCTTCATCCAGTCCCAAACATGCTCAATGGGGGACAGATCCGGAGATCTTGCTGGCCAGGGTAGTTGACTTACACCTTCTAGAGCACGTTGGGTGGCACGGGATACATGCGGACGTGCATTGTCCTGTTGGAACAGCAAGTTCCCTTGCCGATCTAGGAATGGTAGAACGATGGGTTCGATGACGGTTTGGATGTACCGTGCACTATTCAGTGTCCCCTCGACGATCACCAGTGGTGTACGGCCAGTGTAGGAGATCGCTCCCCACACCATGATGCCGGGTGTTGGCCCTGTGTGCCTCGGTCGTATGCAGTCCTGATTGTGGCGCTCACCTGCACGGCGCCAAACACGCATACGACCATCATTGGCACCAAGGCAGAAGCGACTCTCATCGCTGAAGACGACACGTCTCCATTCGTCCCTCCATTCACGCCTGTCGCGACACCACTGGAGGCGGGCTGCACGATGTTGGGGCGTGAGCGGAAGACGGCCTAACGGTGTGCGAGACCGTAGCCCAGCTTCATGGAGACGGTTGCGAATGGTCCTCGCCGATACCCCAGGAGCAACAGTGTCCCTAATTTGCTGGGAAGTGGCGGTGCGGTCCCCTACGGCACTGCGTAGGATCCTACGGTCTTGGCGTGCATCCGTGCGTCGCTGCGGTCCGGTCCCAGGTCGACGGGCACGTGCACCTTCCGCCGACCACTGGCGACAACATCGATGTACTGTGGAGACCTCACGCCCCACGTGTTGAGCAATTCGGCGGTACGTCCACCCGGCCTCCCGCATGCCCACTATACGCCCTCGCTCAAAGTCCGTCAACTGCACATACGGTTCACGTCCACGCTGTCGCGGCATGCTACCAGTGTTAAAGACTGCGATGGAGCTCCGTATGCCACGGCAAACTGGCTGACACTGACGGCGGCGGTGCACAAATGCTGCGCAGCTAGCGCCATTCGACGGCCAACACCGCGGTTCCTGGTGTGTCTGCTGTGCCGTGCGTGTGATCATTGCCTGTACAGCCCTCTCGCAGTGTCCGGAGCAAGTATGGTGGGTCTGACACACCGGTGTCAATGTGTTCTTTTTTCCATTTCCAGGAGTGTATAAAATATTCTTGAATTTACACGGCAAATGAGTCTTATTACCCGCTTTTACTCCCTAAAATCTATTTCTCAGTTTGACAAATCACCCCAGAATATGATCACGTATGACATAATACTATGAAAGTAAACGAAGTACACAATTTTTTTAAATATTTATATCTCTTACATCTGACATCATTCGCGTTGCAGGTACAGACTTATTTAGGCGCTTCGGCATTCTGTAGAGTGCCCTTCCCAACTGAATTTATTATCGAGTTGTAATACCAGAGCCGGCCGGTGTGGCCGTGCGGTTCTAGGCGCTGCAGTCTGGAGCCGGTTCGAATCCTGCCTCGGGCATAGATGTGTGTGATGTCCTTAGGTTAATTAGGTTTAATTAGTTCTAAGTTCTAGGAGACTGATGATCTGAGAAGTTAAGTCGCATAGTGCTCAGAGCCATCCATTTGAACCATTTGTAATACCAGAAATTTAACAGTGCCAACCTCTTCTATCTGCATATCTTCGTATGTTATACACATGCTGGAAGGAAATCTCTCACAGTTTCTGAAATGCAAATAGTGAGTCTTTCCAAAGTTTAATGTCGGTGGATTAGTTTTGAACCATTTATTAATTTCAGTGAAAATTTGATTAGCAGCCCTTTCTAAATCTGTACTTGACTTGATATTTATTACAATGTTTGTATCATCTCGAAACCAAGTAAACTTAATATCTGGCAATATAATGGATGAGAGGTCATTAATGTGCACAAGAAAAGCATTGGGCCCAAAATGGAACATTGAGGAACACCATATAAATTAAATTCCAATCAGATGAAAACTGATTGCTTACTCCACAGGTATTTCGCAACGTCACACTTTGTTTCCTGGCAGCACTGCCAGTGACACCATGTTATTCTAATTTACTTACGATAATTCTGCGATTCGCACAGTCAAAGGCTTTAGACAGATCACAGAAAATGCCAGTAGCCTGTAATTTGTAATCTAATGAATTAAGTACATTCTCACTGTATGTGTATGTAGCCTTTTCTATATCTAAACCGTTAACGAACCCAAATTGAGACTTTAACAATGTATTATTTGCATTCAGGTGCTGAAGAACACTCTCGAACACAACCTTTACAATTATTTTGGAAAAAACCAGAAAAAGTGAAATTGGTTGATAGTTTGGATGTATCCCCTTATCCCTTCTTGTAAAGAGTATAGTTTAGTCAGTCTAGTAATATTCTGCCTATAAGTGATTGATTACAGAAATAAGTTATGCTAGAACCCAACTCGAATGAAGACCTGAAAGATTAACTTTTTTGACATGTTATCATAACCACTATAATACTTCGGTTTTTAGGATTTTATGATAGAGATTGCTTCTTTGGGAAATGTGAGTGTCATTTCCATTTTACGGATGTTATCTGTAGAGACTGTCTCAGATGTTCCATTGCACTGTTTACTGAACCTGGTAACCCAAAGCTGTCAGTAACAGCAACAAAGTACTTGTTTAAGAGGTCTGCAATATTACATGCACTTATTAACAATGCGTACTGTATTTTTGAGCTATGTGTTCCTCTTCCTTTCTAGCATCACCTGCTTTGCCTTCAATATATCCCATACTGTTTTTATCTTGTTGCGTGATGTAATAATTTTTTTCTCATAACAAAGCTGCTTAAATTTCTGGATTACTTGCTTCATTATTTCGCAGTACTCTTTATAATGCATTAGAATGATAACATCAGAACTGTTCCCAGATGTAGATACAGTTTCATTTTTGTTCCACATGATATCTTTATTCCTTGTGTGATCCACAGTCTATTTTTAGACTTCTCTTTGATTTGAGTAACATTTAAAGGAAACCAATTTTCAAATGAGGAAGTAACTTTATTAATCAATGCTTTGTATTATCCAACTGAGTCAGAAATATTGTAAAGATTTATCCAGTTCATGCCTCTGAGAAATTTCCCAATTTCTCAATTCTTGACTGTTTTATTCCCCCCCGTTCTCAGATTTAATAGATTGTTTATCCTGACAAGTTTCAAAATTTAACATAAGATGCTACAGATCATGTTCAGATAGCCAATTAACTATTGATTTTGTGATATGACTTTATTCCCTAGATACTTCTACAAAGGTGTTATCAATAAGAGTCTCTGAGCATTCACATAACCTAGTTGCAAAATTGACAGTAGTAATTAAATTGAATAACTGTTACTGATTACAATAATTATTCACTGACACAGCTTTTCAATAAATCGCCATTAAAGTCACTAGCAACCACAGTGTCCCTGTGTTTTACTGTGAGATAGTGTGGCGAAACAAGCGCTGTATCATTTGATACAGAGGCGAGCGAGTGTGCCGGTACTTACCCCAGTTCATTGCTAGTAGCGCCACGTCACCTAACGCGTCTGTACGTAGCACGCAAGCATTGCACCATAATTAAGAATGAAATTAAAAGTTAAAGTTGCTTTTTCAAACGTTGTGAATAATGCTTTAGTGTAATAATGTTTAAACTGTCAAGTATCAGATTGATTAGGTCAAAATTTTGCCTAAATGCATTGTTTTAAGAAAAAAAAGCGGCGCTAAATAATAAAGCTAGGAAGCCAGAAAATGGTCATAATGTGCAGATGTATGTCTAAATTAACTGGTACAAGTCTCAATGTGATTAAAACAATATTTTGGCCAGAATCCACGGTTTTAAGAAAAATTGAAGCCGCTAAATATTAGACTTAGAAATGTTAAAATTTGTATGACGCTTCAGTTCAACATAAAAATAATAAGTACGTGACCCCATTACGCTAGCTCTAATAGTTTTCGAGTAATTTACTGAAAACTAAATCTGGAACAAAGACGTTTTTATTTGTAGTAGATTAAGTATCTGTTATATTAATGTTAGGAAGTTTTGATTACAGCAGTGATGAAACCTACTAAATAACACAGCTATAAAAAGTTTCAGGACCTTGATGTTAATAACTACTAATACAAGGTCTCTTAAAGTTGTAGTTCAGAAGTAATGTTCTACTGCCAGTTCCGTTCTAAAAATTCTAGAAAGCAAAGTTTTAATGCAGGCGTGCTAAACGTTTTTCTGTGATTTTAATCAACTTAACTACATGCATGCAAAAATTACGAAGATTCTAAATTGATCCATAACACTGTTATTAAATACTGTGTGTCCGAGAAAGCGGCCGTTTAGAGAGTGCTACAGCGTGCATAGGGCGGACGACAGCAGGTGTTCCCTTGGCAGTCCGCTGCGCTACATATACAAATACAGCCCGAGAGGCAAGACTAGGTTTCACTTCGCACCCAGCCACTGTAAGATCGCGTCTGTCGAACGCCGGATTGCGCGCTGCCTCGGGTGACGTCAGGACAGGCTGTTACAAAATTCTTATTTTCAGTAATAATAGAAAGTGAACTCGCGAGGACTGTACACCGTCCTAGATCGCTTAGATTTCACTACAGTAACTGTTAGTGTGCCGCCCGTAATGTTAACAAATCCGTGTGGCAAGTGCTGACAACTATTTTCCACTTTTGGAACGAGCATTTACTTTGATTATCAGTAGTCAGGGCGAAAGACAATTTAATAGGAACTTACCGTAGAGGACGCCTCTGAACTGCTCATAGTGCTGTTTAGGATAGAGTGATTTACTGTCAGTATGAACATAATGAATATTACAGTGTTGTGCGTGTGAAACTTTACCAAATATGTGTATCAATTAGGGCTCAAAATCTTCATTGATAGTCGTAGTTCTAATCCTCCTGAGCAAATAGAGAATAGAAACATTTTGTTTCAGTGAGCTGAACAAGAATGTGGACTTGCAGACTGAGAACTATAGTCAATATGTTCTCTATAGTTGCTAGGCGCTCGTAAAAGATGGCGAACAATATTTACAACAATTCCAATTTCCTAGTATGACTAATGTTTATTATTACGAAAGTAAGCCCGCCGACCTACAATAGGACAGGATAGCTTCCAGATTTTTTTATGAAGAGGTTAAAGTTTCCTGAAGGTACTCTGTACATCCTTACTATTATGAAGAACTTATTATGAAATACTACTTCTGTTGTATAAGCTTCTAAGTGCTGATCTGAGGAAAATTTATTAACGCCAATATTATTGAAATTAGAACATTTTTGGCAGATGTGGCAACTCCTTCTGTCTCCATATTATCTCTACAGAAATGCGAGGCTGGCTTGAATCCTGTAACATTTAACTTATGTGTAGGGTGGTTACATGATGTTCAGAGACGCAGATTATAACATCTGCTTTGCTCAACTAATTCTTTAACACAAATAAGCAACTCATTAAGCTTAACCATGTCATCAGATATTCTGATACAGTAAGGGTAAATGATTTTGTGCAATGGCTGAATTGAAACTGGATGAATCTAATTTTTCTGTCGATTTATGAGCATCACCAATTTCAATTAGAGGCTTTTGCATGAGCTGTGTACATTGAAATGTGTTTTCTGGCTGCCTGTTTTATCAATGTGAAGGTAATTTTCATCCTGTCTCTGAAAATCTTTTGTTCCGCCCTCCAAAGCGCATAGTGCTGTAGCTGTGGAATAAATGTTGTTTACTGTGACTGTAAAGCTGGTTCATGATTGTGCCACATTTGATAATTATTGTGTCGTCGTAGAAGGGTACATGGATTTAGTAGTGTTATATGGAAATTTGAGATACGTATTCAGTCTTGATTTAAGAGTAAGACTTTTTGAAGCTTGCTTCGTACCAATAGATTAACATTGAAATGGTCGAGCTAGAAAGTATTCAGACTTTTCTCACTAAATGGGCAGAAGAAAAAGGCAAGATGGAAAAAAAGCCAAGGCAGGGAAGAGAAAGGGAAAGGCGAGAAGACAGGAATAAATTCAACGATTTTTTTGAATATTGCATTTGTTTTTGTTGTGGTCTTCAGTTCAGAGACTGGTTTGATGCAGCCATCCATGCTACTCTATCCTGTGCAAGCTTCTTCATCTCCCAGTACGTACTGCAGCCTACATCCTTCTGAATCTGCTTAGTGTATTCATCTCTTGGTCTCCCTCTACGATTTTTACCCTCCACGCTGCCTTCCAATATTAAACTGGTGATCCCTTGATGCCTCAGAACGTGTCCTACCAACCCATCCCTTCTTCTAGTCAAGTTGTGCCACAAACTCCTCTTCTCCCCAATTCTATTCAGTACCTCCTCATTAGTTATCTGACCTACCCATCTAATTTTCAGCATTCTTCTGTAGCACCACATTTCGAAAGCTTCTATTCTCTTCTTGTCCAAACTATTTATCGTCCATGTTTCACTTCCATACATGGCTACACTCCATACAAATACTTTCAGAAAAGTCTTCCTGACACTTAAATCTATACGCGATGTTAACAAATTTCTCTTCTTCAGAAACGCTTTCCTTGCCATTGCCAGTCTACATTTTATATCCTCTCTACTTCGACCATCATCAGTTATTTTGCTCCCCAAATAGGAAAACACCTTTACTACTTTAAGTGTCTCATATCCTAATCTAATTCCCTCAGCATCACCAGACTTAATTAGACTACATTCCATTATCCTCTTTTTGCTTTTGTTGATGTTCATCTTATATCCTCCTGTCAAGGCACTGACCATTCCGTTCAACTGCTCTTCCAAGTGCTTTCCTGTCTCTGACAGAATTACAATGTCATCGGCGAACCTCAAAGTTTTCATTTCTTCTCCATGGATTTTAATACCTACTCCGAATTTTTCTTTTGTTTCCTTTATTGCATGCTCACTACACAGATTGAATAACATCGGGGAGAGGCTACAACCCTGTCTCACTCCCTTCCCAACCACTGCTTCCCTTTCACGTCCCTCGACTCTTATAACTGCCTTCTGGTTTCTGTACAAATTTTAAATAGCTTTTCGCTCCCTGTATTTTACCCCTGCCACCTTCAGAATTTGAAAGAGAGTATTCCAGTCAACATTCTCAAAAGCTTTCTCTAAGTCTACAAATGCTAGAAAAGTAGGTTTGCTGTTCGTTAATCCATCTTCTAAGATAATTCGTAAGGTCAGTATTGCCTCACGTGTTCCAATATTTCTACGGAATTCAAACTGATTTTCTCCGAGGTCAGCTTCTACTAGTTTTTCCGTTTTTTTGTAAAGAATTCGTGTTAGTATTTTGCAGCTGTGGCATATGAAATTGATGGTTCGGTAATTTTCACCTCTGTCAATACCTACTTTCTTTGGTATTGGAATTATTATGTTCTTCTTGAATTCTGACGGTATTTCGCCTGTCTCATACATCTTGCTCACCAGATGGTAGACTTTCGTGAGGACTTCCTCTCCCAAGGCTGTCAGTAGTTCTAATGGAATGTTTACTCCTGGGGCCCTCGTTTCGACTTAGGTCTTTCAGTGCTATGTCAAACTCTTCACCCAGTATCATACCTCCCATTTCATCTTCATCTACATCCTCCTCCATTTCCATAATATTGTCCTCAAGTACATGACCCTTGTATAGACACTCTATATACTCCTTCCACCTTTCTGCTTTCCCCTGTTTTCTTAGGACTGGGTTTCCATCTGAGCTCTTGATATTCATACAAGTGGTTCTCTTTTCTCCAAAGGTCTGTTTAATTTTCCTGTAGGCAGTATCTATCTTACCCCTAGTGATATATACCTCTACATCCTTACATTTGTCCTCTAGCCATCCCTGCTTAGCTATTTTGCACTTCCTGTCGATCTTATTTTTGAGACGTTTGTATTCCTTTTTACTTGCATCATTTACTGCACTTTTATATTTTCTCCTTTCATCAATTAAATTTATTCTTTCTTTTGTTACACAAGGATTTCTACAAGCCCTCGTCTTTTTACCTACTTGATGCTCCGCTGCCTTCACTACTTCATCACTCAAAGCTATCCATTCTTCTTCTACTGTATTTCTTTCCCCCATTCCTGTCAATCGTTCGCTTATGCTCTCCCTGAAACTCTGTACAACCTCTGGTTTAGTCAGTTTATCCAGGTCCCATCCCTTTAAATTCCTACCTTTTTGCAGGTTCTTCAGTTTTAATCTACAGTTCAAAACCAATAGATTGTGGCCAGAGTCCACATCTGCCCCTGGAAATGTCTTACAATTAAAAAACCTGGTTCCTAAATCTTTGTCTTACCATTATATAATCTATCTGATACCTTTTAGTATCTCCAGGGTTCTTCCATGTATACAACCTTCTTTCATGATTCTTAAACCAAGTGTTAGCTATGATTAAGTTGTGCTCTGTGCAAAATTCTACGAGGCGGCTTCCTCTTTCATTTCTTAGCCCCAACCCATATTCACCTACTACGTTTCCTTCTCTCCCTTTTCCTACACTCGAATTCCAGTCACCCATTACTATTAAATTTACGTCTCCCTTCACTATCGGAATAATTTCTTTTATTTCATAATACATTTCTTCAATTTCTTCGTCATCTGCAGAGCTAGTTGGGATAGGAACTTGTACTACTGTAGTAGGTGTGGGCTTCGTATCTATCTTGGCCACAATAATGCGTTCACTATGGTGTTTGTAGTAGCTTACCCGCATTCCTATTTTCCTATTCATTATTAAACCTACTCCTGCATTACCCCTATTTGACTTTGTGTTTATAGCCCTGTAATCATCTGACGAGAAGTCTTGTTCCTCCTGCCACCGAACTTCACTAATTCCCACTATATCTAACTTTAACCTATCCATTTCCCTTTTTAAATTTTCTAATCTACCTGCCCGATTAAGGGATCTGACATTCCACGCTCCGATCCGTAGAACGCCAGTTTTCTTTCTCCTGATAACGACATCCTCTTGAGTAGTCCCCGCCCGGAGATCCGAATGGGGGACTATTTTACCTCCGGAATATTTTACCCAAGAGGACGCCATCATTTAATCATACAGTAAAGCTGCATGCCCTCGGGAAAAATTACGGCCGTAGTTTCCGCTTGCTTTCAGCCGTTCGCAGTACCAGCACAAGCACAGCAAGGCCGTTTTGGTTATTGTTACAAGGCCAGATCAGTCAATCATCCAGACTGTTGCCCTTGCAACTACTGAAAAGGCTGCTGCCCCTCTTCAGGAACCACACGTTTGTCTGGCCTCTCAACAGATACCCCTCCGTTGTGGTTGTACCTACGGTACGGCTATCTGTATCGCTGAGGCACGCAAGCCTCCCCACCAACGGCAAGGTCCATGGTTCATGGGCGGGGGGGGGAGTAGTGTGAGGTGTTATTCCACGTACCACGTTACGCAAAAGCGATTGATTAATGTTACTGGGGCAATATATTACTAATAAGTTAATCATAACAGACAGATGTACGGTAACAATCCACGTTTATTAACTGAAATAATGGTGCGATTAAATACGCACAGCCAAACGCTGTGGCCTAGCGATTCTAGGCGCTTCAGTCCGGAACCGCGCTGCTGCTACGGTCGCTGATTCGAATCCTGCCTCGAGCATGGATGTGTGTGATGTCCTTAGGTTAGTTAGGTTCAAGTCTACGGGACTGATGACCTCAGATGTTAAGTCCCATAGTGCTTAGAGTCATCTGAACCATTTGAAATACGCATCTTACGTGCTGCGCTATGGTCCCAACGACAGCACAGCGCTCCCGGCACACGACTCAACTACCACTGACAATGCGAACTAAGAACGTGTGTCGGTGTTATTGTTAACCTGTACATTTAAATGAAGGTATAAACTATTCAAAAGTGTGCTCAATTAAATGACTTCGAGATGTGGTAGCTCTGAAAACGTCACAAATTAATTTGGAATCTGTAACTCAAGATTTACTTCTTCGAGATCACTTTGAGGGGTGTGAAAGTGTGAGATGATTCCGAAGATACTATCCACGTTGTAAAGAAATTTTTGATTATAGAAGGGGCAGTCAAATGAAAACGAGACACTTGGAAAATAGTAAGTAAAATGTTTATTATTTGAAAAGCATTGGCTTTATCTATTAATATACTTATCCCACTGTGAGACAAGCCAGTCAGTAAATTAGTGGAAAAATGTTTGCAGTTGCCTACGAAAGCATTAATGTGCCCAGGCGTGCACGTCTTCGTCCGAAGCAAATCGACGATCACGAATGTCTTTCTTCAGGGCTCCAGAAATATGGAAATCGCATAAGGAGAGAACGGGACTGTATGGAGGATGTGGGCAGGCCCACATGTTGCCATGATCGTTTCGAGTAAGCTTCAAAGTTTCTATGGAAAGCCATTACACATCCTCCCTACAGCCTGTATCCATGCAATTTTCGTATTTTTAGAGCCCTGAAGAAAGACATTCGTGGCCGCCGATGTGCTTCGGGCGAAGAGGTACATGACTGCGTACGATCACGTTTCCGTAGGCAGCTGCAAACATTCTTCTTGAAGGCATTAACTGGCATGTCTCACAACGGGGTAAACGTACAGGGTGACAATTACTGAACTACATGAAAAGGAAACGTATATTAGTTACAAACTACCACGTGTACACACTTTATTCAACACATAAACGTCACTACAGATATTTGGATTTAGGTTATGACGTGTTCGATGTACCTGCCATTATTGGCGGTGATGTGACGCAGACGAATAGCGTAATTCTGCATGACCCGCTGAAGTGCCGGAACATCGATGCTGTCGATGACCTCCTGAATGGCTGTTTTCAACTCAGCAATTGTTTTGGGGTCATTGCTGTAGCCTTGCCTTTAATATATCCCTGCAAAAAGGAGTCGCATGTGTTCAGATCCGGAGAATATTGCAGCCAATCGAGGCCCTTGCCAGTGGCCTCTGGATACCCTAGAGCCAGAATGCGGTCCCCAGAGTTCTCCTTCAGGACATCAAAAACTCTCCTGCGTCGATGGGGTCGAGTTCTGTCTTGCATGAATCACACCCTGTCGGAATCAGGGTCACTTTGGACAATCGTCTTCCAAAACATTCTAGTTCCTTTCGGTAGTCACCGTGCCATCAAGGAATATCGCACCGACTATCCCGTCACTGGGCATTGCGCACCACATAGTCACCCGTTGAGGGAGAAGAAACTTCTCGGTCGCGAAGTGCGGTTTCTCAGTCCCCCAAATCCACCAGTTTTGCTCATTGACGAACTAATCCAAATGAAAGTTAGCTTTGTCTCTAAACCAAACTACACAGCGCATACTAATTCCCATCATACGCCGCGGCCAACCGTGCAGTTTGAATGTTCTAACGCAAACCGTTTAGAAGTTATGACGATTTTTATTTCATATAGTTCAGTAATTGTCACCCTGTATTAATAGTAATGGCGATTACATTTGAAATAACAAACCCTTTACTCATTTTCCCCCCACTGTCATTTGAATGCCTCTTATGTAATGAGAGGCTTGGTCGGTGTTCTAGCACGACTGTCGCCAGCCTAAGAAGAAGAACTTAATGCTGTGTTCCGTCGTTACTTCTGAATCCGGATTTAGCCATTCAAGTGTTATGAAGCTACAGCGAGATTGGAGAGTACAAATAGACTTAACAGAAGCCCAGGATGAAGAGATTGCTGACTAATCTGTAATCTTAAATTGCTGGAACGAAATTCTACAGTTGAAGTAGGTGCCGTGTCTTGTTTATTTTCGTGCGGTTATAAGCGTTAAACAACTTGAGTTTTTATCGTAGTATAACAAAACGTACAGCTTACGCACGTTGTATATTACGCGAGTTCCCACAACTGCCTCTGACAATGTCACCTCTCTTGTGTGTACGGCTGACAGCGTTATCCCTTGCTTTTAAAGTTCATGCGCAATGACACCTTTATCTTCGGAAGGCAGCCAGTACCTGTCAGGGATTCGATGATGATGATGTTGATGATGTTTGGTTTGTGGGGCGCTCAACTGCGTGGTTATCAGCGCCCGTACAATTACCCAATCTTTGCTCAGTCCAATTTCGCCACTGTCCTGGATGATGATGAAATGATGAGGACAACACAAACACCCAGTCATCTCGAGGCAGGTGAAAACCCCTGACCCTGCCGGGAATCGAACCCGGGACCCCGTGCTCGGGAAGCGAGAACGCTACCGCGAGACCACGAGCGGCGGACCAGGGATTCGAGTTCTGCACTGTCACACGGTAACTAAAACTTGCACATAAGAGTTTCCACATATTCAGGGTACTTATGAGGTCAGTGAAACATATAGAAAAAGAAAAGTACCGATATATCTCCCAGAACAACGTAATTAATATTACATGCATAGTAAACCAAAAACTCAGCTACATTCAAAGACTTTCCATTAAGATGTTATTTTCTGGTGCTATAAACTTATTTTGTCTATGACCATTACCAATCTATCTGCAAACAGTATTGTTAGCGCATGTATCTAGTGCATATTTGCTTGCGACTGGTAACAGTTTTGTATGTATCTGTCGTAGTACTTACTTCCATAACATCTCATTAATGCTGTCGCTGTCTAATACCTTCTCTTGCTGAGTATCGTAGGTGTAGCGCAGACGATATTGTTATTCGCTAAATATTTAATGTTTAATCAGTGGAATTTGTTGCTGAACAATATTCGATAGGACCTATTTAATGTTTGCTTTTTTGTTAGCTTCAGTTGATACGTAAGTCAACGCTGTTGTGTGTTTCAATAGGTGGCTTATTCATCTATGGAGTTCTGTGTGGTAATAGAAAAATATTTGGAGCAAAATTACGAGTGGATCATGAAATCAAGGATAAATTGGCACAGAAAAATCTTTTGAATGAAATTACGTATGCGGCTTACTTGTCTTAGGACAGCACCAGTCAACAGATGTTTGACCAGTTGTCCAGATTTATAGATAAATATGTGTGTTATACCAACGAACATGCACAGATAACACATAAAAACAAAATGCAACATACACTGCTCACACAGTACCCTACAACTAAATCAGAACAGGTGTGTGCATAACCTTTCCAATTCCATGCAAGAACATCAAATCTAACATATATCACCCTCACGATTAACGAAAAAACTTACTTGATAAGGGCTTCAAATATAACTGAAAACCTAAACCAAACATGAAATCATTGAACATTCGCATAACTGCAACCAAAGTCGCAACCGACGCAGCAAAATTAAGAGTCAGACAACAAAATGAAAAACAGTACGAGCATCACACAGTATAGAAAAAAAATTAACACACAACCGTTGATACAAAAAAGATGCAAAATTAGATCACTCAACACTCGACAATATAAACCAAAGCTCATCACAAACCATGCATCGCAATTAAAGCAGAAAAGAAACAAGTTTACTCATAGTAAATCACAATGACTACATAAATAAAGTAGAACTAAAAATAGTATTAAATCAGAATTGCTTTGAACTCTGTAATGCACTATATATACAAAAGGATAGAGTAGCCATCGATGTATTATAGCTGGCACCATAGATGTCATATTTCTAAATACAATGGAACAAAACTAATTTACAATCACAAACACACTTGCAAAGATTGTTGACTATTTTTCTTGTTATGTGGATGACACCCTGCTACTAATAGATGGTTCCGGCACAGACATTCAACAGATACCCAAAATAATTTCTTCATATACGACGTGTTCACACACCTCATGTATCGTCTAATTGTTGGAACCATTTTAACCACTGTAGGTCGTCAGTTTTATCTTTTAAATGTACCATGCATATACATCAGATTACTGGCCAGTTGAAGCCTTAGGCTTTTGTCAGGTGTCCGCAATATAATGCCAAAACTACAGTTAACAGGTAAGACATATTTGTGGATAACATTTGATTACAATTGTTGTTTAAATTATTTACACGATACTGACGATATGTGTGTCACATTTTAAAAAATCGTGTTATCCGGAGCTATACGCATCCCACACATACACATGTCGAATGTTAGAGATATGGTCTTGCACGTACCCATCAGCTTACAGGAACATCTATCATAAGTCATGTAGAAAAGAACCTTATTGGCAGTTATTGACAGGTAGCTTACTAGCCCTTGCACGTTCGTTTAGCAGAATACTGTTTACTTTCCCGCACTCATACACACACACACACACACACACACACACACACACACACACAACTGTTACAAAACGCAGGAAACATGCAGTGGCACAATATTACTTTCCCTCCCTACTGTAGTAAAACAGTTTCTTACATTTGATCGATGAGGCAACGGTCTTGCCTCAGTGGATACACCGGTTCCTGTGAGATAACCGAAATTAAGCGCTGTCGGACGGGTGACCATCCAGGCCACCATGCGCTGTTGCCATTTTTCGGGGTGCACTCAGCCTCGTGATGCCAATTGCGGAGCTACCCGACCGAATAGTAGCGGCTTCGGTCAAGAATACCATCATAACGACCGGAAGAGCGGTGTGCTGACCCCACGCCCCTCCTATCCGCATCCTCTCCTGAGGATGACACGGCGGTCGGATGGTCCCGGTAGGCCACTCGTGGCCTGAAGACGGAGTGCTACATTTGATCAATGTCTCATTTCAAATCGAACTGCGAGCATATAATTATGCACAACGCTATTGAAATTGTTTACAGTACTGTCAAATAATAAAATGATGTACATTTGTTATTGTGTGTAAAAATTCGTTTTTCTGGCTATAATTTTCACTGAAGTGGTCTCACGTGTTTGTTTTCTGATAATAATCTATTAAAACTATAATTTTCGTCATTAATAAAATTACAAATCCACTTCATTGCAGAGGTACGATACTGCTCTGAAGCGACCACCTAGATTTCATGGTGATAATATCAGTCACTCTTATTAATTAAGTCACATAATGATGCTCCACTTTATGCATACAAGCACTTTATGCATACAAGCATAGAGGTTATTTTCAATGATGGTGTATAAAACTAAAACCATTTAAAGAAGAACAATAAGACCACATAGCATCATTCCAACGATAACGGAAGTTTAATTATGTGTAGAATGATTATAAGTGTTCTCAAAGTCCATCAAAGGTTGATAAGAACTAACGACATGTAGGCGAGACTGCCATCATATGTCTGCAGCTCTCTCTGGCGATGATTTTGTCTTTGCAAAATGACAAGTCTTAGCACGTATTTTGGTTGATGCATGTTTCCGTCCAGGATAACGTGCTGAATCCTCGCTACGAAAAAATCCTCACTCTAAACTAAAATTTTGCTTGATATTCCATATGATCATACTGAATCAAAAGCTCTCGGGAAATCGAGAAATAGTGCATCTACCTGACTACCTTCATCCATGGCTTTCGGATGTCATGTGAGAATAGTACGGTTTGAGTTTCACTTGATCGATATTTTCGGAATCCATGGCGGTTGGCGTGGTAGACATTCTGTTTCAGATGTATTACGAGTGAGCTCAGAGTATGTTACGAGACTCTACAAGAAATGGATGTCAAACATAATGGACGACAATTTCATGAATCACTTCCGCTACCCTTCTTGTAAACGAATGAGACCTGTGCGTTCTTCAAGCACTGCGCACGTCTCTTTGTTCCAGGGATCTACGGTGGACTGTAATTAAAACAGGGTGTAGCCGCAAATTGGGGGTAGTATGCTTAGGTATCCTCGCAGCTCGCGAACTTCGTACTGTGGTAGCGAGTTCAGCTGTTTCTTTACACTACTGACACTAACAAGGTAATCTTAGCAGTGCTGTGAGTATTTAATCTGTTACTTAGCATGGCCTTTTACGCGACAGATACAGTCTCATCAGAAATTATGGGAATGAATTCATCTTGTATGCTCTTACTGAAGTAAGTTACCTATCTTCCAGGTTTAGCCGCAAGATTAATGTGTTCCTTTAATACGGGGTCGAAGTTGGCTCTTAATTTTACTTGCCGTAAGAAGTTTCCAGTACCAGGATTTGCCAACATTTATTGGTCGCCACTTAATGAAATATTATTTTCGACCTGAAAACATTCTATGGAAAATAGCCTTAACGGAACCGATCTTTGCCTCTTTTCTTCATAGTTAATTTGATCTTGAGCTGCCTTCATAGTTAATTTGATCTTGAGCTGCCTTCATAGTTAATTTGATCTTGAGCTGCCTGACCCATTGTTTCTGAGTTTTTAATTCTGTGCGAAAACTCTTTCCACTAGCGCATTTCAGTAATACGGTTGCGGGACATTTCATGGCAAGAGAGAATTTTTGATAAGCTTTGCCAGTCTGTTAGACCAATTATTGCGAGAAAGCCAGCATTCGTATTCAACAGCTTGCAACAAAAACAATACACAGCGAGAATATACAAACCACGTTCGCTTAACTTTTTCGTCATTTAAAGGATGAACGAAGCAATTAAAAACAGTAAACATCTTCTTGTCTCGCTGTCCACAAGAAAGTTTACAGTTTTTCACTAAGGTCTTTCGGACCTTCCTTAATTGCTCTTAACCTAAAACAGTAATTGATGATATAATATGAGGCCAGGTTTCCGGATCGCAAAGAATATCGAGAACTTCCTTAGATGATTTCGTTCTTCTTGTGGACGTTGGCCTGCTCCAATTTCTTCCGCACTGACACTGTCTCATACTTCCGCTACTAGAATACTAGTTCTTGCTTGCACGAAACATGCAATTTTCAGCATTATCAAATGATGAAGCATTAGTAACACTTTCTCGCCACACTGTACATTCATACAAACACTATCATTTCGGTTTAAAAATGTATGTAATGAATCCTTTTGCCGCAATTCCGATAGCAGCAGACTAAACACGCAGATTGCGTCCGTCCTTCACATCTGACTAGGTAGCTAAACCAAGACACCGAAAAAATGAAGTATCATTACTCCAATGCGCCCAGCTCTCGGATTTACAGTAGAAATTCCCGCCAGCCCATTTCGGCCTACACGCCGCACTTTGTCTAGAACTTTGTAGGCAATAAGGCATACTGCGCTGGTCGACAATATCAAAGGTTTCTGGTATTTCTACACAAGACGGCGACCACCTGGAAGAGAAATGGATTTCTGTGTTGTAATGCCGCGATATTCATGAAACCTGTCCGGTTTAAGGAAAAGTAGAACCTAAAACGAAGGTGCTCTCAGCTTATTCTAAATTTGAAGAATTTTTTTGCCGGGAAACCAGAATGTTCGTTAAGCAAGGAGAAATTCTGACAGGGAACGGCGCCCCACACCCTAATTACGGGGACTTCGCGCGACGGCAGTTTTTTCGGTAAACTTGAATCGGCCCTGAACGTTCCTTTCAGAGCAGAGCACAACACTTCAGTTAAACGGTGCCTCTCCGTCTTCTGTGGCTCAGGATAATCAGGCGCGGATGAACTGGAACCCGTTTGTCCAAAACTTCGGGTTGCTAAGTATTACAATATTTACCAAGGAACTAGCATATTAATGTGTCTTTCGAAGACCGTCAGGTGAAAGATGCTGAAGAATGAGGAATACGGCAAAAACTTTAGTCATTTTCACTCAAAAGTTAGTACAAACATTATCGCAAATGTGTGGTTTTAATACATACTAAAAAGCGTCAGATAATTTCTGAGCTACTATAGCAACCGTCATAAAAGGCTTTCTTACCAGTATCGAGTTAATACTCTGAAGAGGTGCAGAAGTCAGCCATTACTCAGAAATTATTTTCCAAGATACTTGTAAAAGTACATATATCAGCTGGTTCAATGAAGATGAAGGCGTATTCCTCTACTAAGTCCTTTAGGCTCCCTCTTAAACTACATTTTATTATAAACAAAATTTTGCTAAGGCACCCAGAAAATTATTAAAATGTATATTCTTCAAAATATGATAACACTTATTGTTTTAATTTCAGTCACAGTAGTACGAAACTCTTTTGAGCTACAAGGGTTGGACAAAAATATGAAAACACGTGAGAAAAGCATGCATGAACATACAACCAGATGCTAGCCAAGCTTGCACGTTGCGCAGCTGTATTTGAGCACGAACGGCACCTGCGCGATGTCTTCAATACGTTGTAAGTGTCGATCGTGGTCAAAACACTGTTCTGTGTAGTGGTTAGTGCACTATGTCGGAGCTCAGTGGATTCGAACGCGGGCAGATTGATTGTAGACGTTTAGTGGATGCTTCTGTAAACAAGGCAGCCGAAGTGTTTGGCGTTTCGAGACGCACCGAACTGAAGATTTATACTGCAGCCAGGAAAGCGGAAAAACACCATCCGCCAAGTCACAACGCGGACGAAAGTTTGTTGAGTGAACGTGGCGGACGATCATTGAAAAGGATTGTCACGAAAAATGAGACGGCAGCAGCAAAAGTCACTGCAAAATTGAGTGTTGCACTCGTGAACCTTTTCAGTACCAAAACAACACGGAGGAGGCTCCAGAAGCTGGAAATCCAAAAACACACATCAGTGAGGTAAATTCCCTTCACAGGAAAACGTGGTGCTGTTGCCATAAAACGGGAACTGTGTAACGATGGAAGAAAGTTATTTGATCGATCATTCTTGTTTCTCACTATTTCCAATTTCTGGTCTAGCTTACGTCCCAAAAATGAAACATGGCCGTGGATAGGTGATGATTGGGAAAGCCATGTCGTGTTGTTCCATGGGCACCATGGTTACTCTGCAGGGTCGCATTATTGCCAAAGATTAGGCATGGTAATGCGTGGTGTTTCCGTATTTTTGCCCAGCCCCTGTACATTGTATGTATAAGCAAGTGAGTTACCATTTCCTTCTGTGAATTATAGGTGTTTTAATTTACAATCATATATTCCATGTAAAGTGATTCATGGAAGTACAAGCATACTCTTAAAAGCAGTTGACCGCCTCGCATACGGGTATGTGTGGTATACATTTTATCATCATGTGCGAAGGTAGGATCCTGTATGGATGTGCGTTATTTTGAAAACAAAGAACCGACTTATACTTCAGAGTGGCTCGTAGTAAAACAGTGTATTTTACGACAATGTAATTTAATCTTAACATAGTGCAACAATGTAGAGCTAAAACAGCAACTTGTTAAGGTCTGTAATAGTCCGCAGCGTTAGTTTGCTATAATATCTCGGATCCATATAATGTGAACATCTTCTAGAATCTCTTTTCAAGCCGTAGTTGGATGCCACCTTTAGGCATAAGTATGATGGACCTAGGGTTGTACTCGAGGTTCGTCAACGTTTTGTCCGTGGTTCGCACGTTGTGCCTCGACAACAGGTAAGCGAGTCCCACCTTGACTTGCAACAGACCGAGCCTCATACCTGAAATAGAAAGACAAGTAAGGAGGCAGTGTATTAGGCAAGGCAACAGAGTGGTTAACTAAATCTCTATATTATTGAAAATTGAAAGAAAAAGATAACGAGAGAGTTTTATTTTTGTTCCATTGCACTTCCGTGTTCATAATACGTGTCACTGTGTATCTACAAATGTTTAGAAAGACAACTGGACAAATATCAAACATTTGAAAGTAAAACTGATAAAATGGAAACAACAAAGTCAATGACATCAATAACAATAAAAAAATTCAACGTATACATTTACTTCATTTTAAAAGAGTTCCTAATTTCTCAAAGGATGGGGAAGGTGAAGCTTGTGCTTTTCCCGCCTATCGTATAGGAATGCAGCCGTCTAACGTTCTCGACAAACAGGTGGTATTTCTAGGGGTGAACACCTCGACGTTTTCAAGGTAAGAATCCACCGAGAGATCGCCGTTTACTACACATGCGCTGTGAAAACGATGCAGTGTTCAGCTACCGAAATATTGGCAGTCTTGAAGACGTTATATGACTGCAGTCTCTTAAGTTACCTGAATAAGAAAGAAAATGTAGGCCTTGGTCATCATCGGAAACTGCAGCCTATGGAATAAAAGTTTGAGGAATACAGGCTGTTTTGGAGAGAACAATAAATATTTTACAAAGTGGTTCTACAGACAAATTCGAATGAAACATGCGTCCAGCTTTTACTCGTAGCAGAGATACAATTGTTAGAACACAACTCACAAAAATACGCACAGAAGGCATTAGGCCATTACAGGCAAGTGATGTAGTTCACATCTGATTTTCTTAAACCCGTCTGCAACTTCAGTGCACTTTCTAGTCTGGGGTTTCTGAGGTAGTCTTGGTGTTTATTTACAAAGGGAGCACTACTCATGATCCAAACAATTAGTTCGTCTAATGTGTTTATTTTGTATCCTCAGACTTTATATTCCAACTATTTTCATACGCATACAGTGCTGGAACATTGCTGGTCAAGGAACTTTATCATTTCTATCGATCTAACTTCCACTGAATGTTACGTTTAGATTACGTGTCACTTGGAGAATATAATGGTAGGAGCCCCGTCATGCTGGAAAAACATACCCATGCTTGCAGCCAAAAAGGGTCTTTTTCACTAATGACAAAAGCTCTCTTTCAGGGAATTCTAGCTAATGGGGCCTGTAAGGGGATGCGGTTACGCAATAGGCCCAGTTAGCTGATTGTCTCTCATGCCACAACACACATTTACAGAGAAGCGTTGTTGAAACTATGTCTTCACGACGGCATGTCGGCTTTCGTCGGACCACCGATGTTACTAAGGAGTGTTTTTGATTGCATCACGAATAAAAATGGCTTCAGCAGCAAACAATATTGATGGCAGTTCTCGGAGATTTGCAATTAGCCAACCACAAAATACCAATCGTCTACCTTCATCTCTTTCTCCGACGGGTCGAATCTGCTACAGATGATAAGGACAGAGGCCGTGCATACGCATTGTCCACTATATGTCTGAATGTGAAACACCGATGTCTATAGAAATTCTGTGTAGGCTTGTTGAAGGGTTACGTTATACCAGCTGAATAATTTATGAAATGTATTCGCATTTGCGAATATGGACAACCACCAGCTTTATAATAGTATGAAGACTATGAAAATGTGTATCGGATCGAAACTCGAACCCGGATTTCTCACTTATCGCAAGCGGTCTCCCATCCGATCACGACTATTGGCCATATCCGTACTTCCATAATTATGTCGTCAACTGAATAATGTTTTCTACTTCATTCTCGCTCTGTTTGTTTACACATCCAGATGAAAAATGAGTGCCTGGTGCTGCACAAGCCTCACACAGTGTAGTGCAAACACGAGTAAACACTCGCGAATCTTCTACACTGTTGTCAGAAAATCGTCTACGGTATTTTTTACAAGCAGCAGCAAAACCAATGCATAAATACCACATCAGCATACATCACATTGGTAAATACGTGCAGCATCAATTGAATAACAAATCACACTCACAAAACAATTCAAAAATTCAGTTGTGTCATCAATTGAATAACAAATCACACTCACAAAACAATTCAAAAATTCAGTTGTGTAAGCTCAAGCACAACTTCATCTCAGCTTCAAAATTAAAATTAAAATCTTAAAAGAAACCCGCTGCAACTTGAATACCGACCCATGAAATAAAAATTTATCTCTGTAGCCACTTGTATCTCAGTAGCCACTACAACCAGGCACAAGTTACAGGGAATGTTGTATTCGAATTAGTCTATGCTAACAGCTCCTAAAATGTTTAGAATTCCTCCTGAAACACTCTGTATTGCAGATCATGGTGGCTAGAGCAAGTAAACAATATAAGTTCATGTTTTCATTATACTCTATATATTTTAATAAGTTACAGTTAACGTAAAACTGACAGCAGACTTTTCGATTTATTTCAGTGTTTCCTAATTCTCATAATATCGGTACCTGTACCTTTATTACGTATGAAAATTTGTACTTAAAATTATATTCTTCCTTTTCATATTACTAATTTACAATTCCCTAACCATCGTCATAATTAGCAGCAGCACCAAACTGACACACAGTGCGGCATACAGGTTCGCTCTGGACTACTTAAAACCTTACAGTCTTCCCTCACAGGCCTCTACACATTTGTGTCAATGCAGTCTGCCCCCCTTACATCAAATCGCTACCCCTGTCTTCTCACATGTCCTGGAACCCATCTAAAGCGTCCGTGGCCCATCTGCCAGCCGGCAGCCGTATTACTAGCACTGTTACTACCTATCGCTGATCGTTTACTTCATTTTACTCTCTCAAAGTAATCTGAAATAGGATTCGCTCCGTTGCTAGCTCAGAATCACTCGATTTTCTAATGGTTTCCCCATCTAAAATCCATCGCTCAGTGCCATAACACAAAACAGGTGACACACTCTGTATTCTAACTTTCCATACAGATAAACTGAAAGTTTATTTTTGAAAATTTTATTTAGTTTACAGGAAGCTCCTCGGAACAGTTTTTACACTTCTGCTCTTTCTTAGCTGTGCATCCAGCCATCTTCCTCAACATCGATAGATACACTAACACAAAAGCTGCATTGATAAGTTGGACCATCTTCTTTCCGATATGCCGGTTACGCGTTATTTATGTTTTATTATAACTGATTTTACGAACACTTTTAAATTTAGTTGATTGAGATTTTTCAATAATTAATGTAGTAGAAACAAACATCGCAATTTCATTCGAAAAATTACGGCGTGTCAGTTAAGTTACATTTATCCAAACACCTTATTTTCCGGTTTAAGGATAAGAAAACTTACTCTAGCGCTGTTCAAAAATGGTTCAAATGGCTCTGAGCACTATGGGACTCAACATCGGAGGTCATCTGTCCCCGAGAACTTTAGAACTACTTCAACCTAACTAACCTAAGGACATCACGCACATCCATGCCCGAGGCAGGATTGGAACCTATGACCGTAGCGGTCTCGCGGTTCCAGACTGAAGCGCCTAGAACTTCTCGGCCACACCGACCGGCCCTAGCGCTCTATCCTAGGCGCGGTGACTTGACCGACTAAATCCTTCTCGGTTTACAAGCGGCGTCATTTGGAAACGACAGGCTCGTAAGCCGAGAAGAGTAGATTTACTCTAGTGCTGCTGATAGCTACTCCCTTAGTTTTGAACTTCCCATCATTCTACTGAAGTCTAATAGAAACTGTTGCCTTAATGTATATACTCTTCAATAAGATAACATACACTAGTGTCCAAAATTAAAGCAACAAACGGAAATTTTGCAAGGTTGCGTTTATTTTTCCGCAAGACGGTGATAGTAAAGTAAAAACAACGTAAAGAATACACAACGTAATCAACTGCAACATGCGTAACAGTAGAGAAAAACGTTCTTTTTTATTTTTCAAGTTACACATTCTGACAACTGGTTAATTTGCTCAGTATGGCGTGTGACCACCTGTGGCACCAGTAAAGTCTTGACAACGACGGGACATGTTGTGAATGATGTCATCGATCCCATGTTGAGGCAATAATGCCCATTCTTCCTGCATAGCTGGTCACAAGTGTTGGAGGGTGGTTGGTGGGTTGGTGGATGCTGATGTGATGCAACCCGTATCCCTAGTGCATGCCAGGCATGCTCTGTGGGATTCAAATCGGAAGAGCGAGCAGACCACACTATGCGTGCAAAGTCTGAACGCACACATCTTGGAACACCCGCGCATGAAATCCCAAGATCTCCTCATAATACCTGACAGCAGTTAAACATTGCTGATTCACCCGTACAATTTCATGAAGAGGCATTCGAGTGGTCAACAAACTCCCTGCCCACACCATTAGGGATACTCCTCGATATCGGTATCTTTCTACAATGTTTGGGTCCCGAAATCGTGTTCCATATGCCCTAGAGATGCGAATGCGTCGAGAATCACTCTCCAGATCAAATCGAGACTCATCAGTGAAAAGGACATTGGCCCACTGCCCGACCGTCCAGGTGGCATGTTGACGGCTCGACTCTAGACATTCACTTCTGTGACGACGTTCCAGAGGTAAGACAGCTGTTTCCAACAATAAAAAATGGCTCTGAGCACTATGGGACTTAACTGCTATGGTCATCAGTCCCCTAGAACTTAGAACTACTTAAACCTAACTAACCTAAGGACGTCACACACATCCATGCCCGAGGCAGGATTCGAACCTGCGACCGTAGCAGCAGTGCGGTTCCAGACTGTAGCGCCTTTAACCGCTCGGCAATGTTCCTTGGCCTCCCACGTCTCCTGACTTGTCAGTATGTGATTTTTTTCTGTGGGGGTGCCTTAAGAACTGTGTCTAAAACCACTAAATTTGGATGAGTTGAAGAATGCAATCATTCAAGAAATTGCTGCCATCCCTGGAGAGATTTTAGTCGTATGATGGAGGATTTTGAGAAGAGACTTGAGTCCTGCATTCGAAATGATGGACATCACCTTGATGACATTATTTTTCACAAATAACTTTGTTCACTAAAATGGCAAATAATGAGCTTTGATTTTGTGTAAATAAACATGCATTAATTTCAAAGTTGGCTGAGTATTATTTCATTAAAAAACCGTCCGTCTCCCATGTGTCACCCTCTAGAACTCAGGAAACCAGGAAACATGCGTCCAAGAACTGTCATTGAATTGTTTGCGGTGTGCGATGTTGCCCCATCCTGCTGGAACCAAACGCGTTTTAAAGGGTTTCGTCGTCTTCTTAGTTCTGGTTTCAAGAATGTTTCAAGCATACGAATGTAACGAACCGAATTAACAGTAACTGTGGCCCCGTTCTCTTCAAAAAAATAAGGTCCAATAATGCCAACAGAGCCAAGAGCACACCAGACTGTTACTTTTTCTGAGTGTAGAGGACGCTGGTGGATAAGGTGGGGATGCTCTGGAGCCCAGTAACGTAGGTTTTGCTTATTCACGGTCCTGTTTAAATGAAAATGAGCTTCACCGCTCATCAATAAAACTTCAGTTTCATTCGATCCCAAAATCACTTGTATTCTGTAAGCGAAGTCTTCTCGTACAGCAAAATCAGTTTCCTTAAGTTGTTGGACAATGAGCATTTTGCAGGGATGGAATTTTAATTCTTTATGCAAAATTCGTCTAACCGATTCACGATTGATTCGTAACTCACTAGCATGGCGTCTAGCTGACTGTCCTGGGCTTCTGACTGCCGCTTGCCTTACCATTTCAACATTTTCTGGTGCCGTTACTCTGCGTCTCAGGCCAGGATGCTTCTTATACAGAATGTTTCCAGTTGATCTGAAGTTTTCCACCCATCTGAGGATTGTGTTACGGCTCGGAACAGCTCCATGTCGACCGACATTAAACCGCGCACGAAACAATCGCTGCGTAGCAATAATAGACCTGCCACTTTTCACGAAACCGTCATAGACAAACACTCGACGTTGCGTGTCCCACTGCTTCATAGTGACTGAGTAAATGACATGGCGTCTTGTGTGGATCAGAACTATCCCCACCACGACCACCCCCCACCATCGCGCCCTCAGTACTACGCAGTTCAAAACCGTCCGTCTCCCGTGTTCACCCTGTATTTGTAGGAAACTCTTCTATCCAGTGATTGGAGTGATATTCCGTACGCTGTTTTGGTTATTAGGTGGCAGTGCGCAACTGTATCGAATGCCTTACAGAAGTCAAGGAAGACGGCATCTACTGGGGCGTCTATATCTACTGCATTCTGGGTCTTGTGGATGACCAGACCGAGCTGGATTTCACACGATCCCTTTTTGGTACGTAACTATTATTATAATACAATTAAGGAGACCGAAAGTACTCATAGACTGAATAGAAGGACTTGGTCACAGTAAACGCCTTCAACTGGGGTTTGGAAATTTGCAGTTTGTCAGAGGAAGCGTTCTTATGTTGTGGGAGCTTGTTGAAAATTACTGTATAAGGGACTATCACGAAGTTTCCGTTCGAAAGCCCCTTGCCTACATGTCTGTGCTTATATACCAATTCGGAGTCGAGCTGGGATGCATATGCGCTGCTGCACTGCCATCAGGCGGAAAATTTGTCACCATCTCTTTTTCAGAAAATGAGCAAATTATGATCACAGGCGTTGTAAAAATGAGCAAAACTGCATAGAAAATGTGTACCTGGGTATTCTATGCTGTGGTAAAAGTAATGAAACTGAAATCTGGAATTTGCACAATCAGTGTTTCTATTTAGGTGCTCATCTGAGGCGAATTACCTGAAGGAAGTAGCCCTTGCTTAGAAAAACTGAGTAACCGTAGACAGCATTCAGATAGACGTTGCCGAATAAGTTCCTGTCTCTGGTTCTCGGGGTGATGTATCTCAGCGATGGACATAGCACCCAGATGTGATATCAGGTGCTGAGAGTAATGTTTCTTTGATGTCGGGGCTGGAACGGATTTTATTCATTTTCATGAACTCTGGTGGGTAGATTATTGAAGGATAAATAGCGGCTTTGATATCTGAAGTTTACTCCGACATCCGCGCCCGAGAATGAGGTCACCATCACATGCTAAAAATATGGACCTCGCCAAGGTTGTAGCCACTCCGAACCCTTCTGGTGTAAGAATTTTCAACGACCGTATTTGATGAGAAAGGGAAGAAATTTGGTGATATACAGTTTCGGGCAGGTAGGTTAGAAAATTTAAAAAGGGAAATGAATAGGTTAAAGTTAGATATAGTGGGAATTAGTGAAGTTTGGTGGCAGGAGGAACAAGACTACTGGTCAGGTGACTACAGGGTTTTAAACACAAAATCAAATAGGGGTAATGCAGGAGTAGGTTTAATAATGATTAGGAAAATAGGAATTCGGGTAAGCTACTACAAACAGCATAGTGAACGCATTATTGTGGCCAAGATACATACGAAGCCCACACCTACTACAGTAGTACAAGTTTATATGCCAACTAGCTCTGCAGATGACGAAGAAATTGAAGAAATGTATGATGAAATAAAAGAAATTATTCAGATAGTGAAGGGAGACGTAAATTTAATAGTCATGGGTGACTGGAATTCGAATGTAGGAAAAGGGAGAGAAGAAAACGTAGTAGGTGAATATGGATTGGGGCTAAGAAATGAAAGAGGAAGCCGCCTGGTAGAATTTTGCACAGAGAACAACGTAATCATAGCTAACACTTGGTTTAAGAATCATGATAGAAGGTTGTATACAAGGAAGAACCCTGGAGATACTAAAAGGTATCAGATAGATTATATAATGGTAAGACAGAGATTTAGGAACCAGGTTTTAAATTTTAAGACATTTCCAGGGGCAGATGTGGACTCTGACCATAATCTATTGGTTATGACTTGTACATTAAAACTGAAGAAACTGCAAAAAGGTGGGAAATTAAGGAGATGGGACCTGGATAAACTGAAAGAACCAGAGGTTGTACAGAGTTTCAGGGAGAGCATAAGGGAACAATTGACAGGAATGGGGGAAAGAAATACAGTAGAAGAAGAATGGGTAGCTTTGAGGCATGAAGTAGTGAAGGCAGCAGATGATCAAGTAGGTAAAAAGACGAGGGCTAGTAGAAATCCTTGGGTAACAGAAGAAATATTGAATTTAATTGATGAAATGAGAAAATATAAAAATGCAGGAAATGAAGCAGGCAGAAAGGAATACAAACGTCTCAAAAATGAGTTCGACAGGAAGTGCAAAATGGCTAAGCAGGGATGGCTAGAGGACAAATGTAAGGATGTAGAGGCTTATCTCACTAGGGGTAAGATAGATACTGCCTACAGGAAAATTAAAGAGACCTTTGGAGATAAGGGAACCACTTGTATGAACATCAAGAACTCAGATGGAAACCCAGTTCTAAGCAAAGAAGGGAAAGCAGAAAGGTGGAAGGAGTATATAGAGGGTCTATACAAGGGCGATGTACTTGAGGACAATATTATGGAAATGGAAGAGGATGTAGATGAAGATGAAATGGGAGATACGATACTGCGTGAAGAGTTTGACAGAGCACTGAAAGAACTGAATCGAAACAAGGCCCCCGGAGTAGACAACATTCCATTGGAACTACTGACGGCCTTGGGAGAGCCAGTCCTGACTAAACTCTACCATCTGGTGAGCAAGATGTATGAAACAGGCGAAATACCCTCAGACTTCAAGAAGAATATAATAATTCCAATCCCAAAGAAAGCAGGAATTGACAGATGTGAAAATTACCGAACAATCAGTTTAATAAGCCACAGCTGCAAAATACTAACACGCATTCTTTACAGACGAATGGAAAAACTAGTAGAAGCCGACCTCGGGGAAAATCAGTTTGGATTCCGTAGAAATACTGGAACACGTGAGGCAATACTGACCTTACGACTTATCTTAGAAGAAAGATTAAGGAAAGGCAAACCTACGTTTCTAGCATTTGTAGACTTAGAGAAAGCTTTTGACAATGTTGACTGGAATACTCTCTTTCAAATTCTAAAGGTGGCAGGGGTAAAATACAGGGAGCGAAAGGCTATTTACAATTTGTACAGAAACCAGATGGCAGTTATAAGAGTCGAGGGACATGAAAGGGAAGCAGTGGTTGGGAAGGGAGTAAGACAGGGTTGTAGCCTCTCCCCGATGTTATTCAATCTGTATATTGAGCAATCAGTAAAGGAAACAAAAGAAAAATTCGGAGTAGGTATTAAAATCCATGGAGAAGAAATAAAAACTTTGAGGCTCGCCGATGACATTGTAATTCTGTCAGAGACAGCAAAGGACTTGGAAGAGCAGTTGAACGGAATGGATGGTGTCTTGAAGGGAGGATATGAGATGAACATCAACAAAAGCAAAACGAGGCTAATGGAATGTAGTCGAATTAAGTCGGGTGATGCTGAGGGAATTAGATTAGGAAATGAGGCACTTAAAGTAGTAAAGGTGTTTTGCTATTTGGGGAGCAAAATAACTGATGATGGTCGAAGTAGAGAAGATATAAAATGTAGACTAGCAATGGCAAGGAAAGCGTTTCTGAAGAAGAGAAATTTGTTAACATCGAGTATACATTTAAGTGTCAGGAAATCATTTCTGAAAGTATTTGTATGGAGTGTAGCCATGTATGGAAGTGAAACATGGACGGTAAATAGTTTAGACAAGAAGAGAATATAAGCTTTTGAAATGTGGTGCTACAGAAGAATTTTGAAGATTAGGTGGGTGGATCACATAACTAATGAGGAAGTACTGAATAGGATTGGGGAGAAGAGAAGTTTGTGGCACAACTTGATCAGAAGAAGGGATCGGTTGGTAGGACATGTTCTGAGGCATCAAGAGATCACCAATTTAGTATTGGAGGGCAGTGTGGAGGGTAAAAATCGTAGGGGGAGACCAAGAGATGAATACACTAAGCAGATTCAGAAGGATGTACTGGGAGATGATGAAGCTTGCACAGGATAGAGTAGCATGGAGAGCTGCATCAAACCAGTCTCAGGACTGAAGACCACAACAACAACAACAACACTTTCTGAGCACCAGATGGTGCACCACAGCTTTGAGTTAAATCCAAAATCTGTCAACAGTCTCTAGTGAGGTATGTGAACATTTTGTTATATTTGTTGTTCAGAGACACGAGATAGCGTTTTGTGCGCGTTTGTAAATATATGTTCAACATATTTAAGTTCTGTATAACATACATTGATGAAAAAAATCACAGCACCAAAAAATAATTAATATAGGGTAATGAAATTTCGTGAATACATTTTCTAAATTAACATATTTAAGTGATAAATCCAGGAAGATCACATGTTAATGTAAACGCGAGATAAGCCATTGAAAATGTGAAATGCTGGTACATTAATAACCGGTGTAACGGCCAGAATATTGAATGCAAGCATGCAAACTTGCATGCGTTGTGTTGTACAGGGCCGGATATCAGTTTGTGATATGGATTTCCATGCTTGTTGGACGTGGTCGGCCAGTGCAGGAATGGTTAATGCTGATTGTGGATGACGCTGGAGTTGTCATTCGCCGATGTCCCACAAGCACTCCACTGAAGACAGATCTGGTGATCGAGCAGGCCAAGACAACATGTAGACACGCTGTACAGCTTGTTGGGTTACAACAGCAGTATGTGGACGAGCATTATTCTGTTGGGAACCACCCCCTTAAATGCTGTTCATGGATGGCAAGACAACAGGTCGAATCATCCGTCTGACGTACAAATTTGAAGTTAAGGTGCGTGGGATAACCACGAGAGTGTTCCTGCTGTCATACGAAATCGCACCCTGACCATAACTCCAGGTGTAGGTCCAAAGTCTCTAGCACGCATGCAGGTTGGTTGCAGTTCCTCACTTGGTCTCCTTCTAAACAACAGATGGCCCTCCTTGGCATCGAGGCAAAACCAGGTTTTATCAGAAAACACAACAGACTTCCACTCTGCCCTCTGATGAGCTCTCGCTTGATACCACTGAAGTCACAAATGCAGGTGGTTTGGGAGCAGTGGGAAGCCCGCTACAGGACATCTGTTTCGGAGCTGTCCTTGAAGTAATATATTTGTAATGGTTCGTTGTGTCACTGTGTGCTCAAATTGCTGCTGCAGATGCAGTATGAGGCGCCAAAGCCATATGCTGAACACGATAATCTTCCCTCCCGATAGTGCCACATGGCCTTCAGGAGCCCCGTCTTCTTGCGACTAAACATTCCCGTGACCCCCGCTGCCAGCAGTCATGTGTTGTGACTACATTCCTGCCAAGTCTTTCTGCAGTATCACAGTGTTCCTCTTGACGAACATAAACTGCCACATCCAAACTCAAATGTAAGTAACTTTCACGACCGTTATGCTTGTACTTATGGCGAAACTGATTCGCATTCTCATAGTGGCGCTACATCTTTCAGGTGTAGAAACACGCCTACCAACTTTCGCGTATGTTGTACCACTCCTTCTAGGTGTTGCGATTTTTTTCCGTCAGTGTACTTGTTGTGTACATAGTTCCACGTAGTCAGCGCGTACTCAACTTTCCCACTAGAGCGCGCCCCGCTAAGCTCAACAGCGCAGGCGCAGAGCTCTTCCGTCTCCGCACTATGAGATGGCGCTGCCATAGAGACGGACCAAATTCTGCTTCCACTGATCCGCGTGTTAATATGTAACGCAGCCAATGAGATTGCTGCTAATGTAGAATCTTTGCTCCTCGCGGATCACACTTGCGCAGTGATACATGAACGCGTGAGGTGTTATAACGAGTTTACTGACCTCCGATTAGTCAGTCTGCATTAGTCTGCAGTTTTCTGTACCAGTCTGCATTAGTCTGTACCAGTCTGTATGAGTTCTACATTTGTCTGTACAAGTCTATAGTCAAGTTGCAGTCTGCGCCTAATAATATTACCATAGTCCTGTACATAACCATGAAGATAAATGTATAGACACTTTTGTCAAGTATCAGAGATACATGTGAGAATAAGATTAACATACCAATACCAAACGAACTTCAGATTGTCAATTGTAAATAGCATCCAGAACCAAGTTAAGTAATTTTTATGCTTGTTATTATTTTAATAAATGTGTGTGAAAATTAATCAAGTTCTGTTTAAAGTTGGTCACCGTCAGTGTGCTACTCTAAGCGTGCAAGTGGCATTTCTATCGTCTGACCTAACGGCGGAAGAAAAACACGCCACGATAAGACCACGAGACATAAAATAATCTGATGGTGTGTGTACTGAAGGTCTTACAGTATGCACACCACAGTACTAAAACTATTTTTAGGCTCTTCTTAATTCTTCAGTTACAGAAGCTTACGGAGAGCAGAATGCTGTTTATTTTTAAAATTCGATACATAAGGTATGGGCAGGTACACCAAATTTCGTCCATCATGCACCATCTTGTACGTTGAAACGGAAATCCTCCTACCATGGAACACGTAATATTTACAAATAAACTGACAAGGGAATGGTCCAGTCCGACCTGTCGAAATATATTATGCAGGAAGACTCTCTCAAAATTTTAGCTGCTAAGACGAACTATAAGTTTTTTAAAAATGTTGAAAATTTTCAAATCATAGCTCGGCAGGTGGCTGGAGAAGTATACAACCCTGCAGGAGCTGTAGTAGTCAGCGCATGCGCAACACGACCGCGGCATATGCTTGGTAGACAGCATATCGGTAAATTAGTAACACGTCTCCCACGATCGTAATTCGTGAAGCGAATTGTTCTTGATTGTTTCTCTGAAAAATATTTCTGTGGTTACTGTTCACACATATCTGCAGCTGCTTTTGCGGTAGCGTAAGTGTTAAAAATGGAGTTAAAAAACTGAATTAATATTCATCGCATTTAACACTTAATGTTAAGCAGCTTGCAAACAGGTTTTAATTCGTGAAATCTAACTGTGAACTGTATAAATGTAAGAAATACTTACATAATGTAATAAATAAGCGTCAAATTGAAACTCGCAAAACTGTGAAATCAAAACTATCCGAACAATTTATTGCATAGAGTGGTCATACGAAGTCCCGACACTCTCATTAATAAGCATCCTGAACCCCTAACCTTGAATAAATAACGTGAACAACAGTTCTTTAGAGGAGTTTTCTTGAGATATGAATTATGTAGAGCTGCTCCTACTCGAGAGAGGCAATGGACCATTACAGATGGAGATCTTTGAGACGGGGTCTTCGAATCGCGGTTGACATGAACACTGCAAAAGTCTTCTTCGATCTGGTTGAGCAGATTCAAGAAATCATTCAATGTAGGAAGTCGCCAAACAACAAAGTATACTTCAGGTAAACGTGTAGAGGAGATGCAGTCAACTCGTAGCTGTTGTGAAGACAAAGCTTGCTGTTATCTCCACTTCTGATATGTTTAAAGCTATTCAGTCAGGTTTCATGAAAGAACTGTGAGCAAACCACACTTTATCATTTCGAGGCGGAAACAGAGTCTGTTGTGTAATGGACTAATGCTATGACTCTTTCATACGCAACGTTGTCAGTCATAAGTATGAGTGGGTTACTGTTTCCATACTTTTACACTTGAAGGACCTTAACACATAGTGCGACCAAAACTAAAAAGAAAGGACTTTTTCGTAGCAAAAATTTTGCAACAGACCTATTAAAACCTGGAAAAATAGGAAAGAATAATTTGTAACATTTCATTCGAAATTGTTTCTAATGAGCTGCAGAAATTAATTCATTGCTTTTGTCACACTGTTGCCCTGGACATAACTCTGCCTTTCAGGAGGACGAAGAAAAGACTGTTGATATAATTGAGATTCCACCCCGAACGCCTAGTGTGAGGCTGGAAAACAGTTTTTTTTTTAAACTGTGGAACATCTTTTTAAGGAAGTTGTCGGACGATATAATTTCCAATATCTTCGTGTCATTTGAGAATTAGCAGGAGAGTAGTATTCTTAAATTTCAGTCATTTGTGCACTGTCGGTTTGTATCGGCACATTTTACGAACTGCTTGCAGTATGTTCGGTATGCAGCACGGTAAGCAGAGCAACGGCGAGGACCATTTCTGTTTCTTGCTCAGTCGCAGTTGTGTCTAAATAAAACTAGTAATTACTGTGACGTTTCTGAAGCATTAATTTTTGTTTGGCTGGTTGTGCCTGATGTAAAGAAAATGTTAGTTTTCGCCAAATTTTGTGACGACTACGTGAAATTAACAAGGAACTGTGTCATTGTTACTAAAATATACGTTATTCAAAAATTACGAGAACTTTGCTACAGGAATTGTTACAAAATGATGTACGTTTAAGAAATATTTTATTTCAATAAAATGAAATCACGACTGATGGAACTTGTCTACAATGTAATAGCAAACACTGCCTTGATTTATTTTCCTCTGCTAGTCACCTTTGTAGGAATTACATACGCAACAGTTTAGCCGTCGGTACGTACTGCTTCTCAGTGAAAACATTAGTGATGCGTTTTTTTAATGATTCAGATGTTTCAAATTCGCTTGTGTCACTCCGGGTATCAGCACTACGCAGCACGATGCTCTCTTGTCACAGCCGATCGCGCGCTAGGCAAGAAGGACTGTACAAACAGTTGTCTTAAGCTATTCGTCGTGTGTCAAAAACGAAAAGCGTCAACTTGGAAAAAATACTTGCTGTGTGTCTCAGCAGCAAAAATGTTGACAGAGAATTTGTTCATTGTATTCTAAATTCCAGGTTTGGTTTCGACATATCGGATTGGAATATTTCCTTGTGTGTTTCTTTAATGTGTTAAGTCTTCCCCGCCTTGAAAACGGAAATATATGTTAGTTGGCTATAGTTTCTATTTCAAAAGCTATTTAACTTATGCCTGTTTTAAGACAATACTTCTTCTTACTTCGATTACACTTACTGATTACTGGTGTGGCGTAGAATAATAATGTAGGTCCAGCACATAGATTATCAAATACGATGTATTCACGATTTTCTCGATCGCAACGTTTTTACGTTTGACCAGAATACTTGTTCATAATTACATGACTCTGACGTTCGTTGCAACATTTTTTCACATTTGTTTAAACCTTTCTTTCGTGGAGTAATTTTTATGATTTCAAGAAGACTGCACCGCACGTAAAATGAACGCTGTTGTTGTTGTCTTCAGTCCAAAGACTGGTTTGATGCAGTTCTCCATGCTACTCTGTCCTGTGCAAGCTGCTTCATCTCCCAGTACCTACTGTAACCTACATCCTTCTGAATCTGCGTAGTGTAATCATCTCTTGGTCTCCCCTACGATTTTTACCCTCCACGCTGCCCTCCAATCCTAAATTGGTGATCCCTTGATGCCTCAGAACATGTTCTACCAAGCGATCCCTTCTTCTAGTCAAGTTGTGCCTCAAATTTCTCTTCTCCCCAAATCTATTCAATACCTCCTCATTAGTTATGTGATTACCCATCTAATCTTCAGCATTCTTCTGTAGCACCACATTTCTAAAGCTTCTATTCTCTTCTTGTCCAAACTATTCATCGTCGACGTTTCACTTCCATACATGGCCACACTCCATACAAATACTTTCAGAAACGACTTCCTGACACTTAAATCTATACTCGATGTTAACAAATTTCTCTTCTTCAGAAACGCTTTCCTTGCCACTGCCAGTCTACATTTTATATCCTCTCTACTTCGACCATCATCAGTTATTTTGCTCCCCAAACAGCAAAACTCCTTTACTACTTTAAGTGTTTCATTTCCTAATCTAATTCCCTCAGCATCACCCGACTTAATTCGACAACATTCCATTATCCTCGTTTTGCTTTTGTTGATGTTCATCTTATACCCTCCTTTTATGACACTGTCCATTCCGTTCAACTGCTCTTCCAAGTCCTTTGCTGTCTCTGACAGAATTACAATGTCATCGGCGAACCTCAAAGTTTTTATTTCTTGTCCATGGATTTTAATACCTATTCCGAATTTTTCCTTTGTTTCCTTTACTGCTTGCTCAATATACAGATTGAATAACGTCGGGGAGAGGGTACAACCCTGTCTCACTCCATTCCCAACCACTGCTTCCCTCTCATGCCCTTAGACTCTTATGTCTGCCATCTGGTTGGTGTACAAATTGTAAATAGCCTTTCGCTCCCTGTATTTTACCCCTGCCACCTTCAGAATTTGAAAGAGAGCATTCCAGTCAACATTGTCAAAAGCTTTCTCTCTGTCCACAAATGCTAGGAATGTAGGTTTGACTTTCTTTAACCTATTTTCTAAGATAAGTCGTAGGGTCAGTATTGCCTCACGTGTTCCAACATTTCTACGGAATCCAAACTGATAGTTCGGTAATTTTCATATCTGTCAATATCTGCTTTCTTTGGGATTGGAATTATTCTATTCTTTTTGAAGTCTAAGGGTATTTCGCCTGTCTCATACATCTTGCTCACCAGATGGCAGAGTTTTGTCAGGAATGGCTCTCCCAAGGTTATCAGTAGTTCTAATGGAATGTTGTCTACTCCCAGGGCCTCGTTTCGGCTCAGGTCTTTCAGTGCCCCGTAAAACAACCATTTCAAAACTGGATAAGAAAGTATATTAAATTTACAGTACATGGCGGGATAGAAGCGAAAGGTTGAAAAGTCTTCCAGTGATAACAGATTCCCCTACATACCAGAGACAGGTTGCAACAGTCATGGGGCGAAAGAGGTCTGGTACGGGTGACTACGCCGCATTCTCTGATTCAGCTCTACATCTTTTTACACTACATCATCTTTTTACACTACATCAAACGCATCCGGATACTCCTATGTAATGCCGAACTGGCCACAAGATGTCACGAGAGGCGGACCCACAAGTGTAAAAGAAGGAGGGGAGTGCTGTGTTGTCAGTAGAGAAGCAGTAAAAGTTGAATGGTTCAGTCAGGAGCGTTCAGTGACTTCCAATGTGGACTAATCATTGGATGTCATTTGAGTAACAAAGCCATCTGGTATATTTCAGCCCTTCTAAAGCTGCTCATACCACCACAATTTATGGTATGAGTGTGAAGTGAAAATGCGAAGGAGTAAACGCAGCTAAACGAATACCATGCAGACCTCATATACTGACGGACAAGAAGCATCGATCATAGCCGCGGCTGGTAGTAAAAATATAGCATGACATCTGAGGAAGGAATCACTCGTAAGTTCCGAAGTGCTACCAGCAGTCCAGCTAGGACAGTAATTATGAGTAGGGAGTTACAATGAATGGATACAATGTTCAAACAACCCCTCATACATGGCACATTTCTGTTAGTAAGTGATAAGTGATGCTTTAGGTGGTCAATGACTGGAAACGAGTGATTTGGAGAGATGGATCACGCTATACACTGTGGCAATCCGATGGAAGGGTTTGGTCTGGCGAATGCCTGGAGAGGGTTTCTTGCCCTTATGTGTAGTTCCATCAGTGAAGTATGGAGGTCTTGGTGTTACGGTATGACGGTGTTTCTCGTGGTAGGACTGTAGTCCCCTAATTGTGTTTGAAGAAACAAAACGCCGTACGAAGAGACCATGAAGGCGGAAAGGTACCGACCGGTCGCCGTGTCATCCTCACCCCTAAGGCGTCACTGGAGGGGCATGTGGTCAGGACACTGCTCTCCTGGCCGTTGTCAGTTATCGTGACGGTTTCGCTGATTCTCAATCAAGTGGTTCCTCAACTGGTCTCACACGGCCTGACTGCACCCCGCGTGCCAACAGCACTCGGCGGACCCAGAGGGTGCTCGATCCAAGTGCTAGCCAAGCCTGGCAGTGCTTAACATCGGTGATCTGACGGGAACCGGTGTTACCACTGTGGCAAGGCCACTTGCGTTAATTGTGCTTCAGGAAAAGCTAAATGTAGATGGATATGAACAAATATACAGCATTTTTTTACCATGTATAGTAGAGGAACAGTTGTGAGTCGATGACGGTATGAACATGACAACGCACGCTGTCAGAAAGCAACAATCCTGACACAGACCGGCCTGCCTAGAGACCCGAGCTGGATCAAATGGAACACGACTGGGATGAACTGGAACGATGGCCTCCCTCTAGCGCCCAGTGTCAAAGATCACTAGCTTCTCTGGTTTCTGCTCTTGAGGAAAAATAGACAGCCATTTCTCTACAGATACTCAGACGCCTTACTGTAAGTGTCCCCAGTAGGGTTCAAGCCCAAGGGTGGGTTAGTCTACGTATTAACGCCCGCTAATAGGTGTCTTGATATTTTTGGGCAGGTAGAGTAAATGCTCCGAAAGTCACTGAACAGTGCGTGATACAAAGTAATTCGTACCAACCTTATCGATTTTTATTTCTATTCTATTCACGTATTCAGCGAGGGAAAACTGACTAAATATATGCTACTGTACGTAGCATAAACTCTGTTACCTTATTCTTAAGTTCCATATGCGAGGCGCCTTGCCACAGTTCATGTGGCTCCCTCCGTCGGAGGTTCGAGTCCTCCCTGGGGAATGCTTCTGTGGGTCGTGCTTAGCGAAAGTTAGTTTAAGTTACATTAAGTAGCGTGTAAGCCTAGTGACCGGTGACCTCAGCAGTTTGGTCCCATACGATCTTACCACAAATTTCCAAATCTCCATACGCGATATATATGATGGTAGCAGCATCATGTTCAAATAGGTTTCTTTGAATACGGCTTCCTTAAATTTTTCTAACAGGCTTCCGAGTCATCTTGCTTCCAGGGATTCTCATTTCAGTCGCGCGTACATTTGTAGTTACTTGATAAGGCCTCCAAACAATGAAAAATACTCTACAACTCGTCGCGGTAACATTTTGTCTGTGATTTCCTTTACAAATGTGCTACATTTTCCCATAAACCTTCCCGCAAACCTCCATCTACAGCTACATGACTACTCTGCAGACCACACTTACGCGCCTGGCAGAGGGGTCTTCCAACGGCCTTCAGGCTATTTCTCCTCTGTTCCACTCTCTAACAGCGCAGTTGTAAAAATGAACACTTAAATCTTCCCATACGAGCTCTGACTTCCCTTATTTTATTACGATGATCGTTTCTCTCTGCCGGCCCCTGTGGCCGAGCGGTTCTCGGCGCTTCAGTCCGGAACCGCGCGACTGCTACGGTCGCAGGTTCGAATCCTGCCTCGGGAATGTATGTGTGTGATGTCCTTAGGTTAGTTAGGTTTAAGTAGTTCCAAGTTCTAGGGGACTGATGACTTCAGATGTTAAGTCCGATAGTGCTCAGAGCCATTTGAACCATTTTGAACCATTTCTCTCTATGTCAATTGGCGAGAATAAAAGATTTTTGCATTTAGAGTAGAGAATTCCCCCATTTCGCTATAATAGGAAACGAACTGTCCTTTTTTTGGACTTTTTCGATGTCGTCTTGAAACGTGGTAATGTGGTATGCACCAATGAACACGCTTCAGATATGCAATAGTCTTAAGCCTTTTTAATTAAGCGAGCTCTGATTAGAATGCAGGAGGATGGCAGACGAACGGACGGAGTGAGCGGAGGTAGCGTGCTGAAGGGTTACGATAAGAGCCGAGTCGGGCGCGGTAGGCCAGCAAGGTGAGTTGCGAGAACGTGAAGGCGGAAGCACACAGAAAAGCCAGGGGTAGGCCTAGGTTAGAAATACGACGCAGCATCCACAGGCGAGCACCCCATATGGATTGACAAGATGGACGGGTCTTACTAGACGCTGCTGAAAGGTAAAAAAAAAATAGTTCGGTGTAAAAACTTTAAATTAGAGCAGAGGGCCATAGTAAAATTTGCAGAAGAACGAAATTCAGAAGTGTATTTGCGCAGAAAGAAACAGGGAAAGTATAAAACAAAATATGTCTGTTTTAAGGGCAGTGACGTCACAAGCGGTTTAGTGGGGGAGAAGGAGCACATAGCTCACCATTGTTGAGGACTAGCGGTTAGACGGGGGAGCAGAACGGATGGCTGGCGGTTGCGCTCCCGCAGGATTACCAACTAAGCTTTGCTCTGTGGCTTAATCTGCTTAAGACCGTGACAAAGTAATGTTCGCGTAGTGGTGAAGTTATGTTGACTGTGAAGGAACGTTTATCTTAATATCTTACAGTTACTGAGGTACAGACGCCAATAGTTAACTGAGCAAAGCTTAGTGCATGCAACAACACGACAGTCATTGAACACTGCTGCTGTGCTCGCTCCTGCTGTGGCAGATTCTGGTTTTGTTTTCTGATAATGACCATTATTTCCAATTAGTGATTATCATGCTTATTTTTATATGGCGTATCAAGTGTAAGAAAGACTGAGTTCCGTGACATCCAGTAATACAAGATCGTGGCCTTGTGCACACAAAGACCCACGTGGCAGCTGAGTGATTTATATTAATGCGATCACAATTGGGGTTAGCTTGATTGAGACGACAACAAAATGCAATCGGTATCCGACAGTGGTCTAAAACCCACTGAGAGAGACATATCCGTGTGACCGCTATCTGGCTGGATTCTGGCGTGAAAACTATGATTTTGCTACTTGTTTGTAATAAAGTGTATCAGAGCATTTTGAGGCCAATATAATTGTTTTATCAGAGGTGCGTTGCACTATTTAGTCGCAACGGAATTCCTCTCCAAACCCTTAGTTCAACGTATTTACGAAGTCCAGAATCCACAGGGTGCCGAGTAACGCACGAGCGGCTGAACTGCGGGTAAGGGCAGGTAAGATTACAGGTCGAGAAAGTGCGGAGGCTGATGACGCTGCCCCTGCGCAGGTGTCACAAACAGGACCTGCCATGCACCCCTGAAAGTCTACTGCTTACCGTACCAGAAAGTCCAAGCAGTCCAGTACGTTATAAGTTAGGGTACGTCATTCCGCAGAGGGCATGTTACAAAGTGGTACATCGGCCCAGGGAATGTTACATTCTGTCTTTCCTGTTTGGTAAGGACCCCATAACGCACAGTGGTTCTTTAGAGGTCGGAAAAGCAAAGTGTAGTGAGACTCTTTAGGAGATATTGTATGTTTTCTAAGTGTCCTGCCAATAAAACGCCGTCTTCCGTTTGCCTTTCTTACAACGTTATCGATGCGATCGTTCTAATTTAACTTGTTCGTAATTGTAATTCCTAGATATTTAAATGAATTGGCAGTCTTTAGATTTATATAAATTATCAAGCAAATGTAATTTAACCCATTTCATTTAGTACTCATGCGGATGCCCTCACACTTTTCGTTATCCAGAGACGATTGGTACTTTTTGCTTATACAAACATCGTGTCCGAGTGATTTAGCAGCTGGTTTTGATCTTATGATGCAATTACTGGGCGGTAAATCACAGCATCAACTGCATAAGACAATCTACGAGAGCAACTCAGGTTGTCTTCTGAATTGTTTATGTAGATTAGAAACTGCAGAGGGCTTATGACACTTTCTTGGCGAACGCCAAATATCACTTCTATTTCACTCGATGACTTTCTGTGTAATGCTATATACTGTGAACTTTCGGACACGAAACCACAAATCCAGCAACACAGATGAAACGATAGTCCACAAGCACCCAATTTGATTAGAATTGTCTTGTGAGGAACGGCGTCAAAAGTCTTCTGGGAGTCTAGAAATATGGAATCAATTTGAGATCCCTAAATCTTCCATTCACCTTCCGTAACACCGGTTTTACGTGATCGAGCCATTTCATGTTGCTCCTTAGTGTTCCGCAATAACCATTGCTGTAATCCCAGCACTTTTGTAGAGTTACTACTACAAGAAAATATGAAACTAAAATCAGATCTGTACATTTGGCACAAAATTGGAGGATGGATAAGCATAAAGAGAGAAAGATAAAGGTTTTCGAAAATTAATTTCTGAGGAAAATATTTGAACCAATATGTGAGGGAGGAGGATGCTGAAGGAAAAAGAACAGCGGGATATATAATGAACCAGGTGTTGTTGCAGAGGGCAAGACAAGGAGACTGAGAATGGCCAGGTTCCCACGGTGGAATATCATAATTCTGAAGGCAAGAGACGTTAAAATCAAACAACGAAAACCAAAAATATATGATACACACCAAAATTATATCTACATACCTGTTTTTTCGGCATTTGGTTGTTTCGGGTGCAAACTGGATTCTCTCCATACCGTATACGATTAGCAGCATCCTCTCTTTGCACAGTTCGAATATCATTACTGCTACGAGAATTATTAACATTTGTTAGTGGAATTCTTTCCGCCATTTCAGTGTCTTCCTCTGGTCCCGGATATAAAACACCTCCGTCGTATTGTATAGAGCCATGGTTGCCCGTGCTTAAATACTGATTTACCCAAGACATTTTGCTGACTAAAATAAATAAATCATTGCCACCTTTTATATACATTACGTTATCGAACAGCACGTGACGGGCAACCTTTTGCTGGCGTGGGTGCTTGCCGAGATAGTGTCTGAAAGACAACTATCTTGCAGGGACAGGCATGGCCGCCACGGCGACCTTGGGACCCAGTGACCCGGCGGCCTGGTGCCTCGAAACGAAACGGCACTTAGTGCCATGTTTCATGTTTCATGTTAGCGAAACAGTGCCCTTGTTATCTGAGAGTGTCACGGACGGGGCCGCAATTAACACAGCTGGTATTACAAGTTCAGGGCAGATAGCGATAGCGGCAGGCGCGACAACCGCTGCCGCCGCAGGTGCTGCTTACGGCGTTAAAAAAGTAGTTGAACGTGTACAGAACAAAGGATATACTTTACCTGGTAGTGATTACGTAGGACCGGGAAATCCTATAAAAATAGACGCGCCGCGCAGTGGAGCAGATGCCATTGCTAAAGAGCACGACGTAGGATACGATAATCTGCTAAAGGAAGCAAGGGAACGATCATTTACAGAGGAAGAGTTTAGACAACGAGTTCAACAGTTGGATGCCAAAGCTATAATTTATTTCGCAGTTGACTGGAGCAATACACGAAATTGGCATTCATTTGTGGGAAAACACGGCCTGAAATTTAAGACAGCTGTTGAACAACGTACTGGGAAAACTTTGTACCCGAAACAACCAAATGCCGAAAAAACAGGTATGTAGATATAATTTTGGTGTGTATCATATGTTTTTGGTTTTCGTTGTTTGATTTTAACGTTTCTTGCCTTCAGAATTACGATATTCCACCGTGGGAACGGTCTAATTGGGAGTTCATGCATGAAGGCCAGAAACGCTATGCCTATGAACAATGGCTAATGTCTCGTGTTCGCCGTGGTTTGCCTATAGATCACGACCGTCCATCAACATCTAGATCAGCCACAGGAATAAGTTCTGTAGACGAACATCACGTCGACCACGAGGTATCAGACAGCGAAGAAGACGAATACGAACAAGGACCAGAAGAAACACAACATCCTCAACCACAACGTTTAGTGCCATATTCTGACAGTGACGAAGGTATGAGTTCGCCAATGCAGGTAGAGTCGGGTAAACGACAGGCTGCAGCAGGTCAATCTGGTAGACCTAAGAAAAAAAAAAAAAACGTTACCAGTGACTGGAGCACCATCTGCTAACGTTCTGGGTGATTCTCCTAATACCCGTGTTGATCCGTTACCTGCTCCTTCTATATTAGATACTGGTAATATTACAAGATATCGCAAAGTACATAGATGTTTCACATATGGTTTAGCATATAAAGTGATTGAACATGAAAAGGTAGTACGCATGGTTACTCCTTTGGCAGAAATTCCCGTTGATAGGCCATTTTTGTATATGACACCTTCTGAATTCGATTTATTACCTGATGGAAGTAGAATTATTCATTGTTCTGTAAAAGTAATTGCACGAAATCCTAGAATTGCTTTTCCCACTAATTCAAGTGATACAGAACTTGCAACATTAAATCAAAATAAGAATATGATTACAAGTGTAGGGATTAATTTGAAAATACCGGGTATTAATGTAAAACCTACAGCATTTACAACAAATGCACCTATGGAAACAACCGCCATAGATCATAAACGAAAGTTTGATTCCATTTGGAAGTCATGGTATGGTTATAGAAATGATGAAGCAGAGTTTCTTACTAAAGTGCCTGCACATCAATTTGGATAACCCATTAATTTGAAATATTATTTTGCATGTGTTTCTAGCTCAAAAGATAAGGGTTTACATAATTGGGGTTGGAAATGTGTACAGTCTTGTGTTTCTGGAGTAGATGCAGATGCACGAACAGGAAGTGTTATTGTTGACCTTACTTACACACCAACATTAGGTTTTCTCAAAATTCCAAAAGTAGCTAATGTTGATATTTTTCCTATTACAAGTACTGCTCAAAATGTGATTCAAAGGTATAATATTAATGCTGATAAGCACTGTAATCCTTTTATGTCATGTGATAGTTTTTCTTTAACCCCTTTTGAACCGGCAAGAGTGGAAGAACAATTAGTAGGAGCTGTTACTCCAGTCACAAATGCAGGCGCATCTGGATATAATAATTTAATAGAAAAAGCTGATATTGCTTCTGCCGGGTACAATATTAGACTTCATGATACAAATGTTCAACTGAGCCTTCATGTAGGCATTAATCCTACATATGCTTTAAGTACAAGCAGTTTAAATAGTGATGTTACAAAATATACTGATACTCAAACGTTATTGAAGTTATTGCTGAATGTTCAGTGTATGCAGATGGTCTAGAGACACATTACCCTAGAGCAACTGTATCAAATGTTCAAGTATCAGATATGATTTATATGTCTAATGTAAAAAGGAATGAGGAATCATCTATTTATAAAGGTCAATATGAAATGAAACAGAGTTAATACACAATAATATTTATTATCAAGCATTGTCATTATTTGTACACCTTTTATTTTGTTAATAAAAACATTGTATATATATTTTGTCATGTTTTTGATTGGTACATAAATGGAAATACACATTTTACTGTACATTGTGTATAGGTAGATTATGCTTCATTTTGTTTATTAATATTCCACACCATACATTTGAAGTAAATTAAAAAATGCCAATGGATAGGGTTTTTTTGATGCATCCTTCAAATCATCAAATTTCTTCCACTGGATTGTTTTTACACGTATGTCATTAAAGTCAGGATGTGAACAAACAATAGGTGGATGTGAACAAACAATAGTTAGATTGTTAGAAATTAATAATACAGGTGTTCTTCTCAAAATGGCGTCCCCTTTATATTTGAGACGAATATTACAAGCTATACCCTCACATATTTTCTTAAAGTCTTCTAATGCACCGTCTTCAATGGATATCTCATTGCCGACTATAATTCTCCTATTTACTGCGTCTTGTAACGCGAACTGATTTGTATTGTTATTACAACGGCCTATGTGACCTACATTTAGTGCCCAACTTATTAAACAATCGAAAAACCAGTTCTTTCCACTATTTGGAGGGCCAATTACACATAAAGTATTAAGTTTTTTACTTTTACAAAATATGTCATCATTTCTACAGTATAGCCCTTCTTTATTGAACCATGAAACAAGATTTGTCAATAATTCCGTTGCTTTATCACTGTCATTTTCACATTGGAAAAGAAGTAACCTGTTGAGCCATGAAATAGAATCACCAAGAGTATAATAATAATCCCACACAGTGTTACATGTTGCATAAAACACATTTGTTTCTGATGAGGAACACAGTAAAGTTTCAATACCTTTCAAATACAAATAATTTACTGTCTTTTTGTACAACTCTAAACCCATGTCAAAAAACCTTCTAAATTTAGGATCAATTAAATTTAAAAAATAACCATGAGTTATTGGAATAGCATTAGCTATATTTTCCGGCGGAATGCAGTTGTACTGCATCAATAGGGAAAGAATCTTCTTTGCGATACTTGTAGGGTTGCACCATTTGCATGTAATGATGAATTGGCGTCGCGAATGAGGTTGCTTACATGTTTCATTAGTGGACTGTTTTTGTTCGATGTTATAAGTAGATCCACTGGCTTCCCTTTCCAATATTGCTTTGTATCCTTCGAGGCAATTTTGCCATCGTATAATTTCAGTTGTATTAGGTAATCGTTTACTGGTTCCTCTAATCCATATTTGTCCCCGACCTGGCCCTTTTGACACAAAGAAGTATAGAAATACATTGAGCCAGTCGAGGTCAGACATGGCTGCGATTGCTCTTGTTCTTTTACTATACTTTTACTATACTTTTTATAGAGGAGACGAATAGTCAAGATTGAGGGGAATATCAGAGAAGAAACCCAAAGGACGAAGATATTCAGGCAGATCGAATGTAAAATGGAGAGACCTGGTGGCCAGAGATTGTCAGATATTTCCAGTAAAGAAAAATATGCCAATAATAGGAAGAGCGTACCTGAAGAGCCCAAACACCGACTACTCTTTGTGGAGCCACTGGAGTAAGAGAGAAAGTCTTAGAACGATCAAAAATGGTTCAAATGGCTCTGAGGACTATGGGACTTAACATCTTAGGTCACCAGTCCCCTAGAACTTAGAACTACTTAAACCTAACTAACCTAATGACATCACACACATCCATGCCCGAGGCAGGATTCGAACCTGCGACCGTAGCAGTCCCAACTAGAATGATCCCTGAGTACTCATGGCATTTGAGGTGTTCAAGACGTTCACCGCTGCTCGTGTGGTCAGACACGATAGGGTCGTTTCTCTACATTACATGCGTTATCTTACACTGATCCACATTTAAAGAGAGCTGGCATTCACTATAGCAATCTGAAATTTCATCGAAATCATTCTGCATTCCTCGCTCATTGAGACAATAGCCCCACGTTGTTAAATTTTGATTTACTATAAAGGATATGTAAACCGACTCACGGTAATAAACAGAGTTGTACTTCAACCTGACACTAAGACTTATTCCGAAAGCTCTCTGCCTGTACGAGACAAATGCTCACGAATAACATTTTTGGCTACTGTAACCGAAAAATGCAACTATATTTTAGAACTTACAATTTGAGGATTTTATTGTTCTTCACATCGAGACACAAATTGGAACTGAAAGATGTGACGCGAGACTACTCACCTATACAGATGCGGGGGCCCTCCCCGAACGGCAGGTAAACATAGGGGTGCCTCTTGGCTTTCTCCTCCTCCGAGAACCTCTCAGGGTCGAAGCGCTCTGGATCCGGGAAGTACTTGGGGTCGTGCTGCAGGGCCAGCACGGAAATGGCGACCGCCGTTCCTTTCTCCAGGACGAGATCGCTGCCAGGAATCCTGTACTCTTTGTTACCCTCCCTGTTCAGGATGGGCAAGGGCGGGTACTTCCGCAGTGTCTCTAAAAAAACACACAAACGCTGTTTATGTACACATTAATCTACCAGGCTAGCTTAAAACACGATCCTTTAGAATAGTGAAGAAACCGATCCATAGTTCGCAGAGGTTGTAAAGTAACAGGGGATAATATGGAGCTCTTCCAAGTAGTTTGTAATTTAAATTTAAAGCACAGCAGCAGAAATGTCAGGCTGGTGTACTTCAATCAAAACGTTTCATAGTAGAATTGAGTTATAAAGATGTTTAGAACAACTGCAAAGTAAGTCGTTATTTTATTATGAAGACACCATTCAGTTTCGATATTTGTAGTGCCAGACAATTATTTGTATGTTTCATATTTCGTGCAGAGATGTCATTAAATGAAGGAAGAGGGGCGAAGCTGTGCCAAAACATGGAGTTATTCCTAATTATGTAATCTGGTAGCATGTCATAAATTAGTACTGATTTTAATTTTCCATGCTTAAGAATAAAACTGCTTTAAATGCAGAGTGAAAATATTATAATGCAAAATAGACAGGAAAATAATTGTTTTGTCTTTTGATGAGCGTTTTAGTTCCTTTGCATAGTGTTTTGTTTTCTTTTTAATTGCTACAAATTATAAAACTGTGGTGATAAAGCTGTGTAAAATTATATAATGTATTTAGGTTTAAGTATTTAAATCTTATAAAAATTATAAACGAATTATGGCCCGGTTTATGGATTATTTTGATTAATGTAGTGTCAGGTGACCCAAACTGGGGGTATGAGCGTGAAAAGGAGATCTTTGGTCGTGGTCCGCTTGGACGCCAGTGCATGTGAAGGAACAATGTGAAAGTGTGTAGGTACGAGACAATAAACCATGTGTACGAACTGCACCGATTATTATTCGTACAGATCGGATTTATTTGTGAACTTAAAAAATGCATGGCCACAAAGTTAAAGTGTTTCTTTTTGAATAAATAAGTTTCAGTCTGAACGTGTATAGTGTACCTCATTTTCGCAAGGTTGTGGTATAGACAATTGTGTATTCAGTTCACTGCCGTTCAAAAGCTAGCGAATATATGGCTCAGTAGTAGGGGCGCAAATGCAACCGTTCACTACCAACCCCCTTTGCAGATGAGCCACGTGAGAAGTAGGTAGTGAACGAGCCCGAGTACAGTTGCAAGGTGATAATGTTTGTAACTACTTTTAATAACTTTGACATTATTAATTTTAATATAACAACGGTGTACAATTGTTATTATACCTAATTCACTTACTGTTGGATGTAATTCCATTATTTTTGTGTATAATTCCTTTGAAGAACAATCCTGAAGACAACATGATAACTTGAAATTAACTGAAAAAGAATATACGAAATATTTACCAAATATCTAACTGAATAAAATTTTTCAGCATTTGTACGAGAACGTGTTTTAACTGCAGCATTAAAATTAACTTTGTAATTAAAAAGGATTTATCTTTAGAGACTAAGTAAGTGCAAAAGCAAATGTTATTAGTTTACGTAATGAGAATGTATGCATGGTATTGAATAAGTAACGCAACACACTTTTTTCTTGGTCAGTTTCGGTTGAAAGAAGGCGGAATTTGCTGTGGGTCATCGTGTTGTATTCTTCCTTCAGTCTTTACAGTTTCATGAATTTCTGGTCGGTTGTGGCGCTATACGTCCGCCGGTTGGGGAACTCAAAGGTGTGTGCGCCCTGGGTTCCTTGCCGCCTAACGGAGGACCAAAAGAGCAACGGAAGTCCATCTGTGCGGAATTGCTTGCGCGTTTCGAGGCTGATCATGACAATTTTTTCGACCATTGTCACAAGCAGTGAAATATGAGTTCATCACTTCGAAGTGGAAGTAAAACGGAAATCCATGGAGTGGCGCCAAACCACCTCTCCGCCGAAGAAAAAGTTCAAAGCCACACCCTCATCCGATAAAGTCAATGACGGTCTTCTGTGGCTCTGAAAGGGTTATTCTATTTGATGTCCTTCGTCTTGGTGCAACGATCATCACGGACGTGTGTTGTATTACCCTCAAAAATCGAAGGAACGACATTAGCTTGTTCGTCGGCAAGAAAATGCAAACGGACTTGTTCTCCTCCATGACAACGAAAGGACTCTCAGAAGTCAGCGCACCCGAGAGGAGCTCACAAAACTTCATTGGGTTGTGTTTCCTCATCCACCCTTCAGCCCTTATCTCGCACCTTCTGACTTCCATCCGGTGGCCCAAAGAAGGACGCACTCCACGGGAAGCAATTCGTGGACGATGGGGCGGTTATTGATACAGCCAGACGTTGGCTCCGACGTTGACCAGCAGAGTGATACCATGCGGGCTTACACGTAAGGTGGCGTAAGGCCGTCCCATTGAACTGAGATTGAAAAATAGGGTTTTGTAGTCAAAAGAGTGGGAAATAATATAGTGCATTGGAATCCTGAATAAAACCAAACCGCCTTAAAAAAATAAAATAAAAAAAACAAACGGTGTGTTGCATATTCCTTATTGAATGCCCCTCGTATTTCTTCCAAAATGCTGTTAAACTATGTTAAACATATTACTACGTTTCGTAAAACTTATCTTTGCACTTGGATTTTTGTAGACGTGTAAATTATTGTTTTAATTATGAACACATCCCAATAATACTTTGAAATATTGTAATTGTTTTAACTCATTCATAGGCCAGCGGCGGAGCCTGCCAAGTAAGTTGTTTGAGAGTTCTGGAAAGTTATAGACTTTATGCTTTCATCTCATTTCAAAATCCCTTTTGATCGTAGTAAATGTGAAGTGTTGTTATGATCTCGTGCTCTTCGAAGTAATAAACAGAAAACATGGCGCAGAAAGTTGCCTGATTATTATTTTATACATAAAAACTCAGGAAATATTTACGTTACTACCCCACAGATAAGAATATTTTCAAAATTTATTTCATTGTACGTTACAATTCGCTGTTATTGTCCCTCAGCGTTGTTCATTGGTATTTTGTTCCAATTGAATCACTTAGGTTTTTAAAGCCAATTTATGTTATTGATTAGGATTACTCGGAATCATCGGATGATTTCGTTACAACTGCAAAATCAAGAAAAGGAAAGTAACTGTTTAAACAAGAGATCATTAGAAACGGAATACGACTTCGTAAACAATGAAGGTGAGGGAAAAATGTCGGCCATGGCAGAATGACACCCATAATAATTTATTTGGACGAAAGTGTAGCAAATTTAGATAATTTGAAGTGTGATATTATGTATTGCGATAAGTTAACGTTGTTGTTGTTGTGGTCTTCAGTCCTGAGACTGGTTTGATGCAGCTCTCCATGCTACTCTATCCTGTGCAAGCTTCTTCATCTCCCAGTACGTACTGCAGCCTACATCCTTCTGAATATGCTTAGTGTATTCATCTCTCTGTCTCCCTCTACGATTTTTACCCTCCACGCTGCCCTCCAATACTAAATTGGTGATCCCTTGATGCCTCAGAACATGTCCTACCAAGCGATCCCTTCTTCTAGTCAAGTTGTGCCACAAACTCCTCTTCCCCCCAATCCCATTCAGTACCTCCTCATTAGTTATGTGATCTACCCATCTAATCTTCAGCATTCTTCTGTAGCACCACATTTCGAAAGCTTCTATTCTCTTCTTGTGTAAACTATTTATCGTCCACGTTTCACTTCCATACATGGCTACACTCCATACAAATATTTTCAGAAACGACTTCCTGACACTTAAATCTATACTCGATGTTAACAAATTTCTCTTCTTCAGAAACGCTCTCCCTGCCATTGCCAGTCTACATTTTATATCCTCTCTACTTCGACCATCATCAGTTATTTTGCTCGCCAAATAGCAAAACTCATTTTCTACTTTAAGTGTCTCATTTCCTAATCTAATTCCCTCAGCATCACCAGATTTAATTCGACTACATTCCATTATCCTCGTTTTGCTTTTGTTGATGATCGTCTTCTATTCTCCTTTCAAGACACTGTCCATTCCGTTCAGTAGTGGATTCGAATTCGAGAGGACGTCTGTTCAAATTCCTGTCCGGACATTCAGATTCGTATTTTTGTGGCTACCCAGAATCGCTTAAGGCACAGGACGGAATGTCTCGTTTTAGAAGAAGGCAGCCGATATCGTACTCATAATTCTCCATCCCGATCCTGCATATCGTCTCTAATGATCTCTTCGTCAAACTGACGCTATATCCAATCTTATTTCTTATTTTTCAAAGGAAATACCTAAAAGGGCCAATAAGCAGCGAACGCCAGCTACCATGACCAACACACCAAGCATCTCCACGACGTCAACAACAAATCGCTGCTGTCAACGACCTTCACTTCGTAATCGTTCTTTGAAAACTGTCTTGTCATACTAACTAAAGCATTTAGTGAGTGTCTTGGCTAGGGGCAGAAACAAATGATGTACAGGTCTGGATTCGTAGTGAATGTTAAACTGACTTACCACACACCACTTTATCAAGGTAGGACATTTTTGAAATGGAGTCGTAGGTGATGTCCGTCCCATGTTCCTTGAACACCGAGTCTATCTCCTCTTGCAGCTTGGTCTGCAACGAAGGATTGAGAGCCAGTTCGTGCAAGGCGAAGCTCATTGTCGTCGAAGAGGTTTCAAAGCCGCCTACGAAGAAGACGAATGCCTGGGCAGCCAGCTCGTCGAGTGTCAGCTCTGCAGAAAAGTGAATACGGCTAAGAAAACAACGTAAAGTTACTTCTGTATCTATACTTAACAATCCACCTTACAGTTTGTGGCGGCGGATGCCTGTCGTACCACAATCATGTTCTCCCTTCTCTGATCCACCTGTGAACGGCCCGTGAGAATAACGAGTGTGTACAAACTAGTTTCTCTGATTTTTTAGTCCTGATATTTAGAGGGACATATATGAGCGAAAGTAACATATTGCCTGCCAGTTTTTCGAAATACGCCCTGGAAGTTTCCTCTCCGTGATACAGAACGCCTCTCTTGTAACGGCTACCAATGGAGTTTGCTGAGCACCTCCGTAACATTCTCGCGCTTATAAAACAGCTCCGTGACGAAATGCGTCGCTCTTCTTTGGATCTTCTGTCTCTTCTGTTAATCCTGCTTACAAGGGATCATTCCCAAGTGTCAAGAAACGACCCTGATGAAACCTGGTGGGTGTGCAGAAGGTGCAAAATAACCCAAAACGTATTTTTTTTGTTCGTGCCCAAATTCACTTTTAACGTAATTTAACAAATTAGGTTTGGAAGAGATATCTTCGAAACTATGATACATAAAAAATGTTTGCCATATGAAAGCTGATATGTAATTAACGTTCTCGATAACTGGGTAATCGAATTTTATAATAATTAGAATTTTTTGCAAAATACCCTCCCTCCACCATTAACTACTTTTGAAAAATGAAAACTTTTGTACCAACACAAACCGAAGGAAATTTCAAGCTTGATACATCCATGTGTAACAAAGCTGGTTCTGATTTTTGTAAAATACAACGTACACAATGTTGTGTCAAGGTATATTCAACATACTTCATTGAAATATCAAAGTTTTCATTATTAGTCCAGTTATTTATTTTACTTACATTGTTTCATATTTCGTGTTGTTATTTTACATTCTTTTTCCTGTATTTATTTTTTATTTTTCCGTTTCACATAAGTGTATTATGTTAAGTGAAAATAATAAGTAACTCATTATTATGTCACAAAATCATTTCAGTTATGATATCTGTAAATAATCGCTTAAAACATAACGTTTTCTTACGCCATGCACATAAAATTAACAAAATTTCTTCATATAATATACACGACAGAGAACACAATATAAAACAGAATTCAGCAAGTTTTCAAACTGTCGTAGGTGATCCTTTAAGTGTTCTGATTTGTATCAGGCATATTTCATTAAATTGGTAAGCCGTGGCGGAAAGAACTGATTATGTGGCAGTGACTACAGCTTAATTATAGTGTTTCGCAAGTGGAGATTCACATCAAAATCATTCAACAGAACTAGATCTGAAAATATTCTCACAAGGTTCTCGCAGCATCGAAATCCGTATACTTACCAAGTCTGCACCTGTGCCGTCGTGTCCTTTGGGATCACATGGGGATAAGTTTTTCTCCTCTGGTATAATAGTCAAAATGGTTTTTTCACATACCTTTTGATAGTTTTAAGAAAGAACTAATGGTAAGTTTGAATTGAGAGTTCGAGAATCTCTTTTTTAAGTCCCAAATGTCCTTGTGACAGCATCGAAATATGGAAAGCAATCCTCTGACCAGGTCAAAAGATATTTGAAACCGCTTTTATTTCCAAGCGAGGGAGAAGAATTTGTATTATTGTTAGATTTTTAGGGCTATCAGTGTGAAAGAACTGTACAGAGAATCGTACCTAAGGACAAGGAACTTGTTCCTCTGGTGGTCCCAAAGGACAGGACGGCACAGGTGCAGACCTGGTACATATACGGCTTTCGACGTTGGAAAAACCTTCTGAGAATATTTTCAGGTCTAGTTCTGTTGGTTGATTTTGATGTCAGTCTCCACTTGGGAAACACCACAATTAGGCTCCAGTCACTAGTACATTATCAGTTCTTTTCGCAACGGCTTAGCAATGTACAGAAGTATGTTTGATACGAATCAGGATATTTTGCGGATCACCTGCGAACAACTTGAAATACTGCTGAATTTTGTTTTATATTGTATTCTCTGTCGTGTATATAATGTGAAGAAAGTTTGTTAACACACTAATAGACTAATGGTGGATGTTTAGGAATTTTAATGTGGTTTATTGAAAATACTCTGACAGCACACCGTGTACAGAGTATTTTCCGTAAATCGTGTTTCAGGTACCAGCTTTATTACACACGAATGTCTGTGGCTTGAAGGCTTCTTTAATTTGTATTGTAACCAAAATTTTCGTTCTTCAAAATTAATTAATGGTGGTGGAGTATTTTGCAAAATTTTAAATTATTACAAAATTGGATTATAAATTTTTCAAGAACGTTATTTACATATCAACTTCTACATAAGAAACATTTTTATATATCATCGTTTCGAAGATATTATCTCCAAACCTATGTCAAATTACCTTTCGGGGTGCGTTTTACCCCTTAAAAGTGAAACTGGTCTCAAACAAAAAAATACATATTGAATTATTTTGCCCCTTCCTCACACCCGCCAAGTTTCATCAGGAGTGTTTTTTGACCCTTGGAAACGTTCCCTTGTTAGTAAGTGTCCCAGACTGATAAACAAAACACAGTAATCTGCTGAATGAGTGTTTTTTAATCCAATTGTTTCGTGGATGAGCCAAATTTGCTTAAGATCCACCTCATAAATCTCAACCTGGAATCTGCTTCTCCTGTAGTTAGTTTCATTTGCTCATTCGACTGTAGGTCGTCCTTGACGGTTATCCCTAGGTATTTTAGGGTTGTTACTATTTTCAATGAGTGTTCACCAAAGGAATACTCGAACAGTAATGGATCACTTTGTCTAGAAAAGAACAATTAACATTTACGTACAGCACAGCCATGTGAAGTCTCGTATGTGGCGAAAATAGAAACAATAATTTATTTCGGTGTGAGTGAGATGGGATTATTTAGGTACTCGGAGCAAGCAGACCAAAGCATTCGACCAAAAGGGTGGTTTTACATCGCAGTACTTTTCTGGGTACGGCAGTACTCGTGATGGTATGCAGTTGCTTTCCTCAATCTCTGAATTGACATCTTCCACAAAGAATTTAACTTCTAGTTTGTTCATTACGTCCTAAACAACTAAACGAGGACTCCGTAGTCCTCGATCGCCTGAAGCCGAGAGAACTCAGTCGACTTCGAGCCAGGAAGGTTTTTGTCCGGCCGCTGCCAGTACTACAGAGGTGTACACGGTTAGTCAAGCAGGCAAGCTGCCACACGTTATCACAAGAACGGGCAGTCTGCTTTACTCACACCTAAGCCAAGCTATACCCAAACCATACAGGCTAAAGGAAACATGTCTGTCCGGTTTTCTCTGCAACTTCACTCTCTTTCTGCCAGTACTGGCTATTCTCAATTCGAGCCATCATCAGGTCTCCTCTAATGCATGTTATCTGCAGTAAGCAGAACCGTCTCTGAGAGTCGACATCCTTTCACACCTAAGAACCTGAAGATCTCTGCTACACTGCAAGTCTAGTTTCTGTAACCTTAGTGTGTTTCAGCCAAAACATGAGCTCAGTTATACCAATTTTAATTGTTTCTTCCGGGACGTGTATTGCGGGTTCACTGAACTATCAGTTCATAGGCTAAAGATTATACGCAATTCAGAAGGCAGCACGTTTAGTTATAGCGAAATCATAGTAAATTAATGTACTTTTATTGATGAAAACAGCTGAGAATAATTTTTACAGAAAGTATTTTCTGAAAACGTACTTACTCTTGGTATCGATGGCTTCACTCATGTACCCGCTCTCCTGAGCCCCGCTCTTGTCTGGGTCAACAACCCCCTTGTTTTTGAGCTGAATAAGCAAATCCATGAAATCTTACCTCGTGATATTGTTCTTCTCCCTGTAGGCTACGGTGTCCGCAAACATGCGACGAAAGTATTCGCTGACCGCTGCAGTTCCACCCTTGATCCTGTAAGGGAGATGTTCCACTTCTGATCTCATAAGCACGACATGATCAAAGATCTCGTCAAGCTGCTTCACAAACAGTGATCCTCAGTGACCTCGCCTGCAGTTCTGAACGCTTGCTGCAGCCAAAAAATAGAGAGAGAGAGAGGGAAGGAATAAATCTATGTGGTAATAAAACTAAAATATAGAAATAGTACTCTGATGAAAATGGAAAGTATTTTAAAAGGAACACCTTGACGCAACGCCTTCAAACGACTACTGATTAATATTTCATCGTTATGCGGGCTTATTTTCAGTATTTTAAGCACAGTATCAGGCCATTATTATAGATGAAGAGCGGTGTGAGGACATGATGCCTATTTGATGTGTCTAACGAGAGTGGAACTTTTCAGGTGGGGATCGCAACGCAGCGTGCCCAGGTGACGTGCAAGTGGAACTTATCGTCATCTTATGGACTTACAGAAAGGTAGATTCATCAGGATGAGAGACATGAGAACACCAGAGCGGCAGATTGCACGGACAGTTGGCTTTAGAGCAAGTGCTGCAGAGCGTGTGGTGATAAGACGGATTCACGATAACAATGAAAAGACAAATAGGTACAGGTTCTTCCAGAAGGTCTACAAAGCGAGGAGGTTGTAGTGTAAGTAGGCTGTTTAGGTTTTCTTATTGGTAACGCCACGTAGCGCTCTGTATGAAAATCACTGGCTGTGCTGTGTGCAGTCTGTGGCTGGTTTGCATTGTTGTCTGCCATTGTAGTGTTAGGCAGTTGGCTGTTAACAGCGCCTAGCGTTGCGCAGTTGGAGGCGAGCCGCCAGCAGTGGTGGATGTGGGGAAGTGAGATGGCGGGTTTTTGAGAATGGATAACCTGGAGGTGTGTCCATCAGAAACAGCACATTTTTAAGAATGGATGTCATGATCTGCTATACATATTATGACTATTAATGTAAATACATTGTTTATTCTCTATTAAAATCTTTCATTTGCTAACTATGCCTATCAGTAGTTAGGGCCTTCCGTGGTTTGAATCTTTTATTTAGCTGGCAGTAGTGGCGCTCACTGTATTGCAGTAGTTCGAGTAACGAAGATTTTTGTGAGGTAAGTGATTTGCGAAACGTATAGTTCAACTTAGTCAGGGCCATTCTCTTGTAGGGATTACTGAAAGTCACAGTCATGTATAAATTTTTCTAAGGGGACGTTTCATATAGCGACCCTGCCAGGATACCTCACTGGAATCTTCTGATTTTTTCTTGTAGTTTGTGTAATTAGTGCAGCCTTTGTTTATTGCTAGCACGTAATTGTAGAGAGAATTTCCTCTGTAGTTGTAGTTTTTCATTGCTGTACAGTAAAACAGTTGTGGCATGCATGTAGATTTGCACCAAGTATTTCGCAGCTGCGCTTGCAATTAACGAGATATTATTTTCAATGCTATGTTAATGTGTTTTCTTACTTTGTTCTTCAAATTGTGGTTTTCTGTGTTGTCGTGTGAAATATTGTGACAATAATGGCGTGTGAAAAAAGTAATACTAGGCTCCAAAGTAAACTGAGAAATGACAGTGAAGACGAAAGCATTGTGTTAGCGCCGCCGAGCAATGGATTAACTAATGTTCAAAGTAGTAATTTTGTAATTGTGCATAGGGAAATGGAGCGGGCTGCAAATAATGATGTAGGCAGTGAAACAATTAGTAAACAGGGAAGCATTATCGATCGATCGGTCGGCAACAGCTCGCCTCAGGAATCCGAAATGACAGGACACAATCTTGCAAATACTGTAGATTCAGGTTTTGCGTCCTCACCGTTTTCTCAAATAAGTCAAGACACATTTTCTGCTTGTCAAAATGTGAATGTTGCCGGTGCAAATGCACTGCCGAAAAGCATAGAGGAACAGATTCCAGACACTAATACATTATTATTGCAATTAATGCAACAAATGAAACAAAATCAGAGACAAACAGAGCAACAGTTACACACAATGTTACAAAATCAGAGACAAACACAGCAAAAGCTTCAAAAGTTAGACACAATGGAACAAAAGCTTCAAAAGTTAGACTCAGCGGAATATACGCTTGAACAAACACGTGAAGATTTAACTACTGAGTTACACAAAATCGAATCGAAATGTCAAAAAGTCTGTAATGACGTAAAAACACAAATTTGTGAGCATTTCCAACCTATTTTTTCGCGGCATGAAAATACATTACAGAATCACGAATTATCCATAAAAGAACAGCAAACTATTGTTCATGAAAATCATGAGACCTTGCAAGCTAAAATTGACTCAGTTGCATCTACCGATTCGGTTACGCAACTTGCAAAAACTCAGGAAAACTTAAAGGACACAGTAGATTCGATTTCAACACAAATGGACACTCTGAAACTTAGTTCAGAAAAACACACTGAAGAAATAAGTACACTATCGGAGAAAGTAGCCGAACTTTTGGATCAGTTCACTAACTTATCTGCAAAGGTAGATGATGATCTGAATGACACAAGACCTGTAGCCATCACTGACACAGAAGAGTATGAACCAATTAGGAAATTCAAATAAAATCAGAATCAAATTAATACGTAACACCAAAGAGAAATCCAGGAAGTACAAGATCAGCTGACACAGGTAATACAAGAATTACGTATTTCAGAGGACACTCGCGCTCCAATATGGGAAGAGGGACATAGAAATACGGAACAGCCACAAAATAATAACATGGGGTACTTTGGAAATTATGAAAGAAATTGGTAAGGTACACCGAATTTTGAGATGGAACCACCGAAACAAAGTAACAATGACCGATATGCGACTCGCCGACATGATGATTTTGACTATAAGCTGTTTATTACTACATGTAAATTCAAAACATTTAAGAACTATGGCAACGACATTCATCCACAAGCGTGGCTCCATCAATTCTCTCATTGTTTTCCTCCCAACTGGTCATTAGAACACAGATTAGAATTTATGTGTGGCTACTTAGAGATTGAACCAGCTGAAAGAATGCGATCGGTCATTCACGATTGTCACAGTGAAGGAGAATTTTATCATGCCTTCCTCTCAGCATATTGGTCTCAAGCTACACAAGACCGAGTAAAACATAGCATCATAATGATGAAACATTTCGAACAGTCTGAATTTTCCAGTCTTGTGAAATATTTTGAAGATATGTTGCACAAGAATCAGTACCTGTCAAACCCATACAGCCCCTCAGAACTCATCCGCATTTGCTCAATCAAATTACCTGAACATTTACGACATATTATCATGGCAGGACGTTGCAAAGACGACATTGAAGCTTTTCAGGGACTCTTACAAGAATTAGAAATTGACACTATCGCGGAACTCGAAAACAGGAACACAACAATAATAGGTCACATCCGTCACAATTACACGATGATAGAAATAATAAATGGACATGACAAGGCTATTCTTACAACGTAAATCGTGGCCAAAACAGACACCACCCATATGGCAGAGTAGTAATAATTACAGGGAAAGATCACCTCTCCGCAGTAATGACTATTACAGAGACAACCATAGAAACAGACAATATGGGAACGAAAATAATTATTATCAAGGGAGACAGAATAACTTCAGACGCAACGGTCCAGCGCGCAGTTACGATTCCAGGAGAAATTCGCCACCACGTGACCGACAAGAAAGAAACTACAGAAATTACCGACATGACGACAGACGATATAATCGTAACGACAGACTTGAATTTCATCAAAGCTGGCGGGATTCAAACAGGGCAGGGCCCTCTCGACAAGGTGAATTAGTAGAAGTTAGACCTCCAAATTGCAATAACGACGCGCGCCAACAAAGAGGCAGACAATGACCTGCACCGCAGGCAGCCACGTGCGCCGGCTGGCTCAGAGAACAATAACATAGACGCTAACCTTGAGAAAAATTTTAGCATTCCTTACCGACGTATACAACATGATAATTACTTTTAAGTTGAAAATCTGCGCACTAGAAATATGGATAATCTGGAGGTGTGTCCATCAGGAACAGTACATTTGTAAGAATGGATGTCATGAACTGCTATATATATTATGACTATTAAGGTAAATTCATTGTTTGTTCTCTATTAAAATCTTTCATTTGCTAACTATGCCTATCAGTAGTTAGTGCCTTCCGTGGTTTGAATCTTTTATTTAGCTGGCAGTAGTGGCGCTCGCTGTATTGCAGTAGTTCGAGTAATGAAGATTTTTGTGAGGTAAGTGATTTGTGAAACATATAGGTTAATTTAGTCAGGGCCGTTCTCTTGCAGGGATTACTGAAAGTCAGATTGCGTTGCGCTAAAAAAAAATATTGTGTGTCAGTTTAAGCACAGTCATGTATAAATTTTTCTAAGGGGAGTTTCAGTAGGATTGTGGGGCTGGTTGTGACAACAGATGGATGCCGTTAACTATAATCCAGGCAGTGGTTAGAGGCGGAGTGCCACAAGGGACCGTCGGGATCAGATTAGTATGGGCTGAGTTGACATCTCGAGTTGGCAAGCCTCCTTTACTGCTGACACAATAACAGAGGCAACAGCCAGAATCAGATGGGACATTTTGTGGTATTCTGTAGTGTTCAACGACGAGTCACGCTGTTATTTGTGGTGATGCATTTGTACGAGGAGCGTTCTATAAGTAATGCAACACAGTTTTTTTCTGAAAGAAGGATGGTTATATTCAGAATTAGAATAGACACTATTATTCCCCACTCTTTTGACTAAAAAACCCTATTTTTCAGTTTAATCTCCGTTCAATGCGACGGCCGTACGCCACCTTACTGGGAGGACCTGTATATCCGCATGGTACCACATTGCTGGATGACGTACTAGTTAACGTCTTGCTGCATCAGAAAACTCTCCATCATCCACGTACCGCTTCCTGCCCTCATTGTGCCAGGCGGATGGGAGTCAGAAAGTGCGAAAGTCAGGCTGGACGGTGGATAGGGAAGAACAGCCTAACGAAGTTTTGTGAGCTCCTCTGGGGTGTGCAGACTTATGTGAGGCCTTAAGTGCTCATGGAGATGGAGAAGTTCGTTTGAATTTTTGTGGTGGCGAAAACGCTGAAGCCGTTTCTTCAATTTCCTGAGGGTAGCTCAATACACTAGTGGGTCGGTCGTGGAACCATGAAGGAGGAGATCAAACAAACTAACTCCTTCAGAGTCCCAGAAGACTTAACCAACTCAAAGTGCAGCGTTGCACTTATTCTTCGGAGAAGTGGTGTGGCGCCATTCCATAGATTGCTGTTTTGTTTCCCGTTGAAAGTGATCAACCTATGATTCATCGCGTGTGATGATGTTCCACAAAAAAATTGTCACCATCAGCTTCGTAACGCGGAAGCAATTCCGTCCAGATGGTCCTTAGTTGCGCTTTATGGTCTTCTATTGGGCGGCAAGGAATCCAGCGGTCTCACAGCTTTCAGTACCCCAACTGGTGTATGAGTGTTACAGCAGCACCAAAAGATGCGTCCAGTTGTGCAGCAAGCTATCTGATGGCGATTCGTCGAACACCTCGAGTGAGGCTGTCCGCACGTTCCAACATTGCAACCGCGCGGAGTGGCTGCGTGGTTTGGGGCGCCAAGTCACGGATTGCGCAGCACCTCCCGCCGTAGGTTCGAGTCCTCCCTCGGGCATAGATGTGTGTGTTGTTCTTAGCACTCTGTTGTGTGTTCTTAGTTTGTCCCTACCACAAACAGTCTCTCGCTACTTACCTGTCAGCAACAAACAAACAGATTCATTGCTTTTGCTATGAATGTGGGTACGTGGGTACATCAATGTGCGCATGATGTATACTGGTTTCACAATATCAGATTAATTTAGCACCCCATCCTCTGCATGCCATGAAAAGTTCAGACCCTAGCATCAACATACCCTGCATAAAATATAACTATTTTATTCACAATAAAGTAAAAGTTATAGCAAAACCTGACACTTATCTACTTCGCTTTGCTCATTGTTTTACATATTCAGTTCGGCTAAATTTGACCCGACATAGATATACTGACAAGATCACATCTCAATAACGACTGCTTTGGCTTTGTCTACCCTCAGGCGCTCTCTCCAAAATTCGAATAACAGGTTGTACCCATGAAAGCACAAAAATTGGTGGCGGAAAATCGCAGATGTAATCAAAGTCCGGTACAGCATTGACGCGAATGATATACAACACGTCATTTTTCCGGGTACTTTGAGGACCCGGAAATGAGAATTATACTTGAAACATTATGCAAAAATGTTATTGCTCCATTAAGTTTCTGGCGTGCAGCCGCATAAACTCCACTTCTCCTAACATTTCGATCGTGTGCCATTCGGACATCTTCAGAGTGAGTCTTCCGGCCGAACGGTACATACCCGAAATATTATAAGAAGTGAAATTAATGCGGGTACATGCCCGAAGTTAAATGGAACACTCGCTGCGCCGTGAAAACATGAACAAGAATTACATATTTTTGTTTCTACATTCATTCCAATAAGACACAAAAGCTTTTCTATAAATAAAATACGATTTTATTAGCTATAGATATAGGAGACAAACCCTTTACAGGAACATGCATGCTGAACGTCACTATAGTTCAATGAACTGCTCGCTAGGCTTTTTAGGTAACGGGAGTAAAGGTTGGATTCAATTTAAAATTTCTACATTGATAATAATAATAAATTAATAAATTAATTGCATCATAGCCTAGCAGAAGGGCAAAGATGATCGAAAGCTGATTACTGAATCTAGATAATAGCAGCTGTACGAACACTGCAGGTTTCCTTTTGACTGTATTACTGGACTCTGGCAAGCCGCCCATACTACGGCAGTACATAAACGAATTCATTTTTGGAAACAACTTGTCATGTAATTAACACACAAGACGATACATTGCATGCTTACTACCTTCTTGTCACAGTGAAGTAACACCTAGTACGCAGCACAATGCTTTTTTTGGTGGGGGGTCAGTCTTGTGACTGGTTTGGTACGGCTCGCTGTAAATTCCTCTCATGTGCCAACCGCCTCATCTCAGATTAGCATTTACACCCAACTATTCAATTATTTGCTGGATGTGTTACAATATTCTAACACTCTAGAACTCCCTCATGTACCACGGAAGTTATTCCTTTCTGTCTTAAGGAATGTCCTGTCGTCCTGTCCCTTGGACTTGTCAGTGTTTCCCTCATATTTCTTTACTCGCCGGATCTGCAGACAACCTCCTCACATCTTATCAGCCTATCTAATTTTCAACGTTATTCTGTAGCACCACATTTCAAACACTTCGATTCTCTTCTTTTAAGCCTTTCCCACAGTCCTTCATTCAGTTCCATACTATCATGAGATCCAAACGTACAAAAATGTCATCCTCAGTATAAGTTCTATGTTTAATACCAGTGGACTTATTTGTGCCTATAATTCCCTCTTTTGCTGTGCTGCTCTCCTTTTTATGTCTTCCTTCCTTCGACCGTCATGAATTAGTTTGTAGAATTCCTTCACTTCGTCTACTTCGTTGTCCCCAGTTGTGACTTCAGGATATTGTAATCTTATTTCTACTATTACTCACTTCTTTAGTTTATCTTCTTTTATGTTCTACTCAATGTTCCCGTAATTGTCTCTGTTTCACTGAGGATAACAGTGTCCTCAGCGACTCTTATCGTTGACATTCTTTCATTCTTATCTCCTGTTTCTGTCATTGCTTCCTCAGTGTACAGATTTAATAGAAGAAGTGAAAGACTACATGCCTATATTCTACCCTTTCTAACCCGAGAACTCTTTTTATGGTCCTCCATATTCATTTCTTCCTCATGGTTATTATATACATTGTATATTACCCGACTCTTCCTATACTTTATACCCATTTTCATGATACTTTCGAATGTATTGCACCATTTTACGGCGTCATAACTTTTTTCTAGTTCAATAAATCATTTTCTTTATTCTTCCATTATCAGTATACAAGCTTGATCTGGAGATGAATCGGAAAAGCAATGAGAAATAGTTCATGGAAATAAATGGGTATTTATTGAGCGTCTGGTCGCTGCGGAGTTTATTTCTGCACTTTTTTCTTTCCTTTTTTTTTTTTTTAAAAAAAGGAAGAAGTAGATGCATCACGAAGGAGTGATGCAAATACGTTACAAAGTGATATTCATACAGGTATCGACGGTAAATGGAAAATTGCAAAATGATAAACTTTGGCGGCCAGCGGATGAATGTGGGACGCTGCAGCGCAATTTTACTGTGCAGTTACCATGAATAGTAAACAGGGCACATGTCGATACCCGGGCATAAAATCTTTGCGAATTTCATTCCGCATACTTAGTTGGACTTTAACTATGCCTTGGAGACAGGCGCGTGAACAATATATACATATGTCAGCATTTGAGAAAGGCACATAGTTGAGCTCAAAGATGCCAGTTGGAGGAACTGGTGAATCACTCGACATTTGAACAGGGGTGATGCCACTATTCGACGATATTAGCAGGTATGTGTCAACCATGATCCGACACAGCGTCGAGAAGGAAGTGGTAGATCTAGAGACACGACTGAACGAGAGGACCGAAAAATCGTCAGAGAGGCACTCAGAATCCCGGATTCATCATTATCATCTATCTGAGGTGCAACTGGTCTTTCATCGACCACAAGGACCATTAATAGTCGGCTCAGATGGGGCTGGGATCACGGCTCCCTTTGCGCTGACTGCCATTGACCTCTGTACACGAATCCCTTTTGCAGTGTTGTCGGGCACATTCAGTCCGCCATCTCATTGACTGGAGTAGAATTATGTTCAGCGAAGAGTCCCGCTTCGAATTGAGCTACGACGACCGGTGAAGGCGTGTCTGTAGACGCCCCAGACAGCAACCTGTTAGTTGCCGACTATATGGCTGGGATGCCATTTTATTTCATAGCATGTCCTATTTGGTTGTCATCCTCGGGACCCTTAAAGTACAGTGTTACGTCGGCGATGTTCTATGCCTCGTTTTGTTAGGAAGCTATCCAGAGCATATACTTAAGCAAGGTAACGTCTGCCTGCACATGGAAAGAGTTTCTAATTCATATCTCCGCGCTTGCCAAACCAAACTTAGGCCAGAAAAGTAATCGGATCTCTCCCCAGTAGGAAATGTTTGAAGCTTTATGGGCAGGGTCCTCCAGCCAGCTTGGGATTTTGACGATCTGACTCATCAGTTGGACAGAATTTGGCACGATGTCCCTCAGGAGGACATCCAGCTATGCTGTCAATCAATTGCCAAGCCAGAATAACTGCCTGTATAAGGCCGAGAGGGGGACCAGGGCTTTACTGACTTGTTCAGTTTGTGAAACACTTTTTCTTGAATAAACCACCCAATTTTTCTGAAGCTGTAATTATTTGTTTCTCTGTACATGTACTTCCGTCCCATTTGGATGATTCCTTCGTGGTGTGCCGTTTTTCTGTTTTGTCTTACAGTGTATTTGATTAACACACAGTCACAGGCTCCTAGAGTACCCGTAATTACCTTAAAAGTCTGGTGAGTGTGGGACTGATGAAAGAGAGGATGGTGCTGATGCCCGACCTTATGGTGGGCTTGAAGATCCTGCGGCCCCACTGGCGGAACTCGCTGTCGGGGTTCCTCTGGCAGTTGCACTCGATGCCGAAGGCGACAGACGCGATGATGTCAGTGGCGTACCTCGCGGCCAGTTCCCGCACTTCCACAGTGTCGCCGCGCTCGGCCACTGCCTCCAGCACTTCTGCCATCTCGCGGCCTCAATCTGACAGCGTCTGTCGGCAACTGTGGATTGCTGTTAACACCACTGCTAAGAGTTTCGCGGGGAGCCCTCGACAAACCAGAACATGAGTCCTGGAACTTGAAAACAACTATTTCCTTATCGATGTACAGAACTAATACAGGGTTATTACAAATGATTGAAGCGATTTCACAGCTCTACAATAACTTTATTATTTGAGATATTTTCACAATGCTTTGCACACACATACAAAAACTCAAAAAGTTTTTTAGGCATTCACAAATGTTCGATATGTGCCCCTTTAGTGATTCGGCAGACATCAAGCCGATAATCAAGTTCCTCCCACACTCGGCGCAGCATGTCCCCATCAATGAGTTTGAAAGCATCGTTGATGCGAGCTCGCAGTTCTGGCACGTTTCTTGGTAGAGGAGGTTTAAACACTGAATCTTTCACATAACCCCACAGAAAGAAATCGCATGGGGTTAAGTCGGGAGAGCGTGGAGGCCATGACATGAATTGCTGATCATGATCTCCACCACGACCGATCCATCGGTTTTCCAATCTCCTGTTTAAGAAATGCCGAACATCATGATGGAAGTGCGGTGGAGCACCATCCTGTTGAAAGATGAAGTCGGCGCTGTCGGTCTCCAGTTGTGGCATGAGCCAATTTTCCAGCATGGCCAGATACACGTGTCCTGTAACGTTTTTTTCGCAGAAGAAAAAGGGGCCGTAAACTTTAAACCGTGAGATTGCACAAAACTCGTTAACTTTTGGTGAATTGCGAATTTACTGCACGAATGTGTGAGGATCCTCTACCGCTCAGATTCGCACATTGTGTCTGTTCACTTCACCATTAAGAAAAAATGTTGCTTCATCACTGAAAACAAGTATCGCTTTGAACGCATTCTCTTCCGTGAGCTATTGCAACCGCGCCGAAAATTCAAAGCGTTTGACTTTGTCGTCGGGTGTCAGGGCTTGTAGCAATTGTAAACGGTAAGACTTCTGCTTTAGCCTTTTCCGTAAGATTTTCCAAACCATCGGCCGTGGTACGTTTAGCTCGCTGCTTGCTTTATTCGTCGACTTCTGCGGGCTATGCGTGAAACTTGCCCGCACGCGTTCAACCGTTTCTTCGCTCACTGCAGGCCGACCCGTTGATTTCCCCTTACAGAGGCATCCAGAAGCTTTAAACTGCACATACCATCGCCGAATGGAGTTAGCAGTTGGTGGATCTTTGTTGAACTTCGTCCTGAAGTGTCGTTGCACTGTTATGACTGACTGATGTGAGTGCATTTCAAGCACGACATACGCTTTCTCGGCTCCTGTCGCCATTTTGTCTCATTGCGCTCTCGAGCGCTCTGGCGGCAGAAACCTGAAGTGCGGCTTCAGCCGAACAAAACTTTATGAGTTTTTCTACGTATCTGCCGTGTGTCGTGACCATATGTCAATGAATGGAGCTACAGTGAATTTATGAAATCGCTTCAATCATTTGTAATAGCCCTGTATATCAGTATAAAGTATCAAACAATAAATTTTGAAAAAACAGGGAACAATGGAAGCAAACGCCATTATCGGACGTCCTGGGTAAGCACACCAAACACAACTTCACGACAGCACATATATTGGAATACGAGGGGCATTTGCGGGCAGTTTCGGTTCAAAAAATGCGGCATTTATTGAGTGGTAACGTGGAATATTAGCGCTTCAGTCCTTGCAGTTTCATGACGTTCCGATAAGTAGTCTTCAAAATGGTGTCTGTAACGAAGGTGCGTTCCAATCAGAGGGCAGTCATGGAGTTTCTTTTGAATAGAAACCTGAGCATCGATAATATTCGTAGGCGCTTGCAGAATGTCTACAGAGTCCTTATAGTGAAGAAAAACATGGTGAATCGTTGGGCGAAGCGTCCTGTCTTCATCACAAGAAAGCCAAGGAAACCTGTCCAATCTTCCAGGTGTTGGCCGGCTGCAGACAACTGTGACGCCTCCAGTGTTGGAACGTGCTGACACTCTCGTTCGAGCTGAGCGACGGATTGCAATCAAACACCTCGCTAAGCAGCTCGGCATCTCTGTTGGCAGCGCTGACATATTCGTCCACCAGCTGAGGTGTTCAAAGGCAAGTGCCCTCTGGGTTCCTAACAGAAGATCTTAAAGAACAACGATGGACCATCTGAGCGGAATTGCTTGCGCGTTACGAGGTGACTGAAAATTTTTTGTCCAGCATCGTCACAGACGATAAACCATGGGTTCATCACTTCGCAGCGGAATCAGAACGGCTATCCATGAAGTGCCGCCACACCACCTCTCTGAGGAAAAGGTTCAAAGCTGCACCCGCAACCGGTAAATTCATGGAGACGGTCTTCTTGGACCAGGTAGGCGTGGTGCAACGATTACCTCGGAAGAGTGTTGTGCTACCCTCAGGAAACTGCAGAAACGACTTCATCGTGTTTGCCAGTACAAAAAACGAGGTGCTCAAAAAATTTCACTGAATTGTTTTCCCTCCCTCACGCTCCAGCTCGGATCTCACACATTTTGACTTCCATCTCTTTGGCGCAATGAAGGTAGCATTCCGTGGGAAGCAGTACGTGGATAATGGGGAGGTCATCGATGCAGCAAGACTTTGACTCATGTCAACCAGTAGCATGTACCAAGCAAGCATACAGGCCGTCACAGTAAGGTGGCGTAGGGCAGTCGCAATGAACGGAGATTATGTTCAAAAATATGGTATTCTAGCCAAAACAGTGGGGAATAATACGGTTATTGGAATCCTGAATAAACACATCTCACAACGTCTTGTATTACTTACTTAAGAGCCCCCTTACCTTAAAAAATCTCCTCTGAAGGTGCTTCACAAATAAAAGGAAATTAAACTTATATGGTACAAAACAAACTGCCTTTCATTTAGTTGCTGTAGACGAATCGCATCTTCAAGAATACAAAAGAGCTCAACTTCCTTGGATCCAAGGGTATTCCCCAACCAGAGACAATGAAACTGTCGAACAGTTAACAAAAGGTAGCATCACGAATGGAATACCTTTCTTTATACGTAACTAAAGGGCCATTTAATGATTGGTACAGATTCTGGGAAACCTCTCAGTTGATGTAAGGACATAACTTTGCACGTATTCATTAATACATTCCAAAAGGAAAGTGCTATTCAAAGTTAAAACTTTCACCAACGACAAGCAACATCAGTTATAAGAATCCATAATGGACACTGCTGTTACGCTGCACATCGCTACAGCACCCCCTCTCCCTATTGGTAAAATCACCACTCAGAAGTAGCACATCTAAAATACCCACTTCTTAGCTGGTCAGCAGGTCAAAATTTATAAAGACAGTCGTCAAACAGAATTCTTCTACTGACAAGAGTCACAAAACTTGCCTAATAGCCAAAATTCTATGCCCACATCGCAAGATACTATCAAGAGACGGACATGTATACCTAAATTCTAAGATTCGTAGCTACTGAGCCACAGGAACTGCAGTGTTTGATTAATTCCACCAGTGCACACTACACCAGTAACTACTAACAGAACCGCATGCAGTAATATAGTAACTTAATAACTGGTAATTTGTGTGTAATGTTAGTCTATTGCCCAGTTAGCTAATTACCTCCAGTGATAAATAATATAAAACTTACACCAGTGAAAAGTGATTACCAATTATTAACATACTTAGCACAAGAGTAAGAAAGTTTATACAGGGCGTTTCAACGTCTTTGAATCACACGTCTAGGAGTGATAGTTGATGTCATGTGGAACTACTTTTGTTAGAGATAAAATGCTCGCTAACGCTTCCCGGTGATGCTAGTCCCCTTTTATTGTCGGTAATATCCTGAGAGACAGTAGGTGTAGGCACCTTGCGGCGTGAGTATTCTATGTATGTTGCCTACAATCCTGTCATCTGCTCCTTGTGAGAGGGGTATGTTGAGCTACTAAAATATCTTTCTCCTCTTAGAGGCACTAATTCATAAGAGTATCTTGTTGAAAATCAATCTATAAGTTTGTGATTACGTAAGCTTTCCCGGCGTAATAATCACAACAGTTTCCTCAAATTTCACAAAATGAAATTTGAGGAAACTGTTGTGATTGCCAACATTTCCGGATTTTGGGATAGTGTCTATAAAGAGGCGATTCAAATTAGGTTAGCTGATAATTTAATCAACAGAGACAATGGGTTTCCTCTTAGCAAAACGTGGAATCCCGTATTATCTCGCATCAAAACTGAACGTTCTTCGGTTCGGCATGGATTGCGATATATCGCTGCCAGCAATGTTTCACCAAGGGCGGCGCCACCTCCCTGTTTTGAAAGGTAGAAACCGTGATGGGCGGCGCATGCGCCGTGTACTGAACGGTGGCCTATATAGGACGTTGAATTGCAATCTTGCGTCAGTTCTCAGCGGGACTCATCAGCAGAAGCAGCATTCCTGAAGATGGCGAACAGTTGGATCGCCGAAATATCGAGTCAAGTTGATTTTAGGATCCGGCAGCAAACCCGAAAAGATTTTCAAAATCTATAAGTTTACTGGGGTAGGTCGTAAGCTGATGCACCGCATCTGGTTTGTAAACTGTGACACGATATATTAAAAGAGATTAGAGGTGACTGGTTCTGATCGTGTGTTGCACTTGTAGGAAGACGCGGTAGCTCCTGCAAGATGAGACACTATGAGCATGAGAATCTGTTAAACTTCACATGGGCCCGTACGTGACATCATGTCTGCCCGCCAGCATACACAAAGGACTACACATCGGGTGGTTGTATTTAAAGTGTAGCTACCCACAGAGGTCGAGTGCAGGCTGCAATTACCGTATGGCAGAGAACCTTGGTAGATATATACACTAATGCGGAACCGATTTGTGCAGGAAAATAAAAAGTTCCAATTTTTGACCACCAGGAAAAATCTAGCACTGTGACTGCAAGAAAGATGTATAGAAATGTTTATGTATGTAATGGATTAGGGACGAGATGTGGGTATAAAAGGCCAAACAAATGAGAAAGGCATAATGCTGAATTTATTATTACCGCCGCTTACACAGTTCGTGTAATATGAACACTGGAGGCATTGACGATGTGCTGTACTACGCTAGATTTGCACCTGGTGGCCAAAATTGGAAATAAATATTTTCCAGCGTAAATCTGTTTTCCACATCTATCATGTTTCTCTGCAATACAACAATTACACCCCACACTGGACCTTTATGAGTAACTGTAGTTTAACTATAACCACCCCTTGGCTTTATCTACTCTTGCACACGTGCAGACGCCATAGTATTCAGGGTTGAGGACGATGAATTATCTGCACGAACAACGAGAGGTAATTCAGCTTATACATATATAGATAAGCTATGAAAGTGGTATGTGTAATTAGTTATAAAGCTGAGAAGGTTTCTGTACAGAGTTTCACTAAATATATAATAAAAATTGTAATTATGTATCTGCAAATTAAACTGACTCTTTAAATTAAAATGCTCATTGATACACTTCAACTGAGTAATATACATATTTGACTATCTGTGTAATTGACCAGTGATAGGCCATTTACTAAGACACTTAGCTAAAGTCGATTTATTTAATAAAACAAGACAGATACATTACTTCAGATACTGATAAGTGTAATATATCATTGAAACAATATTGTGAAAAGGACAGTTGCTACTCGACATTTAGTGGAGAATTTGAATCGCAGATAGGCACAACAAAAAGACTGTTACAAAACAAGCTTTCGGCCAACAAGGCCTTTGTCAAAAATACACGAAATCCACACACACACACACACACACACACACTCACGTAAACACAACTCACACACACCTGATGACAGTCTCTGGCAGGTAAGCCAGACTACGAGCAGCAGCATCGGATCATAATGGGACAGGCATCTGGGCGGGGCTAAGGATGAGGCTGGCAAAGGTAGGGGTGGGGGCAGTTAAGCACTGCTGGGGAGCATGCAGGGACGAGATGGAGAGAGGGTAGGGCAGCTAGGTGCAGTCTGAAGATCAAACGGAGGGAGGGGGAGAGAAGAGGGGTAGTGGAAAACGAGAGAAGTAAAATGACTGGTTGCGTTAGCGGACTATACCGCTCTGTAGTGCTGGAATGGGAATAGACAAGGTGATAGATGGGCGAGGACAATGACTAACGACGGTTGAGGCCAGGAGGGTTACAGGAACATAAGATATATTGCAGGGAGAGTTCCCACCTGCGCAATTCAGGAAAGCTCGTGTTGGTGGGAAGAATAGTCTTGGAAGCAGTCACTAAATGACGAATGTCGTGTTGGGGGACATGCTCAGTAACAGGGTGGTCCAGTTATTTCGTGGCCACAGTTTGTCAGTGGCCATTCATGCGGACAACTAGCTTGTTGGTTGCCATGCCCACAAAGAATGCAGCACAGTGGTTGAAGCTTAGCTAGTAGTTCACATGAATGGTTTCACAGTTAGCCCTACCTGTTATGGTACTGGTGATGTTTGTGACAGGACTAGAGTAGGTGTCGCTTGGAGGATGTATACAACAGGTCTTGCTTCTAGGCCTGTTACAGTGATATGATCCATAAGGTAAAGGATAGGGAGCAGGGGTTGTGTATGGATGGATGAGTGTATTGTGCAGGATTTGCAGCCAGCGGAATATCACTGTGTGAGGGTGTGGGGGTGGGGAAGTTTAGTAGACTGCACATTTCTCATTTCAGAGCACAATGAGAGGTAGTCGAAATCCTGGTGGAGAATGAAATTCAGTTGCTACATTCCTGGGTGGTACTGAGTTACAAGAATCCATAGTGATGGAAGAAATAGGAAAAAATCGTAAATAGTATAGAATAATGTGTGGAAAATATTCGCAAAAGTACTCCCAAATACAAGAGAAAAATCACGAAAAGGATGAAACTGACGAAATAGAGGAAAAAAGATTAGTGAGTGAGTGTGATGATAGATAGTTGACCTAGCTGCAAGATCTGTCTCGTACGTCCTCTCACCACCACCCTCTCCAGTCTGGTCACAAATATCACCTATACCATCAAAGGCAGGGCTACCTTTGAAAGCAGAAATATACTCTACAAGCGAAGCTACAACCACTGTGCTGCATTCTATGTGGGGATGACAACCAACAAGCTATTTGTCTACATGAATAGCCACTGACAAATTGTGGCCAAGGAACAACTGGATCACCCTGTTGCTGAGCTTGCTGTCCAGCATGACAGTCTTCATATCAGAAACTGCATCACAACCTGTGCGATATGGATCCTTCCTACCAGCACTGGCATTTCTGAGTTGTGCAGGTGAGAATTCTCCCTGCAAAATATACTTTATTCCTGTAGCGCTCCTGGCCTCATCCTGCATTAGTCGTTCTCCTTACCCATCTAGCCCTTTCCCAGTTCCCATTCCAGCACTATGCAATACTTGATTCCATCAACGCATCCAGCCTTTTTACTTATCTCCTTTTACACTACCCCACATCTCACCCCTGCCCTCTGTCTAACCGGATTTCACCTAGCTGTCCTACCTTCTCTCCACACTGCCCCTGCACGTCCCCATCAGCACTTCACAATCCACCATCCCTACCCTGCCATCTGTCCCCGTCCCTGCCCCACCCACCTCCTCATCCCCACCCAGTTACCTCTCCCATCATGCACTGATGCTGCTGCTCGTAGTCTGGCTTGAGCTGCCAAAGACTGTGATCATGTGTGTGTGAGTAGCATTTGTGTGAGTATGTGTCTATGTCTGTCGTCTATTTTTGACAAAGGCTTTGTTGGCCGACAGCTTATTTTGTGTCATTCTTTTGTTGTGCCTATCTGTGACTCAGCGTCGCCACTATATGATGAGTAGCAGCTATCCTTTTCGTAATATTTTTCAACTCCATCCTGGATTTTCAATTGTTTAATTTTGCCTGACGACTTTTCTTCCATCCTAAACCCTGTGCCCGTTTTCTTTGTTACTATTTTTAATGCATTACTATACACAATATCCGTCCTTCCTTCTTTCCAGAGTTTCTCTTGTCGCCTTACAAATCGCACTGCACATTATGGTTACGAGCCACACTGTATCAACAGTCTCGGCCGCTCACAACAGATGGCTACAAGACCTAGCTGATTAAGCTTCATGGCGAAGTTATGGTTATAAGTTACAGAAGTAGACCTAGTCATAATAATGACGATGTTGGCTTTGTATCATCCTTCCCACTCCCAAGTTATTTTTAGGTGCATAAACTTCGTGCTTAAGCACAAAATTTTCCTAGACACGCCATACGTTGTAAGCACGTGATGTCTTCCTCATATCATGACCAACGAATACTTCATAGATGTTAAGACAGTCGATCTAAGTCCGTTCTGCACAGGATAACATATACGCCCTTTTCCTCAGCTGTTTCACTTTACTAGTAAATTCAAGGTCAGGTGTTAGGTTCGCGTCTTGTCCCAACAAGTACCCATCATACAGTTTATGCGCAGGCACAGCGTATTGTGTCCGCCTAGGCGGGCCTCATAACTTTACAGTCAGTTCCAGTATAGCACTCGTGGCTGCCGCATCGTGGTCGCGAAGTGGGGCCGAGGCAGTTTCAGATACGCTTTTCTGACGATAATTTATGGATTTGCAGTTTGAGCTTGATAATGCCCACTATGGACTAACGGTAGTTACTTTTATTCTGAAGAAGGTTGGGTTATAACGACTGAAACCTAGGTAAATCTAGGTAAACTTTGCAACTGAGGCTGTTGGTTTTTAAAATTAAAATTAATATTTATACAGTTGCTGACAGGGCCGCGAAATGTTGAAAATATTTAATCAGTCTCCCTGTGTCACTCTCCCGTATTTTCGCGTGTTATTTGCCATACGTTTCTTGTGCCACACGATCTTGTTTCTCATCCTACCAACCCATCCGCCCCCTCCTTCTCCCTTCTATTCCAGTTCGCAGTTACTAATTTCACCTCATCCAGTCACGCCCGCTGTGCCCCTTCTTCATGCTTATTCACCCTCATATCTCCAACCCACAGTAAAATATATATTCTTTATTTATATCTTTTCTTTGGCCTTATTATGACTTCACACCAATTTTAGAGGGTTTTATCCTGTCAGTATCGTCATACACCCTCAGTTTCATCTTGTTTCCCACTATTTCATCCGTTTCATCCTTTTAGTGATTTTTCCCATGTATCTGGGATTACTTTTGCGAACTTTTTCATACGTAATTCTACGTTTCTTTTCCTGTTTCTTCCATCACCAGGCTTCCTTGCTCCTTCCATCTGCATCAATACAGGATACCTAGCTATAACATAGTCCCACATGGGTTACTGTGATGTTGCTTGGCTTATGGAATCCCCCCAAATGGACTTACCATCAAAATACTCATGTGCAGCTACCACTCTTCCTTCAACAATGATCTCCATCTGTTCATATACCGACAATCCTTTCTGTTCAGATTCCAACAATCCTTAGTCTTTACCAACATAGTCCTGCAAAACCATATTAATCAATTGCAAACCTCTTTGCAGTGCTTTCTCTCCATCCGTAAACTTGTCCTGCTATGCAGTTCCAAATACCTGGAACCCATAACACACATTGAAACTCTTGCCCTCCAGGAACTAGAGCAACAACCCTAACGCCACCTCAAAAAGCTCTCCACCCTGCTCTCTTCCTGTTCCCGCCTTGGAGTACTACTGTCCACCACAACAACCTCCAAACCTCCCCTCATAGCTGAGAAATCCTGTCTCACAGACATACTACATTTACCCCACCCTCCATAACTCGATCCTACCACCACACAGAATATAGAAGCTGAATTGATCCGAAACATAGTCATGACCCGTTCCTCTAGAAGCCTTAGCCCTGCAGAAATATTGGTCCTTTCGAAAGGCCTCAATTTTTGCTCCACTCTCAAATTCAGTCATGCAGGTCGTGTTAGAGAACTTATCTCCTTCTCCTGGTCTTTACAGTGGAAACACTTTTTCACCACCAACCCTACCAATCAGAGTCAACCAAAGACCACTGTTGAACCCTGTCAGTTCACTCCTCTATCCAACTGTGATCCACCGCCACTGCCCCCAAATCATCCCCTGTCAACTTTCCAGAATTTCTTAACCTCAAACCTTGCCTCACCATCATTCCCCAAATCCATCAACATACAAACTAACCTTACATCTGTAGAAAGAACTATAGTTCACCACCTAAAAACTGATACCGATCATATAATCCTACCTGCAGGCAAAGGATGCACCACTGTTGTTTTGAACCGCAAGGATTACCTAGCAGAAGGATCTTGCGAACTGTCAGAATCATCCACCTACAAACATTGCCACAGTGACCTAATTCCAGAAATCCAGCAGGATCTCCAGGCTCTCTTCAAATCCTTAAGCCCATCCCAGAACCTCTCTCCATTGTCTATCTCTCTCCTCATCCCCACCACACCCTGCATTACTACCTTCTACATGCTTCCTAAAATCCATTAACCCAACCACCTAGGATGCCACATTCTGGCTGGTTACTGTGCCCCCACTGAGAGAATCACTGCTTTCATAGACCAACACCTTCAGCCTACTACCTGTAATCCAGCCTCCTATATAAAGGATACCAACCATTTACTCCTCTGACTCTCCACAGTTCCTGTTCCTTTACCACATGGTGCCCTGCTCACCACTATTGATGCTACCTACCTTTGCACCAACATCCCTAATGCCCATAGCCTTACTGCTGTTGAACACTACCTTTCCCAATACTCTATGGATTCCAGACCAACAACCTCTTTCCTTGTTACCATGACCAACTCTATCGTCACCCACACTTGTCCTTTTATAGCATTACCTAGAAACAAATCAGGGGTATAGCTATGAGCACCCACATGGCACCATCCAATGCTATCCCATCCATAGGCCATCTAGAGTAATCCTTCCTAAACACCCCAAATCCTAAACCCCTCATCTGGTGCAGGTTAGGACACCCTATCCACATTCCTCCAGAACCTCAACAGCTTCTTCCTCATTCGCTTCACCTGGTCCTCCTCAACTCAACAAGTCACCTTCCTAGATGTTGACCTTCACCTGAACGATGGCTACATCAGTGTCTCTGTCCACATCAAACCTACTAAGAACCAGCAATAACTCCACTATGACAGCAGCAACACATTCAATACCAAAAGGTCACTTCCATACAGCCTAGCCAACCATGGCCATCGCATCTGCAGTGACGAACGGTCTCTGTCGAAATACACAGAGGGTCTCGCTAACGCCTTTGCAGACATTATCTCTCCAACCTTGTACAAAAACAAATCTCCTGTGCATTACCTTTCCAGTCACCCACCGTCTCCCAATGCCTCATCATCCAGATAAAAAGGAGAGCCAGTACCACCCAGGACTGGAGCAACTGAATTTCATTCTCCACCAGGATTTCGACTACCTCTCGTTGTGCTCTGAAATGAGAAATGTGCAGCCTACTATACTTTTCACTTCGCACACAGTGGTATTGTGCTGGCTGCCAAACCTACACAATACACACATCCACCCATACACAACCCCTGCTCCCTACCCCTTACATTATGGATCATATCCCTGTAACAGGCCTAGAAGCAAGACCTGTTCTATACATCCTCCAAGCGTCACCTACTCTAGTCCTGTCACAAACATCACCAATACCATAGCAGGCAGGGCTAACTGTCAAACGATTCATGTGAACTACAAGCTAAGCTTCAACCACTGTGCTGCATTCCTTGTGGGCATGACAACCAACAAGCTAGTTATCTGAATGAATGGCCACTGACAAATTGTGGCCAAGAAATAACTGGACCACTTTGTTACTGAGCACATCACCCAACATGACATTCGTCATTTAGTGACTGCTTCCTAGACTTTCCTTCCCACCAACACCAGCTTTCCTGAACTGTGCAGGTGGGAACTCTCCCTGCAATATATCTTATGTTCCCGCAATACTCCTGGCCTCAACCTTCGTTGGTCCTCATCCATACAGCACCTTCTCCATGCCCATTCCAGCACTACAGAGCAGTCTAGTCCACCAACGCACCTAGTCATTTTATTTCTCTCCTTTTGCACTACCCCTCTTCTCTCACCCACCCTCCGTCTAATCTTTGGACTGCACCTAGCTGCCCTACACTGTCTCCACCTCTTCCCTTCATGATTCCCAGCAGCACTTAACTGTCCCCCACCCCTTCCCTTCTATCCCTCCCCCTCCCTGTGCTAGCCACCTTCTTACCCCCACACAGGTGCCTGTCCTACCATGCACTGCTGCTGCTCGTAGTCTGCCTTCAGCTGCCAGGGGCTGCGGTGGTATGTGTGTGAGTTGCATTTGCGTGAGTGTCTGTGTGTGTCTGTCTGTCGTCTGTTGTTGACAAAAGCCTCATTGGGTGGAAACTTGTTTTGTGACAGTCTTTCTGTTGTGCCAGTCTGCGATACAGCATATCCGCTACTTGGTGAGCAGCAAATTTCATAATATTGTTTCACTACATCTTGGATTTTGCATTGATATCATTTAAACAGATTTTTAGGATGCTTCAAATTACACATATAGTTTCAAGGTAAGTTTTTAGTAGAAATAACATGTATGTGTGAATGTTGGTGCTAAGTGACGTGAGGTCTTGGAATTTGTGGGGGTATTAGGACCGAACTTACAGAAGACGATAGCCATCTGGCGTCTTTCGCAGTTTGTTAGCACAATTGCTGTGAAGCGATGTTCAAGCCAAACGTGTTAAGAACTTAGTAGTTTTTCGACGCTGCGGTCATGACAGAGAAATTTATCGCAGTGGCTTAGTGGGGACTACAATAATCTTTGCAGTCGTCAACATCTTCAAATATTTTGTCTGCGGTTCAGTGGGTCTCGTAATTTTTCATGTGCTGAGCTGATCTGGACTTTAACAACTCTGTTGCGAGTTGAACTTCAGTTGAGTCTGTGTAGTGGAGACTGTATTTTAGCATTAAACAGAGACTTTACAAATCACAATGTGGGGGGCTCGAGCTACTTTAAATCGGTTTAACAACTGTACAGATTCGTTACTCAGTCTGCAGTCTGCTATGCAGTTTGTGAAAAAGATAATTTTTAGCCTTAAAAATGGTAGTACTCCAACGTTATACAGCATGTTGCTCTTGTCTACCAATTAACATTCTTTTACTCTGGTTTATACATGAGGAACAATTAAGGGTTTTTATTTAGGAAAGCATGGGGTTTGGTAACTGCATCTCCTGTGAAAATGACACAGTCAATTTGTTAGCGAAACCGCAATATCGCTAGACTCTGCAGATTCGGTGAAATCTCACCGTCCCAGGACAGGCAAATTCAATAAAAAGACGCATAGCGTGGTGGCGTGCCCACATATATCTCCACCACCACTGCCGCAGTGTCCACAATTGAAGTCTCTAGCGAGAGAATGAAACCAGAGCGCCTCCTTCCCTTGCTGCCAGCGTCACCACCGACTGGTTGGGGCTAGCTACACACCAGCAGCGCTGGCCACTCTCTCTTGCTTGCATCATTCATGTTCCGTGAAGGTTCTACTTCAAATTACGACTGTTTGTTATGACGAGCTTGGTTTGTATCAGACTTGGACCTGGATCGTTTTTCCCACTGTTTCTGTCCGTGTGTGTGCACAGTTTTTGGTGCTCCGTTACTGCAGTTATACAGGGTGATCAGCAGACCCCACAGATGGGTTTATGCAACCCGCAACATCATCAGATCCCCCCCCCCCCCCCAAAAAAAAAAAAACGTACTGAGGTACGTTATAGCTAGAGGCCTTAGTTTTGGAATTGTTCCCGAAAAATGAACAAAAGTTACCTCCAGATACGTTTTTACTGAATAACTCGTCAACTGTTGCCTCCAGAGGTGACGTATCCCAATAGAAAATTTAACTACACTAAATTTCCTACATACAATCCTGTTCATTTTTTATAGGACTCTTAGTTTGCACATAATGAGCAAGAGAATTTGAAAAATCTTGCACGTGATTTTTGTAGGTATTGTGGATTACATAAAGCCCATTGGCAGGGGTTGCTGAATCACCCTATATTTATTACGCACTTTGCTACTTTCAATAAATCTGTAGATACTACAGTCTTTGGCGATGAGGTCATTTAGTTTCTGCGTTGGTTCCATGAGCACAGTGGATCCAGTGTTTGTGCAGGTTGCTAGAACAGCAGCAGCAGCAGCAGCAGCAACAAGAGCAGTTAGACTTGCTCCATCATTTGGTTATTACTTTGCAGGATACTGCAGTCCTCCCGCAACCTGCCCCCCACCCCACCCCCTTTCCAGCATGCAGCACACTCATCTAGGCCTCCAATTTTTCCACCATTCCAAGAGCTGATGGAAGAGTGGGACCCAACACATCTGGCATTTGCAGCAACATTTCGCAGCATTTCAGGCACTTGACCGGACTTGCCAAAAATCCATTTCTTTATCTTGGATCGAGCCATATGCGTTCCGCCTATTTCGAAAACTCACTCCATTAATGGAATCTGGAGTTTCTCAATGATTACACTACTCAACACTCATTTTGCATCGGGGATTTGACATATCAATTAATATGTACTTTGGCGCGTAGAATTCGAATGTACCTTTGAGAAAGTTCTCATTCGTGAGATTTTTGAATTTTTAAGGCTGTTTCCTGCGCTTTTGTTTAGATGTTTCATGTTCTAATCTTTTTTGTTGTTTTGGTACACGAAGATCTCTAGTTCATCACCAGAAGGCAGATGTCATAAAGATTCTGATGGCGAGATAATCCATAGTGCAAAAGAGTTCTTACGATTTAATCCATGATGAAACACACATGATGCTATTATCATAATACTTACCTCGGTCCAGTAGTGTTTTGCGAGTTTTTGTTGTCCCGCTGTGTATTCGTTGCGAGAAACATGGAACGTTGTCATACGTTTGTTAAGCTTACACTTAACAAAAATGGCAACTAGCAAACGCCATTACCGTGTAAACCATCACGATAACTTGCTATTTGTATGGGAAATTCACTCAATATCTCAAAGAATACCAATCATTGATTTTGATCGTCCTGTTGGTGATCACGATAAAAATTCTGCACTTCATATTGCCTGCGTAACCTGTGGTACCACTTTAATCGAATGGTCGAAAGCAAAAAGCGTAACCATGCCATTCACTATTGCAACGTAGTGGCCTCAACCTAAAGAGCATTTTTAGGTTGCTCCTCTCCAATACTGCAGGGTATTGAAACAAAACAGCGTAAAGTTTTCAAATGTGTCTTCACTGCATTTGCACCCTTTGACGCCAAATATCGAATTAGCTGCTTGGTCCTCTTTCAAGGCAATTGTGTAGGGCTTTTTTAGCAACACAAATTGCTGTAACGGTGACTGGAACAGTCGCGGGGTTGAAGTGACGGAAAACGCGGCGGGACCCGCGGAGCGGCCCGCGAACAACAACACAACCGAGAGGATGGACACGACCAACGAAGGGCCTTACGACAACAACAAGAACGAGACAACAGAGTCGAGAAAACCTAAGTAGACAACCACGTCCTCTCGTAAACAAAACGCGAAAGTAAATACGCTGTCTAAGGCGAGGCGATATGTTCAGAGACGTACGCATTGTTAGACTGGATGGCTGAGCTTTTTTTTTCTTTTTTTTTCTTGATGAGTTTCGATTGCCCCCGAAGGGGGGGGGGCTGGCAGCAGCTTAGTATGCCGCTCTTCAGCCTACTCAATTTGTTTTAAAAAGAGGAAGACAATAAATAATAAAAACAGGCGATAAAATCGGAGACTTAAATGGTAAATGATGATGCTAATAAAATACATATGAAGTAGACAGTTAAAATAATAGACAGACAATTAAAAAACACGGCGACAGTCTGGTTTCTGTTCGCAAGAGACATAAAATTCACATCCAGCGACAGCATGATTTCTGTTCGTAACACTTTGGAAAGACGAACAACACTGAACATTTACTTGAACACTGCACTGAGAACTTGGCAAATATGACATACCACAGCTGAGGGCTGGTTGGGGGAACCTGGACAGATGATGGGAAAATAAAAAGGGGGGAAGGGGAGGACAAACGAAAGGGGGGGAAGGGGGGCAAGGAGCCTCTGGAGGACGAGGCTGCTGGTTGAGCTTTTTTTTTTCCTTTACTGTGATTTTAATACCCGTATAATAACAGGTAGGCTGGCAGCAGCACAATACGCCGCTCTTCAGCCAAAGAGAGTACAATGATAAAACAGAGAGGACACATGAGTTGGAACAAAACGGCGAGGAAAAAACAGTAGACACATGAACATAAAAAACCATGAAGGCGTTCACACTCAATGACAATCCACACTACAAACTGTTGACACAACGCACAAACACTAAAAATGTCGATGGTACTGGTGAACGATGGAGTGTGACGGTGAACACTGAACACTAAACACGTCGACACACACGAGACACTAATGGCGATGATCTCCGGCGCTTGAATGTCCACGTAGCGTGTGCGAGTCTGGGGACATTCCATGAGGGGAAGAAGGGTGAGGGAGGGGAGAGGGGAGAACAAAGATGACAATGGGTGAGGAGATGGGAGGAGTAGAGGGACAGGGGAGGGGGAGCCCGGGGAAGGAGTGGAAAGAAATGGTGGAGGGAGGGAGGGTGCCCAAAGGAGCAAACACAGGAAGAGTGAGGGAGGATCAAAGTTGGTAGGAGGGGGGGATGGAGGGGAGGAGGACATCATCAGGGAGGAGGAGCTGGCTGAAGCCACCTTGGGAGAGGGTAAGGAGGGTGGAGAGATGGAGACGGGTGGGACGTGGGAATACAGGTGCGGCAATGGGCGGGGGTGGGAGAGGATGGGCGAGACAAGCGGGTGAGGAGGATCGAGTTTACGGGAGGTGTACAGGATCCATATCCTTTCAAGGAAAAGGAGGAGGTGGGGGAACGGAATGAGATCGTACAGGATCCACGTGGGGGAGGGGAGACAGATACGATAGGCAAGGCGGAGAGCATGGCGTTCAAGGATTTGAAGGGATTTATAAAAGGTAGGGGGGGGGGCGGAGATCCAGGCCGGATGGGCGTAACAAAGGATAGGGCGGATGAGGGATTTATAGGTGTGGAGTACGATGGAGGGGTCCAGGCCCCATGTACGGCCGGAAAGGAGTTTGAGGAGACGGAGTCGGGAGCGTGCCTTGGCTTGGATTGTCCGGAGATGGGGCGTCCAGGAGAAGCGACGGTCGAGGGTGACGCCAAGGTACTTAAGGGTGGGGGTGAGGGCGATAGGACGGCCATAGATTGTGAGATAGAAATCAAGGAGGCGGAAGGAAGGGGTGGTTTTGCCTACAATGATCGCCTGGGTTTTGGAGGGATTGACCTTGAGCAACCACTGGTTGCACCAAGCGGTGAACTGGTCAAGATGGGATTGGAGAAGGTGTTGGGAGCGCTGCAGGGTGGGGGCAAGGGCAAGGAAGGCGGTGTCATCGGCAAACTGGAGAAGGTGGATGGGGGGTGACGGTTGCGGCATGTCCGCCGTGTACAAAAGGTACAGAAGGGGGGAGAGGACGGAGCCTTGGGGCATACCGGCAGAGGGGAAAAAGGTGTAGGAATCTGTGTTATGGACGGTGACATAGGAAGGACGGCGGGAGAGAAAGGAGCCGATCAGACGGACGTAGTTAATGGGAAGGGCGAAGGTTTGGAGCTTGAAGAGGAGGTCGGAATGCCATACGCGGTCATAGGCACGTTCGAGGTCCAGGGAGAGGAAGATTGCGGAGCGACGGGAAAGGAGATGCGTGAGGTGAAGGGGAAGGTCGTCGGAAGAGAAGGATGGCCGAAAGCCACACTGGGTAACGGGAAGGAGGCGGTGCTGGCGGAGATGCTGGTGGATGCGTCGGGTGAGGATAGATTCCAGGACATTGCTGAAGACCGAGGTAAGGCTGATGGGACGGTAGGAGGAGACGGTTTACCAGGTTTAAGGAACATCAGGATACGGGAGGTTTTCCACAGGTCGGGGTAGTAACCAGTGGACAGAACTACATTGTAGAGCCTGGCCAGGGTGGAGAGGAAAGAGACAGGAGCTTCACGAAGGTGACGGTAGGGGACACGATCGTGACCAGGAGCGGTGTTGCGTTTCGTGCGGAGTGTAACAATGAGATCCTGTGTAGTGATAGGGACATTGAGTTCCGTGTGTGCAATGTTGTCGAAGTACTGGAAACCAGGTGCGAGGGGAGGGACAGAGGTGTCAGTTCGGCTCTAAACTGGCTCTGAGCACTATGGGACTTAACATCTTAGGTCATCAGTCCCCTAGAACTTAGAAGTACTTAAACCTAACTAACCTAAGGACATCACACACATCCATGCCCGAGGCAGGATTCGAACCTGCGACCGTAGCAGTCCCGCGGTTCCGGACTGCAGCGCCTAGAACCGCACGGCCACCGCGCCCGGCGGTGTCAGTTCGATCGCGGACATCCGGGAAGAGGGAGTAATCGAACTGGGGATCATCGGGGATGGAAAAGACATCGGAGAGGTAAGAGGCAAAGTGATTGGCCTTACTAAGGATGTCAGGGAAGGGGTGATCTTCATGGAGAAGAGGATAGTAGGGGGAGGGTTTAGTAAGGCGACGGAAGGCTAACCAGAACTTGGACGAGTTGATAGGTAGGGTAGCATTTGACTGCTGGCTGAGCGAGAGGCAGGCGCTTAAGTACTCTATCGTAAATGCGGGCCAGGAGGCCCGCGCCGCCCAGCTTACGGCGCGATGGTGCAGAGACCTCTAGGGGTCTTCGACGTCCATGACGTCTGGCGGGGATTCAAATTCGGCGGCGCGCGGTACCAGACAAATGATAATAGGGTTGGGTTGGGTTGTTTGGGGAAAGAGACCAAACAGCGAGGTCATAGGTCTCATCGGATTAGGGAAGGATGGGGAAGGAAGTCGGCCGTGCCCTTTCAAAGGAACCATCCCGGCATTTGCCTGGAGCGATATAGGGAAATCACGGAAAACCTAAATCAGAATGGCCGGACGCGGGATTGAACCGTCGTCCTCCCGAATGCGAGTCCAGTGTGCTAACCACTGCGCCACTTCGCTCGGTCAAATGCTAATAACTACGTTTCCATTGTAAATGATCTGTTAGACTGCCACAAGAAGCGTCGCTTTAAATTGCCCTTTAACAACGCCACCCTGAGTTCTTTCCAGGAAATTTGGCCACCGTAAGCAATGAGTAGGATGCACGCTTTGACGAAGACATCCATACTATAGAACACCACTATCGAGGCTACTCGAACTCTTCGATGATGAATGACTACTGCTGGGATCTTGTTAGGGAGAGCGATGAAATGGCAAACAGAATAAGGGCATCTTTGTGACATTTTCGAAAGCCGAAAAAGATTATAGTTGAAAAAACCATGTTGGGAAATAATTTAGACCTTTTATTGGCGTCCTTTCCGTATACACACATTTCTAAAGTTCTGAATACGTATTTCTTGTTTATTGTAATTCTGTCAATGTTCATCAGTGCTGTTTTGATTCTGATGTGTATGTAATAAATTTATAGTGATCGAGAAATACTGATTTTACCAGTGAATTCAGCATACCAAAATTTAGACAAATAGAACCATTTACAAACCAGATAAAGAAAAAAGTTTCAATTTGTTGAGTAGTGTTATTATCATAAGAAAACTTGCGTTGTGGCTTCTCATATACACTTTCACCATCAAGAACAGAAACCGAGCTAGTCCTATAAGGCGTGAGTAGCTGACCTCCTGAGGTTAATTCAGAAGTGCAAATTTGCACGTGGTCGTTGTCAACAGTGCTATGTCGACTATGTGATAAGTAACGCCGTTGTCCGTTCTGGTCAGGGCAGAGACGTGCATCGAGAAGCAGTGCATCTGGAAGATCCCACTGTCAAAGAGGTCCTGACTATTGCTCAGATGTTCGAAGTGTCACAGGCAGCAACTGAACAGTTTGAGGATGCAGTACGAGTAGCGGTGGTGTGTTCGGCATCACAGCAAATGCGTCGTTCCCCAACGCCATCGTTATTGTCTTGTTGTTCGCACTGTTCGCCATCGGACCATGGGTCTTCCCGACGCCGTTTTCTGTAATGTATCATGTCTCTGCCGCATCGGGGTGCAGGGTGCGTGGCTTGTTGTAAACAAAACCATGTCGTTGCTTGTTATCGTGGGTGCCCGAACAGCCAGTTTTCGGAATTGGTTCTGTGAGGTTCATAGTGTCACCCTGGGCTGCAGCCAGCAAGATTTATATAATGCTGCAAATTCGGAAACGGCCATTGCATTTCCAGATCGATACCAGAGCCTCCATGTCTCTCGTGAATCTTGAACCGTATCATTGTTTGGGTCGCCCTTCTTTTTCCTCCATCATATGTTTGCTCTGCTATGGCGGCCTGCAGATTTATCTTTCACGGTAGAAGCTGAGTATCAGCAAGTCACGTGGGTGGTCTCCTTTTTGGCAGTTAAAACTGTGACATCCAAAAACATTTTTCTTACTGATGTTGTTGTCGGTTTTCAAATTCAGGATGCTGTTCATCACATTTACGACTCTACTCTGATTTAGGTGTTAGACGACCTCTGCCGCGGGTCTGGATCGCTGTTTTGGCCGGAATTCGTTGCTGCAAAAATCTATGGGACCCACCCCATCCTTAAACTGACGGCCATTGCCAAATTGAATTGTGCTCGGCCAATTCCGTTTGCTCAGTGGGCAATAATTAAGGAAGTATTGGACTGAGTGCATAGCCATAGGTACCATAGGCACCATACCTTCCAGCCAATGTGCTACACCTCTGGTGTCCTCTTCAATTGTTCAGGATTTTTAAGTTCACCATTAACGCCCAGTCTGTAGCGGATAGGTATCCCATTCCTTGGATCAGAAGAAATACTCGTGCAATTGTTGGGCAGTGAGTCTTTTTTTAAAATATCGTTGGTAAAGGCGTACCTACAGATTTGGCTGGATTCCGCCTGTCAACACATAATTGTCATTACACACCCCTCTGGTTCTACCGCTATACCGCCTGCTGTTTTGCATGGTGAGTGCATTCGCCTTTTTACAGAGATTTTTAGAACACGTAAGGTGTCCTGTGCTGTGCAAGCTATTTTGATGACATGATCTTCACGTGTTTCTCACGGCAGGAACATATTACTAACCTTCAGTTTCTGTTCACTAAATTGCAAGAGGTGGGCCTTAAGTGCAATCTGCAAAAATCAATGATTTTTGGGACAAAATTTGAATGTTTGAGCTACCTTCGTTCAAAGAACGGTTTAATAATAATAATGAGCGTATGGCATTGGTGGCCGGGAGACCCCTCGCGAGGCGGTTCGGCCGCCGCTCCACAAGTTCTTTAAAGCCACCACGGCGACTTGAGAGTGAATGAGGATGAAATGATGATGAAAGACGCACAACACCCAGTCATCGCGAGGCAGAGAAAATCCCTGACCCCGCTGGGAATCGAACCCGGGACTCCGTGCGCGGGAAGCGAGAACGCTACCGCAAGACCACGAGCCGCAGACAAAGAACGGTTTCAAACCTACGAAGTGCCACGCAGGAGTGATTGGTAACCTCCCTAAAACACAGAACCTGAAGAAACTCCAGTCGTTTCTGGAAAAATGAGTTATTCTTCGATATTTCTTCCTAACGTGGTGGATATAACTCATCCGTTGGATGAATTGCAAGAAACGGATCTTCCTTTCCTTCTGTCAGCAGCCTGCGGCAGTGCATTCACCCACATAAGACGCTACTAAAGTCGTCAAAGTGTCTCGATATCTTTACAGCAGGCTAACAGATCGTTTTGGAAACAGATGGTTCCCAGTATGAGGATGGAGCAGCGTTAGTTCACTGAAATGCTGATAGCTCTGAACAGCCTCTCCTGTATGCCTCCAAAACGTAGATAGTTTCTCAGTGCAATTACTCTCTGATAGCAAAGGAGATTCCGTCTCACCATGACCATAAGCTGGTTGTGGCACTGTTTGGTCCACTTTTTCAGCCAACCAACAGGACTGTGGAATGACTACAGCACTGTGCTTTCTTTCATTTGAGTGCACTTAACACCATGTGGTTCATTGCAGAACCATGGCAAACCATGCTAATGGTGAAACATTAGCGTGCCTGCACGTAGGTCCTGACCAAGAAATCAACAAAGCCAAAGTTGCCTGTTCCCAGATCAGAACTAACTTTCAGTACGCTGTGAACGACTTTCGGTGATGGCCTAATATGTTGTGTGGGTCAACGGGCAAGACTGCTTGTTCCGACAGATGGTCCATTTTGTGTGAATGGTTGGTCCAAGTGACTGTCCACCAATGAGTGTGATCCATTCTGAACCTAGTTTCTCCTCCGTCATCGGCTGCAGGTGGTCAGTGGCAGTCACCTACTTACCATCGACTTGGATGGCCGCCAGGTCGTTGTCCCTCTGGCCCTGCAGGTTCGTGTCCTTGGTCTCTTACACCATGGCCACTGCTGCGTGACCTACTTGGAGGTCCTCTCTAGGTGTTCCGTCTTCTGGCCTGCCATCGGCTCGGCCACTGGGGGGTCATCCGTGATTGTAAACAATGCAATGAACAGCAGATGGCACTGCCAAGAACTTTCGTTCCATGGCCTATGTTAAGACAGCTGTGAGACTGTATTGACACTGATGTCGCAGGCCACTTCTGTCATTCTATATGGTGAGTGGTAGTTGATATGTTTATCTTCACAAATATTTTCTAAATCCATCGAATTCCCTTGCACCACTTTCCTATTCAGACGAAGTAAGGCTTAATTGCTCTCTCCAGTTAGCACAATATCATTCGATACAGGGTGCATTACTTTGCCATCTGTAAAAGATAGTGTTTTCTAAGTCATTTTACGATTAATCTCCAATCTTGAAGCAGTCACGATTAACATTATACATCATCTTCTTATGAATAATTTTCAGAATGAAATGGAAGTGACGGAGTTTGGTGGTGCAAGGAAATTTGCAGTTCATGGTTTTATATATGTGAATATTTTACTTCATGTATTTGTGATCTGTGCTAACAGTGTGGGTACACCATGCTTACTGCACCAAAAAGCTCAGTAAGCACTCTTGTTTACACTGTTTTATTGTGAATTCATATGTTTGGTGCTATTAATCTGGTTAATGCAAATCGATAAGCTATTTGCTGAAGTAAGTCTCCCTCGTCTGTTACATTCTCCAAATATGGCAGTCATATTGGGTTACTATATCAATTCATGCGCCTAAACTTCGTTCCGTGGCTATTTCGGACTTACTTTTGTAGCTACCCCGTTTTTTGAAACCTAACAGGGAGCTTACAGTCTAGCACGGACGAAATCAGAATTCGTGTTACAAAAATCGCGCTCCCTCGCATCAAGTCTCAGTGGTGGCCACTTAAATGCGTGGCATTTCAATCAGCAACGTCGCTAAGACATTCAAAAGAATGAATAACCGAAGTCGGGCAGTTGGAGATGAATTCCAGTTTCCGGAAGCATATTTCTTTCATCCTTAATTTCGTCCAAACCAGATCCCAATTTTTTTTTTTACTTCTTGTCACGTGTTGCAAGTGATCGAGCTGTTGAAACTGGAGAATACTGTTTACACATTACATTATTGGATAAGAAAATATCGTGGGGAAATACTGTACTGAATTTAATATGTATGATGTAGATTGGCTAAAATTTACAGACGCGCGAAATTTGGCACGGACTTCAATGCGAGTTGCCTTTAATAGGTTCCATAACGAAACATTGTCTAAAAATTTGGTAGAAAATCTGAAGAAATTCTGGTAGTATGTAAAGTATACAAGCGGCAAAACGCAGTCAATACCTTCGCTGCGCAGTGCCGATGGTACTGTTACCGACGACTGTGCCGCTAAAGCGGAGTTATTGAACGCAGTTTTCCGAAATTCGTTCACCAGGGAAGACGAATGGAATATTCCAGAATTTGAAACACGAACAGCTGCGAGCATGAGTTTCTTAGAAGTAGATACCTTAGGGGTTGCGAAGCAACTCAAATTGCTTGATACGGGCAAGTCTTCAGGTCCAGATTGTATACCGATTAGGTTCCTTTCAGATTACGCTGATACAATAGCTCCCTACTTAGCAATCATATACAACCGCTCGCTCACCGATATATCTGTACCTACAGATTGGAAAATTGCGCAGGTCGCACCAGTGTTTAAGAAGGGTGGTAGGAGTAATCCATCGAACTACAGACCTATATCATTGATTTCGGTTTGCAGTAGGGTTTTGGAGCATATAATGTATTCAAACATTATGAATCACCTCGAAGGGAACGATCTATTGATACGTAATCAGCATGGTTTCAGAAAACATCGTTCTTGTGCAACGCAGCTAGCTCTTTATTCGCACGAAGTAATGGCCGCTATCGACAGGGGATCTCTAGTTGATTCCGTATTCCTAGATTTCCGGAAAGCTTTTGACACCGTTCTTCACAAGCGACTTCTAATCAAGCTGCGGGCCTATGTGGTATCGTCTCAGTTGTGCGACTGGATTCGTGATTTCCTGTCAGGAAGGTCGCAGTTCGTAGTAATAGACGGCAAATCATCGAGTAAAACTGAAGTGATATCAGGTGTTCCCCAGGGAAGCGTCCTGGGACCTCTGCTGTTCCTGATCTATATAAATGACCTGGATGACAATCTGAGCAGTTCTCGTAGGTTGTTCGCAGATGATGCTGTAATTTACCGTCTAGTAAGGTCATCCGAAGACCAGTATCAGTTGCAAAGCGATTTAGAAAAGATTGCTGTATGGTGTGTCAGGTGACAGTTGACGCTAAATAACGAAAAGTGTGAGGTGATCCACATGAGTTCCAAAAGAAATCCGTTGGAATTCGATTATTCGGTAAATAGTACAATTCTCAAGGCTGTCAATTCAGCTAAGTACCTGGGTGTTAAAATTACGAACAACTTCAGTTGGAAAGACCACGTAGAGAATATTGTGGGGAAGGCGAGCCAAACGTTGCGTGTCATTGGCAGGACACTTAGAAGATGCAAGAAGTCCACTAAAGCGGCGGCTTACACTACACTCGTTCGTCCTCTGTTAGAATATTGCTGCGCGGTGTGGGATCCTTACCAGGTGGGATTGACGGAGGACATCGAAAGGGTGCAAAAAAGGGCAGCTCGTTTTGTATTATCACGTAATAGGGGAGAGAGTGTGGCAGATATGATACGCGAGTTGGGATGGACGTCATTGAAGCAAAGACGTTTTTCGTCGCGGCGAGATCTATTTACGAAATTTCAGTCACCAACTTTCTCTTCCGAATGCGAAAATATTTTGTTGAACCCAACCTACATAGGTAGGAATGATAATAAGAGAAATCAGAGCTCGAACAGAAAGGTTTAGGTGTTCGTTTTTCGCGCGCGCTGTTCAGGAGTGGAATGGTAGAGAGATAGTATGATTGTGGTTTGATGAACCCTCTGCCAAGCACTTAAATGTGAATTGCAGAGCAATCATGTAGATGTAGATGTAGGAACTTTTACATTTCTTTTGTTATTTTGCACTCGTTTAGCAAATAAGTTCGCTTATTTTTAAAACAAGTTTTTTTAGACACAGACATGAATCACAGCTTTTTGTCCTTTCCTTTACGTAATTGTTCATAGTCATGTTAATAAATCGTGTTCAATACACAAATGATTTTTTTTTAAATCTCATCACCATAATCGTCATTTATTGTGGTAATGGTAGAGATCAGCAAGCATGTGGCCTATCTGCGAGGTTTGCACGCACCCACGGTGTGCGAGAGAGAGCACCAATACAATTTGGGAACATCCGCGGAAGTTGCCGAAAGTGTCCGATGCTTCCTCCCCAAATAACACGTACGAGTGAGCGGTTGGGAGTGGCCACGCGGATGTCACCCCGGCGCACTGTCTTGCACATGGGCTGTTTACTCGAAATATTATTCATTTACACGAATAAAAACATTTATTTGTCTGTGAACAAAAAATATTTCGAATAATATATAAATTGGAAATCCACTTCTTCGTCATTTATTACACAATCTGCTTTTAAATTATTTTCAAAACATTCTTTTTCTCAAACATCTCATCACGAAGTTTAATTGCTTTGTGTTGATTTCCCATTGGGATGCACTAGACATGTAATTATGTCAGTGTGTTATATCACTTGAAATCGTCTTTATCAGGATACCGATACAAGACTTTCAAATGACAATCGCCTTCATAAAAAACTGAGAAATCATTAATTTGGCTGTAGTTTTTGGCAAATAATTAATTGTGATTCCACGTTAGCTTCACCTTCCACATATGACATAACATTATTAGACTTACGTATGTTAGCAGGGGAGAGGGGGGGGGGGATGTGCTGGCAGTCGCAGAGACAAGACATTTGAATGGGGCCGAGTCTGTAGGTGGCTGCTAAGACCGTCTGCCTATAGGTGTTTTTATGTTGCATATCTTACACTGTAGTGCAAGTAAAGACGTGTTTAACTCGGAGGTTCGTTTGAACGCTGCAGTGCATCACTACTCATGGCGGTATGTCCTAGACTTCCTCCCATCTCTGAAACGACATATGGAGGCAGTTAGAGTGGGACCTGCTTTTCAGCACCTTCTCCAAACCACGTGCATCGTGACTTAGCATATTCCTCGTTGTTAGAAGGGAAAGAAGCGATAAGTGACATGAGACTTGTAGGACCAACAGTGGTCGAACCTGGAAATTTAGTTTTATCGTCTGGAACTTGAACTAGTAAGTCACCGATGCACATTTCTGTACAAACCATTGATAAGCTATTTATCAAGCAGAAACTGCATTGAGCAAAAACACTAGTTACATAGAATTCTGTGTAATAAGTAAATAAAGGAAGCATGGCTTTCTGAGTTATTCGTTATTTAAGTTACAAATATTTTTTTCATGAATAAATTTGTTTGAGTGATTATGTATTCGAAAAATTATCCAGGTAGAAATTTATTGGAATAGTGCCCACCTCTGCTTACCTTGCACTTCTTTCCTCTTTCCATGCTTTGTAGTTAATATTATTAACTGTTACTGCAGTTAGTTTGCTGGATTTACCGACAAAAGCCTACAGTGCTGCCACATTACAGTTCTTTGTTACTTACAAATAAAGTAGACAATTATAATTAATTGTTTTGTTAGTCAACATAAATCTTTTTCCTTTCCTCTGTCCAAAATACATCTCATTGCACTGCAGTTTTAGCTGCAGACTGAATAATTATTTCATCAGATTTCATTCACGCAAATTTAGGGTTGCACTGTTAAATCATTGACTTTCTGTGACTTGTGCTGTGGGCTGTTGTGGGGTTGTGAACCACTGAAGGGCTATGGCGGGACGAATCCTCTCCGTCGTTTCTAGGTCCCCGGTTCAATACACACAGAATATACACACACGGTTGGTATGAATTCGTACCAACGTTGTTATTAACTTCCTATTGGCCTGAAATTCCCGAACCCAGAGGAAGTATGTACTACACCTACATCGAGATACCGTACGGTACATGCCTTAGATTGATCTCTACCACTATCAGTCTTTCTCTTTTCTATTCCACTCGCAAATGTAACATGGGAAAACGACTGTCTATGTGCCTCCATACGAGCCCTAATTCCCTTTATCGCCTCTTTGTGGTCTTTTAGCGACATGTACGCTGGCGGCATTAGAATCGTTCAGCAGTCAGCCGGAAATGGCTCCCTCCAGGGGGCTCGCCACTCTTTGGTGGGTTCGTGCTTGGCTACCACAGTGCTCCAGCCTTTGCAGCATCATTTCGCTTCTGTGCTGCATGTCTATCCTCTTGCTACTCTTTCTTCCCCTCGCTTGGGGAATATGTCTGGGATGTTTTTGGGAATGCGTTCTGCATTTTCAGTAGCCTGACATCGGAGCAGACTCACCACTGTTTCTCGTTCCTCTTTTCTTTCTTCGTTCCCCTTCTCCTATTCTTCCTCCACTTCAGCGTTTGAGGTTCCTCTTTTTGTTCTTCCACCCTGTCCAGTCCTGAAGGCAGCCTACACTTCTGACGCGTAACAAATGGCTGGGTAACGTGTAATTCCCAGCCCTGGGTCGACTGATAGGGTTCACACGTTCCCCCTGGTACAGGCGAGGCCCAGACAGGGGCGACTGCTTGAGCTCTTACCTTCCCAAATTTGCAGTTGGTCTCTCTGTCAGATGCTTGGGATGTGTGACCTGAGGTGTGAACAGTCACCCAAGGCAGTGTGCCCTCCTATGCATGGGACCCCTGGTTGGAAGCAGAACGCCATCGGGGAGGGTGACAACCTTGGAGGATTTTCTCACAATGAGCCAATCCTCTTCTTCACAATCTACGTCTACTAAACGGAAACGACATGAGACTAATAATTCAAAGACCCTCTCAGCTGCACCGTAGCTCCTCATGGTTTCACATACTGAAGACAGTCAGTCCTTTGCAATGATAAATCTGTTTGCCGAGCGGTCTAAGCCGCTGCAGTCATAGAGGTTCGAGTCCTCCCTTGGGAATGGGTGTGTGTGTTTGTCCTTAGGATAATTTAGGTTAAGTAGTATGTAAGCTTAGGGACTGATGACCTTAGCAATTAAGTCCAATAAGATTTCACACACATTTGCACATTTTTTAAATCTAGAATGAGATTTTCACTCTGCAGCGGAGTGTGCGCTGATATGAAACTTCCTGGCAGATTAAAACTGTGTGCCCGACCGAGACTCGAACTCGGGACCTTTGCCTTTCGCGGGCAAGTGCTCTACCAACTGAGCTACCGAAGCACGACTCACGCCCGGTACTCACAGCAGGAGAGCTTCTGTAAAGTTTGGAAGGTAGGAGACGAGGTACTGGCAGAAGTGAAGCTGTGAGTACCGGCCGTGAGTCGTGCTTCGGTAGCTCAGTTGGTAGAGCACTTGCCCGCGAAAGGCAAAGGTCCCGAGTTCGAGTCTCGGTCGGGCACACAGTTTTAATCTGCCAGGAAGTTTCATTTTTTAAATCTGTTTGTTATTAGGAAGGTGTTGACGCAATCCTTGAAGTCCTGTTCTCGTTTACAAAATGTCACTTTGCTTTTAGAGACGACTTCTGATTCTCAAACACAACAGCTTCTTCCAGCTTCACTCCTCCATGGCTGTCCTGTTCGTGTCGAGGCCCATCGCACATAGATTTCTTTATGTGATGTTATTAAAACTAGGCTGCTCGATGGTTTGACCAAGGCAGATATCCAAATGTAGTTCTCTGATCAGGGCGCCATTGCAGTCCATCAGATGATGAGAAAGGTAGATGCATCCTTAGGGCCCACACGTACATTTGACACATTTGACTAACATTTGACACAGTAGTACCTCCATCCAAGCTCAAAGTAGGGTTTGAAGTTATTACAGTCCGACCGTACATTCTGAACCTGAAGCAGTGCTACCAGAGTCATCACTACAACCATACTCAAATATCCCATCGACGCCTGGCCAAGTGAGTAACCTGTGGTAGGGATGCTCAAGAGGCTGAGTGTCTGCTTCCTTCTCCCCACTGCACCAGTTTCGATGGCGACTACGCCACCTCCTCCAGAGATAGTGCAGTGCATCTCAATGAGTGGGCTATCCAGGAGATCTGGGTGAAGGAAAAGGTGCCTTACCCTGTTGTTCACAAGTTGGTGGCTAGCCAGAAACCCTGCATTTTACCATCCAGCACTTGACAGTACTTTTCTTGCTACACCTCAGGCCATGAGGGACATGGTCAAGCAGACATGCGATCTCAAATTCTGCACAGCAGTTGTAAGATCGCCAAGTGTCACGGTAGCATCCCCATTTCCTCCTCCTCCAGCTCTCATACAAGCCACCAAACGTTTGTGTCACAGGGCGAAATCATCTGCTATACGACCGATTGGCTGGAAAGGACAGAAGGAATAATCGCACGACGATTTCTTACGTCTCTTCAGCGAAAAAACATCTGAACCGCCATCTGCCACCCTCAAAGGTTCCATGAAATCAAACAGAGGCAAACGGTCCTCTCCTTTACTGACTAGGTTCGAATCCTGCCTCGGGCATGGATGTGTGTGATGTCCTTAGGTTAGTTAGGTTTAAGTAGTTCTAAGTTCTAGGGGACTGATGACGTAAGATGTTAAGTTCCATGGTGCTCAGAGCCATTTGAACCATTTTCACTGACTAGGAGATTCTCTTCAATGATGTCGCCACGGAATACACTCACCCAGGTGATCTCTTTTGTCGCCAGTGTGTACTGTCAATTGTGTTTCCATCTTGGACTCTGCAGGCGACAGAGGGAGGATGAAGACACCTCTGTCGATCTCATGGAGCATGATCGTCCATAGTCTACCCCTGGATGCATTGAGTCCTCAACGACTGGCACTCGGCAGCCACCGAGGCGAGACTTCTTCATTTCTTCCCTCCTCCTTTCTCCCTCGTCATGACTCTCCTTCAATTGGTTGTTTGTTGCTTTAGATCCAAAAGAGAGGAATTACCGCTGCTCTTAGAATCGCAGCAGCCATTTGTTCTCTGCTTCCAGGAAACCAAATTGCGTCCACACGGCCCATTTGACCTCTTGCATTTATTTCCAGTCCGCTTTGACCTTTCCCTTGAGGATGGCATTCTATATCATGGGGGAGTCATGCTGCTCATCCAGGATGATGTTCATAGTCAAACCATCTCCCTGACTACTCAGCCAAGCTGTTGCAGTCTCCATTTTCCTTCCTTTTTCGCTTTGTTTACATCCCTCCATCATTTTGTGTCACTAGGATAGACTTCCTCTAGCTCGTTGGGCAACTCCCTTACCCCTTTTTACTCGGCGACTTTAATACGCACCATCCGTTTGGGGTTCACCCAGAACCTGTCTGAGAGGAGCCCTCTTGGCTGTCCTTCTCAATCAGCTTAACCTCATCTCCCCCCCCCCCCCCCCCCCTCTGACCCCAGTTCCTTCCAGACTCCACGCACACCTATTCCCATTTGGACTCGTCCTTCTGCACTCCTCATCCTGCTCATCGTCTCGAGTGGTCCGTTCTCTCTGACACTTACGCAAGCGGCTATTTCCTGTGTGCTATCCTGCCCCACCTATCTGCACACCTAAATTGCAGCTTTCTAAGGTCGACTCGACTAATTTTTCCTCCCTGTAGACCTTCAACGAACGTTTCCCCAGTTGTGATGACCAGGTGTACCACCTTACTACTTCATCTTCACCTCACCATGTCCGAGTCCCTTGGTTGACTGAGGAGTGCTGCAATGCATTTCGCGTACAGAGACGTGCTCTCCGCGTTTTCAGCCGTCATCCTACGAGGGCAAACTGTATTCGTTATAAACAACTGCGTGCGCAGTGTCGTCACGTACTTCGGGATAGTAAAAAAGCTATCTGGATTTCATTCACTGGTTCTGTTAATAGTTCCACTCCCTCTTCCAATGTGTGGGCTGACATCCGACGGCTCTCTGGGCCCAAGGTCCATTACACAATTTCTGGACTGATCATAGCTGATGATGTCATAGTGATGCTATCTCCAACACCTTGGGCCGCCATTCAGTGGAGATTTCGAGCTCCATCGACTATCACCATACCTTCCTCCATATCAAAAGAGTAACCAAACTGCAACATAACTGGCAACTGTAGTGTTGATTTCAAGAAAAGCTGTCCAGTTTCTTTAATATTTTTGTTAAGTTTGTCTGCCTTATTTTAAGGAAACCTTAGAAAAATTTAAAGTGATGTTTATGGTTATGTTATAATGCATTTAATACGTTTCCAAATAAAATATATCAACCACCCACATAAGAAACTATAGCGTTTTTAAAGGCGACATGCAGAAAATGTCCACTGTGCTACAGCCGCTCTTTCAAATGTTAAATTCCTCATGCAAGGTCTAAGTGATCTTAAACAATATGTTCTTCAGTGATACTAGACTTTCAGCAGATATGTATTTCGATTGACAAAAGGTAATTAAATAATTTCAGGATTAGAGAAATGCAATTTTACAATTTAGCTGGAGGAAGAGATTTGACGTATCTTAATGAGGAGTTCTAGATACAGCGTTTCGAATTCAAATAAATGTAAAACATGTTTGTACTAACCTTAAACATACCCTTCAGTTTGCCAGACGTGAAAGTAGGACTCAATTTGACCCTAAGTTGCCGCCACTTTCGTCCAGTGAGGGCAAACAAATTATGGTTCAGTGGCTCTTTATCGTCAAGTACGATTCCTCGGTCATGGAACGTCGAGAAATCCTTCACAAGGATGTGGCGTATGATCTCTCGATCACGAATTAGAAGAATCGGTCGACAGAATCCGAAATGTACAACATAACGCTCTCCTGCAAAGAGAAATTAATCTTAAATTGCAAGATAATAGCAGAAGCAGAATTATTACAATATCCAAATAACATAATAATTGTAGCTATTGCTGTAGAAGGAATTGGGCCTTTTCGTCCATATGGTGGACGTGCGCTATATTTCTTTGAGCAATGGAATGAGGGCGCTATATGCTTCCCACCTTGCGACGTACCTATTGTATGGCACTTGCGCGATGTACGGCTCTATTAATAAACGTAGATAATTTATTTTATGCTCAGCAACAGATTCCACTGCACTATTGTCTTTTACCCTTGATCCTGAAGTTGACTTACCTGATCATTGGTATGTAAAATTAATTGTCAAGTAAGAACATTTGAAACATATTAAGAACAATAATAATAAATGAAAAAGGGTTGAATTCCAGTGAATGACTGATGTGTGGCAGAACAAAAGATTTAAACTGAAGGAAACGATTTTTTCAATCACACAAAACACTTCAACTTTTAAGAGTGCTGCTCCATAAAACAGATTCTCTGAGACTTCGTCCAATATAATCAGAAATTTTGTAAGTTTGAGCAACAGTTAAAGTATTTGTGGTCACTCGCCGCCCGGCACTTCACCTACATCTGGCTACTCCGACCGATCGTCATAGAGTCTTCTAACAGAGTGTCTTTCAAACTGCCTCATGAATCCTTTTTAGCTTTCCAGAAACAATCAGAACGCCTGAGCGCCAATCGAGACATGCATTCCCCCACTATGACAGGACAGTTTTATTTAAAATCGATGAATGTATTGATTATTAACAAATGTACAAATTACACGAACGTTTTAAGTGACAACTCACCATCTTACGATTCTACTGATACTAATCACTGTACACTACGAGTATTTACAACGTTTATATATAAATAATATATCAAGTAACTAATGCATTCTCGCTAGTGAGAAATAATGATGATGAAATATGTAGAATCTATGAAATAAATGATCTTGGTCTGCTCTATTGAAATATCATCTAGATTTCAATCTACTAGTCCATTACTTCATACATATACTTCGCTATTGTTAAATTATAATTGTTTTTTAATTCTGGTCAAAATTACTATTCGTTAAAGGTATTTGACATTAGTTTTCAGTCTAATTTTTTAAAATCGGATGATTCTTTTTGATGCACCCTGTACAAACATTTGTTCATGTATTGCTTCTTTGCACTGTGACACCAAATGCCACTGTACTGGAACACGAAAACCTGGTTCATATTTTTGTGACACTTCTAGATATAAAAGCATCTCTACGTATCTGCAGGTACACACGTTTTTGGCCCACGTTACCGTTTTGAAAACAGTCCTTCTATCACATCTCGTAAGTTTCACACAATGGAGTTGTCCTGTTAGGTTACAAAATCTTTACTAAAGATTTTATTTTACTTATGCTAGAAACCTTCACGACAGTGTACGCTCTGTTGTTGTTGTTGTTGTTGTGGTCTTCAGTCCTGAGACTGGTTTGATGCAGCTCTCCATGCTACTCTATCCTGTGCAAGCTTCTTCATCTCCCAGTATCTACTGCAACCTACATCCTTCTGAATCTGCTTAGTGTATTCATCTCTTGGTCTCCCTCTACGATTTTTACCCTCCACACTGCCCTCCAATGGTAAATTTGTGATCCCTTGATGCCTCAAAACATGTCCTACCAACCGATTCCTTCTTCTAGTCAAGTTGTGCCACAAACTTCTCTTCTCCCCAATCCTATTCAATACCTCCTCATTAGTTACGTGATCTACCCACCTTATCTTCAGCATTCTTCTGTAGCACCACATTTCGAAAGCTTCTATTCTCTTCTTGTCCAAACTAGTTATCGTCCATGTTTCACTTCCATACATGGCTACACTCCATACAAATACTTTCAGAAACGACTTCCTGACACTTAAATCTATACTCGATGTTAACAAATTCCTCTTCTTGAGAAACGCTTTCCTTGCCATTGCCAGTCTACATTTTATATCCTCTCTACTTCGACCATCATCGGTTATTTTACTCCCTAAATAGCAAAATTCCTTTACTACTTTAAGTGTCTCATTTCCTAATCTAATTCCCTCAGCATCACCCGACTTAATTTGACTACATTCCATTATCCTCGTTTTGCTTTTGTTGATGTTCATCTTATATCCTTCTTTCAAGACACTGTCCATTCCGTTCAACTGCTCTTCCAAGTCCTTTGCTGTTTCTGACAGAATTACAATGTCATCGGCGAACCTCAAAGTTTTTACTTCTTCTCCATGAATTTTATTACCTACTCCGAATTTTTCTTTTGTTTCCTTTACTGCTTGCTCAATATACAGATTGAATAACATCGGGGAGAGGCTACAACCCTGTCTTACTCCTTTCCCAACCACTGCTTCCCTTTCATGCCCCTCGACTCTTATAACTGCCATCTGGTTTCTGTACAAACTGTAAATAGCCTTTCGCTCCCTGTATTTTACCCCTGCCACCTTCAGAATTTGAAAGAGAGTATTCCAGTTAACATTGTCAAAAGCTTTCTCTAAGTCTACAAATGCTAGAAACGTAGGTTTGCCTTTTCTTAATCTTTCTTCTAAAATAAGTCGTAAGGTCAGTATTGCCTCACGTGTTCCAACATTTCTACGGAATCCAAACTGATCTTCCCCGAGGTCGGCTTCTACCAGTTTTTCCATTCGTCTGTAAAGAATTCGCGTTAGTATTTTGCAGCTGTGACTTATTAAACTGATAGTTCGGTAATTTTCACATCTGTCAACACCTACTTTCTTTGGGATTGGAATTATTATATTCTTGTGTACGCTCTACCAGAAGAATTTACGGTATAAGAAAAGCTTGCCGGCCGGAGTGGCCGAGCGGTTAAAGGCGCTACAGTCTGGAACCGCACGACCGCTACGGTCGCAGGTTCGAATCCTGCCTGGGGCATGGATGTGTGTGATGTCCTTAGGTTAGTTAGGTTTAAGTAGTTCTAAGTTCTAGGGGACTTATGACCACAGCAGTTGAGTCCCATAGTGCTCAGAGCCAAGAAAAGCTTGTGTCTAACTTAGCCGTGCTGCAAGTCTTGAAACGTACCTGGTAGCTGTTTGTATAAGCGTTGCGTCGTTACACCGAGGGGCTCCTGACCCAAAATGTTTTTCCTGAAGTTTCCGAACGGAATGCTTGGCTCCACGAAAGGTACGCCCTTCTTCTTTCAATATTTGAAGCCATGTTCGAACCATAGGTAGATAGCGAGAGCAGCCACGGAAACGACAAGCAGTAATTCACTAATCCACGAGTCCAAGAGCAGCGCCATCGTTGTCCTGTAATAAAGACACTGAGTTAATATCTTAAATGAACATGTGTGATCCATATGTTCCAATTAAACTAAGTAGCTAACTAGGAGACACGTGATGCTGGGAGTGTTTCTATTACACTTGAAACGTCAAATTCATGAAGACTGTTTTATTTGAGTTATTGGGTCGTATGAATAAAACGGAGAGCGTACTGTATCCTTGGAATTTCGGAGAACATTCTCAGTTTCTAATTAATAAAACGAGTAGGAGAAAACACATCATCTGATAATGTTCTTGGATGAGTAAAAGGGCGGTGGAAGTTTCTGAAGGCGGAAAATGTTCTCCGAATTCATATGAATAAAACTAGGGAAGTTTCTCAGAAATGGAGAAAATTCTCGTTTTTTTAAAAAAAAATAAGCTCTGCAGCATGGTTCATGCTGAGTAAGTTCTATTGAGGATAATTTTTGGTAATTTTTACCGAGATTTTAAGTAAAAATGGCGGAACCTTTTGTTGCTCGGAAGGGGAGAAAAGATATATGTTGCCCGAAGGAATACTGAAAAGAAAAACTGTCGAATTTATATGGTTTTAACAATAAAATCATTATTTTGCTGGCGAACGTCCTTCCCGAAAATGAGAACAGTCTTGTACTATTTAACAAATACAAGTTTTCAGACTGGTGTACGAGAAGTCTTAGGTATACACCAGATAGTGTCACTGACATTCTTGACATTCTCAGTCCCCCTACTTAGCTGAGTAGTGACGTGTTTGCCTACGATGCAGTCGGCGCGGGTTCGATTCCTGTGCCTTTGGAGATCTTCCTCCGCTCGTGGGCTGGGTGTTGCGCTGTCCATATCGTCATCTCACTATCACCGACGAACACGTCACCCAGTGTGGCGTCAGCTGAAATAAGACTCGCACCCGACTGCCGTACTCCCCCGGAACTGGCCTCCCGGCCATCAATGTGACACGATCGCTTTTTTTTTTAGACATTGCCAGGTCTTCATCGTCATGTTCCTCACAGCACAAATGTTACGTTAAAAATAAGTAAGCGGACCAGTAAAATTGCTAACAGGTTTATTACAAAATTAACGTTCTGTTTCTCGTAAAGAAACCGCACGGCCGGACGTTTAAGTACTCGACGCGTGAGCGGACCGTTTTGCATCATATTAAAATAAAATTATCTCATATTAGAAAACTCTGAGAAAGTTGCTGTTTGGGGCAGGTGAAAATGTGATGTATTCTTAAGATTTTGTTCGCGTAATGTATTCACTTAACGTCAACAACAACAAAGTTTCCTGCCTGTCGGAAAACCAGGTAACATCGACAGAAAATGTATTTCTATAAACTACCCGTGTACATAAAGGTAATATCGAGACGTAGTGCAACTATTCCATAACTCAGTGAAGGCAGTTCCATAATTGTACATTGAATAGTTCCCCTGTTTGAGCGAGCTGAATGAAATGTAGAACTACACTCCCGCAAATGGAAAAAAGAACACATTGACACCGGTGTGTCAGACCCACCATACTTGCTCCGGACACTGCGAGAGGGCTGCACAAGCAATGATCACACGCACGGCACAGCGGACACACCAGGAACCGCGGTGTTGGCCGTCGAATGGCGCTAGCTGCGCAGCATTTGTGCACCGCCGCCGTCAGTGTCAGCCAGTTTGCCGTGGCATACGGAGCTCCATCGCAGTCTTTAACACTGGTAGCATGCCGCGACAGCGTGGACGTGAACCGTATGTGCAGTTGACGGACTTTGAGCGAGGGCGTATAGTGGGCATGCGGGAGGCCGGGTGGACGTACCGCCGAATTGCTCAACACGTGGGGCGTGAGGTCTCCACAGTACATCGATGTTGTAGCCAGTGGTCGGCGGAAGGTGCACGTGCCCGTCGACCTGGGACCGGACCGCAGCGACGCACGGATGCACGCCAAGACCGTAGGATCCTACGCAGTGCCGTAGGGGACCGCACCGCCACTTCCCAGCAAATTAGGGACACTGTTGCTCCTGCGGTATCGGTGAGGACCATTCGCAACCGTCTCCATGAAGCTGGGCTACGGTCCCGCACATCGTTAGGCCGTCTTCCGCTCACGCCCCAACATCGTGCAGCCCGCCTCCAGTGGTGTCGCGACAGGCGTGAATGGAGGGACGAATGGAGACGTGTCGTCTTCAGCGATGAGAGTCGCTTCTACCTTGGTGCCAATGATGGTCGTATGTGTGTTTGGCGCCGTGCAGGTGAGCGCCACAATCAGGACTGCATACGACCGAGGCACACAGGGCCAACACCCGGCATCACGGTGTGGGGAGCGATCTCCTACACTGGCCGTACACCACTTGTGATCGTCGAGGGGACACTGAATAGTGCACGGTACATCCAAACCGTCATCGAACCCATCGTTCTACCATTCCTAGACCGGCAAGGGAACTTGCTGTTCCAACAGGACAATGCACGTCCGCATGTATCCCGTGCCACCCAACGTGGTCTAGAAGGTGTAAGTCAACTACCCTGGCCAGCAAGATCTCCGGATCTGTCCCCCATTGAGCATGTTTGGGACTGGATGAAGCGTCGTCTCACGCGGTCTGCACGTCCAGCACGAACGCTGGTCCAACTGAGGCGCCAGGTGGAAATGGCATGGCAAGCCGTTCCAAAGGACTACATCCAGCATCTCTACGATCGTCTCCATGGGAGAATAGCAGCCTGCATTGCTGCGAAAGGTGGATATACACTGTACTAGTGCCGACATTGTGCATGCTCTGTTGCCTGTGTCTATGTGCCTGTGGTTCTGTCAGTGTGATCATGTGATGTATCTGACCCCAGGAATGTGTCAATAAAGTTTCCCCTTCCTGGGACAATGAATTCACGGTGTTCTTATTTCAATTTCCAGGAGTGTACATGAGTGTTCCGTGCCGGACACAGCAGGCGACACACATTGAGATCCTTCTCAAGAAGGAGGGAAGCTGCTGCGAAGAACAACCTCACCAGAGAACGTGTTTCGAATTTTGTACTAACGCAAAATTGACAGTCTTCTGCGGAGAATGTTCCCTTTTTTATTCATATAACCCATTATTCGTAGCCCGGAGCTATATACACTGATGAGCAGAAACACTGTGGCCACTAAATGCAAACCTTCAGCTGGTGTTTTGGGCGCATGACGAGTTAAGGAATGTATGTAAGCAGAAGAGTGACAAATCGTGAAATCATTCTAGCGATACGGGGCACAGGTGGGGACATCCACTGTCATAAGCGACTTTGACAAAGGGAAGACTGTTCTGACCCGATGTCTGACTGTTTTACTCTATGCCTCCTCACACAACGTGTGTACGGGGTCCGATACTATCCGCGAGTTCACTTGAGCAGTTGTAATGTCGATGGATTGCTCACGCGCTGCTTGCGATATGGAATTTCCATGCTACAATAGAATCGCAGGTCAGAGCAGTGTTGGAAGTAAGTCGAGTTTGGTAGCTCGCAGAGAGCAGTCGTGTTTTGTAGCTTGCACAGAGCACTTGAGTTCTGGAATTCGGGCAGGGCAGTCCAGCAGTTGACTTGTTGCAGAACGATGGCAGTACAAGGTAATAAAGAAACAATATTATTGTTCTTTGTTGCCTCGCGTATATGTTAATTGCCACAACTTATTTAACCACAATTGTAATGTTAAAGTCCCATGTAATTCCTTGCAGAAATGTTTCAATAATAACTGTTGTTCTGAAGAAAACTCTGAGTTTAAAGATTTTATGAATTTTTCCTGTGCATACTCATGTTGATTAAGCAAAAGAAAATCAGTTGTTTTCCTACAAATGAAAATCTAGTGGCCAACATTGCACTGGGCTGTGCCAAAAATTTCTTATAGGAGCAGTTATATAGATGGCGTTATCCGGCGACATCATTGTGAGGTAAGAATTTTTCAGTCTATTAAGGATGATTTCACAGGGCCATGACGTAGCGCTGCTGACGTCAAAACTTATTAATCTCGATATGCAGTCAGTCTTTAATGGAAGGTCACATTAAAACTTGAAATTTTATTGTTGGAAAGAAGTTTTTATTGGGAACTTAACCGAGATTTTTTTCTGTTGGGAGGTTACACTAAAAGTGAATATTTTAATTATTTTTCCGTTGGGAGGTCACACGTGGATAGCGAAGACTTGCGCGCTGTGTAGACCAGGATAGACGGCGATCTGTGGCAGGTGTCAGAGTGCAATGCCGGTGCAGACATAATTGCTTCGGAGCACACCATTCAGTGCTGACTGCTGAAAATGGCTCTCCACAGTAGAGGTCATGTTGGCTCCAGGACATCGTCAGGATTGCAATGGGCACGGAATCGCCGAGACTGGACCGTGACTTAGTGAAAACTTTCCACCTGCTCTGACGAATCACGTTTCTTGTTACAACTGATCGTTGGTCGCGTCCCCATACGCACGTCGGACAGTTAGCTGGGACTCCATAGGACTGGCGGTAGTATCTGAACGCATTATGACAGCTGTGCACTACGTCAACGTTATTGTGGCCAACTGTATCCATTCATATATACCTATATCTGCATGGATACTCTGCAGATAACACTTAACAGCGTGGCAGTGGGTTCACTGAACCATCTTCACACTAATTCTCTATCATTCCACTCTCGAACTGCAGGCAGAAAAAACGAACACCTATATCTTTCCGCGCCAGCTCTGATTTCGCTTTTTTTATTATGATGATCTTTCTCTTTATGTAGCACGGCGTCAACAAAAAATTTTCGCATTCGGAGGAGAAAGTTGGAGATTGAAATTTCGTAACAGGATTCGACCACAACGAGAAACGCAGGTTTTAGTGATGTCCACCCCAGTCCCTGTATCATGTCCGTGACACTCTCTCTCCTATTTCTCGATGATAAAAAATGAGTTGCTCTTCTTTGAACTTTCTTGATGTACTCCGTTAATCATATCTAGTCAGTATCCCGCACCGTGCAGCAGTACTTCAAAAGAAGACAGAAAAGCGTAGGTAGGCAGTCTCTCTAGTAGATCTGTTGCATCTTCTAACTGTTCTCTCAATAAAACGTAATTTTTGGTTCACCTTACTCACATTTTCTCCATATTCTTTCCAATTTAAGTACCTCGTCATTGGAATTCCTAGATACATCGATGGACTTAAGGTCTTTTAGAGTTGATTGATTTATCGTGTAACCAACGTTCAACGTATTCCATTTAGAACTATTTGGTTGCCCTCGCACTTTTCATTGTTAGGATCAATTGCCAATGTCCGCAACATACAAATATTTTTTCCAAACCTCTCAGCAATTTTTTTGATCTTCTCATTACTTTACTAGACCTTAAAAGACAGTATCATCTGTAAACAAACTACTAGAGTTGCTGAGATTATCTCCTAAATCGTTATATTCATAAAGAATAACAGACAGACTTTCCGCGCGACCGCTACGGTCGCAGGTTCGAATGCTGCCTCGGGCATGGATGTGTGTAATGTCCTTAGGTTAGTTAGGTTTAATTAGCTCTACGTTCTAGGTTACTGATGACCTCAGATGTTAAGTCCCATAGTGCTCAGAGCCATTTGAGCCAAGAGACTTTCCGTCAGTTAACACGAGCTGTGGCCTCGGTGACAGGAAATCACAAATCCCGGAGCATAACTGAGACGATATTCCATAAGCATGCAATTTGGTTACAAGCCGCTTGTGAGTTACGGTGTCAAAAGCCTTCTGAAAATCTAGAAATACCGAACCACTTTGGAATCCCTTGACGATGGTAGTCAACACTTCGTGTGAATAAAGTGCTACTTGTGTTTCGTAAGAACATTTTCTAAATCCGTGATGACTATGTGTGAATAGACAGTTCTCTTCGAGACAATTCATTACTTTCGAACATAATATATGTTCCAAAATCCAGCTGCATATGATATGGACTTATTACTCCTGTTGCCTTTCTTGAATATTGCTGCGACCTGTGCAGTTTTCTAGTCTTTAGGTAGGGGTCTTCCGTCGAGCGAGCTGTTGTACATGATTGGTAAGTATGGATCTGTAGCATCAGTGTATTCTGATGCCTTCTTCGAAGGTGATGCCATTGTCGAGCAGGACAACTATTCGTGCTACACGGCCAGAATCGTGTTACAGTAGTTGATGAACTTGATAGTGAACTCACTTTCGTGTCTTGTCCACCAAAGTCTCGTGAACTGATCGCTGTCGAACAAGTAAAGGAAGCCAGCCACGCGCCCACAAACAAACGGCCCATAATTTAAGGGAATTGAGTAACCTGTGCGTAGACATCTCTCGCCACGAACCTCCGAATACGTACCGAGGATTTGTTCAATCCCTGGCATGCAGAATCGCTGCCGTATTGCGTTCCAAGGGTGGACCAATACTGTGAAGCAGGTGGTCACAATGTTTTGCCTCATCGGTGTAGCTTATGTCTTAATATGCCGTCGTTCCATACTATTTCGGTCAAATTTGAACAGCCAGTCGGCCAGAGTGGCCGAGCGGTTTTAGGCGTTACAGTCGGGTTCAAATGGTTCAAATGTATGGAACTTAACTTCTGAGGTCATCAGTCCCCTAGAACTTAGAACTACTTAAACCTAACTAACCTAAGGACATCACACACATCCATGCCCCCGGCAGGATTCGAACCTGCGGCCGTAGCGGTCGCGCGGTTCCAGACTATACCGCCTAGAACCGCTCGGCCACTCCGGCCGGCGCTACAGTCGGGAACCACCCGACCATTAAGGCCGCAGGTTCGAATCCTGCCTCGGGCATGGATGTGTGTAATGTCCTTAGGTTAGTTAGGTTTAAGTAGGTCTAAGTTCTAGGGGACTGATGACCTCAGAAGTTAAGTCCCATAGTGCTCAGAGCCATTTTTGAACAGCCAGTACTGGATTATAGCCTTAGTGTTCTGTGTGAGGAGCCAATGGTTGGAAATAAATACTTCAATCTCTGTTGATCCGCCGTGGATACGGGCCGCGGCTGGTCGGAAGAAAAATCACCAAACAGCCGTTTGTTTTTAGATGTTGCTACTTCATTTACACTATCAGTTTCTGCATCTCATTAATGCCATCTTCAGGCCTCTATGCACTCTATGTATAGAGAATCAAATACATAAATGCATGCAGTCGTTGTCTAAGTACATACTCCACAAAATATTCAATGGCTCCGATTATGCATGCATCGCTGTATCTGATTCACTCTCATGGAGTGCATAGGGGCCTGAAGGTGGCATTATGAAATGCCGAAACTGGTTGTGTAAATAAAATAACAATTTCTAAAAACGTACAACTGTTCGATGATTTTTCTTTGGTGAGTAAATACTTTGCCACCTGCCTTGCCGCAGTAGTAACTTCGGTTCCCATGAGATCACCGAAGTTAAGCGCTGTCGGGCTGGGCTAGGACTGGGATGGCTGACCATCCAGTCTGGCGAGTGCAGTTGGCAAACGGGTTGCATGAAGCCTTTGTGAGGCAAACTGAGGAGTTACTTGATTGAGAAGTAGCCGCTCCGGTCTCGTAAACTGACATACAGTCGGGAGAGCGGTGTGCTGACCACATGCCACTCCTCATCTGCATCCAGTGACGCTTGTGGGCAGAGGATAACACGATGGTCGGTAGGTATGTTGGGCATGCAGACTTCCTCGGCAAATCTCGATGACAAAATCTTCTCGGGTTGACAGCCGAGTCCACGCGTTGTTCTCCAGCAAAGATGCGGACGAGACATGAACGCGACACTTCAACCTGAAGCTGGCAAGTAAGAAACTTGCTGAAACGTTGCTGGAGAACAACGCATTGACTCGGGCTGTCAGTCCGAGAAGATTTTGTCACAGGTGTGTTGGGTCATCACTGCCTGTTCGGACTGTGTTTACTTTTTTTAAAATAAATACTTTAGGTAGTACGTTTCCTTGATTGAGCAATGCCTGTGTGTAAAATGCTCATGTTTCATAACAAATAACTGCATACAGTAGCGACACTGGTGGCATTGTGTTACAAAGGCTCCACAATTCTGTGTGGTGTGACCATGGATAAGTTTAATACTTTTTAATGTACATGGATGGCTGTACACGATGGAAGGTTATTAGTTTTAAGAACTCGCGCAAACGCATTTAATTTATGGTGCAGCAGGAAGCAGCGCCCAGAAAGACGAATGTATGTACAAAGAAAAGATTCGCAGCATGCCTCATTCTCACTGGAATAAAATTGTCATTGTGTAGAGACGCTGATGTGAAAATGAGTGCTTCAAGTCACTGGGGGAGTTCTTGAGATAGAGTTGCACGCACAGTAAAATTTTAGAACACGTTATATCGTGTGGGAGAAGCTTCACGAAAAACCACTCATTAGCTTGTCCATGAAATGCATTTGTCGTAGAATGAGGCGCGAAAGGCGCTACTGGAGCAGCAATTGTACCCGTCATCAACAAAGTGGGCAAATAATGGCTGCAAGTAATTTGATTCAAGAGTTCAGTTTGAATACACTGCCTGACAAGGAAAGGGAGACACCCATAAGATATCGCCAGATACCAGTGTAACTTCCTGCACGCGCTCACCATCGGCGGAAAATGCATCGGCGGACGTTGTATTTCCCTATCGCATAACAATACGTCTTGGACATCCTGCGCCCTTTGGTCTTATCTCTCACGCGACAGTGTCGTTGTGCCATTTTTCTACAGGACATTGCTCGTCCATACATGACATGTGTCACTATAAATAGCCAGCATATTCTGAGGTACCCCAAGGGCAGAAAGATGTCCAGATATGTCCCCCCAATAGAACACATGTGGCACCATTTGATAAACGAACACCATACCAGTACATTACCGAGTATACAGGGTGTTTCCAAAAAAATGGTTCAAATGGCTCTGAGCACTATCGGACTTAACATCTGAACTCATCAGTCCCATAGAACTTAGAACTACTTAAACCTAACTAACCTAAGGACATCACACACATCCATGCCCGAGGCAGGATTCGAACCTGCGATCGTAGCAGTCCCGCGGTTCCGGACTGCAGCGCCAGAACCGCACGGCCACCGCGGCCGGCTGGGTGTTTCCGTAAGAGTGTAAAAAAATGGAACAGGACATAGAGAATGCTGTAATGAACAATTCGAGGCAGGGAACCTGGTGTCGTAGAAGCCATCTTGAGGTGATTTGGAAGTAAACTTGTCCACTGCTTTGTCTAGCATTACTGTTTTCCAGTTTATTTACAACTAACATGCGTGCAAGTTTACACATACTGTGCTTTTTATTTACATGTACATTCTTTGTTTCCTGCAAGGAAACAAGGAGGCCGGCCGCGGTGGCCATGCGGTTCTAGGCGCTCAGTCCGGAACCGCGCGACTGCTGCGGTCGCAGGTTCGAATCCTGCCTCGGGCATGGATGTGTGTGATGTCCTTAGGTTAGTTAGGTTTAAGTAGTTCTAAGTTCTAGGGGACTGATGACCACAGATGTTAAGTCCCATTGTGCTCAGAGCCATTTGAACCATTTGAAACAAAGAGGGCGAGCCTGGTTACTAGGAAGTCTAGCTGGCCATCTGAATAGCCACCTGTGCTTGAGGATTGTGCTTGAGTGGCTGGAGAACGTACGGTTGGCTGTTCGTGATAGGATCTGGACACAACATGACGGCGCGCCGCCTCACTTCAGTGTGGATGTTCGCAACCACCTCAGTGCTGTATTTCTTGGTCGCTGGATTGGAAGGCACAGGTTCTATTACATGGTCGTCGAGGTCACCTGACCTAGAGCCCCTTATTATTTCCTACGGGCATACTTAATGTCTCTTGTGTATGAGACCCCAGTGGATACGGAGATGGAATTCGTTGCCAGAATCGTCGCTGCCTGTAATGTGAATCGAAACACACCAGGGATATTTTGTCAGGGTGCGTCAGAATCATGTTCGCAGATATGCTTGTACTGATGGCCTTCAATTTCAGCACATTTTGAAAGATACAATACAAATGTTACGTTCATTGTGTCAGCGGTGGTATTTGCAATTAGCTGCAACTAATTTAAATAAAAAATGACCCAGTAATGTGATTTTATTCCTGTTATCTCCTTAAGCTGACTTCTCCGGACCCAGCTTCCTTACCTCAAATTGTTCAGTGGAGCACCCTATATATCCGGTTAAATTTTTGCGCGCTCTTATGCAAACACCCTGTCTAAAGTACCGTACACACGGTTGTCAGCGAGCGTGGTTCAGGAGTGGATACGACAGGTTTATGATATTCTTCGAAATTGAGTCAGTGCATGCATCCAAGCCAGATGGGCAGACACGTCATGCTAATAAATGGGTACATATTGCCATTTCCTCCATAAATTTGATTCGATGTGCTAATCATTGAAATAACATCACATACCCTGTCAACGTGTGAAGTCTCATTTCGTCTTCCAGTCCGCTTCTGGTTGCTTACCTTTTTTGTCAGACAGTGTAGTTGCTGTGAGTTTACATTGTTACCAAACAGTGTAGTGTATTTACGTCGGTAAAATATTCATTTCGACCAGTAGTTCGTAATTTAAAGGTATTCAGGTTAGGATACTATTCGTAATATGATACTATTCGTAATATTTTGACCGTAAAGGTACTGGACGCCTCGTACTTATAAGATGATCATTGTTGCGATCTATGGCTCACAACAAAGCCGATTAGCGGCAGGTGTGTGGTTACAGTGGGGGACGATACACATAATCATGAAAATAATAGAAAATGAATCTCATTTCAGTGTTGTAACTCAATCTGTTATTTAGTTTAGTCGAAAGGTGTGGTTGGGAAATGTCAACAGTTTTTGTTTTTTATGTCATGTTTCGAATCGTAGTAATGCAAGTCCAGAGGAGAGTAAGCATCGTAAATATTGAAAGCGTATGAAACTAAGAGACAGTTTTCATTGAACAACTTCATCTTATTCAGATTTTTGTAATACTCTGGCCTCTGCAAAACATTGTTTATTCCTTTTTTTAATTCTTTTTCCAAACATGAATCCACACCCATGTGTCATATTCAGTGCGTCTAGCTTTATTTATCTTGAAATATCACAAGAAGTACGTGGTTTTGTTCGAATTGGTTCAAATGGCTCTGACCACTATGCGAATTAACATCTGAGGTCATCAGTCCCATAGACTTAGAACTACTTAAACCTAACTTACCTAAGGACACCACACACATCCACGCCCGAGGCAGGATTCGAACCTGCGACCGCAGCGGTCGCGCGGTTCCAGACTGAAGCGCCTAGAACCGCTCGGCCACTCGGCCGGCACGTGGTTGGTTCTTACGCCTAAAAACTACAAAATGTTTTTTTATTTGTTCGTTTTGATTGCTCACATGAAACTACAATAACTGTGAATGCGGAATTGCTAATGCTCGCTTGCTTTTACCGGTTTTTGTGGACTACAGCAAGTCATATAAAATGTAGTGGGAAAGATTTGCGTAAGAACTGTTATTTTTAAACATTTTTTACGTCTCTCTCACCTGCCATCATATGTATTCATGCATAAAAACACGATTTATTAATAATTTAGTTTGCCACACGTATCGAGAGATGCTATGTCATTGACGCCATTTACTTGTTCATCGTTTTGTGTTTTGTCAAGTATATCGATAATTTTGACTGGTGAGTGATAATTTTTGCGGTGATCCAGCCCCGGGTCCCCCAGCTACACACGCACACACACGCTCTCACACACATGCGCGCACACACACACACACACACACACACACACACACACACACACACAGACACGAATATCAGGTTATGTAATTACGAGACTCTGGAAAGGGGGGTGGAAAGAGGTGGTGAGTGCTTCTGGTTGCTAAGGTTTAGTGGGTAAGCAGAAATGACCGACTAGAGCGAGGTGTGTAAGTAACGCAGTATGTGGCTGGCCACGGTATTATGGGCGGATAACTTCGTTGAAATGGAACACGAAACAACATATTTATACGAAAATGCGTAACACTCCCCACAAACATTTTTCTGAAAAACCAAATGCACCAGAAATTTCGCGTCCATGACTCGAGCTCATTGAAGTTTCAAGAATAATTCTAGACCCAATATTTTAAAGATTATTAAATGCTTTTCACTACAATAGTTTACGGCATTAATAACGAATGAACCACTGAAGCAATACGTTCATACATGAGAGTTGACGACGTCTGTGCCCACCACAAGTAGCTGCATTTAAAATCAGATGTGTGTATCAACAACTATAGACGATTTATTAAATGTCAATATGCAAATTCTCCACAGTTACACATAGTATGAAGGGCGCATGATCTCCTCAGATTCTTACAACATTCCTAGTGGATGAGCGACCATAGTTTATTTGGTACGTATTAGTAATTTTTCGTAAGGGTTAAGACATTGCAATGCCAGATTTAGGCATGCATTCGTGAACCTTATAATAATTTGTTTAATGCTGTGTCGATATTTCAGTGAGAGGTCGCAAAGTGACCATAGTAAATTTCTCTGTTTTTAGCGTGTTACATGTGTATGTAATTATCTTCAAAACTGAATAGTGGTCAGTATTTAACTAATTAACTGGAATTCAGTAGTGTGTGACGTCGCGCAGCTTTCAAGCGCTGGTGGACAGGCGTGCTAGGAAGTCTGTCAGCAAACATTAGTCGCTGCTGCTGTGTGTGTTATTGACGAGAGGCAATGCGACCGAGGAGATGTGCTCAGTGGAAATACTTCAGAACTTGTCTGGACTTTAAGTAATGCCATGAGCAAGTTACAGACTCTAGCTTTTCACGCGACTTAGAATATTTGACTGTGAGTTATTTTTGGTAATTGCTGTAATTTGGAATACGGGATTGGAGGCAGCTGTGAATTGCGAATATTCCCTGCATTTGTTACCTCTATTCTGTCTGATGAAGTTGATGGATGTTTTTTGCGCAGTGATCCTTGAGAGTATCGAATTTCAGTTTGCATAGCGATTGGCATTGGGAAACTGTACTTTCGAATTTTGAACATTTGTTGCTGCTTTCATAACTTAATGTGCAATTTCATGAACTTTGCTTGCAGGTCTTGCTGTGATCAATGTTCTGCGCGCACTAAAATACAACATACTTACCACTGCACAAATCAATCATTATTTAACTGATTTTATTTGTGTCTGCAAATCCATGTGAGGCCAACATTCTCTATGAGCTCATTCCTTGGTTTAAACTATAGTTACCTGGTTTAGCCCACAAAATCATCCTAAATGATTTTATCCAGCTATTAACATGTTCTCCAGTCTGTTTTATTAACCCTTTCTAGACAGACACATTAATAAAACCTAAAGATATCTGTAACTATCACTGAAACTACTCTCTACTAAATAAGAGTTTGAGAAATATTCCTGTTTTTAATATTTGAGATTTAATAATATTGTTTAATGCTGTGTCGATATTTCAGTGGTGCACCACCGACCCATCCGACAGCACATCGAGTCAAGGCAACAGGTGGTAAACTTTGGTGTTGCATTGCCCACAACGACAGCGGTGTACACAGCTGCCGGTGCAGTCCTAAATGTTTTCCCTACCAGATAAATCACATATATGTAGTTTTAAGAGAACAATAAAAACAAAATATACTCATCAGGTCTAAAATATGAAACCACCCACAAACATTGTCTGATATTTTCAGAAAAATAAAACGAGAAACATTGAAGGTGACACAAAAGTGCCGAAACATGTTGACTGTAGCCAGCCTCGTATTTCGTTTCTTTTTTCTTTTCAGCACACTTCATCCATCCGTACGATAAGTCTAATTAATCAATGAATTCCGCTGTACGCCCAAAAGAGTGGAATTATCCGTATGAGTGGGTGACGATTATCGAGAATTTCCTTGAACTTGTCTTAATTTTAAAGCTGCACGCTGAATTATTTCTGGTAATTAGTGGGAAGTAAAAACACGGCCCTTACAGTTTCTGCTCGCCTTGGCCTGCCTTCAGTGGACGAGGCAGCTGACAGGATGCGCGCAGGGAAGCAGCGGCGGCTACCCGACTCCTGTGAGCGACCGCTCGCTGTCGCATTCACGGCGGCAGATGGCGGCGTGCGTCTTTGTCATAATTAACTACACTCGGGGAAGAATGCATTTGCGTGCTGAGTACAGCGAGCTCTCCCTGTCCTCGAGTTGGCAAATATAAATACAACGGTTTCTCCAAAGGACAGAGCATCCACGCAAATGGCGTGTCCTGTGTGATAACATCACTATACAGGGTGATTCAAAAAGAATACCACAACTTTAAAAATGTGTATTTAATGAAAGAAACATAATATAACCTTCTGTTATACATCATTACAAAGAGTATTTAAAAAGTTTTTTTTCACTCAAAAACAAGTTCAGAGATGTTCAATATGGACTCCTCCAGACACTCGAGCAATATCAACCCGATACTCCAACTCGTTCCACACTCTCTGTAGCATATCAGGCGTAACAATTTGGATAGCTGCTGTTATTTCTCGTTTCAAATCATCAATGGTGGCTGGGAGAGGTGGCCGAAACACCATATCCTTAACATACCCCCATAAGAAAAAATCGCAGGGGGTAAGATCAGGGATCCTTGGAGGCCAGTGATGAAGTGCTCTGTCACGGGCTGCCTGGCGGCCGATCCATCGCCTCGGGTAGTTGACGTTCAGGTTTCATAACTAACCTTTTTCGTAGGACTCTCCATACAGTTGATTGTGGAATTTGCAGCTCTCTGCTAGCTCTGCGAGTCGATTTTCCTGGGCTGCGAACAAATGCTTGCTGGATGCGTGCTACATTTTCATCACTCGTTCTCGGCCGTCCAGAACTTTTCCCTTTGCACAAACACCCATTCTCTGTAAACTGTTTATACCAACGTTTAATACACCACCTATCAGGAGGTTTAACACCATACTTCGTTCGAAATGCACGCTGAACAACTGTCGTCGATTCACTTCTGCCGTACCCAATAACACAAAAAGCTTTCTGTTGAGCGGTCGCCATCTTAGCATCAACTGACGCTGACGCCTAGTCAACAGCGCCTCAAGCGAACAAATGTACAACTAAATGAAACTTTACAGCTCCCTTAATTCGCCGACAGATAGTGCTTAGCTCTGCCTTTTGTCGTTGCAGAGTTTTAAATTTCTAAAGTTGTGGTATTCTTTTTGAATCACCCTGTACAGTATTGTGCAGTAACCACGGGGCGCTTCCACAGGTGCGTCTTTTGTCTAGTGCCAACGGCCGCTGACGCCTTCAGTGTAAACACTGACAAGACAAGGTTACATGAAGTTTTTCGTGGGACACCCTCTGATACGTTACAGTTTGGAATCTTTGGGAACGGTGATGTGCCATAGGACGGCACTCGCAAAATTTCTGAAACGAAGAGTGCGATACGTTGGCGTTCAGAATCTTCCAAAAAGCGATGCCAAATCTTTCAGAACAGAATTGTAAGGACGTTTCTGATTGGTGGAATCAAGTACGCGGTTTCAGATTGGCCAAAATACCACTATTGGCGGGCTCGCACCACGAAAGGACCGGGAGCCATAGTAAATACACTTCTACGCCTGGAGCCATAGCAAATACCCTTCTTCATTGATATGAATAGAGAACAGATTTCGCTACCGTGAGAGGGGCAGTTTATTCACGAGCAGACGAGCTGCATAATGCCAGTATCCGTCGCCTCCTGCGACCTCACCGCGTCTCGTCTTCCATAAATGATGCAAGTGGCGCACTAATGATTTAGAAGTTCGTATGGGATGATCGGCATTTTAGTTCAGATTAATCAATCAGTTACTGTGTGGTGTCCTTTCAGCCGTGATTTTACTCTTTGGGGTTTTATTTCTCTTTGCTCATTAACCTTGCAATGCAGTCGTCACCGACACTTCAATTTAGCGATTAGCAGTTACTTAACACAGTTTCTTATTCGTTAGGCCTGTTTTATGATAACTTTTCCAGTCCTTTCTCTCTGAATACCCACAGTTACCATACGCTCATGTGTGTATATGCACTCATTCTTCCGTGACGATATTTGATAATTGTTTGATCTGAACAGTCATTGACTTGATACCCAATAAATGTACTTAATTGTAACCGTTGCTTCATTAGAGTAGCTGATAGTCTGCATCACTACTTAAAATTTTTTTTTAAATGTTTCATCAGGCCACACAGCTACAGTATACGTGTTAGGGCCAACGCCTACCTTTCGTTTCCTTTTGCACAGTTTCTTTACATGCACCTGGAGCGTTGTGGGGGACCTGCATCTCGAGTACGGATACTCAGAGCATGCCAGTGGCAAAAAAAGATTGACTAGAATTTTAACCCAGGGGCGCCTTTCAAGGTGAAGAATAGAAAATGGAAACAAATCGTATTTTGCAGAAGATTGAGTTTAAAAAAGCCACAGTTAATTCGCAAACAAGGGAAAAACTGTAAGCGGGAGGTTCCAATCTCAGCACAACACTTTAGACAGCTTATAAAAGTCTGAGGAAACGTAGGCACTGACTAGACGTACGGGCTGACTGAAGACAGGGAGTACAGGGGAAGTACTAAACAGTATGAAACGTCCCCTTAGAACAAATTATACACGACTGTGCTTAAACTGACACACAATATTTTTAGCGCAACACAATCTGACTATCAAAGATCCCTGCAAAAGAATGGCCCTGAGTAACATTAAACTATACCTTTCACAAATAACTTACCTCACAAAAATCTTCATTACTCGAACTACTGCAATACAGCGAGCGCCACTACTGCCAGCTAAATAAAAGATTCAAACTACGGAAGGCACTAACTACTGATAGGGATAGTTAGCAAATGAAAGATATTAATAGAGAACAAACAATGTATTTACCTTAATAGTCATAATATATGTAGCAGTTCATGACAAATTACAAAACTCCGCCATCTCTCTCCCCACATCCACCACTGCTGGCGGCTCACATCCAACTGCGCAACGCTACGCGCTGTTCACATCCAGCTGCCGCTGCCCAACACTACAATGGCAGACAACAATGCAAACTAGCCACAGACTGCACACAGCACAGCCAGTGATTTTCATATAGAGCGCTACGTAACGTTGCCAATAAGAAAACATAAACAGCCTACTTACATAAAGAAAACATAAACAGCCTACTTACATAAAGAAAACATAAACAGCCTACTTACATAGCCCCCATGCTCCCCACAAAAAATTTGACAAATTTTTTTTGGGCACTGGCCAATACATATTTGTTAAATTTTTTTCACAATTACAATAACAAAGATATCAAATGCACACACTTATTGATACAATGTTGGTCAAAAGCTAAAATTTTCTCACAGTCCATAAAAACAGTCCTGATCATTCATCATAAGAGTAAACCTGCAGTTTGTTTTCTCATAGTCTGAGCAGTAAAAGACAATGCACACGGAAGTAGTGGATTTCCATGCAGTCGTGAAGAAGCAGTGTTGTCCTTCCAACGGAAAGACTGTGCTGACTCTTGACATGCAGACAGGTAATGGGCCACAACAGAGCAAACCCACAGCAGAGTCATTCGACGTTTTGAAGAAGATTGGTAGGTAGGTCATCACAGAGTAGACCCACTGTAGTCCTGGTAGAGATTGTGGTATTGGTGGGTCATCAGAGGTGCAGACCCACTGTAGTCCTTGTAGAGATGGCCAGCAGCCATCTGTTGCGATTGTGCAGGTGCACATTCACCATCGAAGAGTCTTGCGGAGAATTTTGCAAGTCCATAAACCACCACTTATGCACTCACAAAAATATTGGAATTGTCCTTAGAACCAGCAATGCTGTTATCCAGTCCCTTGCTGAATTATCAACACATGTGCAAACACTAACAGTCCCTACTTCTCACATAGTGTCCATATACTATGACCAACAGAAACGTGTGCAGTGAAATGTAACTTACAAGTTACTTAATTTGATGAACTGGTGTCAATTACATTTGAAATTTATGACATGAGAATACAATTACAAAGGCACAGAATACATCATTAAAAACATAACAATACAGATAACATTTATAGTAATACAGGCTTTACAAAAGAATAGAAATAAACATATACATCAGTGTTACAGGAATTATGACATGAGTACAAAAATAAAAGATCAGAATCACTTTCGAAACATCAACTTCACACATGAGCATTAAAACAGAACAGAGTACATAATGTCTAAACATCTTTACAAAGAAAATACCATATTATTAATGCAAAGTAGATTTGAGGATAACAGTATTCCTCATCATAGTGAATGTAGCTGAGTATTAGAAAAATTCTACAACATAAGTCTTATCAGATAAACATATAAAGACAGGAAGAACATAATTACACACAGGTACCCAAACACATAGTGGGATAACACGAAAGGAAAGGACAGGATTTGTTTCATTGCAGTATTTTGCAAATAAAACTTTCTTTGCTTCTTGGAGATCTCCCTTCATTCATCATTATTCCCAAAAGTCCTATCTAAGCCTGCTTTCTGTATTCTGTTCACATCTTCTATCAAAAAACAGTTTTTCTCCACTGTACAGTATCCGCACCACCCGTATGGCAACCGTTGGCAGAGTGGTAATAATTACAGGGAAAGATCACCTCTCCACGGTAATGACTATCACAGAGACAATCAGAGAAATAGACAATATTGGAACCAAAACAATTATTATCAAGGGAGACAGAATAACTTTAGACGCAACAGTCCAGCGCGCAGTTACGACTCAGGGAGAAATTCTCCACCACGTGACCGACAAGAAAGAAACTATGGAATCTACCGACATGACGACAGACGATATGATAGTAACGACAGACCTGAACTGCATCAGAACTGGCGGGATTCTCGTCATGGTGAATTTGTAGAAGTTAGGTCTCCGAATCCCAATAACGACGCGCGCCAACAAAGAGACAATAGGCAATGACTCATACCGCTAGCAGCCAAAAGACGTACTTATGAAACTGACGACGCAGCTGCCGTAGCTAGTAATTACGTAAAAATGGAAGACATTAGGGACATCTTACTCCAGGAACACGATGTAACACGTAACAACATTGCATATCCTGTGATTCACATTACTGTAAATGATGTAAAATACCTACCTACCAATATTCATCAACTTCGACTGACTCTGCTGTGGGTTTGCTCTGTTGTGGCCCTTTACCTGTCAGCATGTCAAGAGTCAGCACTGTCTTTCCGTTGGAAGGACAACACTACTTCTTCAAGACTGCATGGAAATCCACTACTTCCATGTGCATTGTCTTTTACTGCTTAGACTTTGAGAAAAGAAACGGCAGTTTTACTGTGATGAAAGATCAGAACTGTCTTTATGGACTCAGTTTTACTGTGATGAAAGATCAGAACTGTCTTTATGGACTGTGAGAAAATTTTAGCTTTTGACCAACATTGTATCAATAAGTGTGTGCATTTGATTTCTTTGTTATTGTAATTATGAAAAATTTTATCAAATCATTATTGGCCACTCCCCAAAAATATTTTGTAAAATTTTTTGTGGGGAGCATGGGGGCTATGTAAATAGGCTGTTTATGTTTTCTTTATGCAAGTAGGCTGTTTATGTTTTCTTATTGGCAACATTATGTAGCGCTCTATATGAAAATCACTGGCTGTGCTGTGTGCAGTCTGTGGCTAGTCTGTAGAGCGCTACGTAACGTTGCCAATAAGAAAACATAAACAGCCAACTTACATAAAGAAAACATAAACAGCCTACTTACATAAAGAAAACATAAACAGCCTACTTACAACAGAAACAAATCTCTCCCTGGTGAAATGAGATAAGAGACAACACTAGAGAAGTGGAATACATTAAATACTCATAGCTGAAGGTGCTATGAACAGAAGTAATTAGTTTGTTAGAACTTCAAGAATGACAGCAAGACAGCGAAGCAGTTTCTTATTTGCACAAAATTAAGAGATCAAGTAAGGGGTTTTTGTGCTGTTGCTGCGGTCGTACTAATGTGTCCTCGCATGGAAGCCCACATTACATACTGATATGGAAGTTTACTATCCTTTACTTCTAGAGAGTCGTAAACGTCAGGAATAATCTTTGGGATGGTGTACTATTCAGTCGGTTAGTTAGATTCATGTCATGTGGATTATTTTGCATGATAAATCATAATGATGTGGAACTTGTCATTTTACATTCACCGCAAATTAATTTGCGTCTATGGTTACATATTGAATATTTCTAAGGATCTTTTTTTTTTTTTTTTTTTTTTGAGAAACAGGATACACAGGGGTCCGTTAATAATTCCTACCAGCACCTTTTACACATTACGATAATAGAAATCCTTCTACAGAATATAAAGAATAGTCAAGAAGAAAATTTTTCGGTTTGTTTTCAAATTTTGCTTTGCTGTCTGCCTGACAGCTGTGGCCGCAAACAGTAGTACAACAATCCCCAATTCAAGTGTGGTTTTACTGCGTACTTTATTGCCAGAGCTACAAAGGCGCTTTATCGCTGAATTTTTCTCACATTGATGATGTATTCCGCTGCAAAAACAGAAGAAAACACAGTTCCATTAACAAGTGATTATGTCTGAAACTTTGTGGCAGATTAAAACTGTGTGCCGGACCGAGACTCGAACTCGGGACCTTTGCCTTTCGCGGGCAAGTGCTCTACCATTTTTTTTAAAATCTCATTTTGTTCGCTTTTGTTCGTTGCATCTGCTCGGGGCGGACGTCGTAAGACATCCGTTTAAGTTCGTTGTTGATCGATTAGCTCAATTTTTTTATTACAGAGGGGTGCTAACCCTCTGACCGAACACGCTGAGCTACCGTGCCGGCGGACCAACTGAGCTACTCGAGCACGACTCACACCCAGTCCTCACAGTTTTAGAGCACTTGCCCGCGAAAGGCAAAGGTCCCGAGTTCGAGTCTCGGTCCGGCACACAGTTTTAGTCTGCCAGGAAGTTTCATATCAGCGCACACTCCGCTGCAGAGTGAAAATGAAAATCTCATTCTGAAAACATCCCCCAGGATGTGGCAAAGCCATGTCTCCGCAATATCCTTTCTTTCAGGAGTGCCAGTTCTGCAAGGTTCGCAGGAGACCTTCTGTAAAGTTTGGAAGGTAGGAGACGAGGTACTGGCAGAAGTAAAGCTGCGAGGATGGGGCGCGAGTCGTGCTCGGGTAGCTCAGTTGGTAGAGCACTTGCCCGCGAAAGGCAAAGGCCCCGAGTTCGAGTCTCGGCCCGGCACACAGTTTTAATCTGCCAGGAAGTTTCATATCAGCGCACAGTCCGCTGCAGAGTGAAAATCTCATTCCAGTGCTTTGTATCTCATTGTTTATTAAATTTGGGAAGACTGGTCTTTATTTGATGATCATTGGTGGCTAGTCTTCACCCCATAATCAACAATCATCTAACATTCACAACTGGATAAAGGTTTATATATAGTTGAAATAAAATGAAGAGTAGAAATTGAAGCCGCTGTAAGCGCGAAATCTAACATTTGCCGGAAGAATGAAAAAACAAGATAGCTCTGTTTGTGTCAAAAATATTGAGAAGTTATTCTGATACTACAGAATTATACTGCCTGTCCCATTAGTAGTAGCCCGGTGTGGGCGAGCGTTTCTAGGTGCTTCAGTCTGGAACCACGCGACCTCTATGGTCGCTGGTTCGAATCCTGCCTCGGGCATGGATGTGTGTGATGTCCTTAGATTAGTTAGGTTTAAGTAGTTCTAAGTTCTAGGAGACTGATGATCTCAGATGTTAAGTTCCATAGTGCTCAGAGCCATTTTTCGTCCCATCAGTACATAAAAATAATGATGCAAATTAGGGGATAAATAGTTTATTAAGAACTTTCTAAGTGTCATACAAGGAAACTGACTGGTTCCAAGTGCCAATAAGAATTTTTTTTACATGTTGTGTCTTACAAAAGAAGCAAACAGTAACCATCCACAATGAATAATGCTATTTATTGACATAAATAGCGCCATTACCAGTTCCGAACCGACAGGCTTATTTTCAGATAGCTGTTCACGTGTGTATTACATTTGTTGCTGTTTACATTATTTATTGGCCGTTTTTTCCAACAACTAATGTAAGGCGCAGCAGGTGTTATATAAACGTGGACAGCCATCTGAAGATGTTGGTTCGAATCCATTAACGGGCACTATTTGTGTAAATAAATAGAATTATTCACAGTGGCCGATTGCTGTTCTCTTCCTTGTCGTGCAGTCAGTCGGGGGCTGAGGTAGCTGGTCCTACGCTCCCACCCTCCTGCGCTCCCCCTTTGGCATGGGTGTGATCCCTAATGACTGACTAGCCCGACCACCACACGTTCATCTCCTCATAATTACATTGTTGGCACCTGAAGATGAAGCTCTAAGTTTCGAAACCGGTCCAGAAATAAATTAAGAAAATTATTAGCAGCGGAAGCGGATTTCTATTCTATAAATATGTTCTCCAATTGCGGATGTTCACCTGATGAAATATTTTGCACACTAGTTAAGTTTAGCTCGTAGGTAGGTATCGCATCGGGGAAAAAGCAGCAGCATTCCATCAGTGACGCTTGAAAGCGTTCGGTGAGTCGCAGGAGACAGAAAGTGAAATACTTTAAGACACTCACTTATTAGTAGACGGGTACCACCAGTGTTCCGGACGACGTCTCCTGCTGCTTCGGCGACAAACTAAGCTATTAACGAGGCTGTGAATGGCGCTGCAATTTATATGACTCGAGTTTCTGGAGGCTGAGACACCGGGTTTTACCATGTGGTCTTTGAGGGTGGTGATGTAAAATAGCCGCTATACACGTAGGATCATCTTCTCTCCGATATCTGCCTATCGGGCAATCTCTGTACCCGGATATGTTGCCGGAATATCCTGGTGGAGAATCGTTTCATGCCGACTCAGCATTTTTCTTGTGAATTTCTGTGATACTAAACTTCGGTCTGAAGCTGTTCCTTATCAAATGAATTCCGTTATACGTAGACAACCAGTGACTTTCTTTCCATTTAGAAACAAAATATCATAGAGATGGGCTGTATCTTTGATTGGAATGACGATAAACAACTGTATATCTATCAAACATGTAAAAGAGTCTAGCGACACGCAGAACTGTTTTCAAGACACAGTGGAATACGTAAGGTTCTTCCACTGATTCGAAGAGCGCTCTTTACACAGTTCCAGCGAAAATATACTCCTGCATCCACAACCCATAAGGCATCTTTAAGTAATCTAGAACGGAGAAATTGTGTCAAATACACGCACTGGAAGTGGCAGTATTAATATTAATCCTCTTTCAGACGGCTTTTAAATATCAAATTATTGTCGGGTTTCCAGCCGGATCAAACTGTCATCTGAGCACAAAATTTCAGCGGTCCACCTGGCCATGCTGCTCTCACCGATAACTGATTTGCGAGTGGAATCAATTATCGGCGAGAGCAGCGTACCTTTTCTTACTTGATGAGGGCGGCCAGGTGGACTGCTGAAATATTGTGCTCAGATGACAGTTTCATCCGGCTGGAAACCCGACAAGAATTTGATATACTAATACGGCGGAAATGTCTACATAGGCGTTTAAATAATTTTGCTGTGGCGTGTAACTGTGGGTCTTATTAATGTATAGGTAGATGAAGAATGAGTATCTTATTGTTATACTGCGACCTTGCAGCCGTTATCGATCGGTAACTCAGAGTCTCAAAATTAGTCTGAAGAAAGTATCATGTTTGTAAATTTCCTTTTCGTTACTCTATCATACGACTGTTGAAGTATTTATTAATGAGTCACTTATGACAGAACACTGAGTGCAATGAATGCTATGGTTTCAGGAACCGGTTTATAATCGTTTTAAAACGTTTTTCCATCCTGTATAATTGGCTTATAGCTACGACTTTAAGACGTCTGTAAATCTTAATTGTGTGCTTACGAGTAAGTTCAGGTGAACATTGTGAAGCTGTGTATCGCAAATGTTTTTGGTCCCGACGTCCTCGATATATCACAATTTTACCATGATGCCCTAAGCCAAAATATATCTGTCTAAAGCAGACGAAGTGTGCAGTTGATGCGATTGGTTTTGTTTGAAATGTAATGATAAATGAAACACGTGTTTTACATTCAGAAGCAATTGGTTTCATAGATGTGTGATTAACATAACAGATAGGGAAAATGTGCTAGTTTCTAACCACTCAATTCTAAAATCATACACTGCTAGCCTCATTTATTGCTAGACTCGACATTTACTCTACACACCATCTGGTAAAAAGCATATTGACAACCATATGAAATACAGAACTGATCACTAGATATCACAAGAGACGGACCCGCCATTATGAAGAGAGACGGGGAATATTTTTGTGTTACTGGGGAAGTAGTGGCAGCAGAACTGGTGGAGCGGGAGAGTTCGGTGACTTCGATGTCACCTGAATGACAGATCCATCAGAGACATCTCAACCCTTCTACAGCTGCCCTGGTCGACTGTTGGTGGTATGATTGTGAAGTGGAAACGCAGAGGAACAACTACAACTAAACCAAGACCAGCAGATCTTATGAGCTTACGGTCAAGGAACCGTCGAACATTACGGAGCCCCCTGGTAAAAAATCGCGTAAAATCAGTGCAAAGATCCGTTTGTGAGCTCCCAAGGGCTACCACTAGTCCAGCTATAACAATGACTGTGTATAGTGAGTTAAATAGAGTGGCGTACGACGGTAGAGCAAGTCTTCATAAGCGACACATTTCTGTCGTGAACGCTAAGCGACGTCTGAGGTGGTGTGAGAGTGACGTCACTGGGCAGTGGATGACAGGAAACTAGTGATTTGGAGTGATAAATCACGCCGTACCCTGTGGCAATCTGATGAAATGGTTTCGGTTTCTCTAATGCCTGGACAACGTTGCTTCCCATCATGTGTAACGCAAAAAAAAGTATGGAGCAGGTGGTACTACAATAAGGGGTTGTTTTTCAGCGTTAGGGTGTAGTCCCGTTATTGTGATTAAGGAAACGCTGAATGTGGAAGAATATGAACACACTTTACAGCATTCTGTACAAAGTGGAATAGCGAGAGACCATCCTTATAACAGCATGACAATGTAAACCTGTCATAAAACACATCTATGAAGCATTGTTTTGTGGACAGTAACATACTTGAAATGTAAAACAATAAACTGGTAGCCAAGATCGCAGGAATTTTTTTTTATTCCATTATTACCAGTTTCGGCGAAACTAAAGCCGCCATCATCTGATCTTAGGACACATACAGAGTACAACATCAAGGCAAATAATGGTGATATTAATAGTTGCCTATAACACCCAGGCCTTACAAAATTAATAGCACATAGCCGTCCAAAAGAGATGACATTATAAATGTTGTGGACAACCACATATTAATGGCCACTAATATGTAGCCGGATACTTCTGATCAAATAGTGTATTTCATTGTCCGCCCTAAACCTAGCTTTACACAGATAGGATGCTGCAAATGCAATTAATATTCGAACGAATATCCCAAACTTTGACTTCAAATTTGTGTCAATCAGATTTTCGTCCTCTATAGAATTAAATTCAGATGTAGCTTAGGCTTTGAGTGGCGCGTGAATCCATGTGAATTCATAGATAATATTGACAGCTGGAGCCTAACTACAGTCTTGGGAGCCGCGGGCCATGTTCCTAAAGTGAGTTCCCTCCTCCCCCCCCCCCCCTTTCTTTCACCGCTCGAGCATGCTCACCGTATTCTCAGCTCAACAAAACGCCCCATCGTGTAGCATGCCGAGACCGACTTTCTGATTGCTTTTTGGTCAGCCTCGTAGCATGTGCTGCGCCTTTAAGAACTACATTGAAATTGTGATTCTAACCTTTGTTTTCGCACCGTTTTAGATGCCATAGATCACAAATGCTGCATCATGTCCTTGCCCTAAAATTCTTACTGACTTCTTGTCCTTTTAGTTCTATACATTCAATTTATCAATTTTCGAGTATCATCTGTCAACAGGGTGAAGGAGATAACTCATTCTCATACCCTAATCTCAGAATGATTTCCTAAACAGTGTTTCACTATTTTGAAACAGCTAACGGCTTTTCTTTACTGATCAATTTCATAAATATTTTCACCTATCCTTCCCATTTAAATTTTTCTTACTTATTTATTTCGGTCAGCAGAGACATCTCATCCTCGGAATCTTTAGCCTGGACATCACAGCCCAACTACGCCCTTGCTATCACCGCTGGATAATTTCTTTAATTGTAGAGCGTTTATTTTCCTCATATCCTCTGCGACATAAAGGAGTTTTCAACAGTACAGGAGCCTTCTCAGCAGCCCACGCCATTGTTCTGCATCAGTGTGAGAAACGTCGACCGGTTAGTAACATGAATGTTTCTGCCTTGTTCAGCAAAATTTTAAGAAGACCATGAAACGCAGCAAGAGCACGAAGCAACGAAAACAGGGCGCGAGCTATCCCATCAACGAACATTTGACATCTGCCAATCATTGGCGCCCAAAACACTGGCGCCATTTCGAGTACGTCTTTCTGCGGACGCATGACATAAATTCTCACAAGCATGCAAGTTTAATGGACAAAGAGATCTTCTACTCAGCAGTAATATTTGGGGTAATTTTATTTTGTAGACCAGTCACCGTTTGTCGCTTTTCGCCTGAAGCGGTTTGTGCTAAAAGAAAATTATAAATTTTATAATTGCAAGAAAATAGGAATACGGCAAATTATACATGCTTGTACAAAGTAGCCATGCGAAGTGCTTTCGCATCTATAGAAAACGTTCGACTTTTCGTGTCTGTCACCATGAAGTCTTGAAACACTCGTGTATATGCACATGTCGCAAAAGCTAAATATTTTTAGAAGAATTTCCTGGCCATATTAGGCAGATTTCATGCAATAGTTACTATGTTCCAAATAGTTTTTACTTTTTTGTTGGAATAATTTATTGTTTATTGAAAAATAAAACACGTTTTGCTGAAACACTGCTTCTATTGAGGAGAACGATGGTTCAAATGTCGATAGTTTTTCTGTAATTCCTCTAAATTGCTTTCGGCGAATGCCGCGTTAGTTCCTCAGAAAGGTCACAACTCATTTCCTTCCCTGTTGTTGTGGTCTTCACTCCGAAGACTGATCTGACGCAGCTCCTAGGGTACTGTGCAAGCCCTTTCATCTACGAACGATTACTGCAAGGTACATCCATTCGAACCTGAATGCTGAGTTCATCTCTTTGTCTCTACAATTTTTGCACCTACTCTTTCGTATAATAATAAATTAACGATTGCTTGATGTCTTAGAATGTGTCCTATCAAACTATCTATTTTTCTAGTCAAGTTTTGTCCCAAATTTCTTTCCTCCTCACTTCTATTCCGTAGCGCTTATCTCATTCGTCACAAGATTTGCCAACCGAATCTTCAGCATACTTCTACAGCACCACGTTTCAAAAGCTTCTATTTTCCTCTTGTCTGAATGGCTTATTGTCCACGTCTCACTACCTCCTGACACATACATTTATATCTGATGTTCACAAATTTCCCTTCTTCAGAAACACTTTTACTGTCAGTCTATAATTTATATCCTCTTTACTTCGAACATCATCAGCTATTTTACTGCCCAAGCAGCAAAATACATTTATCACTTTTAGTGTCACATTTCTTAATATAAATCCCTCGGCATCGCCTGATTTGTAAGGGCCGATCAAAAAGAAACGAGCTGGAGTGTGGAATGTGCAAACCGGTGACAGGAGGGTAATATCGTGTCGTGTGTAGCGAGGTGTGGTTCTGAACAGAGCGTGGAAGTTCACAGCTCATCGCTAGAAGGCACGCGTGCACGTCACGTGACTATACAGAGCTAGCAGCAGTATGCATCAATCGTCCAACGCTGCCAGGAAAGGTTATACTGCCGTTCTTCTTTGACCAAGATGCCCCCCATCTGATTCACTTCCCGTAGCACGAGACAACAGCGAATGCCCAGCGTTACTTGCAAACCTCGACCACCCTTCGCAAAGCTATCACATCTAAACGACCAAGCAATCTCACCCGTGGGGTCATTCTGGCCCAAGACAATGCAAAGCCTTATACGGCCAACATAGTTGCGGCACTCCATCAGAAATTCAAATGGGAGGCTCTCGGCCACCCTCCACAAAGCCCGGACCTATCTCCCTGTGACTACGCCATTTTTGGTCCCCTTAAAAAGGCTCTGAGGGGAAAACGATTCACCTTGGACGTCCAGCTGTACCAGCGGAAACTAGTTAACATCGCAGTCCCAGGAATTTTATGAGACAGCCATTCACCACCTTGTGTCACTGTGGGACAAGTACCTCAACAGCCAGGGTCAATACTTCTAATATCCAGGTACAGGTTTACGAAATTATGCCTCCGGCTCGTTTCTTTTTGAACGCCCCTTGTAATTTGGTTACATTCCACTACCATGGTCTCGCTTTCTTTCAACATTGACCATAACGTTCAGCTGCTCTTCCAAGTCCTTTGCCGTCTCTGATAGCATTTCAATGTCATCGGCAAACCTCAAAGTTTTTATTTATTCTCACTGAGCTTTATTTACTTCTCCATTTTTTTGTCCTTTACTGCGTGCTCAGTGTATACATTGAATGACACTGGGCATAGGCTACGACCCGGTCTGCTCAATTTCCTGCCCTTCGACAGTTGTAACTGCCATGTGGTTTCTGTACAAGTTGGAACATTTCCCTATATGTATTTTACCGCTGCTGTCTCCAGAATTTCAAAGACTGAATTCCAGTCAGTGTGGTGTCACCGCCAGACACCACACTTGCTAGGTGGTAGCTTTTAAATCGGCCGCGGTCCGCTAGTATACGACGGACCCGCGTGTCGCCACTGTAAGTAATTGCAGACCGAGCGCCACCACACGGCAGGTCTAGAGAGACGTACTAGACTCGCCCCAGTTGTACAGCCGACGTTGCTAGCCATGGTTCACTGAGAATTAGGCTCTCATTTTCCGAGACGATAGTTAGCATAGCCTTCAGCTACATTTGCTACGACCTAGCAAGGCGCCATTACCAGTATAGATATTGAGATTCTAATAATGTATCATCAAGAGCGATGTTCTACAAATGTGGATTAAAGTTAAGTATTCCAGAAGCTACGTACTTTTCTATATAGCATTCATTTCGTATCCTGTTTCAGACCTCACGCCAGCCTGCGTGAGATTAAGCGCGTGCCTTTCGGCTTCCTCGTATTGTGTCTAGGCTGTCTTGTCTAGACACAACATATTTGGCGACGAGGATCAAAAAGGGTCTTGTTCTTTATACTTGCTTTGCCCTAATTTACTTCTGTCATGGCTTCGCCACAATCTCCAGATGTACTGTCCGAATTTTATCGCTTGCAGAATCAGCAGACGCAGGCCTTATTGGATGCCCTTGGACAGCTCGTCCGGGGTCAACGTGTACTGCAAAACGATGCGGCCGCCGCCGCTCCACCGCTGCAGCAGCCACAACACGCAGTTGCACCAACTTTTCGGAATTTTGATTCAGCAATAGAAAGCTGGACGGAGTGGTCACGCCAATTTGGATTCCATCTCGCCGCCTACAGAATTCAAGGTAACGAGCGGCAGCCTCATCTCCTTTCTTGTGTAGGTGTGTCCACCTACCGTGTGATAGTGAAATTGTTTCCCCGACTCGACGTAGCAACTCTGTCATACGAAGAAATTTTGTCTGCTTTAGATGCCTATTTCAAGGAATCAGTTAATCTAGTTGCAAAAAGGTATACGTACTTTCGTACAAAACGTACAGCCGGTCTAACTAATCGGGAGTGGGTTGCAACTTTGCAAGGCCTTACTAAGGATTGTGCTTTCGAGTGTGAATGTGGACTCCCTTATTCTGGATACTATGGTGCGTGATGCGATTGCACAGAACGTTTCTGATGTTCGCATAAGGGAACAGATTTTGAAACTAGTCAATCCCTCCCTTCAACAAGTGATGGACATATTGGATAGGCAAGACACACTTGACTTTGCTCAGAAATCATTTGAAACTTCGCCAGCCGTGTGTCACATTAACCGGCCCGCCGGGCGAGCTGCACCGATCGGACACTCCTAACCATTCCAAGTCCTTTGCTTCGCGCCGGAATGGGTATCGAACCAAGAATACTCAGGCTCGTGAACCTTCGCCCATTGACATTCATGTAGTTAATGCCACTCCGTCTCTCTCTAACAGTGACTGTGTTCGTCTCACAAACAGTGTGCGTCGACGTCGACGGAAATCACGTCAAGTCGCAAGTGCTTCTGTCCCAGAAACAGTTCACGTTGCACGAAACAGTCGCTCTTGTCGTCAGCAGGACAATAAACTTTTTGTAGACTTGGAAATTAATGGCAAAGTGATCCCGTTCCAGCTCGATACCGGAGCTGCAGTTTCCCTAATCAATCACGGCATGTACATACAGCTGGGCAAACCTCCGTTGCGTGCCGCAAATGTTAAGCTAACTACATATTCAGGACAGCAGATCCTTGTGTTGGGACGGTGCAGCCTTCTTGCTACATACAAGGGACAGACAAAATTTGTGTCATTTTACGTCCTTCGTTCTTCTTCTGCAGTGAACTTGTTTGGTTTGGATTTATTTCAGTTGTTTAACTTGTCTATCGTAAATCAGGTCCTATCAGTGAACCAGACTGTGCCTTCAGCCAGTGTTTCTCGACTATGTGAAGAATTTGCAGACATTTTTGCACCGGGCCTTGGTTGCGCAAAGAACTATGAAGCACATTTGGAACTGAAAGTCAACGCGCAACCGAAATTTTTCAGAGCACGCATTGTTCCCCACGCATTGCGTGATGAGGTTGCAACAACATTACACGAATTGGAATCACAAGGTGTCATTGAACGTGTGCAGGCTTCTCTCTGGGCTTGACCCTTAGTCATTTTGCAAAAACCTTCCGGAAAGTTGAGACTTTGTGTGGACTTCAAGGCACCAGTGAATCCACAACTTGTGACTGCTACTTCTCCTTTACCCGCCCCGGAAGATCTTTTTGACAAACTGTGCCTGGGTAAATATTTTTCAAAGTTGGACCTAGCAGACGCATACTTGCAAATACCGGTGGACGAAGAATCCCAGTGCATATTGGTGGTTAACACGCATCTTGGTTTGTACCGATTCAAAAGACTGCCATTCGCCGCAGAATTTCAAGCAGCTACAGAGTTTGCAGGGAAAAATTAATTATTACCATCGATATCTCCCCCATGCCTCTTCCATTTCAGCTCCGCTTCATCGCTTACGCCGTAAAGGTGTTCCGTTCGTCTGGACGACGGAATGCGAACGCCCCTTTCGCCAGTTGAAATCGGCGTTGCTTTCCAATACGTGCCTTTCGCCATTCGATCCCCAGAAACCCCTTTTGTTGATGGTAGATGCATCAGATTTCGGGATCGGTGCTGTGCTTGCGCACAAAGATGGATCGCATGATCGCCCTATTGCCTTTGCGTCCAAATCGCTCTCGTCAGCGCAAAGAAATTATTCACAGATAGAGAAAGAAGCTTTGGCTCTCGTATTTGGTGTTACAAAGTTTCATGATTTCTTGTATGGTCGTCACTTTACCATCATCACAGACCACAAACCTTTGACATCGCTTTTTCATCCGACCAAGCCTGTCCCTCCACGTACAGCGCAGAAATTCATTCGCTGGTCTATTTTCCTCTCGCAGTAGCGCTACGATATCTTGTATCGGTCCACTGCTAAGCAAGGAAACGCCGATGCGTTGTCCCGTTTGCCTGTTGCTGAGGATAGAGCATTCGATTCCTCCGAACTTGCTTGCATGTTCATTGATGCGGAAACCGACGACGTGGTCGAATCGTTTCCGATTGATTTTCGTCGTGTAGCTACAGCCACAGCTGCTGACCCTGTCCTTGCTACCGTTCTGCGTTTTGTTGCTACGCACTGGCCCTTGTCAAAGTCACGGATCGAGGATCCGTTGGTTCGCCGATTTTTTGCTCACAAGGAGAGACTTTTTGTACGACGTGGTGTTTTGTTGTTACGTTCTGATAATGATCAGTCCAGGGTCGTGGTCCCACGTTCGTTACAGTCCTCTGTCTTAAAGCTTCTCCACCAAGGACATTGGGGTATAGTGCGCACGAAACAACTTGCTCGTCAGCACTGTACTTGGTTCGGAATCGATGCTGCGATTACGCATATGTGCTCTTCTTGCATGGCGTGTGCCGAACAACAATCCGCGCCAACGCGGAAATTCTTTGCATGGCCAAAAGCCACTTCCCCTTGGCAACGCTTACACATCGATTTTGCTGGTCCATTCTGGAATGCTCGATGGTTGGTTGAGGTGGATTCCTTCAGTAATTTTCCTTTTGTTGTCCGGATGTCTTCCACGACGTCTCCTGCCACAATCCAAGCGTTGTCCGCTATCTTTTGCATTGAAGGTCTTCCACAGACTATTGTTTCCGACAATGGCCCGCAATTCAAGTCCGCAGAATTTCAGTCATTCTGCAAGGCCAATGGTATTCAACATCTGACATCCGCGCCGTTTTCGCCTCAGTCAAACGGTGCCGCTGAACGGTTGGTCCGGACATTCAAGTCACAGATGTTGAAGTTAAAAGAGTCGCATTCTCGGGAGGACGCGTTATTGCTCTTTTTGTCCACGTATCGCTCTCAGCCCCGCGATGGTCGCTCGCCGGCTGAGTTGCTTCACGGTCGCCCTCATCGCACCTTGATGTCTTTGCTACATCCGCCGCATCAGGTTCCTGTGCAGCGGCAGACACCTGCTTTTGCCCCAGGCGACGTTGTATACTATCGCAACTATCGCGGTTCACGGCGTTGGCTCGCAGGGCGCATTCTTCGCTGCCTCGGCCGCGCGATGTATCTGGTTTTGGGGGCCTCTGGTGAGGTGCGTCGGCATCTCACTCAGCTGCGCCTCTGTCGTCGCACGGATTCTGCCGCTCCCCGTCTGCTTTCAGCGACGGTGCCGTCCGGTCAGCGCCCTGGGGACCCATCTACTGGCTCGCCTCATCCCCAGGTGTTACCGACGCTGCCTTCCGTTTTGCCCCATGGCGACGCGCCGCCTCCGCCGCCGCCGCCGCCTGTTCTCCCGCCGGCGACGCCCGCGGTGGACGCTTCGCTGCAACCGCTGGGCGCCTCCCTGGGTCACGCGCCGCCGATTGCTTCTCGTGACCAGCTGTCCTCCGACATGGAACTCTTGCCCGCTCCAGACCAAATGTCGTCTTCGCCCGTCGGGAGCTCCGACCCGATGGAGGTCGACCCTTCGGCCCCTCCTGACTATCTACGGGCGCATACACCGCATGTTGGCGTGCACCCTGGACTAGGTTTTCAGGCGTTTCCTAGCTCCCCTCGGACCGAATGGCCGGGTGCGGGTGGCACAGCCTCGCCTGTTGTTAGGCTCCCCACCTCGTCGCATACGTCAACATGAGGTCCTCCCCACGGCAGGCGGAAGCCTTATAACACAACCGTTCGCCGATTTGCGGGGGAGGAATGTGGTGTCACCGCCAGACACCACACTTGCTAGGTGGTAGCTTTTAAATCGGCCGCGGTCCGCTAGTATACGACGGACCCGCGTGTCGCCACTGTCAGTAATTGCAGACCGAGCGCCGCCACACGGCAGGTTTAGAGAGACGTACTAGACTCGCCCCAGTTGTACAGCCGACGTTGCTAGCCATGGTTCACTGAGAATTAGGCTCTCATTTTCCGAGACGATAGTTAGCATAGCCTTCAGCTACATTTGCTACGACCTAGCAAGGCGCCATTACCAGTATAGATATTGAGATTCTATTAATGTATCATCAAGAGCGATGTTCTACAAATGTGGATTAAAGTTAAGTATTCCAGAAGCTACGTACTTTTCTTTATAGAATTCATTACGTATCCTGTTTCAGACCTCACGCCAGCCTGCGTGAGATTAAGCGCGTGCCTTTCGGCTTCCTCGCATTGTGTCTAGGCTGTCTTGTCTAGACACAACAGTCAGCATTGTCAAAGCCTTTCTCTAAGTTCATAAATGCTATAACCGTAAGTTTACCTTTCCCTAACCTATCTTCTAAGAGAAGTCATAGATCAATACTGCCTCGCGTGTTCACATATTTCTCCACAACTCAAACTGAGCTTCTCCGAACTCGGCTTCTACCAGTTTATCCATTCTTCTGTAAATAATTATTGACAGTACATTGTAACCACGACACATTAAACTGATAGTTCGGTAAAATTCACACCTGTAAGCACCTGCTGTCTTTGGAATTTTTACGTTCTTCTTGCTGAGGGAATGACGTCTACTCCAGCGAACTTGTTTCGGTTTAGGTTTTCCAGAGCGCTGTCAAATTATTTGTCGCAGTGTCATATATTTCCCGTCTCATCTTCATCTACTTCCTCTTCCCTTTCGTAATAATGCCTTTAAGCTCATTTCCCTTGTATAGCTCCTCCGTATGCTCTCCACCTTTCAGCTTTTCGTGCTATGTATAGTGCTGGTTTTCCATGTTTATTTTATTTAGTTACACGTCAAGTTCCGTAGAACCAAATTGAGGAGGAAAACTTCAAGATCATGGAACGTATCAATACATGAAATTACAACTAAAGGTAATAACATACACTCCTGGAAATGGAAAAAAGAACACATTGACACCGGTGTGTCAGACCCACCATACTTGCTCCGGACACTGCGAGAGGGCTGTACAAGCAATGATCACACGCACGGCACAGCGGACACACCAGGAACCGCGGTGTTGGCCGTCGAATGGCGCTAGCTGCGCAGCATTTGTGCACCGCCACCGTCAGTGTCAGCCAGTTTGCCGTGGCATACGGAGCTCCATCGCAGTCTTTAACACTGGTAGCATGCCGCGACAGCGTGGACGTGAACCGTATGTGCAGTTGACGGACTTTGAGCGAGGGCGTATAGTGGGCATGCGGGAGGCCGGGTGGACGTACCGCCGAATTGCTCAACACGTGGGGCGTGAGGTCTCCACAGTACATCGATGTTGTCGCCAGTGGTCGGCGGAAGGTGCACGTGCCCGTCGACCTGGGACCGGACCGCAGCGACGCACGGATGCACGCCAAGACCGTAGGATCCTACGCAGTGCCGTAGGGGACCGCACCGCCACTTCCCAGCAAATTAGGGACACTGTTGCTCCTGGGGTATCGGCGAGGACCATTCGCAACCGTCTCCATGAAGCTGGGCTACGGTCCCGCACACCGTTAGGCCGTCTTCCGCTCACGCCCCAACATCGTGCAGCCCGCCTCCAGTGGTGTCGCGACAGGCGTGAATGGAGGGACGAATGGAGACGTGTCGTCTTCAGCGATGAGAGTCGCTTCTGCCTTGGTGCCAATGATGGTCGTATGCGTGTTTGGCGCCGTGCAGGTGAGCGCCACAATCAGGACTGCATACGACCGAGGCACACAGGGCCAACACCCGGCATCATGGTGTGGGGAGCGATCTCCTACACTGGCCGTACACCACTGGTGATCGTCGAGGGGACACTGAATAGTGCACGGTACATCCAAACCGTCATCGAACCCATCGTTCTACCATTCCTAGACCGGCAAGGGAACTTGCTGTTCCAACAGGACAATGCACGTCCGCATGTATCCCGTGCCACCCAACGTGCTGTAGAAGGTGTAAGTCAACTACTCTGGCCAGCAAGATCTCCGGATCTGTCCCCCATTGAGCATGTTTGGGACTGGATGAAGCGTCGTCTCACGCGGTCTGCACGTCCAGCACGAACGCTGGTCCAACTGAGGCGCCAGGTGGAAATGGCATGGCAAGCCGTTCCACAGGACTACATCCAGCATCTCTACGATCGTCTCCATGGGAGAATAGCAGCCTGCATTGCTGGTGGATATACACTGTACTAGTGCCGACATTGTGCATGCTCTGTTGCCTGTGTCTATGTGCCTGTGGTTCTGTCAGTGTGATCATGTGATGTATCTGACCCCAGGGATGTGTCAATAAAGTTTCCCCTTCCTGGGACAATGAATTCACGGTGTTCTTATTTCAATTTCCAGGAGTGTATTTAAAAAAATGTTTATGAACGCGAAAAAAGTCAAGCCATAAGATTAAGTACACACAACCAACAATACATCAAGAATCAGCTTAATTTTTCAATAAACTCCTCGACAGAATAGAAGGAGTGACCCATGAGGAAACTTTTAAGTTCCGATTTGAAAGCGCGCGAATTACTGCTAAGATTTTTGAATGCCAGTGGTAGGTTATTGAAAATGGATGCAGCAGTATTCCGCACACCTTTCTGCACAAGAGTTAAAAAAATCCGATCCAGATGCAGTTTTGATTTCTGCAGAGTATTAGATGAGTGAAAGCTGCTTATTCTTGGGAATAAGCTAATATTGTTAACAAGAAATTATATATATATATATATATATATATATATATATATATATATATATATAATTATTATTATAACGATTGTTCCCCTTTAGGAGAGCGATTGAACTTGAATTCATAATTTCATCTTCGGATGTTTTTCTTCTTTGCTTCCCAAAACCTCCTCATCCTCTCAGAATGCTCCTTCCGTTCCTCTGTCCATTTTTTACCAGGCTGACGCAATGTTCTTTCCCCAAACTTCACACTTGTGATTTTACGCCGGCACTCGGTGCGATCTTCGAGATTTTTTATGTTGATCTGCTGTAGAACTCTCTGGACGTCTTTCAGCCATTCTGTGCCACATTTACTCCTTGTTATAATATTGAATAATTTCTTTGCTGTTCAGGAGTCTTCCATCCTGTAGATGTGTGTATAAAATTTGGCTCGGCGCTTTCTGATTTCATCTGTTACTATGTTGATCTTTCTATAGGGTTCGTTTTGTGGTCTCTTCATCCAAATGTCATTTTTGTTGATTGGACCGTAAATCTTCCTGAGAATTTTTCTTTCCTGCTTTTCTATTTCCTTAATTTTTGAATGACCATCAATCACCATTGTTTCAGCTGCATAGATTGCTTCTGGAAGAATCACTGTTGTATAGTGCCTTAATTTCGCGTGTGTCGAAATGCACTTCTTGTTGTAATGCGTCCATGTTAGTCTGCAGGCCTTCTGGAGCTTGGTGATTCTTTGTTCATTGGCAATTCGGTTTAATCCTGAGGACTGTATAGTTTCACCGAGGTATTTAAAATGGCAGACTTGTGCAATTTTACCATATTTTGTTACTAAAGGGGATTTATTTTCTGGCTGCCTTTCCATATATTGGGTTTTTTCATAAGATATCTGTAGTACGGTTTTTTGTGAAATTTCATGTAGTTTTTCCACTGCGTGAATCGCTTCTGTTCTGTTATTGGTGATAATTGCAATTTCGTCAGCGAAAGCAAGGCACTTGATTTTAATTCGGTTCTCTTTCTTGATACCAATTTGGATACCATTTACGTGAGGTTCCCATTCCCTGATTATCTTTTCTAGAACAATATTGAAAAGGATTGGGGATAGTCCGTCCCCCTGTCGGACTCCAGATTGGATTTCGAAGGGTTCTGATACTTCGCCCATGAATTTCACTTTGGCCGTTGTTCCTGTAAGTGTCTGTTCTGTGATTTTTCGTGTCTTTCGGTCGATCCCAAATTCTTCCATGATTTTGAACAGGGTTCCACGGTCCACTGAATCATATGCTTTCCTGAAGTCGATGAATGTAACTACTGTGTTTCTGCATTTCCTCATTTGTAATATTGTCTTTAAGCACCAGGTCTGTTCCGCACATGAGCGTCCTTTTCTGAATCCGGCCTGGTATTCACCAATTAGTGAATCTGCTTGGGATTCTATCCTGTTTAAAAGCGCTTTGGAAAGGATTTTGTAAGCGACTGGGAGCAGGGAAAGTCCTCTGTAATTGTTCATGTCTGTCTTGTCGCCCTTTTTGTGTAGCGGGTGAATTAGAGCGCATTTCCAGTCGTCTGGTATCTGCTCCGTTATCCATATGTCTGACATTATATGGTGTAATTTCTGCATAAGTATAGGATCGTTTAGTTTCCAGAACTCAGCAATGATCCCGTCTTCTCCTGGTGCTTTGTTATTTTTCAACTGCTTGACTATCTCCATAATTTCTTCAAGATCCGTGGCATGTGAGTCTGGGTGTGTGAATACTGGAGAAGAGAAGACAAGCTTTTCTTGGGGTGGTTCGCAGTTGAGGAGGGAACTGAAATATTGGGCTAAGATTTTGCAGTTAGTTTTCGTGTTGGTTTCCAAAGAGCCATCGGCTTTCTTGAAGTACAAGCTAGGCGCTTGGTATCCCTGTAAGTTTTCTCTGAAAGTCTTATAAAAATTTCTTGTATTATTTTTGATGAAATCCTGCTGGACTTCAGAGAGTCTGTTGTTGTCATATCCCCGTTTTTCTTTTCTAATTACTTTTGACGTCTGTTTTTGGGTTTAAGAAAAGTTCTCCCAGTTTTCTTCAGTTTTGTGACTGCAAAATTTTTTCCATGCAGTTATTCGGTTGTCGACTGCCTCATCACAGGTTGCATTCCACCAGCGATGTTTCCTGTTGCGAGGGGGTTGTCCTAATTTGAGGGCTTCCTGAATTTTCTCTGTTAGTTTCTTCCAGTCTGTTGATTTTTCCTGATTAATTTGCAAGATGATTTTTTCTTTGTTGAGTTGCAGATATTCCGGATCTGGTTTGGTACTTCTGGGTGGCCGTTTTAGCATTCTGTTGGGGTGGAATTTTCTTTTTATTTGGAGAAGATGATGATCTGATTCAAAGACAGCTTTGCGGGTTCTGATGTTTTGAATTTCTTTTATGTTTTCTTTGGAAATTGCGACAGGGTCTATTTGGTATTCACCCTGTGCAGGTTTTTGAAACTGGGTACTCATTATTTTAAGTCCAAAGTTTCTGCAGAAGTCGATTAGTTTTTCACCATTCTTGTTGGTACGTTTGTGTTTGGTGTGGGGTCCAGTGGTATCTCTGAATTTTTTTCCTTCCCTAATTGTGCGTTAAAATCGCCTACTAAGATTTTCACATGGTGCCTAGGTACTTTATTTGTTGTTTCTTCTAGGGTTTCCCAGAAATTGTCCACTGTATCAGGGTAGATTTTATTGTGGCGATTTGTGGGGGCTTGCACATTGATCAGAGTGTATGCTTTATTAGCTGATTTTAATGATAACAGGGACACTCTTTCATTGGGAGACGTGAAGTCAATAACTGAGTCGAGTACGGAAGTGTGTGCGGCGAATCCTGTTCCGAAAAGTGGTAGTTTGTCTTTTACTTTATGGCAAGTTTGCCCTTGTAGATCCTGTACTTCTCTGTGTTAAAGTGTCCTTCATCTGTGAATCTTGTCTCTTGCAGTGCAGTGATTTTCATGTTAAATTTTCCCATTGCGTTGGTAAGTTGCTTTAATTTGCCTGTTTTAGTGAGGGTGTTCACATTAATTGTACCAATAAAATTTTTACGTTTCGTTTTGAGAGTGTGAGGAGTTTTTGAGAAGCTCCGATTTTTCTCCGCATGGTGTCCCTGATCCCCCAGAATCCGATGATCAGGTGAATCCAGTCTATCGACTGGTGCCTGGGGTAGTGACTCTGTGGTCGTCTTTTCCATCATGCGTTCAAGTTGAATTTTAGTTTTTGTGGTGATCTCTGTTGAGACCACAGGTATACGACTCGATTTTAGAGTTCGAGAAGATTTTGTGCAGCCGCCTCAACTAGAGGAACAGACGCTGACCACTGGCCGCCAGATGCTGAACAGACACCACTGGGTTTATTGATTTTTGCTCCGCCCTGGGTATTTCATTTCCCCAGTACCACCTATATCTAGCAAGCTATCCCCTATCCGCCACCCGGAGAGGCGCCCGATGTGGGTACCAACAACCCCACACATGGTATACATATATATATATATATATATATATATATATATATATATATATATATATATATATATATATATATATAATGAGTGGCCAATTTCAAAATACCCAGACTCGTGAACAGGGGTCGACAAGAGGTTCGTGAACTTACACCACCTATTGCCTGAAACAGCCAAAATATCCTCTTAGAATAGGAAGAGTTACCCCAAAATATAATACCATACGACATAAGCGAATGAAAATAAGCAGAGTAGACTAATTTTCGTGTCGAATGATCACTCACTTCAGACACCGTTCGAATAGTAAAAATTGCAGCATTAAGTCTTTGAACAAGACCCTGAACGCGGGCTTTCCAAGACAGTTTACTATCTTTCTGAACACCTAGAAATCTGAACTGTTGAGTTTCACTAATCATATGCCCATTCCGTGAAATTAAAACGTCGGATTTTATTGAATTAAGTGTTATAAACTGTAAAAACTGAGTCTTACTCTGATTTAGCGTTAGTTTATTTCCTACAAGCTGTCACCCTATGTAATGAACAGCACTGTTTGAAACCAAGCCAATGTCGCACACAACAACCTTTACTACCAAGTTAGTGTCATCAGGAAACAGAAATATTTTAGAGTTACCCATAATACTAGAGGGCATATGATTCATATAAATAAGGAACAGGAGTGACCCCAACACTAATCCCTGGGACACCCCCCCCCCCCCCCCACTTGACCATACACCACTCAGACCCCACATCACAGCCATTCTTAACACTGTGAGTAATGGGATTTTGCTGTCTGTTGTTAAAGTATGAGGTGAACCAATTGCGAGCTGCTCCCCGTGTTCTGTAATGGTTCAACTTCTGGAAAAATATTTTGTGAGCAACACAATCAAACGCCTTAGTTAAGTCAAAAAATACTTCTAGCATTCGAAACCTTTAGTTTAAACCGGGGCTACCCAACGTAATGTCCGCGGACCCCTTAGGGGTCCGCCGGCTCTTTCTAGGGGGTCCGCCGCCACCCTTCGCCAAATCGTGTAAAATAATGAATAAAATAATTGAATAAAAATGTGAAAATCAAATTCATCACAATTTTTTTTTCGTGTGAAAAAATGTGTACTTTTACTTTAGGTCGTATTCCCAAGCAGCCTTTGCGGTTCCTAAGTGAGAACGTACACACAGTTTAGTGCCGGAGAATGCGGCTTCTCTGATCGACTGTTTCGCAACAATATGGGGGTCGTTTGTGCGTCGGCTTACGGCGGTAGATGCGCTGAAACCTTTTACGCATGCGCGGAGCGAGCTTTGTCGACCAATCACAGCACTCGCTGGCACGTACGCGGCCCCAGGCATCATTAAATGTTAAACTTGCTTTGTCAGTGCACTACCTATTTCATAAGTCGATTTTTGACCTTCAAGTTGTTTTCATTCATCTCTAAACCAAACACTATTGATACTTTGGGGGGGGGGGGGGGGGGAAGGCAATGGGAACAGACTAGGGGTCCGCCATGGATTTTCGACTGAAGAAGGGGTCCACCAGCTGAAAAGGTTGGGAAGCCCTGGTTTAAACCATCCGGTACCCCACAGAGAAAAGAGAACATAGCATTTTCAGTTGTTAAACGACTTCTAAAGCCTTGATAACAAATTATGTGATATAAAGCGACCAGTTGTCCTCACGTATTAAGAAGCGCCGTCTGCTTGCACTTTTTGAGGGTATTCCTTCATTTGGCACTATTTATTCTGGCCTAATCCCACACTGCTTGCAAAAGTATACATTTCTTGATGTGGAGCACAATATGATATACCCCACTACTGATTGTATCTTCCTGGCTGAATATGTCTCGTGTGTCTTGTAAAAGGTTAACAACTTTAAATCTAGTTTTTTCTGTGATCTAATAATGCTCTCATCATCTGCGATTCGTCGTATATAAGTTAGGACGTTGCATGGGGGCTTAATTAAAATAAAGATATAAGAATGCAATGCAAATACTTTTTAATTTTCTGTCGCTGTATGTGCGATTACGCTGTTTCGTAAACGGCTGGCCCTGACTAGTTTTAGTACGCAATCTGACTGCTTAGAATGACAACAAAGAATGTAAGAAAATTTTTGTTAACACAGTTAATTAATTAAGTCCCCAGCAACTATAAAACCTACGAAACTAACAAAGCACAAGTGTAGCTGTTCTGTATATGGTAGTATGACTCAACGCACATCTGGCACGGTTCTTCTTCAACAAGACAAGAATTTTAAATACCAATTATACTGACGTGATAAAAGAAAATTAGAAATACTATAATTGTGCAAGAAAACCAAAATTACACTCTAATACAAGAACACAAGCCAGATGCTTTGTTGACTGAACCTGTAATGATGCATTATGTAGGTCACTGAAATAATGAGAGAGAAAAATAAAAGTAGTTTGTTACCTTAATTTATATTGACGAAATGCACTCTGATCATTACAATGTCTCCATTACAATAGCATCTGCTATCTCTCCCATCAAATAGCTGCATAAAACATGGAACAAACACTCACTACTACCCCATCTCAGTCCAACTTCAGCTACAAGCAGTGTCCACCACAACTTCTCGGCAAGAACTGCTTGCCGCTACCTCAATAATCACTGCCAGTGGAGGCGGCGGAACAATTATCTCTGGCGCGATTGTTGGCGCTGTGGCTCAGTGTAGCCACCTTTCATATGCCCTTCCTCCACGGGCTAGAATTTGATGGTATTTTTGCCAGCATTGGTGGTGAAAATACCACCAAATTCGTCAAAAAATACAGACAAAAATAAAAGATAATATTAATACGTAAATATCATATAACTAGATAAAATTTTGGCTTTGCACTGACCTTACAATAGCCTAATATATAAAATACAGTAAGGAATACAAATTCTTTCATACATATGACTTTACATAATAGTTTACACAAATATCATGTGGTTAAACAATTCAATCGATAGCGTCAGCAATGACGAATATGAGCAGGTAAGAGTCTTATAACTTTTCACAAACAGTAATACACAAAAAATCAGTTTATACAAATATTCACATAAAATGTTTTCATAACAAGTGGTTGACAGTTCCAGCAGTAGCACCCAGCAATGTTGAGTAGGTGCAGACACCATCAGGTGACATCATTTCAGTAGAAGCAGTCCATCAGTGGCACCCAGCATTGTGGAACAGGTGCAGACTCCAACAGGTGGCATCATTTCAGTAGAAGCAGTCCATCAGTGGCACCCAGCAATGTTGAGTAGGTGCAGACACCATCAGGTGACATCATTTCAGTAGAAGCAGTCCATCAGTGGCACCCAGCAATGTTGAGTAGGTGCAGACACCATCAGGTTACATCATTTCAGTAGAAGCAGTCCATCAGTGGCACCAAGCAATGTTGAGTAGGTGCAGACACCATCAGGTGACATCATTTTAGTAGAAGCAGTCCATCAGTGGCACCCAGCAATGTTGAGTAGGTGCAGACACCATCAGGTGACATCATTTCAGTAGAAGCAGTTCATCAGTGGCACCCAGCATTGTGGAACAGGTGCAGACTCCATCAGGTGACATCATTTCAGTAGAAGCAGTCCATCAGTGGCACCCAGCAATGTTGAGTAGGTGCAGACACCATCAGGTGACATCATTTCAGTAGAAGCAGTTCATCAGTGGCACCCAGCATTGTGGAACAGGTGCAGACTCCATCAGGTGACATCATTTCAGTAGAAGCAGTCCATCAGTGGCACCCAGCAATGTTGAGTAGGTGCAGACAGCAGTCCATAATATTCACTATCCCTAATCACACTGTTCATCAGCAGAAATTAAACATGTCCTAGTGGCACCAATCATGTAGAAAAAGTACAAGTAACAGTCCATAATATTCACTATCACTGATCACACTGTTCATCAGCAGAAATTAACATGTCCTAGTGGCACCAATCATGTAGAAAAAGTACAAGTAACAGTCCATAATATTTACTATCACTGATCACACAGTTCATCAGCAGAAATTAAACAACTATCACTGATCACACTGTTCCTCAGCAGAAATTAAACATGTCCTAGTGGCACCACTCATGTAGAAAAAGTACAAGTAACAGTCCATAATATTTACTATCACTGATCACACAGTTCATCAGCAGAAATTAAACATTCCTAAGTGTCACACATCATGTTGAAAAGTGCAGGTAACAGTTCATATTATTCACCATCACTGATCAGACAGTTCAAGCATGAACAATAGTTTGAATGCACATACAAATGCTTTTACAATGCTCTTACACTAAACATACAAATCATAACAAACACACAAATGATATCAGATAATTGTCATATTGCTATTACAAATACACAAACATCAGTAAACCTATAATATTTATGGGTGTCAGTGCAAGCCACTACAAACAAATAAAATAATATTTAGGAGATAGGTGGGTAGGATTAGGAAAGGAAGACACACAAAACACACTCACTCATCTTTCATCCACATTAAGTACTACTGTGTAATTGAATAGTGTTAACTGTGTACATGCACTTCTGTCAAAATTTCATGTTCAACTTGTGTATCAAGTAGTAGTGGCAGCAATGTATAACAGTCAATAATAGTTAAGTCAGCGTCATAGTCATCATGTCAAGACCAATGTTTGCCAAGCCAAATAAAAATGTACGTTTGCTGAACAACTGTCAGTGTGCCAAGATATGCAACTTCCTCTCTCCAAAAAAAAGTACATACTGCTTAGTGATTTAACAAAGTGTGTGTAGACAATCTTCCTTCCATTTTAGTGTTCTAGTCTGCTATCTTCATCCTCCTTGTTCCATATAGACAAAAAAAAAAAATATGCACCTCACTTACTTTACCTCTTATACACCAAAACTCCAATCAACTTCATATAATCTCAATACCTCAATAATACCTCTTCAATACGTCGATACATATAAACCTTATTGCCAGTATCATTTCACTTCCATAACAACTCTTTCCTCTAGTCAGTCTCCTCGAACAAGTACAGATAAAATCCTAATGCAAACCTCCTCATCCCATACAATCCGAAGACACACTGTCAACACACAACCTCTGTGTAATCCATCTGACCAAAATCTTCTACTCATTATGAATTATAAACAAAGAATGCATACATGACCTCTAACAGACTTAGTTCGAATAACTCTCAGTAATTAAGTACGATCACGGAGTGTGAATGATCCTAATATTTCACAGTGTGTACACCACTTCAAGAATTATGGCAAACAGAAGCAAACATGTGGAGTATTTCTTGTGTCAAGTGTCACTTCCTATTTCAATTGCTCACGAAAAATGCAGTGTAATAACTGTGTTGGTATGTCATGTCGTTAGCTTCCTTCCTATTGGCATACATTTATACAGCTTTCATAATACCTCCAGCTCATGTGACTTCTATGAAGTTTCTTGTACTAATGTCGTTCGTCGAATTATAGCAGTTCATTGTCTTATCTTAAAAATATAAGGCACTGAGCGTAAGCAAAACAAGCAACAGCGAGTAAATATACCAGTAGTGAACAGAATGTCAACAAGTGGATGCAGCACAATTCTTACAACGAGGCTCTGCCAAGCGAACAATCTGTAATTAATACAATAGTGTGACCTAAACTCTATGTTCATACACAGTATATCAGCATTTCTATATACCAAATTAAAGAGTGGTTGTGACGACAAACAGAAATGTATAAATATGCAATTCATACGCATAGCAGTAAACATATATCTTACGTACTAAACAGGTCATTAGCATTGTATCAGCGTAAGCAAATAAATGTTCATATGTAATCTTAATAAGTAAACATGAAGGCGCAAGCAGATAAATCACAAAGTATAACTTACATACCTAACCACATCAGCACAATTAATCAGGTGACAATTATAATTTAAATAAATAAGCACAGCAGGCACATAATAAAAAAAATATGACATCAGTGAAAAAGCAGTGCAGCCAAGCGATGCATAATATACACAAATAACAATCCAGTTCATTAATAATCATTGTCAAAATCAGTTAACGTACGCAAGCACGTCGCTTCACAAGTAAATTCATAGAACATGTAATTAGCACAAAGTATGAATCACATAATCGCGAGCAGCAAATTATGTCTAAAGTACGTACCTAAGTGGAAATATGTTACCTGAAAAATAAACTCAATTAATAGTTACCTTTTTTAGTTTATTACTTTCTTCTTGGAAATTACATTCTTCCTGAAAATTTCTCAATAGCAAGTCGTCTTAACGTCGGAGACACACAGAATTTACCTGAAGTTCTTAAATATCTTATAGAACCGTATCCTGAAAAATACTGAATGTTAATAACATAATTCATCAAGTCATTATAGCTTTATACTGATTTTATTCGGAGAAAGACTGTGTATTTGTTTACGGCTGTCAGTGCATTCGCACTGAGCGCTCGATCAGCTGTAGGCGCGTGACGTAGTAAGTAATTGTTTGCGGTCAACGACTGCCTTGTGCGGCGCGCAGACTTCACTGTTGCTTTGAGTATGTGCCGCCGCGCCGCCAAAACACAGCGCAGTATCCTTGTACTCTCCGCATGTTTACATGTAGCTGTTAGTTTCTCACAAGTATGTCATTCTACAAAAATTTTTCAAAAGTATATCATTTCACAAAAATTTTAACGTTAGATATATGATGTATTCCTTTAGAGCGTCGTGATTTAAGAGTTTCTACTTCTACACTGTTATCATGAATAATTTTGCGAATTCTATATGGGCCGTTATAAAGCAGAAAAAATTTGCGACACAAGCCTTTTCCTTTGTGAGACAATCGATGAGACTTAATTAACACTTTTTGACCAACTGACAAGATTTTTAAACGACCAGGACACTTAGCTGATTTCTCTCGTCTAGCAGCCGCAGATGCAATATTTTGTAGAGCCAGATTCACAACTTCAGAATGCCGCAGTTTCCGTGAAGGCGGAAAAGGAACGATTTCAGATATGCGATTTGTCGGTGCTTTGTTTTTTAATATCAGTATAGGCGGTAAAGAAGTTGAGTCATTAGGAAGTTCATTCAGAATGTTTTGAAAAATATGAAGATACTGATCCCACGTTCTGTGATTCTGATGACAATAAAGACGACACAATTTATTGATTTCCTTCATCCATCTCTCTGAAGCGTTAGATTGAGGGTGAAAAAGTGAAATGAAAATTGGTTTAATCTTACGACGCCGTAGAGTACGAAGCCAAATTTTAGAACGAAACTGTGATCCATTATCTGATATAACCTTATCAACATGACCCACTTCTTTAAGAAAATGTTTGATGAAAGCGTTAGATACTGAACGAGATGTTGCTTTGCGTAACAGTGTAAAACACACATATTTTGATGTCAACTCCACTGCTACGATAATGTACGCAAAACCATTAGTAGAACGAACCACTGGAAGGAACAAATCAACTGCAGCCATGTCCTTTAATTTTCCTGGAATGATAGGAAACAACGGTGCTCTGTGAGAAACTGTTGGCGGCTTAGCCTTTTGACATAATTTGCATTTGGCCAGAACAGATCGAATACGTTTTTCCATATTACTGAAGTAGCAATTTTCTCGTAATTTATGGAAGCATTTTCTGGGACCAAAGTGTGCATAACTGAAATGCGTATACCAAATCAGCTTATTAACCCACTCATCAGGAATACAAACTAACCAAACAGAGTTGTCGACCGATTTTCGTTTAAAAAGAATGTCATTGCGAACTAAATAATGCTGTCTAATCGCTACGCTTTCCTTTCTCCTCCACTTCTCCTTAATGTCCTTCCAGATTGGATCCTTATTTTGCTCCTTAGCGATGTCCTGGAGCGAAGACGAAATAAAGTTCTCAAACGCAACACCTTGAATATACATCAAACAATAATTGTTTTCCTTGCAGTCCTCTTCAGCACTTTGTTTCAAACCCATAGGTGCACGTGATAAAGCATCAGCAACAATATTTGAAGAACCCTGTATGTAAACAATACTAAAGTCAAATTCCTGTAGGTACAACGCCCCTTCGTGACAATCTGCCATGAGTTAATTTTGTCGACATAAGAAATTCCAGAGCTCGATGATCGGTGTAAACCTTAGTATGTCTGCCAAACAAAAATGTGCGAAATTTTGTAAAAGCCCAAACAACCGCCAAAGCTTCAAGTTCCGTTATCGAATAATTCTTTTCTGATTTAGAAAGAACACGACTTCCAAATGCAATAGTTTTCTGGACTACAACGCCGTCTTCTTCTATCTCCTGAAATAAATGTGCACCTAGCCCTTTGTATGATGAGTCTGTCGCCAAACAAAAATCTTTAGATAAATCCGGGTGTGAAAGAAGTGGAGCAGCAACTAAAGCATCACGAAGTTGTTCAAATTCTGATTGAGCTTCCTCATCCCAACACCAATTAGATTTCTTTCCAGATAGTTCACATAAACGAGGTGTGGCCAAATCGTCCAATTTAACAAAGCGTCTAAGAAAATTACAGACACCAAGGAAACTACGAACATCACATTTTGTGGTAGGAACAGCATAATTACGAATAGCGTCAAGTTTTTCTGGATCAGGAAGAATACCTTCTGTAGAAGTAATGTGACCGAGAAATCTCACCTGAGAACGACCAAATTCGGATTTTTCTAAGTTCACTGTAATGCCAACTCTTGCAAAGATACGTAATAATGAATCCAAAATTTTGTTGTGCTCACTCCAAGAACGTTTAGCAATAAGAATGTCGTCAACGTATGAAGTAATGTTGTCACGAAGATAAACAGGTAAAATTTCATTTAAGCTACGAATGAATGCTGCTGAAGATACAGTAAGTCCAAACGGTAATTTCCGAAACTGGTAACAGTTACCAAAGGCTAAAAAGGCAGTATATTTTCTACAATCAGGGTGGAGTTCTATTTGCCAAAAACTTGCGCGCATATCAATCGTGGATAAAACTTTAATTCCATGAAAATGTTGAAGAAGTTCATCTAAATTTTGTGGGTGGTCAGTTTCAGGAATGATGATATTATTTATCTGTCTGGAATCCAGAACCAAACGAATTGACCCATCCTTTTTAAGAACAACGTGTAATGGGGTAGTATAAGGACTGACTGCAGACTCAATAATGCCCTGATCTAACATGTACTTAAGTTCATTCTTAACCTTGTCTCTGTAAGCCAAAGGAATAGCGTACGTTTTCCCGCGAAATGGTGTGTGTTCTTTTACTTTAAATAAATATTGTAAGCCTTGTATAGTTCCCGTGTGATGACTAAACACTGTAGCATGTGAAGTCAAAATGTGGTGCAGCTCTTCTCTTGCAACGTCATCTGGCACTTCAGCTTTCTTAACCTTTTCATTAATTAATTCTTCGCTATTAATTATATCATCCATCGCGTCTCTGTATCTATTGTCATTGTCATGAATAAACACATTGTCGTCATAATGCTCAACGAAAACATCAGAAGTAAGAAACCTTAAACATTTTGTATCTGACTCAGATCTTGTTAAACACTCGAAAAATTTCAAACATTTCGGCATTCCGGCAACACTCAAATTCACACTTCCTTCTTTAAAGTTCAAAATTGCCTTATGTGCGTTAAGAAACTCCATACCTAATATAATTTGTGTACTGAGTAATGGAACAATAATAAAATTAGCAGAAAATTCGTATCCTTGACAATTGAAATTTAGGTTGGTCTGTTGTTTAACTTCTACACTTTTTCCAGAAATCGCTCCTCGAATTGTAGTTTTAGAAATAGGTAACACAGGACAGGCAATAGTTCTTTCACATATACGAAAAACTGATTCACTAATGACATTCAATGGGCTCCCAGAATCCAAAACTGCAGTGAACTTATTCTTACCCACACATACTTCAATAACAGGATGTAAAAATGCGTCTACATTATTTTCCTTTTCTTCTAACAAAATGTCTCTCATGTCTTCCAGGCGTCCGTAGTGTAAAGTCGTAATGTCATTACTTTCTGAACCGTCTATATTGCTGCCAGAAGCCGAAGCTGCAAGTCATTGTCGATTGTTTGCGTCACGTCTTTGAGTATTTGCGTCATTCCGCGGATCCATTTCTACGATTTGCACTTGTCTCTCTGAAGTTCTGTCACGTGGAGGATGCCAATTAGGCCCCTCCTGTCTGTTAGATACAAATTCTTGGTTGTGTCTGTTATTAAAATTTCTGTTTTCCTGTCTGTCTGCATAACTACTTCTTGTGTAATTTCGACTGTCACTTCTGAAATTATTGTTGTATCTACTACCCTGGTTATTTCTGTAGTAAGAATTTCTATTACTGTATGAATAATTTCTGTCTTGATGATACCGATTACTGTTTCCGTATGATTGATCATTCCGGTAGGAATTACCGTTATTATAATTGTCTGTGTAATTTCTGTTAGAACGTCTGTTATTGTCATAAGGCTGGTATCTATTGTCCTGTCTGTTACGTCTGTCATTCTCAAAGTTCCCCATATAACGCCCGTTCCGATCACTATCCCTTTTCTCTGAAAATCTATTGTAATTACTGTTACTGAAAAAGTTACAAGAAGTGCCGTCATCGTTGTCATACTCAAGTTCTTGCAACAAAGTCTTAAAGGTCTCAATGTCGTCTTTACATCTTCCGGCTAAAGCAATTTGTCTTATGGATTGTGGCAGCTTAGTTAAACAAATGCGAATTAATTCAGTCGGGCTATAAGGGTTGGAAAGGAACTGATTCTTTCGAATCATGTCTTCAAAATATTCCGCTGGCGTGCGGAACTCAGACTGTTTGAAATTACGCTGCATAATAAGACTGTGTTTGACTCTGTCTTGCGTGTTTTCGGACCAATATGCCGATAGAAATGCATGATAAAAATCATTTAGGCTATTACAATCTCTAATGAGTGCGCGCATCCGCGTCGCCGGTTCGTTTTCTAAATATCCACACATAAATTCCAGTTTGTGACTTAGTGGCCAATTTGGTGGGAGTGCGTACATAAATTGATCTAACCATGCACATGGATGTATGTCATTCTTAGAATTGCGGAAGATCTTAAATTTCCGAACAGTCAAAAAGTGTTTATAGTCAAAGTTTTCGCCTCGTGGCGACAAAGACCTACCGCGTCTGTCCCAGTCCCAATGTCGATTATTGTTAAATTCACGCGCCTGGCGCTCTCTTGTTGCATCCCGTAAATGAAACAAATTATTTTCTTCAAACCCCTCTGGTATCTGTGATTCTAAATTTCTTGTGCCGTCTTTTCCTACGATTTCGCCTTCAATCTGTTTGACTTGCTTTTTTAATGCCTCAAATTCCCTTTTCACGCGTTCATTAAATTTTCCCTGATTTTCAACATGCTTATTTATGTTCTGGTACTCTTCGGTTTCTGCAAATGGCAATGGTGCTGTATCATCTGAATCTTTGTCCCCATGTAAACTAAGATTTGTCAATTTATCTGATATCTCCTCAACTCTTTCCGCTAAATCACCTATTTTTTCTCTCTGTTTATTTACGTCTTCCGTAAGTGTCGCGACTCGGGTTTCGGTATTAACACATTTAGTAGTTAACTGTTCATACTGTTGTGTTAGGTTATTTAATCTGTCATTTGGTACGGATTCCTCGATTCTCTCAAATATTTCTTCCTTATCCTTTGCATGTTGTAAATTTAACTCTGAAAATTTCTCTACTATCACGCGATCTATTTCTTCCTGTTCTCTATCCTGTTCCCTTTGTCTAATCTCTACTGCAATTACTCTATTATTGTGAGAATTCAAAATCGGTTGTACTTCTTCTCTAATTTCTTTCTTTAATTCATCTTTCATGTTTTTGAAACATGTCCCTATTCGTGAGTCTAACCGTGTTTCCAAAGTTCCAATCTCTGTTTTTAATTCAGATCGCAAAGTTCCCATCTGTGATCCCAATGAGTCTAACCGTGTTTCCATTGTTTCCCTATCTGTTTTTAATTCAGATCTAAACTGAGTTTGCATTGTTCCCATATCAGTTTTAATTTCAGATCGTAACTGTGATCCCATATTTAATATAGCACTCATCAACCGCTCCATAGTAACTGGTTCGAAATTCTTTTCGCCCATAACGTTTCCCGCAAAACCAGCTTCCTTTGTCATAGCTGTAAGACTATCTGTGTTCGATACTATTCCAGAATCTTCTGTCGTTAATCTCGAATTCTGAAAATTTTCTAGTTGTGAAAAGTTTTGAATTGGTTCCGGACTATTCTCCCGACTTATTAAATTGTTGTCAACTTCATTATTCATCACACTGTTGTCCTGTGTTGGCGAGTTCGCCATGTTAACAATTTCATCATTCTCACTATTCATCATTTTTGCCTTTTTCATTGATCGCGTAATCATTTACTAAATGTACAAAACTCGTCACTATATGAAGTTTATACACAATGACACTTTATCACCAACAATATCAATCACACGAAATGCTTCCTTCAAACACGATTAACGAACAATAGAAGAATGACAATCACCAAATCTACACATTTAATACAAACTACAATTACTAAACTACAAATTACTACAACAATACTACTGTCTACTATTTTTCCAATCAGAAGAATTCCAAGGGACGATCCTGGCAGGGTCGCCACGTGCATGGGGGCTTAATTAAAATAAAGCTATAAGAATGCAATGCTAATACTTTTTAATTTTCTGTCGCTGTATGTCCGATTACGCTGTTTCGTAAACGGCTGGCCCTGACTAGTTTTAGTACGCAATCTGACTGCTTAGAATGACAACAAAGAATGTAAGAAAATTTTTGTTAACACAGTTAATTAATTAAGTCCCCAGCAACTATAAAACCTACGAAACCAACAAAGCACAAGTGTAGCTGTTCTGTATGTGGTAGTATGACTCAACGCACATCTGGCACGGTTCTTCTTCAACAAGACAAGAATTTTTAAATACCAATTATACTGACGTGATAAAAGAAAATTAGAAATACTATAATTGTGCAAGAAAACCAAAATTACACTCTAATACAAGAACACAAGCCAGATGCTTTGTTGACTGAACCTGTAATGATGCATTATTTAGGTCACTGAAATAATGAGAGAGGAAAATAAAAGTAGTTTGTTACCTTAATTTATATTGACGAAATGCACTCTGATCATTACAATGTCTCCATTAGAATAACATCTGCTATCTCTCCCATCAAATAGCTGCATAAAACATGGAACAAACACTCACTACTACCCCATCTCAGTCCAACTTCAGCTACAAGCAGTGTCCACCACAACTTCTCGGCACGAACTGCTTGCCGCTACCTCAATAATCACTGCCAGTGGAGGCGGCAGAACAATACTCTCTGGCACGATCTTTGGCGCTGTGGCTCAGTGTAGCCACCTTTCAACGTTTAATTATGTTACTGTGCATGTAACTGAAGTGTAAGAGAAATGAAGGAGTGGTGATGGAATTGGAGTTATAAATGGTGAGAAGGATGGATAGTGGCAGGAGGAGGATGGGTGGTGGGGTTCAACAAGATGAGTGAACAGTGAATGAGTTGCAGGAAAATGGGTGAGGAGCAAGAGTTGAAATGAAATGGGGGTGAAGGGTAGGGAGAGAGAGGGTGATGGATGGGAAACAAAAAGTGTTTTTTCTTTCATTACACGATTTTCCAGTTATTTGAAACACTGATTTGTTTCCAACATTCATCAAATCCTTGAGTAACTTTTTCATTTGTGTCATCTTCTTTGTATAAGCAAATTATCTTGAAAAGGGAAGAGGTGTCTATCTTTACTGATTTTTGTGGTTTTCGTACCGTTCATTATTATGCTTGGACTATGGTATTCCTGCTCATGGTAGTCTGTAAATGTTGAGCGGTTTGTCTTGTATTTCCATGACATGGTGTGTTCTTTATACCTCGTGTTACATGTCTGCCAGCCATCACAATGTAGATTCTTTCACTAACCCTGGAATTGAGTTGGTAGATAAGATGGTTGGTAGCTGTCTGGTTTTGTCTTTAGTTCAGGGATGTGTTCCTGTATTGAGTTATTTGTTTTTTATGTGAATTTACTGTGGTAGGTCACTGTACGCGACTTTCTTGTGACTGTGCTGTTTGTACGTGTGGGTGTGATTGGTTTATTTGTTTTATCATTTGTATCTTTATTTTTGTCTTAACTTTATTTGCTAACGTGTCTTTGTAATAAATTTTAATGCTATATTTTTATAGAAATAATTAGAAGCGTATAGGTGAATTTTATTGCTTCTGTTTAGCGTGTATCTGATTGCAGCTTGTTTGTGATTATCTGGGTTGGTGGGTTCGAGCTATGATTTATTATAGTGTCCGTTGTTGTGGATTTTTCGATTAGCAGTAGTACGATAAAATACATATTTGTGTTTGGTTCTCACACCCTCGCACAACGTTTGATAAATCCTGCTCTTCGCTGTCTGAATTCCCTTTCATGTAGCTCACAATATTCGACCACAAGACTAGAATCAGCGGAGGGCTCAAATACTTTGCTGTGAGTGCTTCTCTGTAAATGATGCAATGCGACAGCACTGAATATAGAACATCGTGTGAAATGGGAGCCTACAAAAGTAGTCACGCATCCAGCTACTATCGCCAACTCACTTTTCCCCCTCCATTTATTTTCACTCATTAACGTGTTCAGTATCTCGAATAAGTCTTCAGCTTCAGCACTTGCAAACGATTGTCCACGGTACAATTACCATGTAAGAACCTTACATAGCAAATTAAGTGTGCATCCTTGTTATTACTTATTGTCTCAACAATCTCCAGCAGAAAGTTCCTTTATATTTTTCAAATATTTGTGTACTGAAATTCTCTGCCATGTAGTGGAGTCTATAACTGATACTACTATAAGAATAAGTCACATTTATCGGAGTTTTCTCGCCAACCCATCGATCTTGAATTTTAGTAAATGTGGGATAATATACGTGTATTTGTTGAACAACAGAAAAGAATAAATTTTGTTATATAAAAGAAAGAAAAAACCAAACTGACTGTTATGTAATAACTGCAGCAGCTCAGCGTCGCACTTCCACAACTAAAAACTTTAAAATCAGGGAATTATGTCTCTTTCGTCTATTATAATAACTGTAGTATCGTATTAAAGTCAGTGAATGTCCTACCATTCATCTGTTTCGGATCATGAGCGTGCAATGTGCTCAAAACAATTTTAGATCATTTCACAGAGTTAAACTACACCACGTGGAAGAGATATGTTGGAACAAGGAATTTCGCATACTTTGTGTTTTTAACAGCAAATTATTTCCTTCTGTAGCCGGATTTCAATTCATATTGAATTTAAGGTGTTTTCCCAAATGCAATTAATATTGTAGTCCACTAACAGAAGGAATTAATTTTATTCAGAAAATAAATAATTTTTTTTAAGAACAGCAGAAAGTATTTGCGAATCCTTGTTTAGCAGATCCCTTTGACGTAGTTTAGTGTGGATTTCTAAAGCATTTTTAAAACAGATCATCACAAGATAAATCCTCTACTTGTCACTTTCTCCAGTTGCTCACCAGTGTTTTCCTTGCAGTCTCCTACAGTTATTATTTATGAGTAGAGAAAAATTAACGTACTAACGGTTGTCATAGGCGAACATTTACAATGCTACGGCAGAATTTTATAAGCGCGGATGTAAATATGCAGATTATTTCAAAGTCCTTGTGTCATACGTCTAGGCCTGATAGATCACGTCATGGGGAAAACAAAACGCTTGCCGACACTTCCTGGAGTCATTAGACATATTCTTACTGAATTCGTCTGCCTTGTGACGACGAGATGTTACCGAAGTAGCGGGGTCTACTAACCAGGTGTACTGCATCTGCAAAGTACTTACCCCAGTGAACTGATAGAGTGATTCTTCGGCGAACGCCTTTTCAGGCGGAGCAGACGTCTGGCTCATAGGCAATAGACACTGCATAGACACGTCGCAGAGTGCCTATGGCCAGCTGCCTCTCACGGGTGTAACCAGTGATATGATATAAGAAACCTGGCGCCATAGGGAAGCGTCAGCGAATTTTTGTGTTTTACGAAACCTGTTCTTCATTGCTTGATCTGTCACCCCAAAAAGTTTAACGCAAAGACTTGGAAACATCCGGTATACATCACACGTAATCTATAAAATGTAGGATATTGTCTTGGTTCCTTCGTGTAGCGAGTGGAAGTTGAGAGTTTTGTACCCAGGGTATAAACATAATTTGTTTAAAAAGTACCACAGTGGTATAGGGGAAGACGAGACGAACAATCTGATACAGGATACTTGTGGTCCTAACAGGACCTGTTAACGAAAATAGCCCAGAATGACACCGACTGTTAATCTTTATATCCTGCATTCAACATACGTCTCAGGAAAGGTAAACTTCTCACCGCTAAAAGCCTTCATCATGTATGCGCACGCTTGCGAAAACACCGTTAATCATAAAAGCATTCTTGTTACATGGAGAGAGACACGATGGTCGCATCAAGCCCTTCCAGAAATAGTTGTTGTTGTTGTTGTGGTCTTCAGTCCTGAGACTGGTTTGATGCAGCTCTCCATGCTACTCTATCCTGTGCAAGCTTCTTCATCTCCCAGTACCTACTGCAACCTACATCATTCTGAATTTGCTTAATGTATTCATCTCTTGGTCTCCCCCTACGATTTTTACGCTCCACGCTGCCTTCCAATATTAAATTGGTGATCCCTTGATGCCTCAGAACATGTCCTACCAACCGATCCCTTCTTCTGGTCAAGTTGTGCCACAAACTTCTCTTCTCCCCAATCCTATTCAATACTTCCTCATTAGTTATGTGATCTACCCATCTAATCTTCAGCATTCTTCTGTAGCACCACATTTCGAAAGCTTCTATTCTCTTCTTGTCCAAACTATTTACCGTCCATGTTTCACTTCCATACATGGCTACACTCCATACAAATACTTTCAGAAATGACTTCCTGACACTTAAATCTATACTCGATGTTAACAAATTTCTCTTCTTCAGAAACGCTTTCCTTGCCATTGCCAGTCTACATTTTATATCCTCTCTACTTCGACCATCATCAGTTATTTTGCTCCCCAAATAGCAAAACTCCTTTACTACTTTAAGTGTCTCATTTCCTAATCTAATTCCCTCAGCATCACCCGACTTAATTCGACTACATTCCATTATCCTCGTTTTGCTTTTGTTGATGTTCATCTTATATCCTCCTTTCAAGACACTGTCCATTCCGTTCAACTGCTCTTCCAGGTCCTTTGCTGTCTCTGACAGAATTACAATGTCATCGGCAAACCTCAAGGTTTTTATTTCTTCTCCATGGATTTTAATACCTACTCCGAATTTTTCTTTTGTTTCCTTTACTGCTTGCTCAATATACAGATTGAATAACATCGGGGAGAGGCTACAACCCTGTCTCACTCCCTTCCCAACCACTGCTTCCCTTTCATGTCCCTCGACTCTTATAACTGCCATCTGGTTTCTGTACAAATTGTAAATAGCCTTTCGCTCCCTGTATTTTACCCCTGCCACCTTTAGAATTTGAAAGAGAGTATTCCAGTCAACATTGTCAAAAGCTTTCTCTAAGTCTACAAATGCTAGAAACGTAGGTTTGCCTTTTCTTCATCTTTCTTCGAAGATAAGTCGTAAGGTTAGTATTGCCTCACGTGTTCCAGTATTTCTACGGAATCCAAACTGATCTTCCCCGAGGTCGGCTTCTACTAGTTTTTCCATTCGTCTGTAAAGAATTCGTGTTAGTATTTTGCAGCTGTGGCTTATTAAACTGATTGTTCGGTAATTTTCACATCTGTCAACACCTGCTTTCTTTGGAATTGGAATTATTATATTCTTCTTGAAGTCTGAGGGTATTTCGCCTGTTACATACATCTTGCTCACCAGATGGTAGAGTTTTGTCAGGACTGGCTCTCCCAAGGCCGTCAGTAGTTCCAATGGAATGTTGTCTACTCCCGGGGCCTTGTTTCGACTCAGGTCTTTCAGTACTCTGTCAAACTCTTCACGCAGTATCGTATCTCCCATTTCATCTTCATCTACATCCTCTTCCATTTCCATAATATTGTCCTCAAGTACATCGCCCTTGTATAGACCCTGTATATACTCCTTCCACCTTTCTGCTTTCCCTTCTTTGCTTAGAACTGGGTTTCCATCTGAGCTCTTGATGTTCATACAAGTGGTTCTCTTATCTCCAAAGGTCTCTTTAATTTTCCTGTAGGCAGTATCTATCTTACCCCCAAGTGAGATAAGCCTCTACATCCTTACATTTGTCCTCCAGCCATCCCTGCTTAGCCATTTTGCACTTCCTGACGATCTCATTTTTGAGACGTTTGTATTCCTTTTTGCCTGCTTCATTAACTGCATTTTTATATTTTCTCCTTTCATCAATTAAATTCAATATTTCTTCTGTTACCCAAGGATTTCTAAGAGCCCTGGTCTTTTTACCTACTTGATCCTCTGCTGCCTTCACTACTTCATCCCTCAAAGCTACCCATTCTTCTTCTACTGTATTTCTTTCCCCCATTCCGGTCAATTGTTCCCTTATGCTCTCCCTAAAACTCTGTACAACCTCTAGTTCTTTCAGTTTATCCAGGTCCCATCTCCTTAAATTTCCAACTTTTTTGCAGTTTCTTCAGTTTTAATCTACAGGTCATAACCAATAGATTGTGGTCGGAGTCCACATCTGCCCCTGGAAATGTCTTACAATTTAAAACCTGGTTCCTAAATCTCTGTCTTACCATTATATAATCTATCTGATACCTTTTAGTACCTCCAGGGTTCTTCCATGTATACAACCTTCTATCATGATTCTTAAACCAAGTGTTAGCTATAATTTTATTCACCTACTACGTTTCCTTCTCTCCCTTTTCCTACACTCGAATTCCAGTCACCCATGACTATTAAATTTTCGTCTCCCTTCACTATCTGAATAATTTCTTTTATATCATCATACATTTCTTCAATTTCTTCGTCATCTGCAGAGCTAGTTGGCATATAAATTTGTACTACTGTAGTAGGCGTGGGCTTCGTGTCTACCTTGGCCACAATAATGCGTTCACTATGCTGTTTGTAGTAGCTTACCCGCATTCCTATTTTCCTATTCATTATTAAACCTACTCCTGCATTACCCCTATTTGACTTGGCGTTTATAACCCTGTAGTCACCTGACCAGAAGTCTTGTTCCTCCTGCCACCGAACTTCACTAATTCCCACTATATCTAACTTTAACCTATCCATTTCCCTTTTTAAATATTCTAACCTACCTGCCCGATTAAGGGATCTGACATTCCACGCTCCGATCCGTGGGACGCCAGTTTTCTTTCTTCTGATAACGACATCCTCTTGAGTAGTCCCCGCCCGGAGATCCGAATGGGGGACTATTTTACCTCCGGAATATTTTACCCAAGAGGACGCCATCATCATTTAATCATACAGTAAAGCTGCATGCCCTCGGGAAAAATTACGGCCGTAGTTTCCCCTTGCTTTCAGCCGTTCGCAGTACCAGCACAGCAAGGCCGTTTAGGTTATTGTTACAAGGCCAGATCAGTCAATCATCCAGACTGTTGCCCTTGCAACTACTGAAAACGCTGCTGCCCCTCTTCAGGAACCACACGTTTGTCTGGCCTCTCAACAGATACCCCTCCGTTGTGGTTGTACCTACGGTACGGTCATCTGTATCGCTGAGGCACGCAAGCCTCCCCACCAACGGCAAGGTCCATGGTTCATGGGGGGGGGGGGGCAGAAATAGTAACGTTCCAAAAAAGCTTCTCATTGGCTGAACTTTCAAAAGAATCTCTCTCATTGGTCGCCTCGGTGTATACAGGGTGTCCCATTTATCTTGACCACCCTAAATAACAATTTGTCCAGATGCAGATTACAAAATGTTTCAGGTAAATGTTCTTTAGCGGTCAGGGGGACATCAATCAGCATGATTGCCTTCGTTGAAGCTTTGTTTTTTTACAAAGATATGAACAGCAGTATGACTTTTTTAAATGGCACCCTGTATTTTTTATTCGGTAATTCATTTCCTCTCCTAAAGACCTTTTAAAGATGTATCACGGTGTACCATTCACTGAAACACAACCTTATTAATTACATAACACAACACTGACTTTGAGTCCGGAATCACAAACTCATCCACTTGCTGAAGTTTTCAGAAAACAATTGAAAACCAAGTAAAAACCTAACACAAAATTGACTTACCTGTACCATCGTCCAGGAGTAGAACATTCAAAGGTGCTCGAAGTGGTGACCCTGGACACCGATACGCTAGTGCACTCGTTGAATGAAAGAATTATTTACTTCTTCCAGTGTTGCCTGCTGAAGTGAATTACAAGCAAGTACGATATGTTCCTGCATGTCCTCTGGAGTTGTTGGAATATCGTGACAGGCAACATTTTTAATGCATCCCCAAAGAAAAAAGTCTGAGGATTTAAATCAGGAGACCCAACAGGCCAAGTAACAGTTCCTCCTTGACCAATCCATCTGGCAGGGTACCTTCGGTTCAGATCACGACGTGCGCGCAAGGCATTATGTGCTGGACATCCATCGTGTTGGTACCACATAGGCATTCTGGTTCTTAGCGGCACTTCATCCAGAAGAGGAGGAAAAATTCGTCTGAGGAAGTTGGCATACGCTGTGCCGTTTAGACTGCCATTGATGAAATGAGGACCAATAATTGTAGTACCAGGCATTCTACACCAGATGTTAACTCTCCATTGACGCTGATGTTCCACCTGTGTAAGCCATCGTGGGTTGTCGCTGGACCAATAATTCATGTTTCTTGTATTTACGTGTCATTTGTTCGAGAAGGAACATTCATAGGCAAATAGAACATTGGAGAAGACGTTCGGGCTGGCGAGGATTTGCTGCTGTGCCCATTGACAGAACTGTACACGATTCTGGAAATCATTCCCATGCAATTCTTGACGTAGGTGTACATGATAAGGATGGAACCGGTGACGTGTAAGAATTCGATGTACACTGGTTTTAGGAATGCCAATCTCGCGTTCACGCTGTCGTGTGCTCACCTGTGGATTCATAGCAACGCAAGCGAGAACAGTAACTTCGGCAGCTTCGTCTGTACGAGTGCTACGACGATTTCGTAGTCGTGGGTTGAAACTTCTCGTTTCCTGAAGCGTCGAAACAAGACGAGAAAACATCCGTCGAGAAAGTGGGTTCTTGTCGGGATATCACTCTCTGTACAGTTCCGCTGCCTGCGTAGCATTTCGCCTACCTTCAACGACAACAATAAAAGAAACGTTATGTCGATGAAGTTTGTAGGACGGACAGCCTTTACTATATGCCTACTCTACCCAACAGTATTTAAAAGGACTAAATTAGTGTACTAAATGTACCCGTTCATAAGAAAACAGTATTGCAATTAATGTTCAGCTAACTTAAATTCCCATAGATGAGTAGCATTTCTACCTTCTCTTCGTTGTGTTCATTCTACTCACAGAACTCTTCAACTGACGATGGTGGACGGAATGAAGGGTGTGCATTCTACTTATGTTTACATTTGTCCTCTGTCAACATCAGCACGTGGATGTGTTCCATTACCCCGAGTACCTGCAGTAAGCTCTGGAAGCTTCAACATCAGTGTTGCGTTATGTAATTAATAACGTTGTGTTTCTGTGACTGGTACATTGTGATACATTTTTGAATTGGTCTTTAGGAGAAGAAATCTACATTTACATGGATACTCTGCAAATCACATTTAAGTGCCTGGCAGAGGGTTCATCGAACCACCTTCACAATTCTCTATTATTCCAATCTCGTATAGCACGCGGAAAGAATGAACACCTATATCTTTCCGTACGAGCTCTGATTTCTTTTATTTTATCTTGGTGATCGTTCCTCCCTATGTAGGTCGGTGTCAACAAAATATTTTGGCATTCGAAGGAGAAAGTTGGTGAGTGGAATTTCGTGAGAAGATTCCGTCGCAACGAGAAACGCCTTTCCTTTAATGATGTCCAGCCCAGATCCTGTATCATTTCTGTGACACTCTCTCCCATATTTCATGATAAGACAAAACGTGCTGCCTTTCTTTGAACTTTTTCGATACATTCCGTCAGTCCTATATGGTAAGGTCCCACACCGCGCAGCAGTATTCTAAAAGAGGACGGACAAGCGTAGTGTAGGCAATCTCCTTAGTAGATATGTTACATTTTCTAAGTGTCCTGCCCATAAAACGCAGTCTTTGATTAGCCTTCCCCATAACATTTTCTGTGCGTTCCTTCCAATTTAAGCTGTTCGTAATTGTAATACCTAGGTATTTAGTTGAATTACGGCTTTTAGATTCATCGTGTAACCGAAGTTTAACGAGTTCCTTTTAGCACTCATGTGGATGATCTCACACTTTTCGTTACTTAGGGCCAATTACCGAATAAGAAATACAGGGTGCCATTTACAAAAGTCATACCGATGTGCATATCTTTGTAAAAAACAAAGCTACAACGAATGTAATCACGCTGATTGATGTCATCCTGACGGCTAAACAACATTTGCGTGAAAAATTTTGTGATTTGAATCTGCACAAACAGTTATTTAGGGTTGTCACGATAAATAGGACACCCTTTATATAAACCCACAACCAACCACCATCGTCCTCAGTCCGCTATTATCCGCCTTGTGCGTTGCATCGTCTCTGTGTGTACTTGTTGTTTTCTCTCCGCAAGATGCAGCAACGCTTCAGAGTGTAGCGGCAAGCGGCCTAGAGTTCTGGATACAGGATTACCACGTGAGCAAATAATTTCTATTTTGAGTGTAAATTTTCATGTGTATGTTAAATTCGCCTTATTAATTCCACCTTCTTGTTATACGTAGTACAACTCCAGGATTTTGTCTTGGAGTGTGAGGAGAGACACGAGTGGGCTGGACCGCTCCAGATTCTCGAAGTCCAGCCTCATGTGTTGGGTTCACAGCCAGAATTGCCATGTGAGTATAATTTTCATTGTAATTTGTTCTTGTATATTAGAGATTCATAATTTTCTTGTTTCATATTTGTTTGTTTTTTTCCTCTAGCTCACCTGATGAAAATGCAAACTGAGCTGGAGGCAGAGCTGGGGGCTGTAAAGAACTATCCACTGCAGCAGCAGCAACGCTACGTGGAACAGCCACCAGCTGTGGATAACCAACAACATCATTCACGTAAGTATAGAAAAAGTATCCTATTGTGATCTTTCTGTATAACTCGATATTCAAAATTAAAAAAATTGTCTCGTCCTGTTACAGGAACAGCTCTAGAGGATTTCGATTTGTTGGACAGGCAGCTGGAGGCTTTCCATGAGCAGATGCAGGAACAGCCTCCAGCAAATAATGAGATAGATGCCCGTGCCGCATACTTGAAAGTTTAAAAAAAAGATTACGTTTGTACGTGCCTCTAGTAGTAGCGGTAGTTGTAGTTGTAGTAGTAGTATCGGAAGTTTTTTTCTGTAACAAATCGGTTTATATACCTTGTTCGTTGTTGTTGTTGTAGGCGAGACAGACCATTTCCCAGGTTCTGTCGACGACGATGACATACCTGAACGGGTCAGACAAAGGCGCTCTCATCTGGCCGTATTAGATGATGATGACTTTTTTGAGATTGTTGTGGAGTCGCCCGATGAAGTGTTAGTGCCCTGGTGCCAGAGCGAAAACCTGTTTATAACCTTGTGGTCGTCAGAATTCTTTCCTTCATCGCGCCAACAGTGGTAAGCAATGTACTTAACTATTAGTTATTTTGTCTCTTCCTCCACAGTGGTTGCGTCTCAGCAGCCTCAGCACAGTGTGGCGCGCATACCGGTGGCGGCTAAACCTTCTTCCTCACCAAAGCGGCGCCCGGTAAAGCCGTCGGCACACGGACCGTGCTGTCGAACGTCAACATTGAGCGTTCTAAGTTCAACGTGCTGCTGAACGCTCAGAAACGATGCGGCTTGTGCATATGGTACGTGGGCCCCAACGTGGTACACGCGATCACAACGCACTCCGGCGGCAGTTGCTGGAAGTTTATAGTTCGTAAATCACACTGTTTACTAAACAGGCGCGCGTAAAATTCCCACGTTAGCTCTATTAAAACGCACATTTCCTCCATTGTGCAGGAAAAGTAAAGTACGATGCCCAATCAGTAAGGACACAGGCTTATAAAAGTTCCATTACAAACAGTGCGATACATATTTGCAATACTTCTTCACATAAGATAAACATTATTTCATCATTCCCACATTTCAGTAAAACTCTAAGGTCAGTCTTACTTGATCACTGTTCCTACCCAGTAGCAGAATCTTTGCAACATGTGAATTACGAAGCGTAAAAGAAAAAGGAGCAAAATAGCGTTCCACAAGTAGCGCAAGGTGTCCTGTAGATCAAGCCAATCGAACACCCACAGAAAGGTGAACTTATATTTACATAACATCAAAAATTATAGTATATACTTATATTAAACTAATAATAAAGTAACAGAACCTAATAAAAACGCATAAGTTAGGAAATAATTTATGTACTGGCGAGTCGCGACCCACCGCCCAAACATAAAAACTTCACAAGTCAGTGACGATACTCAGCACGCTAAACGAACATTTTGTGGTCAATTGCCATTCCTAGGATCTTACCAATCTTAGCACTTGCTGAAAGCTTTAATCGTAACTATGTTACTAACTGAAATTTAATTATAACAAATTGTACCACGAACAATGGGTTTTTGGTGGGTCTTCAGTGTGTCGCTGCCTTCAAATAGCATACTCTCATAATACGCAAGTTACAATAATTCTTTTCCCACGAATATGATGTTTCTCATTATTTTATTGCGACGGATCACACAGTTAACAACGGGTTTTCCAGTGATTCTCAATTTGCTGGTGCTCAGAAACGGCATATGTACGTGTAGGCTTGAAACGAATGCCAATATGGCGCCTCACAACTTTGTGCTGAAGGGAGATGGCGTGCATGTGACGTAGGTGGCGTTGTGCCATCTGATTGGTCAACCAACGCTCAGACTCACGCTCAGAATATCTGACATACCAAATATTGCTCTGCACGTTCGGAAAGACTCCCGAGCGCGCTATTCCACGCTATGACGTCAGAAACTCGGCTCGCTCAACGTTCGGATGCACGGTCCGTGTGCGGACGGCTTAAGGCACGCCTCGCCTATAAGGGTGCCGCTACTCGCTGCGCGGGAAGCCGCCGTCGCGACGCCCCGGCGCCGCCGCTCTGGCGTCCGTCGGCCGAGCAAAGAATCACCACACCCCCAGTTACCGGGTCGGGTCTACAGCAACATCGGGAACCATCGCCACAGCCTGGCTGTTCCCATCGCTGACCCCGTAGCACCGCAACATCCTCCGTCATCATCATATGAGCCTCGTCAGAATCGACGTAAACGCAGTAGAAACGAGGACCGATACAATATATTCTAAGTTTTTTCTGGAACCTGTACCAATTTTTAGCTCTTATGATATGTACGTTTTCCGTTCAAAATGTGTGGAACATCCCTAACACCCACGGCTTCATCTCAGAAACTAGTGTTGTTTATGTACTTCTCGAAATATTTCAGAAACACTAATTAGCAATTGTGCACGATCAGTAGCTCGTCCTGTGTATGGAGGATATTTATGGCAGAAGGAAAGACAAACACACATGATAATAACATAAACCGAAATTACCTAATTATAAACTCATTAGTTTATTTCAGAAGACTAACATACAGAGAAGAGACAACAACCGAGTCACCCCTTGAGAAATAGAAATAAGCGATCAATTAAAATGTCAACAGACACTGATGGCAAGGCAGGGAAAGAAAATTACAGTGCTCATAGAACTGTAAATGCAAAAATAACAAGCAGTTAATGGGATCTGAACACGAAAATCATCAAAACGCTGTAATAGCAGCCTATAAATATAAATATAATAGAGAAAGGTAGCAAGGGGCGAGGAAGGAGAAGGGGGAGGGAGAGAAGTAACAGCCTTGTTAACAAAGCAAGGCCCATCTGGCTCCAGATAGTAGCATGCAGTGAGGGCCCCTGTCTATGGTTACAGGTGGAACCCGACCAACTATCTCGAAGGCAGGAGAGGAAGTCTGATTTAACTCCCGATTGTGGAAAGCATGGAAGAGCCTAGTGGAGCGTACCACGAAAAAAAAAAGAAATCAAATTTCGGACTCACAATCCGATCTTGTCTTGAAATCACATTCCTCACTTCATATGTAATACAATAACAGTTGCAGTATGGAAAGTCCGCAAAATGAATGCACTACCCCATGAGAGAGAAATCCACCATTGTGTCACGAAATGGCGGATTCTAGGGAGTCTCAACAACTGCAATCAAAAGGTTGAATCTGAGCAACATTGGAACCCATCCAAAATAAAATTTGAAAAGACATTCTTTCTAAGTACTTTAAATGAAATTCTCTACTCAAGACTGGTAAACAATAAGAACTAGAAGTACTTTTAGAGAAAAACAAAATTAAGAGTGTAGCAGTTCAAGAAACAAGGTTCCTGGACGAAAATGTAGTAGATACTTGTAACAAAGGCAAACCGGCAATAAAAATTAACACTCAGATGCCATTACTGGGTACACCTTTGTACGTTCATAAAAGTATGACAGGAATTGAACTGAATTTAAATTCACCTCGAACAGAACATCTTTCTTATAAATTAAATGAAGAAACAAGATATACACAGTTGTTAATTCTCACGCACTAAAAAATGAAGGCAACAGGAAAAATCGTCAAAAAGCGTAGGAATTCTGGGATCTTTTAGAAACTGAAACATCTAAAATTCCATAGATGAACACCATATTACTATTACGCGACTTCAGTGCACGAACAGGCAGAGTAAAGAAGTTTAGAAATGTAGTAGGACAATACCCAGCTCATAGAATAACCAACGCAAATGGTATAAGGCTAATCACTTTGTGTCAAAAGTCTCACTTGAAACTAATGTCAGCTTTCTTTAGGAAACTCCCAAGAAAAGATACAACGTGGATATCTTCCAACGCAACGTTAGGAGAATTTCAGTTAGATCATGTGGCTATTTCACAAAAATTTACAATGGAAATTATGAATGTGAAAGTAGTGAAGAATCGTTAACTTGATTTTGATCATTACCTCTCTAAAATTAACATCAAACGCCTACCTAAAACAGAACAAATAAAGTCTCAAATAAAATGGAGTACAGACAGACTTACTATAACAAAAGAATCAATTAAAAACAATCAAGACAAAATTAAAGTGTCTGAACATGGCAACTGGTAAGAAAGGTCCAAAGCAGTTAATAAAGATGCACAGAAAGAATTAAGTTCAATAAAAAAAATAAAAGAAAAATATCGTGGAACGAAATATGCAAAGAAGCCACACTGGAGAGGCTACACAATTGGAAAAATGGAAATGCTCGAAGAAAATTGAAGATTTGATCAATTTAAACAACAAAGAAAGGAAAACAGCCAGATTAATAAAAAATACCAAATAAGCCTTTGAAAAAGAGAACTTTTGGAAATAGACAAAAACTCTCTAAAAATGAAACTTGTGACTTTTATCAAACTTTTAGGAACAAATTGAAGGGGTAAAAAACTCCAAATATCTCTTTCAAATATGAAAACGGCAGGATTGGGTTAAGCAATACCGAAAATAGCAAAATACTAACACAATATATTTACCAGCTTCTGAACTGTTCTGAACCTAGTCGTAAAATAGAAGTCTCAGACACCAATGAAAATTTGGAAAAAAATTTAGCACCAACTATAGAAGAAATGGAAGAAGTAATTAAAACCCTTAAAAACAACAAAGCTAATGGAGAAGATTCTATTACAGATGAACTTTTGATGTGCGCCTTGCTAAATATAGGAAATTAGGTAAATTTACTCTTTTATGAAAGCTGGGAAAGTTGCCTTGATACATCCAATCCACAAAAAAGGTAAAAATAGGATTAAACAACTACAGAGGAATAAGTCTTTACTGCCAGCAGCATAAAAAGTATTTTCCAAGATTTTTTAAGTAGAATAAAAACAACACTAGACAGTCATTTAGGTGAATATCAAGGTGGTTAGAGTAAGCGAAGTGAGCAATTCGCCATAGGGCATTGTATTTATATTTGCTGATTTTAAAAAGGCTTTTGATTATGTTGACAGAGAAACTATAGATTAAATAATATTAGAATTTGGCCATAATTCTAAAGTGGCAAACCTAATATGTGAGATACTTACAGATACAGTCTGTAGAGTAAAATTTATGCAAATAATTTCGGATCCTTCCAAAATAAAAACGGGTGCATTACATTGTGATGGCTTATCCCCAATTCTTTTTAATGGTGTTTTAGAGAAAAATAGTGAGAATTTGGAACGATAAAATTATTGTACTCAAAGTTTCTCTGATAATGTTAGAAAGAGGAATCAAAAAGATCGAAATAAACTGAATTAACAAACGGTAAGAATTGTCGAAATTTCCTGAAAAAACGAAATAGAGAGGGCCAAATAGAGAAGGTAAAAAATTTAAATATGAAGAGGAGATAATCCAAGAAAATGCTTCGGAAATATCTGCAATAGAGGAAAGATTGCATAAAGTGGGGAGAGCATATGGTAGCACCAGAGACCTGTACAGTAAGAACTGCCTATCGAAAATGCAAATAGAGGTATTACAGCACAGTAGCGAAGGCAGAATATCTATATGCAAGCAAATGCCTGGCATTAAACTATAATTTAGATTAATTAGAAGTGCTAGAAAGGCGAATTATTAGGAAAAAATTAGGACCACAAAACACAGCATAAGATTGTAAATTACGAAGTAATGCTGAAATATACTAAAATATAGAACATTTTTCAAACGCAATGAGAAAAGAAAACTGATGTTTTCAGATATTTATTTCGAATGCGAGACAGTAGATTACCAATAAGATTTTCACATGTTTCTGGGGTAAGAAGTCCAGAAAAAACTGTGTCAACGAAGAAAAAAGGAATTAAGAAAGAAAAAATGTAGACTAAAGAACATAAACAACAGAGAAGCCTTTCAGAAAAATGTATTGAACATGGGAGGATTCCAAGGCAGGGTAACTGAAAAGACTGCTTCTAAATGGTCTGAAGACAGACAGAAGAAACATAGTGAGCAGATGAAAGCATTCTGGAAGAGAAGCAAATAATGGAGAACTGAAATTGGAACATGGTCCTCAGATGGCCTATTCGCAGAAAAAAAGAGAGAGAGAAAGGTACAAATAAAAATACCTATCCTCAGGCATATATATACGTTGCAATTTCAGTTCTTCATTCTTTGTTCTTTTCTTTTCTTCCAGTACGCTTTCATATGCTCACTATGTTTCTTCTTTCGATCAGGGCCTTTAGTCATACTATTTCTTTTTTATTTAGCGTATGGCATAGTCCATCATATGGATCAATCACATGTAAATGGTCTACAATACAAACATTAAGTATGTATATAAAACATACATGTCATATTAAAAAAAAATAATGGGCCTAAACCGGAGTGGCCGAGCGGTTAAATGCGCTACAGTCTGGAACCGCACGACCGCTACGGTCGCAGGTTCGAATCCTGCCTCGGGCATGGATGTGTGTGATGCCCTTAGGTTAGTTAGGTTTAAGTAGTTCTAAGTTCTAGGGGACTTATGACCACAGCAGTTGAGTCCCATAGTGCTCAGAGCCATTTGAACCATTTAATGGGCCTAAAGATACGTAAAATATATAAACTCACATAATACAGGGGAACTTAACAAATGCCGAATGTTCATCATGGGATCGTTTAGTCGACGCGAGAGCAGTGGCAGACGCTACAAAAGAAGCGTTGTGCATCACGGAGAAGTTTACTATTGGAGTTTCGGGACAGTACTTTTCGGAAAGAGTCGGACAACATATTACTGCCTGCCACGTACATCTCGCGAAATGATCACTACGAGAAGATTCGAGAAATTGCAGCTAATACAGAGGTTTATCGAAAATCGTTCTTCCCACGTGATATTCACGATACCGGAAGTACCCTCCACCACACACCGTGGCCTGCGGGATTTTGACGTAGATGATTTAGCTGTAGATATCCTGTCATTCAGTTTACCATGAACACAAACCAAGATGTTTCACCATCTTCGGTTGTCAAGTGTTACCCTTTGTTCTTGATTTGTAAGACATGCCTGTCTTCACGATGATAGCAGCCGATTCCCAGTACACCACACTTGTGTTTCTGAGTTTGACGAACACACTGGCACCCAACCGATTCTCGACTGTTCTCATAAATCAATAGGTCTTAAGTCCATACACATGTCTTCGACTATTTGGAATACTGTGGGAATATATCACTCAATGTTCCCGCAATTCGGTAGCTGTCTGGGATCGAATCAATAACGAGTAATTTTGGCTTGGTATGGCACTTATGGAAAAGCTTATGAACTCTCTTCCACGGTAAACTGAAGCCATTATCGAGGATAGTGATGGTGTAGAAGGGTAACAGTTTCACGCCTATTAGAGTTAAGAAAGTATTAAAGCGATCTGATAATCCCTACAGTAAAAATATAGACGAAAATGACGACCGTAACCGAAACTATTCGTTCTTTGTCCACACTGACGCGGCTTAGCCAACGTGAAGAATTTTTGTGCTACTAAAATTTCAATAAGTAGTAGTGTCCACAGTCTTTTATAATGAAATCAGGTGACCCTATGTCAATTGGAACGAGAAAAGTGAGGTGTTATGCTACGTACCAACTTACCCAAGGGAGCGATTGATTGATGCCACTGGGGCAATATGTTATTAATAAGTTAATCACAACATCCAGATGCACGGTAACAATCCACATTTATTAAATGCTACGATTAAATACGCATACATACGTACAGCGGTATGCTCCCAACGACAACACATTGACTCCTGGCATCCGACTCAACTGCCACTGATTTCGATAAATGAGTGAATGCCATGCTAATGGACCCATGTTCGATTCCTGACTGGGTCGGAGATTTTTCTCCGTTCAGTGACTGGTTGTTGCTTTATTTTCATCATCATCTCATCCACATCGACGCGAAAGTCGTCGAAGTGGCGTCAGCTAAAAAGACTTACACCAGGCGACCGGTCTTCCCGACGGGAGGCCCTAGCCACTCGACGTTTCATTCATTGTTAACCTGTAGATTGAAATGAAGGTGTAAACTATTCAAAAGTGTGCTTGATTAACTGACTTCGGAAGGTGGTTGCTCCGGAAACGTCATAAACGAATTTAAAATATGCAATACAAGATTTACTTCTTACAAGATCACTTGGAGGGGTGTAATCCTGTGAGATTATTCGAAAGGCTCTATCTAAATTGGAGAGAATCGTTGATTACGAAAGGGACAGTCAATTGAAAACGACACAGATTGTAAAAAGTAAGATGTTGTGGTCCTCAGTCCTAAGACTGGTTTGATGTAGCTCTCCATGCTACTCTATACTGTGAAAGCTTCTTCATCTCCCAGTACCTACTGCAACCTACATCCTTATGAATCTGCTAAGTGTATTCTTCTCTTGGTCTCCCTCTACGATTTTTACCCTCCACTCTGCCCTCCAATACTAAATTGGTAATCCCTTGATGCCTTAGAACATGTCCTACCAACCGATCCATTCTTCTAGTTGAGTTGTGCCACAAATTTCTCTTCTCTCCATTTCTGTTCAGTACCTCCTCATTAGTAATGTGATCTACCCATCTAATCCTCAGCATTCTTCTGTAATACCACATTTCGAAAGCTTCTATTCTCTTCTTGCCCAAACTATTTATCGTCCATGTTTCACATCTATAATGGCTACACTCCACACAAATACTTTCAGAAACGACTTCCTGACACTTAAATCTGTACTCGATGTCATCAAATTTCTCTTCTTCGGAAACGCTTTCCTTGCCATTGCCAGTCTACATTTTATATCCTCTCTACTTCAACCATCATCAGTTATTTTGCTCCCCAAATAGCAAAACTCATCTGCTACTTTAAGTGTCTCATTTCCTAATCTAATTCCCTCAGCATCACCCGACTTAATTCGACTACATACCATTATCCTCATTTTGGTTTTGTTGATGTTCATCTTATATCCTCCTTTCAAGACACTGTCCATTCCGTTCAACTGCTCTTCCAAGTCCTTTGCTATCTGTGACAGAATTACAATGTCATCGGCAAACCTCAGAGTTTTTATTTCTTCTCCATGGATTTTAATACCTACTCCGAATTATTCTTTCGTTTTCTTTACTGCTAGCTCAATATACAGATTGAATAACATCTGAGTAAGTAAGACGTTTATTATTTCAAAAGCAGTCGCCTTATCTATTAATGTATTTGTCGCACTGTGAGACAAGCCTGACAATAAAAGAGTGGAGAAATGTTTGCGGTTGTCTACGCAACAATTGTGCCCAGGCGTGCACCTCTTCGTCCGAAGCAAATCGACGTTCAGGAAAGTCTTTCTTCAGTGCTCCAAAAATAGGGAAACCGCATGAGGATAAACTGGGACTGCATGGAGTGTGTGAGCAACTCCACATATTGCCAAGGGTGTTTCGAGTAGGCTGCAAAGATTCACTGGAAAGCCATTACATATCGTCCATACAGCCCCGATCTCTCTCCATGCGATTTTCATATTTTTGGAGTCCTGAAGAAAGACATCCGTGGTCGTCGATTTGCTTCGAATGAAGAAGTGTAAGATTGCGTACGATCGCGTTTCCGGAGGCAACTACATTCTTCTTGAAAGCATTGTCTGGGATGTCTCATACTGGGGTAAATGTGTTAACAGTTACGGCGATTACTTTTGAAATAATAAACACCTTACTTACTTTTTCGCCAACTGTCACTTGACTGCCCCTTATATAACGAGAGGGTCTGTTGATGCCCTGGCATGGTTGCTGCCGGCCTAAGAAGAAGAACTTAATGCCGTGTTCCGTCGTGGCTTCGGAATGCGGATTTAGCTCTCAAGTCTTATCAAGCTACAACGAGATTAGAGAGCATCAATACACTTAACAGAAGCGGAGGATGAAGAGATTGCTGAATGCTCTTATAATCATGAATTGCCTGAAGAAGTTCTGCAGCTGAAGTAGGTCAGATAAGAACGTGTGGTGACTTGTTTATCTTCATACAGTCGTAAGCACTAACGCATTAGAGTTTTTGTAGCATTATAACAAAACATGCAGCGCACGTACATTTTATATTACACGAGTTTACACAGCTGCCTCTGACAATGTCACCTGTCTTGCGTGTTCGGCTGACAGCGTTACGCCTTGCGTGTAAAGTTCATGGACAATGACACCATTTATCTTCGGAATTCTTGACAGAAATTCGTTGTCCGTGCTGTCACACATTAGCTAAAAGCTTGCGGGTAAGAGTTTTCACATATTCCGGGTAATTATGAAGTCAATGAGACATTTAAAAAACGGTACAGATATATCGCCAAGAACAATGCAATGAATTAATATTAGATGTATAGTAAGCCAAAACGTTGCCATATCCAAATAATTTTCATTAAGATGTTATTTGCTGATGCTATAAGCTAATTTCGTCTCTATGCTCATTATCAAGCTATCTGAAAACATATGGAGTTGTTAGTGGATTTATCTATGCCTGTTTGTAACTGATAACAGCTGTGTGTATATCTATCTGGAGTTGGCCTTGCACATACCAATCAGTTTTAGGAACATCTTTCAAACACGTCACGTAGGCAAAAACCTTACTAAATGGTAACTTACAAGCCCTTGCACAGTCGTTTTAGCAGAATACCTTGTACTTTTCCGCACTCATGAATACACAGTCCTTACCTTTGATCACTGTCGCACATCTCATCGATGAGTGAGCTTATAAAATTATTCACAACACTGTTAAAATTGTTTACAATACTGTGAAATAATAAAATGATTTACGTTTATTATTGCTGTTAAAATAAGTGTCGTTCTGGCAATAATTCCACTTCTCTGCAGCGATACGGTACTGCTCTGCAGCCACCAACAAGATTTCATTGCGATAAAATCACACCTATTAATTAACTCCCATAAAGTGCTTATATTCATAAAGTGGCAAACACTTTATGAATATAAGCACTTTATAGGAGGAAGCATACAAGCTATTTTCAGCGACGCCCTATAAAACTAAAGCCAATTCAAAAGGTGCAATAAGACAACGTAGCATCATTGCAGCAATAACAGAAGTTTAGTTATGCCTATAATAATTAGAAGTATTGTCAAAGTCCATCATGTAAGAAGGTTAATAAGAGTTAACGACGACTGCAGCTCCCCCTGGAGATGACTTTCTCTCTGAAAAATGACTCGTCTTAGCATGCTGTTGGTTGATGCTTGTTTCCCCTGATTTGCAACACTTCTGTATATGTATGAGTGTCGAGAGGCATACGGTATACTGCTAAACAAATATGTAGCGTCTAGTAAGGTATCTATCTGTTGGAAAGATTTTGGTCTGCGTGACATTGAGAAAGCTGTTCTTTTTAGCTGATAGGTATGTGCAACATTATATCTCTTAACATTTAAAATTTGCCTCAGGCAATCATCGTAGGTCGTACCACTCGCTCCTTCCGGCTCCTGGATTTCTCCCTTACAGTCTGCGCCCTTCCTATCCGCCTCACCCTCACCCTCAACTACCCTGGCCTCACCATTGACCGTCACCTCACCTGGATCCCTCATCTCTGCTCCATCCAATCTCAAGCCCACAACCACCTCAAACTCCTCTCTGGCCGGACATGAGGGTTGCACCCCTCTACCATCCTCCACACCTACAAATCCTTGATTCGTCCCATCCTCTGTTATGCCAGTCCCACTTGTGTATCTGCCCCCCCCCCCCCCAAATTCTATAAGTCCCTCCACATCCTTGAGCATCATGCACTCCGCCTCGCCCTCTGTACACACCTCCCGTCCCCCACGCAGATCCTCTATGACCTCATTCCTTTCCACCATCTGCCCCTGTTCCTCGAACATATCCGCATAATCTACACCTCCCACCGCCTTGATCCCCCTCACCCCCTGGTTGTTCCTCTTCTCTGCCATCCCCACCCCTGCCACGTCTTCACTGCTGTGTCCCTCCTACCCTCCATCTCTGCACCCTTCATCTCCTTTCCACCCAAGGTGGCTTCCACCAGCTCCCCCTCCAGGATGATGCCCTCTCTCCCTCCATTTATCCCTCCTATCAACTCTGATCCTCACTCCCCCTCCTTTCCTCCATCCTTTTCCTGGGCTTCCTCTCCCCCCTTCCATCCTCTTTTTCTTTCCCCACCTACCCTCTCTCTGCCCCCTTCTCTCCCCTCAGTCCTTTTGCATTTCCCTCCTCTGCCTTTTCCCATTCCCTCTCGCATCTGCCCTGCCCCTCCCCCCCTTATGAGTCCTCTCCTTCCTTTGGTTCCCTCCTTCCGTTTTTCCTCTCCTGCCTCCTTGTCACCCCCTCCCCATCTGCCCAGGTCCCCCTCCCCGCATCTGCCCTTGGCTATGGTGTGTTATCTTTGTGCCGAAATTTTAATGCAGTGTTTACAGTGAGTGTTCAGTGTTGTGCGTCTTCTCCGAAGTGTTGCGAACGGACAACATACTGTCGCTGGGTGTGATTTTTATATCTCTTGCAAACAGAAACCAGACTGTCGCCATGTTTAGTTGTCTGTCTACTATGTTCCCTGTCTGCTTCCTCTGTATTTTATTAGCGTTGCCAACCCCTTTGCCTTATGTTTTAACTTTCCACAATTTTCCACCGTTTTACAATTTCAGTCACCGTTTTATCGCCTGATTTTACTGTTTCTTATCTTCTTTCTTACATTTTAAAAAGTCTGAAGACTGCAGAGCAGCGTAATAAGCTGCTGCCAGCCCGCCCCCTTCAGGGGGAATCGAAATACAATAAAGGCAACCAAAAAAATGTGCCTGTGTATCCCCCCCCCCCACCTCCTCAACTGAGCCACCCTTTTCCTCTCCCCTCGTTCTCCCAGAGCCTATGAGTCCCTGCACTCCATCCTCAGCTGTTTTCTTCTTCCATCCCTTCCCTTCCCAGCCCTCCTTTGGCACGCCCCCCACATCATCTCCCTTGCTCTCCCCTCCTTCTCACCTCCTTTGCCCTCCTCTCTTGTCCTCCTCCCACCCCCCCACCTTAAGATCCTCCAAGGTTTTTCTCCATTATCAAGTGTGCTGGGTTAGTGTTGTGTTCAGTGCCGTTATGAAGTGTCATCTAGTGATGTGGCTTTAACTACACTCCTGGAAATGGAAAACAGAACATACTGACACCGGTGTGTCAGACCCACCATACTTGCTCCGGACACTGCGAGAGGGCTGTACAAGCAATGATCACACGCACGGCACAGCGGACACACCAGGAACCGCGGTGTTGGCCGTCGAATGGCGCTAGCTGCGCAGCATTTGTGCACCGCCGCCGTCAGTGTCAGCCAGTTTGCCGTGGCATACGGAGCTCCATCGCAGTCTTTAACACTGGTAGCATGCCGCGACAGCGTGGACGTGAACCGTATGTGCAGTTGACGGACTTTGAGCGAGGGCGTATAGTGGGCATGCGGGAGGCCGGGTGGACGTACCGCCGAATTGCTCAACACGTGGGGCGTGAGGTCTCCACAGTACATCGATGTTGTCGCCAGTGGTCGGCGGAAGGTGCACGTGCCCGTCGACCTGGGACCGGACCGCAGCGACGCACGGATGCACGCTAAGACCGTAGGATCCTACACAGTGCCGTAGGGGACCGCACCGCCACTTCCCAGCAAATTAGGGACACTGTTGCTCCTGGGGTATCGGCGAGGACCATTCGCAACCGTCTCCATGAAGCTGGGCTACGGCCCCGCACGCCGTTAGGCCGTCTTCCGCTCACGCCCCAACATCGTGCAGCCCGCCTCCAGTGGTGTCGCGACAGGCGTGAATGGAGGGACGAATGGAGACGTGTCGTCTTCATCGATGAGAGTCGCTTCTGCCTTGGTGCCAATGATGGTTGTATGCGTGTTTGGCGCCGTGCACGTGAGCGCCACAATCAGGTCTGCATACGACCGAGGCACACAGGGCCAACACCCGGCATCATGGTGTGGGGAGCGATCTCCTACACTGGCCGTACACCACTGGTGATCGTCGAGGGGACACTGAATAGTGCACGGTACATCCAAACCGTCATCGAACCCATCGTTCTACCATTCCTAGACCGGCAAGGGAACTTGCTGTTCCAACAGGACAATGCACGTCCGCATGTATCCCGTGCCACCCATCGTGCTCTAGAAGGTGTAAGTCAACTACCCTGGCCAGCAAGATCTCCGGATCTGTCCCCCATTGAGCATGTTTGGGACTGGATGAAGCGTCGTCTCACGCTGTCTGCACGTCCAGCACGAACGCTGGTCCAACTGAGGCGCCAGGTGGAAATGGCATGGCAAGCCGTTCCACAGGACTACATCCAGCATCTCTACGATCGTCTCCTTGGGAGAATAGCAGCCTGCATTGCTGCGAAAGGTGGATATACACTGTACTAGTGCCGACATTGTGCATGCTCTGTTGCATGTGTCTATGTGCCTGTGGTTCTGTCAGTGTGATCATGTGATGTATCTGACCCCAGGAATGTGTCAATAAAGTTTCCCCTTCCTGGGACAATGAATTCACGGTGTTCTTATTTCAATTTCCAGGAGTGTATGTGCTCGACCTGTCCACAGTCCATGATTGTTCATGTGCCTTTTATACTGCAGCCGACTTTTAACTTGTTTTTGCCTCCAGCGTTTTTTAAGTGTGCTTCAAATTCACAGCTGTGTTCTTTTAACTTTATGTCGACTTTTTAACTGTCCCCTAGTGCATGTCCCCGTATTAGCATGTATTTTAACTCCCATCATCGGCATTTACAGTGTGTTTTATGTCCCCCTTTTTATCCCCATTTTATGTATGAGTTCGCCTTTCTGTATTTTCTTTTGTAAAGCCCTTTGACTGAAGAGCGGTGGTCTGTGCCGCTGCCAGCCCTTCCTTGCACGTGTGGGGCAGGGGAATGAAATTACAATAAAGAAAAAAAGAAATGTGCCTGTGTCAGAATGTGTCTGTCCCGTATACCATAAACAGAGCAAATACTTCAAACTAACTTAACACATTACTTACGAAAACTACACTAAGATTTGCATAACGCATTGCACACACCCTCAGAGCAAAAATCCACTCCAGAAAAGTGAAACTACAAATGCGTACATTCCCATGGATATTAAAATTAATTTTTAACGACTGCAAAAAGTTCTTTATAGGCCAAATGGGCACAAATTTCAAAACCAGATACGAAGAACATACTAGAAACAGTAACACAAACCGATTCACAGTCTTCAACCGCATGCAAACAGAAAACCATACGTTTGCAGATAGCTTGATAACGGCTATGGAGCCAAAATAAACTTATAGCACCAGAAAAGTACGTCTTAATAATGTCTGTGAACATAGTAGCGTTCTGGCTTACACTACACGTATAATGTCCTCACAAGATGTATATAATGCTGCAGTTCCAAATAAATTCGGAGTAAATTTTACAGTATTCATATTAGAGTATGTGTAAGATTAACTCTAGAAACCTCATTAAAATGTGCGTAAATGTTGTGTGTTTCCACCTTTGGTCGTGCAGCCCACATCTAATCGGTAGTCCACTTCTGTCCATACCCGACGCATCATTTCAGGAGTGACAGTGAGAACAGCTGCTGCGATGTGGTGTCGCAAGTCTTGCAGATTCTGTGGTCGAGGTGGAACATAAACGCTATGCATGATGTGACCCCACACGAAAAAAAAGAAAGCAAGGTGTTAGGTCCAGAGATAGTGATGGCCACTCCAGTAGAGCCAGATCAGTGGCCTATCCAGCGATGTGTCAATGTCTGTTTCTAGTAAGTGCGTAATCATTGTTAAAATGTGGAGTGATGCCATCTTATTGAAAGATGAAATCCCAATCATTAATTTTAAGTTGTGGCGTGAGCCACAACTGCAGTGTACAAAAATGGGTTTAACAATCTTCCACATTATTACACCACAGTTTAGTCCACACCGTATCGTCATGTTGTAATGTTCCTTCGTACATCTCGATCATCCTTTAAGTGAGTGTATTTTACTCCGTCTTTAAGTAAGACTCACTCCGCGAGAACAGTGGAAATCTTTTGGAATAACACAGAGCACTGGAAGACAATTACATTATGATGAACTGTACACTACAATCTCTCCTCTCCTTGATGTCAGATTTCCGATGAAGAAAAAATTTTACGTTATTGTGCTGCGAACCAGTTAGTGCAGGAGCGAACTCTGTCACACTGGCGGGTGCATAACAAAACACAGAGACTCGCATGGACTTCCTATGCTTGGAGTCCCGAAACATAGTAATAGGCCTAAGAGTGATTTGGAAAGTACATGAAGACTTACAGCCTCAGTCTGAGCACATCACACTTGCGCTCTACCTCTACATCTATGAGACATATTCCAAAACTAAAGTCCATCTGGTCATAAATAATAAGCTCATGAGAAAAGGTTTTTATTGACAGAAATAGGTTACTAAATATATATTTTATTTTTACATATAACCACAGGTCACTTCTATACTCTTCCTGTAATATTGCACTGGCTTCTTTAGCCTCTATGCATAGAAGTCTGCAGCCTGGAACTGAACCAGTTTGTAACGCCACTCTTGAGTTCGTAACTTTGAAATTGTTGTCCAACCATCCACTGTTTCAAGCATAGAAAGAAGAAGTAGTCGTTTGGTGCAAGGTGGGGACTGTACCGTGGGTGATCAAAAAGTTCCCAACGAAACTTTGAATCTTCGCCTCGGTTTGGCAGCTGTCTGAGGGCGTGCATTGTCGTGAAGGAGGATTACGCGAGACGACAGTTTCCCCGCTGAGTCATTTTGGATCGCTCGTTTCACCTATGATTATTAGCCCACGGTCCTTGAAATCGATCAAAAGAACGCCCTTTTCTTCCCAACAAACGGTAGCAATCATTTTTTTAAATTCTAAAGTGGAAACTCTTTAAACATTTGGTTTGGGTAAATTTGAATGATGCTACTGCACTGACTGTTGTTTCGATTCTGCGATGGTCTACAATATATACGTCTCGTCGGCAATAAAATTCTGGGAAAACAAATCACCTGCATCTTGTCTAATGCACTCCGAAATCTGTAGTGTACTATGCATTATCTGCTCTTTCTGTAATCCACAACTGTCTCAGCCATTGCGATCTGCTCTCACCGACTGGCAAATGACTACTGAACCAAACTAACATTGCAGTAGTTTCCTAAATAGTCGGTACACAGAGCCGTATACGTGAAACTTCATTCAGCCCTACCATCAGTTAAATACTGGTCACCGGACACGACCTTAGTTTTGGAATACTCTTCTTACATCTACGTCTACGTACATACTCTGCAAATGACTGTGAACTAGGTGGCAAAGGATACATCCAATTGTACCAGTTACGACGGCTTTTTCCGTTCCATTCATGTATGGACCGCTGGATGAATGATTGTTAAAATGGCTCTGTGCTTGCAGTAATTAATCTACTCTTGACTTAATGATCCCTATGAGAGTGATATGTAGGGGATTGTACTATGTTCTTAGAGTCACTGTTCAAAGCCGGCTCTTTAAATTTTGTAAGTAAGCTTTCTCGGAATAGTCTGCGTCTGTGTTCAAGTGTCTGCCAGTTCAGTTTCTACATCTTCTCTGTGTCACTCTCCCACGGGTCAAACGAACATGTGGCTATTTCCTCTGCCCTTCTCTGTATACGTTTAGTGACTACTGTTAGCCTACTTAGCACGGGTACCACCCACTTAAGCAATATTCTAGAAAGAATCGAACTAATAAATTGTAAACAATCTCCTTTGTAGACTAACTGCGATTACCTAGCATTTTACCAACGTACTGAAAGCTGCCACGCGATTTACCTACAACTGGGCCTCTGTGATCTTCCGCTGGCCGCGGTGGCCAAGCGGTTCTAGGCGCATCTGTCCGGAACCGCGCGACTGCTACGGTCGCAGGTTCGAATCCTGCCTCGGGCATGGATGTGTGCGATGTCCTTAGGTTAGTTAGGTTTAAGTAGTTCTAAGTTCTACGGGACTGATGATCTCAAATGTTAAGTCCCATAGTGCTCAGAGCCATTTGAACCATTTTTTTGTGATCTTCCATTTCACACTCCTACAAATATTTGAGTGCGTTGACTGATTACAACTGTAGCTCTTTTGTACTGTAGTCATAGGATACTATATTTTTCGTTTTGTGAAGTTCGCTGTTTTAAATTTTTTAACACTTAAAGCAAGTTACCAATAATTGCACCACTCTGGAATTCTTGTCGGCCGGCCCGTGTGGCCAAGTGGTTCGAATCCTGCCTCGGGCATGGATGTGTGTGATGTCCTTAGGTTAGACAGGTTTAAGTGGTTCTAAGTTCTAGGGTACTGTGAAGAGCTAGGCACCAAAATAACCGACCTCCACTTAAAGAAATGGATATCCTCCGACTGACGCGCAAAGAAAATGAAAAGGTATCTGCTTTGTGCTTTAACTACGTGCAAAATCGTCCTCTACCTTATTTGCCAGCACAAGAGGTCTCTTATTACCGTCAGATTTGGCTAAACGAATTTTGAACACACCATTTCAGAAATGGAAAGGCCATTTCTTGCTCATTAATGGAAGAACAAGGTCACAAAGGCGCGGTGAAATTTGCTCTTTTTAGATTGATTGTATTAGAGAAGTTATCCCCAATGGAGTAGAACAGCTTAATCTCTTCTCTGACGATTGTCAGGGGCAAAACCGTAAAAATACCGTGATACGGTTCTCAATTGCCATAGTCACGAAGGAAGGTTTTCAAAAATAACACAGTATTTTCCTCAACGCGGCCACTCTTTCAATGATTGCGACGAAGATTTTGCTTTGGTGAGGTGGAAAATTCGACTTCAGGACGACTTTATTCTCCTCAGCAGTATAAAGATCCAATCGATAGGTTATGAAATTCGAGTAATTTCAATGTAAAGCATGTCGACTCGTCAAGGTATGGCAGCAAATTGAAACTTAGTGACCAACCTTCTTCAAAAAGAAAGTCCTTTCAGCTGAATGTTTTGGCCCAGCGACACCTAACAAAGATAAAACCACATTTCGCTGTGAATACGTATTACAAACTTCAGTTTACAAGTCAAGAACCATGAGTTGTGATTGTGGAACTCTTTATAGATGGCCTTGTAGGGGAGTGATTTCACTTACTGAAGTAACGACAAATTGTCCCATTAATATTTATTCCAGATCCATGTAATAACCCAGTTCATGATGGGAAGATTCCTATAGACGTCAAGAAAATCAAAGTTTTATAAAAGTTGTACCAAGAAGTACCGGATACATACAAGAAATTTTACGATGAGATCTACCTTTGGCCTATCACGAAGAACGATGAAGCTCCTGAAGAATTTTTGAACCAGTTCGTTTTCTTGTGCAGACTTTCGAGAACCATCGTCCTGTTTTCAAGTTTTTTTCACTTTATTTGTATGAATGCGTAACATTCATTTGGGGAGTTTTTAAATCTTGTAAATGCACATAATAAACGAAGAAACTTGTTTCTTTAACCGAAAAAAACTAATTTCCCAGTGCACCAGAACGGTTTAAGACTGTCCAAAATAAATTTAATTTTTTCCGTATTTCGCCACTTAAAACGTGACTGTATTCAATTCACTGGAGGCATGAATTGAAAAACACCTTCGGTCACAACTTTTCGTGTTTATTCAGTACACGATGCATTTAGAACCCTGTGGGTCCATCATCAGGTGTAATTTGTTTTAATACATGCATTATTTTTTCTCTTGAATGAGGTGAAATGCATATTCCTGTCACGAAAAGGTTTGATGTTAGGTTACGAATATCGTCAGTCAAACGCGGAAAACATGTACTTAATAGTGGAAAAAATGAACAGTCTAAATTTACCAAATAATCCAGGAAAACCTTTTTTTACGTTGTAGCACCAGCATAATTCTTTTCTCCATCGTTTTCGTACATATGACTTCGTTCAACATACACATTCGTATACACATGTTTGTAAACACTTCACAGATTATTTTTTTTTTTTGTACGTGATGTGGTCAAAGATGAAATTTCATAGTGCTAAAGATATAATTATTAAACAATTGACGTCTGTAGGAAACAATTGACATATTCAGGAAATCTCGCGCCTGTATCCACAAAAGAACCACACAGCATTCTAAGCAAGACATTACATACAGTATCTACGGATAAGCACACATTTGTTCGCTTTTTGACCCCACTTCCGCTGAGCGAAGTTTCTGAGAAATGGGATTATGGCATTTGCCGTATTCTGCTCGTAAGTTGAGATTCGACCTGGAGGGAGCGTAAGAAACGGAGAAATAACGTCGTGTGTGAACGTAAGAGGGGAACATTGCCATGTTTGCATTTCCGTAGTGACCTTTCAGGTTTGCACCCGCCGCACCAAGGGCGATATAAATTTCTAATAGAAGTAAAAAATTTCGTGAAAGCCCCTCATTTCAGAGACCTTCACGTTCAAACACACCCACCCACCCACACCCACCCACCCACACACACACACACACACACACACACACACACACACACACACACAAGACTTCGTCAATATAGTGCCACCTCTGTTAGGTCGCTGAGGTAGGCACTGGTCGGAAACAAGATACTGGTTGCAAAGCGAAACGACTTGTGCCAATATGTTCTACTTTCGAATTCATAGCGTCGCATGACGCCGATAGCTTCTTCCTAAGCATATGCTTTCATTCAACCATAATTCACTTTTCTTTCCAATATTCATTAGTTAAAGACTTAGATTGTAGATTTTAGCCCCTATCACATTATTTAGAGAAGTCGGAAAGCCATATTAAAACAATGAATATTGTACTGAGTCCGAATGTTGGTGGTTATAACTCACGTTGTTTAATCTGATTCTGACATATTGGCATGTATTCCACCGACTTCTACAGTACAGTTACAAGCAAAAGTATAATAATTAGTACCGGCCGCAGTGGTCTAGCGGTTCTGGCGCTGCAGTCCGGAACCGCGGGACTGCTACGGTCGCAGTTTCGAATCCTGCCTCGGGCATGGGTGTGTGTGATGTCCTTAGGTTAGTTAGGTTTAAGTAGTTCTAAGTTCTAAGGGACTTATGACCTAAGATGTTGAGTCCCATAGTGCTCAGAGCCATTTGAACCATTTGAGTACCGGGTATCGAAGATGTTCTATTTTGTTTCAGTGTATTGAAGGACATACTAATACTAAATTTTCAATATTTCACAGCATTTATTCACAGTGATATGGTTGTGGAGTAGCATATTTTAATTATATAGGTTGTCAGTTACACCGAATGAAGCAAAGTATCCCGCAGGCATCCACCATCTCATGTTATTGCTATAACACACACGATCAAAAAACAGGAAGTATCTCCTAATGGCACATACGAATTAAAGCCAATCGTATGCAGTGAACATACTTGGTGCTACTCCATGTATGAGAGAGGAATAAAATATGAAAGACAATTATTACTGCCACTCCAACGTTAGTTTATTTTAGTTCGTATGAGTTTGTCAGCCCAATTCTTACACATTACCGACCACAAACAGGGCATCGAAGATATGAAAAAAAAATTATTACTGCAACACCAACGTTAATTTATTTTAGTTCGTATGAGTTTATCAACCCAATCCTTACACGTAACAGATCACAAGCAGGCATCGAAGATCGACTTAGCAATATGAATTGTGTGATTGATTTATTTTTATCGATAGAACAACACATACTTTCTTCTGAATTACGTATTGTTTCTGCAGATTTGCTTCCTCGAGAGTTTATGTGTCCGTATGCTGAACATTTAACAAGTATATTGCTGATATACGTTAACCAAATATACGAAAAATGTATCACGAATGCTGTAGCTAGTATCGTGCTGCCGCAGGAACTAGCCCTTTGCTGCGCAGAATGGTAGCAAAAGACAAAAAAAAACCAAAGGGATCACAGTTGTTGAGTGGGTTTGAGGTGGGCAGAAACAGTTTTCCGCCATCTTCATTGTGTGCCGACAGCACAGCCGCTCCATGCAGATCAGCTGGGTTTCGCGAAAGTGCATTACAGAGACGTTCTTGTTGAAAGGTGGTACTCATTTCTGGTAATGATTATGAAATGAGTTCTATGCAGACTTTTGTAGCTCATTTACTCAACGAGTAAAAGAGGGATGACATTCTGAACGTCTTGTTTCAGTGTATTGAAGGACATACTAATACTAAATTTTCAATATTTCACAGCATTTATTCACACTGATATGGTTGTGGAGTGGTAGGCAGCTTGTAACCACACTGTTAGATCGTGTAGGTTGGCAGCTGTTCCAACAATGACAACTTCACCTCCTATATTATGGTTCTCTCGCATATTTCGTCCGATTATGATTTTGACGTACACTGCATTTCCGACCAAGTCATATTGCGTCCCAAGAACTTCTTTTTGTTCTAACTATATCACGTTCTATCGATTTCTGCTAATTTAGATTCCAGTCTTGAATAGAATTACACATCTCAGTGTGTTTCTTCGTACGATGACTGCCATTACTGCAGTGAGCTGTACTTACAACTTTTTCCAAGCTCCTGCAAAGCTCACTGCTGCTCACGGCCTACAGGCAAACAAACTGCGCTGCCGCCGATCGCACTGGACGAGCGCCGAAAAAGGACAGCTATAGGTGTACGCCTCAAGGACTAATACAAAGTAACTAGTTTTTTTTGTTTGCATCATGAGTTTGCAAGAAATATTCGAGATGATGTCTATTTGTTTCTACACAAGCGCAGGCTCCTCGGAACACGTACTGTCGCACGATTTCAAAGACCGATGGACGGTGTTGTGCGATGGGCGTTCAGCAAGTAATGCAAAGAATTTTTTTCTCGGCCAATTTGGTTGAAAAATGCGGAATTTGTTGTGGGACATTGTGAGGCATGCCTGCTTCAGCCTCTATGGTTTCATGAAGATTTTATGGGTGGCGGCGTTTTACGTAGTCTTCAAAATGTCGTCTGTAACGGAGGTGCGTTCGAGGTAGAGAGGTGTTATAGATTTCCTTTGGTCAACAACCAGAGCATCGCAGATGTTCAGAGGCGCTTACAGAATGTCTACGGAGACCTGGCAGTGAACAAGAGCACGAAGAGTCGTTGGGCGAGGCAACTGTCATCATCAAAATAGGGTCACGCAAACCTATCTGATCTCCCACGTGCCGGGCGGGCTCACACAACTGTGGCTCCTGCTCTGTTGGAACTCCCATTCGAGGTGATCGATGGATTACTGTCAAACACCTCGTAAGGCCTCACACAAGTTTGCGCACCCCAGAGAAGCTCAACAGAGCCTCATCGGACTGTTTTTCCTCATCCATCCTACAGTCCGGCCTCGCACCTTCCGGATTCCATCTGTTCGACCCAATGAGGACGTACTCTGCGAGAAGCAGTACGTGGATGATGAGGATTTTATCGATGCAAAAGGACACTGGCTCCGACGTAGACCTGTAGTGTGGTATCATATGGGTCTACAGGTCCTCTCAGTAACTTGGCGCAAGGCCATCGCACTGAACGGAGTTAATGTTGAAGAGTATGGTTTTGGAGCCAAAAGACTACGGAATAACATGGTGTATTGGAGTCCTGAATAAAATAAACTTGATTTCGGAAAGAAATGTTGTGCATTACTTATTGAACGCCCTCCATGTAATTCTTCAGGCTTCCCTTACACATTATCTAGTCAGACATTTGTCCGCCAGATATAGTATTCAGAAGACATCTCTGACCAAAACATCGTTGACAAGAAACAACCAAAGGAATAGGTGCTTGCTTAAGATCACCGTGAACAGGAGCAGGAGAAGCACAACACTTCGCGTGCATAGGCTTTTTTTCCCAAACATGCCTTAAACGCTGAAAGTGAGTTATAACTACTTTACCAAAGAAAGGATACGTTTTTTGACAAGAAATGGACCATATCCTGTGTGTTTATATGGAGTTAACAAGACTGTGACACAGAAGTGCAATTGTAGATTTGTTGGAATGTGTTAATTACGCTGAATTTACACAGGGAGAGGTCTAAGGTCTGATAGTCTGTATATCACAGTTCCTAAGTGGGAAGAGAGAGAGAAATGCTTGATACTCTAGAGAACAATGTATCAAAATCTAAGTTAGGAGATGGGTACCAAAATCCAAAAAGTCTCCAGGAAGAAAGTGGAGTCAATAGCAATCAAAGTTGTTCTTTAGCAATGTCAATCAGCAAATTTAAAGATAGTTGCAAAAGGAGAAACATCTCGAGGGATTATGGCAATAACAAAACTTGTTTTTCTATAGTGAGGGAAGAAAAGTCGCACCACCAGAAAGTAATTAATCTAGGGTAATGAAATTCTGGGAATATATTTGTATAGGTGACATATGTAACTGAATAACACTGCAAGGTAAGATCACATGTTAGTTAATGTAAGCGTGAGATAAATCATTGCAGACGTTAAATGCTGACATAGTAATAACCGGTGTAACCGCCAGACTGTTGAATGTAGGCATACAAACGAGCATGAATTGTGTTGTACAGGTGCCTGATATCAACTTGTGTGACTGAGATACATGCCTATTGCAGGTAGTCGGTCAATACAGGGACGATTACTGCTGTTTGTGGATGACGCTTCAGTTGGCGTCCGCTGATATCCCCTATTTGCTCGTTTGGAGAGAGATCTGTTGATCGAGCAGGCCAAGCAACACATATCGACACTTTGTAGCATATTGGATAGGTGGACGAGCTTTAGCCTGTTGGAAAATACACCTGGAATACTGTCCAGGAAAGGCAACCAACAGTCGAATCAGTAGAGTTCGGTACAAATTTGCTGTCAGGGTACGCGTAGTGACCACAAAAGTGCTCCCACTGTCATACGAAATCACACCCCAGACCATGACTCCAGGTTGAGGTCCATTGTGTCCAGCGCGCAGACAGATTGGTTGCAGGCCCTTAACTGGCCATCTTCTAACCAACACACGGCCATCGCTGGCACCGAGGCAAAACCAACTTCCACCAGAACACACAACTGAACTCTATCCCGCCCTCCAATGATCTCTCACTTGACACCGCTGAAGTCGCAAGAGGCGATGGTTTGGGGTCAGTAGAAAGCACGCTTCAGGACATCTACATCGGGGCTGTCCTTGAAGTACCCGATTTGTAACAGCTAGTTGTTATCACTTGACAACTGCTACTCAAATTGCTGCTGCAGATACAGTACGATGCGCCAGAGCCACACCCCGGACATGGTGGTCTTCCCCCTCGGTGATCGTCCCGAGTACGGTCTTCTTGTGACTGTATATTCTCGTGACCGCCGCTGTCAGAATTCATGTACAGTGGCTACATTCCTGCCAAGTCTTTCTGCAATATCCCAGAAGGAACACCCAGCTTCTCGTATCCCTGTTACACGACCTCGCTAAAACTCTGTGAGGTGTTGACAATGGTGCCTTTATCGCCTTAGAGGCATTCTTGACAAGCATCATGTCACCAAGTCCAATATCAAAGATAACTAACGCTCACGGCCGTTCCAGCGCGTATTTAAAGCAAACCTGATTTGCTTCCCCCATAGCGACATTGGTAGCGTCATTCTTATGAGACTGGTGCGAAACTTGAATAGGCATTGTCTTTCAGATGTTGAAACACACCTACCAACTTTCGTTTATGTCGCACAACTCCTTGTTGGTGTTGGGATTTTTTTTTTTTCAGTCAGTTAATGTAAAATTTCGACCACTATAGTATAAATTCTTTAAAATTTTGTGCGACGAAATTCGTAGTAAACACAACGCACTTTTACTCCATACGGGAGTATCAAGAGAAAAAGTTCCATTCAGGCTTCACGAACTTCGTAATGAGTTACTGGCCTTATTTATTGTGCAAAATAATTCAGTGATAAATTTCATGGAATTTTTAAGAAATCCTTTAAGGATGACAAAATTAGCGTATGTGGCAAATACTGTCACAAAGTGCAACGAAATTAACTTGCCATTGTAAGGAAAGAATTCACAGTTTGAGACGTGAGCTGGCTCCTGATGAGTCTGACGAGGATGCGATGCTGGATGCTACCACAGCGCCATTGCAACGATACGAGGCCACCGATTAAGTATTAGCAAAAATTTCCTGGTGTCACGAAAGTCGTATCACATTAAACGAAAGAAAACGATTGTGACTGAAGGATTTCCAGGTTTGTATAAAACCTAAAATGAAAGACTCTAAGATATTTTGGCTTGACTTCCCTCTCCCCATTTTACAGAAAACCAACCATAAAGGACGTGACGCACAACTGAGTCAAATTTGGTGGGATCGATACATAGCTGCAAACTAAGTATTTATCATCATCATATATATACTATATGTACCCATAAAGCAGAAGATGTGTAACGAAAGTGCCGCTGGTGTAGCGACCAACACAAAAAATCCAGGCCAAGAAGGCAACTAAAGTGAGCGAATGGAAGGGCTATAAGGGGAGGGGAGGTAAAGAACAAAGAGACGGTATTTCATTGGGGAGTAGAGAACTTGTGTTCGGTTGCCAACTGCATTCATATTTTTCTCATTTATATTTTTGCTGTTTAGAAATTGTAAGGAAGAGTAAAACAATAAGAAATAATAATAAGGTATGGACATCAGTTTCTCAAACGAGTTAAAATACTTAAGTATTAAGAATTTAATCCTGTTCGCTTTACAATGGCTCCTTCACTCAATCTATGTCATCTATTTTTTTTTTCTAAAGAACTAGATGGATGATACTTCTCAAGTAAACTTTCGAAGCAAATGTACTCGCAACACCAAGAACATTTAATGAATGCAGCCTTCGAGCAGTTACATCATTCCTTTCGAAGATTCGACGGAAAGAAGACTTGATTTACATTTGAAAATATTTATATCTCTGGAATTAATTTTGATGTATATCATACACAGGATAAAATTGCCTGAAAAATCAGTGCTGAAAGCTGATCACGAATTATGCGATCAATCGTTATTGCGTCCGGGCGGATGTGTAATTACCGCTGTGTTTCCAGAAGCAGATTACAATTCTGAAACGTCGAAATAAACAAACAAAAACAAAACATCACATTGCTGGCACACAGGTGTGCAGTTAAGCGGAATTACCACTACCGTACTTGTCGGTAGATCCTTGCCATCTATAAACATACCACCATAAATGACAGTGTTAGTTTGCTCACTTCAGGAATCCAATGTCAGACAGGATTTATCGGCAAATAACGACAAGCAAAGCACAGTAGAGATTTGTGCGTCTGTGAAGAGATCTGTGCGCGAAGCATACAACAACTACCACCATCATACATTAGCAAGAGATCTGACAGGGAACCCGAGAAAATTGTGATCTTACGTAAAATCGGTAATTAGGTCTAAGGCTTCCACCCAGTCACTTGTTAACCAATCTGTTGCAACAGCTGAAGAGAGAAAAACAGAAGTTGAAGTTTTAAATTTCACGTTCAGGAAGTCGTTCACGCAGGAAAATCGAGCAAACATATCACAGTTTGACCATCGAACGGACTCATGTATGGATGACAGAGTGATAAGCATCTCTTTTGTAGAGAAACAAATGAAAGAGTTGAAAACAAATAATTCATCAGGTCTGGATGGCATCCCAGTTCGATTTTTCAAAGAGTACTCTACAGCATTGGCGTCTTACCTAGTCTGCATTTACAGTTAATATCTCGCGCAGCGCAAGGTCCCAAGCTACAGGGGAAAAGTGCAAGTGGCTCCTGTATAATTATAAGAAGGAAAATGAACAGAGCCGCAAAGTTGTAGACCAATACCCCTAACATCTGTTTGCTGCAGAATCCTTGAACACATTCACACTTCGAATATAATAAGGTTTCTTGAGACCGACAATCTAACGTCCACGAATCAGGAAGGTGTTAGAAAGCATGCGAACTGAGCTTGCCCTTTCCTCACTTGACATATTGCGAACAACGGATGAGGGGCAAGAGGCAGATTACATATTTCTAAATTTCCAGAGAGCGTTTGAAACGATGTCCCATTTCAAGCTGTTAGAAAAGGTACGAGTATATAAATAGGCTCACAGATATGTCAGTGCCTCGAAGACTTCTTAAGTTATAGAACCCAGTACGCTATCCTCGACGGCGGGTGTTCATCAGGGAAAGGCTATCGTCAGGAGTGCTCCAGCGAGGTATGTTAGGAGCGTTGTTATTCTCCGTGTAGGTAAATGATTTGGTAGGCTGGACGGGCAGCGATTTGCTGTTGCTTGCTGATGATGCTGTGATGTACAGTGAGGTGTTGTCGTTGAGTGACTGTAGTAGGATACAAGATGACTTAGACAAAATTTCTAATTTGTGTGATGTGTGGCAGAAAAATGAAAGTTAATGCCGAGGAGTAGGAAAGACAACACCTAATGTTCGGAAACGGCATCAGTAGTCTTCTGCCTGACACAGTCACGTCGTTTAAATGTCTGGGGGTTACGGTGCAAAGAGATATGAAAAGGAATGAGCGTGTGAGGATTGTGACAGGGGAGGAGCATAGTCGGCTGTTGTTTATTGGGAGAATTCTAGGAAAGTGTGGATTACCTGTAAAGGAGACAGCATATAGGACGTTATTGCGACCCATTCCTGAGTGCAGCTCGAGTGAATGGGATCCGTAGCAGGTTGGATTAAAGGAAGACATCGGAGCAATTCACTGGCTGTCAGAGAACCGGCTTTTGAAGCTGAGTGCAGAACGATTCTACTGCTTCCAACACACATTAGGCGTAAGGACGACGAAGATAAGATATGAGAAATTGGGGCTCTTACGGAGTCATATAGACAGTCGCTTTTCTCCCGTTCTATTTGAGAGTGGAACAGTAAGGGAAATTACTAGTATTGATAAGGGGTACCCTCCACCACACGTCTTACGGTGGACTGCGAAATATCTGTGTAAATATATATGTAGATATAGATCACCAATGCTTGGTTTTAAAATGTTCTCATGATATGTTTTCTATTTTTAATTTGTCAGTTTACTGGCTTTGGAGCAAATGACGTAAACATTTTTTTTAACGAGTTGGTTAAACGTTTGACTGTTTTTACACCACGAGTAGTCCTTAGACAACATATTTTTGGACGCTGTGATGGAATATGGCGCCGTGTACGAATATGTTATTTTTGTGTGCCACCAACTGCGACAAGGGTTAGTTTTTGTTCCTTACGCGATGTAGTGCGTCGAATTCTCGTCTTCGAAGCCCTTTTGCTCGGAATTACTGTTTCAACGAGGGTTAAAATTGTAATTCTTTTTAATCCACATCATCCGAGGAATTTATTCATGTACCTTGTTATTATTCTTTACTGATTTACTTTTTATTTTTTTAATTTAATTTTTTAATTTAATTTAATTTACGTTTCAATTATTTATTAATCCATGTCAACTGAAAAATTTGTTTGTGTATCTTGTTATTATTCTTTATTCATTTACTTATCTTAGTGACCTCCATATTCCTATCAGTTTCGAAATGGAAAAAAGTACTAATGGTAAACAGAATGATTTGAAAATCGAACACAGGTTCTATGCTCCTCCTGGGCCAAATGCCTTCGTCGTTACCCCAGCAGCACTTAGACTGCGAAGCTTCTACCTTATGGGTACGTAAGCGGCTGTCAAAAAGGTTTCTTTCCTCGAATTTTGTGAAAATATGCGTTTGCGGAACTCATGTACTACGATGAAAGGTATTTAGTATTCAGTTATCTACCGAAATTGTCAGTTTTCAGTTGATTGCGCGTTGTGACCCACAGCAGTTGCTTTCTCAAAAGCTGTGGTGAGGGTTTTGGGGGAGACGGGGGTTGTTTATCCAACATTTCTCAGAGTCTTCCATTTTAGGCCCCACACAAGGGACCTGCTAAATATGAACCGAGTCGGTTGGCTGTGTCTGATGGTTTCCCCTGTTAGTTTAGCTGTGGTTATCGGTTGTGAGAGATAATACTTGAGGTATGCTCAAATACTGAAATCTGTAGCACACTTCCCGCTAAAGATTGATAGACTAGTTCGTATGTGGGTGTACAGCTTTAGGTCGTCACTAACGTTGACTCTAGGGAACAAAAACATGGCATCTCATTGTTTCAGGAAATTCTAAAAACTTTACGTATTTGTGAAAGTTCCTTGAAACATTTTCTGATGGAGCCATACCAGTCACCACTTATTCTAACTGATACTGCACCTCGATTTCTCAGTTCTGCCGTTTCTGGTCGTGTGTAAGAGGAAATGAAATAGGCTATCAGTATTTATGCCTGTCTGAATGACTTCACCAATAATACGTATAAGGGGCTGTGAGTATTGTCCACCGCCTTACTGTAGCCCCGTACTGTTTTGTCAGCATGTAGACCGAGGACCTGTGTAGCGTCGTTAGACACAATACAACAGTATTCAAGAGTGTGCAATTTATTGTTCAGAATACAAGTTACTGCCGTGTCTTCTGTGACAATTCGTGGCTACGTAATACGGAGAGGAATCCGCTAAATACGTTAGCGGACTCACGGCTGCCGAGATTGTTTCCAGATGGTGCTGGCGTTTATCGTCTTATAAAGTCATCAGATCATCAAAACGAATTGCAAAATCATTTAGACAAGATATCTGTATGGTGTAAAAAGTGGTAATGATTCTAAATAATGAAAAATGTGAAGTTATCTACATGAATACTAAAAGGAATCAGCTAATTTTCAGTTACATGATGAATCACACTAATCTAAAGTCTGCAAACTCAACTAAATACTTACCGATTACAATCATGAATAACTAAATTTAGAACGCTCTCACAGATAATGTTTTCGGAAAGTAAGCCAAAGACGGCGAATTATTCGTAGAAACCTTAGAAAATGTAAGAGGACCACAAAAGAGACTGCTTACATTACACTTGTCCACCCTCTTCTGGAGTATTGCTGTGCGGTGTGTCATCCATTTCAGATAGGACTGGCAGAGGACACAGGTAAAAGTCCACAGAAGGGCAGCTCGGTTGTTTTATCGTGAAATAAGGGAGAGAGTGCTGTAGATCTGATACACATATTTGTGTGGCAGTCATTAAAAAAAAGCCATTTTTCTTTGCAGAGGCCCCTCAGGTAAAAGTATTTTCTTAGCGTCCACCAACAAAAGGAGAAATGTTCGTCTAATGAAATAAGAGAAATAAGAGGTCACATAGTAAGATTTAAGTGTTTGTTTTCCCTACTCGGTGATCGAAAATGGAACGGTAGAGAAGTAGCTTAAAGGTGGTTCGATGAACCCTCTGCCACGCACTTAATTGTGAATTGAAGAGTAATCATGTAGATGTAGACGTAGATGATGTCATGCTGAATGCCGCACGTGGCCCGGCGGTACGGTAGACAGACAGACTTGTGTGATGCTGGAGTTTCAGGCAGCTTCTGCCCTGGACCGGAGCCGTATTTTGTAGACCCCTGGACCACCCATCAGTGCTGGCTGCTATGCTGATTTCAGTTCTACCTGCCGGAGTTCGTTATCTGTGGCTATGGATCGCTTATCTTCTCGTAAGGCAGGAAATGTTAGGGCGACACGAGAACACTCTCACACACAAGACGTTACCAAACCACACATAGCCACGGAGTCGAGGGCGAACAACTTGAACGCCATCGATCGTACTGATTGGATACTCTAAGTCAGCGGGTGTGGAGGATTCATGTCATCGAGGAGATGCTTCACTCTATGATGTCGTTCGTAATGCCCGACTCATTTCTTCTCTATTCGATTCATCAGCGCTCCTCAGTTCTACTACATTTTCTTAATGAATCTGCTATATTGTCTTTACTGCGTAGTCAGACTCCTATTAGGCGTTGTTACGTCCTGCCTAAGGGGTCTTACATAGTGTTACGATGGCAGTTCAGTCTGCACTCTTCTAACGACTTTCTGCTGTGCTTGCTCGCAGTCTCTTTCACGACTGTTGAGGTTACTGTCCTCCCGACTGAGTAACAGCTGGCGCCGGTTGATAATTCCACGTGATTAACACTGGCTATTCAAGCTTAGAAAATTTTACTTTCCCTTTTCCTTAATAATACACTCCTGGAAATTGAAATAAGAACACCGTGAATTCATTGCCCCTGGAAGGGGAAACTTTATTGACACATTCCTGGGGTCAGATACATCACATGATCACACTGACAGAACCACAGGCACATAGACACAGGCAACAGAGCATGCACAATGTCGGCACTAGTACAGTGTATATCCACCTTTCGCAGCAATGCAGGCTGCTATTCTGCCATGGAGACGATCGTAGAGATGCTGGATGTAGTCCTGTGGAACGGCTTGCCATGCCATTTCCACCTGGCGCCTCAGTTGGACCAGCGTTCGTGCTGGACGTGCAGACCGCGTGAGACGACGCTTCATCCAGTCCCAAACATGCTCAATGGGGGACAGATCCGGAGATCTTGCTGGACAGGGTAGTTGACTTACACCTTCTACAGCACGTTGGGTGGCACGGGATACATGCGGACGTGCATTGTCCTGTTGGAACAGCAAGTTCCCTTGCCGGTCTAGGAATGGTAGAATTATGGGTTCGATGACGGTTTGGATGTACCGTGCACTATTCAGTGTCCCCTCGACGATCACCAGTGGTGTACGGCCAGTGTAGGAGATCGCTCCCCACACCATGATGCCGGGTGTTGGCCCTGTGTGCCTCGGTCGTATGCAGTCCTGATTGTGGCGCTCACCTGCACGGCGCCAAACACGCATACGACCATCATTGGCACCAAGGCAGAAGCGACTCTCATCGCTGAAGACGACACGTCTCCATTCGTTCCACCATTCACGCCTGTCGCGACACCACTGGAGGCGGGCTGCACGATGTTGGGGCGTGAGCGGAAGACGGCCTAACGGTGTGCGGGACCGTAGCCCAGCTTCATGGAGACGGTTGCGAATGGTCCTCGCCGATAGCCCAGGAGCAACAGTGTCCCTAATTTGCTGGGAAGTGGCGGTGCGGTCCCCTACGGCACTGCGTAGGATCCTACGGTCTTGGCGTGCATCCGTGCGTCGCTGCGGTCCGGTCCCAGGTCGACGGGCACGTGCACCTTCCGCCGACCACTGGCGACAACATCGATGTACTGTGGAGACCTCACGCCCCACGTGTTGAGAAATTCGGCGGTACGTCCACCCGGCCTCCCGCATGCCCACTATACGCCCTCGCTCAAAGTCCGTCAACTGCACATACGGTTCACGTCCACGCTGTCGCGGCATGCTACCAGTGTTAAAGACTGCGATGCAGCTCCGTATGCCACGGCAAACTGGCTGACACTGACGGCGGCGGTGCACAAATGCTGCGCAGCTAGCGCCATTCGACGGCCAACACCGCGGTTCCTGGTGTGTCCGCTGTGCCGTGCGTGTGATCATTGCTTGTACAGCCCTCTCGCAGTGTCCGGAGCAAGTATGGTGGGTCTGACACACCGGTGTCAATGTGTTTTTTTTTCCATTTCCAGGAGTGTATTTCTCGTAACAAGGCGATCAAAGTGCTTCCGTTTGAAGGCCACATTAACCCTTTTCCAAGATGTCAGAGATTATGTACCCGCATCGGAGACACGTTGGGTTGCGTATACTCTGCAACAGTCTATCGAAACTGAATCTTCTTGATCGTCCCTTACAGCAGCCTGCTATAGTCAGCTATCTAATCGCTACACATTGGTCGGTTCCGATATTGCTTGGCTTACAAAACGAAGCAGGAGTGTTGTACTATGGAACATCTTTTCCCCATGAATGGGTATATACACTGTTGACCATTAAAACTGCATCACCATGATCATCATTCAAATATTTGTATTTCAGCCAAACGTAGACAGGAATCACGCCATCAACATCTTGAATGTAAGAAAATTTTGCACAGCGTGTTTCCCATACAGAAATCACCTTTAAATGTTAACCAGTATTTGAAGGTGATTTCTGTATGGGAAACACGCTGTGTAAACTTTCTGTTCGAGAGAAAATCGTGATACGCCACGTGTACGGATAAACGTTCAGAAGCATGTGTCGATATTTGCCAGCGGCAGTATCCTGGCCTAGCGAGACCGAAGTGTGAATATGGAATCGATGTTTTCAAGAGAACCGCCGTCAACGTCATGCAGGATCTCAAAGGCCCGAGAGGAGGAACACAATTTTCGTTCGGCTGTGCCGGATCATACAGCCACGACAAGTAACCAGGAGGGGGTCTGCTGACGTCTGGACCATCGTGCACTGTCAGATCCGCGACCACTGTTGCGGTTTCCGTTAGAGAGACAGCAGAGAGTGGCGCGCCGACAGTAGAGCAGAGCACGCAGGAGCGACACCGCGTCATATTTTCAGAAGAGTCCTTGTTCTAGATACTGCAGTAAGATGGACGTACCCATGTGTGAAGGACCACATTCATCTTCGTCGTAAGGACTCCGTACCTGGCGTGATGATATTCGGTCCCTCCGGTACACAAAACTATCACCTCTGGTTCACATAGCTAATTATTTACACTGCAGGTGTTACATTTCTGACATATTAAGGATGGTAACAGTGCCGTCTCTTGGAGGACTTTGTGACATTATCTCTCACCAATATATCGCAAGACTGCATGTTGGCCGTGCTATCATGACATACCTCTATACGCTGGGTGTTGGACAGTTGCACTGGCCGCCACGTGGTCCACAGCTCATGTCCATCGAAAACATTTGGTCATGGGTTACCAAGACTCTGGGACCACACCACTCACACGTCACTATACCTGATGGGCTCTGGAAGAGAGCTGAGTGTGTTCGATATGATGTTCGACATCTGTGGATACTAGGGGTGGCATCTGTGTGTACTAAACTGTGCGCCCTGTGTACCTATAAATTCAATCCTATGTTCTTCCTACAATATTGTGTGTAGATTATAGGTAAACTTTGAATATTTTATATTGTTGCTGATCTTGTCATCATATTGTCCAACAGTATAGTACCCATGCTAATGCTTGCGACAGCTGAATAATTGGATCAGACGGCCATCAAATGTTCAGTTTATGGGTCTGCTTACTCATTTATCTGACTTTAATTCATTTCCGCTTTGAGAAAGGCTAATCACTGTTCTGTATACTTACCACTATGGCTTGCATTGTCATGGTAAACACCTTACTTTAATTATGATTACTCTTAGCGTTTTAACTCTTATAACGATTAGTGTAGTGATTATATGCAATATACTAATCACAACTACGTATAAAAATAGAAAGTTCCAAAAGCTATATTAGTAAAATTTCATAAGATTAATTGAATAATGTCAATCATGGCTAGAAATTCTAATGTGATCTAGCTACTTAAATGACATCCAGTACGCGAGTAGGTGCGTTGAAAATAAATTGCATCTGTTCTTAAAGTTGGATTTTATTTTGTTTTCACAACGACACAATCAAATGCTGAAGCAGCTAGGAGGTTCAGCGGTCAGGTGTTTGTGCTTTGAGAACTGTACAGCTAGTCATCAATTCATATTTCTGCTAGATTGTGCCCATACTGGGAAGAAGAAAGTAAAGTTTTGAAAATTGCTTTATGGTTATTATATTTTATTACCACAAAAGAAAACAAACAGTAGTCGCTGCTGCAATGTAGTCAGGTGATTCAATGAGACACAATCTTAAAAGTTGCTCCTTATTTTTTATTTGAAAGATAATGAATCTTCTAGCTTCGTTTTACAAATCGCAGCTCGATTTCCTTCGTTGGTAACAGCAGTATACTTCTAGTGTTGAAGGTGATACGCTTGGTTGTCTTCTCAGTAGGCCGTATACTGCACTTGGACAGGATGTTGACAAGACCCACTTTGCTCTGCAGTAAACCGAGTCTCATACCTGCAACACAAACAAAGGAAGTCGATTTATTGCTGATAACTTAATTACGTCAATTAAGAATCTCGGCATTTAGTTAGACCATTGAGGTTTGGCACTGAAGTATTTCAAAAGCATGTTTTGTCTTTACTGTTCATACAGTTCAGTACTGAGAAAAAATGTGGAAGATTCCAGTTCATTACTCTTTTGATCAATTGGTACCCAGTGAACAATGAACGTTAGTGCAATAATATTTATACCATAAATTAACAGCACGAAAACACTTATTAATAACATTACGGAGGGACGCGAATTCAATATGGTATGAAGCCCCAACACTCTACACTTCTAACAATAGTGGGATGTAATCGGTGGTATGTTCCTGGGAAAATAAAATAGCTGACGTCATACTCGCACCGAAAAGAAGGTAGACGAAGAAAATGCCTATAAATTACATGGTCCAGTCACAGTAACCTGATCGCCACCTATGTTCGATGTCAACGCGCAATAACAACACACAGGACAAATGGCAGCACTGGCAGTGGAGGGTATGTAAAATATGCCGAGGGGACTCGGAAAACAGTACAGTCGTTGTCGTAATGCGGAAGCGGAGGGATTTATCTGAAGTACAGAACGGCATGACCACTGTCTTCCAGGCCAATTCCGAAACGGCTAGGTTTCTAAACTGTTCCAGAGCCGCCTTAGTTAACCGTACGTGGCAAAATGGTACTATACAAAACTGGCATCGAGGTAACTGTGGCGCACTATGGACCATAGTTTGGGGGGGGGGGGTTGTAAATAACGGCTATAGAGACGTATGTTAGAGAATATACTTGCAGTTGTTGAGCAATTGACTGCCCAAATCAACCAAGAGGCTGCTAACAGTGTCTCCTCAACAACCGATCAGCGAATATTGGTGCGTATGAGCCTCCGCAGAAGTCGCCTGGTTCTGTGAACATCACTATTTACATGAGCCTGAAAAAAGTAAATTCTCATCCAGTGCATCCATGACGACTGATGTTCATCGGTGAAGAAAGGCTGTAGGTGGCTTTTTCAGATGATCCGTTGGACGAATGGCCGTTCGTGTGTACTGCACAAGTCGGAGGAGGGATCGTTATTGTCTATGAAATGTTTTCGTAGCATTCCGTGGGTGATTTCGTCATTCTGGAAGGCACAATGGATAATCACAGCTATGCATTTATTCTTGGGAACCATTTTGCCCACTTCATGCAGCTTTTATTTTCGACGGTACGATGGCATCTGCCAGCAGAACAAGTCACCTTCAAGAACCTCACTGAACCTCTTCCTGCACGGCCCCACTGAAAAAGGTGGTTATTCAGCCTTTCGACAGATGGTCACATCAATGTGACTGGACTGTATAAATTCCAGTTTTCAAAAATATTTCCTCACTAAGAAATGTACTATCTGTATTCAATCGTCGAACAAATACTGCAACATTGGATATTGAGATGACTTACTGAAGAATAGAAAATCCACCAAAAGCAACCAGCAGTGAAGAGGCCAATGGACCTGGTTGAATACACTCCTGATGGTTCGCCGGTGAGAAGCAGCGACAGGCCCCTCATGGCCCCACTTCCATCCACTGTAAACATCTCACCCCAGAGAGCAGCTCCACCACCTGCAGGGTGGGGGGGGGGGTGTCTAAATCCACACCCCATTTGCTACCAGTGATGCTCTGGTGGCGAGTGAGGTCAGTGATGCTCTGGTGGCGAGTGAGGTGTGGTTTTAGACGTAACAGCACCCTCCGACGCGATGGGGAAGCACGGCAGGGAGACACTGCACTTTCTTATGGGAAGACGGTGATTCAAATACACCTGTGTGCTTCTGCATGTAGGCCTTTCATTGTTTACCTAGATATCTTAATTAGGGCAAAAGGACACAGCCGATGTATTCCAGCACGTTGCGTCCCTTAAATTCCGGATGGCATTCGATCCAGTTTTTCACCGTTGTGTGCAGTGTTTCTACCATGGGACTCTAACGACTGGCCCTCTCTGATTTCAAAATGGCTCTGAGCACTATGGGACTTAATAACTGAGGTCATCAGTCCCCTAAAACTTAGAACTACTTAAACCTCACTAACCTAAGGACATCACACACGTCCATGCTCGAGGCAGGATTCGAACCTGCGACTGTAGCAGTCTCGCGGTTCCGGACTACCCGCCTACTACTGCTCAGCAACCGAGGCCGGCGATTTTCTAAGTAAAACAGGAAATGTATGCCAACAACAGGACATCAATTTCCTATAGCGGTAATTCTAAAAAATATTCGAAAAAAATCGGCTTTGATAATTAAAAGATTCTCAGCACGAAGTGGAGCACAAATCAACTGTAATTTAAATTGGTGAAAGAACGTACAGCAATCAGTAGTGTTTATTGTAATAGATCTTGACTTTGGTTGCTGAGTGACCCTCTTCAACGCTAGAGGTAATACGGGAACCAGTTAGAATACAGTCGCATACATGTTAACACCAAAGTATAATTACCTAAACTTCACTTGTAAGTGAATGGTAAGTAGCAACGGATAAAGTTAATACATGCCTTAATTTACAGTAATGCATTCTATATATGTAGTTGGTTGTTCATATCATCACAAAAATGGCCGAATTAAGGAAATACATTTTTTATCAATATACAAGCTACTATAATGGTGAGTGGTGTTGAAATAGTAAAAATTCATTATAGCCAAAGTGTTAGGACTGTGAATTACTTCGTGTGCATAATTAATATTCATATTGTATCAAAGAAGACCGTGAATAGCAATTACGTACATGTCAGTAGCCATCTTCACGAAGTAGTTCATATTACTACCACTTGGAGTGTAAAGAAGTTTTACTCTTTTGGCATCACTCACCGTTGTGATCACTATTGTATATCGATAAAAATGCATCTCCCTAAAAGAGCTATTTTTTTATAATATAAATAACCAGCTACCTATATAAAATGCTTTACTACAACATGATGCACGTACAGAGGGCGCCACAGTCATGTAAGGCGTACACTGAGGCCAACTGTGAGATAACTTACTGTAAACATGGTCTTAGGGCAGTTAGTGCTCGTAAAGTGTATAGTCTAGGAGAGACTAATCCAAATAACGGGTGAAATGTGTCAACTTTAGTTGCTAGTATGTACCATCCACTTATTGTGAAATTTGTGCAACCGTAATTTGGTATTAATATGTAGCCGGCCGGGGTGACCGAGCGGTTCTAGGCGGGACAGTCTGGAACAGCGCGACCGCTACGGTCGTAGTGAAACGTCCCCTTTGAACAATTTATACAAGACTGTGCTTAAACTGACACACAATATTTTTAGCGCAACGCAATCTGACTTTCAAAAATCTCTACTAAGGAATGGCCCTGACTAACATTAACCTATACCTTTCACAAATCACTTACCTCACAAAAATCTTCGTTACTCCAACTACTGCAATACAGCGAGCGCCACTACTGCCAGATAAATAAAAGATTCAAACTACGGAAGGCACTAACTACTGATAGGCATAGTTAGCAAATGAAAGATTTTAGTAGAGAACAAACAATGTATTTACCTTAATAGTCGTAATATATATAGCAGTTCATAATATCCAGTATAACAAATTTCAAAACTCCGCCATCTCCTTCCCCACATCCACCACTGCTGGCGGCTCACCTCCAACTGCGCAACGCTACGCGCTGTTCACGTCCAGCTGCCCAACACTACAATGGCGAGTATTACAACAATGCCAACCAGCCACTGACTGCACGCAGCACAGCCAGTGATTTTCATCATTCATTGGCGTTACCAATAAGAAAACCTAAACAGCCTACTTACAGTAGGTTCGAATCCTGCCTCGGGCATGGATGTGTGTGATGTCCTTAGGTTAGTTAGCTTTAAGTAGTTGTAAGTTCTAGGGGACTGATGGCCTCAGAAGTTAAGTCCCATAGTGCTCAGAGCCATTTGAAACATTTGTTAACATGTGTATCATTATATTGTAATTGGTTCCAGCATTACCTGTGGCAGTCAAGATGGGCACTCAGTGATGGAAATCTAGGTCTGGTACAATAAACAATGACTGCTGTACCTTGTTTCGCAAATAGAAATAAGTACGGTCGCTGAGCACTTTCAGTTTCCAGATGCGTTTCAGGCAAGTGCCAGGGTGGTTCCTCTGAAAGGGCACGGCCGGTTTCCTTCCCCAATTCCTTCCCAATAAGAGATTGTGCTCCGTCTCTAATGACCTCGTTCTCGACGGGACGTTAAACACTAATCTCCTCCTCCTCAGTTTCCAGACGGAGTTAATTTTTTTTCCTGATTTTAATGGAAGTTACTAAGGAATTCGTCTGTAACTCAGGATGTTACGTGACAGGTCTATAATCATAATGTTTCTCCTTAGAATCTTCATAGTAACACGCATTTTTAAACTTCGTTTGAATTCCATGTTTATTAATTGCTAATCTGGAGACAAATATATCAACCTCCTGACATATTTTGCATATTTCCGATCAATAATGTTTTACGGAATAATTTTCTGGAGTAACTCATCATTTAGGAAAATAGTACTGATTACACAAAAGTGAGCAGTAAGAATAATAAGTGCTGTTCATCAACTCACATCATATAGGTACATCTTCAAGCAGCTAGGCATTTTAATTGCACCATACCAATACATATATTCGCTAATGAAATTTGTCATACATAATCCATCACAATTTGAGAAGAACAGTGATGTTAGCGTCTACAACACTAGACGGAAAAATGATCTTCATGAGCCATTGTTACAGCCTGAAGTGGCTCAGAAAGGAGTTCAGTATGGAGCAACAAAAATTCTTGATATTTTTCCCCATAACATAAAAAGTCTGACAGATAGAGAAGCAAGTTTTAAATCACAGTTAATACCATTTCACATGGACAACGCCCTGTATTCCGTTGACGAATGTAGAACCGAAACTAATAATGTTTATTAATGTTAGCACTAACCATTATACATAACCTGTAAACTAACTCGTTACTCATCATTTCGATTAAATGGAACATGTAACTAACTACCTCAATAGGAAATTATGATCTTGTGAATAAATCTGAATTAGGGAAAGCTTTGGGAAACGTTGTATACATACACGAATAAATGCTTAGACGTAACAGACAAAAGCGTTATCTAAATAGTTCCACAATTTCTTACCGACGTAATGTATTTTGAATCATAATCCGGAATGTTGTTTTGGGGAGCTAAATATGCATTTTAAAGGAAAGTAAAATATAAATTAGAAAAAAGCAGCGGCAGGGTGAAGATAGACTACAGTAGTTGTACATGTTGTTGTGGTCTTCAGTCCTGAGACTGGTTTGATGAAGCTCTCCATGCTACTCTATCCTGTGCAAGCTTCTTCATCTCCCAGTACCTACTGCAACCTACATCCTTCTGAATCTGCTTAGTGTATTCATCTCTTGGTCTCCCCCTACGATTTTTACCCTCCACGCTGCCCTCCAATATTAAATTGGTGATCCCTTGATGCCTCAGAACATGTCCTACCAACCGATCCCTTCTTCTGGTCAAGTTGTGCCACAAACTTCTTTTCTCCCCAATCCTATTCAATACTTCCTCATTAGTTATGTGATCTACCCATCTAATCTTCAGCATTCTTCTGTAGCACCACATTTCGAAAGCTTCTATTCTTTTCTTGTCCAAACTATTTACCGTCCATGTTTCACTTCCATACATGGCTACACTCCATACAAATACTTTCAGAAATGACTTCCTGACACGTACATCTATACTCGATGTTAACAAATTTTTCTTCTTCAGAAACGCTTTCCTTGCCATTGCCCGTCTACATTTTATATCCTCTCTACTTCCACCATCATCAGTTATTTTGCTCCCCAAATAGCAAAACCCCTTTACTACTTTAAGTGTCTCATTTCCTAATGTAATTCCCTCAGCATCACCCGACTTAATTCGACTACATTCCATTATCCTCGTTTTGCTTTTGTTGATGTTCATCTTATATCCTCTTTTCAAGACACTGTCCATTCCGTTCAACTGCTCTTCCGGGTCCTTTGCTGTCTCTGACAGAATTACAATGTCATCGGCAAACCTCAAGGTTTTTATTTCTTGTCCATGGATTTTAATACCTACTCCGAATTTTTCTTTTGTTTCCTTTACTGCTTGCTCAATATACTCCCTTCCCAACCACTGCTTCCCTTTCATGTCCCTCGACTCTTATAACTGCCATCTGGTTTCTGTACAAATTGTAAATAGCCTTTCGCTCCCTGTATTTTACCCCTGCCAGCTTTAGAATTTGAAAGAGAGTATTCCAGTCAACATTGTCAAAAGCTTTCTCTAAGTCTACAAATGCTAGAAATGTAGGTTTGCCTTTCCTTAATCTTTCTTCTAAGATAAGTCGTAAGGTCAGTATTGCCTCACGTGTTCCAGTATTTCTACGGAATCCAAACTGATCTTCCCCGAGGTCGTCTTCTACTAGTTTTTCCGTTCGTCTGTAAAGAATTCGTATTAGTATTTTGCAGCTGCAACTTATTCAACTGATAGTTCGGTAATTTTCACATCTGTCGACACCTGCTTTCTTTGGGATTGGAATTATTATATTCTTCTTGAAGTCTGAGGGTATTTCTCCTGTTTCATACATCTTGCTCACCAGATGGTAGAGTTTTGTCAGGACTGGCTCTCCCAAGGCCGTCAGTAGTTCCAATGGAATGTTCTCTACTCCGGGGGCCTTGTTTCGACTCAGGTCTTTCAGTGCTCTGTCAAACTCTTCACGCAGTATCGTATCTCCCATTTCATCTTCATCTACATCCTCTTCCATTTCCATAATATTGTCCTCAAGTACATCGCCCTTGTATAGTCCCTCTATATACTCCTTCCACCTTTCTGCTTTCCCTTCTTTGCTTAGAACTGGGTTTCCATCTGAGCTCTTGATGTTCATACAAGTGGTTCTCTTACCTCCAAAGGTCTCTTTAATTTTCCTGTAAGCAGTATCTATCTTACCCCTAGTGAGATAAGCCTCTACATCCTTACATTTCTCCTCTAGCCATGCCTGCTTAGCCATTTTGCACTTCCTGTCGATCTCATTTTTGAGACGTTTGTATTCCTTTTTGCCTGCTTCATTAACTGCATTTTTATATTTTCTCCTTTCATCAATTAAATTCAATATTTCTTCTGTTACCCAAGGATTTCTAAGAGCCCTGGTCTTTTTACCTACTTGATCCTCTGCTGCCTTCACTATTTCATCCCTCAAAGCTACCCATTCTTCTTCTACTGTATTTCTTTCCCCCATTCCTGTCAATTGTTCCCTTATGCTCTCCCTAAAACTCTGTACAACCTCTAGTTCTTTCAGTTTATCCAGGTCCCATCTCCTTAAATTCCCACCTTTTTGCAGTTTCTTCAGTTTTAATCTACAGGTCATAACCAATAGATTGTGGTCAGAGTCCACATCTGCCCCTGGAAATGTCTTACAATTTAAAACCTGGTTCCTAAATCTCTGTCTTACCATTATATAATCTATCTGATACCTTTTAGTATCTCCAGGGTTCTTCCATGTATACAACCTTCTATCATGATTCTTAAACCAAGTGTTAGCTATAATTAAGTTGTGCTCTGTGCAAAATTCTACCAGGCGGCTTCCTCTTTCATTTCTTAGCCCCAATCCATATTCACCTACTACGTTTCCTTCTCTCCCTTTTCCTACACTCGAATTCCAGTCACCCATGACTATTAAATTTTCGTCTCCCTTCACTATCTGAATAATTTCTTTTATATCATCATACATTTCTTCAATTTCTTCATCATCTGCAGAGCTAGTTGGCATATAAACTTGTACTACTGTAGTAGGCGTGGGCTTCGTGTCTATCTTGGCCACAATAATGCGTTCACTATGCTGTTTGTAGTAGCTTACAAGCATTCCTATTTTCCTATTCATTATTAAACCTACTCCTGCATTACCCCTATTTGACTTTGTGTTTATAACCCTGTAGTCACCTGACCAGAAGTCTTGTTCCTCCTGGCACCGAACTTCACTAATTCCCGCTATATCTAACTTTAACCTATCCATTTCCCTTTTTAAATTTTCTAACCTACCTGCCCGATTAAGGGATCTGACATTCCACGCTCCGATCCGTAGGACGGCAGTTTTCTTTCTTCTGATAACGACATCCTCTTGAGTTGTCCCCGCCCGGAGATCCGAATGGGGGACTATTTTACCTCCGGAATATTTTACCCAAGAGGACGCCATCATCATTTAATCATACAGTAAAGCTGCATGCCCTCGGGAAAAATTACGGCCGTAGTTTCCCCTTGCTTTCAGCCGTTCGCAGTACCAGCACAGCAATGCCGTTTTGGTTATTGTTATAAGGCCAGATCAGTCAATCATCCAGACTGTTGCCCTTGCAACTTCTGAAAAGGCTGCTGCCCCTCTTCAGGAACCACACGTTTGTCTGGCCTCTCAACAGATACCCCTCCGTTGTGGTTGTACCTACGGTACGGCCATCTGTATCGCTGAGGCACGCAAGCCTCCCCACCAACGGCAAGGTCCATGGTTCATGGGGGGAGTTGTACATAGAATTGTGAATTTCACTATGTTTAATGATAATTAGAGCAGTTAAGGACAAATGAACTATGTCACTGATTAAATTATAAACAACTAAAAATTAAGAGTTTCATGGACTTTTGCAATATCGTGTTGTTATTTTGAAAATTTAGATAACTGTCATCTGTTTGTTTGTGATCTTTTGAGATGAAGCGTCGGACTTGTAACATTTCACCTCTGTTAGTTGGAAAACAATAACATCTGACCAAAGGAGCTGGACTTGAAAATTTTTTAGACAATCTGTCACATTAATTTTAGTATTGCAGGAGACTCTAACGTTGTATTAGTTCACAAACGTGAAGTTTTAATAACCTTTTGTCATTTATACACACAAACTGGTTGGTGTCTGGAACATTACGAGTATAAATTCCACCACTGACCACAATCTAGTCTGCAATTATTAATTATTAAGTAGGTGACAGAAACATTTATTGGGTGATGTGACAGATGTGTGACCGTCTCCAAAATGACAACATTAGAAATAGTCTCGCCTTCGATAAAGCCTTTCTTATGTGAACGCTTGTAGTAAGTACTGGAGGCAAGTAGGTCGCATTTGGAATGTCAGTATCAACAAGGACAATCAGAGCACACGTACGTGAAGTTCAGCATAGATAATGTACTGTTTGCTCAAGAATGTTGGAGAAGTGTTATATAATCAGACCATCACATTCAGTGCAGGCACAGCATCTTCGTAGAAAATCCTAGCGCACACTTCCAAGTACATCAGGTATCTGAAGGACCTCGTCGGATTCTACAAGTGACTTCGGATGAAGCGTTTCTTCGTTGGAAACTTGTGTTACGTACACAAGGCTTCTAAAGCGCCCCACTAAAAGAAAAAATAAATAGAATTAAAAAATTAAATAAATAAAAAAATCTGGTGGTGTCACGTCACGGCAGGACAGTGGTCATGTAGATGGACCTCCCCTACCGATGTGGTGTTGATGGAATTTCACACACATTCTGAAATGTTGTTTCATCTTAATACATAACGTCGTTAGTGATATATCCAGTGCATAGCGGCACAATGAATTTTTCCAGACAGGTTAAAATATGCTATTGTTAAACTTCATAAAGAAGGTGAAAAGACAGGCTTAAACTATTATCTTCCAATTTCTTTACTGACATCTTTTCCAAAATATTCGAAAAAGTAACGTAGTCAAGAGTAGTCTCACACTGAAGTGGAAACAATTTACGTAACATATGACAGTTTCGATTGCAGAAGAACTGCTCGGTGGAGAATGCTATTTGTGCAATCGCTCATCAAATAGTGCAAGTCTTAAATAATAAAATAACACCAACTGGTATTTTTTGTGAACTTTCCAATGCATTGAATAGCTTCATCATGTTACTTCCTTATAAAAACTCAACTACTATGGAACTAACGGCATTACACACAGATGGTTTGAATCTTGCTTAACAAGCAGAATGCAGAAGGTTATGTTGAATAATTCAAAGCTGTCGGAATGGTAGAATGTTTTTGTGACTGGTAATAAATCACAAAGGAAGTCTCACAGGGCTCAATTTTGTATACACTCGAATTCCTTATATATAATTCAACGATCATAATTGACGCTTTCTGCAGGCGATAGTAGTTTTATAATAAATTTCTTTAGACAGAAAGCAACAGAAGAGATAGTAAATGATATTTTCCAAAGATTTATAAAGCGGTTCTCAGAAAATGGACTCTCCTAAATTTTGAAAAAATAAAAACACTAGACCAAGTTTCGTACAACAAATGCTCATACCAACAATTGATGTAGTACATGAGCAAAAATCAGTAAATAGGACTGAATGCTCCAGATTTGTGGGTGTAGATATTAATGATAACTTGGACTGGAAGTAGTATGTTATTGAGCTTCTCAAACAATTAAGTTCAGCTACTTTTACTCTTCGTGTAATTGCTAATCATGGGAAAAAAAAGAATCACCCTCCTTATGCATACTACCTCATAATAACGTCTTATGGAATAATTCTTTAGAAACTCATTACTTGGAAAGAAAATATTCACTGCACAAAGCGAGCGTGAGAATAATACGTTGTGTGCGCCCACGGGCGTCATGCAGCTACCTCTTCAAGCAGCTAGGCCATCACCTTAAATATATTCGCTAATGAAATTCTTCATAAATAATCTACAACAATTTGAGAACAGCAGTCATATTTGTACCTTCAACAATAGAGGGAAAAATCGACCTTTGTTACCCATTAGTAAGGCTGTCCATGACTCAGAAAGGAGTTCAATATGCAGCAACAAAAATTCTTGAATGTTTTCGCAATAACATAAAGTATCTAACAGGTAGCAAGAGGTTTAAATCTAACTTAAAATCATTTTTCCTGGAGAACACTTTCTATTCCATGGACGAATTTATATTTAAAAACTGATACCTGAAAAAAAACCTTGTATTAAGTGTAGATGAATGAGTAAGGCTAAAAAATACAGTGACTTCATTAATGTTAACACTAATCACGTATATATTTATCCTGTAAAGTGACTCGTTCTACATCATTTCGATAAAAGAATCGTTCAAATGATCCGCGGAACATATAAGTGACTTACTGATCTAACGGCTGTGAATATGGAGCACTGAGTACATCATGACCTTTCACCGAAAAGTGAACAAGCGTTCCGGTTAGCTGCATGCAACTGTACACGCTCTGAAACAGTTCATTATCTGATGAACCTCAGGCGCGTGTGCGCTGATTGTCCTGACATTCCAAAGCTTTCAGTGGTTCAGGATTATCTCCAAGATCATACGTTCCTCTTCCAAAGCGGTATTCCGACTCCTACATCAGCTCCTTCGATCTGTGCACAACCTTACGTTCCTCTTCCAAAGCGGTATTCCGACTCCTACATCAGCTCCTTCGATCTGTGCACAACCTGTTGAAGCACCCTGTGTAAGCGGAACAGAGGTAAAAGGGGAACAATTCTGGTGACGAAACTGACATAAGGTACTTTGACTAAGGTCGGATTGTTATTACCTGGTGGTTGGGAACGAGCATCTTAGAAACGTTGCAGCAAGTCGGCTGTTTATGTGCACTCATTTCAACTCATTAAACATGGAACTGCGTAGGAGAGAACCGCTACGAGCTCATATGTGTATATTAAAGAAAAAAATCTTTATTCTGAAACTGAGATTTAATCAAGGATGCTACAAGAAATAATATGGTGAATAAGCAAAATTACGTCTGATTCCAGGAACATAAAAAAAATCTGCACTCGTGTCATAACGTGTAATTCAGAAGTTCTGTTCCGCAACTGAGGATACAAATCACTCTACGGTAATAGCTTTAGCGCGTCGACGCAGTTTGCATCCCTCACATAACTTCAAATATGAAATCAATCACATCACGTAATTTGTGTGCGTATAAGATACAATTGGTTAGAAATGGGCCATGGAGATGTTCTGACTTTCGGAAAAAACGCACTTGTATGGTTTCTCTTTTAAAGATTTTGATAGAGAACAAACAATGTATTTACCTCAATAGTGTTCAAAAGTCATAGTGTATATAGCAGTTCATGAGATCCAGTCTTACAAATTTCAAAACTCCGCCATCTTTCTCCCCACATCCACCACTGCTGGCGGTTCACCTCCAACTGCGCAATGCTACGCGCTGTTCACATCCATCTGCCCAACACTACAATGGCAGACAACAATGCAAACTAGCCACAGACTACACACAGCACAGTCAGTGATTTATCATACAGACCGCTACGTGGCGTTACCAATAAGAAAACCTAAACAGCCTACTTACAGAGCCCCCATGCTCCCCACAAAAAATTTTTCAAATTGTTTTGGGCAATGGCCAATACAGATTTGAAGAAATTTTTCATAATTACAATAACAAAGATATCAAATGCACACACTTATTGATACAACGTTGGTCATAAGCTAAAATTTTCTCGCAGTCCATGAAGACAGTCCTGATCATTCATCACAGTAAAATTGCAGTGTTTTTCTCAAAGTCTGAGCAGCAAAAGAAAATGCACACGGAAGTAGTGGATTTCCATGCAGCCTTGAAGAAGTAGTGTTATCCTTCCAACGGAAAGACAGTGCTGACTCTCGACATGCAGACAGGTAATGGGCCACAACAGAGGATGATGATGATGATGATGTTTGGTTTGTGGGGCGCTCAACTGCGTGGTTATCAGCGCCCGTACAATTTCCCAACCTTTGCTCAGTCCAATTTCGCCACTTTCCTGGATGATGATGAAATGATGAGGACAACACAAACACCCAGTCATCTCGAGGCAGGTGAAAATCCCTGACCCCGCCGGGAATCGAACCCGGGACCCCGTGCTCGGGAAGCGAGAACGCTACCGCGAGACCACGAGCGGCGGACACACAACAGAGGAAACCCACAGCAGAGTCATTCGATGTTTTGAAGAATATCGGTAGGTAGGTCATCACAGGGCAGACCCACTATAGTCTTGGTAGAGAGTATGGTATTGGTGGGCCACCAAAGGTGCAACACACTAGTTCTGGTAGAGATTGTGGTATTGGTGGGTCACCAGAGGTGCAGACCCACAGTAGTCCTTGTAGAGATGGCCAGCAGCCATCTGTTGTGACTGTGCAGGTGCACAATCACCATTGAAGAGTCTTGCGGATAATGTAGCAAGTCCATAATCTAGCGTTAAAAGGTTTTTTGGCTTTTCTCATTTAACCAAATATAACATTGATGATGATAATTTATGGCAATGTTTGCCGACAAAATAAAGAATGCAACCTTTAACACTATATTGCGTACTCACGGCAGTTCTCCTTGGCCGTTTTTTGGTACGACTGGGAAAGAGAGAAAAATTAATGAATGATCGCCGATGCATCGGTTCTCGATTGTGTTCAGGAGACGTACAGATTGATTGCGTGAAAATAGTTTCTCAAATGACCTCTTAAACCGGATTGCTTTCACGCAATCAGACTCTTCAATGAAATTACCTAAGGGACCTATTTGATTAATAAAAAAAATTGGAAATAAATGCAAATCAGTGAAATTTTGTAAAAAAATTTGTCAGATCGGAAACTGAACACATTAATGGTCTCCTAAATACAATCGAGACACCGCGATAAAGAGCGAACCTGTAACAAAGTTCATTTAAACATAAACATTATTTGTGGTTAATTTAAAGAAAAGAATAAGCATAGATTTTCTGTACAGTGAAGCATCAATATATTCTCAAAGAACAAAGGCGTTAAACTATAAACATTAACAAATTTACAATGAATACAAAACTTACATTTTTATGTTTTTCTCATAAATGGAGCAGTCCAACAATCGCTGCTTTTGTATGTGTGATATTTTGTAAAAATTAAATGTCCTGGCGTGCGCGTAAGTATTTTTTATCGTCACAAGGTTTACAAAAGCGGTTTTTTTTCTTGGTGATAACGTGGTTTTTCACACTAAATGAAATATAACTTGTGGCGGTGCTACAAAACACGTCTTAACAAGTCGGCGACCAAACATCAAAGGTAATGAAGTACATGTTAACATATCGGCGACCAGAAGTACAATTAACTATAAAGACTCTAGAATTTTCCTAACAAATGATAAATTGTTCTTTCTTCTGTTTCGCAGCTTCTTGCTATCAAGCGCTGCGGCAATGATTTTAAATATCTGCGCCCAGCGAGTCATAGTGTTTAAAAGTCCCTTTTAAACGCTGGCCGCGCGTCTTGGTATAAGCGCACGTTATAAACAGATTTCGTTTCTTTACTCTCGCGTTGTCATGCTTAGTATCATTAAAACTACAGCTCGATGGCTGTCCTTTTCTCATATGCAAAATGCCTGAAATGCAATAATATCACAATAACCACCACTTGTGCACTCACAAAGTTTTTGGAATTGTCCGTAGAACCAACCAGCAATGCTGTTAACCAGTCCCTTGCTGAATTATTAACACACGTGCAAACACTAACAGTCCCTACTTCTCACATGTTGTCCATATACTACGACCAACAGAACCGTGTGCAGTGAAATGTAACTTACAAGTTACTTAATTTGATGAACTGGTTTCAATTACAATTTTATAACATAAGAATACAATTACAACGGTACAAAATACATCATTAAAGAACATAACAGTACAGATAACACTTGTAGTAACACAGGCTTTACAAAAGAATCGAACTAACATATACATCAGTGTTACAGAAATTATGACATCAGTAAATACATAAAAGATCAGAATAAGTTTTGAAACATCAACTTCACATATTAGCAACAAAACAGAACAGATAAATAATGTCTAAACATCTTTACAAAGTAAATAACATAGTATTAGAAAAATTCTACAACATAACTCTTATTAGCTAAACACATTAAGACAGGAAAAACACAAATGAACATAGTGTAATAACACAAAAATACAGGACAGGGTTTGTTTTCAGTGTGACATTTGGCACTACAGTCCACCCCAAAACTTCATTCCATATATCTTTCTTCTTATTTCAACATTTGTTTCCACCAAAAAAATTCTATCCAAGCATGCTTTCTGTATTTATATGTTCACACATTTCTTACCCCATTATTTATTTTCCATTATCTTACCTCATCATTTATTTCCAAGAAAGTCCTACCTAAACCTGTTGTCCCTAAACCCTACTTTTTTTGTTCATATCCTCTTTCAAAATACTTTTTTGGCCAAACCATTTTCTTATAGCTTCTCAATGCATTTCTTCCAATTCAAAACAACTTGTTCTCTTATATGGCCTACCCCATCTTAAGCTAACTTAAATCTACTGAGCTCAGACGCTAAACTAAGGGACGAGACAATGCAGCAGCAGAAAACAATTAACGCAAACAGCAAGGAAAAAAATGCAAATTGGCAAAGCAGGCAGCAGGAAATCTAAATTAACAAAGCAATTGCAGTATTACAAGTAATATAAGACACTGTGCAGTAAACAAGAAAAATAAATCAGTAGTAAAACTGGCTTAACAGGTTAATGTAAAGTGAAATTTAATAGCACTATGCCTGGCAAACAGCAGCAGCTAATGCAATAACTTATATCTAAACATGACATAGCTCAAGCAGAAAAAATATTACAGTAAAGATGGCCATGTCTAATACGTATGTCACATCTTAGTGTCTATGTAATTAAAGTGGTGCACCACAACAACTTATTGTAAAAAAAAATATTACCATGTACTTGAAAAGAAAATTATGTATGCAGTTACTGTTACTAGTCCCTTCTTTTTGTTCTTTCCTTTCCAAGTACTCCTTTTTTGAAGAAAGTGGATGACAAAATTATTATTTAATAGATCTGTTGACAGAAAGTGTTCACATTAGCAAATGCATTTAATTTTATTTTATGAAACCAATGCTGCAAGACAGCTGGAAACCAGGTATCAAATGAAATAAGCAAATATGTACAAACTAAAGCATAAGAACATCATTCAGTAGTCATGAGGCATGTCATAAGTTAGTAGAAATTCTCTCAATTCTCGTAGAAAGACACTTGTCCTAATCAGGTGTGCAGATGTGCGAATATTTCCCATCAATTCATAAGCATAAGTAGCACAAAGTACAAGTAATCATATGTTTCCAAGTAATGAGTGTGTCATATTTGCGATACTTTCTACAAAGGAATGTCAATAGTGAGGGTAATGGCCCCTTTTTTCCACCTGTGCCTCTGAAAGGCACAGACTAATGGCATTTTTCCAGGTGACTGTCACGCAGCTGGGTGCCCATGACTCATTATGTGAAGGTGGTCACTGAACTTTCTTATTGAAATATTTACGACGCCAGTTTGCATTACAGTGACAGTCTCATATAAAAAATTTCACAGGTCGAGAATTTGCGTTGCAAATGTGTAGAAACAAAATCCTATGAATATAAGAGAGTGCAAAAAATTTTCACCTGCATTGTGATACATTCACGCATTTACACACATTTCATAACTCTTCAAGTACAATTCTTGGTTTCCAACATTCTTTTTCACAAGTCAGAGTCCCTAACTGCTACTCATTGTTCCTTACCTTATTACACATATACATATTCGTCGACACTTCTTCAATATTTCATCTTAATAAATACGTAGCATAATCAACTTCCTCATATAGCATCAGCTTATTGATCATAAACATACCTCAACAGCATAATACACATCTTCATCGTAAAAATAACATCATAACACCTCAGTCAAATCTCAAAAACGTCGTAGCTTTCTGCAATAACGTCAAAACTTAAAAAAAATTCTCTGCTCATTTCAATAGTGTCATCTACCTCAAACGTACTTTAAAATCATGCTCCCTTACCAAATACATCATTCAAAGCTCTCATAGTATCACAATGGTTCCGAAAAAAAATGAACAGTTCACAAAGTACAGACAAAATACAGTTTCATAAGTGTGAAGTTATTCAACTGTGTAATTAGGTAAACATCTGTCACTGATGTAGTAAAATAAACGTTTGTCTCTTCCAGTTAAATGATCAGATAGCTGTGTAATTTATGTGTTAGAGAAATATGGTACCGATCTGTAAAGTTGTATAAGCAAATACCATATTAGCTAGGGCTCCTTGTGCTTGCCAAACACATGGTACACAAAGTAGGCGTGTACCCCCCTGAGGATTAATGTAATTATACCCTCAGGTGTTACAGATTACAGCAATGGAATGAAATGTATCACGGAAAACCTTTGTATCACTGTACTTCAAATATCTTTAAAAATAAATGATTTAAGTACAAAATTAATCACTCAAATACGTGTACTTTAGCGCTAAACTGTGCGTCTTGTTATAAGATAATCTCTGTGGATGTGTCGTAGTTATCGTCCTCCGAGAGCTAAATTCTGCAGAAGCCAATGTACTTACCTCATGATAAACGAAAGTGAAATGCTTTGCGTATAGATATCGTAGTTATTACGTACCTGACCGTGATCAAAAAAGTACTATAATGTGATGTATTGTTGTGCTACGAAACAGGCTGTCTCATTGTAGCTATATCACAAAAGTTACTACTAAAACATGTTTTACTTTCCAGAATAATACAGAAAAACTGTGCAGATATAAAACAGAAACACCGCAAAAGCAACATTGTAAATGGTCACTAATTACTAGCGTCGTGATAAAATCGTGTAGCTGTCACATAAACTAACCACTGTGTCATCTGGTATCTCACTGAAAGTACTTTAAATCCAGAATGTATTTTCAAGTAAACCAAAATGTTGCATTAAAATCTCATTAGCAGTACCGGTATATGTTGTAAGTATGTAAGCCTTAGAGTCGTTACATAATTGTGCAATTAACAAGCAAGAATGTACACACACAATAACACTGTGACGTCTGTTCACTATTACAATGCATTCGTAATTTCTGTTTAAATAAGTTCTCTTGGTTCTTGACTGGATATTTAACTTCAAACATTGTTGCATGTTAACAGATTCTAAGTCTGACAAAGCGTACTAATAATGTAAAGTGAAAAAAATTTTATAGCAAAGACTAAGTGAAAAAAACAGATTATCTCTCAATAAACGGTTTTATATGTGAAATGTGGTGTAAACCTTTACTCTTCCTAGTACGCAGAGTTTCAACTTCAACGCAATTATCATGTGGTATACGTCGGTAAGGAATACTGGAATTTTTCTCAAGGTTAGCGTCTATGTTATTTTTCCCCGAGCCAGCGGGCGCACGTGGCTGCCTGCGGTGCAAGTCATTGTATGTTTCTTTGTTAGCACGCGTCGTTACTGGGATCAGGAGACCTAACTCCTACAAATTCACCTTGTCGAGAGTGCCCTGCTCTGTTTCAATCTCGCCAGTTCTGATGTAATTCAAGTCTGTCGTTACGATTATATTGTCTGTCGTTATGTCGGTAGTTCCTGTAATTTCTTTCTTGTCGGATAAGTGGTGGAGAATTTCTCCCTGAATCGTAACTGCGTGCTGGACCATTGCATCTAAAGTTATTCTGTCTCCTTGATAATAATTATTTTGGTTCCCATATTGTCTGTTTCTCTGATTGTCTCTGTGATAGTCATTACCGCGGAGAGGTGATCTTTCCCTGTAATTATTACTACTCTGCCAACGGTTGTCATACAGGTGGTGTCTGTTTTGGTCACGATTTACGATGTAAGAATAGCCTTGTCATGTCCAGTTATTATTTCTTTCGTTGCGGAATTGTGACGGATGTGACCTGTAATTGTTGTGCTCCTGTTTTAACGTTCCACGATTGTCAGTGTCAATTTCCAGTTCTTGTAACAGTCCCTGAAAAGCTTCAATGTCATCTTTGCAACGTAATGCCAAAATAATATGTCGTAAATGTTCAGGTAGTTTGATTAAGCAAATGCGAATGAGTTCTGAGGGGCTGTATGGGTTTGACAGGTACTGATTCTTGTGCAACATGTCTTCAAAATATTTCACAAGACTGGAAAATTCAGATTGTTGGACATGTTTCATCATTATGATGCTATGTTTTACTCGGTCTTGTGTAGCTTGAGACCAATATGCTGAGAGGAAGGCATGATAAAATTCTCCTTCACTGTGGCAATCGTGAATGACCGATCGCATTCTTACAGCTGGTTCATTCTCTAAGTAGCCACACATAAATACTAATCTGTGCTCTAATGACCAGTTGGGAGGAAAACAAGGAGAGAATTGATGGAGCCACGCTTGCGGATGAATGTTGTTGCCAGAATTCTTAAATGTTTTGAATTTACGTGTAGTAATAAACAGCTTATAGTCAATTTCATCATGTCGGCGAGTCGCATGTCGGTCATTGTTACGTCGTGTCGGCGGTTCCATCTCAAAATTAGGTGCACCTTGCCAATTTCTTTCATAATTTCCGAAATGCACTGTGTTATTATTTTGTGGCTTTTCCGTATTTCTAAGTCCCTCTTCCCGTGTTGGAGGGCGAGTGTCCTCTGAAATACGTAATTCTTGTATTACCTGTGTCAGCTGATCTTGTACTTCCTGGATTTCTCTTGGTGTTGCGTATTAATTTGATTCTGATTTTGTTTGAATTTCCTAATTTGTTTGCACTCTTCTGTGTCATTAAAGACTACCGGTTTTGTGTCATTCAGATTATCATCTACCTTTGTAGATAAGTTAGTGAACTGATCTGAAAGTTCGGCTACTTTATCCGATGGTGTACTTATTTCCTCAGTGTGTTTTTCTGAACCAAGTTTCAGAGTGTCCATTTGTATTGAATTCGTATCTACTGTGTCCTTTAAGTTTTCCTGAGTTTTTGCAAGTTGCGTAACCGAATCGGTAGATGCAACTGAGTCAGTTTTAGCTTGCAAGGTCTCATGATTTTCATGAACAATAGTTTGCAGTTCTTTTGTGGCTGCTTCGTGATTCTGTAATGCATTTTCATGACGCGAAAAAATAGGTTGGAAATGCTCACAAGTTTGTGTTTTTACGTCATTACAGACTTTTTGACATTTCGATTCTATGTTATGTAACTCAGTAGTTAAATCTTCACGTGTTTGTTCAAGTGTGGTGTCTAACTTCCGAAGATTTTGTTCCATTGTGTCTAACTTTTGAAGATTTTGTTCCATTGCGTCTAACGCTTGAAGCTTTTGCTGTGTTTGTCTCTGATTTTGTTCCATTTGTTGCATTAATTGCAATAATAATGTATTAGTGTCTGGAATCTGTTCTTCTATGCTTTTCGGCAGAGCATTTGCACCGGCAACATTTACATTTTGACAAGCAGAAAATGTGTCTTGACTTATTTGAGAAAACGGTGAGGACGCAAAACCTGAATCTACAGTATTTGCAAGATTGTGTCCTGGTATTTCGGATTCCTGAGGCGAGCTGTTGCCGACCGATCGATCAATAATGCTTCCCTGTTCACTAATATTTTCACTGCCTACAGCATTATTTGCAGCCCGCTCCATTTCCCTATGCACAATTACCAATTTACTACTTTGAACATTAGTTAATTCATTACTCGGTGGCGCTGATAAGCTACGCTCGTCGTCACTACTATTTCTCAGTTTACTTTGCAGCCTAGTGTTACGTTTTTCACACGCCATTATTGTCACAATATTTCACACAACACAGAAAAGCACAAATTGAAGAGCAAAATAAGAAAACACATTAACATAGCACTGAAAATGATGTGTAGTTAATTGCAAGCGTAGCTGCGAAATACTTGGTGCAAATTTACATACGTGCCACACCTGTTTTACTGTACAACAATGAAAGACTGCGACTACAAAGGAAATTCTCTCTACAATTACGCGCTAGCAATAAACAAAATCTACACTAATTACACAAACTACAAGAAAAAATCAGAAGATTTCAGTGATGTATCCTTGGCTAAGGGTCGACATATGAAACGTCCCCTTAGAACAATATCTGAATTACTGTGCTGATAAACCTCTTACATTATTTGCTTTTCAAACAGCTGAGCGAAACTGAACGTACTCAAACATGCACTAAAGTGACACACAATATTTTTAGAGCAACGCAATCTAACTTTCAAAAATCCCTACAAAAGAATGGCCCTGACTAACATTAACCTATACTTTTCACAAATCACTTACCTCACCAAAAATCTTCGTTACTCGAACTACTGCAATACAGCGAGCGCCACTACTGCCAGCTAAATAGAAGATTCAAACTACTGAAGGCACTAACTACTAATAGGCATAGTTAGCAAATGAAAGATTTTGATAGAGAACAAACAATGTATTTACCTCAATAGTGTTCAAAAGTCATAATGTATATAGCAGTTCATGAGATCCAGTCTTACAAATTTCAAAACTCCGCCATCTCTCTCCCCACATCCACCACTGCTGGCGGCTCACCTCCAACTGCGCAACGCTACGCGCTGTTCACATCCATCTGCCCAACCCTGCAATGGCAGACAACAATGAAAACTAGCCACAGACTGCACACAGCAAAGTCAGTGATTTTTCATACAGACCGCTACGTGGCGTTACCAATAAGAAAACCTGAAGAGCCCATTTACAAGCTCAAGTATACAGTGATCCAGACGACAAGGCAGGGAGGCATAGCTTGCTGCTTAGAGGGAATGCGAACTAGACTGTAACGTGGGATGTTCGGCGGGCGTGAATGTGTTGACGAAGGCCATCAGTATGGCACAGTAGCCTGGTGAGGTATCCTGCGAAATCCACCTCGCGTCCAACTTGTAGCAAGTAGCAAAGTGGACAGCATCTGGTCACGAGATATGCGGCTGGGAATTTTCTTTTCGAAGCTAACAACATCGATCGGTAACTTTACAGAACCTTTTCCCCTAACACCTCAACGAATCATCATGACAACGCACTTTGTAAGAGTTTCTACCACAGGGATTAAATAATATCTCATTTCTAAGACAATGAAAAGTGAGCACTGGGATTCTAGGGCTTATAACGTTATGCAAAAGTTGAGTGGGAGCGCCCTGAAACCTGCCTAAAGCCACAAAGACGTAACATTCAGCATAAGAATGTAAGTTATCTAGCCACTTTCAATGTGAACTCCTTTCTAAAAACAGGTAAACATAAAACATTAACACATTTCCTCAAAAGGAAGAATATTGTAATAACTGCATTCCAAGAGACAAGATATACCAACGAGCACCTATCTGACTTAGAAGGATTCCGGACTTTTGCAGATAAATCAAGAAAGAGTGTTATGAAAAATATATCATAATTTGGTAAGGAGTCATGTAAAGGAAAAATAAATGTTAGACTAATTAGTAGAACTTCAGTCCATAAATGACAGGCTTTCCACATTACCCTTTAAAGTCAACAAACAAAGCGTATACCACTGTAAACACACATGCGCCAACAAATGAAGGGGAAAACGAATACAGAAAGTGCAAACACAAGAATTTTGGCAAATAATATGCTGGATGTTAAACAGAATTCCATCAAGAAACGCGGTAATATTACTTGGAGGAACAACGTCACAGGTGCATAATAGGCAGATATCATGCACATGAGAGAACTAACACATATGGAGAACGACATTTTAGCCTATGTGGAGGAGGTGGAATACTTATAAAGTCTGCAGTCTTCAAGAAGTTTCCTCGGAAGCAAACCCTATGTGTGTCACCAAACACGGTTTGTGGAAAGGAATAACTATATCATAATGTTGAAGTCGTTAAAGATGCAGATTTGATTAGAGACTATTATATCCACATAATTAAGTTCTAAATTAGATGCACAATTAAAAATGGAACCAGTTCATGCCTAAAAACATGGTACAACCAACTTAACTAAGGAAGTAAATTATAGAACACTACTAAAATAAAAAAATCTGAAATGTGGGAACAATTCTAAGAACACAAAATAGAAGCAGTGGAAGATACCATCCTCCTCAGAAAGGAATGCGAGCACGCCTGGTGGAATGATGACTGCGATTATTCAGTGTTCAAAAGACAGAGAGACTGGAACGCAAATAAAAACGATAATAATCGAAAAGCCTTTATACAAGCCAGGAAAGTAACGTCAAAAGTTCTTTAGAGGGTCAGACTACAACATATGAAAGATCAGCTGACATCAAAAGAATACGAGTTTAAACAAAAGAAAATAGACACCTACAAGCTTACAGTTTAAAGATCCAAAACTGCGTACAGTAACAACGAAAGCTGTAATATATTCGTAGAATGTCACTATCACTTTCACATCTGCTTTCCACCACAAGACGATTTCAATTTTATTAATACAACGGCAGGAGAACCAGACCAGAAGCTACTAATATTTGAAGAAATCAAAAAAAAACTTGGCTCAACTTGGGAAGAGATTAGAACTGCAGAATTGTGGAAGCACTGTGCTTACAATATGACAGCATGACTCACAAAAATAATTCAAGAAATTTGCGTAACAAACAACCTGCCAGCAGGATGGACATCTGCACTAATACGTACCCTACACATAAGGATAGGTCAAACACATCCTAATAATTAGAGCAATAACCGTCTTGCCATTGGCTTATAAGATTTTGTAGAAAGGCACTTTTAAGCAGAGTTGGAAGAATACTTGACCCGCTGTTAATGGAGTATCAGGGAGGTTCAGGAAGAGCGGGTCATGCACGGAACAAGTCGTAAACGTAAAGTAGATCTTAGAAACTGGGATAATTTGAAGCTTGAAACATGTGATAGTATATGTAGATTTTAAAAAGGCGTTCGTTGTATTGATAGAAATACGTTATTGAACATTTTAAGAGCATGGACTAGACAAGAACATAAAGTTTAAAGCAACTGTAACCAACACAGTATCGAAAGTAGAGTTTATAGGAGAACTGTCAGAAACTTTTAAAATGAAATCAGGTATAAGAAAAGGAGATGACTTTTACCCCTAATGTGCAATATAAAAACTGATTAAATAATGGAGGAAGGTCTTGTTACATGAAGATCAGTGTAGACTGTCTAGCATTCGGAGTTGGTAAGGCACTTATTGCAGACTCACTTGAAAGTGGACGAGAAAAAAATTACAGAACTACAACATCAAGCAGCAAAAGAAGGACTGTATCTATCGTTTGAAGAAACACAGCTAATCATAAACATTAGTAACGCATCTTAACAGCTTAAAATAAATGACAACACAATTTTATAGTAGTTTTTTTAATACCTGGAAGAACTGATATAAGACAATATGAAGGAAAAGACAACTGTAGAGATTAGAATACTCATACTTCAAATGGAGAGGGCATTCAAATAACAACAAACATGTATACTAAAAAGCCTTTATCCTGGAACACAAAACTGAAACACCATCAATCAGTCGGCAGTCAAAAACCAATTTGTGCAGTGGAACACTGAAAACTATGAAAAGAGAGCTCGCAAAATTAGAAAAGTTAGAAAGAAGACTCCTAAGTAACATAAAAGAACCTAAAAGCAGCAATGATTCAAAATCCGGACTAAGATCAATACAGAATTATATGTGAAAGACGTAACGAGAAAAAGGAGATTAAAATTCTGTGAAAACATATGTGCGATGAATAATGACAGAATAACTAAACAAATTTTTGACTTAGTAAACAATCACAAAATCCAAAACTACATGGCTGAGAAAGGTAAGCAGAGATATCGAATATGTGAAAGTCAGCATGGACAGAATAAGAAACAGAATATAATCGCTCAATAAAATCAAGAACTGAAGAAAGTAGACACAAGAAGGGAAGGAATAACATTCTCGAAGAATGAAAAAAGTGTGTTCCAGAGCAAACTTCAGCTGAAAACAAAAAAGCAGAAACGATGTTGATGTACCGTACCATCTCAAAGAGTTTCCAAATAAAAAAAAACCGCATCCTCAGATGTTAGATTCAGGCAAAAGACATGATACATAAATTTTGTGCAAAGAAGTAGTTTCAAGGGACTTTTTTTAGCTTTTTTGAGGCTCCAACTCGCTCCTGTGCCGAATATGCAGCCGATAATCGTTCAGCATTAGTTTCCATCGTCCTTCATTTCCTATCTGGTTTTAAATATTAAATTTATCGCGTGTTTGGCAAGTCTCTTTTTTGTAATATTGAAAGGCAAATTAAAATATTTATCTGAAATTACTAGGAGGCCGATACCTTAAATGGCTATAACTCTCTTTCCTTTGCAATATCGGAAATGCAGATAATTTGAGTGCGAATCGAGATGCTTAAATCATCTTTTTTTCTCATATCGCACTATACATAAACATTAAAATTTGGAGTATAGAAATATGTAACAAACTGTTAAACTGCAAATCGCGATCTGACACTCAAAGGACGCGCCCATTATATTACTGAACACAGAGGTTTCACTTCTCAGAATTAACACAAATCTGTTAACAGGTGGTGGGGAAATATACCATGCAGGACATCATCTGTAGCTTTTTGTTTTTTATCCGAAGTATCTGTGGCTCGGCTAAAAGAAGGTGCCTAACTCAAAAACGGACAAACGAAAACATGTAATAAAATAAATGTATGAAACTCACCGGACATAACTTTGTCTAGGTAGGACATCTATGCTATAGTATCGTACGTGATGTTGCCATCGTGTTCCTTCAGCACAGAATCTATCTCCTGCTGCAGCTCGTTTTGTATATCCTCGTGCAGCACCAGTTCGTATAGGCTGGAGCTAATTGTGTAACTCTAAGTCTCGAAGCCAGCGATGAAGAACCCAAAAGACTCTGCCGCCAGGTCTTCCAGTGCGAAATCTGCTGTTGGATTAGATTATTTTGACGTTAGCAAATAAGAAGAAACAACAATTCAGTGACCCTAAAAATATCGTTATGAAATGACGTAATATTTCCTCGGAGTCTCCAGTCTGCGTAAGGAGGGTAGCTCTCTTTCTCCGCAGACAATGTCAGATTTCAGTACTATCCATTTCTTGGACGCGAGGTAGCGGCTGCTATATTTTGTCAGTGATAACTGTTAACATTCATCCGCTTTAATAGAAGTCAAAACAAATCAATAATGCTTGTTGGGAGACAATGCTCTGGCGATCATGTGGCCGAAACACAACACTTATTTATAAGAATTAAAACTCAACAACATACATGTCGCGTTCGTGAAATAAAATGAAATATAAACACAGTGTAATATCACTGAACATCTTAACCTTAGAATCGTCCATTTATGTCCTTAATCACCCAATGACGCTCCGCGACAACGCACCAGGTCTTGTCGTCATCAGCTGTGGACACGAAGAATCTCTGCTTGATGCATCTGGTGATGTCCAGGTGTAGTTGTGAGCTGCTACTTCCGAGGTAGCACTGTGTGCGCAGTAGTTGGAGACCGACGCTGCATGTATCACTCGATTACTTCCCAGGTGTGCTCAACAGGAAGCAATGAGCGTCAACATCCATTACACTCTATAAGCCACTAACCGTATGTGGTATGGAGTGCATAGTTTACTAGTATCATCTCACCCCACCCCCTTCTCTCCCCCTATTTTTCTATCACATACCCATATGGATGTGGGAAAAAAGCCCGTTGGCAGTCCTCCGAATGAGCTCAAATTTCTCTGACTTGAGCGTTGTGGTCATTACGCAAGATATGTACATATGTGGTACGATGTGGTGCAGTTACTGTCACTCCAAGTTTAGTGAGTAAGGTTATCCGCCCATGAAAAACGTTTCTCTTGCAGCCCCTCTCACAAGGAATGTGGGTGATCTCGAACGCTCAGAACCTCTCGAAAATATGCTTAGAATATAAGCCGCTCATGCCAAAAACAGTAGTATGAGCCATTCGCTTGTTAAACTGCGCCTCTTTCCACGGGAGACATTAGAATTATCACGTATTAAATGTCCAGAAGAGGAACTTTGGTAACACGAAGAAACATGATATCTTTTTAAAACCAATTGTTTCCGTTTGTGGCTGTTTAAACGTTATTTATTGCGACTGCTGTTTCGAAATGTTGTCATTTTCTAGCATTGTGGGATGTTCTTACCCACTCAGCAATATAAAGCTGTGTCATGCTTTGTAAGAGCAGTTGCATGAGGTACTTTGAATTTATCAGCTTTTCGCGCTGTCTGTGCCGCCTTTGTGGTCCTTTACCACGCCTACTACATGAAATTTAAACTTCAGTTGTTACATCATTATTCCGCCAGTTCTATAACGTATATGCTACAGTACATGGAAGAGCTGATAAATTCACAGTACCTCATGCACTTGGTCCTGCACAGCATGTCACAGCTTTATATTACTGAATAGGTTATAACCTCCCACAATGCTTGAAAATGATAACATGTTGTGGTGAAGCAAGCTGGGATATCTTAATTCCCCTCTTATTTTGCCATTTGTTTCCTTAAATTCATTTTTTCATTTTTTGGACTAATTACGATTAACATACTTGAGTATAGTCTGCATTTTCATAAAAGAGAAAGATTGGCCCGTAGTTTTAAGGAATATAACAGCAAATCTAATTTTGTGCCTAGTTTTATGTATGTAATTGTTTTTATAATTAATTTTGACTATTACTAGTTAGTATCTTTTGTTATAGGATGAAATCAGTGATTGTTTCGTTCCTTAAATTCTATTGTTGACATATAAACAAATATAAATTCTGTAATAATTGGAAACATTTGGATGTCGAAATGCTAGTAATCTTAAAGTATTTATTTTGCTGTATTCGAACACATGTTACACAGCCCTTAATTAATTCAACAGTAATTAACAGTTTTGTCAACAGTATTGTTTGCGTAACTATATTTTTCAATTTCATGATTCAAACAAATAACTTGACCTAACTCTTGCAGTAGAAGAAACTGTTAAAAAGACGCAATTTTTCGATGTATTCAGTTAATTTATTGAGTTAAGTTTCAATTGTAATTTCTGTGAATTTAACTTCGAACTGTGTGTAGTTTCAGCATCTATTATTGTGAAGATATATAAGGGTCCATTTTTTGGTCAATAGACAGTCAGTCCTCGGCCGAGTTTCAGACGAGAAACCTGTGTTGGTTAGAACAACAGCAGCGCTTCAACTTAATCGTGGAATAATTGTTAAACAATTAGATCATGTGTAAAAACAATGAAGTGTCTTCTCCATATATACCTGATTATTCTTCAAGAACTGTGAACTTTGTGGTTAGGTTTTACTGCTCGTAGAAGTTCAACAGGAAACTATTGTAGCAGTATGTGGAGGTTCACCTGCAAAATATTAATGAGGCTTATGTGAAGTTAGAACAATAGTGCACTGGCCATACATATATAACTGTGTATTATTGGTGGGTTGTGAACAGCAAAAGTAAAAGACTGTGAAACGTATCTGTGAATCTGCCGGCTACGTTATATACCGTAGTCACTATCCAAATTAAAAACACCATTTTTTAGCCAGTGTAGTAACGCAGTACGTCGACACTGAGGTCAATCAACAACCAAAGTAATAAAAGCAGGTGGAACCGCTACAATGTCGAAATTGCAGTCACAATAAATAATGTTTTAACAGCCAAAAGTGGAAATGTTTTCATTAAAAAATTTCACTGTATTTCAAGTTAGCATCAAACTAAAAAAAAACATCAATGTTATAGGAATAAACCCACCTGTATTTCGCACAGACAAGAATAATATTGCTGGAATTACACGGTGGAGAATTTTCCCGTTAGGGCTGTCACTACTTACAGTTCTCTAATGTTGTGTGAGGCTATGTGGGTATATTCTGCAACAGCAGGTGCATCTGTTGCTGTTGGTGAACCATTTTGTATTCGTTCTAAACTTAGACGTAAATTAATCTGTGATGATGTGTTATGTACGTGGATTAAATGTGGAGGAGCTATAAGTACATTTAGTTTAATGGATGATGCTAGTTTATACACACTGATGAGCCAAAACATTATGACCACTGCCCACCGCCAGTTTGAATGCGTCCTGGTGGTGTTGAGGGTACGTGACGCTGTAAGGGAAGAACGTTGGCGGAAGAGAAACAAATGGGCAGTCATTGCAGCGAAGATATGGATCGTAAGTGCGAAAATCCACTGATGTAGCGGTTTTGACAAAGGGGAGCTGAAAAAGAGAATCTCTGAAACGGCGAAATTGGTCATCTGTTGGGGTACCTCCGTCGTAAGCACCTATGGAAAGTGGGTGAAGAAGGAATGATGGAATAACACGTAGGCCGTATGGTACTGGGTCCACGTCTCATCACAAAACACGAGGTTGGAGGATCCCTCGCTATGTTATCCAGGATATGCAGCGATCTGTGGCGGATCTGACGACAGAGTATAATGCTGGTGCAGGCACAAGTCTTTCAGAGTACACCGTCCAAACGCAAAAGTTGAACATGGAGGTCCACATCACACGAACGCTACGTATTCCTGTGTTGGACGGACAACATCATCAGTTACGATTGCATCGCGCACAGCATCAGTGGGTTTGCACCGTGGATCAATAAAAACGATTAGCCTGTCGAATGACTACCATTCCTTGTTACACCATGTCGATGGTTGGGTCCTTACACGCTGTCATCCAAGTGAATGGCTGCTTGAAAAGTGCACCACGTCACAGATGCATGCCGGTGAGAGCAGAATTATGCTGTGGGGTACACAGATGGGCTTCTGTGCGACTATGGTAGTACGCGAAAACACCATGACAGCAGTGAACTGTGTGAACTTTTTTGCGCACCAAGTGCATCGCTTCATGGATGAAGCCTTCTCTGATGGCGATGACGTCTTCCAGCAAGATAACACCCCACCATACAATTCGAGAATAGTGCTGCAATGGAGGAGCATGATTTGATGTCTTAGCCAGAAAATGTCCCTAATCTGTACCCACTGGAACATATATCAGGCGCCAGTTGACAGCCCGCAAACCATTTTCCCGCAAATTGCGGGAATTTAGTGTCCTGTGGATAGAAATCTGGTGTCACATACTTCTGGTAACCTGTCAAGCACTTGCAGAATCCATGCAAAACAGAATCGCTGCTGTACTATGTTTGAAAAGTGGACCAACACCCCATTATACAGGTGGTCATAACGTATTGGCTCATCGGTGTACTGCCGGCCGGAGTGGTCGAGCGGTTCTAGGCGCTACAGCCTGGAACCGCACGACCGCTACGGTCGCAGGTTCGAATCCTGCCTCGGGCATGGATGTGAGTGATGTCCTTAGGTTAGTTAGGTTTAAGTAATTCTAAGTTCTAGGCTCTGATGACCTCAGATGTTAAGTCCCATAGTGCTCAGGGCCCCTTTTTTTTTATCGGTGTACTCCATTTTAAAATAAACACGGGTGTATGAAACAATACCTCAGTTTCTATATTTCGCTCTGCTTAAAATAGTTACGCAGTCTGAAAAATACAGTTTTTCTACAGGCTTGATAATTATACACAACTAATCATTCTTCAAAGTGCAGATGTGCGATTTCAGTGAAGTGGTCGAAGCAAAGAGGGACAGGACAATATGCACATTTAACTAAGTCGACTTTCTCATATTCGACATTATCTCGGCAATCAAGTAGTCCAGTATCAAACGCACACTATATCAATAGTATTCCAGTGTCATAACGTGTCTTTTGCTAAGCGTATTGTAACAATGGCATGTATTTCGGTGCGGAAAGCGGATTGTAAAGCACAGAGAGAAACGTGATAACGAAATGGCCTCGTGTCTGCATTGTTGTACGCCGGGCGACACCTTCGTTTCTTACACTGCCTCTCCATTAAGAAAGACGTATTTTTTGCTAAGAAATCTTAAGCTCAGTCGTAAACGTATTAGTATATTTTATAGGGTCTATTTTGTTTACTGCAACAGTGTGGAACTTTACCGAAGGCTTTCTGTGAGTCAAGAAATAAAGTATCTACCTGAGCTCCGCTTTCGATTAGAGTCGTCGCAGCATACATTGGCCGATGTGCAGTAACCAATTTTCATGTCCAAAGCTCTAAGTGAGTTCATTCGTTCGTTCGGAAAGGAAGGCCGACACTGTCAGCCCGTTTTGGCCGGTCGGTGACAACAGAACCAAGGAGCATGCCCTACAATTTTCCTCAAACAGGTTAAAGAAACTACTGGGTAAAACAAATTCATTTGCGATATCTGCACTTCAGTAAGACTATATGTGAAATTCGAAAAAGTTTGAAATGAAATATAGGATCGCTATAGTTTTGCATTTTGGGCACGTTACGTAAGCCGGCCGAAGTGGCCGTGCGGTTCTAGGCGCTACAGTCTGGAACCGCGGGACCGCTACGGTCGCAGGTTCGAATCCTGCCTCGGGCATGGATGTGTGTGATGTCCTTAGGTTAGTTAGGTTTAATTAGTTCTAAGTTCTAGGCGACTGATGACCACAGAAGTTAAGTCGCATAGTGCTCAGAGCCATTTGAACCATATTGCGTAATCTGTTGCTGCATATGAAGTTCAGCTGACATACTGAATTTTTTTTAAAACTTGGGTGGAGATCTCTTATCTGTCGCAAATCTCGAGAAAATTGATCTGACGTAGCACACTCCTGCAAGATGCAATTTCCACCCTCACACTACTACAGAAGTCAGACAGACGCTCCTAACGTTCTAAAGAGAAATGCTTGAAAAACTTGCAGCAATAAATATCTTCTGGAGTCGTCCGCTGTAAGGAAATGACACAAAAATTCACAACATTTCTTACGTGACTAGTGGGATACTTGGTTACTGGAGAAGTGCTAGTTAGTGTAAGAAAAACATGAAACTTACGAAAATTATTATTTACTTTGCTAAAATTCTGAGAAATCACAATGGCACTTTTAGTTATGAACTGAAAAAGTTATTTCCGGGTTCTTTTCGGAATGTGAAGTTACCTCTCAAGGATATGATTCGCTAATTAAATTTCTATACAAAGTTTAAGATTGTTATTGACTTGGCAGAATGGCCATGAGCCGTGCCTACTCAACTTGAATAATTATCTGTTAGAGTGTTGCTAGGTACGGTCGAGGCTGTCGCGTGTGAAATGCAGTGAAGTGTACTGTTGTGGAGGAAATATGGGGCTCGCAAGAGCTGTAGCGCACAATACCATAAACTGCGATGACTGCTGTCTGCGCCGTTCGCTGCTGACAAATAAGATAACTCTCATTCTATCTGGACTGACCTTCGCCAATCAAACTCTCCCTACGCTTTGATGAAGTGAAGGACTCCTATTCGCCCCTAGTCTAACTATTGGCGTGGTACACCGGTCAGATAAGCAGTCCACGACAATGCCACTCAAAAATTCGCTCGCAGGAGTTTAACTATAACTCTGTCAGTTCACACCGCACAATGAGTGTGACGGTCAACACAGTGAACAACGCTTAATCACAAGGACTAAGAATAGAGTCGCACTCCGATTCGCTCTCAACTGAGGTGCTCTCCCAGTGATGTACTGAGGAGAGACTTGTTCCTCGCTCTTTGAGTACAAGTACGAGCGCGCACGCCCTCGTTACATGTTCTCGCTCCAAGAGCTCTCCATGCCAGACGTGAAGGGGTATATATTTTGGTCTCTTCCATTACTCCTTCAGCTCAAGGCATCAGAAATATCGTCTGCCAATCAGCATTGCTCTTCTAAAATGGGAGAATGATATTTCATTTAAGGCGACCAATCCGGAAATCAGTAGCATCGGCTTTGGCGTTTGCTGTCTCCCTGTGAAAATATCAGAAACTGTGTGCTATATTTGTAAAGAATGCGTAGGCTGGACGCTCCCACACAATGTAGCGGAATTTGCTTTTAAGCCGAACATGGGGTCGTTCTTCCATTCACTCGGGAAAACGCTGTCCACTCCACGGGCGGCCAAGGCTGACACGTTCTCTGAAGGGACTGGCCTCCCGGCGTGCGGTCTGCCTATCTCGAGCTAAAAGCTCCTGTGACCACCGTGTCCGGAATGTATGTGTGTACGCCAGCCTAGAGTATTTCAATCGCGGTGCGCTTACTTGTTCTTTGCATATCGTTTAACTGAATTCATACAACATTGACTTTATCTTGTCGTGTTTGGGTTCGAATGAAGCGTCTTGATGTGCGGAATACGAGTATGATTGTGAGGGCGGAATATGTAAGCACTGAAGGTCAGGAGACCACGACGTCTTACAACACTTATCTGAGATCGAGTACGCCAACGGTAAAGCCAGGATGAAACATACTCAACATTCTTCATATATCATAAATGGTTTGAGATATTGAAACCAGATTTTGCAAATGATGGCACACAAGGAGGAGAGTATTTTGCCATATGGTTATTATACAAAACTTCACTATCTGCCGTGTTATTCTAGTAACTACAAACTTTTTCGATATATATTACACATTTATTTTAGTACTGAAGGTGCGCTTTCTCATAAGCTATTGACCTTACTTTTCCTCAGTTCCTCACTTATTAAACTTAACAAACCACAGTTTCAGAATTCTCCCCCAACTGCATCTGCACAACATATTGGTAAGGTGACACCGCGTAAAATCCGCTGTGTGTTGAGAAAGGAAGCAAATTTAAACATGGAAATAAGAGAAATGTAGGCTATACTCAGAATTCACCACTCAAAACACTTCTCTGTTAGTTACAGTTGGTTAACGAGCCAGGTGGAAACAAATCTCTGATTTTCTTGCATTTTTCAGTGGAATTCTTTTTAAATAGTAACCAGAGCAGAGGTAAATAGATTTTTTGAGTGGTTACCATGCGAGTGTGGTGGTGAATGGACTTCATTGAATATCTACAAAAAATATGAACATAGCCTTCAGTATAAAACGGCACTTCTCCTCCAGCGCTCAGCACTTCCCCTACAGCGCCTGCCTGCAACCTCTGCCTGGCGCGCGGGGCAGCCGCGTGGTCAAAGGCGCCTTGCACGGTTCGCGCGGCTCCCCCCGTCGGAGGTTCGAGTCCTGCCTCGGGCCTAGGTGTGTGTGTTGCCCTTAGCGTAAGCTAGTTTAAGTTAGATAATGTAGTGTGTGAGCCTAGGGACCGATGACCTCTGCAGTAAGGTCCCATAGGAACTTATCACAAATTTGCAAATTTTCCCCTACCACTAACACTTCTCAGACGTGCTTTGGCGACAGCCAATCTACCAGCCACGTTAGTATGCTCGCAATCTACTACTTGGAAACTGTGTTACACGTGACCGGTGCCTGCAGAAATCACGTCGCTTCACACAGAGGAGTCAGTTAACCTAGCAGGCTACACTAGCACACTCAGTTTCGTATGAACTCCAAGTACGTTTACCCAACGGACCCGCTGTCCGAATAGTTGACTGATAGCAGGTGGGCAGAATCATCCAAATTAGCTGATGTATCGAAGGCTAACATCCTATCATTAGTAATTCGCACGTAGTACAGACGATCGTTCTTTTAATGTGAGAGCGTACGGCATCGGATCTGAACATCGACTGGTCAATGGGTACTTGATACTCGGTCTTGTATATCATTCGTAAAAGTCAGAAGGAATATTATGCATAGATGACCACACAGGACTGTATTAAAGTCTTGGTTGCGTCAAAAATTGTAGAACACATGTCTTCAGCCTGTGAAGTATCGTTGTAATTCTTCTGGTGGTTGCAGGTCGCCGAATAAGTCGAAATAGTGGACGTCATTTGTATTTCTTTTTTTAACATATGCTACCCAGTAAGTTCCAGATGCTCCTGATACATAAAAATTCACAGTTCACAGAACCCTGGGTGGTTTAATCGATCTTTTTTTTTTGTCACTACTTTCTGTTCAGGGCGCTTTTAGCTGCATACAGCGCTGAGAATACAGTTTTTCATGCATCCTTTGGTTTTCTTCTTCCTTAGCGCCCTACGTGCAGCGGTCATAACTTGGCTCAACTTCTTCTCACCCAAACCCAACTTAACTTTACCACGCACTGTTTTTTCAACTGCAAATGCTGCACTGCGTTGACCTATACCAATATCCTTTCTCACACGTATTGCCTTAGCCTTATAGGCTGAAATTAGATCGGCGGTGTGACGATCTTCATTTGATGCGTAAGCGGTGTCTTGTTCTATACAATCTTCTTCGAGTAGATTTATTCCCTTAGCACCACGTGCCAATCGTCTCTGAAGTGTTATTCCAGGTCCGCAGTAGTTATATCCAGGAATGTGTAATGCAACTGGTACTTTGTCGAGAATGCCGCCTCCTCCTCTAATGCGTCTGCCATCACGCATGTTATGCAACTGAGGTGTGATTTGCGCTTCCTGTTATATAACATATCGTCAGCGTCGATCCAATTTTTTGTGATGCGGGAAAACCAAGCCATTTAACTAACGCTCTATTCCCTCGACGCCGTATGACCCACTCTACTACGAGATCCTCATCTGGTTCCCAGCTCTTCTGTAACTCTTGTGTGTAAAAGCATCCTTCCATTTCAGTACCACTGCTGTCCATTAAGAGGCAGGTTCTAGGATTCGTTCTCTGCACTTTTTGAATATCTCGGCTGACCAGTTTGGTATGTATGACTACCCAAATCTTGTCTTGTGTTTTGAAATACGTACTAAATCACCAACATTAAATTGTTGTTTGCTGGGATCTACCACTTTAATACGATTGTATACTGTATCTAAAAGTCTATTATCGCGAACGTCGATTGGTCTCATGTTTATTGTGCGATGTTTGGTTCGATTATTCCATGCAGTTATTTGTAGGAGGATATCGATCCACCTGTGTGAGCCACGAAGATTGAATAGCATCAACATCTGGGTTTTCACTGTTCTGTTCAGACATTCCATGATACTCGTCTTCAGGTAGGTGAACGTTGAGTAGTGATGTATTCCATACCGATCCATCACGGCCTTGAAATGTTTACTATAAAACTCACTGCCGTGATCTGTCTGAAGGTTGTCTGGGCTTCGATTCTTCCCCGTTTCAGCAATCCATCAAACACATGAGCGATTTCCTTCCCTGTTTTCGCTTTCATGGGTAATGCCCAGGCATATTTGGAATAAGTCTCAAAGGCCATTAAAATACACTCCTGGAAATGGAAAAAAGAACACATTGACACCGGTGTGTCAGACCCACCATACTTGCTCCGGACACTGCGAGAGGGCTGTACAAGCAATGATCACACGCACGGCACAGCGGACACACCAGGAACCGCGGTGTTGGCCGTCGAATGGCGCTAGCTGCGCAGCATTTGTGCACCGCCGCCGTCAGTGTCAGCCAGTTTGCCGTGGCATACGGAGCTCCATCGCAGTGTTTAACACTGGTAGCACGCCGCGACAGCGTGGACGTGAACCGTATGTGCAGTTGACGGACTTTGAGCGAGGGCGTATAGTGGGCATGCGGGAGGCCGGGTGGGCGTACCGCCGAATTGCTCAACACGTGGGGCGTTAGGTTTCCACAGTACATCGATGTTGTCGCCAGTGGTCGGCGGAAGGTGCACGTGCCCGTCGACCTGGGACCGGACCGCAGCGACGCACGGATGCACGCCAAGACCGTAGGATCCTACTCAGTGCCGTAGGGGACCGCACCGCCACTTCCCAGCAAATTAGGGACACTGTTGCTCCTGGGGTATCGGCGAGGACCATTCGCAACCGTCTCCATGAAGCTGGGCTACGGTCCCGCACACCGTTAGGCCGTCTTCCGCTCACGCCCCAACATCGTGCAGCCCGCCTCCAGTGGTGTCGCGACAGGCGTGAATGGAGGGACGAATGGAGACGTGTCGTCTTCAGCGATGAGAGTCGCTTCTGCCTTGGTGCCAATGATGGTCGTATGCGTGTTTGGCACCGTGCAGGTGAGCGCCACAATCAGGACTGCATACGACCGAGGCACACAGGGCCAACACCCGGCATCATGGTGTGGGGAGCGATCTCCTACACTGGCCGTACACCACTGGTGATCGTCGAGGGGACACTGAATAGTGCACGGTACATCCAAACCGTCATCGAACCCATCGTTCTACCATTCCTAGACCGGCAAGGGAACTTGCTGTTCCAACAGGACAATGCACGTCCGCATGTATCCCGTGCCACCCAACGTGCTCTAGAAGGTGTAAGTCAACTACCCTGGCCAGCAAGATTTCCGGATCTGTCCCCCATTGAGCATGTTTGGGATTGGATGAAGCGTCGTCTCACGCGGTCTGCACGTCCAGCACGAACGCTGGTCCAACTGAGGCGCCAGGTGGAAATGGCATGGCAAGCCGTTCCACAGGACTACATCCAGCATCTCTACGATCGTCTCCATGGGAGAATAGCAGCCTGCATTGCTGCGAAAGGTGGAGATACACTGTACTAGTGCCGACATTGTGCATGCTCTGTTGCCTGTGTCTATGTGCCTGTGGTTCTGTCAGTGTGATCATGTGATGTATCTGACCCCAGGAATGTGTCAATAAAGTTTCCCCTTCCTGGGACAATGCATTCACGGTGTTCTTATTTCAATTTCCAGGAGTGTATATCCGCTGTTCTTCTTCTTATGCTGGTCCCCCTTCTCGGTAACAGCTATTTTCCCTTCAGTTAAGTTGCCTATTTTCTTTTGAATTGCGGTAATCCGTTCGTACAATGTCCCGTTCTCAATGACAGCTTTCCCACTTCAGTTAAACCTTTTACTTACTTTTCGATTGCATTAACCCGATTGTATTGTTCAGTCTCAGAAGGGTTTGACAATACGTCTGTAGTTCCTTGCGTACCCCTCCAACTAAATGTTCGAGAGTTTGAATTTTCCCGTCCACGTACAAGCGAATGTTTCGTTTGTGTACACCCATCCTATCAAACTCAGCTCCCGGCATGCGTGCGAATTTATCAATGATGATGCGTATACTTATGTACTCACCTCTTTGCATGGCTGTATACATAGGAACTCCTGGAAGTTCCGTCTGTACCTGCCATCACTCAGTTTTCTTGTTTTATCAATAACGAGAAACCCATACTGTTATTGATTCCAGCAATCTGCACATATCTTTAAAAAATCATTGAGCGATATGTCTGTCACTACATGAGCCTGGTAAATGTGTTTTACATTAAGATTGTCCAGTTTGAATGCTGTAATTAGGTTTGCATTATCCCTCATCAGTTGCTTTGAGATTCTGGAATATATCTGACTCAGATAAAATACACCAACAGCCATATGGAGACCGAAACAGAAATATCATGTGCTTTGTTTTCCACAGCAACATCATCAAATATGGACACTGTGTTTGGCTTTACTTTTTCCGGTGGAGGGACATCACTGCTCTCACTGAATGTCGTGTATGTCACACCATCTACACTTTGCAGAATCTCCTGTTATAGTTGGTATTTGGGCTGAAACAGTGTTATTAAAAATACACATACATGCTCAAAGCGGACTCCATTGGGATGTGTTAGCAGTGGCATGAGAAGATTTGTCTTGTCGCAGTTGGATGGACCTATAATTATTGCACGTATGTTGTCAGGAAGGAGTGCGCCATTCTTCTTTCTCCGGTCTTCTTGTGCGCCGACACGGCTCGAGTCGTTTACAAAAGTCTTGATACTTCACACACCCTGCCACGATACCTACTGCATCAAGCACTGGTGTGTAGTGTGTTTTTTTAGATAATAATGAACACTCTGCCCTTTCTAAGATACCGACCATTTAAGGTATTGGCGTGTAAAGGTCTTTTACGGACAATTTAGTTAAATGACACAAATTTCTGCTGTTGCATGTTTCCAGTGAAAATGCTGAGGAAATAGCTTTAGTACTTGCAATATAATAAGAGCTAAGAAATAAAAAAAACAGATACATCATGGCAGTAAACACAGACATTAAGCGGGGGTACTTACTCTTCTACGGCTTCTTCATATTCCGTTGCTGTTGTTGCTGGACATCGCTGGACGATCTCAACGGGCGCATCATTCTGGGTGACTGACTGCAACTGAATCTGCAGAGCTACTGGGTCCGCTTTATATCCCCATTGTGATCGAATGCTACGTTCCTATTGGCTACTACCAATTTCAAGCACCGCTGGTGGTATAATTCTGAACTAGACAAGTTGTTTGGTCCTCTGGATCGGAGGCAGACGTCTCTTGTGAGGTGGAAAACTGACTGTAAATTTCAAAAATAGCTGTCAGTTATAACAACAGCATTGGTCCGCCTGACTTACAGAATGCATCGTGGTACCACTCTTCTGCGTAGCCATTATCTGCTGAACAGTTTTCCTCTTCTTCTTCAGGCACTCAGACAATGTAAATCCTTTCCATTCTGTATGTAGGAGGCTATGGGTGCAGTCCTCGTCTGTATGCTTCCAGGCAACATGGCTGTTAAACTCCTCCCAGTCAGACACCAACAGCTCTTTGATAGAACACATTCCGCTCAGCCACGAGGATGGGATGGTGGAGGGGAAATGAATGGGGATGAGTAGTTGCTCTTCAGTGGTATATATCACGTATACGAATATGCTTCCACTGAAGCGAATTACTATCAACTGCCCACCTGATCCGTTTTGGAAGAGTTAACAATTCATGTGGACTGTCTCAGCTGTTTGGGCATGCACATGAGCATGTATCGGATATGGCATGCATGTTGGCTCCATCCGTCTGCATTGTGGCAATCCTCTGAACTGAATTCTTCTGCTTCTTTCTGCTACACTCTTCCATTATCATAGTCTTACATTCTCCATACAGTGAACTGTGACTACAGTCCTCCTTCGAATGTGTACATGTCATGCGGCTATTGAAAGCTGCTCTATCCTTGACATTCATCTCGTTGATCAAACACACCACGGTGCTTCCACAACGACAGCTCAGCAAAGACTGAACGTATCCCATCAATTCTGATCACGTGAGTGGAGAAAAAAATCCCACCGAAATTTTTATTTCCACCCAGGTGGGGATGGGAGGAGGTGGGGGGGGGGGGGCACATCAGCACAGCCCTGGGACAATGAAATTTCCACCAGAATTCAAAATTCCTTCCAAAATTCGAAATTCTCGCCAATATTCCAAATTCCCGCCAATAGGGTAGGTTGGGGATGCGGGATAGGTGCGAGAGGGGAACGGGATGGGCCCACGTGCAGATGTCCGCCGCTCGTGGTCTCGCGGTAGCGTTCTCGCTTCCCGAGCACGGGGTCCCGGGTTCGATTCCCGGCGGGGTCAGGGATTTTCACCTGCCTCGAGATGACTGGGTGTTTGTGCTGTCCTCATCATTTCATCATCATCCAGGAAAGTGGCGAAATTGGACTGAGAAAAAGATTGGGTAATTGTACGGGCGCTGATAACCACGCAGTTGAGCGCCCCACAAACTAAACATCATCATCTCCCACGTGCAGATTGAGAATAACATGTGACATCATCCAGGGATGGAGATGGGCATTGTTGGTGGCGGGGGTGGGGGTGGGAGTTGTCGGGGCTGGGGCAGGGGTGATTAATTGATCAATTTAATTATTTTGTTTATCAATTTCATATCAAAAGCGGAGTCACAACCCCACAACCGTACTACTGGGAATTACGCCTTTTTGGAAAAATTGTGAATTGTCGAGATGTTAAGTATAATAAATGACTAATGTACCCAGTTTATTCTTTTTCATGTTAATAAGTTTTAATCTGCCAGGAAGTTTCACATCAGTGCACCCTCCGCTGCAGAGTGAAAATCTCATTCTGAAGATTACTGCTGTTTGTGGATGACGCTGCCCGCAGCTCGTGGTCGTGCGGTAGCGTTCTCGCTTCCCACGCCCGGGTTCCCGGGTTCGATTCCCGGCGGGGTCAGGGATTTTCTCTGCCTCGTGATGGCTGGGTGTTGTGTGCTGTCCTTAGGTTAGTTAGGTTTAAGTAGTTCTCAGTACTGGGGGACTGATGACCATAGATGTTAAGTCCCATAGTGCTCAGAGCCATTTGAACCATTTGGATGACGCTTCTGCTGTCCTGGAAAGCACCCCAGGAATGCCGGTCGAATCACCAGAGTAACGTATAATTTTGCGGTCAGGGTACGCGGGATAACCTCCAGAGGGCTCCTCCTGTCGTACGAACTCACACGGGTAGGCAGCTGCAGATCCTCAACTGGTCTCCCTCGAACCAAAACACGGCCATCACTGGCACCGAGACAGAGCCAGCTTTCATCAGAAAACACAACAGACCTCCACCCTGCCCTTGTAACCGACCTGTAACAGATTGTTGTATCATCGTGGTGCCAGCTGCTGCTCATATTCTTGCTGCTGATGCAGTACTATGCACCAGAGCTACACTATGTGATCAAAAGTATTCGGACACCCCCCAAAACATACGTTTTTCATATTAGGTGCATTGTGCTGCCACCTCCTGCCAGGTACTCCATATCAGCGACCTCAGTAGTCATTAGACATCGTGAGAGAGCAGAATGGGGTGTTCCGCGGTACTCACGGACTTCGAACGTGTTCAGGTCACTGGGTGTCACTTGTGTCATATGTCCTGTACGCTAGAGTTCCACACCCCTAACATTCCTTAGGTCCACTGTTTCCGATGTGACAGTGAAGTGGACACGTCAAGGGACACGTACAGCACAAAAACGTACAGGCCGATCTTGTCTATTAATAATAGGCAGACATCTTTCCAGACGATTACACAGGAGTTCCAAACTGCATCAGGATCGATTGAAAGTACTGTGACAGTTAGGCAGGGGGTAAGAAAACTTGGATTTCATGGCCGAGCGTCTGTTCATAAGCCACACATCACGCCGGTAAGTGCAAAACGGGCCTCGATTGGTCTAAGGTGCGCACACATTCGACGATTGAACAGTGGAAAACCGTTATGTGGAGTGACGAATCACGGTACACAATGTGACGATTCGATGGCAGGGTGTGGGTATGGCGAATTCGCTGAACGTCTTGTGCTACCGTGTGTAGTGCCAACAGTAAAATTCGGAGGCGGTGTTGTTATGGTGTGGCCGTGTTTTTCATGGAGGGGGCATGCACTCCTTGTTGTTTTGCGTGGCACTATCACAGCATGGGCCTACAATGATGTTTTAAGCACCTTTTTGCTTCCCACTGTTGAAGAGCAATTCGAGGATGGCGACTGTATCTTTCAACACGATCGAGCACGTGTTCATATTGCACCGCCTATGGCGGAGTGGTTACACGCCAATAACATCGCTGTAATGGACTGGCCTGCAGTGAGTTCTGACCTGAATCCTACAGAACACCTTTGGGATGTTTTCTGAACGCCGATTTCGTGCCAGGCTTCACCGACCGGCATCGATACCTCTCGTCAGTGCAGCATTTCGTGAAGAATGGGCTGACATTCCCCAAAAAACCTTCCAGCAGCTGATTTAACGTATGCCTGCGAGAGTGAAAGCTGTCATCAAGTCTAAGGGTGGGCCAATAGCATACTGAATTCCCGCATTACTGATAGAGGGTGCCACAAGCTTGTAAGTCATTTTCAGCCTGTCTGAATTCGCGAGGCTCCCCCCGCCGGAGGTTCGAGTCTCCCCTCGGACATGTGTGTGTGTGTGTGTGTGTGTATGTTTTGTCCTTAGCGTAAGTAAGTTTAAGTTAGATTAAGTAGTATGCAAGCCCAGGGACCGATGACCTCAGCACTTTGGTCCCATAGGAACTTATCACAAATTTCCCACGTGGTTTTCTTACGACCATACATTCTTGTGCCCATCGCTGCCAGCAATCATGAACAGTAGCTACATTCCTGCCAGGACTTCCTGCAGTATCGCAGAAGGAACATCCGGTTTATTCTACCATCTCATTCTGACTAAGTGAGGTGGTGATAACGGCATCCTCTTCGCCTTAAAGGCTTTCCAACATAAAGGATGACTAACATAAACTCACCACGTCCAGTATCAGAGGTAATTAACACTCATACTCTTACAGCATGTGTTTAAGCAAACACAATTTGCATCCTCTTAGTGACGCTACTAGGCCACACGTACGCGACTGGCAAGAAATTTGAACAGACATCACCTTTCAAATGTAGAAACGTACCTACCAACTTCCGTTTACGTCGCCCAACTCCTTCTTGGTGTTGCGATTCATTCTTTCGCCAGTGTATGTGCGGAAACACCAGACAAAATACGCCACAAGACTCTTAAGTGAGACACCATGTATGCAACAGGTTGTTCAGGAGGGATGGTCAGTGTTGAAGGACGTGACAGGAAAGCTGATTCGAAGCAAGGTAGTCTTGTAAACATGGGCCCTAAAATGCACACCTCAAGAGCTACGTGCACTTGTTCAACAAAATAAATGTATTTTGCAGTAGCTAAGATGAACATTGCTCATATCTCTTAAAGTATGCGCTTTAGAATTCATGTTTATATGACGTTTTTCTCTTGTTTTGGTCCATAGAGGCCTGTTTTCTTGAGTTCTGTGCTTCGAACTATCGATCCTATGATATTCCTCCACTCCTCCTGTGATATCCTGTACAGATTTTTGAGGTATAAGTGCAGATATTTCTATTGATGAGTGAGCACAGTGTATCGAATAACATTACATCGAAATTTATTTCATTTTCAGATTAATAATTGTAGGTATTACGAATAGTACGTTTTCAGGTTGGTTAGTATGTGTGGCACAAACAAGCCATTAAAGTTTATTTTCTCCTGGGCAGAAGATCAGGTATTGAAGTGTGGATGTATGGAGGCAAAAGGATAGACTATACTGACAGGCGTAGTACACTTTTCATTGCAGTTACAATAGTGTAGAAGACATTAGGTTGTAAATTAAGTGATGTGTTAGCGAGAAGACTGTTAGAGAATAAAACAACTTACACCCTTAAGTTGGTTTCAAGTGGCCATAATTAGTGCATCTACTCGTTGAGTTCCATTGTGGGCCGTAATTTCCACATGGCAGTGAAATTTGGTAGATATTCTTCAATGCTTTAATACAGAAACGATTTACAGTGGAAAAAAATAGTTCACATTTCAGCCACCGGGTGCAAATTTGGCACTGTGGATGCAAGAAAGGCGTACATAAATGTTTCCATATGTAATGGATGAAGAACGGGATGTGGGCAGAAAAAGTCAAACAAGCGGGAAAGGCATAATGTTGATTTTATTATTAGCCGCCGCTTACACAATTTGATCAATATGAGCACCAGAGAGGTCGACGAGATGCTATACAGCGCCACATTCGCTCCTTGTGGCAAAAATTGGAACCAGTTTTTTATATCGTGAAGTGGTTTCGCTGGACCACCATGAGTAGATGCAGAGAGCATATCTACACACACACTCCAATGCTGCTCTCTGGATTTTCCATGATCCCTCGGTTAATATTATGTTGTAGATAAATCTGAATCCCTGATAATTCCAGAATTTTAAACACTTTATTACAGATCAGTTTGCTAAAAAGTTCTCTGATTACACAATTAAATGAAACTAATAATAAATTTTCATCGCAAATGAAAGACGGAAGAGTGTATCGGGAGGTGAGCAAGACGAGAGTACAAAAACTTTATGTCACAGTAGGTCATCTGCTTATCTAGAAAAACAGGAAATTTACTAAGGGATAACACTCTTAGAAGTTATGAGAACTGTAGCTAACGAAGTCTTAGGCAAAAGAAAAAAATACTGAAGGAAACAGGATTAAGGGTGTCGAATGAAGATATTGGAAACGCAGTAAGCGACAAGAAATTAGCTCATCTACAAGCATTACAACAACAAACGGAAGAAACAAGAGAGATATACAGAGAGAAACGAAATGAAGCCAAATTTATTTTAAGCCAATCTTATCAAGAGTCTTGAGATAAATATACAAGCACCGTTTAAGGTGATGTACATGAACGAACTATGGATGGCCTATAAGGTGAGGAAAGAGATGTAGCAAATACAAAAGTAACCGAAGAAGAACTATGGATACAACTTTATGGATATTTGTGGCCAATAACTCTCTGGAAAAAGAGGAAGAAACCGATGAGCCTATTTATGCAAATGTAGATTCCACTATCTTAGAGGATTTAGAAATAGCATTAAAAGAAATGAGCCATATGGACGCTACAGGAGAAGGTGGGATAAATGCAAAATTATGGAGATATTGAGGCCCAGTACTGAATCAGAGTTTACGAATCTAAGTAACAGACGTTGCAATGGTTATCGGATTCCAAGACCCTGGTCGCATGTTTAAGTTATGCCTACATTTAAAAAAAGTGTTTGAATTATGTGTGAAAACTGTAGGTGAATAAGTGTTTTCGATAAAGCGTATGAGATACGTATGAAAGAATATTAAGTAAATGAGTACGAACCGTCACAGGCATTGTATTAGAAGAAGAACAAAACGTCTTTAGAATGAGACGATCCTGTACAGAGGGAACTTTCACAGTTAAACAGATACCAGGAAAAGGAAAGGAATGTAACCTTGAAATTCATGGCTCTTACTAAACACGAAAAAGCATTCGATAGAATAAGCAGGAACAAAATAAAGGATAACATGCCTCGAAGAGGATGTCTGAATTACCTAACTAAAGTATAAACATACAGGAATTAGCATACGTGTCGTAAACGGAAGGCGTAGTAAAAAGATGTTACATATAAACCAAGGTGGACGGCAAGTTGTAGCTCGTTTCTTATTTTGGTTAAAATTTGTGTAGATGCTTTGATTAGAGAATGGAGTATATAAGTAAAGAAGGCCTTTATATTGCACCTTATTTTACGCTTAAGACGATGCTATTTGTTGATGATCAGACTATTGTGAATAAAAATGAAGATGACCTGCAAAGAGCAGTGTATATGTTACAGAAGTACTTTTAAAACTTTAAGGTAGGTATTAAAATCCATGGAGAAGAAATAATAACTTTGACGTTCGCCGATGACATTGTAATTCTGTCAGAGATAGCGAAGGACTTGGAAGAGCAGTTGAACGGAATGGACAGTGTCTTGAAAGGAGAACATAAAATGAACATCAACAGAAGCAAAACGAGGATAATGGAATGTAGTCGAATTAAGGCGGGTAATGCTGAGGGAATTAGATTAGGAAATGAGACACTTAAAGTAGTAAATGAGTTTTGCTATTTGGGGAGTAAAATAACTGATGATGGTCGGAGAGGATATAAAATGTAGACTGGCAATGGCAAGGAAAGCGTTTCTGAAGAAGCTAAATTTGTTAACATAGAGTATAGATTTAAGTGTCAGGAAGTCGTTTCTGAAAGTATTTGTATGGAGTGTAGCCATGTATGGAAGTGAAACATGGACAATGAATAGTTTGGACAAGAAGAGAATAGAAACTTTCGAAATGTGGTGCTACAGAAGAATGGCACAACTTGATCAGAAGAAGGGATCGGTTGGTATGACGTGTTCTGAGGCATCAAGGGATCACCAATTTAGTATTGGAGGGCAGTGTGGAGGTTAAAAATCGTAGAGGGAGACCAAGAGATGAATACACTAAGCAGATTCAGAAGGATATATGCTGCAGTACGTACTGGGAGATGAAGAAGCTTGCACAGGATAGAGTAGCATGGAGAGCTGCATCAAACCAGTCCCGGGACTGAAGACCACAACAACAACAACAAAACAAAAACACTGGCCTTCAAAGGTAAATTTACTGTTAGAACCAAAATTTTCATCAGTTGTAGCAGACGAGTATTAGAACAAGTAACGGATTTTAATTACTTAGGAACACATGTTAGTTATAAGTAAGTATTCCAGAAATTACGCGGTACAATAATAGAAGGGTAAAAATTAAAACCCGAAAATAAACACTAATTACGTTCTACAAATTCAAGGTTGTGCCAGCTTTTCGCTATCGAACTATGGTCGTTGACAAAAACTGATATAACAAGATACTGGCGGCTAAATGAGATTCCTAAGCACGGTAAGAGGTTGTATCTTCCCAGATGGCATTCAGATGAAAAGTGGAATAAATTCTCTGTAAGGAAAAATTTTACACTATAGAAATGATTGGAGGCAGCTTTTTGACAGAATTCTGAAGGAGAGGATGCCAAGAAAACTCTTATACAATAGGTCTAGGGGTGGAAGATATGCGGGAAAACTAAGTAAAACACATTCGCTACATTTTGAAGCCGGAACAGTCAGCACTGCCTAACTCTTGCAATGCAGAAGATGTAGAAAACAAATAATACATATGTAGCTTTACCTTTTTCCTTTTCAGTTTATTTTCTAAGATAAGTCAGTAGCGTCTCGGGTGTTCCAGCATTTCTACGGAATCATACCGCTATACCTAGACGTCAGTTTCCACCAGCTTTTTCATTCTTGTGTAGGTAATTCCTGTTATTATTTTGCAAACATGACTGATAATATTCAAACTCGTCGTCACTTACCCTCTTTCGTACTGGCGTTTATTAGATTCGTCTTGAAGAGTAGGAGTATTTCTCCTGTCTTATACGTCTTGCATGCCGGATAGAAAAGTTGTTTCTCCCCAAGATCTCCATAATGAACTATGATACAGGTGCCATGTTTAAATGTAGGTCCCTCACTGCTATGTTTTGAATGTCATCTGGCCATCATTCTTTTAGTGTTCGTAATGTAAATTGAAGGTTGATGGGGGAGAAAGGAATGGAAAGGGAAGGAACTAATGATGTGAGCTGCATCGTGACTTTCCGCGGAATCAGTGGAGATGGCGGAAAATGTGTGCTGAAACGGACCTCGAGCACGGGATTTTAATCCACCACTCATTCCGCATAATGTCCCAATGCAGCTAATACCATTAGTTCCTTCCCTTTTCTTTCCTTTCACCCCCTTCCACCTTCAAATTAAATAATTCGGTCACAACTGAGGATTCCGCGTGGTGTCCGTTCTTTTGGACGTAGTTATTTAGCTGTTGCACATTTAATCAAGACCGAAAATTCCCTCGTAACTTTTTATTATGCTATCTTCCACTGAATTCTTTACTTAATATGTTTCTTTTATATCCATTTCATTTCTTACCTTTCGTCAACATTTACCTCAATTTCAACAATCACAATATTCAATATACACTCCTGGAAATGGAAAAAAGAACACATTGACACCGGTGTGTCAGACCCACCATACTTGCTCCGGACACTGCGAGAGGGCTGTACAAGCAATGATCACACGCACGGCACAGCGGACACACCAGGAAGCGCGGTGTTGGCCGTCGAATGGCGCTAGCTGCGCAGCATTTGTGCACCGTCGCCGTCAGTGTCAGCCAGTTTGCCGTGGCATACGGAGCTCCATCGCAGTCTTTAACACTGGTAGCATGCCGCGACAGTGTGGACGTGAACCGTATGTGCAGTTGACGGACTTTGAGCGAGGGCGTATAGTGGGCATGCGGGAGGCCGGGTGGACGTACCGCCGAATTGCTCAACACGTGGGGCGTTAGGTCTCCACAGTACATCGATGTTGTCGCCAGTGGTCGGCGGAAGGTGCACGTGCCCGTCGACCTGGGACCGGACCGCAGCGACGCACGGATGCACGCCAAGACCGTAGGATCCTACGCAGTGCCGTAGGGGACCGCACCGCCACTTCCCAGCAAATTAGGGACACTGTTGCTCCTGGGGTATCGGCGAGGACCATTCGCAACCGTCTCCATGAAGCTGGGCTACGGTCCCGCACACCGTTAGGCCGTCTTCCGCTCACGCCCCAATATCGTGCAGCCCGCCTCCAGTGGTGTCGCGACAGGCGTGAATGGAGGAACGAATGGAGACGTGTCGTCTTCAGCGATGAGAGTCGCTTCTGCCTTGGTGCCAATGATGGTCGTATGCGTGTTTGGCGCCGTGCAGGTGAGCGCCACAATCAGGACTGCATACGACCGAGGCACACAGGGCCAACACCCGGCATCATGGTGTGCGGAGCGATCTCCTACACTGGCCGTACACCACTGGTGATCGTCGAGGGGACAATGAATAGTGCACGGTACATCCAAACCGTCATCGAACCCATCGTTCTACCATTCTTAGATCGGCAAGGGAACTTGCTGTTCCAACAGAACAATGCACGTCCGCATGTATCCCGTGCCACCCAACGTGCTCTAGAAGGTGTAAGTCAAGTACTCTGGCCAGCAAGATCTCCGGATCTGTCCCCCATTGAGCATGTTTGGGACTGGATGAAGCGTCGTCTCACGCGGTCTGCACGTCCAGCACGAACGCTGGTCCAACTGAGGCACCAGGTGGAAATGGCATGGCAAGCCGTTCCACAGGACTACATCCAGCATCTCTACGATCGTCTCCATGGGAGAATAGCAGCCTGCATTGCTGCGAAAGGTGGATATACACTGTACTAGTGCCGACATTGTGCATGCTCTGTTGCCTGTGTCTATGTGCCTGTGGTTCTGTCAGTGTGATCATGTGATGTATCTGACCCCAGGAATGTGTCAATAAAGTTTCCCCTTCCTGGGACAATGAATTCACGGTGTTCTTATTTCAATTCCCAGGAGTGTAACTTCAGGACATTCAAAGTTTTCTCAGCAACGTCCTTCGTGCCACGTACCCCTCTTGTCTCTCGGCATCTTCTACGTATCTCCTCGGAAACAAACTTGCCCTCGGTTTGAGGAACTAACATTGGCGGCACGACAATTCCCAACGAATCTACGTCTCCCAAGGAACTTGCCACCCCGGTCGACGTCGTAAGGCTCGTGCAAAACAAGGTGGCACCTGCGCTGAGAAGCATTCTCGTCCGGAGTGCTGGGCCGTTCTGTATCATTACTTCCAAGAGGCGGCGGCATCTGTTGACTGTTGGCTGGCGACCTTCGCACTGCGCTCTCTCTTGCTACATACCATACCAATAAAGGGAAACAAGCAGGCAGGTATTGTTATATGCACTGCCGTTAAACTTACGGCGAAAGAAGCAAACAAGGAAGAAACAATCTCACTAAAAAGTGTACTAGATGAGAAAATTTTATATTATACAGGGTGAAAAGTATTTAAACCGACAAACTCTCGGGGGTTGTAGGGGACATCAAAACAAATATTTTTCCCTAATGTCATTTTATTCTATGAGGATTATTTAAACCGGTGGAGGCTGTATTACGCTCTTCAGTTGTTAGAGACCGTATTGCTATCTTCAGTTGTTAGAGGGCGTATTACGCTCTTCAGTTGTAGGCAACTGCTGTCCACCAGTGTAGTAGTGCATTGTCTCTGTTTACTAATGGAGCGATACACCTGGAGTGAGTACACTGATATGGTTGGTGTATACTAGTGCTTGCTAGCGAAGCACAACGGAAGAACTGCACAGCGGGTTTATCAACAACAATATCCTAATCGTCTTATCCCGCATCGTACGACCTCTGCCGCTGTGTACCGACGTCTGCGTGAGACCGGGTCATTTAGCAGATTACCTGGACAGGGACACCGTCGCACGGTAAGAACGTTGCAATTTGAGGAAGCTGTCTTGCAGCATGTGGAGCGGAACCCTTCAATCAGCACTCGTGCAATTGCACGTAACATGGGGACGAATCAGACGTATGTAAGAACAGCCCTTCGAGAGCAGTTGTTACGTCCATTTCACTTACAGCGTGTCCACAACCTCTAACCAGTTGATTATCCACCCAGAGCACAGTTTTCGCAGTGGTACCTGGAATAGTGCGAAATGCATCCTACATTTCCATCCTCTGTGTTGTTTACCGATGAAGCAAAGTTCGAGCGTGATGGAGTCTTCAACATGCACAATTCGCATGTTTGGAGTGAGGATAACCCACATGACACAGTTACTAGCTCTCATCAAGTGTGGTTCTTCGTTAATGTGTGGGTCGGTGTTGTCGGGGACTGTTTAATTGGGCCGTATCTACTACCTAGGCCATTAAATGGCAGGCACTATTACAATTTTCTCGCCAGAGCATTTGCAGAATTGCTGGAAGACGTCCCGCTCCCTACAAGACAACGCATGTGGTTCCAACATGACGGGGCGCCGGCATATTTCAGTTGTCGTGTGCGTCGATTCCTGGACCGACGGTTTCCAGAAACGTGTATTGGCAGAGGTGGTCCTGTGCCACGGCTTGCTCGATCCCCAGATATGTCCGCTGTGGATTTTTTTGTGCGGGGAGAGATGCACAACCTTGTTTACGTAACTCCTGTTGCATCAGAAGATGATCTGGTTCTCCGGATAGTAGCAGCAGCAGGAACAATTCAGGATAATCCTGGGTTTTTGCCAGTATGAGAAAGAACATGACCCGAAGGTGTAACCTTTGTTTACGTGTCAGTGGAGGCATTTTTGAAAATCTACTGTAATTGAAATTGGGTTGTGTTAATGTGTTGTCTCTTGGTCATAAAAAATGGAAGTATTTGTTAGTTTAATTAATTTGCCGCCAGAGAAATATCCCTCTACCGGTTTGAATACTTCTCATGGGAAAAAATGACATTAGGGAAAAATATTTGTTTGGATATCTCGTACAACGTCCCAGAGTTTGTCGGTTTAAATACTTTTCACCCTGTATAATACTGACGAACAGATTGCCTTGGAATTGCACAGATACTGCAGATGTAAATAATTCTTCCCCAGTGACACATGTTCTTTTACTTTGTCAGTATAACGACAAGCGATGCTGTTTGCTATGCCCTAAGAAAGAGAAAAAAAACCGATGCAACACAAAGAAGTTATGCAGATTGATATTCATACAGGTATCAACGGGAAATGCAATATTGTAAATTTTGGCGGTTGATGGGTGAAAGTTTCACGCTGCAACTCAGTTCCACCTCACAGCTGGCAAGGGTAGTAAGCAGGCGACATTTTGATGCCAGGCATAAAGTCTTTGCGGATTTCATTCCGAGTATTCAACTGCACAGGAACTATGCCTCGCGCACAGGAGCGTGAATAATATACGCAGACGTCAGCGTTGGAGAGAGGACGTGTGGTGGGCTCAAAGAAGCCGGTTGGAGTAATCGGGGTATCAGTCGACATTTGAATTGGAGCAGTGCCACTATTCGACCATGTTCGCAAGAATGGATGAACCGTGGCCGAACACAGCGTCGAGAAGGAATCGATCGACCTAGACAGACGACAGAAGGTGATGACCGAGCAGTCGTCAGAGAGGCTCTCAGAGCTCCGCATTTGTCATTATCATCGGTACGACGTGCAACTGGTGCTTCAGTGACCACAAGGACCATTAATAGGCGGCTCACAGAAATGGGGTTGAGCTCACAACGTGCCTTGTACCGGCTACCATTGACGTCTGTACGCCAACAATCTCGTTTGCAGTGGTGTCGGACACATTCGGCCAGGAATCTCATTGACTGGAGTAGAATTGTCTTCACTGTTGAGTCCCGCTTCCAACTGAGGCCTGATGACCAAAGAGGAAGTGGTTTAGAGAAGCCTCAGACAGCGGTCATATGTTATTGTTGTTGTCGTTGTTGTCTTCAGTCCTGAGACTGGTTTGATGGAGCTCTCCATGCTACTCTAGCCTGTGCAAGCATCTTCATCTCCCAGTACTTACTGCAACATCCTTCTGAATCTGCTTATCGTATTCATCTCTTGGTCTCCCTCTACAATTTTTACCCTCCACGCTGCTCTCCAGTGCTAAATTTGTGATCCCTTGATGCCTCAGAACATGTGTTGCTACACACTAGTGAAATCAAGGACACAGTAAAACTTCTGCTCACACACACCTTTATTCTCACACGTCCATTTTACAGTTGTGGGAATTAGTGGAGCACCCCATCATATTAAACTGCACCTTCTTCCTTGAGAGTGATGAACTGTAACTGGATTCGAAAGTAGTTATCTCGAGAGTAGTGCTTCCAATGACACTTAGTTGGAGAGATTCGATCAGTGAATGGTGAATGAAACTCGATTGACTCCCTGTGTCCAGGATGACACGTGTCTGTTTGCTCTTACCAGTGGGTCCTGTGATACTCACACGAGCAGTCTGCAGGTATGTGAAGTTAGAAGTCATAGTTTCAATTTTATTTACTGTTGTGATATGGCTACTACAGATAGAAATGTGATGCTCCCCCTTACATTTCGCACAGGACGCTTTTCCCCGTTTGAAACACTGATTTCTGTTGTGGCCACGTCTCAAGCATAGAAAGCAACGGTTCATTGTCTTGAGGGCGTCGATTCTTGCCTGCAAGCTTGCAATCTTTTGGCAGTCTTGGCCCCAGTGCCCTCTTTCGCCGCAATACACACAGAAGGGCTCTGAATTCTGTTGTTTCTTCTTGTCCCTCTTCGTTTTAACCTTTACATGGAAGGCAGATGCTGTTGGTACGTAATTTTCGCGTGGTACAGTATCTCCACGAATTTTGCGTGTGTTGATAGCTCCTTCCACCTCTTCATGTAAGAACTCCATAAGGTGGGTGAGGTTCCCTTCTTCAATCTTTTGCCTTCGGGCATGAACAAGCCAATTTTTGCAAATTTCTTCAGGAAAGGCTCGAAGAAGTTTGGGTGCAAGCACTCTTCCATAAGAGTCCACATTTTCTCCTAGAGCTCGTAGTGCTTGGATGCGCTTATGGCACTCAATGTAGGTGGAATTGAGAGCCTCTGGACTGCCTGAAGTCGAAGTGTTAAGATTCTCCAAGAAATCCAGGTGACTTTGGATAATTCTGTTCTTATCCCCATATTTGGATTTCAAAATTTGCTTAGTCTGCTCATATGTATCAGCTGTAACAGCAATGTCATCGACCAAGTCCTTAGGTTCCCCATCAAGGTAACCACGGAGGAATACATGCTTGATCATTGTTGACACCATCGGATTCTCGTCTATGGAAGCTGTGAATTGCTTCCAAAATCGAGGCCAAGCTTCTATGTCCCCTGAAAATGGGTGCAGTTTGATAGTAGGCAATTTTATGTCCATACAGGCGTGTTGTTGAGCCGCTGACGTCGCGTTTCCGTCTCCTGAGCGCGCTCCTCCTAGAAGGCCTTTCGCCTTTCGGAGGGCCCGTTTGCATTTATCAGTATATCCCTCACAAGCTTCCGTGTCGGCTTCGTATTCAAAGTCATCCAGCAAGTCCTGTATTGTATCGTTGAGTCGGATCAACTCTTCTACTGTTTCCTGAAGGCGTTCCTGGAAGTGTTATACTTCTTCTGCAGCTGTAGAACCATCGAAGGCGTTTATTTGGCTGACGAAACGCGTCGCATTCGATCGTAAGGTCGTCCGCTTCCGGCGCAGCCTCCCCAAGTTCGTAGCTACTGCTTCTGCCATGGTGAGTTGGTGGTTTTGCTTTCTGTCGCGAGAGTGCGTTCAAGGTCAAGACACCCCGTCAGTTGGATGGTATCGCTAAGGGATGGCGCTGTCCTGGAGTGTGAACCGTTAGCAGCCCCCTAGTGGTGTTTGTAGTTCTCAACAGATGACGCGACCATGCAGTTTTCAACTTCCGCGACCTTTAGTAGTGGTCGCTGTTGCTAACAGATGGCGCTACAGTCTACCAATACTTTAGCAAGTCCAATTTGTGCTTTGCAAATATTACGCCAACTGCCCTCTATTGCTCTGCCACCAACAAACATGCACCAAGTAACATCACATACAAATCAATCGCCCCGCAGTGTCCTTTGCTACAGTTTCAGAGCAATGCCGCAACTTAACTGTGTGAGCTGAACGTGGCGTGACGTGACCGGATTTTGAGATTGAAGTCGCTCAAAACCATCTCCGCCGGCATCGAGTCCTCTTTAATGTGTAGTAGCACTCTATCTCTTCATGTACTCCCGGGTTTCGGCACCAAAATGTTGCTACACACTAGTGAAATCAAGGACACAGTAAAACTTCTGCTCACACACACCTTTATTCTCACACGTCCATTTTACAGTTATAGTTAAAATATATCCGCTGCAGAGGGCAGCACAATGTACAGACTTAACAGAACACCAACAGATGGCGTAGGAGTCTTCGTTCCCCGACAACATGTCCTACCAACCGGTCCCTTCTTCTAGTCAAGTTGTGCCACAAACTCCTCTTCTCCCCAGTTCTATTCAATACCTCCTCATTAGTTATGTGATCTACTCATCTAATCTTCAGCATTCTTCTGTAGCACCACATTTCGAAAGCTTATATTCTCTTCTTGTCCAAACTATGTATCGTCAATGTTTCACTTTCATACATGGCTACACTCCATACAAATACTTTCAGAAACGACTTCCTGACATTTAAATCTATACTCGATGTTGACAAATATTTCTTCTTCAGAAACGCTTTCTTTGCCATTGCCAGTCTACATTTAATATCCTCTCTACTTCGACCATCATCAGTTATTTTGCTCCCCAAATAGCAAAACTCCTTTGCTGCTTTAAGTGTCTCATTTCCTAATCTCAATCCCTCAGCATCACCCAACTTAATTCGACTACATTCCATTATCCTCATTTTGCTTTTGTTGATGTTCATCTTATATCCTTCTTTCAAGACACTGTCCATTCCGTTCAACTGCTCTTCCAAGTCCTTTGCTGTCTCTGACAGAATTACAATGTCATCGGCAAACCTCAAAGTTTTTATTTCTTCTCCATGGATTTTAATACCTACTCCGAATTTTTCTTTTGTTTCCTTTACTGCTTGCTCAATATACAGATTGAATAACATCAGGGAGAGGCTACAACCCTGTCTTACTCCCTTCCCAACCACTGTTTCCCTTTCATGTCCCTTGACTCTTATAACTGCCATCTGGTTTCTGTACAAACTGTAAATAGCCTTTCCCTCCCTGTATTTTACCCCTGCCACCTTTAGAATTTGAAAGAGAGTATTCCAGTCAACATTGTCAAAAGCTTTCTCTAAGTCTACAAATGCTAGAAACGTAGGTTTGCCTTTCCTTAATCTTTCTTCTAAGATAAGTCGTAAGGTCAGTATTGCCTCACGTGTTCCAGTAATTCTACGGAATCCAAACTGATCTTCCCCGAGGTCGGCTTCTACTAGTTTTTCCATTCGTCTGTAAAGAAATGTTGTTAGTATTTTGCAGCTGTGGCTTATTAAACTGATTGTTCGGTAATTTTCACATCTGTCAACACCTGATTTCTTTGGGATTGGAATTATTATATTCTTCTTGAAGTCTGAGGGTATTTCGCCTGTTCCATACATCTTGCTCACCAGATGGCAGAGTTTTGTCAGGACTGACTCTCCCAAGGCCGTCAGTAGTTCTAATGGAAAATTTGTCTACTCCCGGGGCCTTGTTTCGACTCAGGTCTTTCAGTGCTCTGTCAAACTCTTTACGCAGTATCATATCTCCCATTTCATCTTCATCTACATCCTCTTCCATTTCCATAGTATTGTCCTCAAATGCATCGCCCTTGTATAGACGCTCGATATACTCCTTCCACCTTTCTGCTTTCCCTTCTTTGCTTAGAACTGGATTTCCATCTGAGCTTTTGATATTCATACAAGTGGTTCTCTCTTCTCCAAAGGTCTCTTTAATTTTCCTGTAGGCAGTATCTGTCTTACCCCTAGTGAGATAAGCCTCTACATCTTTACATTTGTCCTCTAGTCATCTCTGCTTAGCCATTTTGCACTTCCTCTCGATGTCATTTTTGAGACGTTTGTATTCCTTTTGACCTGCATCATTTACTGAATTTTTATATTTTCTCCTATCATCAGTTAAGTTCAGGGCTATTACAAATGATTGAAGCGATTTCATAAATTCACTGTAGTTCCATTCATTGACATATGGTCACGACACACTACAGATACGTAGAAAAACTCATAAAGTTTTGTTCAGCTGAAGCCGCACTTCAGGTTTCTGCCGTCAGAGCGCTCGAGAGCGCAGTGAGACAAAATGGCGACAGGAGCCGAGAAAGCGTATTGTCGTGCTTGAAATGCACTCACATCAGTCAGTCATAACAGTGCAACGACACTTCAGGACGAAGTTCAACAAAGATCCACCAACTGCTAACTCCATTCGGCGATGGTATGCGCAGTTTAAAGCTTCTGGATGCCTATGTAAGGGGAAATGAACGGGTTGGCCTGCAGTGAGGGAAGAAACTGTTGAACGCGTGCGGGCTAGTTTCACGCGTAGCCCGCGGAAAATTGGCTCATGTTACAACTGGAGACCGACAGCGCCGACTTCATCTTTCAACAGGATGGTGCTCCACCGCACTTCCATCATGATGTTCGGCATTTCTTAAACAGGAGATTGGAAAACCGATGGATCGGTCGTGGTGGAGATCATGATCAGCAATTCGTGTCATGGCCTCCACGCTCTCCCGACTTAACCCCATGGGATTTCTTTCTGTGGGGTTATGTGAAACATTCAATGTTTAAACCTCCTCTACCAAGAAACGTGCCAGAACTGCGAGCTCGCATCAACGATGCTTTCGAACTCATTGATGGGGACATGCTGCGCCGAGTGTGGGAGGAACTTGATTATCGGCTTGATGTCTGCCGAATCACTAAAGGGGCACATATCGAACATTTGTGAATGCCTAAAAAAACTTTTTGAGTTTTTGTATGTGTGTGCAAAGCATTGTGAAAATCGCTGTGAAATCGCTTCAATCATTTGTAATAACCCTGTATTTATTAAGTTACCCAAGGATTTCTACTAGCCCTCATCTTTTTACCTACTTGAGCCTCTGCTGCCTTCACTACTTCATCCGTCAAAGCTACTCATTCTTCTTCTACTGTATTTCTTTCCCCAATTCCTGTCAATTGTTCCCTTATGCTCTCCCTGAAACTCTGTACAACCTCTGGGTTAGTCAGTTTGTCCAGGTCCCATCTCCTTAAATTCCCACCTATTTGCAGTTTCTTCAGTTTTAATCTACAGTTCATAACCAATAGATTTTGGTCAGAGTCCACATCTACCCCTGGAAATGTCTTACAAATTAAAACCTGGTTCCTAAATGTCTTACCATTATATAATCTATCTGATACCTTTTAGTATCTCCAGGATTCTTCCACGTATACAACCTTCGTTTATGATTCTTGAACCAAGTGTTAGCTATGATTGAGTTATGCGCTGTGTAAAATTCTACCAGATGGCTTCCTCTTTCATTTCTTAGCCCCAATCTATATTCACCTACAATGTTTCCTTCTCTCCCTATTCATACTCTCGAATTCCAGTCACACATGATTATTAAATTTCCCTCTCCCTTGTCTACCTGAATAATTTCTTTTATAGCGGTCATATACTAAAATGAATACTGTCCGCCATACTTCCCGACAAACAGGTGGGATGGTCTAGGGCGCCATTTCATTTCATAGGTGACCCTTTTGCTTGTCATCCATGGCACTCTTAGAGCACAGCTGTACGTAGATGATATTCTACTCCCTGTTTGTTGCCATTCAAGGGAAGCCAAACTGGGCTCACATCTCAGAAAGATAATGACCTCTCGCAGATGGCGAGGGTTTCTAATGCTTGTCTTCGTGCTTGCCAAACCCTACCCTGGCCAGCAACATCGCCCGGCCACGATCGGAGCGTTATCAGCAGGGGCCTCCAACCAGTTTGGGATTTCGGCGATCTAACGTGGCCATTGGTGCAATACCTCTCAGGACGACATCCAAAATCTCTGTCAATCAATGAAAAGCCTAGTAACTGCTTGCATAAGGGTCAGAGGTGGACCAACGCTTTATATACACTCCTGGAAATTGAAATAAGAACACCGTGAATTCATTGTCCCAGGAAGGGGAAACTTTATTGACACATTCCTGGGGTCAGATACATCACATGATCACACTGACAGAACCACAGGCACATACACACAGGCAACAGAGCATGCACAATGTCGGCACTAGTACAGTGTATATCCACCTTTCGCAGCAATGTAGGCTGCTATTCTCCCATGGAGACGATCGTAGAGATGCTGGATGTAGTCCTGTGGAACGGCTTGCCATGCCATTTCCACCTGGCGCCTCAGTTGGACCAGCGTTCGTGCTGGACGTGCAGACCGCGTGAGACGACGCTTCATCCAGTCCCAAACATGCTCAATGGGGGACAGATCCGGAGATCTTGCTGGCCAGGGTAGTTGACTTACACCTTTTAGAGCACGTTGGGTGGCACGGGATACATGCGGACGTGCATTGTCCTGTTGGAACAGCAAGTTCCCTTGCCGCTCTAGGAATGGTAGACCGATGGGTTCGATGACGGTTTGGATGTACCGTGCACTATTCATTGTCCCCTCGACGATCACCAGTGGTGTACGGCCAGTGTAGGAGATCGCTCCCCACACCATGATGCCGGGTGTTGGCCCTGTGTGCCTCGGTCGTATGCAGTCCTGATTGTGGCGCTCACCTGCACGGCGCCAAACACGCATACGACCATCATTGGCACCGAGGCAGAAGCGACTCTCATCGCTGAAGACGACACGTCTCCATTCGTCCCTCCATTCACGCCTGTCGCGACACCACTGGAGGCGGGATGCACGATGTTGGGGCGTGAGCGGAAGACGGCCTAACGGTGTGCGGGACCGTAGCCCAGCTTCATGGAGACAGTTGCGAATGGTCCTCGCCGATACCCCAGGAGCAACAGTGTCCCTAATTTGCTGGGAAGTGTCGGTGCGGTCCCCTACGGCACTGCGTAGGATCCTACGGTCTTGGCGTGCATCCGTGCGTCGCTGCGGTCCGGTCCCAGGTCGACGGGCACGTGCACCTTCCGCCGACCACTGGCGACAACATCGATGTACTGTGGAGACCTCACGCCCCACGTGTTGAGCAATTCGGCGGTACGTCCACCCGGCCTCCCGCATGCCCACTATACGCCCTCGCTCAAAGTCCGTCAACTGCACATACGGTTCACGTCCACGCTGTCGCGGCATGCTACCAGTGTTAAAGACTGCGATGGAGCTCCGTATGCCACGGCAAACTGGCTGACACTGACGGCGACGGTGCACAAATGCTGCGCAGCTAGCGCCATTCGACGGCCAACACCGCGGTTCCTGGTGTGTCCGCTGTGCCGTGCGTGTGATCATTGCTTGTACAGCCCTCTCGCAGTGTCCGGAGCAAGTATGGTGGGTCTGACACACCGGTGTCAATGTGTTCTTTTTTCCATTTCCAGGAGTGTAGTTCCTCTACTTGTAAGCTCTTGGTCTTGAATAAATCGTCCAATATTTCTGAAACTGTAATCATTTGTTTGTCTGTACATGGACATCACATCTACTAGTTTCCGCGTAATCCTGATAATTGCTTCCTGGTGCTTCGTCTTTTTAAAGAGTGCACTTCCCCCATTTTTTATGAGACATTATTCTGGCATCACGTTGCCTGACTTGTTTTGCTTTGTTTAATGCTTTTTTCATGCTACCTTTTCTTTGTAGGTTCTCTAGTGAGAAACTGTTGTCCTTGAACGTCTATATTCCTCGAATTATTTGTCGTATTGCCATGATCTGTTAGTACGACCGTTTGCAGACTACATAGCTGCAGCTTACAAACTATGTGAGATTTGCGTCTGTGCGTGGGCTTCAGCTGGCGAACTGTGTCTCTCTTACGATGTGGTGGCCGTTCACAATGGAGCCACCACCAATGCTGTTGTCGCTCTCCTACTGCGCTGTCGGCACAGGTAGGCCCTTAGTTATCTTGTCCACACACTACCTATTCATCTAGCCACTCCTCTTTCGCAATTCTGCATTATCTCTTGAACTTATTTTTACTTGTTTATATTCCCTTGCATATAGCCATTCTGCTTCGCGATTTTGCATTTTCTGTCAGTCTCATTTTTATTTGTTTATATTCCCTTCTGCCTGCTTCTTTTTTCATTGCCATGTTTTCTTCTTTCTTCAGTAAATTTTAATTTCTTGTGTGTAACTGAAGGATTTCTGTTGCGACTTGTCTTTTAGCCTAGTTGTTCCTCTACAGCCTTCATTATTTCATTTACCAAGGCTACAAATTCGTCATCATTTGCATTCGTTTCCCCTATTTCACTCAATATTTGCCTGATGGTCCGTTTGAAACTCTCAATAAACTGTATTTCTTTCAGTTCAAAAATGGTGCAAATGGCTCTGAGCACTATGGGACTTAACTACTGAGGTCATCAGTCCCCTAGAACTTAAAACTACTTAAACCTAACCTAAGGACATCACACACATCCATTCCCGAGGCAGGATTCGAACCTGCGACCGTAGCGATCACGCGGTGCCAAACTGACGCGCTTAGAACCGCACGGCCACACCGGCAGGCTTTCTTTCAGTTCATGTAGGTTCCACGTCTCTAGCTTTTCCCCTTTCTTCAATTTATTCACTGTAAATCTGAGTTAACTATGCGCAGAGTACCCATCTGAACTATGGAACGTGTTGCAGCTTAAAACCTGATTTCGCTATCTCTGTTTTAACGTAATGTAGTATACCTTATGCCTTCTGGTGTTTCCAGGTCTCTCTCGCATGTACAGACACTTTTCATGGTTTTTAAACCACTGACAATAATCAGATTGTGCTCTAAGCAAGTCTACATCTACATCTACATCTACATTTATATTCCGCAAGCCAGCCACCCAACGGTGTGTGGCGGAGGGCACTTTACGTGCCACTGTCATTACCTCCCTTTCCTGTTCCAGTCGCGTATGGTTCGCGGGAAGAACGACTGTCTGAAAGCCTCCGTGCGCGCTCTAATCTCTCTAATTTTACATTCGTGATCTCCTCGGGAGGTATAAGTAGGGGGAAGCAATATATTCGATACCTCATCCAGAAACGCACCCTCTCGAAACCTGGCGAGCAAGCTACACCGCGATGCAGAGCGCCTCTCTTGCAGAGTCTGCCACTTGAGTTTGTTAAACATCTCCGTAACGCTATCACGGTTACCAAATAACCCTGTGACGAAACGCGCCGCTCTTCTTTGGATCTTCTCTATCTGCTACGTCAACCCGATCTGGTACGGATCCCACACTGATGAGCAATACTCAAGTATAGGTCGAACGAGTGTTTTGTAAGCCACCTCCTTTGTTGATGGACTACATTTTCTAAGGACTCTCCCAATGAATCTCAACCTGGTACCCGCCTTACCAACAATTAATTTTCTATGATCATTCCACTTCAAATCGTTCCGCACGCATACTCCCAGATATTTTACAGAAGTAACTGCTACCAGTATTTGTTCTGCTATCATATAATCATACAGTAAAGGATCCTTCTTTCTATGTATTCGCAATACATTACATTTTTCTATGTTAAGGGTCAGTTGCCACTCCCTGCACCAAGTGCCTATCCGCTGCAGATCTTGCTGCATTTCGCTACACTTTTCTAATGCGGCAACTTCTCTGTATATTACAGCATCATCAGCGAAAAGCCGCATGGAACTTCCGACACTCCCCTGTGGCACGCCAGAGGTTACTTTAACGTCTGTAGACGTCTCTCCAGAAGAAGTCTCTACAGGACATCTCCTTTCACTCTCTCTTCTCGTATTATGGAATTTTAGCCCCTCCATGACAGTTACAGGGAGTGGACAAAAATATGGAAACATAAATACTACAACACATCACCATACCTAATACGGCATACGAAAATCACTGGTCTTAAAATAGTTTCCATTCGCCTCTATGGTTTTCAAGGGACTCTCATACCATTCTTCCTGAAAAATAGTGTCAAGTTCGGGTAACGACGATGGAGGTGGAAAGCGATTACGCACACTTCTCTCCAAAGGAGACCACGAACACTCAATAATACTGAGAATTGGTGACTGTGGTGTCCAGGGCAGATGCGACTGTTCATCCTCTTGCTCAAAAAACCAGACCTGCCAGGTGTGCAAACAGGGGCTCTGTCTTCTTGGGAGACACCACACCATTAGAGAACACACATTGTACTATGGAATAGACATGATCACCGAAGATGATCACGTAATCGTTGGCTCTAAAGCGATCTTGCAGAGTAACCATGGGGCCCACGTCATACTACAATATTGCTGCCCATATAATCACCGATCCGCACCTTGCTTCACTACTGGGACGTAATGTCGGCCATACGCTGAAAACAGAGTCTCGGCCTCTAACTCCCAGTTTATGGACCTCTCTTCGTAGTGTTGTTTCGATGCTGACAGGGTACGCGAGTGCGACATTCAATTCTGCAGTGATTTTTGCAGCTGTCACCTTATATTTTTCATTACTATCCTCTTCAATGATCGTCTGTCACGTTCACTCATCACACACTTCCGTTTGCGTTCTAAGTTAGTAGACCATGTTTTCGGCTTCCCCTGTGTGCTGTATAAATCTTCGATGCCTCTCAAAGCATCAAACACTTCGGCTCCCTTGGTTACAGAAGCAGCCACCATACGAACAACAACAATTTGCCCAAGTTCGATTTCACTGAGCCCCGACATAATGCGCTCACAACTACCCAGAACACTGGTGTATCACGACTGACAGATGCAACGTATTGTGGACATTGCACAGGTGCCGCTCGTGGTCAGATACAACAGCGCAGCCTTCAGGCTTGGCTAGCATCTGTGTTTATATTCAAGAATGCATTTCTAGTGGTGTTTCCGTATTTTTGTCCAACCCCTATAACTTCGTGTCTCTCTTTTAACGTGTTGGATAACTCGTTTTGCGTCATCATATAATTTTTTGATCTGGTCAACGGCGAAGCTAATTGCTACATAAATTTTCATTACTATCGCATTTATTAATTTCTGTCTTCTGTTTACCTTGGTTATGATAATGCGTTTAGTCTGCAACACATAGTAGTTCCCACATCTTATATTATATGTTTCACTGACTCATTGGCTGTACTTGTCGTAAGTGCTTTTGAAAGCACTCATCTAAAATCAGTGTAAGGATAGGGAGCTTTCGGGTTGCCAAGTTCACATGAAAATCGATCTACACTTGTTTCACAGTAGATCTCAAAGCATTAAGTCTCAGGTAAATCTATATATCTTGTGCATTATACTGTGGAAGGCACCAATAAGTACTTGGCTGAAGGCACGTCTCACTGTACTACATATAGAGTTTATTTTCGTACCATTTGTGCAAGGAACTTGAGAAGAATGAGTGCTTAAACACCTCTGGGCCCGTTGTGACAAGTCTCGCACCAGTTGAGGCACAGTAAGAACGGAACCCAGGTAACTAACGAAGAACAATTTTTCTAAGAAATACATAAACCAAAATACTCCTCCTTGGAGAAAAAGTTAATCTTAACAACTGTTGTGAAGCTTTGTAATATGCACTGCATTTATACAAAGCTGAACTTCGAGTTATGGCCCCAATGAAGAATGAGTCTATTCTGAGATTCACTTGATAGTGGAGCAATATAGCGTCAGGTAAGGTCGACGGCTAAGTCCGTGCAGTCACCGATGTAGAGGCCACGTTCGAGTGATGTCGCTGACAGACACAGGTGGTTTCCTTGTTCAACCATGGACTAGAGGAGCTATTTGTGATAACATGGACCACTGGAGCAAACAGGTACGCAGGGCAGTTACCTCTAGTGATGCTCGCGCTTCCGGTTGTTGGAGGAGTCATCCTGCTGGAGTGAGGGTCTCTCATCTGATGTGTAGCCCCTTCCCTGTTAGGCTGCACGCAAACGACATGTGTGAGAGGAGTTGCAGCTCTGTAGGACGAATGGGCGCACACAGCACTTAGTAATCAGTACCAAAGCGTGCAGAGGATAAGGGTGTCATCTGTATATTGGGAACACGTACAAATTACATTTGACTGTACTTCCTATCTGCGCTGTATTCCTTACAGCTTGATTTTGTCCTCAACACAGGGCACTGAGTTACGAACAAAGTAGACCTATTCATGGAGGTCCAGAGCGTGCTGAAATTACTGTATGGCAGGGAAACTTGGTAGATATGCTAATGCGTTAATGCAGAACCGATTCATGCTGGAAAAGGTTAGTTCGAAATTTGGTCACAAGGTGCAAATATGGCGCTATACACTGTCTGTAACTACTTCTACATCTACATAGGTACTCCGTAAGACACCCTAAGGCAGGCTGTTCCAGCTCGTCGGCTCCGTTGTGAGCCGCGGAGCGCTCCCTGCTCCAGGGAGCCGTGTCGCTCGCAGTGACCATTCAAGTGGGCCCGCACGCCGGCAGGTGGCACAGCAGGCTGAGGCAGGCGGCAAGGCAAGCGTTTTGATGTGCCATTTGCGTCTTACAAGATCGACAACCTCATACTTTTAGCTCCTAAGACGTAGTGACATGCTACACCAGGAAATACGATGTTCCGGAAATAAATAAGAAACAACTGTTTTATAAGAAATTGCATACTAAATTTATTGGGCTCCTGTAGCTTGACTTTTCTTTTCATTACAAGATCGAAAATATCAGGCGTCAAAGTGTTCACAGCGGTAATGCGGAGGATGGCCTTCATTGTTGCATCCTGAAGAAAGGATCGTTCCTTACTTTTTACTCTTTTCATTGCTGAGAAAAGCTGCTCACAACAATACGTAGATCCAAACATGCCCATGATCTGAGCAGCATTGTTGTGAAGCTTGGGAAATGTTTTTTGCTGTAATGAACGATACCATCATGACTAATCCAACGTGTTGTAGCACCTGTCTTTGAACAAAGTTGAATTTTGCTAATCAATAATCTCTAAATGAAGTGATGATGACAAGTCATCGGGGGAAACTGAAAAAGGAATGCTGAACACCTTAAGTTCCATTTCCAAACTAGTGAGGTCTCGGAATCGTGTTTCAAACGATGTGATGAGCTGCTTTAACTTTGCTTGGTAATCGCCGAAAGTAGTACCTTCAGGTAGTTTTAAAGAAGCAAGACGATTGAAGAACGTTAAATGTCCATTATTCATATGCCTCTGAAATAAACGTAACTTTTGCATGAACGCTTTGATCTGGTTGTGCATGTCAACTATTAGCCGCCCTTTGCCCTGCAATGAAAGATTTACATTATTTAGATACATAGTTATGTCAGCTAGGAACGCCAGCTCTGATATCCATTTTATATCTTTCAGAAAACGCATTTCTTCCCCTTTCATTTCGAGAAAAAGGGTTATTTCCTCACGAATGGCAAAGAAAACATCAAGAAATTTTCCCCGACTCAGCCAACGAACTGTACTGTGGTAAGGTATACCCCCTTACTCCGCTTCCATATCTTTCAGGAATCCTTTGAATTGGCGATGATTCATACCGTGACGGCGCACAAAATTCACACACTTCACGACATCTTTCATTACGCCACCTAGCTCTATTGTTTCAGCGCACAGTGCCTCTTGGTGAATAAAACAATGAAGAGTCAAAATGTCTTTCCCGAATTCGTCCCTGAGTTTATTTTTCAAACGAGAAGCATAACCTTGGCGACACCCGATCGTTTGTGGTGCACCGTCTGTCGCTACAGAATGGAGCTTATCCCACGGCAAATTCATATTGTCCACTGATTCACAAACAGCTTCAAAAATGTCACGTCCTGTTGCGACGTAATCGAGTGGTACCACATCCAAGAGTTCTTCAGTTACTTGCAGCTCCACGCACAAAAACTGCAAGCTGAGCACAGTCCGATATGTCGGTGCTTTCGTCAAGCACTAGCGAAAATGCAACAAAGCTCTCCGCCTTTTTCCTGAGCTGTGTCTCTAAATCCGCTGCCATGTCTAGGATTCGACGAGACATTGTTTGCTTCGACAGGCAAACCCTTCAATTGCCTGCACCTCCCTTGGAAACAAACATTCTGCAACGGCTACCATGCACGATTTTACGAGTGGTCCCACCGAAAACGGCTTGCCACTCGTCGCAATGATGTGAGCCACCCTGCAGCTTTCTCGATTTGCAGACTCAGTAGTGTTTTCTCCGATCTCATTCACCTGTAAATTATAAACGCATTACAGATCACGAACTATGTTGCATGTTTTGATACCCTCGGTATTACGAAACCGTTTTTAAACTTAACGTCTCCTGGTATGTCGTTCTTAAGCCTGGCCACCAGTTCTCTGCGTGCAACGCCTTCTACCTGATCGTAGTGCGCTGCGTGAAGACGTGTATAATGTCGTTGTATATTGTACCTCTTCGCAGAATTAATTACTTTATGACACACAAGACACTGCGGACGACCATCCCTCTCAATGAATAGAAAGGTATCCTCCAATAGAGGTACAGGGCTCCCGCGGCTAATCATAACTGTCATTGAACACGGATTATTGCGTCAGTTGCGGCTGCATGCGGCCAGGGGGCAGTGAGTTCGCTTTCCCCCTCCACGCGGGCTCCGAGCTGCCGCAGTGAGCGCTCCGGAGCGCTCCGGCTGCCTGGAGCTCGGTTGGAACAGCCTGCCCTAAGGCGTATGGTGGGGGACACCCTGTACCACTACTAGCCATTTCCTTTTCTTTTCCACTAGCAAATAGAGCGAGAAAAAACAACTATGTATGTGCCTCCTTATGAGTCCTTATTTCGAGTATCTTGTGTTCGTGATCCATTAGCTCAGTTTGTGATGGCGGCTGCATAATGATTCGGCAAGCAGCTACAAAAGAAAGTTCTCTAAATTTTCTCTATATTGTTCCTCGAAAAGAACGGTGCCTTCCCTCCAGTGCTACTTATTTGAGTTCCTGAAGCATCTCCTTAACATTTACGTGTTGGTCAAATCGACAGGTAACAAATCTAGCAGCCCGCCTCTGGATTGCTTCGATGTGCTCGTTCGATCCAACCCGATACAGATCCCAACACTCGAACAGTATTCAAGAATAGGCCGCACTAGCGTCCTACACGCGATCTCATTTACAGATAAACCACACTTCCTTAAAGCAGTCCCAATAAACCGAAGTCGACCATTCGTCTTCCCAACCACAGTCCTCAAACGCTCGTTCCATTTCATATTGCTTTGCAACATTTCGCCTAGATATTTAAAGGACGTGACTGCGTCAAGCAATACACTGCTAATGCTGTATCCGCTCTTTACAGATTTGTTTTTCCAACTCATCCGCCTTTCCCACATTTAAAGTTTTTTTGCCATTCATCACATCAACTAGAAACTTTGTCTAAGTCATCTTGTATATTCCTACAGTCGCTCAGCTTCGACGCCTTAGCACACACCATAGCGCCATTAGCAGACACCCACAGATTGCTGCCCACCCCGTCCGCGAAATCATTTATGTATATAGACAAGTCCTATCTCACTTCCCGGGGGCACTCCTGACGATACAAATGTCTCTGATGACGGTATGACATCCAAGCTTCTCTTGACATGCCACAACATGAGTGAACAGAATGGCGATCGAGGAGAGAGACTGTGCGCTGTTAGTGAAACTGTTTTACGTAAATGGCAGCAATTACAGAGCTGCACTGAGAGAGTATCGCCGAGTGAAAGGTCTGACGAGGGACGCGATGTCATTAAATGGTTTAAAAAAGGTGATAATGAAATTCTACATCCCGAGTGACCTCGATGCGGCACCTTTAAGAGGAAAGTGTCCTATCTCGGTGGAAGTTGTCGACGAGGTTTGTGTTGCTGTAAATGACCATGCAGTACGTGCCCTGGGCAATGTTATCGCTCGTGCAATGCCCATCGCTTGGTCAACAATACGGGACGAACCACATTTTGCAGTGCAGGGCACAGTGAATACACAGATTTGCCGAATTTTGGTTACTGTTAAACCACGAGTTGTGTACTAAAGGCCACTGCAATCGCTGTGTGTGACTGTGTGGTGTGTATTCATCTTTATTCCCTGTTCGTTCTTCTTTGAAGGGGATTCAACCAGAGAGCCTGTCAGGTTACATAGACGTCTGCCCGTGATCGAGACCTTGTATAGTAAGCGAGTCCTGCTTTGGAAGAGTGCAACTCTGTGGAACCCACTGTTGTAATGCAAGATGAGGCTACACCTCAGGTTCGCTCAGTGAAAGATCAGGTTAACGCAATCTTCCACGAATGTGTTATCTCCGGAGGTTTTCCAGATGCATGGCCTGCAAGATTACCTGATCTCAATCTGAATCTGAATCCATTTGATTTTTGGCTCTGAGGATATCTAAAAGAAGGCGTTAACAGGCGACGTGTTCGGTCTCAACCTGATTTGACGGCCAGTAAATAAGAATACGTTGCTCAGATTCCACCGTAACTGCTGCGAGCAACTATTGATCACATCGCTTTACTAATGCAGCATCAAATCGACGTCTCCGGTGCTCGTACTGAACAAGTGTTTAAGCGGCGGTTTAGGAGTATAATACAATCTACGTTATGCCTTTTTCGTTTGTTTCACCTTTTCTGCCCATGTTCAGTTCCTAATCCATTACCATGGAAACATTTTTATACGTCTTTCTTCCGGTCGGAGCACCAGGTTTGCAACTGGTGCCAAAATTAGAAGCTGTTTTTTTCCAGGATAAGTAGGTTCCGCATTAACGCATTGGAATATTTACCAAGTTTCGTTGCCATACGATAATTACAGCTCCCACTGGACCTCTATGAGCAGTTGCACAGTAATTATAACCACTCGATACAATCTTGGCTTGGCAGTGTTTACTGGAGGCTCCAGATTATCTGATAAAATGGAGCAAGCCTTTATCCGAACTTGAACATTTTGACTGGATACTGTTGAAGGCTTTACCTGATTAGGAAAAAGTTGAATGTACACTGAAGTGGATGCAAGAAAACACAACTTACAAAGTGGATGAGAGTTTGCTATTTGACCAGATAGCTGAAACTGAAATGTTTTCTTACACAGGAAGATAACCAGAATTTGGAGATGATGCCTCATAAAAAGTGGGTTAAATTTTTTGAGGATTGTGTTTCTAAAGAGCAGTATTCAGAACTGCTTGTTATTGTGCAGTACTATTCCTCCATTCCAGGGCATAATGCCAATGTGGAGAGAGTGTTTTCTCTAGTGAATGCACAATGGAAAGAAGAAAGAAACAGGCTAGCTTTAACGTCAGTCAGTGCAATGCTCCAAATCCAATATAACATGAAAAACACAAATTGCACAGATTTTCATATACTGATTCAGAATCGGAGCAAGTTTCCTCCTTCTGTCCAGGGCCCAGAGAAATATGACTGCTATACAGCGGAAAGTGAGAGATATATATCAACTGTAGCACCATGATTGTGTACATGTTAATAATTTGTGTTCAGTGCTTTAATTAAAAAGTTATTGAATCTCAGTTGCAATTAATTTTCTTCATCATTGACCACTCTTTTATAGACACCATTAATGCTTGGATTAATTTTCTTTGTTAATTACAACTTCTTTGCTGACAGAATTACTGTTTGAATTATGGTAATTATTAAGATTTGGCTGATGTGCAGAAAGGTGAAAGGACATTGTGTGATTGCAGGTTTCAACCACATCTCCATAATTACCACTGTAAAGTAATGATGAAGATTCAACTGAAATACAAACCAATGGTCACTATCACAATATATCGGTCCGTGTTTCAACCATATCTTCATAATCACCGAATTTTGTCCTTGATTTGCGTCCTTGGATTATGGCAACCGTAACCGGAGCGGTCCATTAACGATAGTAGTATATGCCTAGATTCTTCGGTAAATACTTGTTCTTAACCTTTGTCCGTAGTCTTCTGCGTCGAAGCTGGGGTCTGTCTTCAGTACAGATATCATACGCCACCGTATTGTTACGTACACACTTGTACATGACACAGGTAATCCCCTGCCATACATTCTCTACATTTAGCTTTTCTCAAGAAGGGAGAGTAAAAGAAATAAGATTCAGTCAGAAGTTTCTGTCATATTATATACAGCTTGCATAACCGAAAAATACACATATCAGTACGATAATTTTTCTTTTTGCTCAAATTAAAAGATCTTGCCAGTCTACACGGCGTGTCTCAGATCTTTAGAGTCAAAATAATTCCTGTGGCACAAAACACTAAGCAGGTTTGGTCTACAGAACCGCTGATGGAACCAATTTTGACTTCCAAAATATAATTTGGCCCAGTTACGTAGCAAACCATTGTCCTGACGTATTGGTAGTTAGACTGGCGAGTTTTTAGTGAACAGAACTGAGTACGTCGTTCATAATGACAAGGCTTCGACAGAAGTAAAGGTAGCTACTGTCGTATCTCGAAGTACTGTGGTACGATCGAGCAAATAACTTCCTAACCCCAGGAGGCGGTTCGCAGACGATGCAAGTCAGAGAGGAGACACGTTAGAAACTTCTCCAGAAATCCAGGTGGACGTGCAGTTAACTAGTGTCTTTAACAAGTATTGACAGATGGCCGAAATATAAATAAATATAATGAATTACTCTTAACTAGACAAAGGAATCAGATATCTTCATGCTCAAATGTGTTGGCTTTCCGCATCAAATTCTTTCAAAAATCCACATGCACACAACTCGCCATTATTCTCTTGCCTTCCAAAGTTCATCAGTTCTGACAGGTTGTGTTGCCCGGACGTGTGCAGTATTATCTCTGTGTAGCCGCGCATGGAATATGCTGCGGGAACCAATCCGTGTGTTGAATCAAAAAAAATTTAGTGTGAGACAACGTGGTAGCAAAAGCAAGTGACTTGGCTTTCATGTTGCGGGCTACTCTGCTGCTAGTTTCCGAGTAGATGACGCAGATCAGCGTTGTAACATCCCGCTTCATATATTTGGTGAGTCCACTGCATGATTTTTGCTTAATCTGTGCGTTTTACATGTGTCACTTTCATTTCTTGGAGATTTTATAGCCTTTGGGTAATGCTTATACACATTAAATTATATATTTCTTCAAATTCTACTGACAATCATCATTCCTTTGTCAGCAGTTTAGAACGACATGCTTACGTGGGTAGCGATGTCCAGTTTCCTTTAACACAGCCGCGAACTCTTGGAACACTCAAACTCTCTCTCTCTTTCTGTGCCTCTGTATTATTTTTGAGTCTTGTTAAATAACTACGCTACAGATGATTATTGTGTGGTACCCGAGACGAATTTATACGTTTGCTCTAGTACTAGGTTCCCTGAGGGCACTTCGTCCAGTTTAATGGTTTTGCTTCTGTAAGAAATGTAGTTGCTTTCCTTCGCCACACACTCTTCTGCCCTTTTTCGTATATTTACAGAAATCAGTATGTCCACATAATTCAGATTGCTGACATATGCAGTTCGGAGCAGTAACGTCTTCAGACCATGTTCTCTACATAAGTTCCGCCATTGTATGTTAGGATTTGAAACGTTTGCCCTTGGTGCTTAGTTCCAGATCGTACAACGGCAAATACATTTCACTTGCACGATTTACGTCTACAGCGTGAGATTCATTGCGCTTCCGTTATTTAATGCTACAGTATTCCTAATTAAAACTTGTTAATCTGTTACTTTCAGAGACTTTTCAAAGAAATCTCCGTTGCTTCCTCGTCAGATAGTTTTATCAGAGAATCATGGCTGAAAATTGGCTGAAAATCAGGGCGAAACTTGGTGAAGTAGTTCACGGGTAAACAATCGGATGTCATTATCCAACGGGTACGATGTTTGGGTAAGAGGCTATGTTGTCATCAGGTGGGCTGATGAAGCGATTCCTTAGGGTCCAGCGTGGCGCTTTCACCTCTTCCACCTGCCTCTAATTTGCCGCTCTGTCCACCGTCGGTTCCCAGCATATCTTCCCCCATTCCTCCCGCCGATACGTTTCTCCATCCTCGGTTTAAAGCAGACACGTGTGCTGCCGCTATCACGACTGACCAGCGATTACATTTCTGCAGTCTCGTTAGATTCCTTAACGACACAGGCCCAGAAGTTAGACATCTGTCTCAGAATTGTAATACGGTCGTAATCTGTTCCGTATAATACCGATAGGCCGAATACCACAATTCTGACTTGTAAGGCTGCTGCAATATGGTGTGTCATTGGTGTTCTTGGTAACTCTTTTAGACGATACGCACCGTCTCAACCACATACGTCTTGCCACATTGGCAGGGTATCTGACAGACTCAGGAGCGACTGGAAAAAAAGCGCATGTGACTCATGTATATAAGTACGGACCTGCAAAATTACAGAGCGATATCCCTAACATCCATTTGTTGCAGAATTCTTGAACGTATTCTGAGTTCAAGTACACTAAATTTCCTTCAGAGCGGAAAGCTTATTTTCACGAATCAGCGCAGTTCTAGTAACCATCGCTCATGCGAATCTCAGCTTGCCCTTTTCTACATGAGGCACTGCATTCTGCTGATAATGGGCAACTGGCAGTTTCCATGTTTCTAGATTTTCGAAAAGCGTTTTACACGGTTTATAACACTACCGGCTACTACTATATTAGCAATACACCGATAATGTTATTCCTGAGAAAGGATACTTATTTGACTTTGGTTGTGGGTAATAGAAAGGTATCGGACTATTTTTGTCTCAGTAAATATTTCTATAGAATGGAAGGAGAAACAGAACAAACGAAAATCGAACAAAATTTCTGTTAGTAATCAAGTAAACTGTAATTACGTGAAAGGAAACGGTCGTGAGCCGAATTGTGTATGGTCCATAGTGAAACTTAACTATTGCGATTCACTTTGACTGATACTGAAATTCTGGTTTGCTGACAAGATAAAAAAAACAGTAATGTACCAGTGATTTGACATGAACTACACAGGAGGAGTATTAATAATTCAGGCAACAAGTGATTCTCAATAATACTTACTACCTGTACATTAGAGAATGAAGGTAATGATCATTATAGGTAAATAATTACTAATGTTGGAGCACGACAAACTTGGACAAGGGGCTCTTTTTCAGTTTACTACCATAGATATAGTTACAAAGTAATTGTATTTTTTTACTGATTATTATTTTTATTCTCAAGGAACATAAACTCCCTTATACTACTTAGCCCACATCGGACATGTGATCATTGAGCCTAGTACAGTCTGAATAGTTGTAGCTATTAGCTTACTATAGTACACACATGTTATATGAATGAAAGTTGTACTTCTTGAGTACTGTTACTGCAACAAGAAATTTAAATCTGGCTGAACTATTAGCATGGGGACCCAGAAACCAGTCTATTATTAGACCCAGATCTAGGTTGTACATTTTTCACTCAACACAATATTAGAAACACTGTTAGCTATATAACACATGAAATAATGAACACTATTATCTTAATAAGAAGAATCTTTAAACCGAATACTTTAAACCTTCTTTTAGTAATTGTACTTTGATGAAACTTTAATTGTTCTTTGTTGAAAATTATGTGGTGTTTTTCAAAACTTATATTCAGTAAATAATTATGTACTACCATTGAAATAGTTATAAAGTATCTTCTTTCCTGATTATTATTTGTATTGTCAAGGAAACATCACTTCCTTATACTGTTTATCTGAGATAGGACATGTGATGAGTGAACCTAGTACATTGTGAATAGTTACAACTATTTGCTTACTATAGTATACAGAAGTTACAAGAGTGAAAGTTGTATTTATTGAATACTGTTAATATAATATGAAATTTAAATCTACCACAACTATTAGCATGGGGACCCAGAAACTGGTCTATTTTTACACTCAGATCTAGGCCTAAAATTTAAGTCACATCACAATACTAAAAACACTGTTAACTATGTAAATGCGAAATAATAAACACAGTTATCTTAATAAGAAGGATCTTTAATCTGTAAACTTTAAATCTTGTCTTAGAGATTGTAATTTGATAAAACTTTAACTGTCCTTGTATGAAAATTACGTGGAGAATTTCAGAACTTATGTTCAATAAGTAATTATATACTTTATAACTACATAAATTTCATTAACATTTGTTATGGAAGATAGCTGCAATTCAGTTCAGTAAAATAGGATACTCAGAATTATAATAGGACTTGGGATAAGACCCTATCTAGGTAATGGACTAAGAATAAAATACGGTGGCTCAACATAAAGTTTACGAAACACACTTATTATTGAAAAAGAAACCTCATAATTGGTCCATGCAATTATACAGTATTCAACTGTTAATTTGAAATACGGTGGCTCAACATAGAGTTTACGGAACACACTTATTATTGAAAAAGGAACCTCATAATTGGGCCATGCAATTATACAGTACTCAACTGTTAATTTGAGATGAAAGTGGTGTCAGTATCGATCTCCTCTGTTATTCAAATAGGCGGCAAAACTACCCACAGCTCTTCCTTTGTAACGGGCTGTGAAAGTTCTCTTCTTAGTGTCGAATTCTAGTAGCACAGAGCTAACCAAAGTATGTCATGAATAATAAGCCAAATTACTTCAACATCCGAGGCTATATTATACAGTCTTGCGATTCTCGCCTCTTTCAGTTCACAAGATGCGCACATTTTGCCTACTAGGACCGAGTTACTCATGCCACATAAGAGCCTTGCAGTTCGACCACCAGAGCCATCTTTTCTCTTCCCGCCTAGCCAGTTCCATTGCAAAGGGACTTCCCTCCAAGTTTTACATGATTAAAAATCTACTTTCCCTCTGCATGAACCAGTATTATAGGTAAAGTTTTAACATTTACATTCTCTTACAGTATATAACTTTGGAAGCTATACCCATAGATTAATTACAATTATATAAATTATCATAAATAAAGAATAAAGCATTTACATGAATGTTCCATCAAAGAGCATGGTTATCCAGAAGTCATAATAAGTTAAAACAGACAAGGAAGTTAGATAAGACCATTATACTCGTAGGTAGTGTTGCATATGCCACAGGTTTCAGTGATGTTTCCTATTAGGATTACATCAGTGAAACACTCATTGCATCTCATACAGTGTTGGGTGAAGAAAAAAAATATTTTCAAACACATCACAACAGAATTCACTTTACATAAATAGCATTATAAAGACAAAGATCATAATTTCATCTCATTAACGCAAGAGAGACATTATTTACATTTAACATTAGATTTCACCATGGAGATGACATTCGGTACACCCACATGAGAATAACACATAAATAAGAGAACACAAAAGCACATAAATACAAGGGAGAAAATATGATACAAGCTTTTATATATACATTATTTGAAATTTGTTCGGTGTTTATAGCTGTTTACAACTAACTTTAAGCATTTCATTTAGTTTGTCTTAAAAGAAATATTGACTTTTAAATTTTTTATCATTTTCTAAATATTACTGAAGATTTTAGTTTCAGTTTGTGTACAGGAATAATAATGAGTAATAATTATTACTTTCAGAGATAAGTGTTTTTTGGCTGCGGTAATTTTTGTGCAGTTCAATAAAATAACAAATCACTATTTACAATAAACATAGACTTCCTCACTTTCAGGCAGACCACTCCACCATCTTTGTGTACAAACCCTGTTTTACCAAGGGAACATTTGGCTGCCCACTGAGATTTTGGCACACAGTTTGAAACACCCATTCCTTCCCTATGCACTTAACAAAAAATTATGTTGTCATTTCACATACCCATAGGCCATTATACCAAGCTGCAGCTCCTTATCGAGTACAGCCTTTTAGCACGTCATTTTACTTTTTTGGAAAGTAGATTTCATTCTATACACAGTTACTAAGAATATGAACCTTATAGACATATATTAGCAAAACGATAACAGTAAATCTTGGCAACAGTATAACATACGTTGCAAAACATAGCGCATATTATTCATGACCTGTTTCGAAACAGTTCTCATTTTACTTTGTTCTGTGGACATAAGGTTTCAAGTCCACTATATTACGAACTCCTGCGGTACTTCTTTCATTATGGGTACACCAGTTGGTATGCGTTAGCGTGAGGGGTTACTTGCACTTCAAATGGGCCATTGTAAACATATTTAAATTTGGAAATTTCATGGGTTAATTCTCTAGATTTTTCATGGATTTTGACTAGAATGTAATATCTCTTTATATTCGATGAATTATTCTGATACAATTCTACCCTTGAATGAAGTTTACAAATTTTCTGTCTTCATACTCGCAGAATCCATGCGCAAAATAGTTTCATACAATAGCTATGCCATGAGCGCATAAGTATTCTTTGTAGTACTCTCTCTGGTGGTTGTTAGAAAAAAAAGAAAGGGGGCTTCCGAGATTGTCTTCGTGCCGATTAGCCTGAGCTTGGTTTGGAAGAACTGTAATCTGATTATTGAGATTTATCACAGAAGATAACTGATACGAACTGTACGATTAAAAGGAAATATGTATAGATGGCTTCTTCAAATAAAAGGTGTGTATTTTAAATTTGAGAATTAATGATATTTATCGATATATTGCGTAGTTGTTAATCAGAAGGGACTTCCGAAAGACTGGATACGAACCTGCATTTAATAATCCAAGAGCTCCATTACTTCTTCGGAAGGTTAAACTTCATCAAAGCCAAATATCCGCTTGATCTGAGGTTTCCCGACTGATTATACAACGCTCCCAAAATTACGAGGCATTTTATTTGCACAGATTAGCAGACTGCCGCAAAGCACGAGCCTGCAGAGAAGACGAATCATCACCTGATTTCATTCTAACAAGTAAAATTTCAGAATCATTTTGGAGTGACTGAGCTATGACTGTGTTTCCTATCATGAATGATTGATTGCTCGAACGAATTGAGAGCTACAGAATCATGTAGATCGGAGGAAAAGTTACAGTGGCGCTAGTGTGACAGGACTCTCTTGGATTGTTATATAATATATGTATTTTTTGTTTCATGAAAACCAACGAGAACGAGAATAACTAATCTGAAGAGAGATTCGGTGCCCATAGTAAAAGATTGCTTGTACCAAGAAACGATTCCTACTATTGGACAACACCGAGACTACAGAACAAGGCCAGAGAAATCTAATTTTTTTTATACTGTAGTTAAAACAGTTTGAAATCAATTTAGAAAGAACTTTTTTTCCAGATAGTAGTTAGATTGTAGAACTGTATATTGTGTGATTTTCGTATCTGGACATTGAACTTTACACCATCTGTGAAGTAATTTGAAAGTGTGTCTACGACAGTAAATTTGAAACTGTATTTAGTGATTAGAACCTGATATTGACAGTTACTTAATGGTATTGACTAGAGCGGCATTTAAAATGTCATTGAATCAGCAACGAGATGTGCAACAGCCTTCAGCTGTTTGCGCAGAAGCAGAGGTCACGGATAGCAATTCTGAGACTGTTGTGGCTAGCGGTAGCAATATAAATAATCCCGCTGGTTCAGAAAACATTCATACAACAGCTGATCAGAGTGTTGTTGACACATTAGTTGTTATTATGCAACTGTTGTCTCTATTAGCCGAAGGCTAAGCGGAGATAAAATAGACTTATCCGTTATACAAAATGAACTCCAAAATCAATTAGCCGAAAATCAAACAGAATTACAAAATCAGATAAGAGCAACCTTTACCGAATTAGATCAGAGATTAAATACCCAGACACAGGAAATAAAAGAACAGGGAGAAAGGACCGAACAGAATCTTATTGCTCAAATTGAGCAGGTCCGCCAACAATGCCAAGAAAACAATAATAAATTAATAGCGCAACTAACCGAATATGCATCCGTCAAAATTGACACGATACAAAAACAAGTAGAACTGTTTCCTCAAGTAATACGAGCTCAAGAGGACATACAGTGTTCCGTAACTATGATACCAGAAATTATAGAATCCCGAGATAATCTAAAGAAGCAATTTGACGAAGTGAAGGAAAAACAGAAGACAGTGGAACATAGAATGAATGTACTTGCGGGAAAGTTTTCAGAAATGACATTAGAGCGGCAAAATTTTCCTTCGGAAACCATAGAAGAAACTGTGAAAGTAGCTCTACAGTCAATTTCAGAGAGTTCCGAGGAGAATTTTTTCAACAAAGGGTTAAAGGAAGTTCGTGGACAACTTGGCGAAGAATTCTCGCGTTGGAAAGAAAATATCGAAAGATCACTAAATCTCTCGCAGCAGGATTTAGAAACAGCGAGAAGTAGGAAACAAAACTCTCAATTTGCGCGTGACATTCCGTCCACGTCAAGATCCGATGTAGACAGAACTGGAACGTCACAAGTTAGATTCGATATAACGGACAGCGACAGGGAAAAGTACGAACAGGATGATTTTTGGAATCGTAGTACCGTTGAGGAAAAGATGATTAAACAGAGACAATTTCAAATCTTTAACCCTGACAAAAAGAATGTTCATCCTGTAGTCTTTATTCGAAGTTTCAGAGGTCTATTTCCACGATCTTGGACAGAATGGCAAAAGATTAGTTTTGTATCTGGATATATACAAGGATCAGGAGCACTGTGGGCATCCGAACAAACATCTTCTTGTAAATGTTACAAAGAATTTGAGAAGGCTTTTCCAGCAAAATATTGGTCTGCTGGAATACAAGAAAGACTTAGGCAGGAAGTATTATATCCTGAGCCTTTCTCATTTTCTAGAGGATCTCTAAAGAGATATTTTGAGAAATACATTAATAAATCTTTGTATTGGGATGTACCGATTCCTTTGTTGGATATACTTAGGATACTCAAGTCCAGACTACCCACCAGTATAAGGAATCAGTTGTTATATATAAATGATAAGGATATAGACTCATTTATGACTACGCTTGATCATATTGATATAATTCAGGAGGACAATAAAAGGGCAAGAGAGATGTCATATCAAAGAAGAGTAGTAGAAGCGAATCCGAGCTGCAACTCGAGTGGGAATGGCGGTAATGGTAGCAGTAACAATAATCATAACGAACTACACTCTCCGAGGAGACTTAGAAATGGACAAAATGCAAACAATAATTACTACCATAATGGAAACTTTAATAATGATGCAGCGAGGGGCTATTTTAGGAACAATAGGAATTTTAATCGATATAATCCAATGTATGACAACACAGGACAGTTCTACCAACACCAGCAGAACAACAACAATAATTACACGAATCAAGCAAAACAATATAGACCAAATTCACCACAACAACCGATAATCACTGAAGTAGCTGAAGAGACAAATACCAATTGGACCAACAATCAGTCAAACTAAACATGACCGCATCGTGCCCCAGAGGAGCGGTCAGTGGATCTGTTAGGGGCAAAACAGTAAAATTACAGTTGTTAAGATATAATGATGGTGAGCTGTTGACTGAAGAGTTAACAAAGGATTTAATAACGTGTCATAATGACAGATCGAGTGTTCCGGTGTCGGAAGTATTTGTTGAAATAGAGGAAGTTCCAACGAATGTGATATTAGACACCGCCGCTTCCGCCAATGTCATCTCAGGCGCTCTTTTTCGGAGAATTATTAGGAAGAAGAAGGTACCAATTTTGCCAGTACAGAAATGCAAAATCATCGGAGCTGTTGGAGCACGCTCTCCCAATGTCAAAATACAAACACAATTAGAGATGAAAATGGGAAATGTAGCAATAAAATGCACGTTCCTTGTAGTGGAGAAGTTATTAGTGGACTGTATTCTTGGTATTGGGAGTATGCAGGAGTACGATTGTCAGATTGATTTTTTGGAAGGAATAGCTAAATTTAGATTAAATGGAGAAGAGATAGCACTGGCTTTAAATAGAAAGGAAACGGTGCATGAGAAATATTGTCGCGGTGCCATAATTCAATTAATTGACACTACAAACGGCCGTTGGAAGGAGCTTTCAAAGGATTTGATACAACAGGAGGACTTTAACCAAACACCAATGATAAAAGCTAGTGAATCAAATCAGCTTACTGGAGAACAAAGGCAGCAGCTTCGTTATTTGTTAGAGGCATATGAAGAGATTTTTGATGAGAAACCAGGAATTATTAAAGGGTATATTTGTCACCTACAAGTGAAGCCACATCAGAATTACTGTTACACGCACTATCCGATCCCCTGGCGTTTAAAACAATCTGTTCATAGGGAGATAAATAGAATGTTAGAATGGAACTTGATTGATCCATCAACTAATCCATATTGTTCTCTGCTCTAAGTCGTTCTAAAACCTGGAGGCAACGGAAGAAAAGTATGAAGACCAGAATTTAAAATGGGAGGAAAAGATTCGACTCGCACTTGTCAATTGAACTAAAAAGGCAATACAACGCGAATTGACATATGATAAATGGATTCACCGGATTCAGACGTTTCATCTTGGAGAAAAGGTTTTATTGAGCCGACACATCCATTCCTCGAAACTGATGAAAAACATAAAGAAATGGAATCTTATTTATACCGGACCATATGGTATTGTAAATATACCAAATCCTGGATCATACTTGTTGGCATATCCCGAATCGAAAAGAATAAAGGGATTATTCCCGCATAATGATATTAAGAAATTTTTTGAAGGATCGTAGATCTGTGATGACAACTATGGAGAAGAATTTAGAGTGGAATTTGACTACGAGTCGAATGTGTATATAAATATCAAGAAGTTTATGTTGTCTAGAGGTTAATAGACAGTGAGATTACTCCTGTGATAGGTTAAGAGACAGTGAGATTGCTCCTGTGATAGGTTAAGAGACAGTGAGATTGCTCCTGTGATAGGTTAAGAGACAGTGAGATTACTCCTGTGATAGGTTAAGAGACAGTGAGATTACTCCTGTGATAGTTTAGCACAAAAATTTTAAGATAGGTAGAAGAATTTGTTAATTACTAGTGTTTGTAAGTGTGGACTATGAGCAGAAGCCACAGTGATATACAATGAAAGTGCATCTACATTTCCTCAAGACACGGCACTTATGTGAGAATTGCGTGTGAAACTTGAACAGTGTGGGATATGTAGGTAAATACGCTGTGTGTATGATGTGCGCTGTTCGCGCAAGATAACAAATGAACTGTGAAATGAAGCAACAGTCGATAATGTCACTGTTGCAAACAATTGAAGAAACTCTCTGGTTGCGCGAGAGAAAATTATTATAATTTTTAGATTTTTTTATTATGCCTTCTCTACCAGGATAATTAATTTAAGAATATTAATTAACATTTTAAGAATAGCAGTTTGTGTGTTTCATATTATGGACATAATTGTTGAAATATATTTCCATAAATGTTCATGAGAGGATGAAGAAGATTCTGCGAGTGGATGATTTGTTAAATGAACATACGTCATCATTAATGATATTTATTTGCAAGTGGATCTATAAATCAATTAATTATAAGAATAATGAAAATTTTTCAAATTATTCCTTTTGTGGGGTCAGTGTCATATGCCTATGTTTAAAATTTTTCATCAGGTGTAAACTTAAATTTTATCCATAATTTCGTAATTGAAAGCAAACCTCGGACAGATCCAATGCTCTACTTCCACCTGCACTATAACAAAACGATTAGATTAAAAATTTTTTTTGAGAGGAATACATTCGATATGAGCTACAACAAAATTTAAATGCCCACAGTCTATGTGGCAATGTTTTGCACAATCAGCAGTTGTAATGCAAAACAACTTTGGTATTGAGGACTACAAAAAAATTTACGATTGTCAGGACTGATGAATGTTCCAGTCTAGTACAGATGGAAGAATATAAGAATCCACTCCGATTTTGAGTTCAACGATGAAATATGGACTTCGTTGCCTTAATCCACTCTCTTCCAGGGATTTATTCAGTCAGAACCTTTTCTTATTCCACTTTAAACCTGTTTCATGTTCACGTCCCTGACCATCTGTTCCTGAGATCATCTTGCTGTTTCTACGGCACATTACCAGCTTCTATCCTGTACCATAAGCCATCGCCTGTCCTCCGTGCCGCCTCCACCAGACGCTGTACGTCGCCTACCCGGTGTCCGTACCCAGTGTTCCTGTTCCATCGACTTCACAACGAGATCGCCGGCTACATCGTCGAAAGAAGAATTTTGAAAAAATTTTTTGAGCAATATTGTAAAATTTTTTTGGCTATGAGGCACTTTTCCTTCGATCTAATCTATGGAGCTTCTATATATTTGAAAATTACTGGATTTAGGCTTTCCTATCTTCTTTAATACCTGAGCTGGGGTCTATTCTTCCGGGTTTTCCAGGGTTTCCCTGTGAAGGCCAGTTCCCAAACGGGTAGACCTTTTTCGTAATTACACCAATCTACATCTTCCCTGGTTATGTACTCGGGATGCGGGTATACCCCGGTACATGTAAAAGCTACAGCTTAGGTATTCTCGTAACTTATTGTCTTAACATGTTACCCATACTCTCTATAGTAAAATTCTACTAATTCAAAATATTCCTCTTTTGAATAAACAACCCAACAAATTTTTTCTGTTAGCTCGCAAAGTGTATTATCATTAACTTTGCTCGCTGCGAGGGGCAATTGTAATATCTCTTTATATTCGATGAATTATTCTGATACAATCCTACCCTTGAATGACGTTTACAAATTTTCTGTCTTCATACTCGCAGAATCCATGCGCAAAATAGTTTCATACAATAGCTATGCCATGAGCGCATAAGTATTCTTTGTAGTACTCTCTCTGGTGGTTGTTAGAAAAAAAAGAAAGGGGGCTTCCGAGATTGTCTTCGTGCCGATTAGCCTGAGCTTGGTTTGGAAGAACTGTAATCTGATTATTGAGATTTATCACAGAAGATAACTGATACGAACTGTACGATTAAAAGGAAATATGTATAGATGGCTTCTTCAAATAAAAGGTGTGTATTTTAAATTTGAGAATTAATGATATTTATCGATATATTGCGTAGTTGTTAATCAGAAGGGACTTCCGAAAGACTGGATACGAACCTGCATTTAATAATCCAAGAGCTCCATTACTTCTTCGGAAGGTTAAACTTCATCAAAGCCAAATATCCGCTTGATCTGAGGTTTCCCGACTGATTATACAACGTTCCCAAAATTACGAGGCATTTTATTTGCACAGATTAGCAGACTGCCGCAAAGCACGAGCCTGCAGAGAAGACGAATCATCACCTGATTTCATTCTAACAAGTAAAATTTCAGAATCATTTTGGAGTGACTGAGCTATGACTGTGTTTCCTATCATGAATGATTGATTGCTCGAACGAATTGAGAGCTACAGAATCACGTAGATAGGATGAAAAATTACAAGAACAAAACCGCCAGTTTTGATCTTGGTAATTTTGAGGGTTTTTATCATGCCTCCAAGACATGGCTTCCGCTTTTTGCTTCATTCTTCCCCTCACTAATTCCTTTTCTGTATCCATTCTCAAGTCTAAACGTGGTGGGAATTCCAAGGTCTTTCTATTACTAGTTTACTTTTACTATTTAGTAAGATTTCTTCTTGGGTAAAGATTGTAAATTCATTGTGTAGGGCACTCATGACAACTTCAAATTTCGACATAAATCGGCCCCACACACTACGATTGTGGTGGCAATAAGTTATGCACAATCTATCTAGCTCAAGCATACAGCGTTCAACCGGACTACTTGCTGCGTGGTAAGCCGAAATATATTTTATATGGCCATTGTGCTGATCCATACCCTCTTTTCAAATCTTTGAAATAAACAGAGGCCCGTCATCTGATAACACTGATTTAGATGATTTAGATTTTCCTCTCGTATTGAAATATTCCACCATCCCACTGAATTCTGCTTCAGCTGTTGTCTTCTTGACAGGGAAAAGTTTTACACATTTTGAAAACACTTCTAATACTACTAAAATACATGTACAATTTCCTGCAGTTTTCGAAAGGGAGCCGTACAAATCCACGGATAGTAAGTCCTACCTTCCGGCATGTTGTTTTGAATAGGACCTTGATTCGTTCGATTCGCTACCTTCGCTTATTCGTAAATGTCGCATGACTTCATGCGGTCAATTACTTTCATGGTCACATTACTGATTATTGCTATGACTCTTGAATGCTTTTCTACTCATTTTTTTGGTCCACAGTGTCCTAATGCAAGGTGATATTAGTCTATTACCACAGTGTCGAAGTGAGACGGCCAACATACTTTCCAATCCTCCCTATTCCGACTTTTTCGTTTATACAAAACGCTTTTAAATATCTCGTAATATTTGGCAATTTGGGAATAATTTACATTATCAAAATTGACTTTTAGTGATTTCCAAGCCTTATCTTCACTTTGATAATGCGTCATCATTTTAAAAATTTGTTCAGTTTTTCCTTTCCCCAGTCACTTGATTAATGAACTTCATTTGGAAAGTACCGTTTACTTACTTTGTTTTGGCACACAGTTTAGATCTTCTGATAATCTAGATAAGGCATCTACTACGTAACTGTCAGTCCCTTTGGCATAACAAATTTCATAAGCTGGCCGTTGAAGGCATAGTGCCCACAGTGTTAATGTGCAGGTTAATAGATGCCAATATTTCAGAAATGTCAGAGCCTTATGTTCGTACATATAGCTACTTTATATCCCAATAAATAATTTCGGAATTTTTCAGACGCCATACGATTGCTAAGTCTTTCTTTCCTGATATCGTGTAATTCCGTTCGTATTTAGTTAACGTCGTAATTGTGAACGCTATTGTTTGGTGACATGATTCTTCTTCACTAATGGTTTCTTGGAAATCCGATTCCATATGCACTGCTCTCTGCATACATGTGAAAGGCTTCTGTTAATACAGTATGGTGTAAAACATTGTTTCTCATTAGCCCACATTTAATTTTTCGAAGTCATCCTGACATTCCCTAGTCCAAATAAAAGCACTTTTCTTTCGAAGTAGGCTGTTTAAATGGGGACTGTTAAATACTTTACCCTTCGCAAATTTGCAATAAAGTCAACAAAGATCAAGGAAAGCTTTAAGTTGGTTTTTCTTCTTGGGTGGACGGTATTTTTTTATAGCATTAATTTTTCCGAGTCCTTGCGAATCCCAAGAATGTTAATGATATGTCCCATGAATTTTATTTCTCTTTTAAAAAAATCACATTTTTTCAGTTTTAGTGTCATCCTTTCAGCTTGAAGAGCATACATTGTCAATCCAGCACTTAGTTCTCATCGTAGTATTGATTCTGAAGCTCTGATAAATACTGAAACAGATTGTTAAGCCGAGAAGGGACAACTTTACACCGGTAAAACTTTCCTGCAAATAAAAATGCGATATATTTGCGAGATTCTGCATTCAGCGAAATCTTGAAGTACCCAGCCGTGAAGCCAAAAAAGGAAATTTTTGTAACATCTCATCTAAATTTTCAGGTTGGTCTACTTCTCCAATCGCCACTCGCTCGCCCTTATCTTTCTTATTTACAATACGCGACTACTATTATATTCACTGTTGCTTCGTTTAGTTACCGCCAAATCAACTATTTTATCTATTTCTGTCTGCATAACTTTTTTCTTGGTCAAGGGAACCGAATAAGGTGCACGAAAAATAGCTAGTGTGCCAGGGTTTCGATACGGTAGTCAAAGTTCTTAACTAGCTCTGGTTTGTCCGAAAATACAGCCCAATTCATTCCTAATATACTGAATGGTTCAGATTTTTATTCTAGCGCAAGGTTCTGTAAGTTCTTAAAGATTTCGTAAATATCATCCACTTAAAGATCGCCATCAGTTAAGCTTTCAACCTGGTGCATTTCAAAATCCTAGATAAACCTTCATTTTCAGGATCAGTGTCTAACTTCAATGACTCATATTTGGCGTCTTGTGAAATTTCAATTTCTGCAAACCCTACTTCCAAACTATTGGATTTGCTGTTAACTTTGACAGTTTCTTTACTATAGTCAATAAGTACTTATTCTTTATTCAACCAATCAATCCCCAAAATCGCTTTGGCTTTAAAATCTGGAACGACCAGGAAGTCATCTTCGACTTCTAGTCCTTTACTTTTGAATTCTACCATTACTTGACTTTTTATTTGCTTACTGGTTTTACCACTAGGCTCTACGACTCTGACGACATAAGCAGTCATCTTCACTAATCCGAATTTATCTGAAATGTACTCAAAAAATGACCGTGATATGGACTGACTAAAAGGATTTCTAGCCTAATGTTTTAAATTTCAACAAGATTGATAGTTCTACTGTCAGAGTTAGTTTTTTCCTCCATGTTCGATGATAAGGTCATTCCAAGACATATTACTTACCTGCAAATAACATATGTCTAAGATTTGTTTCGTTTTCCGATTGCAAAGTATTTTATGACTTGAATTCGTTGTAGGCTAGGTGCTGTGTTATCCGGAGGGACTTTCTTTCATAGTTCTGTGTTTACCTGTGGTTCTTGTATTGAAACTGCTTCATTTGTTGGCACCAAATAACATTTCGTCACGTATTCCTCCATTTATATTACTTCAATATATTCTTCATCTGAACTGACGTCTATATCAAACCATTCTAAGTCACTTTTCTTATTAAGATATTGGTTACTTCATATGACCTTTGGTCGGGCCTTAAATACTCAGGGACCCTTTTTTTACGTTAGTAGTTCCTTTTCTGTCACAGCAGGTTCTTCATCTGAGATGCCATCTGCTCAAAATCTACCTTTACTTCGTATTTTGTGTAGTAATCGTGACTTTCAATAATTCGTAAAGAATCGTCAGTACCTACTTCTTCCGGCGTACTGATAACAGTTTGTTCTGCTGGCGATTCGTCAGTCAAGAATGCTTCGTCAGCAACGCTGAGGGTTTCATCTATTTCCACTCCCCTCTCTCTCTCCACATTCCTTTTTCTCCTTTCACTGTCACCTAACATTTTGGTTGTGGAATTCCTTTTGAAATCCTCGCACTCGCATTGCTTTAGCCCTTGGTACAGATCATTCATCTGTTCACAGAAAGTTGCAACCCTTGACATATCTTCGGAAATTTTATGATTTAAAATGTTGTCGGCGCTTTCTTCATCGCATACGATTAAGTTGACGTTCTCTGTTGATACGGAGTCGTTATCTGCCGCAGTGGGTTCTTTGCATTGCACTGTGACACCGCACTCTGCCCTGCTGCCATAACTACAGCTTCCACGTGGACAGCTGATGATTTGTTTATTACTGGTGGAGGCTCTATCTGCCAGCACGTGTACCTTTCGTCGCCTGCCTGCTATGACTCATTGCTGAGCACATTTGTCCCTTCCCTTGCAGCGGCTTGCGGTGCTTCGCTGTCGCCCTCTCATGTACTAAATTCATTACGTCTATGCCGGGATTGTTTCTTACATTTGGACCTTAAAAATACATCCGTGTCAGTTTGACCCGCAACAAAAGCGGTCTTCAGTTTTCCGCGTGGTTGCTGTCGTAGTAAAGTCGCGGTGCGAATCCTCTACAGCGTGCAACCGAAGTACATTTACGTCTGACCGAACTTTGCTGAACCATTTTAACATGATACCTATCGCCACCATTTTGTTCTTTGTCATTGTGATTAGCACTATTGTTATTTTTCTGGAGATAATAACTATCATTTCGCCAATGATCTTCATTCTTTACTCTTTCCAGAAACGCAGAAAAGCTTCCAACGTATCTCTTCGAATCCTCTAGCAACTTTTTTCATAGCTCCCAAATAATCCCAGATTCGGATCATCTACTTCTTAAGTGCGTCATTTTTCGGTACCAGGACTCACAGAAATCTTTCATAGAGTTTCTTCCTCCATTATACGACCTGACCATTATAAATTCTGCCGAAAACGTTCTTGCTTTTCTTTGTGATCAGTATTCCTCGGTAAACTTTGTTTTGAATTCTTTAAACGTCATCTGATCAGTGTAAAAGTTTAGTCCCCATCATTTAGCATCATGTGCTAATGCACTGACAACTACGTCAAGCTTTTACTGATCTGTCAAATATTCAGGAAAAATCCTTCTGCAATTTTTCAGAAAATCCAATGGGTTCCGGCTGCTAGCCAGTATCTGTTTTGGTAGGATCAAATCGTTCTTAATGTTCTAATTGTTATGAAGCATCCTATCATTGACAGAACTGGGCTAGGCTCTTATTTTCTTTTCAAGGTCGCAGATCTCGCCTTCAATTTATGAGGAGTTTCTGTTAGACTTCTGTTCGCAAATATTCACCTGATTACTAATTTCTTTTTCAGAATCAACCACTGTCTTTTTCAAAAGTGAGCAATCATTTCTACACTCCTGGAAATTGAAATAAGAACACCATGAATTCATTGTCCCAGGAAGGGGAAACTTTATTGACACATTCCTGGGGTCAGATACATCACATGATCACACTGACAGAACCACAGGCACATAGACACAGGCAACAGAGCATGCACAATGACGGCACTAGTACAGTGTATATCCACCTTTCGCAGCAATGCAGGCTGCTATTCTCCCATGGAGACGATCGTAGAGATGCTGGATGTAGTCCTGTGGAACGGCTTGCCATGCCATTTCCACCTGGCGCCTCAGTTGGACCAGCGTTCGTGCTGGACGTGCAGACCGCGTGAGACGACGCTTCATCCAGTCCCAAACATGCTCAATGGGGGACAGATCCGGAGATCTTGCTGGCCAGGGTAGTTGACTTACACCTTCTAGAGCACGTTGGGTGGCACGGGATACATGCGGACGTGCATTGTCCTGTTGGAACAGCAAGTTCCCTTGCCGGTCTAGGAATGGTAGAACGATGGGTTCGATGACGGTTTGGATGTACCGTGCACTATTCAGTGTCCCCTCGACGATCACCAGTGATGTACGGCCAGTGTAGGAGATCGCTCCCCACACCATGATGCCGGGTGTTGGCCCTGTGTGCCTCGATCGTATGCAGTCCTGATTGTGGCGCTCACCTGCACGGCGCCAAACACGCATACGACCATCATTGGCACCAAGGCAGAAGCGACTCTCATCGCTGAAGACGACACGTCTCCATTCGTCCCTCCATTCACGCCTGTCGCGACACCACTGGAGGCAGGCTGCACGATGTTGGGGCGTGAGCGGAAGACGGCCTAACGGTGTGCGGGACCGTAGCCCAGCTTCATGGAGACGGTTGCGAATGGTCCTCGCCGATACCCCAGGAGCAACAGTGTCCCTAATTTGCTGGGAAGTGGCGGTGCGGTCCCCTACGGCACTGCATAGGATCCTACGGTCTTGGCGTGCATCCGTGCGTCGCTGCGGTCCGGTCCCAGGTCGACGGGCACGTGCACCTTCCGCCGACCACTGGCGACAACATCGATATACTGTGGAGACCTCACGCCCCACGTGTTGAGCAATTCGACGGTACGTCCACCCGGCCTCCCGCATGCCCACTATACGCCCTCGCTCAAAGTCCGTCAACTGCACATACGGTTCACGTCCACGCTGTCGCGGCATGCTACCAGTGTTAAAGACTGCGATGGAGCTCCGTATGCCACGGCAAACTGGCTGACACTGACGGCGGCGGTGCACAAATGCTGCGCAGCTAGCGCCATTCGGCGGCCAACACCGCGGTTCCTGGTGTGTCCGCTGTGCCGTGCGTGTGATCATTGCTTGTACAGCCCTCTCGCAGTGTCCGGAGCAAGTATGGTGGGTCTGACACACCGGTGGCAATGTGTTCTTTTTTCCATTTCCAGGAGTGTAGATTCTTGAACAACGTTTCAAACCGAAGACCTCTCCGTACTCTTTCGTTACCATCGAAGTTTCTACTGTGTCTTGGATCTTTTTGATTTCTAAATCGAACCTTTCGTTCATATCACTCATCTGGCCCTGCATAGCAGGCACATTGGTAGCTATGGCATTTATTTCAAGTTTCCTGTTCTTGATCGCAGTACTCAAAACACCTACATTTTTGTCTCCCTTTTAAATATATTTACTGATCTTTATGCAATGAGTTCTCATTTGATTCTGAAGCTTACTATTTTGTGCTTTCAGCTGATTATTAAGGTTATTTTGTTTTGAATTGATCATCAAGACCACTAACTTACGCATTAATTTGACTGTTAAATCTTCTACCTTGTGCTTTATTTTATGTAGATAAAGTTTTTAACTTACCTTTCATGATCAAACGTTTTTCACTGTCTTGCTCTACCGTATCTTCATGTTAGATTCTGCCTCATGTGTCTCGATCGGTTATTTCTCTGTTCGTAGCGAATGAACACATTAACCGATTCAGTCACATAACTACTATCTTCCAAGTAATCTGTCTCATTTGTTCCATCATTTAGTTCCTGTTCTGTTTATGACGGATTCATCATCTGAATTTAATCATTGATGGTCCGCTTTGATCTACTACTGTATTTGTATCAATTTAATACTGAATATGAATTATAGTTCACTTTCTAAACTCCCTTAACATTTGCTGTTGCTTGCTTTATTGAATGTACTGCAAGTTCCTGGCGCTGGAGAGCCAGTGGTTGTAACACGCTTGGTACATATGCTATGATCTGTATTTTACTCTGTAAAAAGCTAAAGAATTTCTTTTCACGCGGCGCCACTTACAATACCACCAACTACTACTAAATTATCAGTAGCCCACACCGATAATGTTACTCTCTTGAAAGGGTACTTATTTAACCGCTGTCGCGTTTAATAAAAAGGTATCGGGCTAAGGATATCGTCGCCATCCTAATTAGGCAGAGTTGTACCAAGTACTAGCATGGTTCATAATGAATGTTAGCTATTGGGACTGACTTTACTTGATACTGAAATCCTTTTTTGCCGATAAGATACAAGACAGTTGCGCAGTTTAGCAAGTAATGTACCAGTGATTTGACATGAACTACACAGGAGGAGTATTAATACATTTAGGCAACAACCGACTCTCAGTAACATTGCTATCTGTACGTTAGAGTAGGAAGCTAATGATATTTATAGGTAAATGGTTACTAAAGGTGGAACACTTCTAACTTGGACAAGGGGTTCTTTGGTCAGTTTACTATGACTGAAATAGTTAAAAAGTAATTGTATCTTTTGCTCTGATTATTATTTGTGTCGTCAAGGAACATTCACTTCCTCATACCACTTGGCTCGGAAGGGACATGTGATACCATGAATCTAGTGTACTTTGAATAGTTGTAGCTATCAGCTTACTATAGTACACACATGTTGCATGGATGATAGTTGCACTTCTTGAGTATTGTTACCGTAATATGAACTTCAAATCTGGCTCGACTCAGAAAGTAGTGTATCATTAGACTCATATCACGGCTGAACATTTTAGTCACAACACAGTATTAGTTAAGTTTATAACACATGAAATAATAAACCCTATTATCTCAATGAGAAGAATCTTTAAACTGAGTTACTTAAACCTTCTCTTCGTAATTATATTTTGGTGAAACATTAACTATCGTTGTAATAAAATTATCTTAGCTATTTAAGAATGATGCTCAAGATTTAATTATGCACTTCACAACTCCACAAAATTCTTTACATTTGTTAAGGAAGATAACTGCTTTCCATTTCAGTAAAATAGGATACTCGGAATTATCGTAGGGCTACGGATAGGATCCTATCTATTTAAACAGATCTTGTGACTTACGAGGACCTCCTGAGATAGCTGCACTGCTGGCAGCACTTCGGAATTAACAAATAATTTATTTTGTTGATTTCATGCGGTTGCTTAGAACCACCTTCTGCTCGATTGCCCCCGTCCAACATTACATGACCTCTGTCTTGTCTTGGTTTAGATGTCGTTGTTTCTTCACGTTCTCGCTTCACAGTCACGTCACTAACACTCGACGTGGGCCTGTTTGTAAAGTTGGAAACGTCCCTCATGGACTTGTTACTCAGGTGACATCCAATGACAACACAGTTGATGTCACTGAGCTCTCTATACCGTCCCATTTGATGATGCAGCTACTCTACTGACAACACAATACTTCTCGCATACTGGTGGATCTGCCTGTCATCGTGTCTCGTGATCCATTCCTCATTATGTAGGTGTGTCTGTTGGCTTTCATTCAGATACTCTATAAGCAGAGTCATAAGACTAAACGTGAAATCGCACTCTCTGAGTCATCTCATGCACCGGCCCGTAATGGTCGTGGATATCTGCTGGAGGTTTATCCTGGGGATTCTGTGCCTGAAGCCTAAGGACACTGAGACAGTGATGGCATTGGGAGGTAGACTGGGTCGAACTGGGAATGAAGCAAAGAGATACCATGAGAGAAGGTGTGTGGATAGAGATTCCTTGATCTGTTCCAGATGTACATATACTCGTCGGATCGCCTCACATTGCAGTGGCGTAGAAACTTGCTTTGTCTCCAAGGTCCATCTTACCTGGCTAGTGCTTTAAACAGAGTGAGATGTGTGGTAACTCTTTAAACCTTTTCGCGTTCCTCGCATGCATGGCAGCTAGTCTGATCAACATAGGGATGTGTCGTAATAATGCTAGAAAATAAATCGTAAATGATATAAACAAATATAACAAGTATAACTGATCTGAGTATAGTAACAGACGTTTAGCTAATATTTAGTGATAACACAAACTTATACAATGGAGAAGTAAACCATTATAACCACCTGCTTAATAGCGTGTTAGTACAATTTTGGAATGATATACAACTGTGATTCGGTGGCGCACGTATTCAACAAATCCTTGGTAAGTTTTTGGAGGTATGTGGAATCATAGCCAGGACCTCTACTGAGTTCACTACCATGCACCTTCTTACACAAATACAGAATGCACTAGATTCTTTCTATGGATAAGCTAATCGTTTCATTTTTTCATTTTTGTTATAACATCATTGTTATTAATTTAATTTTCTCAAGTTCTTTAGTTTGGAAAATCTAACTGTGAATGTATTGTTACCACTGGTACCTTGTTGTGGCTAGGTGGATCAGACTTGCGTTATGTAATTGAATTCTGAGAGAGGGAGAGAGAGAGAAAAAGAGAGAGAGAGAGGGAGAGAGAGAGAGAGAGAGAGAGAGAGAGAGAGAGAAGAGAGAGAGAGAGAGAGAGTGAGAGAGTGTAGAAACATAGTGGAAGAAAATACAGTCTTAGACATAAAACTCGGCTGCTGGCCGGCCACTGCAGAGACTAAGTTGAAACTAAGTTGAACTCGTTCACAAGATGGTCAATATAACCAGCTTCACCACAGTAACCTGTCCAGCCATATGCACTATCTGACAACACTGTAGGATACGGAAGTGTATGGACAAAGTGCTGTCACTTTTCGTGAGCCGTCACAAAGCTGCATCTATTTGTGGTCTAGTCGCACTGGCAAGGCAGCTCAGCATGTTCACTCAGAGGGCTGGTTGCCCTCTATAATAAAAAGCAGAGTGGAGTATATTCAACAATGGAGTCGAAAGGGTGTTCTATGACGTATACTGCTGATTGTCTGTTCCTTTGAATATATGTACATGTATGCATGTCCAAACGAGTATTTAATCATATTTAGAAACAAAACAGGCTCTGCAATATCGTATTAATCTGTCGACACTGGGTAGCGACTTTCAAGTTAAATGTCACCCCTGTTTGGGAATATACAAAATGAATGTACGAGTACAGGTTGTAGACACATGGTTGAAGACATATGGAAGTTTCTGTCTGGCCATCAGTCATGACTGGATAGCGTAATGGCACAGTTCGCCTTGCGCTTCGAGCGAGCAGGTCGTAGTTATCTTCCACCTGTGCCGCAGCGCCGCTTGTGGCGAAGCTACTCAGTCTTGTCGGTATATTGGCCGGAGTCACATCGTAGTTGCGTAGCGGAGTTTGTTGTCGTTTTTCTCTTGGCAGCGGTGTTTTCTGCCCGCGCCATGGTGTCTGTCGAGTCTCCTAAGCCTGTTTCTAGTCGAGCTACTGTTCGTTTCAGGTTTGACAAGAGTACGCGTCGTGTTCAACCTGGCTCCTTAGAAATTCACGATTGGTTGCCTGATGCTATACGTGTTACACCTGATCAGGTAGATACTTATTACTTTGATTCTGACTTGTATGCAGTCTTTGTGAAGTTTTATGATCCCGTTCAAGTAGAACAGCTTCTCTCTCGAGTTGGTTCTAAAGTGTTGTTTACACATCGAGGTGGTTCCGTTAGTCAGGTCCTCCTGGAAAATGCGGCACTCGATTATACTCCGGTTAGAATTTATAACCTTCCTCCTGAAGTGGACAATTCATTTCTTAAAACAGCGTAGCTTCCGTTTGGAGTAATACGGCATATCCGATGGGAACGGTGGTCAGCACAACAACGCTTCCAGTGTTATAAAGGCATCCGGACTGTGGACATGTGCGTTAAAAATAATATTCCTTCCCACTTAACTGTTTGTGGTTACCGGATCCGTATTACGTATGCAGGGCAAGAAGGAACATGTTTTCCCTGTAACGAAAGCAGTCACCTCAGATCTGATTGTATGCGCCGTACTACTATTCTGACGTCGTCTTACCAAAAACGTCTTCCTTTAACATTAGCAGACATAGTGTCATCGCAGTCAGCTGTAAGTCAATGCCGGCCGGTGTGGTCGAGCGGTTCTAGGCGCTACAGTCTGGAACCGCGCGACCGCTAGGGTCGCAGGTCCGAATCCTGCCTCGGGCATGGATGTGTGTCATGTCCTTAGGTTAGTTAGGTTTAAGTAGTTCTAAGTTCTAGGGGACTGATGACCTCAGACGTTAAGTCCCATAGTGCTCAGAGCCGTTTTTTTTTGTAAGTCAATCTCCAGCTTTAAGCGATGTAGGGGCAACATTACCCCCTATTCCTCGCGAATTTCTACCGTTACCGGCGCGTCCCACTGCGGCCTCTGTCCATGAGAGGACGACGGCTCCTGCAGCGCTCGTCAAACGCCGGCGGACTGAGGACGGTACAGATTTCGAGGACGCCACAGTCCAGTATCGTTCTTCTGATACGGCGTTGACAGAGGGCGCACCTTCTGGCGGTAATGAGTTGTCTACTGACGAGAATTGTGATTCCAGTATTACCAGAGATGATGTCACTGCTTCTGTTGATATTGAAATGTGTATTGAATCCGCGCCCCCCACTTCACCAGTAGGCGCGAGGGTCCCCGTGAGTTCAGATGTTCCCGCAGAGAAGTTGCCTGCTGGCCCGTCTTTACAGTGTTCCAGTGATATACCACCCCTCCTCCATGCTGAGACGGTGCAACAACAGGATTCTACGGGTTGTCTTCCTGATGATCAGGTAATGCCATCCGACACGAGCACTGCATTACCTGTCTCTTCTGCACCTGATGATGCTGTTGGTCGTTCTGAATTGTGCTGCCCGATTTCCGATGAGTGCGGAGGTGAAGGCTCCTCTATCAAATCGGAGCTTGACGTGCCTCCGACCCTTCCACATCAAGAGTGTCTGTTTTCACGGAGTGGTATGAAACAGAGTTTTCAACCTGCACATGCAGCGGCGCGTCGTAAGTAGTAAAACAAGGATTCCTCGGCTTATGGTGTGGAGGATTAGAATTATACCTTCTTTCCGCCGCCTCCGGACGTTCAGGAGAGAAGGACGTGATGAGTGCTTTTTTCGTAGTGTTGTTTCATTGACCTCACACTGTAAGTAGGCTGTTTATGTTTTGTTTATGTGGGTTGGCTGTTTATGTTTTCTTATTGGCAAAGTTACGTAGCGCTCTATATGAAAATCACTGGCTGTGCTGTGTGTAGTCTGTGGCTAGTTTGCATTGTTGTCTGCCATTGTAGTGTTGGGCAGCGGCAGCTGGATGTGAACAGCGCGTAGCGTTGCGCAGTTGGAGGTGAGCCACCAGCAGTGGTGGATGTGGGGAGAGAGATGGCGGAGTTTTGAAATTTGTTATACTGGATATTATGAACTGCTATGTATATTATGATTTTTCAACACTATTAAGGTAAATACATTGTTTGTTCTCTATTAAAATCTTTCATTTGCTAACTATCCCTATCAGTAGTTAGTGACTTCCGTAGTTTGAATCTTTTATTTAGCTGGCAGTAGTGGCGCTCGCTGTATTGCAGTAGTTCGAGTAACGAAGATTTTTAGTGAGGTAAGTGATTTGTGAAAGGTACAGGTTAATGTTAGTCAGGGCCATTCCTTTGTAGGGATTTCTGAAAGTCAGATTGCGTTGCGCTAAAAAATATTGTGTGTCAGTTTAAGCACAGTCTTGTATAAATTGTTCTAAGGGGACGTTTCATATGTCGACCCTGCCAGGATACCTCACTGGAATCTTCTGATTTTTTCTTGTAGTTTGTGTAATTAGTGTAGATTTTGTTTATTGCTAGCGCGTAATTGTAGAGAGAATCTCCTTTGTAGTTGCAGCCTTTCATTGTTGTACAGTAAAACAGTTGTGGCATGCATGTAGATTTGCACCAAGTATTTCGCAGCTACGCTTGCAATTAACTAGATATTATTTTCAGTGCTATGTTAATGTGTTCTCTTGTTTTTGCTCTTCAAATTGTGCTTTTCTGTGTTGTCGTGTGAAATATTGTGACAATAATGGCGTGTGAAAAACGTAACACTAGGCTCCAAAGTAAACTGAGAAATGACAGTGAAGACGAAAGCAGTGTGTTAACGCCACCATGTAATGAATTAACTAATATTCAAAGTAGTAATTTGGTAACTGTGCATAGGGAAATGGAGCGGGCGTCAAATAATGGTGTAGACAGTGAAACAGGTAGTAAACAGGGAAGCATTATCGATCGATCGGTCGGCAACAGCTCGCCTCAGGAATTGGGAATGACAGAACACAATATTGCAAATACTGTAGACTCAGGTTTTTGGTTCTCACCGTTTTCTCAAATGAGTCAAGACACATTTTCCGCTTGTCAAAATGTGAATGTTGCCGGTGCAAATTCGCTGCCGAAAAGCACTGAGGAACATGTTTTTGACACCAGTGCATTGTTATTACAATTAATGCAACAAATGGGACAAAAGCTTCAAAAGTTAGACACAATGGTAGACAACAATGCAAACTAGCCACAGACTGCACACAGCACAGCCAGTGAATTTCATATAGAGCGCTACGTAACGTTGCCAATAAGAAAACATAAACAGCCTACTTACGTAAAGAAAACATAAACAGCCTACTTACAACACGTGCTAATGGATGCAGGCATATACATTTCTAACCTTCAGTCTTAATAGGATATGTTCCCAATTAGGGCTTGCTGCGTTACGCCAGTTTATTTACAATTCCCAAGCTGATATCGTGTGTTTATAAGATGTATTATTTGATATGTTTTGTCTTCCTGGTTACTATATGTTTCTCTTTGTCGCGCCTGAAAATTCTACCGGTATGGCTTTGCTTTATCGAGATAGAATCCCGACGAGGGTCTTCGAAACGCTAGATGATGGTCGCGGTACAGGCTGTAGTTTTTATGACCTCACCTTAATTTTTCTTTACGCTCCGTCTGGACGCGGTCGTTCATCCGATCACGCGTGGTTTTATAAGGAAGAAGTTGTTTATTTACTCCGAAGGAACCCGCGCAATGTTTTGTTGGGGGGTGATTTTAACTGCGTCTTACGTCGTGTAGATCAGACCCCCAGTTATGCATATTGTCATAAACGTAATGATATGGTGACGTCTTTGCATCTCCATGATACTTGGGTTTGCAGATATCCTACATTGGTACGGTTTACGTTTTTTACAGCTACTTCAAGTAGCCAATTGTAAACTTATGTAGCCTATATGTAGTCAGCTTCTGTCGATTGATGTAATGCCTCCCAGTTTCATTGATCACTGTGCTGTTTCAATGATTTTCAACCATGTCGCACGGCAGGTCCATCTTCCGCGCCCTTTATGGAAGCTAAGCACTTTACATCTCACGGACACTTCACTGGAAGGCATCATCGCAGACGTACGGCGGCGGACAACCCAGTCCCAGGCGCGTTATTCCTCACTTCTAGAATGGTAGGTTACCTATGCTAAACCCTGGGTTCGAAACACACTCAAGCATTCTACCGCTGAAAAAGCAGCTGAAATAAGGCGAACTAGGGAATTCTATTCTGCTGTCCGTCGCGATCTCTACGATAATGCTCGTGATGCCCCCTTGAGAGTCGTCGACGTCCACCATGTGAAGGCAAAACTTTTACAACTCAATCGCAGGCAAATGGATGCTGTCTGATTGCGTTCCCAGCCTCGTTCAATCGTATACGATGAGTTGACCCGTCTCTATCATCTTCTTCGGCTTCACAAGCGATCTCAAAGGACGTGTCTTTCTACCATTCGTTCCCCTAGAACGGGGGAGTGGTCCTCCAAATCTGATATCATGCGTGAACTTTACCAGTACTTTTCCGAACTTTATACTGAAGTGGATTCAGACGGTCCACCGTCTGTCGATTTTACCTCCCTCCTTGATAGTGTTGTTACGCCAGCTCTCCAGGAAGAGTTTTTCTCTGCATTCCATCGCGATGATATACTTGATATTGTGGCTCGTTCTCCCTCACACAAATCGCCTGGCTCCGATAGCCTTCCCAAAGAATTTTATATTCGATTTTGGCTCCTGATAGCAGATACGATAACTTCTATGGTGAATGAAGTATTCCACGGAGGCCTTCTCCCGCCCAGATTTAAGGTTGCTAAAATTGTCCAGATCCCCAAAAAGCCGGGACGTTTGCCTGTGGAGCAGGTCCGTCTCATAACCCTCTTCAACTATTGTTATAAAATAGTCGTGGAAGCGGTAAATAGCGGACCATCGGTATTGTTGGCTACCATCATCGCGAGCTATCAAAGTTGTCTTCCGGGTCGTACTCTCCTGACTCCCGTTGCTGAATGTCGTGTTTTAATTTCGATTGCTTCCACCTTTCCTGTGCCAAGCGGTTTGCTTTTCATTGATTTTCACCAAGCGTCCGACCGCGTTAATCATGGATTCCTTACGCGAGTATCGACGACTGTTGGTTTTAACGATGCAACACGACGGCTGTTTAGCTCTCTAATTACTGGTATTCGGGCGTCCATTGACGTAATTGGCCGTATTACCTCCACCATCGCGGTGTGTCAGGGCGTCCTTCAAGGGAGTTATCTATGTCGCTCTACGTGCTGTTTATGGAACCCTTATTGCGATCAATAGCTGCTGGTTTGGGTGGCTGGTCGCTGTTGGGAGAAAGGTTCACCGTTCGTGCATATGCTGATGACGTTATGGTTCTTCTCCGTACCCATGATGATATAACACTGCTGAAGGAAGTTTTGGATGCCTTTTGTCGTCTTACGGGAGCGCGGGTTAATGACCAGGAATGTCAGTTACTCAGTTTGCGAGGAATTGACGCTGTTTGAAGTTCCTTGAAGGTCACCCGATATCGATCGTTAGGAGTTATAATTGACAGTTGTCCACTAAAGATGGCTACGATAAATTGGAAGTCTGTCACGGATAAGATCCAGAGAGCAACCATTTAACACGAGCGTCGCTCCCACTCACTTCTTCATAAGGTCCGTACCATGGAAACGTATGTGTTAAGTAAGGCTTTTTTTACTGCGCAACTCTTTCCACTTCCTGCGATGATGTACCGCAAGTTGCAAAGTTTAACTGGCAGGTTTATCTGGCACAACTCTATAGTGCGTTATGGGGTCATGGCGCGCCCCCGTCTGCAGGGAGGTTTGGGCCTCCCTGAGATTCGGGTTAAGGCTTCTGCTTTATTCATCCGTCGCACCGTTTACTAATAATACTCATATGTGCTGACTGCAAACTAAGCATCATACATCAATAACTTTCATAGTTATTTGTAGTTTCTGTCTAAATACTACTGAAAGCTAAAAAGCATATCACAAATTGTGATTCACATTTTTGGAGCAGCTTTAGCCTTTATACTGTCAACATTCTCAGTAGGCAACACTACTGTTTTGTAATTATAGACTTAGAAAACATTTATCTTGAAATCACTGTCATTGGCGCTGTCCGCAAACGAGAAGATTGAGGAGACAATATCATAGCTTTGGTTGCAAAGTGTGAACATCCGCAGGGAGACTTTGTAAACTACAAATAAGAAAGTTTCAGTCACGAAAGGCTACTGTCCAGGAAACCACACACAATGACAGAAAATGTGGGCTCGAAAATCTGTTGAAAATAGAACCAGTAACAGCTAGTGAGGTATCAAGAATGTGAACATTCTCCCACTGCTGCAGTGGAGGCCTAGATAGAAAGAAACAAATATCCCACAACGAAAATTCCAAGATATATTGTATTTTACTCATGTAATAATCTTTTTGCAGTCAAAAACGCAATTTTCCAACTCATTTTCCAACCCACTGTCACCCAGTACGCACACATTATTCCGAAAATTTTATCAAATGGATGTAAATGCATAGCGAATGTAGTAGGATAACTGAGATCCAGTCATGCAAGTCCGCCGACTATCACTAAATTTTCTGGATGATATATTATATGTAACTGTTTTTTGAGACAATACTAGTGAATTTGTCTTCTGATTGCTTCCTACTTTATGGCATCCTTATCTTAGTCATTGTATGTGAAGGCGTCAATTCATGTCAAATGCATGTGAATCAGAGTGTAGCGCCCATACGGGGAGTCCTATTTTAATCTATACCGGCCGATATATCTGGAGCGGCACAATTCTGCAAAAAAATTCTCTAGTAGAAATTGTAAGGTTAGAAATGGGTCATGGAATTGTTATCTCGAAATTACCTTGAACCTTGTTTTCAAGGTCAAACCAAGCTCAAGTTTATTTTTGCAAATGGTAACCCCTATTCTTCATTCCATATTCGTTTCTACGTGAAAAATACTCCTTGTTTGTAAGGAACATTTTTTCCGTAAAAACCAATGGTTTGTCGCCAGGGGACACTTCATTGTAACTTTCCCAGTTTACCAGTATCTTGAGAACGAAGCGAGATCGGTAAAAATTTTCAATGTAAATCTCTCCAGGTTTCTGAACTACACTACTGGCTATTAAAACTGCTACACCACGAAGATGACGTGCTACAGACGCGAAATTTAACCGACAGGAAGACGATGCTGTGATATGCAAATGACTTATTTCAGAGCGTTGGCGCCGGTGGCGACACCTACAACGTGCTGACATGAGGAAAGTTTCCAACCGATTTCTCATACACAAACAGCAGTTGACCAGCATTGCCTGGTGAAACGTTGTTGTGATGCATCGTGTAAGGGGGAGAAATGCGTATCATCACGTTTCCGACTTTGATAAAGGTCGGATTGTAGCCTATCGCGATTTCGGTTTATCGTATCGGGACATTGCTACTCGCGTTGGTCGAAATCCAATGACTGTTACCAGAATATGGAATCGGTGGGTTCAGGAGGGTGATCCGGAACGTCGTGCTGGATCCCAACGGCCTCGTATCACTAGCAGTCAAGATGGCAGGCATCTTATCCGCATGGCTGTAACGGATCGTGCAGCCACGTCTCGATCCCTGAGTCAACAGATGGGGACGTTTGCAGGACAACAACCATCTGCACGAACAGTTCGACAACGTTTGCAGCAGCATGGACTATCAGCTCAGAGACCATGGCTGCGGTTACCCTTGACGCTGCATCACAGACAGGAGCGCCCGCGATGGTGTACTCGACGACGCACCTGGGTGCACGAATGGCAAAACGTCATTTGTTTGGATGAATCCAGGTTCTGTCTGTACACGCCATCAAGCTCTGTTTGACTCAATGCCCAGGCGTATCAAGGCCGTTATTACGGCCAGAGGTGGTTGTCTGGGTGCTGATTTCTCAGGATCTATGCACCCAAATTGCGTGAAAATGTAATCACATGTCAGTTCTAGTATAATATATTTGTCCAATGAATACCCGTTTATCATCTGCATTTCTTCTTGGTGTAGCAATTTTAATGGCCAGTAGTGTATGTCCACTGGTCAAATTTTCATGAACTTGAAATGGTCTCGAAATTCTTCAGTACCCGAAAGCAAATGCCGTCGGCGTTAGCGGAACCCAACGAGCGCCACATGGAGGTTGCCCCTCGGACTGTCGCGAAATCCACCATTAAGGGATGGAGTACGGCATTAAATTCAAAGTTGTAAGCGAGGGCCGGCCGCGGTGGTCTCGCGGTTCTAGGCGCGCAGTCCGGAACCGCGCGACTGCTACGGTCGCAGGTTCGAATCCTGCCTCGGGCATGGATGTGTGTGATGTCCTTAGGTTAGTTAGGTTTAAGTAGTTCTAAGTTCTAGGGGACTGAGGACCACAGATGTTAAGTCCCATAGTGCTCAGAGCCATTTGAACCATTTTTTTGTAAGCGAGGCGCTGCATGGGAAGACGACGGAGGAGTTGGCGCAATCGGGTATTCAAACAGCGACAGACTGGCGACGGCCGGTACACAGACTAACTACATACACATACAGCCTCTGGTCAGGCAATGTGTGACCGAGGTCCCGTATAGCAGCTCGTGACAGTGACATAAGTGTCGCATGAGTTTCCCATACACGTTAATGTGCGATGTGCGTCAGAGGGAACGTTCTAGGAACTCGGCGAGCGCTAAAAAAGGAGACCTGTCCCTACCGAAAGGGGAGCACAGTGGGTAGTCGTCTGGGATCCTACCCCTGGTGCCGGGGGTCGCCAGGCTGAGGAGTTAAGACAGTTAGTCACGTCGCGATCGAGATAATACTGAAAAGATAGTCTCAGGACCGCGAGGTAGAAGGCCACTGACAGAGTTACGTGAATCCATTGCTCCATTGTATAGAAGAAGCTGAAGTCAGTAGCGTCGGATGTGAACTTCCAATTAACTTTATTAGTATGAGTTTGATTAGACCTGAGTTTCCTTGCGCTGTGCGCCTAGTTCCTTGTCCCTGAACACCCTCTTTAGCTTTTAGATTCTTTTTCAGGGTGGAGTTCCGAAAGCTGCCGACCGGAAATTCGCCCATCGATTACATCGATCGAGGTAAGCTCTTGTAATTACAACGTGTCTTTATCACTCCCTCTTTGGACACGACAGAACTTCACAAATCGTTAGCTCTGAAAAGGACTGATTAACATAGTTCTCACTGGAAATTTAGGATCTCAGATGCTCGATCAACTGCCCATTTTAGCTCTCTGTTGGAAATTGGTCTCGACGTCATTCAATGTCTCATGGGTGATTGCCTGTAAAGCCGCCACAGTCCTTTCTGTCATAACTTCTGGCGTCGCCGGGGGAGTGGAGTACACATTCTACTTCACAGCTCCCCATAAGAAGAAGTCCAATAGTGTTAAGTCTGGCGATCTTGGCGGGAATTCACAAACTGCGCTACCAATACCAATCCATCGATTCGGGTAAGTTGCATTAAGGTGCCTTCTGACAGATAAGGCCTGATGTTCAGGGGCGCCGTCATGTTGATACCACATACGTGTTCGTATGTCTAGTGAGATATTTTCTAGTAAAGGAAGCACCAGATTCTGGTGAATATGAAGATAGCGCAAGCCGTTCAATGTTTCGCCATAAAAAAAACAGGACCTATAGTATCACGTAATCTCCTACTATGCCCGCCCAGGCATTGATTGACCACCATCTCTGTGTTCGGTCATCTCGTTGCCAGCGAGGATTTGCTTCGACCCAGTAGTGTGCGTTATGGAGATTGACTCCTCCCATGTTGTCGAAGTTTGCCTCGTCTGTAAAGAGAGTGAGTGCAAAGAGAAAGGGATCACGACATGTTTGCGTATCGGCCCATCGAAAAAAACGCTAGGCGTCTCTCAGGATGCCCAGGTTCAATTGCCTGGGTGATAGGTAAGCTACATGGGTGGAATTAAAGGTATTTAAATCAGGAGATACCGTTGATCGAGGCACGCCACGCATTCGCTGAATCTGACGAGGCGAAAGTTGCGGATCTTCAGCAACTACAGCACGAACTCCCAGCGCAATCGTCTCTCCCTTTTCAAGGTCCCTCTTTCAGCTCGTCGTACTGGAGACCTAATTGTAATCTACGTGGGATGACGGGGATCGGGTTACCTGTCGGCATAAAACCTTTGCGCGGCTGCATAATTATCGCGACACTCGCCAAGAGTTTTTATCATTCTATTTGCAACGGCGAGTAATAAGACATTTCGGACAGATTAGAGTCGAAAAATAAATTCTACTGACCACTTTTACTATTATTGGTTTTCTTAGGTTTTTTCTTCAACGAAACATCCGGCAAGCGTGTTGCAGGACAACTGACTTACTACAGTGTACAGTTTACACATGCTCCATATTGTTTACGTCACAACGTGAAGCCAAAACATACAATAGTCAAGTGAATTCTTTCAGAAAATTACTTAGGTCTCCAAAGGTAAACTTTCTGTGCCCCAGTAATCACTTCTAATTCCCGGACAATGACACTTATTAGTTAGCCTCAAAGCTCCACCCTTCTCTTCTGTGACTGTGCCGGTAGAAGAACAATGCTGGTCTCTGATTCGGCAACCTCTGAGTGGTGTAGATTACGTTCCGCTAAAGCTGACGGTATTTGCAATCAGGATAATGCCTCCTGAAGAATTTCAAGGGCATTTCAAGTTTACGAAAGATTCAATAGTGGACAGAGTTCATAAAGCATACAAGATTTTCATCGAAAATTTTTCCAGATCTCGCTTCGTTCTTGAGATACTAGTTAAATGGGAAAGTCACAATGAAGCGCCCCCTGGTGACAAACAATTAGTTTTTCGAAAAAAAAATTCCCTATAAAGAATGCGTATTTTTTAACGTAGAATACGTATGTGGGATAAATAATAGTTTTTACCATTTGCGAAAATGAACTTGACCTTGGTTTGACCTTGAAAACAAGGTTCAAGGTCATTTCGAGGTGACCATTCCATGACCCCCTTCAAACTTTCAGCTTTTACTAGACACTTTCTTTGCAGAATTTTGCCGCTCCAGAGATATCGGCCGATATAGATTAAAATGGGACATCCTGTATATTCAAATAAATGATGCTCATTATGTTTCAGAACACTGGGAGCGGAACTGCTGCGAGCTTAGTACTTAACTAACTGTAACGTGCAAAATATGTGACGTGACGGTCATCTCAGTTGCGTAGCAAACGGTGATATTTGTTAAGGATTTATCTGCAGAATTTTTGTAATTACCACAAGAATGAAATCTGTGCCTAATTGGTGCTAATGGGACAGGTGCTTTGTTTTTTGGACTGCAGCTGACATCAATTAGACTGCAGACTGACGGGTGTTTCCCTCCAAATGCTAGGAGTTTTTGGTTCTATTCTCCACTTTTTCTTGAGGGAAATATGAGGCGGTGTAGCAGGGCAGGTGTTCCTAGTGGCACATCAGTGAATAGTGTACGCCTGTTCGTGGAGCAGGATGAAGTAAGCAGAGCTTCATCAGAGTTGTTGTTCGTAAGAATTGTCAAACCACCACCACGCTCTCTTCACCGAAGTAGTCACTAAGTAGTCAGAGCTAGAGTAAGTGCTTCGCCGCTAACGTCATTCAGACCAGGTGGACAGCATAACACCATCACGTTCACAGAGAACCCATACCATTCTGATCATACGGTTGTTACCATCATCTACTCACAACTATTACAATATAAATACCGTAATTAGTAAAATAATGAAAGGCTCATTCTACTGAAAAATTCGGTGTCCACAAGTCCATAAAAAATAATCTGCAACCGGCAGTTATGCGTGAAAGGAAACAGACTGAGACATGGCCGTGTATTCCCATATCACTGCACACGCTCTAACTGATACTACCCATCTGAAGATGGTGCGAGATGCGGCATGGCGTAAAGGATGGCGAGGCGATGGTGCGGTGGCTATGTCGAGACAGGCTATACCGGGCGGAAAAGAGTGCAGAGACGACCGATGTCTGTTCGACAAAATAGTGCCAATCCATTTCTCAATTGCCAACAAACGACATACGTTTCTCAGTATTCGCAGAGGGTGAGCTTATTGCTAGTTGGAAGCTCCAATGTTAGGCGCGTAATGGGGCCCCTTAGGGATATGGCTGCTAAGGAGGGGAAGAAATCCAGTGTGCACTCCGTGTGCATTCCGGGTGGAGTCATTCGTGATGTGGAAAGGGTCCTTCCGGATGCCATGAAGAGCACAGGGTGCAGCTAGCTGCAGGTGGTGGCACATGTCGGCACTAATGACGTGTGTCGCTTTGGATCTGAGGAACTTCTCTCTGGATTCTAGCGGCTATCTGATTTGGTGAAGGCTGCCGGTCTTGCTTACGAGATGAAGGCAGAGCTCACCATCTGCAGCATCGTTGACAGAACCGACTGCGGATCTTTGGTGCAGAGCAGGGTGGAGGGTCTGAATCAGAGGCTCAGACGGTTTTGCGACCGTGTTGGCTGCATATTCCTTGACTTGCGCCATAGGGTGGTGTGGTTTCGGGTTCCGCTGAATAGGTCAGGAGTTCACTATACTCAGCTGGCGGCTACACGGGTAGCGGACGCTGTGTGGCGTGGACTGGGCGGTTTTTTAGCTTAGAAGGCCTCGGGAAAGTACGGGGTGGGCTGCAATCTCAAAGGGTGCATGGAAAATACAGGACGTGTTTGGATCAAGGAATAGTCGGAATTGTAGTTGTAAATTGTTGTAGTTGTGCTGGGAAGTCCCTGAGCTTCAAGCGCTAATAGAAAGCACTGAAGCTGATATCGTTGTAGGTACAGACAGCTGGCTAAAGCCTGAAATAAGTTCTGTAGAAATTTTAAGAAGTCTCAGACGGTGTTCAGGAAAGATAGATTAGGCAGAATTGGTGGTGGAGTGTTTGTGTCTGTCAGTAGTGGTTTATCTTGTAGTGAAGTCGAAGTAGATACTCCGTGCGAATTGGTATGGGTGGAGGTTATACTTAACAGCCGAACTAAGTTAATAATTGGCTCCTTCTACAGACCCCCAGACACCGATGATATAGATGCTGAACAGTTCAGAGAATATTTGAGTCTCGTAACAAATAAATACCCCACTCATACGGTTATAGTTGGGGGGGACTTCAACCTTCCCTCGATATGTTGGCAAAAATACTTGTTCAGAACCGGTGGTAGGCAGAATACATCTTCCGAGATTGTCCTAAATGCATTCTCCGAAAATTGTTTCGAGCAGTTAGTCCACGAACCCACACGAATTGTAAATGGTTGCGAAAACACACTTGACCTATTAGCCACAAACAATCCAGACCTAATAGAAGGCATCTTTAAATAAGCGGATAAAGTGTCACTAGAAGCCTTCCTAAGAGACAATCTCCACTCCTTCCGAACTGACTATGCAAATGTAGACGAGATGTGGCTATAATTCAAAGATATAGTAGCAACAGCAATTGAGAGATTCATACCTCATAAATTGGTAAGAGATGGAACTGATCCCCCATGGTACGCAAAACAGGTCCGAACGCTATTGCAGAGGCAACGGAAAAAGCATGCGAAGTTCAAAAGAACGCGAAATCCCGAAGATTGCCTAAAATTTACAGACGCGCGAAATTTGGCACGGACTTCAATGCGAGATGCCTTTAATAGGTTCCACAACGAAACATTGTCTCGAAATTTGATAGAAAATCCGAAAAAATTCTGGTTGTATGTAAAGTACACAAGCGGCAATACGCAGTCAATACCTTCGCTGCGCAGTGTCGGTGGTACTGTTACCGAGGACTGTGCCGCTATAGCGCAGTTATTGAACGCAGTTTTCCGAAATTCCTTCACCAGGAAAGACGAATGGAATATTCCAGAATTTGAAACACGAACAGCTGCCTGCATGAGTTTCTTAGAAGTAGATAGCTTAGGAGTTGCGAAGAGACTCACATCGCTTGATACGGGCAAGTCTTCAAGTCCAGATTGTATACCGATTAGGTTCCTTTCAGATTACGCTGATACAATAGCTCCCTACTTAGCAATCATATACAACCGCTCGCTCACCGATAGATCTGTACCTACAGATTGGAAAATTGCGCTGGTCGCACCAGCGTTTAAGAAGGGTAGTAGGAGTAATCCATTGAACTACAGACCTATATCATTGACGTCGGTTTGCAGTAGGGTTTTCGAGCATATATTGTATTCAAACATTATGAATCACCTCGAAGGGAACGATCTATTGATACGTAATCAGAATGGTTTCAGAAAACATCGTTCTTGTGCAACGCAGCTAGCTCTTTATTCGCACGAAGTAATGGCAGCTGTCGACAGGGGATCTCAAGTTGATTCCGTATTTCTAGATTTCCGGAAAGCTTTTGTCACCGTTCCTCACAAGCGACTTCTAAACAAGCTGCGGGCTTATGGGGTATCGTCTCAGTTGTGCGACTGGATTCGTGATTTCCTGTCAGGAAGGTCGCAGTACGTAGTAATAGACGGCAAATCATCGAGTAAAACTAAAGTAATATCAGGTGTTCCCCAGGGAAGCGTCCTGGGACCTCTGCTGTTCCTGATCTATATAAATGACTTGGGTGACAATCTGAGCAGTTCTCTTAGGTTGTTCGCAAATGATGCTGTAATTTACCGTCAAGAAAGGTCATCCGAAGACCAGAATCAGTTGCAAAGCGATTTAGAAAAGATTGCTGTATGGTGTGGCAGGTGGTAGTTGACGCTAAATAACAAAAAGTGTTAGGTGATCCACATGAGTTCCAAAAGAAATCCGTTGGAATTCCATTACTCGAAAAATAGTACAGTTCTCAAGGCGGTCAATTCAACTAAGTACCTGGGTGCTAAAATTACGAACAACTTCAGTTGGAAAGGCCACACAGATAATATTGTGGGAAAGGCGAACCAAAGGTTGCGTTTCATTGGCAGGACACTTAGAAGATGCAACAAGTCCACTAAAGAGACAGCTTAGACTACACTCGTTCGTCCTCTGTTAGCATATTGCTGCACGGTGTGGGATCCTTACCAGGTGGGATTGACGGAGGACATCGAAAGGCTGCAAAAAAGGGCAGCTCGTTTTGTATTATCACGTAATATGGGAGAGACTGTGGCAGATATGATACGCGAGTTGGGATGGAAGTTATTAAAGCAAAGACGTTTTTCGTCGCGGCGAGATCTATTTATGAAATTTCAGTCACCAACTTTCTCTTCCGAATGCGAAAATATTTTTTTGAGCCCAACCTACATAGGTCGGAATGAACATCAAAATAATATAAGAGAAATGAGAGCTCGAACAGAAAGGTTTAGGTGTTCGTTTTTCCCGCGCGCTGTTCGGGAGTGGAATGGTAGAGAGATAGTTCGATGAACCCTCTGCCAAGCACTTAAATGTTACTTGCAGAGTAATCATGTAGATGCAGATGTAGATGTAGTATCCTGGATACGCAAGAACTATGAGAAGGAGATTTAACGGTAATGGACGTTTATGCCGAAGAGCTGCTATAAAGCAACGCCTGACTATCAGAAGATAGACCACATGGCTTTTGTTGAAGGGCATACTGACTATGACTGGAGCAGAGTCATATTTTCCGATTAGAAAGTATTTTCTGCCGTTAACAGTATCCAAATGCAGACGAGATATCAATAAACTGATCACATATAGCATCGTAAATGCAAATGTTTTAGATCAAACTGGCTTCACGTTACTATCATGCAGAACACTCGTTACAAATGTTTCCCTTGTTTTATAATTGCATCTGTTTCATCTTGCGTTTGTCAAAAAATGAATTTGTGAATAATTTTTTTTAACAGGCAAAAGGTTTTGATAATACTAGGTGTACCGGTCATGGGGAGAGTGCTTCGATCTGAAGCATCTCGTAGAAAGGGAGGTAAGTAGACGCTTTTCTGTTGGTCTCATTGTAGAGGCCTATGTCAGCATTCTAGAGCACATAATGCAGCCAGCCAAGCGTGAGCTGCCGTACCTTCAAGGAGACGTCTGTTTCCTGCACATATTTACGGCAAATAGCACAAAATATAGCCATTTCCCAAAGGCTACAACTTGTTGAGGTAGCCATATTATTCTGTCGCTTGTCACTGTTGTTGTATTTTGTTCTGTTTGTGATGTGCTGAAAGTAGTTTCCTCTGTCGCCCTCATAGATTATAGCTTCTTACGTTGTCCCTAAACACACTGCAGAGGAGGGTGATGTGTATAAAGTTGTATCGAATGAATTGCATCTTGTTTTTTTTATTTTGTCCATTTACCTTCTTTGTCACTTACAGTGCTTTCAGATTTTTTATCGTTTCATCTTATTCTTCCGTTTATTGCTCTGTGTATGTAAATTACTGTTGTTTCCAGCCTGTTCCCTGTTGATTTCTCTGGGTTCATGGAGATGTAAATCGCATAAAGTTGATTTTGCATTTGAGCTATGTATTTTCTGTGATATGTAAATTGTTGAAATGTCGTAACCATAAATGCTTGTTTTGTTTTACTGTTGTTATATTCACATGTGTTGAGCATCTGTTACATCTACAGGACTATATCCGAGATGTTTGAACAGTCAACTTAATTGACTTTAGTACCCAGTGTTTTTACATCTATGTTGGTCTCTTTAATCTCTTTTCTCACTTACTTTAATATAATGTTTCGGTTAGAAGTTAATTCGAATTTCCTCTTTCGTAATGCACAGATAGCGCCTGTGTTATCACATTTCTTTCTGGATTCCAAATTACTACTACGTCATATCCCTCACATTTTCTCTTGCAGATGCTGTTCGTTACTGCATCGAGGGAACGGTTTTGCACCACACTGTGGCACCGCAGAAGTTAAAACTACCTAATGCCTTATATAGCTCAATTCAATACCGCGTCATTGTTATACGATTCAGCCGATTGGTCTTTATGCGATTTTCAGGAGGTGAGGATTCTCGTCACATCATGGACTCGGTAAATTACGTTCCTAGCAGGACTGTTTAATCTACATCTCTCATCTATGACCGGACCTGATTTCTGAAGTCCTACATAAAATATTAACACAGTGTGCGAGTTACAAATACGTTTTATAAACACAAGTAGATGAAGTAACGAGATAACAATTTGTATACAGGGTCACAGAACCGTTCATCAAAGTTGAGCTGTTCAAGACTGGTTTCAGGACCAAGACAGGATAAAGCAAATGGCTTTCGTTCCATGGCAGCTAAGGAATGGACTGGTGCTTGTGTTGTCGAACAGACATTGGCCGTCTCTCCCAATAGACAGAATGACTGTGTGTGTGTGTGTGTGTGTGTGTGTGTGTGTGTGTGTGTGTGTTTGTGTATGTGCGCTTGATACATTTAAGATTTAAAGGACAAGCAATAATAAAAATTGCATTAAATATCACTGTGAAGCATTTTAATTCAGTGGCAAGCTACAAAACTAATTTTTACTCGACCTCTGTCCTGCACATTATGTTAACTAAATTGTTGGAGGATTTACTACGTCTAAAATATATTTAGCATTGACAGTGAGCTCTTGAGGTCACGACTCACGATAAGTGCAGCAATAAACAATGTTGACTGACTGACAGACAGATAATTCAGCAGTTGCATACCAAGAAAATATCATCTTGGCTCTAAATGCAGTGTGGAGACATCGCCATGTTCACTTCGTCGAGTAGCCACAGTGAAACTCTACTCAAAAACTCGTTGGAGAAGGTCGAACCAGTATCACATCATTAGCAATCATAGTACTAACCAGTAGTAGATTGTACGACCGCGTTTGATCCCAAGAAAAAGCATGAAGACGTGATACCACAATTGATGCGTCACACAAATCAGAACTAAGCAGCTTTTCTGCACTCGGTAGTAACACACAAATAAATAATTTTTCTCAGATGCATATAATTCATTTTATCCTCTCTTCTGATAGCACTAGTTTTGGTATGAGGTATGCTAAGACTGTAAATCAGGGGAAGTTGGTAAGGAGCGGCGAGCATGCAGCATGCAGAGGAAGTGAGACGCCTGAACATGGAACTAAGAGGATGTGTTTGGCACCACTCAGCGCACAAATGCTTCTGTTCTAAATGACTCAGTATTTCAGCACACAGATGCGCTATGGTTGGAAAGATGTTGCCGCTATAAAATACCACTGACATCGTCAAATATTTCTGTGTATGAACTCTACCAAATCTGTTTTTAAACGTAATACCTATATAAGGTACCTTACCTCGTCACTGAATGAACTAAGAACCAATCATATCAATATTAACGACAAAGGATACACATTTCAAAAAAAATTGTAACACTAATAATTGCCATGGTGTATCCAGTTAGCTGGTATACCTGATATACGAAATAATGAGTCTCTAACAAATTGAATTGTGTATTAACTACACTACTGGTCATTGAAATTGCTACACCACGAATACGTGCTACAGACGCGAAATTTAAACGACAGGAAGAAGATGCTGTGATATGCAAATGATTAGCTTTTCAGAGCATTCACACAAGGTTGGCACTGGTGGCGACACCTATAACGTGCTCACATGAGGAAAGTTTCCAACCGAATTCTCATACACAAACAGCAGTTGACTGGCGTTTCCTGGTGAAACGTTGTTGTGATGCCTCGTGTAAGGAGGAGAAATGCGTACCATCACGTTTCCGACTTTGATAAAAGTTGGACTGTAGCCTATTGCGATTGAGGTTTATCGTATCGTGTCATTGCTGCTCGCGTTGGTCGAGATCCAATAACTTTTTGCAGAATATGGAATCGGTGGGTTCAGGAGGGTGATCCGGAACGCCGCGAGATGACAGGCATCTTATCCGCATGGCTGTAACGGATCTTGCAGCCACGTCTCGATCCCTGAGTCAACAGATGGGGACGTTTGCAAGACAACAACCATCTGCACGAACAGTGCGACGACGTTTGCAGCAGCATGGACAATCAGCTCGGAGACCATGTCTGCGGTTACTCTTGACGATGCATCACAGACAGGAGCGCCTGCGATGGTGTACTCAACGACGAACCTGGGTGCACGAATGGCAAAACTTCATTTTTTTCGGATGAATCCAGGTTCTGTTTACAGCATCGTGGTGGTCGCATCCGTGTTTGGCGACATCGCGGTGAAAGCACATTGGAAGCGTGTATTCGTCATCGCCATACTTGCGTATCACCTGGCATGATGGTATGGGGTGCCATTGGTTACACGTCTCGGTCACCTCTTGTTCGCATTGACGGCACTTTGAACAATGGACGTTACATTTCAGATGTGTTACGACCCGTCGCCCTAGCCTTCATTCGATCCCTGCGAAACCCTACATTTCAGCAGGATAATGCATGACCGCATGCTGCAGGTCCTGTACGGGCCTTTCTGGATACAGAAAATGTTCGGCTGCTGCCCTGGCCAGCACATTCTCCAGATCTCTCACCAATTGAAAACGTCTTGTCAATGGTGGCCGACTAACTGGCTCGTCACAATACGCCAGTCACTACTCTTGATGAACTGTGATATCGTGTTGAAGCTGCATGGGCCGCTGTACCTGTACCCGCCATTCAAGCTCTGTCTGACTCAATGCCCAGGCGTATCAAGGCCGTTATTACAGCCAGAGGCGGTTGTTATGGGCACTATTTTCTCAGGATCTATGCACCCAAATTGCGTGAAAATCTAATCACATGTCAGTTCTAGTGTAATATATTTTTCCAATGAATACCCGTTTATCATGTGCATTTCATCTTGGTGTAGCAGTTATAATGGGCAGTAGTGTAGATGGAAACCTGTATTTGCCCAGATTTTTGTTTATTTCTTTTGTCTTTAGCGAAATGGTATTGTATCAAAGTTACTTGTCCTAAAGTAATATTAAAACCGAACGAATGTGGTTGATAATCAATGTGGTTCATACAAAAGGTTATGCAGGCTTTTTAGAAAGATTATAGGTTACTGTGAGGTGTCACTGAACTGATAACTGCGTTCACTTTAATAAAAATGTTGCGATTATGCAATGTTTCAGATTTATGAAAAAGTATTTTTGTTTCTCTGAAAATTTCCTTTCTGTGTCAGTAATGCAAAATCACTATTGGGGTTAATGTTAATTTATGCACGCCCAAGTCGGATTTCAAATGGCTCTGAGCACTATGGGACTTAACATCTGTGGTCATCAGTCCCCTAGAACTTAGAACTACTTAAACCTAACTAACCTAAGGACATCACACACATCCATGCCCGAGGCAGGATTCGAACCTGCGACCGTAGCGGTCACGCGGTTCCAGACTGAAGCGCCTAGAACCGCACGGCCACACCGGCCGGCTAAAGTCTCTTTTGCTTACAGCAAAGTACCATAATTTTAATTTCACAGAACGTATAAAAATTAATTTTATCATGTTTGGACTGGCGATCGGCTATTTTACCCTGAAACTGGGTAAAATATATCCCAGAGTTAATGTCTTCCTTACACCTGACTACTGCTCTCGATCTCTGTACTTGGCTATAGCAGTGCTTTTACTTGTCTTTAGACACAATCATGATTAAATGTCAACACGGTCAGCTGAAGCATAGAAGGTAAGTAGCATTACAATTTCAAATAACTGCAGCTCGATTTTGGCGTTGACACTTATCCTATTGGAAGATGCCACCGTCGCCACGGAGGAAATCAGCGGTCAAGGGGTGCAAGTGTTCCGGAGTAGTGTTCACATAGCCCACAGCTGACATGGTGCCTTCGATAACTACCACGGATCACATGGTATGTGGTGTGAATGTTCCCCATATAAGTGTTCGCATTGATGTGTGTCTGTCATACCGCGCATGTTTCATGCATCCGTTCGCCTAGATGGCGCCGTATGCGGACTGGTGTAACAAGAAACTAGACGACACGTCTCCATTGATCTGTGGTCCAAACTCGATAATCCTGTTTTCACTGCAGCTGTGTTTAACGATGCTGTTTGGGCAACTTGACAACAAATTGGGGTCGTCATGTCCAACAATGTGCGCTGAACTGTGTTCTCTAAATCATTTGCGCCTCTGTCATCAGATCTGCTACAGATCGCTGCGTATTCTGCTTTAGAGAGCGAGCAATCCTGCGACCGCCACGTTCTGTGATGACGCGGAGGCGGCCGAAACATTATCGCCTAATCGTGCTTCGTCTGCTTTCAACCACTTTCTACAAATGCTCATCTTACTAGCGCGCCAACAGCCGGCAACCTACACTGGTTTCGAGACCGTATTTCCCATGCGCCGGACAACATCGATCTGCCGTTTATCAGCGTCGCTTATGCTAAGAGATTTTCCCTTTTGCGGTCCTCATCGACTCTAGAATAATTATCCTTTCGTCTCTATTCTACGAAAACACTTCTCTTCTGACGTCACGTGTCAGCAGTGTCACGAGCCGGCATTCTGTCACACAGTGCGCGAAGGTCGTAATGTTTTGATTTTCGGTGTATTACTATGAGAATCGATTTATTGTTTGCCAACATACTAACTTAAAATAGCTGGATGTTATTTAAATTTTATTCTACAGAATATATACGCACTCATTTAAAAAGAAAAATAAGTACTCCAAATCTGCAACCAGAGAGACATTAGTGTGAATTAGACTGTTCAGGTACTTTGCAATCTGTTTAACATCACACTGATCAGGAAGACGTACGAGGGTGGCACACATTTTCTAGAAACTATACTTCACAAGTTTAAAAATTTTAAAATTTATTAATGAGCGTACTTCCCCCCCCCCCTCCCCCAACGCAATTCTTCTGTCTTATCCTCGTTGCCATTCGTGGAAGACATGGGGAAGGTCGTTCTATATCCTGCATTTGAAAATCGGTTCCAAGGCTTTCACTGTCAGGTTATTACTAATTAATTAATTACGTGTTCCATATATGATATGAAGGATTTAACATTAATGAACACATTTTTAGTGCTACTCCTGCCACTACATTTAAAAACAAAGTCTTCTTCTGTTTAAGCTACAAGTTTTTGAATAGAAACTCTTTCAAGGAATAGTTCGACTTGTTCAGGAGAAATGTTTTTAGGCTAAATTTAAAACTTGCTTTCCTACCTGTCGGGTGTTTCATAGTCTTGGGCACATGATCAAAATTTTTGTTGCTGCTCATTGACCTCCTTTATGAGCCTCTGACAGCTTTAATAATGGGTAATAAAGGTCACTTTTCCCTCTACTGTTGTAAGTACGGATATCGCTATTCTTACCAAACTGTGAATAATTATTTATAACTAATTTCATTAGCGTACTGCGATGGTGCAGTTAGAATGCAAACTGTGACTTGCTAAGTAAATTGTTCCTACTTAAAAGTCATACTACTCGTCAGTAAATTACTTTCTTCAGTATTTTGCAGACTGGTTGATAATTATTTCAATCTTTCCTATAACCTTTATTATAAAGCTGTTTAGCCGTTGCATATTTTAATCTGTTTGGAAAAATTCCCTCTGCCAGTAATGCATTACATATTTTACTAAAGACATTTGTTATTAACACAGAACGATTTTTTTTGTTCTGTTTGAAAGTCCATTAACACTATACGAGCCTGTATTTTTAGAACTTTTGTAATAACTTCATAATTGATTTCATTAAAAGACGCTGGTCCTACTTCTAGTTGCTCAATGTTTTGTGGAGAGACATTTTCAACATATTCTCTTGCTACTTCAGCTGAACTACTTAATCCTAATTTTGCTGCTATATTTACAAACTGATTGTTAAAAGTACTTGAAACTTGTTAATTTTCAATGACAACATTGTCAGTTCAGTTATGGCACCTTGTTCACTTACTTCCAAAATACAATATCCCGTATAGTTTTGATCTTATTAATTTCTGTCTCGATAAGCACATTTCTTGGTATTTTAATGACTTTCTGTAGAGTATAATAGATTTTTTATAGTACACAGGTAATATTGGATCTTGACTTATTCTGGAATTTCCCTCATCCTCTTACATGAGATTTTAATTATCTTAATTATCTATGGCTTACTTGGTTTATGCGATTTTTCTGTATAACTTTTAAGAAAAGTATCTTTCAGATATTGACACAAATCTACTTGGAATAAATTGCACATTAACAACTCTTTCTATATGCACCTCATCCTACATTATCTCTTTTAACATGCGCTCAAAATATTCTGTTCTCATTAATAGGCCTTACTTTTTGTGTGCACCTGCCTCAGGGCTGTGAGGTGCTTTATTGTTCATTTTCATTACTTGTTCATGATGATCATATAGTCCATTAACGATTGGGTACACATTAAATGTTTCAGGTTGAGCACTGACTGAAAAAAAATTTATTAATGGGATTTATATCTTACTGCATGTAAGTTGGAAAATTAACCACTGAAATTAGATTGAGATACCCAAATAACAATCCCAGTTCATTTCACCCGCCCCTCTCTCTTAAGAGATCTACACCGATATCTATAGGAAGTACTGCTTCTTGTCTGACACGTAGCTTAATAATACATATAAATTTTTCATGTATAGATGAAAAATTCCTGGAGAGGATCTGTAGACAGTTTCAATTACAGGAGAAAGGTTCAACAATAAGAAATGATAAACACATGCCTCTAGGTTCTGATCTAGAAAAAAACTGGTTCTATCAATTTTTTTATGAAAACGACGTCAAGGTCCTTTTTGGTAGGGCTATAACGAAAAAATTCACAGGATACCAAGTCTGAATTGTAAAATGGATGGGATACCATGGAAATGCTTTTTTGGTCAAAAGCTCTATCACTGTTTGGGCAACATGGGCTTGGTCTAATCCTGATGAAGATTTCACCAACCAAAATGTTCTTTCTCTTCTTTGGAATTTAATCCTTTATTCGCTGGTTAAAGACCTGTATACAGCACTTTACAGTAACTGTGGTACCTCTTGGAACTGTGTGAGTATACATCATACCTTTTTCGTCCGAGAATATCATGACTATGGCCTTATTCACAGATTTACGCACTCGCTCTTTTCTTGGGGGTTTATTTCCCATTTTCTTGTGCCAATGAAAGCAGGCTACGCAGGACGTATCAGACTCAAGAGAACTTGTCTTCAAATTGTCATACCTCAGACGAAGGAATCATCCGGTCTAATATGTCGAAACCTGACCTGAAATTTTTTATGCAGAAATAATACACCGAAAGGAACATTATTTCAAAATTTTAACAGTTAGGAAAACTAAGTATTTTTTGAACAATGTTGAAAATCACCAAATTTATATCTCGCCAGCTGGCTGGAGAAATGTACACGCTTACCGTAGCATTAGCAAACAGCGCATGTGCAACAGATCAGTTGCATAGCCTTTGGTCGTGGCTCATCGGTAAACAGATAACACGGCACGACGCGATCGTAATTTGTTAAGAAATTTTCAGCTTCTGTCGATAGGTTCTCTGACACAGTTGTTCACAGTTACTATTTGCTTCAATTTGCAACTCATTTAACATCCATAATAGTTAGCAGTTGCATTTGCGATATCGCCAAGTGCTAATATTGGAGACAAAACTGAGTTAATTTTCTTTGAGCTTTCGTCGTATTTGCTTGCTAATAGTATCTATCTTTGTACAGGTTCCAGGGTTTCATGTAATATGAAATCCAATTAATATTTTTAGCATTGCAAAGTGAACTCTGAAGAACATGGTATCAGTCGAAATCACCCACAAGTCCTGAAGGGCTACAGTTGTGTAATTTTGCGGTTACTTTCTTGGACATTCATTCGAATGATGCAAACATTTCGTCAAAAATTGTAGAAACACTAGAAAAAACAGGAAACGAATCTGTCGATTGTGATTAGAACCATGGCTGATCTGCTAACTAAAGGCCAGAAAAAATGCAGTACCTTCTTAGCCGAAAGAAAACATTGCGGTAACAGCTTTCAGTTACAACAGAAATGGCTTTAAATTTTTTGGTTTAATGAAAGACTGAGGAAACACAGTTAAGCAGTGTGCAAAGCCACTTTTCCTTTGTAAACCTGAACGAGAATTGTATAAGTGGAAGAAAAATTTACGCTAACTGCGAAATAAGCACCAAAATGTAAATTGCAAAAGTGTGAAAGAAAAACTATTCTAAGGATTTAGAACTACTCCTGAGACTCAGTGCATAATTGCCAAGGGAAAGCTACGAGACTACGCCATCTGAATTACAAGTGAGATGATTATTCCTGATTTTCAGGCTTCTTAACCTAGTTAAACAGATTCAGGAAATCATACAGATAAGGAGGCAACAAAATTACACAGTTCACTTGAAGTAAGCGTCCAGAGGAGATGCGATTAATGGGTAATACGGTACAGAAATTCATAGCTGTCGTAAGATGAAGCTTCTTGTTATGCCATAAAATGCTGTGTATACAGGCATTCAGTGAGGTTTTGTGCAAGAATCGTCTGCAAACTGCACGTTATAATTTCAAGAGAAAAAAAGAAAGTCGCTTTGCAGTAAACGAATACTATGACACATTCGTATACAACAGTGCCAGTAGTAAGTATCAATGGATTGCTGTTTCGGCAGCTTTTGGTCTTTCATCAGGAAGCACAAGGCAAATTTTAAAAATACTACTGTTTAGTTGCGGAAATCTTACAATCGAGGTAGCAAAATCTCGATAAATGGGAGAGTATTACTTTCAGTGCTCCGTCGGAAACGTTTTATTACCAGCTGCAGAAAGTAATTCGTTGCTTTTTTTGGATTTTTGATCTGGACATAACACTCAACTCCGTCTTTAAGAAGACGACGAAAATACTTAATATGTACATACATCGAAATAAGTTTTGCATCACCTCGGTTCCAAGAGTTCCCGAACCTGTAGAGAAAACTGGAATACAGATCAGCATAAACATCATTTTCGCCCTTTTTATTGCTTACGAAAACCACACACTGCATGTTGTACAACCATACCGCGAGACCTTCCGATGTGGTGGTCCAGATTGCTGTACACACGGTACCTCTGATAGCCAGTAGCATGTCCTGTTGCATTGATGCATGCCTTTATTCGTCGTGACATACTGTCAACAAGTTCATTAAGGCACTGTTGATCCAGATTGTTCCACTCTTCAACAGCGATTCGGCGTGGATCCCTCAGAGTGGTAGGTGGGTCACGTCGTCCATACGCAGCCCTTTTTAATTTTTCCCAGGCATGTTCGATGGGGATCATGTCTGGAATACATGCTGGCCACTCTAGTCGAGCGATGCCGTTACCATGAAGAAATTTATTCACAAGATGTGCACGATGAAGGCGCGAATTGTTGTCCATAGTCCATGGTTGCAATATCGCTCGGAGGATGGCATTCATGTATCGTACAGCTGTTACCGCCCCACATAATGCCACCCCAAAATAGGAGGGAACCTCCAACCTCCAACTTGCTGCACTCGCTGGACAGTGTGTCTAAGGTTTTTTTCTATTACGTTGCTATGTTATCTTGCCAACGGTGTGCTCGCCGTCCTGGTTACCAAAATCAAATCAAAAGCACATTAGATTTTGTGTAGCAGATCTTGCGGTATTAGTGGACCCGCTTGGCAAAGTCGGGTAACATTGATGGAGGGCCCAGTTCAAAACTGTAAAGCCACATGAGAATTAAATAATTCCGGTGATGTGTTCGATAAAGCTTCATTTAAAGTGATACCCTGTAGCGACGAGCGATCCCTTCATCTCAAGATGGTCTGTTCTATATATGTATTGTTTGTTATTTAAGATAGTCCATCTGTGTCTCGTGTGTTATGGGAAAGGAGTCTTGTTATTATGTTTCTTCATTTCGTGGATTCATCTACCCCAGAACCGGGGTCAGCTATTACAAGTAACACCTCTACTGAAACCGATGGTTGACTTGCAAAAACTTTATGTTACCCTTAATCTGAGTTAATGGAGCTAAATTAAGAAATTAGTTAGGTTGGCCAGCTGTTTAGTCTAGTGCTAAGCCAAAGTTCTGTTTTCGTTCTGCTTAGGTTATCATCCGACGGTCCTATATCACAGACAGAATTCTGTACTATATCAGGATATGATTAACTTCGTCCAAATAGGCATCGGAAAGCCCATCGGTACCGACCAATCACCGCCGTGTCACCCTCAGCTGATAGACGTTACTGGATGCGGATATGTAGGGTCATGTGGTCAGGACACTCATCTCCAGGCCTTTGTCAGTTTTCGTGATCAGTTCCGCTACTTCTCATTCAGATAGCTCCTCAATTGGCAACACAAGGACTCAGTGCATCCCACTTGCCAATAGCTTTCGGCAGACCCGCTAGACAGTCATCCATCCAAGTGCCAGCCAAATCCAACAGCATTTAACTGCTGTGATCTGACGGGAACTGTGTTACCACTGCGGCAAGGCCACTGGCACGGCATGATTTACAGTAATGAGGTTTTGTTAACGCTAAATCTGAGTGACTCTTCTACAAATAAGTTGTCCCATTGAAGGTATGTACATTTTGTTTTGATCTTCATTTTTAAGAGGGGCTTGCAGGTCTGCTGCTAGTAAACATATTTGCTCCCGTATTCAGGTGGACTACTCACCCAGAATTGAATTGAACGTTCAAGAAAATTTACCTAACTAAACTACATATTAATTTCGCCAATGGTTTTTTAAAAGGTTCTCTTGTTGGCAGTTGTTGTTTAACTTAGTGCTCATTTTATCAATTTATTACATTCTGCCAACAACTGCTTTTTTAAAGTTGTCACAGTAAGTCTAGCTGACAGTTACTGTTTAACTTTGTGCTCATTTGATCATTCTATTAAGTTCTAGCAGAAGTTGGGTTTCGTAATTCATTGCAGTAAATTCTGTTGGCGGTGGTTTCTCAGATTTATGTACCAACAGATGCTTTCCTTAAGCTGCGATGGTAAATCTTGTTCGTAGTAATACTTGATACCTGGTGTTAATAATTGTTGTTATGAAAATTGCAGAGGGTCGGTTTCATGAAAGCACAAATGTAAATCTGACTGTACTTGGGTTTTAATAACTTTTTAGTAAATTCTGTTAACAAGTGGTTGATCAAATTTGTGGCGCCAACAGTTGCTTTTCTTAAGAGGTAATAATAAACTCTGTTGGCAATGTTGCACAATACTGACATCAATAAACTACTGTTTTGGGGTTTTTAGTAATTTCTACACCAGTAGACTTTTTTAAAGTCATATTAATAAATTCTGGTGGTATGTATTCCTGTCTGATGTGTTTTAAGCTCGTCTCAGAGATCGTTTTTGTATGATAGCTTTTAGTGATTTAAATAAAATGATGTGTTTAGATTTTAATAAACGTACTTTGCTCCAGTAGCTTACCATTCAACACTCAGAAGTGTCAAACAGGTCAGCCCTTGGCCCATCATTGTTCTTGTATCTCAATGATATTTAGATATTTAGACGGCTCTGTCCCTCTGGAAATATCATTTCCTTGCCCAGGACATCCACCTTTAACTGACAGCTGGAACTGAAGGTATCAATACTGCCGCATCCAGACGAATGACGATCTGTCTTCAGTGATAAAATGGGCGCAAAAAGAGAAAACCGTCGAAGTAGTGTGCCTCGTCAGTCCATTCCACGACAAGTCGTGGTGCAAATTAGCTACATTTTATATCTAAGTTAGATACAATTTTCTATGCAAATTAATCACATTTAAATTATTTCCAATCGAAGTCAGAGTGACTTTGAAAATTTATAATTGTTTCCAACTGCAGCACAACAAAAGTGATTGTGCAGGTGATTTCGCCTTTCCTTCATATCTTAACTTGTAGATACACCTTGTGTGTGTACGGTAGGTGGCTTAAAACGACTACAGGTGGCTGTGTCAGCCAGAGAGCAGATAGAACATTCCAATAAAAGGACCATCCCAACCCACCCCTAGCTTAGGAGGTGGGGAAAGCGCCAAACATCAGATGCCGAGCCTCACGCATGAAGGACGGCTGATAGGCCACAAACTATTGTGGTCCGCTGCATGCCTGGAAATTCGTTGTCGCTCACATGCCCTCACCTAAAAGTTTACTTCTATGAACAGCTGCAAAACGTCTCTGTGTTGGAAGGAGGATTCCTAAACAGATAGGCAGTTTTTTAAGCCTTTCATAAGAGGAAATTTGTACGGGAAACAGCTACTTTATGTGCCGGCTGATTCCTGAAAAGCGGTTGTCGGTCAGCTGCCCTCTTATAAATTTTTATTACTATGGGGAACCCCAAAATGGAAGGAGAATTCTTACATGACAAGGACCGTTCTTGAAGCCATTCTGAAAACAAACTTTCTAGGGGAGATTCTTTTTGTGTTCCCAAGCAAGAAGCCGTATCACAAAGGCACCAAAAATAATATATTACGATTAACAGGAGCATCGTGACATAAAATTTTTTTACATCCAACCTTCTGGAAGTGGGGCATCACTACACTTGATTGGAATAGCTGCGTTTTCCCTACATTGGTGGGTGAACGGCGGCGTCAGCTTAATTTTTCCATTGGCTTGACGATAAAGATAACTTTATTGATTGGCAATTGCTACTTGAGGTGCAGGAAACGTTCACAGAACACACACGCTCTGCGCTCTTTACACTCTGCAGGTTCTGCTCTCAGCAGGGACACATCGAATTTTGCTCTCAACAAAATCAGTTCGGGTTCTGCATGTAGCTGAAACACACTTCAATCAGAAAACTTCAGGCGGAAACTTTGCCCAACATACTTCTGCTTCAGAGCTCGTGCCTTTGGCACCACCCGCAGCCAGCACACTCACACTGCAAAGATGGTGAGATTTATGGGCACTGTAGGTCACGATGAGTTCAGTTACCTTCCATAATTTCAAGGTTAGTATCAGTTTGGCCACTGGAGCAGGACCAGTGCAGCGTCTCATCTGTTCTGAGCATGATAAGCAATTATTTTTGTTGAGTTGCGGATTTTGGTCAATTTATTTTTTGTATGTTAGAGAGCTTAACAATTTAATTGGGGTGTTTGCTCGGGCAGGCACCCAGATAGTAAAGTAGATAGCATATTTAACTCCTCTCTTTTATAGAGTGGGGAGGGTTTCCCATAATTTGACTGAACCTGGCCAGGATTTCGAGTATTTCTTCGATCGTTTGTGAAGCAGCTAAGTTAGAAACGTTCAGCCAACAACATAGATTTGATTGCAATCAGTTAATTTTTTTTCCTTTTTCATTTCAAAATGTTTGAGGTACATTAGACCCATGTTTTTATAATTTTTGATTAAGCTGCAGCCACAAATATTTAACACACTAGTCTTTCTTGCAGATTTCTCTTGTTTTGTGGATTCTGTTTCACATTCCGTGGAAATGGACATCGACAACATCACTGTAGTATTTTAGTGTGTTAGGCATTATTTTTATTTGCAATTTATTGTGATAGATTTCTTCAAACATGTTTGAATTCTTCTTGGTTTGAATGAAAACAAGAAGCCAGATGAAGTTAGCAAGGGATCAATCTAAAGTTAATCAATTAACAAAAAATGGAGCAATGACATGATAGGGGAGAGCTAGATAGTAGAGAGGAGCATATAACTTTTCGCATAGCTCATAGTGCATCCGAAATAGACACAGGAAGAGAAGAAAGTATGGAAGTAGCAAGCGCTGTAGGTTGTGATAGCGAGGAAGAGGTCTCGGGCACATAAAATGTTGATGCTATAGTAAAAATCAGAAACTGTAAGGTGGATGAGAATGATAAGCCAGACACAACATCACAGTCACATTCCCCAATTCCATTGATAGGCGTCAATTGCAAAAAGAAGAAATGAGTGAAGAGGCACAAATTTAATTAATTTAAATTTTTTAGGAACGTCGGCGAGAGGAGCTGACATAAAATTAGAAGAATTTAGGAAAGAAAAGAATTAAGGAAAGAAACAATGGGGAGCGTAGAAAAACCAAGGGAGGAAGCCAAGGCATAAGTAGAGAAGACTAGGAGAGAAGCAACAGAAATTAGGAAAGTGGCTGAAGAGCCAAAGGAAGAGGCCAGGGAGGAGAGAAAGAAAGCAGAAAGGACGAGAAGAGAATCGAAGACAAGGTCATAAGAAATAAGGAAACAACTCAAAAGGAAGCTAAAGCTATCAGAAAGGAAATGACAACAGCAGAAACGAAAGAGGTCAGGAAACAAGAGAAGGAAGCAAAATATGAATCCATAGAAGACAGGAAAGAAACGCAGGAAAGGTGGTTACGGAGACAGAAAAAAAAAACAGGAAGAAACGAATGTTCGTTTAGAATAACTTCCACTCATAGAATGAGATCCTGAGAAGATCAGTGATTGCAGGAAGAGCAGGGGGATCGGATTAGCAGGGAAGAGAGCGGATAGACAACACCGAAAGATGCATCATCAACAAACCAGACAAAGCTGTGGGACAGTCAGCCACATAATGATGGAGCGAGAATTGCGAAAGACAGATACGGGGTCAGACAGCTCCAACGCTGTTTCGGCTCACTATCGGAAGCAATTCAGTCCCTACACCAATTCAAAAAAGGGCAAAGGTGAAGAACCCAACACACTGACAGACTGAGAGAAAATGAAATGCCACTGGTAAGATCAGGGGGAGGCAAGAGGGGAATATACACGCTGGAGAAATGAATGAAAATAAATAAATTTAACGAAACCGTAGGCTGTAGTAATGAGTCCGCTGAAAATTCAAGATTGGGGAACAGAATAGAGTGTCACCAGTGGCAACTACGACGTGCTCCAGGAAGAAGTATTTGATTTCATATACTCCCTTTCTGCACAGATATTTCATGCATACAAGAGTGGTGGGAATTCGCTCCACTCCACGGTGTGCATTTTTCAAAACAATTTGTCGTTTCCACCATTATAGTGACCACACTATAATTCAGACTCTTTCTGTGCACATTTATAAAGGAACACAGTAGTAAGAATGAGGACTAATGCGCTAATTTGCACGTCTTACTGGGGGTTTAGGGAGGCTTTCCTAGCAAACTACTGGTCAAAGAAAACACAACAAGGCATTAACCAAGAGACAGCAATGTGAAAAGATTTGGAGTGTCAGGCAGAGGAGCCCAATGAAGTTTTCCGACATGTTACTAAGAAAGAACCAGCTCCTAGATGTGCCCCGTGGCACAAGTAAAATCATGAGATTTTGATACATGGATTTATCAGTTAGATACCAACAACTACTGTTGAGTAGATTAGACCATGATGTTATAGCTTTCAAGATTAAGCAGTCTGTTTCTATTGTTCCTGCTATCGTTATTCCTTTCAGTCCTTACCCAACAGAGAAGCAGAGAATTATTAACAGCTAAATAATGAGACACATTCCATAGAAAACTGGCAAAAGCCATACAGAAATAGGAAACAGGCAGATATTGTAGAAATAAAGCCACCGAATCCAAGGGATAACAACCATGTGGAACATCCATAATACACTACTGGCCATTAAAATTGATACACCAAGAAGAAATGCAGATGATAAACGGGTATTCATTGGACAAATATGTTATACTAGAACTGACATGTGATTACATTTTCACGCAATTTGGGTGCATAGATCCTGAGAAATCAGTACCCAGAACAACCACCTCTGGCCGTAATAATGGCCTTGATACGCCTGGGCATTGAGTCAAACAGAGCTTGGATGGCGTGTACAGGTACAGCTGCCCATGCAACTTCAACACGATACCACATTTCACCAATTGCGCCACACCACATTGGTGTATTGTGACGATCCAGTTGCTCGGCCACCATTGACCAGACGTTTTCAGTTGGTGAGAGATTTGGAGAATGTGCTGGCCAGGGCAGCAGTCGAACATTTTCTGTATCCAGAAAGGCCCGTACAGGACCTGCAGCATGCGGTCGTGCATTATCCTGCTGAAATGTAGGGTTTCGCAGGGATCGAATGAAGGTTAGAGCCACGGATCGTAACACATCTGAAATGTAACGTCCACTGTTCAAAGTGCTGTCAATGCGAACAAGAGGTGACCGAGACGTGTAACCAATGGCACCCCATACCATCACGCCAGGTGATACGCCAGTATGGCGATGACGAATAGACGTTTCCAATGTGCGTTCACCGTGATGTCGCTAAACACGGCTGCGACCATCATGATGCTGTAAACAGAACCTGGATTCAGCCGAAAAAATGACATTTTGCCATTCGTGCACCTAGGTTCGTCGTTGAGTACACCATCGCAGGCACTCCTGTCTGTGAGGCAGCGTCAAGGGTAACCGCAGACATGGTCTCCGAACTGATAGTCCATGCTGCTGCAAACGTCGTCGAACTGTTCGTGCAGATGGTTGTTGTCTTGCAAACGTCCCCATCTGTTGACTCAGGGATCGAGACGTGGCTTCACGATCCGTTACAGCCATGCGGATAAGATGCCTGCCATCTAGACTGCTAGTGATACGAGGCCGTTGGGATCCAGCACGACGTTCCGTATCACCCTCCTGAACCCACCGATTCCATATTCTGCTAACAGTCATTGGATCTCGACCAACGCGAGCAGCAATGTCGCGATACGATAAACCGAAACCGCGATAGGCTACAATCCGACCTTTATCAAAGTCGGAAACGTGTTGGTACGCATTTCTCCTCCTTACAAGAGGTATCACAACAACGTTTCACCAGGCAAGGGCGGTCAACAGCTGTTTGTGTATGAGAAATCGGTTGAAAACTTTTCTCATGTCAGCACGTTGTAGGTGTCGCCACCGGCGCCAAACTTGTGTGAATGCTCTGAAAAGGTAATCACAGCATATTTTTCCTGTCGGTTAAATTTCGCGTCTGCAGCACGTCATCTTCGTGGTGTAGCGATTTTAATGGCCAGTAGTGTAACAATGACGTAATGGATGCAGGACACGCTGTGAGAACAACCACAGAAGAAATAGCACTGAGTGAAGCTGATGTAATAGGAAATACGAGTGCGATAGAAACATTGCCTTGGTAGGAAAAGGAAGATTATGACGTTGAGACACCAAATGAAAATAGTAAAAATGTGGAAGATGCGTAAATTGAATACTATAAGGAGGATTTATTAATTATTTGCGTACTACGTCTTGTAGCGGAGAGGATGGAGAGCCATCATGAAGACGAGATGGACAGACAGGATGCGCAGGAAGAGAGCGATGGTGTTTGAGAATCCATTTTATATGTAGGTAATGAAGAGGATACGTCTTTTGAGACATTTATATTAGGCTGAATAATGAGCAAGCAAGGTGATAAAATTGAAATGTAAGTGGGACTTAATTACACAGAACCGCCAAAGAAACTGATATAGGCATGCCTATTCAAATATAGTGATATGTAAACAGTCAGAATACTGCGCTGTGATCGGCAAAGCCTATATAAGACAACAAGTGTCTGGCGTAGTTGTTAGATTGGTTATTGCTGCTAAAATTGCAGGTTATCAAGGTACACGTGAGTTCAAACGTGATGTTATAGTCGGTGCACGAGCGATGGGACATAGCAACTCCTTGGCAGCGATTTAATGGGGATTTTCCTGTACGACCATTTCACCCATGAATATCAGGAATCCGGCAAAACATCAAATCTCCGAAATTGCTGCGGCCGGGAAAAGATCCTGCGAGAACGGGACCAACGACGGCTGAAGGGAATCGTTCAACGTGACCGAAGTGCAACACTTCTGCAAATTGGTGCAGATTTCAATACTGGGCTATCAACAAGTGTCAGCGTGCGAACCAGCAACAAATCATCATCTGTATGGGCTTCCGGAGCCGAAGGCCCACTCGCGTACCCTTGATAACAGCACGACACAAAGCTTTACGCCTCGCTGGGCCCGTCAACACCGACATTCGACTGGAAACATGTTCCCTGGTAGGACGAGTCTTGTTTAAAATTTTATAGAGTGGATGGATGTGTACGTGTATGGAGACAACTTCATGAACCCATGGACCTTGCATGTTAGGAGGAGACTGTTCAAGCTGGTGGAGGCTCTACAATGGTATAAAGCACCACACCATTACAGAGCCTCCATCAGCTTGAACAGTCCTTTCCTGACATGCAGGGTCCATGGATTCATGAGGATGTCTCCTTACCCATACACCTCCATCCGCTAGATACAGTTTGAAATGAGACTCGTCCGACCAGGAAACATTTTCCAGTCATCAAGAGACCAATGTCGGTGTTGACGGGCTCTGGTGAGGAGTAAAGCTATGTGTCGTGAAGTCATCAAGGGTACACGAGTGGGTCTTCGGCTCCGAAAGCCAATATCGATGATGTTTCGTTGAATGGTTCACACGATGGCACTTGGTGATGGCCCAGCATTGAAATCTGCAGCAATTTGCGGAAGGGTTGCATTTCTATCACTGTACGATTCCCTTCGGTCTTAGGTCCCATTCATGCAGGATCTTCTTCCGGCCACATCGTTGTCGGAGATTTGATGTTTTACCGAATTCCTGATATTCACCGTATACTAGTGAAACGGTGCTACGGGAAAATCCCCACTTCATTGCTACCTCGGAGATGCTGTGTCCAATCGCTCATGTGCTGACTATGACACCACGTTCAAACACACATAAATGATTATAACCTGGCATAGTAGCAGCTGTAATCGATCTGAGAATTGCGCCATTTTTATTTATTTTTTCTTTATTGTGATTTTAATAACCGTATAAAAACAGGTAGGCTGGCAGCAGCACAACACGCTCTTCAGCCAAAGATATTACAAATGTAAAACAGAGAAGATACATGGGTTGGAACAAAATGGCGAGGAAAAAACAGTAGTCACATGAACATAAAAAACATGAAGTCGTTCGCACTCGATGACAATCCACGCTACAAACTGTTGACACGACGCACAAACACTAAAGATGTCGATGGCACTGGTGAACGATGGAGTGTGACGGTGAACACTGAACACTAAACACGACGACACACACGAGACACTAATGGCGATGATCTCCGGTGCGCGAATGTCCACGTAGCGTGTGCGAGTCCGGGGACCTGCCAAGAGGGGAAGAAGGGTGGGAGGGGGGGGGGAGAGGGGAGAACAAAGATGCAAATGGCTGAGGAGATGGGAGGAGGAGTAGAGGGACAGGGGAGGAAAAGCCCCGGGGGAGGAGTTGGGGAGAAATGGAGGAGGGAGCGTAGGGGGGAGAGAAGGGAGGGAGGGTGCCCTAAGGAGCAAACACAGGCAGAGGGAGGGAGGGTCAAAGTTGGTAGGAGGGGTAGAATTGCGCCAAACACTTGTCGTCTTATACATGCGTAACCGACCGCATTGCCGTATTCTACCTGTGTACATATCTCTGTATTAGAATATGCATGCCTACACTAGTTTCAATGGCGCTTCAGTTTATTTATACAGGGTGGTCCACTGATAGTGACCAGGCCAAATATCTCACGGAATAAACATCAAACGAAAAAACTATAAAGAAAGAAACTCGTCTAGCTTGAAGGGGGAAACCAGATGGTGCTATGGTCGGCCCGCTAGATAGCGCTGTCATAGGTCGAACGGATATCAACTGCGTTTTTTCAAATAGGAACCCCCATTTTTATTACATATTCGTGTAGTACGTAAAGAAATATGACTGTTTTAGTTGGACCACTTTCTTCGCTTTGAAATAGATGGCGCTGCAATAGTCACAAACGTATAAGTACGTGGTATCACGTAACATTCCGCCAGTGCGGACGGTATTTGCTTCGTGATACAGTACCCGTATTAAAATGGACCGTTTACCAATTGCGAAAAGGTCGATATCGTGTTGATGTATGGCTATTGTGATTAAAATGCCCAACGGGCGTCTGCTATGTATGCTGTTTGGTATCCTGGATGACATCATCCAAGTGTCCGGACCGTTCGCCTGATAGTTACGTTTTTTAAGAAAAAAGGAAGTGTTCAGCCACATGTGAAACCTCAACTACGACCTGCAACAAATGATGATGCCCAAGTAGGTATTTTAGCTGCTGTCGCGGATAATCCGCACATCAGTAGCAGACAAATTGCACGAGAATCGAGAATCTCTAAAGCGTCGGTGTTGAGAATGCTACATCAACATCGATTGCACCCGTACCATATTTCTGTGCACCAGGAATTGCATGGTGACGACTTTGAACGTCGTATACAGTTCCGCTACTGGGCACAAGAGAAATTACTGGACAATGACAGATTTTTTTGCACGCGGTCTATTTGGCGACGAAGCGTCATTCACCAACAGCGGTAACGTAAACCGGTATAATATGCACTATTGGGCAACGGAAAATCCACGATGGCTGCGACAAGTGAAACATCAGTGACCTTGGCGGGTTAATGTACGGTGCGGCATTGTGGGAGGAAGGATAATTGGCCCCCATTTTGTCGATTGCAATCTAAATGGCGCAATGTATGCTGATTTACTACGTAATCTTCTACCGATGTTACTACAAGATGTTTCACTGCATCACAGAATGGCGATGTACTTCCAACATGATGGATGTCTGGCACATGGCTCACGTAAGGTTGAAGCGCTATTGAGTAGTATATTTCATGACAGGTGGATTGGTCGTCGAAGCACCACACCATGGCCCGCACGTTCACCGGATCTGACGTCCCCGGATTTCTTTCTGTGGGAAAAGTTGAAGGATACTTGCTATTGTGATCCACCGACAACGCCTGTCAACATGTGTCACCGCACTTTCAATGCATGTGCGAACATTACGGAAGGTGAACTATTCCCTGTTGAGAGGAATATCGTTACACGTATGGCCAAATGCATTGAGGTTGACGGACATCATTTTGAGCATTAATGTGGTATTTACAGGTAATCACGCTGTAACAGCATGCGTTCTCAGATATGATTAGTTCACAAAGGTAGATGTATCAAATTGGAACAACCGAAATAAAATGTTCAAACGTACCTACGTTCTGTTATTTAATTTAAGAAACCTACCTGTTACCAGATACAGATAGCCATACCATAGGTGCAACCACAATGGAGGGGTATCTGTTGAGAGGCCAGACAAACGTGTGGTTCCTGAAGAGGGTCAGCAGCCTTTTCAGTAGTTGCAGGGGCAACAGTCTGGATGATTGACTGGTCTGGCCTTGTAAACACTAATCAAAACGGCCTTGCTGTGCTGGTACTGTGAACGGCTTAAAGCAAGGGGAAACTACAGCCGTAACTTTTCCCGAGGGCATGCAGCTTTACTGTATGGTTAAATGATGATGGCGTCCTCTTGGGTAAAATATTCCGGAGGTAAAATAGTCCCTCATTCGGATCTCCGGGCGGGGACTACTTGTAACCTCCCTACACGAAAATATTAATTAAATGATGAACCAAGTGTAAATTCCCCACAAAATAATAATTAAATGAATTTTAAATATTGTAACCTCTGAACAAAATTGGCTCCCATTTATAATCTCTGTGCAGAAATGCATTCACATTTAATGTACCCACAAAATTCATTTCTCATTTAATGTTAAGTTCGAAACAAAAAAAAAAAAAATTCGTAAACACCGAAATAATAAAAAACATTCAGTATCCTGGTAAATCTTATGACAACACCAATGCTGCGCCTCAGCCCTGTATTCTGAATAAAAAAGGAAAAATTCTTACCTCAATAAAAACTGCGAATATATATCTGCTCTTATGTAGAAATTTTTGGCACAGCTTCGTGCAATGCTGGCGTATATATTTTTTTTATTATTCTTGGAAGGAATGATAATGCATTGGAAATTTTCTTTAAATTAAAATGAATGCTTTCCTTTAAAAAAAATTACTTTATATTATAAAAATTATTATTGGAGGCATTTTTTAAAGAAATTAATGACAGTTAATATACATTACTAGATACGCGCAAGGCTGCTTCTTTACCTTCTACAATAATACTCATCGTCCAAAGTCCCGACCAGAGCAGACTGCCGACACGCGCAGGCACGCGCCGACTACCGCCGACTACTGCAGACTACTCAAGACTAATGCTGACTACTGCTGACTCACGCCGACTAGCGACAAGCAACAACTAACTACATACTACTCTCTGGTCAGAGACTCTGCCATGCCTCGCCCATCGCTGGCAGCGCATACGTCTTACATAACCCTCCACTGGGGGGCAAAAATTTGGCAGCGATGGTGAGTCAATTCGACTTGCCATGAGCAACAAATTTTTCTTAATTAACTAAGTTTATACTCACAGAATATATACATATATATAAGTGCAGAACATGAAATAAAATATAGTGCACATGCACTGAGTACAGAACATATCAGCAAATCACAAAATGTATACAGAATGAGTACAAATCATATTAACAAATGACAAAAGTGCACACGCACTGTAGTTCAGAACATATCAGCAAATCACAAAATGTATATGCAATGAATACAAATCATGTTAACAAAATGTCAAAAGTGCACACACACTGTATATACTTTTTTACTATTTTACAAGAACTAGGATAGGAAAGGGAAGGATTGCATCATGGTTGTAGCACTTTAGGTTGCACGCAGCTGCACTGAAAGTCCATATCTTTCTACAAAAGTACAACACCAAGTGAGACTATCTGAAGTTCCTTTCCTTGAAATATTAATCAGTGTAACCAAGACACTGAAATGTCGTAGTAATATTCTATGTTATCATTTTGGTAGTACATTAGGTACACCAAACAGTGGGACCATAATAACATCTCCATCGCTCAAGGTGGTGGACAGCATGTCGTGTAAACACCACGTTCTTGTAAGGTACACCAACGTAGAATTAGTGCAAAAACCAAATATAGTGCTCCATGAGCATGAGGATAGACAGGACAAACTGATATTACAGTAATTTCTGGTAACTGGATCAGAAGGTGAAAGACATTAAGTCACATGCTAGTCTTCATTGAGAATTACACTAGTCTAACAACTGATTTGAGTAATTGGTGGCACTCATCGCCCAGTTACTGAACATTTCTGTACCATGTATGAAGTATTACAGAATAATGTTCATAAATCATCTGATTACAGTGAACATTGGCACTCATTGGCCAGTTACAAACCATCAGAAGTCATCATTCAAAACAGGAGCTAATGAATGGCATAGTATTAACATAATTCACTTAGTTATAGTAATCATTGGCACTCATTGGCCAGTTACAAAACATATAGCAAATATTGAATAGTACAAAACATTTTTCATCATTCAAGTGACATATGACATATTTAAAATAATTATTGGCACTCACTGGCCAGTTACAAAACATATAGCAAGTATTGAATCTTACAAAACATTTTTCATCATTCAAGTGACATATGACATATTTAAAATAATTATTGGCACTCATTGGCCAGTTACAAAGTATTCTTATATTTTTATAAAACCTTATTCAGTATTATTCAGAAGTTATCATTCAAAATGAGAGTCAATTATTGGCATAGCATTTATAGAGTATAACAAAAATATTATTTACAGAAATTATTGGCATAGTATTTATGCATTATTACAAAGCATCATTCAGTATTACTCAGAACTGATCATTCCAGTGATATATGACATATTGAAAATGTAACATACTGTAACTGTTATTCAAGGTCTGTGACTAGAAAACATCATTCAGTATTACTCACAATTCATCATTCAAATGACATATTACTCAGAACTGATCATTCCAGTGACATAGGACATATTGAAAATATAACATACTGTAACTATTATTCAAAGTGTGTGACTAGAAAACATTACGCAGAACTCATCATTCCAGTGACATAGGACATAGTGAAAATGTAACATACTGTAACTATTACTCAAGGTCTGTGGTTAGAAAACATTCAGTATTACTCACAATTCATCATTCAAATGACATATTACTCAGAACTGATCATTCCAGTGACATAGGACATATTGAAAATATAACATACTGTAACTATTATTCAAGGTGTGTGACTAGAAAACATTATTCAGTATTACTCAGAACTCTCTTAAACTGTAACATTATTTGGGACTGGTAATACCTTTTTTTGTGCTAGAAATGCATTGCATTGAGATCGATAATTAATTACTGGGGCATAACAATATTTGCTTTTGAGTTATTGCTGCAAATGAAGATGTGTAACGTCATTTGTCATGAGTCAGCTGTAGCAATGTTATGAAACAAATAGAGTTTATGTGATCACATTCATGAATGACACAGGTTTAATGACCAACTGCTTATAGCACATTAATTTCATGAATAATTTCTCCTACAAAATATACAAAATGGATTATTAAACTGAAAGAAGAAACGCATATTATGCTGAAAAGTAGTGAACTTCGAATTAACAGGTAGTGAAATGTGTATAAAATATATATGTTCTCTAGCTGTGCTTTCTAAAACCTTCAGTCATCATACCATGCGACAGAAGACATATTGTCAAAACGAACTGCAACAAATACTTAAATAACTACATACCATTTCTTAACTAACAGTAAATATATAAACTTCATCATTATTTTCATCTGCAAAGAAAAACTTCATTATCATTACTATCATCACCTGCAAAGAAGAACTTCATTATCCATATCACTATAACTCCATTATTATCATCACCTATAAAGAAAACTTCATTATCCATAGTAGCATACTCTTCATCACTATTCATCATCATTCATTATCATCTGCAAAAAAGTCACGTCATTATTCATTATACAACTATTCCTTATTTCTAGCATATTTCATCACTAAAACCAAGATGTGTAGTTCTGTCTGACAGCCTGCATCAATCGCCTCGTATTCTGAAAGAAAAAATTAGTTAAGACTGCTATCAGACGATGTATATAGTATATTCTCGTTAATGCTTGTTAATTCTGATCCATTTATTCTTCGTGACGAGGTATTGCATCTTTTTTCGTTCATTCCGAAGGTGAAATTCCCATTTCATAGTAATCCACTATGGTTTGTTTCATTTATTTCTTTTATACGTTATTGCTTTCTGAAAATGATGAACAATGATTAATGTCTTGCATTTAAATCATATACCCATTAAATAAAAACTAGTTTCTAGTGATATAATTGAGCATACAGCATAGCATGACAGAAAACGTAATATGTCAAAAACATAGACAGTATTCAGAGGCAAAAATGTACACAGAGTATCACAATGTAGCAGCAAAAAAAATGTAAAAATAGTCACGATGTTGAGATATCATAAGGCAAAATGTCAAAGTCAACTGGTGTTTGTTACGTCTTAAATATTTCATAGTGCATACAAGTAAAACAGGAAAACAATCATACATACATGAAGAATGGAAAATGTCCTCGGTCTGATGTGTAACGACAACAAAAGCGACCTGCGAACCTTACCTTGCCGGGCACTTGCCAAGAAAAAATACGATAGTCATCAGTAAGTGTTCATGTAAATATAATTCCATAAGTGGTCATAAAATGTGTAAGTTCATCTGGAAAAATCTGCACGGTCTGATGTGTAACGACAAGAAGAGCGACCTGCTAACCTTATCTTGCCGGGCACTTGCCAAGAAAAAATACGATAATCGTCAGTAAGTAGTCACATAAATATAATTGCATAAGTGGTCATAAAAAGTTAGGAAATGGCAATACAGTGTGATAAATCATAAAGTATGTTCATTCAATAAAGGGTTTGATGTTGGAGACATGGTGATTGTCCTTGCTTTTTCTGGTTCTCAAAGTTTCGACGTGTACTACATTGGGGTGAGGAATGCTGCGAATTCGATATGGACCTGCGTATAGAAGCTCAAATTTACTGCATCTTCTCTTTCCTCTGTTGGATAAATAGTGTGTACGTACTAATATCTTCTGTCCAATGTGAAAGTCACGGCGTGTACAAACCTGTTTTTGCTGTCTTCTCCGGCGCTCTGTGGCACGTTTGATGTTGTTCACCGCAATGTCAATTATTTCATGGTGTCGTAGTCGAAGAGACGTAGGAAAGGTTACTAATTCCTTAATTTTGTTAGGTGGTTCAGCATTTTGCAATATAACAGTCGGAGATAGCATAGTAGATTCATTTGGTATGGAATTAATTACATCCTGGAATGAGAGTATGTGTGTGTCCCAATCAATATGTCTTTTATGGCAGTATATTCTACACAGTTTAGCAATTAGTTTCATTAATCGTTCACAAGGGTTCGAAGAAGCATGGTACCTGGATATATAGATCGGAGAAATGTTTCTAGCTCGTAACATACGTGTCCATATCTCAGATCGAAACTGTGGTCCATTGTCGGAAATTACTTTCAACACATGCCCTACATGAAATAGAAAATGTTTTACAAATGCTTTCGAAACAGTTTTAGCAGTAGCTTTGCGTAACGGAGTGAAGGTAACAAATTTTGAAGTGAGTTCAACAGCGACAAAGATGTAGCTAAAACTTCTATTAGTTCTGGGAATCGGACCAAAAATGTCTACAGCGGCCATATGTCTCAATTTAACAGGTACAATGGGATGTAATGGAGGAATATGTGAAGTCGTGTCTGATTTAGCTTTCTGGCAGATTTTACATGACGCTAAAACTCGTCGAATATGTTTCTCCCTGTTGGTAAAATAACAGTTCTGTCTCGGTATAAGAAAACATTTTCTGGCTCCGTAATGTGCGTAACTTAAATGAGTATACCAGATAAACTTGTTAACAAGATCGTCAGGAATACATAATAACCAATTGATGCTGTCAGGGTGAGAGCGGCGAAATAGAATATTATTGCGTACAGTGTAGTGGTTTCTAATGGTAACATTATTCCTATCTTGCCAAAGGTGTTTAATCTCTTTCCATACGTTGTCTTTACTCTGCTCTTGTGCTATGTCTTGTAATGATGACGAAATGAAATTTTCAAATGCAACTTGTTGAATGTACATGATGCTGAAATTTGCTTTGCAGAAGATGGTTGTGATGTCTTGCTGAATGTTGCTGAGAGAACGGGATAGTGCGTCTGCTACAATATTTTGTGTGTCGGGAATGTGAACAATTGTAAAATTAAATTCTTGCAAATAAAGTTTCCATCTGCTTAATCTGTCTTGTGTAAATTTAGCGGAAAGTAAAAACTGTATCGCTCTATGGTCTGTATAAACGGTCGTATGTCTTCCATAAAGGAAATGCCGAAATCTCGTAAAAGCCCATACAACACATAATGTTTCAAGTTCTGTAACAGAATAATTGCGTTCGGCAGGTGACAGAATGCGACTCGCAAAGGCTATTTTTTTAATTACTGTAGTGCCATCTTCTTCAATTTCCTGAAAAATATGTACGCCTAAAGCGGTGTTAGAACTGTCGGTGGCAATGGAAAAATTTCTAGTAAGATCTGGATGTGATAAAAGTGGTGCATTCAACAAAGCTTGTTTCAGGTTCACAAATTCAGAATGTGCTTGCTTATCCCATGAGCAAATAGTGTTTTTACCTGTCAATTGACATAATCTAGGTGTGTCTAAAGCAGAGTAATGAATAAATTTACGAAAAAAGTTAATTAAACCCAAAAAGCTGCGTAGTTGTGTCTTCGTCGTAGGAACAGTAATGTCACGTAAAGCTTGAAGTTTTTCCGGGTCAGGCGTAATGCCCTCTGCTGAAATTACATGTCCAAGAAATTTTATAGAAGTTTTACCAAAGTGCGATTTACTGAGATTAACTGTGAGTCCTTGTGCACGAAAAGTTTGCAACAGTTGTTCAAGAATCAGATTGTGTTCAGACCAGTTAGCTTCTGCAATAAGAATGTCGTCTACGTACGTTGTGATTCTGTCTTTAAGTTCTGTCGGAAGTATTGTATTCAAACCGCGAATAACTGCTGCTGAAGAAATAGTTAAACCGAACGGTAATTTACAAAATTGATAACAGTCACCAAAACATAGAAAAGCCGTGTACTTTCTGCTGTTCGGATGGAGTTGAATTTGCCAAAATCCCGATTTCAAATCTAATGTGGAATAAATAGCAGTACCATGAAATTTCTGTAGAAGTTCTTCTAGTGTCTGTGGGCGATCTGTTTCATTAATAATAATGTCATTGATGTGACGCGAATCAAGTACGAGGCGAAGTGAACCATCCCTTTTCTTAACAATATGGAGCGGGTTTATGTACGGACTAACTGCCGGTTCAATAATTCCTTGGTCAAGCATAGCTTGCAATTCTTTCTTAACTTGTTCTCTGTGAATATACGGAATGGGATAATGCTTGGCTTTAAATGTGTCGTGCTGTTTAACTTGAAATTCATACTTAAAACCGGACATAGTACCAGCAACGTTGTCAAAAACTGGAGCTTGCTGTAAAAGAATTTTGCGTAGTTGTGTGCGTTCGTCGTCTGTATTTGCACTGCTCTGTTTAACTTTATCAGAAATCATCTGTATAACGTCATAGTCGGCTTCGTCGGGAGTATTATAGTTGTGTACGTACGTATCTGTGAACAATGTGGAATGACAGTCTAAGTTACGTGATGCGGAAATGACCTCTGTACGATTAATTGTTTGATCTTCTGCAGATAAGAGTGCTGAAATTCTAAAGCCATTTGTACATTTTCATCCTTTAACATTAAATAGGAGTTTTGAAAGTCAATAATTGCGTCGTGTTGTACCAGAAAATTCGTACCTAAAATAACGTCTGCCGTCAATAAGGGAACAATCAAAAAATTTGAGTGAAATGTATGACCTGCAATACAAAATGATAAATGTGTATGTAATTTTACATCTACTCCTTTACCAGATACTGCTCCTTTTATTTAGTTTTGCCTAATGGGAGCGTAGGATAGGTATTCTCTTTGTTAGATTCGTTGAAAGTTTCCTCATTTATGACTGACATAGGAGATCCAGAATCGATTACTGCTGAAAATTTCGATGATCCAATTTTTACTTCAATGACAGGGTGTGAAATAGTTTTTTGAATAACTGGTCTTTCCTGCAAAAGAGTGTCTCGGATGTCATCAAAAGTAATAACATTTTCGTGAACAAGATTCTCTGTGTCAAAAGTATTGCTTGCGTTACTGGAAGATGCAACCTGTACTGTATCTAGTCCAATTCTATCTGACGTGTTATTATTTTCAGGAGGATGCTGTGGCATTTCCACTATTTATACGGTTCTGTTATTTCTTCCTGACGTATTACGTTCGGGATGATATCTGCTGTCTGGTTCATTCATGATAATATGTTGTTGTTTATGATTTTGCTGCTGACAAGACCGAATGTTATTAAACGTACGCTGAAAATTGTGTTCATTACATTTACGTCTGTCATGATAGTCATTTCTATACGGTGCATTGCGATAAGAATTGAAATAGTGTGTTTTCTGTACGTACTGATTTCCTTGTTGCAGTGCGTTACTATTTGTTGGAGCTGACGCTATACGTGTAGGCGGCGAAACATTAAAGCTTGGTTGACCTTGTACATTACATTGTTGGTTAGGTATGCTAACCGGCTGACTTTCATGCTGTTGTGGTGAAAAACGTCTATTGTTACCAAAATGCGTTCGCTGTTGCTGATAATCTTGTCGATACTGATAATTAAAATTTTGTCTGTTATTAAAGTTCTGGTGGTTGTCGTTTCTGAAGCGTCTATTACCTTTGCTATTGAAATTGCATGGCTGATCGTAATTGCTGTATGTTTGTTGGCCTTGGTTATTATATGAAAAATTTTTGTTTATAAACGAATAATCCGATTGCTGCATTTCCAAAAGCTGTAACAGATCTCTGAATGCCGAAATATTTTCTTTCTGTTGACCCGTTAAAAGTGACACTCATAATGATCGTGGTAATTTAGAAAAGCATAATTGAATAAGTGCAGATTCACTGTATGGTTCACTTAAGTACTGGTTTTGTTGGACCATGTGTTCAAAAAATTGCGTGACAGTGGAAAAATTTGAGATCTCATAGTTTGGTAAACTAATTAATTGATCCTTGATTCCTCGCTGTGTCGTCTTCGACCAATACGCTGACAGAAAAGCATTCTGAAATTCTTCTACCGAGTAGCATTGTCTCGCGATCGGTCTCATACGAGTTGCCGGTTCGCCTTCCAAAAAACTGCAAATAAATTCAAGTTTATGTGTTACAGGCCAAGTCGGTGGAAAAGCAAAGCTAAATTTTTGTATCCAATCCAATGGGTGAATCTGTGTTCTGTCATTTTTAAATACTTTAAATTTTCTCACGGATAGAAAATGCTTGTAATCAAAATTATCTTCTCTGTATGTCTGAACAGGTCCAGGATTGTATGAGAATCTATTTGTCTGTGATTGTTCGGAATCTAAGTCACGTACTCTCTGTAAATTACCTAAATTATACTGGCTGTGTGAGTGTGACAAATGTTCGGAATGTGCCGTATGCTGTGACGTGTTATTGACTGAAATATTTTTTATCTCTGTCACCTCTTGCTGTAAAGTCGACAATTTTCTACATAATGTATTATTGGACGAATCTATCTCACTGATCGTCTGCTGTAAATTTTGGAATTCAGGTGTTTGATTAAACGAAATCGTTGAAGTATCGTCTGATTTGCTGTCATTATGACTTTCAATAACGTCAATACGACTGGCCAATTCATCATATTTTTCAGTCAGTATTTTTACCTGATCATCGTTTTTAGTATCACAAGCATTAATTTGTTTTTGTATTTTACGTGTGATTTCGTTCAATTTTTTAACGTCTGCTTTGATGGCATCGGGATCCTGTATTAATTCTAATTGTTCAAGTCTGTCGGTCACTGTCTGAAAGTCTACTGTATGTGTATCTGTTTTTGTTTTAAGATCGGAAATTTCATCACGCAATTCAGTGTTCAACTGTTTGACAGTATTAATTTCGTCTGATACTGTAGCAATATTGTTGTCTACGTATATTTTTGCTTTCGTAAACAATTTACGTTTATCTTCCTGTCTCTGTGCGGTAATTGTTTCCATGACTTGTCGCTTTACTTTATTCTGTTCCTGTATGAATTTACTATGCGTTTCACTGTTTTGTAGGTGGTGATTAAAGCGTTCGTCAATTTGGCTGTTCTGTTGGTCGAATTTCGCATCTACTTTTGCAACCAGTGTGCGTGAAAGTTCTGCTGACATTAATTTAAACTCGTCGCGTAACTGTGTTGCGTTTTCAGAGCATTGTTTACCGACTGCACTAATTTCTTCTCTAAGTGATTCTGTTGTGGCTGCTTGTGCATTACTTAATTCTTGTGCAACAGATCTAATTTCTTCACTACTTTTACTAGCACAAGCCTTAATTTCTTCACGTAATTGTTCTTTAGTATCATAACATTGCGCGGCAACGGCTGCAATTCGTTCACTAAGTTGTTTGTTCTGTTCATTTAGGTGGTCGTGTTTTTTATTCAACTGTTGGAAATTTTCATTAAGGTTGTCTTGTTTTTCGTTCAACTGTTTGAAATTTTCATTAAGGTTGTCTTGTTTTTAATTCAACTGTTTGAAATTTTCATTAAGTTGTTTGTGATTGTTGTCTTGTCTTTCATTCCGTTGTTTGAAATTTTCACCAATTTGTTGTTCGAGATTCTCGTTAAGTTGTATCATTAATGCTATGACTCGATCCATGCCAAAATTAGCTACTGTATTCTTTGTGCTGTGTGATGGTGTATGTGCATTTGTCGCGTTTTCTGTAACCATTTGGTCATTCTGTAATTCTTGAAAGGGCTTGCCAAACGGATGTGCACTGTTAGTCACTAAATCGGAATTAAATAAATCTGCCGTACTTTGAGTACACTGTTCCTTTTCGTTAGAAAAATTTATCTGTTCACAATTCAAATTTTGCAAATTGGGTGTGTTAAACTGGGCAGCGTTCATTGTAACAGAACGTGCCGCGTCATCAATTGTCATTAAATTAACAAAGGACACAATTGAATTAGTTTGTTCATCACTAGGATCAAAATCAATATTAGTGGTCGGTACGCACTGATTGTCTACAATTAGGGGATTATCATCATTACACTGAGTGTCGCAAATACTATCGGTCAAATTATTCGAGTCGGCTATTTCACTCATTACACATCGCGATGTACTGTTAACAGTTTTTCGCGGCATTTTTCACAAATCACAATTAAGCACAAAATGAAACAAAGACAATGCAAAAATGCAACAAACACAATTACAACAAAGAACAACAAATTGCCGATGATCTGTGAAAGAAAGAGTGACAAATTAGTAAATGCGTTGCGCCAGATGCAAACTACGTTTCAGTAAATAAGAGCAGATATATGACTACTTATCAGAAGATTCACAAAGAAAGAGGATCCTGGCCGGATGTCGCCAAGTGTAACCTCCCCACAGAAATATTTCATAAGAAACCATGAACCAAGTGTAACCTCCGCACAAAAATTTAAATTAAAATATGAACCATGTGTAAACTCCCACAAAAATAATAATTAAATGAATTTTAAATATTGTAACCTCTGAAAAAAATTGGCTCTTATTTATAATCTCTGTGCAGAAATGCATTCACATTTAATGTACCCACAAAATTCTTTTCTCATTTAATGTTAAGTTCGAAACAAAAAAAAATTCGTAAACACCTAAATAATAAAAAACATTCAGTATCCTGGTAAATCTTATGACGACAGCAGCGCTGCGCCTCGGCCCTGTATTCTGAATAAAAAAGGAAAAATTCTTACCTCAATAAAAACTGCGAATATATATCTGCTCTTATGTAGAAATTTTTGGCACAGCTTCGTGCAATGCTGGCGTATATATATATATATATATATATATATATATATATATATATATATATATATATATATATATTTTTTTTTTTGATTCTTGGAAGGAATGATAATGCATTGGAAATTTTCTTTAAATTAAAATGAATGCTTTTTTTTAAAAAAAATTACTTTATATTATAAAAATTATTATTGGTGGCATTTTTTTAAAGAAATTAATGACAGTTAATATACATTACTAGATATGCGCAAGGCTGCTTCTTTACCTTCTACAATAATACTCATCGTCCAAAGTCCCGATCAGAGCAGACTGCCGACACGCGCAGGCACGCGCCGACTACCGCCGACTACTGCAGACTACTCAAGACTGATGCCGACTACTGCCGACTCACGCCGACTAGCGACAAGCAACAACTAACTACATACTACTCTCTGGTCAGAGACTCTGCCATGCCTCGCCCATCGCCGGCAACGCATACGTTTTACATACTCAGGAGGACGTCGTTATCTGGAGAAAGAAAACTGGCGTTCTACGGATCGGAGCGTCGAATGTCAGATCCCTTAATCGAGCAGATAGGTTAGAAAATTTAAAAAGGGAAATGGATAGGTTTAAGTTAGATATAGTGGGAATTAGTGAAGTTCGGTGGCAGAAGGAACAAGGCTCTTGCTCAGGCGAATACAGGGTTATAAATACAAAATCAAATGGGGGCAATGCAGGAGTCGGTTTAATAATGAATAAAAAAATAGGAGCGCGGGTAAGCTACTACAAACAGCATAGTGAACGCCTTATTGTGGCCAAGATAGACACGAGGCCTACGCCTACTACTGTAGTAAAAGTTAATATGCCAACTAGCTTTGCAGATGAAGAAATGTATGATGAAATAAAAGAAATTATTCAGATAGTGAAGGGAGACGAAAATTTAATAGTCATGGGTGACTGGAATTCGGTAGTAGGAAGAGGGAGAGAAGGAAACGTATTAGGTGAATGTGGATTGCGGCTAAGAAATGAAAGAGAAAGCTGCCTGGTAGAATTTTGCACAGAGCACAACTTAATTATGGCTAACACTTGGTTCAAGAATAATAAAAGAAGGTTGTATACATGGAAGAAGCCTGGAGATACTGACAGGTTTCAGATAGATCATATAATACTAAGACAGAGATTTAGGAACCAGGTTTTAAACTGCAAGACATTTCCAGGGGCAGATGTGCACTCTGACCACGATCTATTGGTTATGAACTGTAGATTAAAACTGAAGAAACTGCAAAAACGTGGGAATTTAAGGAGATGGGACCTGGATAAACTGACTAAAACAGAGGTTGTACAGACTTTTAGAGAGAGCATAAAGGAACAATTGACAGGAATGGGGGAAATAAAGACAGTAGAAGAAGAATGGATAGCTTTGAGGGATGAAGTAGTGAGGGCAGCAGAGGATCAAGTAGGTAAAAAGACGAGGGCTAGTAGAAATCCTTGGGTAACAGGAGAAATATTGAATTTAATTGATGAAAGGAGAAAATATAAAAATTCAGTAAATGAAGCAGCAGAAAGGAATACAAACGACTCAAAAATGAGATCGACAGGAAGTGCAAAATGGCTAAGCAGGGATGGGTAGAGGACAAATGCCAGGTTGTAGAGGCTTATCTCATTAGGGGTATGATACTGTAGATACTGTCTACAGGAAAATTAAAGAGACCTTTGGAGAAAAGAGAACCACTTGTATGAATATCAAAAGGTCAGATGGAAACCCAGTTCTAAGCAAAGAAGGGAAAGCAGAAAGGTGGAAGGAGTATATATAGGGTCTGTACAAGGGCGATGTACTTGAGATAAATATATTGGAAATGGAAGAGGATGTAGATGAAGATGAAATGGGAGATATGATACTGCGTGAAGAGTTTGACAGAGCACTGAAAGACCTGAGTTAAAACAAGGCCCCAGGAGTAGACAACATTCCATTAGAACTACTGACGGCCTTGGGAGAGTCAGTCCTGACAAAACTCTACCATCTGGTGTGCAAGATGTATGAGGCAGGCGAAATACCCTCAGACTTCAAGTATAATATAACAATTCCAATCCCAAAGAAAGCAAGTGGTGACAGATGTGAAAATTACCGATCAGTTTAATAAGTCACGGATGCAAAATACTAACGCGAATTCTTTACAGACGAATGGAAAAAGTGGTACATGCTGACCTCGGCGATTATCAGTTTGGATTCCGTAGAAATATGGGAACACGTGAGGCAATACTGACCCTATGAGTTATCTTAGAAGCTAGATTAAGGAAAGGCAAACCTACGTTTCTAGCATTTGTAGACTTAGAGAAAGCTTTTGACAATGTTGACTGGAATACTCTCTTTCAAATTCTAAAGGTGGCAGGGGTAAAATACAGGGAGCGAAAGGCTATTTACAATTTGTAGAGAAACCAGATGGCAGTTATAAGAGTCGAAGGACATATATAGGAAGCTGTGGTTGGGAAGTTAGTGAGACAGGGTTGTAGCCTCTCCCAGATGTTATTCAATCTGTATATTGAGCAAGCAGTGAAGGAAACAAAAGAAAAATTCGGAGTAGGTATTAAAATCCATGGATAAGAAATAAAAACTCTGAGGTTCGCCGATGGCATTTTTATTTGGTGATAGACAGTAAAGCACTTGGAAGAGCAGTTGAACGGAATGGATAGTGTCTTGAAAGGAGGATATAAGATAAACATCAACAAAAGCAAAACGAGTATAATGGAATGTAGAAGAATTAACTCGGGTGATTCTGTGGGAATTAGATTAGGAAATGAGACACTTAAAGTAGTAAATGAGTTTTGCTATTTGGGGAGCAAAATAACTGATGATGCTCGAAGTAGAGAGGATATAAACTGTAGACTGGCAATGGCAAGGAAAGCGTTTCTGAAGAAGAGAAATTTGTTAACATCGAGCATAGATTTAAGTGTCAGGAAGTCATTTCTGAAAGTATTTATATGTAGTGTATGCATGTATGGAAGTGAAACATGGACGATAACTAATTTGGACAACAAGAGAATAGAGGCTTTCGAAATTTGGTGCCAGAGAAGATTGCTGAAGATTAGTTGGGTAGATCACATAACTAATGAGGGGGTATTGAATAGGATTGGGGAGAAGAGACGTTTGTGGCACAACTTGACTAGAAGAAGGGATCGGTTGGTAGGACTTGTCCTGAGGCATCAAGGGATCACCAATTTAGTATTGGAGGGCAGCGTGGAGGGTAAAAATCGTAGAGGGAGACCAAGAGATGAATACACTAAACAGATACAGAAAGATGTAGGTTGCAGTAGTTACTGGGAGATGAACAGGCTCGCACAGAATAGAGTAGCATGGAGAGCTGCATCAAACCAGCGTCAGGACTGAAGACCACAACAACAACAACCTGTTACCAACTGTTCGTATTAAATTGTGAGCCATATGTTTGTGAGTATTACAGCGCCATCTATCACAAAGCGAAAAAGTGGTCCAACTAAAACATTCATATTTCTTTATGTACTACACGAATATGTAATAAAAATGGGGGTTCTTATTTAAAAAACGCAGTTCATATCCTTTAGACCTATGACAGCGCTATCTAGCGAGCCAACGATAGCGCCATCTGGTTTCCCCCTTCAAGCTAGACGAGTTTCTTTCTTTGTTGTTTTTTCGTGAGATATTTGGCCCGATCACTATCAATGGACCACCCTGTATAAATGAACTGAAGCGCCATTGAAACTGGTGTAGGGATGCATATTTTAATACAGAGATATGTAAACATGTAGAATACGGCAATGCGGTCGGCAACGCATATATAAGACAACAAGTGTTTCACGTAATTTGCATTCGAGGGTTTGATTGCCTCACTTCCTGCTCGAGGACTCACACTGCCTGGGCTACACTCAGGGTGTATCTTCGACGTGGAAAAGCCCCAAACTTTTCTCCCGTGTTGTCGCCCATCTGCACTCTGTCACTACTGCCAGCCGTCCGGTCCTCGCCGCGGCCGCCGCCGCCGCCGCCGCCGCCGCCACCGCCGCCTGGTCGCCGGCTCCAGGTGGTCGCCGCCGCCGCCACCACCACCATTACCCAACCCACCGCTACTGTCATTTTCACCTGTCCCTCCGCTGCTCCAACCACAATCACGTGGAGCTCATCCTCCACTCCCCATTCCCGTCCTTCTTTCCCTCCCTGTCCACCTCACTCCTGCGCTATTCGCGGCTATCACTATCCCCAACTCTCTCCCCCTGTCACTGTCACCCTGTCGACATCTGCAGACTTTCCTCCACTCCCTGCATCACCTCCAACAGGCTACAAGCCAGCACGGATTTCGGCTCGCCGTTCCACAGTCTCTGTGCTACCCACGCCCCCTCCCACTGCCTCATCCGCTCCGCAGGGCGGTACTGCGCCCCGCCATCTCCCCCTGCAACCCATCCCCCAGGCCCCTCTTTACCCTGTCGTGACCACGAAACCTTCCAAGCGCCCTAATGTTGACCCTGATCCCCATGACCCACCCACCCCCCTGGAAGTGACCCTGACTCCCACCCTTGCCGCGCCTGCCACCCACAACTTTGTCCTCTCCAATCCTGACCCTCAATTCCTTGATGCCCACACCCTCACCCTCGCCATCCCGAAATACTACCCCAATGCCCCAGTCTCCCTTCTTATTCCTCGCAAGGACTCGGTCCTCATTAAATCCCCCAATGCTTCCTTCCACAGCGATCTCCTCTCCTGCACCCCACATATCAAATTTGGCCAACGTGCATCCCTCACCCCCTACCACACCCCATCCTCTGCCCATCAGCCTGAACCTCCCTGATGTTGCCAACCTTCACTGCTGTGATCATGAAGCTTATCCCAGTGGTCGCGGAGGCTGAGGTGTTGGCGGAACTCAACTCCCAGCCCAACATCGAAATCCACTCAGCCGGTCGCATCTTTAAAGATGCCGGGCCGAATTATCTAATGTCGATATTCACCGAATCGTCCTCCTCCACTGACCGCCTCCTCACCGAGGGAGCCCTCATATACAATCGCTGTCATAAGGTGGATCCCTCCCGTTCCCCAGTCCAACCCTACCACTGCCAATGCTGCCTCACGTACAATGAGCATGTTATCTCTACTGCAAGAACCCCCCTACTTGTCCCCACTGCAAAGCTTCCCACTTCCTCAAGAACTGCCCCAACCTCACCTCTCGCCCCTCCTCTGACACCTGTAAGGAACCCCATTCCACCTACTACTCAAAGTGTAAAGCGAAACCTCCTCCAGTCACCCCTGAGCTCACTGTCCGTGTCCGTCTTGTTGATGACCCCATCCACCCCAACAACTCGCTCCACCCTCTGCCTACTGCAGAGGACATAATCTGTTTCATCAACATTGTGCTCCAAAACATCCACCCCTTCCAGCGCTGCCACACCCCTTCCCAAATCACCCTCACTGCCCGTTACACGTTCCAGCTTAGCACCTATGCCACCTACTCCCACAAACAGGCCCAATTCACCTTCACCCCCCTCACCACCCTCGTCTAATTCTCCCTTACCATGGTACAACAACCTTACCATATCCTGTACCTCAATATTCGCTCACTGCCCACCCACAAACTCCTCTTACACCACATCCTCCATCAGCACCGCGTGGATGCCTTTGTCCTAAATGAAACCTTCCTTCAACCCCATATCTCCATCTCCACAGCTCCTTACACCCTTCACTGCACCAATAACTCGTACCCTCTAGCACCTGGTGGAGTTGCTATAGGCACCTCCCTGTCCAGCCCCAACCTCTCCTTAACAATCCTGCTGAGACATCTAACCTTCAGCCTCTTCTTCCCCACCCTTATCATCACCGGTGCCACCATTTATGTCTGCCCTCACACCCCCATCCCGTACGATTTCCTGGCCCACACTGACTGCACCTTCTCCACCTACGTGATTGCCGCCGACCTCAATATCCACAGCCGTGATCCTGCCGACCTCCAGTGGTGGCATCGGTTTCTCACCACCCTCCAGGGAAACTTGGTTCTCCTCCCCCAGCAAACCTGACCTGGATCCAATACCACTCCCAAAATGGTACTTGCCTCACCCAACCAGCTTGGGCACTTCACTGCAGATGTCCTTGACCTCATTGGCAGTGACCATGCTCCTGTTCTCCTCACTGTCTCTAGTGGTCACCATCCCCACCCCATTCTTTGACCCGACATCCCTCCTAAACTTGTCCATGATTATTCCCATGCCAACTGGGACGCCTACCGGGACTCCATTTCCATCCAGGTCGAAGGCCACGGCCTTACCCTCCAATCTCCTGACGACACCTCTCGCACTGCTGCCTTCCTGCACCAGACCTTATCTGACGCTGTCACCACCCATATCCCCACCAAAGCCATCCACCCTCACCATCCCACCCTGCCTTCACAGGCTGTCCTTCTCCTTTGGGAGTCATGCCGCCTCTACCACTCTTTTCTCCACACTCGTGACCGGGACACAATTACCTGCCACCAGCAATTACAACGACACATCCGCAACCAGCTTACTGCAAAGAAACGCCGCGCCTGGCGCCAGACATGTACACAACTCAACACCATGCTCCCAATAAACTCTTCCAAGTATTGGTCTGCTTTCCACCGCCTTACTGGGAACCGCGCCACCCACCAGTACCCTCTCCTTCTTGATGACTGTCCCTTCCTGACAACCTCAGTAAGGCCAACCACTTTGCCTCTCACCTCTCTGATGTTTTTCCATACCAGATGATCCCCACTTTGATTATTCCCTCTTCCCTGACGTCATGGACTGCACGAATACCTCTGTTCCTCGCCTTACTCCTAGCTTCCAGTACTTGGGCCACACACCACCATCTGAACTTAACACTACCATCACTACACAGATCATCAGCCTCACACTCCACACTAAATGCAACACTGCTCCCGGCCACGATCACATTACCTACCACCACCTCAAACAATGCCCTCCTTCCTTCCTTTCAGTTCTTGCCACCCTCTACAATGTCATCCTTGCCACTGACTTCTACCCTGACCTGTGGAAAACCGCCCGTATCCTGAAGTTCTCCAAACCAAACAAGCCTCCGTCTGATGCCTCTTCCTATCGTCCTATCTGTATCACATCGGTGTTCAGCAAACTCTTGGAATCCATCCTTATCCGGCGCATCCATCACCACCTCCAACAAAACCTCATCCTCCCCAACACCCAATGTGGCTTTTGACCTTCCTTCTTTGCCGATGACCAACTCCCCCGCCTCACTCATCTCCTCTCCCTCCAGCTTAACTCCCATCGCTCTGCCAGTTTTGTCTCCCTCGACCTCTAAAAGGCCTACGACCGTGTCTGGCATCCTAGTCTCCTGTTTAAACTCCAAACCTACACCCTTCCTGTCAACTACATCCGTCTGATAGCCTCCTTACTCTCCCACCGCCCCTCATATGTTACCATCCATAGTGCACATTCCCACACCTTCTACCCCACTGCAGGTGTACCCCAAGGCTCTGTCCTCTCCCCTCTTCTCTACCTCCTGTACACAGCAGATATACCACAACACCCCCCCACCCTCCAGTACACCTCTTGCAATATGCCGATGACACCGCATTCCTTGCCCTCACTCCTACCTTCCAACAGTCCCAATGCCTTCTCCAGAATCACCTTGACCTGTTTGCTGCAAAGTGTAACCAATGCCTCCTGAAAATCAATCCTTCCAAGGCCCAGGCAATCATCGTAGGTCGTACCACTCGCTCCTTCCAGCTCCTGGATTTCTCCCTTACCATCTGCGCCCATCCTGTCTGCCTCTCCCCCCCTCACCTACCTTGGCCTCACCATTGACTGTCACATCACCTGGCTCCCTCATCTCCGCTCCATCCAATCCAAAGCCCACAACCGTCTCTGACTCCTCAAACTCCTCTCTGTCCGGACATGGCGGTTGCACCCATCTACCATCCTCCACACCTTCAAATCTTTAATCTGTCTCATCCTCTGTTATGCCAGTCCCGTCTGGATATATGCCCCACCCCTCCACCCCCAAAATCAGTAAGTCCCTCCAGATCCTTGAGCGTCATGCACTCCGCCTTGCCTTCCGTATATGCCTCTCGTCCCCCACGTGGTTCCTCTATGACCTCATTCCTTTCCCCCATCTGCTCCTATTCCTCGAACATATCCGCATACTCTACACCTCCCACCTGCCTTTATCCCCCTCACCACCTGGTTGCTTCTCTCCCCTCCCACCCCTACCCCCTGCCATGCCTTCACTGTTATGTCCCCCTCGCCCTCCATTTCTGACCCTTCATCTCCTTTCCCAAGGTGGCTTCCATCAACTCCCCCTCCCGGATGATGCCCTCTCCCCCTCTATCTAACCCTCCTATCAACTCTGATCCTCACCCCTTCCTTTCCTCCGTCCTTTCCCTGGGCACCCCCTTCCCCCCCTTCCATCCAGTTTTCTCCCCACCAAACATCTCCCTACCTCCCTTCTCCCCCCGAGTCCTTTTGTATTCCCCTCCTCTGCCTTCCCCATTCCCTGTCGCGTCTGCCCAGCACCCCCACCCCTCTTATGGGTCCTCATGCCCCATCGGCTCCTTTCACCCCTCCCCCTTACCTTTTCCTCTCCTTCCCCCCTTTTTTCCCTTCATCTGTCCAGTTTCCCACCACCTGCCCTCGGCTTTGGTATGTCACATTTGACAACTTTTTTGTGCAGTGTTCCAGTGAATGTTCAGTGTTGTTCGTCTTTCTAGTGTTGCGAACAGAAACTATGCTGTCGCTGGGTGTGAATTTAATGTCTTTTGCGAACAGAAACCAGACTGTCGCCGTGTTTTTTAACTGTCTGTCTATTATTTTACCTGTCTGCTTCGTATGTATTCTATTCGCATCATCATCCCTTTGTTCTATGTTTTAAGTTCCACGATTTTTTCGCTTTGTTACTATTTAAGTCTCAAATTTTATCACCTGTTTTTATAATTTATTCTCTTCATATTTTTAAAACAAAGTCTGTAGGCTGAAGAGCGGCATACTAAGGTGCTGCCAGCCAGCCCTCTTAGGGGGAATCGAAATTCAATACAGAAAAAAAGTGGCGCAGTTGTCAGATCGATTACAGCTGTTACAATGCCAGGTTACCAACATTTATGTGTGTTTGAACGTGGTGTTATAGTCAGCGCGTGAGCGATTGGACCCAGCATCTCTGAGGTAGCGATGAAGTGGGGACTTTCCCGTACCACCATGTCACTAGTGTACCGTGAATATCAGGAATTCGGTAAAACATCAAATCTCCGACAACGATGCAGCCGGAAGTAGATCCTACAAGAACGGGACCTAAGGCTGAAGGGAATCGTACAATGTGACAGAAATGCAACCGATCCGCAAATTGCTGCAGATTTCAATGCTGGGCCATCACCAAGTGCCATCGTGTGAAGCTCTCCATGCTACTCTATTCTGTGCAAGCTTCTTCATCTCTCAGTACCTACTGCAGCCTACATCCTTCTGAATCTGCTAAGCGTATTCATCTCTTGGTTTCCCTCTACGATTTTTACCCTCCATGCTGCCCTACAATGCTAAATTGGTGATCCGTCAATGTCTCAGAACATGTCCTACCAACCGATCCCTTCTTCTAGTCAAATTGTGCCACAAGCTCCTATTCTCCCCTATTCTGTTCAATACCTCTTCAGTAGTTATGTGATCTACCTATCTAATCTTCAGCATTCTTCTGTAGCACCACATTTCGAAAGCTTCTATTCCCTTCTTGTCTAAACTATTTATCATCCACGTTTCACTTCCATACATGGCTACACTCCATACATATACTTTCAGAAATGACTTCCAGACATTTAAGTCTAAACATGATGTTAACAAATTTTCCTTCTTCAGAAACGCTTTCCTTGCCATTGCCTTTCTTCATTTTATATCCTATCTACTTCGACCATCATCAGTTATTTTGCTCCCCAAATAGCAAAACTCCTTTACTACTTTAAGCGTCTCATTTCCTAACCTAATTCTCTCAGCATCTCCCGACTTAATTCGACTACATTCCATTATCCTCGTTTTGCTTTTGTTGATGTTCATCTTATACCCTCCTTTCAAGGCACTGTCCATTCCGTTCAGCTGCTCTTCCAAGTCCTTTGTTGTCTCTGACAGAATTACAATGTCATCGGCGAACCTCAAAGTTTTTATTTCTTCTCCATGGATTTTAATACCTACTCTGAACTTTTCTTTTGTTTCCTTTATTGCTTGCTCAATATACAGATTGAATAACATTGGGGATCGCCTGCAACCCTGTCTCACTCCCTTCCCAAGCACTGCTTCCCTTTTGTGTCCCTCGACTCTTATAACTGCCATCTGTTTTCTGTACAAATTGTAAATAGCCTTTCGCTCCCTGTATTTTACCCCTGCCACCTTCAGAATTTGAAAGAGAGTATTCCAATCAACATTGTGAAAAGCTTTCTCTAAGTCTACAAATGATAGAAACGTAGGTTTGCCTTTCCTTAATCTTTCCTCTAAGATAAGTCGTAGGGTCAGTATTGCCTCACGTGTTCCAACATTTCTACGGAATCCAAACTGATCTTCCCCGAGGTCAGCTTCTATCAGTTTTTCTATTCGTCTGTAAAGAATTCGCGTTAGTATTTTGCAACTGTGACTTATTAAAGTGATAGTTCGGTAATTTTCACATCTGTCAACACCTGCTTTCTTTGGGATTGGAATTATTATATTCTTCTTGAAGTCTGAGGGTATTTCGCCTGTCTCATACATCTTGCTCACCAGATGGGAGAGTTTTGTCAGGACTGGCTCTCCCAAGGCCGTCAGTACTCCCAACGGCATGTTGTCTACTCCCGCGGCCTTGTTTCGACTCAGGTCTCTCAGTGCTGTGTCAAACTCTTCACGCAGTATCGTACCTCTCGTTTCATCTTCATCTAATTCCTTTTCCATTTCCATAATATTGTCCTCAAAACATCGGCCGTGTATAGACCCTCTATATACTCCTTCCACCTTTCTGCTTTCCCTTCTTTGCTTAGAACTGGGTTTCCATCAAAGCTATTGATATTCATTCAAGTGGTTCTCCTTTCTCCAAAGGTCTCTTCAGTTTGCCTGTAGGCAGTATCTATCATACCCCTAGTGAGATAAGCCTCTACATCCTTACATTTGTCCTCTAGCCATCCCTGCTTAGCCATTTTGCACTTCCTGTCAATATCATTTTTGAGCCATACATACTAAAACCATATATGTTAGCATCACAGCGTCACCCCATGGGGTTGGTGTCGCAAGGCCACCATATGGGATGCTGATTGAGAATCACGGCCACCAGCACAGGGCAGTGGGTTTCTGCCTGCTACGTCACCAGATCGCCGCATACTGGGTGGGGCACGGGACGCACCACCATAGCACGAGGTCGTTGCAGGTGCTGCTGAGCGAGAAGAGGCATCGCTGGTGTAGACTGCGGCGCAAAGGCGACGGCCGGCAGACGCTGTGACGTCATTACTCTGAAACCAGCATCTAATTCACATGATTTGGTGCAGGAAGAATAGTTTCTGTTATTACGCACTGTATGGAGTGGAGTTGACAATTACAGTTTTCTTCATTTATAGCTGATATCAAGCGTTGATTTTAACGAGAGAACAATTTGCGTTATTGCTATTAAAATGTAGTAGTGCAGTGTACCTGATTTCTCCGAAACTCCTAATACTAAAGCGAAGGTTATCGTTTCTACATGTGACCAAGTTTACAAGCAACGAAATTACAGTTCTTCAGTGAATACTTGTTTCTGTTGCACTGCGAGTCTTATAGTTCATCGCTTCCACAGGAATGGAAGACAAACTATCAGTTTGGCAGGCAACATTACGTTTCTCACGAGTCCCCAACAAAACGTATGAAATGTTTTGTTATGCTTGTATAATGCTGAAATCCATTCATGACTACAATGTGCAGATTTTACACCACTATTTCCACTTAGTGATGGCGGTATGTAGAGCAAATAAAATCAGTGCCAGTTAGGTTAAAAGAAACGTCTGCTGAGAGAAATTTACTGGTTCACTCAACAAAAACAGGCGTTACAGGTTTATTTAGCGGCATTTAGTTGTGTACGATGCTACCAGTAGTAGATCTCCACCACTAAAGACTTTCGTACTGGCATACAAACTCAGTCCAGACCCATTGGAAGTATATTTCGGTGGTGTGATATTTGTACTAGTGCTAATTGCTCTGCCATTTTATCAAATAACGATTATGATTACACACCTCATCTTGTTTCTTACACTTCGCATTTAGTTAGGAAACAGAGCAAAAGACAGGGATACCACATGTGGCAAATTTCGCAATGTTCTAAAGTTTCTAGCACCGATATCGTGAACAGAAAAAGTAGAGGTGGATTGTCTATTATATCCAATGATTATGTTTATCTGCGAAAAATGGGACACGAAGTATTAGACAAATGTCAATTTTTAATGTGAAAAACTCTTAAGTAATCAGTTATCTCAGCTTTTCAGGACATAAGGAATGATGTTTACCATTAGCTGAATAGACATTTTTCAAACACGTCTCCTCTTAATAATTACATTTGTCAATTGAAACAAAGCTTTACTCATTGAGTATTGTATAATTAGGCTACATGATGAAGTGGCACTCCATATCAAGAAGCTATACCATGCTCTGATTAGAAGTGTCAACACAAAAATAGTTTTGTTTAGCAATCAGTGATTTTGTGATTGTTTTGAAAATAGAATTACATGTATATGTGGTGGCAACTACAGCTACAGAAGTCAAGTCACCTACACCTGAACTGTAGCTTTTAATGAATTTTAATCCCATTGTGTGACCTTTCTCTGTATTTTTCTTAAACTCTGTTGCTGACAGGTGATAAATTAATGCCTTATATCTTTTTCAGTGTGTAATTCAGAAAATCAGTTTCAGAATTTCTGTTCCTTAAAACTGTTATCATCTTAATGTTTAAGATGAACTGAACTAATTTTTCTTGCTTCTCATGTAGTGTTTCCACTGCTGCAAAAATTGGATTAAATAAAGTTGATTCTAAATATCTGTGTTAAGTGAAACAGCAATAAATTTCCACAGTACAAGGATATAAGATTTGTATAAACCCTGTTTTTCTATGACACAAATATCCATTAATTATGCGCTTCTATTATTAACAACCGTTCTTTCATTTTTCTGTTGTGTTCATAGCTGTCCTAAGGAGTCTGTTGAACTTTCTGGCAACAGGCCAGGGACAGCAAAGTTTGTCACCAGAAGCTATTGCCCCCGACAGCTTACGATAAAAGAAAGCACTCTTTATTCTCTTACATTTACCATATAGCATACTGCAGATCCTAAAGAAGTTAACGCATTTATATGAAAATGATAATGATCTTCTTAAAGAAAGGCTGTTTACCTAAAGGCAATTATCCTCTGAGGCAGGGAACTTTAAATGAATCAAATGTTTTTCCACCAGAATTGAATAGCAATGTTTTTGTGTGAAGGAGATAAGCATGAACTGTGCAAAATGCTTTATAAGACCCTTGGAATTCTTCCACAATACATGTAACCCTTAATGGTTTTTCTTGCGGCCAATAAAAAAAAAAAGGTTCAGGTGAATTGTGACATACGCAGGCAAAAGATGAGAGATAAAAAGTAATCTTTATGTACACTTCGGCTTTTTGCACTTTCTTCAGGGTAGTGTTACAAATGGGGAACTCCTACCAATTTAAATGAAAAAATCACTTAATTAGCCTGTCATTCTAGAAATTATCTGAAGATCTAGATAAAATGATCAAAAAGTTCAGTCAGTTATATGGCAGGTAAGAGTGTTTTTTTAACGCTATGAGTCAAATACGGGGTGTTCAAAAAGTCCCTCCGCAGTGCCGTATGATTGTTAGCCGCGCGTGCTTTATGCCGCAGTGAATATACCGAACTGAAACTCAGTGAAATACGAGTTGTTAATTTATTGAATATTAATTTTTACTTACAAATTTTTACAATAAATGTTGAAAGTGTTCCCCCTGTTGTTGAATACACAATACAATTCATCTAACCATGTTTCCAAACACAAACTGTAATATTTCTTCTGTTACAGAAGCAATGAAAGTGTATATTGCAGTTTTCAATTCATCGATGGATTTTGAACGGTTTTTATAGACAGTTTCTTTTGCTGCACCCCAGAAGAAAAAGTCAGGTGGTGTTAGGTCAGGCGATCGTGGAGGCCAAAGTCCTTGTGAAATTATGCGATCAGCAAAAACATCAGCAAGCAGTAACATTGAAACGCGAGCTGTATGCGCTGGCACCTTGTTGAAAATAACCGTTCAGTACTTCACTTAACACAAGTTCTCTTGTGAATGGGTACAGAATATCACTGAAGTATCGTTGTGCGTTTATTGTTTCGTTGAAAACTACGGGACCCACAATCCGACGTCTAGAAATTGCAATCCAAACTCCTATTTTCACAGAATGAAATGGTTCCTTATGAATACACAATGAATTTGCAGTACCCCACATACGAGAATTTTGCGAGTTCATGTACCATGATAAATGAAACCACGCCTCATCAGTGAAAAAAGTTTCATTAAGAACATCCTTTGCATTTTGTTGAACGAAATTTTTGATCCATTTACAATAATGCAGTCTCTTGCCATGACCAGTATTTTTCAGTTCTTGCACGACTGTCACTTTGTATGGGAAAGTTCTAATTTTTTCCTTACAGCTGTGTGGGCCGTTCCGACACTAACATCGATTTCCGGGGCGAGTTTTCTTACTGACTTGCCCGGACTCATGGACATTTTATCGGAAATAACGAGTTGTTTATCCTCAGGCAAAATGCTACGACGACCACTTCTCGGTGCATCTGTCACTGAACCCGTACTTCGAAATTTGTTAATCAAATCTCGCACAGTATTGCGATGTGGGAGTGTTGTCTCCAGGAAAACCGAATTAAATGGTTGACGTACTGAAACTGTGTATTTACCGCCAGCTTTGAACACTTGTTCGACTAAAAAAATACGTTCTTCAATGGTTAGCATTTTAATAATGACATAAACGAAACAAACGAACAAAGGAACTAGGTTTAAACGTTCATGTCAACACGTTACGACACACACCAATGTTACTACTGACGCTGGCTGAGATGAACGAAGCAGTGGAATGTTGGGAGAGACCACTTGAAGGGAAGTAACTCAGGCACGCGAACAATCATACGGCACGCGCGGCTGACAATCATGCGGCACTGCTGAGAGCCTTTTTGAACACCCAGTAGTAATTTGCAGTTGGAATCAAATATTCTGTTTGATAAAAACTGAGGTAATCAAGTAAATATCACTACGAGATAGTCAGCAACTGTTTGGTACAACTGTGGAGTCAGCATCTTCTTTCAGCTTCCTGTTTAATTTTCTTACTTACATATAGCTTGTGTAGGCATGAATAACACTAATCAATAGAATGGTAGGTGGGTTAATGTTAATACTGGAAGAGATTAAGGTTTACAATTTCCTTGTCTGTTGTCAATGTACATCGTGAGTCATTCTGCATCCCAGAAGTTTCTCCTTTATGGAATTTTGTCTCAGATCAGATTTTGTGCATTGTACTTGAAAAACGGAAGTAATGACCTCCGTATACACCGAGAATATTGTTTTGCTGCCTACAGATTAGACAAACCGACGAAAATCTCAGTGTACTATTTCACAATCTTTGTAGAGATATATCCGTGAGTTGAACGTTAGGTTATATGTTGGTCCTTAGAAGTACAACTTGATAAAAGACTAAAGATTTTAAGATGACAGAATATTAATGACCAACTACTTAGAGTACTGTCTATAGTCAATGTTTTCTAATACATTACGAATATATAGGGCATATAAAAAAGAATCATCTGATTTTGCACATGTTAATTTGTGAAACTAATAAACATAAACAATGGATTTTGTTTTTTTGATGAGCAGGAAACTCAAGAAGTTTTTTTTCATACCATCTCATAGATGCTCAATGTGGCCCCATTGAGATGGACAGCATATGTCAATGCAGTATTCAAATTGTTTCCACACTGCAGCGAGCATGTCTTGAGCTACAGCTTCCACAGCTGTTGTTATGCGGTGTCTCAGTTCATTATTTGTTGCTGGTAACGGAAGCACATAAAAATGGTCTTTTATAAACGCCCACAAGAAATAATCACATACAGTCAGGTCTGGTGACCTCTGAGACCAGTAAAGTAAGGGTGAATTATTTGGTCCAGCGCGACCTATCCATCTTTCAGTAAGCCTTTGATTTAAAAATTCCCGCACTTCCAGATGTCAGCGTGGCGGTGTCCCATTCTGTTGGCAAGTGAAGTCGTTCAAATCAGTCTCAAATTCTGGGAAAAGGAAGTTCTCAAGTATATAGAGATATGTGCTTGCTTTAACAGTGTTCTCTGCAAAGGAAAATGGACTTACACCTTTTCCTGTGAACCTGCACAAAACACATTAAATTTTGGAGAGTTGGCTGGAAATTACAGTCTTTTAAACTGGAATGGCAATTCAGTAGGTACGGGGCTATTCTCGGGATAAAGTGTCCTTTGTGCTCTCCAGTGATAAGTTCGGCTAAGATGATTTCATTCGATAGCTGTTTGACGATCATCCTTGTTCCATCACATATTTTTGGTGAATTGAGATTGCTGAGTAGTGTGATCGAAGATCGAATTTGAAGTCGAAGGCAGTGTAATGGCATTCCTAGTATTTGAAAAACTTTCTTCAACGTTTACCATCGCGTCGATTGATTTGTATATTCTTTCTCCACAGGGAATTTTCTTTTAAATATATTTTATTTAGTTGCCAGGATTTCCCTTTCAAACAGTCCGTTCGGATTCGTATACTTGTGAACAATGTTTGGAGAAATTTGGTAGACGAGTTCGTTTCCAGCAGTGGCCATGTTACAGAAATCGCTGTTGAGTTTAATGAGGCCGCTCATCTGGCCAGTAGGATGTGTGTCTTCACTTATTTGTGAAAGTTATTGAGCAAAATGTGCTGTTGTTTCGTCATCCGATAGTTATATTTTTCGCTGGTCCCAGTATTTGTATGTGTAGCCAGAGATGTGACTTTTTAAGCTTGCATTTATCTCGTCTGCTGGGGTTGACTTGGGGATAACAGGAAGTGTTTGTCGAAAAAGAGTATCGGTAGAGCTCGTCCCATCACTTCAGAGTTTCCTCGCAAGTCTTGTAATGTTCTGTCCATGGCTTCGAGTGATATTTTGTGTGCCATTGTGCGTCCGTCCCAGAAGATAATTTTAGCTTGCTTTAGAAGTTCACCCACTGCAGATGCTCTTGTGATTTGGCATACTGGGAATTGTTCTTCAGCTATATTCAACGGTAGTTCTATGGCGGAATGAGCAGTTCGTCCTCCTTCCATAAATGTGGCTGCAATGCCACAAAATACCAGTGCAAGTACGATGTGTTGTTTAGCATGTAATTCCGCCAGCAATGCATTTCCTAGAAACGTTTTTCCGGTGCCGCCTGATCATTAGGCGGTAAGCATAGAGCTCCTTGGAAGTGACGTTTTTGATTGTTTTCAACACCTGTTTCAGGTTGGATTTGTTTCAAATTAAAATATTATACGTCTTCTCCGTGCAGAAATGTTATGGATATTGGAGGGTATCATATTAACGGAGTGTCTCTGCAGTGCGTTGTAGTTCTTCTCTCTTCCATTGTACCATTATGTCACGGTTTGTGCTTTCGTTGTCCACAAATACCTTGGCGATTTCTTTTGCCTGAGGTGCATTAAATCGACGTTCGTATTCTCCATGTGGTCTTTTGTCGGCTCGGCTTTTAAATTTGTAGTCATCAAAAATCATTCGGTGTAGTGCTGTTTTGAAAATGTGAACCAGCTGATTGATTTGTGTAAGATCCTCTGTACATCTTGGACTGCTTCTCGTCTCAGTTCACTGATCTGTGCATCCTTGATCAATTTTTGTTTCTTCATTTCCGATGAGGCAACGGCCTTGCCGCAGTGGATACAACGGTTTCCGTCAGATCACCGATGTTAAGCGCTGTCGTGCGTGGCCGGCACTTGGATGGGTGACCATCCAGGCCACCATGCACTGATGCCATTTTTCGGGGTGCACTCAGCCTCGTGATGCCAATTGAGGAGCTACTCGACCGAATAATAGCAGCTCCGGTTACAGAAAACCATCATAACGAGCGGAAGAGCGGTGTGCTGACCACACGCCCCCTCCTATCCACATCCTCAGCATCCTAACGGTTGTACTGTTTACTTGGCCTCGTCCGCGCTTCTCGTAGAGTGATATTTTCATAGCTGGCATGAGTTAGCAGGCTTTTGTTATAAGATTATGTCGCAATTTTTGATTCTTCAGTCCATTCACTTCCTTGTCCTTTGGTTCCTCTGCTTCTCACGGTGCTCATTCTAGTTCGTTGGAAACTTAGACGTGAACCCTTCGTCTGATTCCCTTTTTCGCTGTTATTTTCGTTTTCGCCGTTTTCCTTCAGAACTGGCAAGATCACCTCCTCTTTTATGGTTGGGCATTGCTTAAAATAGAAATCAAATCAACTGAATTTTCTCATTTGGAGAATACTGAAGGGCGATCTATTCCAATTGTTAAAATCAGTCAACAGCCAAGAGGACATAAATATTTCTTTATTTAAGACAACCGGTTTCAACAGAATTCGCTGTCATCGTCAGGTCTTAAAAATCTTTTTGTAAAACAAGTCCATTTTACGCTGAACTTTAGGCACAAGATGTCAAATGGACATAAATCAGCGTTTTAAAAAAGGTCTGTCATCGCCAGGCTATTCTAAAACGTAGAGCACCTTGGCAAATGGCCATATCCATATACAAATTGCTCACAGGTGCTTGTTACATCGTACAAACACCGTACGCAATAGCACATCTATTTACATATGATAGGCTTATTCTAAACAGTGCGAATCTACCTAAAAAGTGGTGTAATGTATGGCATCGAATATAAACATTTATTATACATAAGCAAGTTCGAAGCGTTCCGTAATTCCTCTGATGTTATGCGTTATAGCTCTCGGTTACAGCAATTCCACTATTCACTGCCTCCCATAGTGCCTAGTGACTAAGAAATCGAATTCAAATGTGGTTATTTAGAACAAGAACCGGCCCTCCGTAAGAGACCAATTGTGCGAGAATGTCATACCCCCACAGACAATTTTTCCAAGCATAATTGTCGGCTTACTGTGCAAGATCATTCTAAACACATCATCATCGTGTTACTCAATTACGACGAATCTGGATCCACGAGTCCAGTGAGGTTCTTTGAGTCAGTTTCTCTAAAAGTCCATACAGCCCTGCCGAGCTAATCAAGACTCGCATCGCCAAACTATCGGTACCTCTGAAGAATATTATTTTTGGTGGAAGATGCAAAGATGATGCTGTAGCATTTAAAAGCCAACTCCAGGAAATGGATGACAAAGCAGGAGAAAACGTGATGCGAAATTACCAATGTGGTCCCAACTACTAAGATGAACCGCTGCGTAATAGGAAAGGCAGTAGTAGCCTATACAACAGGCGCGATAGAAATTGCGGGCGTGGCAAAATTGATAGGCGACACCAATACTATCGTTTGAATGGCTGGACTCGACAAGATGCTGAGTGCCTCTGCGGCACATTGAAGACATAGTACCAAGTTTTACACTAAACGCAAATTTTACACGCAGAAATGCAAATTAAATATGGTTAGTCACTTCCAATGCCTGGAGTTGCTGATAAACTCAGCATTTACCACGTCCTAAGTCATGAGACCAAAAACTACCTTACAATTACATCTCTGTGGCATAACAGAGCGTCCATACCCACCAGGTGCCCAGAGAAGAGTGCTCAGCAAATCTCCTGTTCGCCTCTACGTTACACAAGTCTGAGTGTCTGCATTTTCTGGAGGTGGCGGTAATGGCCAATCATGATGCATGTCTTTCATGACCCAGAGGTCCAAAGAAATTTTTTGCAGGAACTCATCGTTTTCATACAAAGGATAAGGAACAAGAAAATTATTTTCATCTAGCGTGTGGAATAACACCTGTGTATAGGTTATACAGGGAACACTAACTCCAAAGCTAACTGTTTCATCTTTCTTTTGTGACAGAACATAAATTTAATTACTAGACAAATATACATATATACATGAAATTGAAATATAAAGCTTCAAGACAAGAAACACCAATTTTCTCGAGGGTACTTAGTACATACTATCCTAACCGTCAAGGTAACGAAATCACAGAGCAAAATGTAGGCTCTTACTGTAGGCAAAACAAATCTTCAACGATAAAGTTGAAAGCTGCAAGTGGACAACATGTTTCTGTTATGTGAAATGCAGCCAAATAAAGTAGGATAAAACGTAATTAAGCCTTGTTAATTAAATCTTACTAAGTATCACGCAGTCTACCAAAGAAGATTAAACCTTTGAATTCTAATTTACAGTTTGAATGGATGATAGTAAGAGTAAAACCCATATACGATTCCGTATCAACAGATTCCAACAGTAACATGCAGCTGTCGCAGCTGTCGGAGATCTATGCCTACCTCCAGCTTTCACCAACTGTGGCACACCACATTCCATAACCTGTCTGCACAAGGAGTGCTCTGGGAAGACGCCACTCCCCAGGAACTCACATCATATCACCTTCTCGGAACCCCATGATCGAAGACTGGCTATAATTGTGCTTCTGGCATACAAAGGACTCTCTTTCTTGTGTACTCTCTGTACCGTACGCTATCCGTTGGTGACTTTTGCTTTGATCTCCGACTATGTACGGACTTTAATGCTGGCTGTTTATCTTCTTTATGTGCGACACCGAACTCATATGTTATTGTCTTTACTATGTGTTCGTACAGCGTCATTGTAATAAGCCAAATAAATTGTGTTCATAACCGCGGACTTTTGCAGACTCCAGATATAAATTTCACTTGAGTGCTACAGACTACCTCAAGCTGTCATAATCCCATAATACCGTATTGTAATAAAACTGTAATCCAAGTAATAGGCAACACATGTACATCATAACCTTAATAAAGGGGAAGAATGTAATGACTACAGGTCGTGTGTTGATCTGTAAATGTTAGTGACAAATCTTTACACACAGGAATTCAACAGAATGAGAAATATTAAACTGACTGACTCAATGAACCTATGAGTTTAACAGTGAAGAAAACAGTCAGAGAAACAGACACACACACACACACACACACACACACACACACACACACACACCTCATAAATAAAAACACATAAATAATAAAGAACAACTTGGTTGCGGACATTAAAACGACCTCGTAGGTGAATTTATCAGAAAATAAGACTCAGTATGAGGACACAAGGAAAGATCACTTGAAACTACACATTCCTAACGAAAGTAATTTACAAGATTAAACTTGAACACGAAAACACAATATGACAGTAGAATAGTCAACAAAATCGTCGTAATGGCATCCAGCCGAAACACTTCAGCTTACGGATGACACAGTAACAGCTTTAGTCGTGGCACTACACTGAAATTCATTATCACATGAAGTAAAACATTGCTCTAATGATTTTGGATACGCAACAATGACGTTGTTCCTAGCACAGCATTTCTTATGAGGCAGTTTAGGGGTCAAATGGACGGGACACACTTCTTTGGCCGTAGAATCTCTGCTAGTATAGTCATTCACCATCACCCCTTAAGCTTGGACTGAGGGCATTCTTGTATATTAGCATGGACATCCCAGTTTCCTCTTCATAGTCATACTACTACGAACGTGAACTGGTGGTGGGCGTTGCCCACTACAGCTGATTTCCCAAATGACTCAACCTCATTCAAGGTATCGCATTGGTTTTACTGGTAATTTAACATTCAACAATGCTCACCTATCACTGGCTTGCAAGTTCTGATGACTATGATGATTCTGTTTCAAACTGTTCTTATAATGGAATCAGTTCCACTTCCTGAAGATACCTGATACATCCAACAGACTCACTGACAACATCTCAATTGGTCTGTTCACTCAGGAGATAATAAAATTCGTTCATGTCTTACCCTAACCCCACGAAAATGTTTGTTGCATAATGAATTGCTAAACATTGTACACGGATTGCCTACTGCATCTGCTCTGAAATCAACGAACTGCTTGTCGTGCATTATAGCTTTGCATATTACTGTTGTCATTAATACAGAACTGAAAAGAAAAAAACGATGTTGATGGAGTACTGACTCATGGCATAGCAGATTCGTCTACTGGCAACCTGATATACATGTTCAGTAGTTACAAGTATAGTCGTGGCTTAGCGAGAAACGTCTCTCCCCATCCGTTGTTTGTAAACGCTCTGTAACGCCAGGAAGGGAAATGGCTTTTGAAACTGGATCTGAGTTGTTGAAAACCGGAGTCTCTCAAGCGAAGACTCTCGCTTACATTCTTCTCAGCTGGTGTCGAAGAGCTAAGTTGAGGCTGATCCATTCGGGCAATGCATAATGGTGTGGGCCATGACTTGTTATCACCGTCGGTGTGGAGTAGAGCGCCTGTGAAGCTAGGTCGAGAGGAAGGTCAGACTCTGTGCAGGTCGTACCACCCTGATACCTAGTGGCTGCCCGACTCGCCTGATGGGACGCGTCGGTGCCTAGGAGGTAGGGGTGGCTTGCAGTTGCGTATTTCCCAACCGAACGCCTCGATCGTTTCCCTGACCCGTTTTGCTATGTAGGGCGTTATCATGGAGGAATATCACCTTGTGTTGTCTTCTTCCACATTACGGTCGTCTTCTAGGTAATGCTCGATTTAAATCGATTATTTGCTATTGGTAGTGATCAGTGTGAACGGCTTCACCAGGTTTTAGTAGCTCATAATAGATGATACTGCCAAACACAGATCATTGTGTTCTTTCCAAAGCGATTTGTTCTTGCATTGGATGTCGATGGCTTGCCTTGATTCACCAGCGTTTTACGACGCTTAGGATTCTCAAAATACAGGGTGGTCTAAAAGTCCGAAAACACCCTGATAAAATCCAAATGGAGTAGCAAACAAGGAAACAGACTCCCTACACACGAGGAACGGGAAGGGGGAAACTTTATAGGCTATGCCACCAACATGGCGGCCATCTGGAAAGCCACCATCTTTGATTCAACTCCAAAATTTCAAATGGAAATGTGGTCATGTGACATATCAGACAAATAGAGAATTTCTCCAGAAAAACAATTCCGTTGTTATTTTAAACATAGCTTTATTCGTTCTCGGGTTATAGCCAATTACTTGCGGCCGCTGTGGGGCGGTCGGCAGCACGTGTGTTATATGCCGAAGAGACATTACGCCGATGTTGCACAGTCCCGAGAGGCCACCAACAGTCATAGAAATGGCTCGATATGTTGTCCATTATGTTGGATTGTTAATGCTGTCCTCCGAACCCAGTCCTGATGAACTTTGACCAACACGTCTGGCTGAATGTGACCACATGCAGCAACAATGCGCTGCTTTAGATGATGCAAATCACGTATTTTCACAGAATAAACCAGTGCTTTGCCATGACCCCAAAGCTAAAAATCCAAAAGAGTCAAATCTGGTGAACGTGGTGGCCACAGCACCGCTACGATCCACTTTTGAGAGAACTGCACATCCAGGTATGCTCGCACATTGTGCCCAGACCAGCTAACCGCCTGTCATGAAGTGGCTCCCGCCCTCGCTGGGGAATCTGCATGGACCCGCACCAGCCATGTTTTCTCTCTTCCAATACGGGTGCCACTCTTTCTTTTCTTGTGGATTGTTGACGAAACACGAAACATGTTAACAGAGTGGGCTATCCTAGTCTGTCCATTATCAGCAACACACCAAGAGAAAAAAGTACCCTGGTCTTTACACAAAAGTAAAAAACCAGTTGATCACAGTCTTCAAAAATAAATTAAAACTGAATTCTGACAATCTTAATACCTACAAAAACGTAAAAGAAACTTCAGCTACTAAATCTGAGCATTATTTTACAAGGCATCAATAGGCGGCATGGACTTCTACCAAAGAAAGTGGTACCGCCGATTTACAAGATAAAAATTAAAGGAAATATGGACAATAAAGGATTTACAATATTTTATAATGTTGTCAGAACAAGCTATAGCCTGTGTAGTGAAAATAAAGATCTAAGACGCTTTAATTAAACAGAGAAACAAATATTTAAAAAAAAATGGCTCTGAGCACTATGGGACTTAACTTCTAGGGTTAGAACTACTTAAACCTAACTAACCTAACGACATCACACACATCCATGCCCGAGACAGGGTTCGAACCTGCGACCGCAGCGGTCGCGCGGTTCCAGACTGTAGCGCCTAGAACCTCTCGGCCACCCCGGCCGGCAATATTTTTCATTAACAAATTATTGTAGTATATATATTACTCGTTATGGGTCGTGACAGCATGTAGTACTGCCAGGAGGGTTACACTACTGTAAGATGTCCCAGTTTTGAATGTGCTATCAACTCCCCACAATCTTGTACACATCACTTATCGATACAATCACCAGAGATACTTCATATGCTAATTACCAGTACTACTCTTTCTAGTACATCATCAGACTACATATTTATACATGCAAATACTTTCTATATAGATATACTCCACACCAAATCATGCATGCTGAACGCCAGTGAAAAGTAGCTATGGCTACCGAAATTACTCTAATATTTGCTGCTGTGACTAAATACTATTACGACTGTTTTTATGTTTCTAACAGGAGGGTTTCTGCATATAGGCTCAACCCCTCCTCCCTTTTTCTCTTACAATCAGTCACATGTTTGACCATGTATTGGAATATTTGCTGTACAGTGAATCTAAAACGTGAGCAATACTATTACTTTTTTTTCGAAAAGAATGACAAAGAAATTGGCAAACCTTTCTCTCCTAATATGACTAAGTCATTGTTACGGAAATTCCTCTTTTCTGTGTCATATACTCACGACTGTCATCTCCAGTTCCCTCGTCCGATAAATCTCTTTCGTGTTGTTATTTCAAAACCTATTTATCCTTGTTTTCCTCAGAATTATTGGATGCAGTGAGTTACTAGTTCCTTGGGGATCCTCTACGCTAAAATAATCCTCCCTTTCTGTAACAAACGACTTAGTTTTTACCATTACTGTAAGACTCTGCTTAGTTCTTTCGACTTCAACTTAATTAACCTCAGAACATTCCTAGCCCCTGGTGTATTCGGCATACCGCTTTCCTAGCATCTGACCATTATATAACCACCTCGTCTATTCACCAGACAATGACTGACTTGATGGTAACGCCCAGCCTTCTGCATATGGCTGTGACTCTTTCCCTCCCGTCAAAAATCCCACTAAAGAAACTTAATTCACTACTTTGCAACATATTTGTCGCACTCCAGCTACACGAACATCATCCACTCGATCTACTTAAACACTTGTCAACTGAAAGGGAACTAACACACTATAAACAAGAGACAAAATAAACTCTTTTCTAAGACCGCCAACGAAAAGAACTAGATATTAATTAAATGATAATGAAATCGAACCCGTAGCTACCGACAGGTGTAGTTAATGTACATCAATAGGGACGCTTGAAAATATATGCCCCGCCAGGGACTCGAACACGGGATCTCCTGCTTACATGACAGACGCTCTATCCAGTTGAGCCACCGAGGGCACAGAGGATAGTGCAAATGCAGGGACTTATTCCTTACACGCTTCCCGTGAGGCCCTCACTCGCAACTGTCCACAACCTACATTCGTAATGTTCCTAATAGATATTTGTCCATTCACTCATTACTCGCGCCAGACTAAGCTGACGAGTCCCGTAAGAGTTCGGGCAAAGCGTGCGCATTCGCACAGAAGGTAACCTTTGACTACATGATGATGGTATCTGTTCCCAGGAGAAGAGATACCATTGTTGACCGTTCACCTTCTGTAGAATGAAATGATAATTAAATCGAAACCCGAAGCTGCCGACAGGTGTTGCTGATATACATCAATGGGGACAGCTGGAAATGTGTGCCACGACCGGGACTCGAACCTGGGATCTCCTGCTTAAATGGCAGACGCTCCATCCATCTGAGCGACCGAAGGCACAGAGGATAGTGCGACTGCAGGGACTTATTCCTTGCACGCTTCCCGTGAGACCCACATTCGCAACTGTCCACAACCTACATTCGTAGTGTTCCTCATAGATATTTGCCCATTCACTCATTACTCGCGTCAGACTACCATATTCATATAGTTAAAGGCTACCCGGCCATTGACCTTCTGCTGTGCGGATGAGCACGCATTGCCCGAACTCTTACGGGACTCGTCAGCTTAGTCTGTCGCGAGTAATGAGTAAATGGACAAATGTCTATTAGGAACATTACGAATGTAGGTTGTGGACAGCTGCGAATGTGGGTCTCACGGGAAGCGTGCAAGGGGTAAGTCCCTGTAGCCGCAATATGCTCTGTGCGCTCGGTGGCTCAAATGGATAGAGCGTCTGCCATGCAAGCAGGAGATCACCGGATCGGTCGGGGCACACATTTTCAGCTGTCCCCACTGATGTACAGGGCTATTACAAATGATTGAAGCGATTTCATAAATTCACTGTAGCTCCATTCATTGACATATGATCACGACACACTACAGATACGTAGAAAAACTCATAAAGTTTTGTTCGGCTGAAGCCACACTTCAGGTTTCTGCCGCCAGAGCGCTCGAGAGCGCAGTGAGACAAAATGGCGACAGGAGCCGAGAAAGCGTATGTCGTGCTTGAAATGCACTCACATCAGTCAGTCATAACAGTGCAACGACACTTCAGGACGAAGTTCAACAAAGATCCACCAACTGCTAACTCCATTCGGCGATGGTATGCGCAGATTAAAGCTTCTGGATGCCTCTGTAAGGGGAAATCAACGGGTCGGCCTGCAGTGAGCGAAGAAACGGTTGAACGCGTGCGGGCAAGTTTCACGCGTAGCCCGCGGAAGTCGACGAATAAAGCAAGCAGGGAGCTAAACGTACCACAGCCGACGGTTTGGAAAATCTTACGGAAAAGGCTAAAGCAGAAGCCTTACCGTTTACAATTGCTACAAGCCCTGACACCAGATGACAAAGTCAAACGCTTTGAATTTTCGGCGCGGTTGCAACAGCTCATGGAAGAGGATGCGTTCAGTGCGAAACTTGTTTTCAGTGATGAAGCAACATTTTTTCTTAATGGTGAAGTGAACAGACAAATGTGCGAATCTGGGCGGTAGAAAATCCTCACGCATTCGTGCAGCAAATTCGCAATTCACCAAAAGTTAACGTGTTTTGCGGAATCTCACGGTTTAAAGTTTACGGCCCCTTTTTCTTCTGCGAAAAAAACGTTACAGGACACGTGTATCTGGACATGCTGGAAAATTGGCTCATGCCACAGCTGGAGACCGACAGCGCCGACTTCATCTTTCAACGGGATGGTGCTCCACCGCACTTCCATCATGGTGTTCGGCATTTCTTAAACAGGAGATTGGAAAACCGATGTATCGGTCGTGGTGGAGATCATGATCAGCAATTCATGTCATGGCCTCCACGCTCTCCCGACTTAACCCCATGCGATTTCTTTCTGTGGGGTTATGTGAAAGATTCAGTGTTTAAACCTCCTCTACCAAGAAACGTGCCAGAACTGCGAGCTCGCATCAACGATGCTTTCGAACGCATTGATGGGGACATGCTGCGCCGAGTGTGGGAGGAACTTGATTATCGGCTTGATGTCTGCCGAATCACTAAAGGGGCACATATCGAACATTTGTGAATGCCTAAAAAACTTTTTGAGTTTTTGTATGTGTGTGCAAAGCATTGTGAAAATATCTCAAATAATAAAGTTATTGTAGAGCTGTGAAATCGCTTCAATCATTTGTAATAACTCTGTATATCATCAACAACTGTCGGCAGCTACGGGTTTCGATGTAATTATCATTTCATTCTAGAGGAGCTGCACAGTCATCATTGGTATCTGTTCTTTCGGGAATAGATACCATATTCATATAGTTACTAATTGCTGTAACAGATATATTGCAACCATACTTATCTATTACCTAGCTCACTCACGAAATTTCTTTAGGTTGTTATACTGAATACCCTTCCTTGGTTCTTTTTGTTTCCACTGTTCTGTCTCAACACAGTTTGTACGTTTTTTCCTCTTCACTCTACATGATCCTGAGTAAACACTGAAAAACTTGCTCGAACAGTCCACGGGTGTACTGTTGGTCCATAGTCTCCAAAGGGCACAATATTTCGGCGATCAGACATGTCGCCATCGCCAGGTGCGCTGACGAACTGAGCTCCTAGGGGCGGCCGTCAGTCTTAAATCCCCTCCTATTGCGAGGCGTTCTCTCCGCGGTCCGCTCCCGTGCGTCTGCGGTCGCTAAGACGCTGGCGTCGGCGTCTGTGGTGGCGTCGTTGTAAGGAAACGAACGGGCTACTAGGGCGGACCAGGCATTTACGCCGGCGCCACCACAGACGCCGACGCCAGCGTCGTAGCGACCGCAGACGCACGGGAGCCGACCGCGGAGAGAACGCCTCGCGAGGGGAGGGGATTTAACACGGCCGCCCGCCCCCAGGGCTCAGTTCCACGCGGCACGCGCCGACGCACGCACGCGGCTCACTTGCCGCAGCAAGCAACTTTGTCCTGTTACAGCGCTTGTTGGCTGCGCTGTGCTTTATTCAGGAATAAAACCCTGCGCACCTAGGGACCGATAGCGAGGGATTTCGCGAGTCAGGGCCCCCTTCGCATGGGACAAGCCCACGCTCGCAGAGGCCAAGGCTAGCTTTCCTTCTTCTATGTGTAAATCTCGTCGCTTTCACTGGCGCTATGTCTGACACACGAAACGCACCTCGCTCGTCCGAGGCTACCACGAAGAAGCAAGAACTCAACGCCGAGAGAGACACTGACCTGCCTCAGACAGACACTTCAACTTCCAGCAGTGCCGAGCAGGATCCAAATGAAAGCCTGAAGCTTCTTACTGGCTTAATGCCAACCACTACCACGTGTTCTACGCCAACAGAAGAACCTCCTGGGCCTGCCAAGAGCAAAAAGACGGACGAGACAACCCCGAACTCGTCAGCTAGCGAAAATCGACACAAGAAGTCCCGCCCCATCTCTGATGAGGAGGGATGCATCCCAGCCACTCGGACGGCTCCTGCCCGCAAGATCACGAGTGCTGCTCCGATATCAACAAACAACTCTTTCGCGGCTATGGACGCCGACCCAACCGACCAAAACGACACCTTGGCCACCACGGCCCAGACTTTTACAAAAGCACAGAAGCCTCCTCCCATCGTCATAGAATTCAAGGAGGCGTACAAAATCCTTCTGCAAACTACTAAGGGCCTTCTCAGTAACCCTTTCCACTTACGAACATCTGGTTAAGATCTCTGCAACTTTCAAACCATAACTACCGCGGGTTTTATGAAAGTCACGGAGGAAATCTTGAAAAGGCAATGGGTATTCTGTACCTTTTCGCTTGACAAACCGATCAAAAAAGTCATTCGAGGGATTCCCTTCAATTTCTCGTGCGATGGCGTGAGGGAAGAACTTGAAGCCATTGGAATTGTCCCCAGGTCAATATCCAGAGAACAATCGCCTAGAACTTACAAAGACAACCCCCCCCCCTCCCCTTCTTTATGGTAGTGTTTACCAACACACCAGACAATCGAAAATTGCTGACACTGAAGATCATAGCCAACACGGACGTCAGAATTGTGGAACCTCGGGGCAAACATGGCCCCACCATTTGTTATCGATGCCAAGGCATCGGCCATGTGGCCAGACACTGTGAAATGCCTTCAAGTGTGTGAAGTGCGGCCAAGGACCTATCTCCAAAGAATGCCCCAAGGATAAAGACACTCCCCCCACATTTGTCCCATGCAACAAATCTCACCTTGCCAGTTACCTCAGCTGTGAAGTCATCAGAGCCTATAGGACTAGACAAAAGACAACCACTCACCAGGGTCTCACTTATGCTACTATCGCAGCTGCCAGAAGAAACACAAATGTCGCAGCAACCAACACAAACAATGTCTTATCTTCTAAGGCCAATGCCCCCACTGAATGCATACAGAGAACCAACCCCCACCACCATAAGCGTACTCAGTTTATTCTGTATCGCCCAGCTCCACCCCCTCCGACCATTGCTGCACCTCAGTAGCACACAATCAGTGCTGGGTCACCAACAACTCAGGCACAACACAACATCCCCCCCCCCCCCCTCCGGAGTTCAACCTGACCTCAGTCATGCAAGTCACGACGAAAGCCATCACTGATGCCCTTCAGGCTATCATGGCTACCATTCCGCAACAGATTTCTGCTGCAGTTCAAGTTGCCCTACAGGCCATTCCAAAGCCAATTTCCACCACTCAATATGGCAGCTAGATTTGGATTAACTGTGTGCACGTGGAACGCCAATAGAATCCGCAATCAACTAGGAGAGTTCCGTCAGTTCCTTCAAGATGAAAGAATCGACGTGAGCCTGGTCACCGAGACACACTTGAAACCCGACATCCAAGTACGAGTCGCCAACTACAGCTGTTTCCGGACGGACAGGCCGACTGCTGGTGGAGGAACAGCAGTATATGTAAGAAACTCCTTGATGCATCACCAACTACCACGCCCAGCATTAGCCACAGCAGAAGCCACATCGGTTGCAGTCCAAACATCAACAGGCCGCATACAATTCATTGCAGTCTACAGCCTGCCACCCCCCCCCCCCCCCGTTACTGTCACATCAAAGAAACCTTTTTCTTGCTGGCGACCTTAATGCCAAAAATACCAACTGAAATAGCCGCATCACGAACATTAATGGACTCCATCTCCTACGAGTTGCAGAAAGAAACCACGCCATCACTGTGGGACCATACGACCCCACATGCTTTCCGAACAGAGGCCAGAGCGACGTGCTGGATAGCCATCATTAAGGGATTCCCCAATGAAGTTACTGCCACCACCAGAAGGGCCCTTACATCAGATCATGTACCTGTCATCTTTGATGTCGACCTCGTCGGCATCAATTACCGCCTAGATACCACCTTGATATTCGAGGAATCAGCTGGGAAACATATCGCCAACTGCTTGAAAGAGACCTTCCGGACACACCAGACCCAGAGACAGCAGGAGCAGAGGCCACACTGTTGTACATAACATCTAAAGTACTGGACACTGCAACAGAAGCCCCGCCTCCGAGACGAACAACACGACCAAAAACACACCAACTGCCTCCACTTATCATAGCAGTCATCAGGAAAAAAAACGAGCATTCAGAGAATGGCAGGCAACGCGCGATCCAGCCAAAAAGCGCCTAGTAAACCAACTGCAACGAGAAATAAAGGCAGAAGTAGAAAAACATAAGAATCAAGTCTGGGCTGATAAGATCGTTCTGCTACAGCTACAAGACCAATCAGCCTGGAAGATGACGAAATCTTTACTAAGGAACAGACAGAAGTTACCCCTACTACACGTGGGCAACAATATAGTTAGCGAACCAGACGCCAAAGCTAATGCTCTGGCAGATGTATTCGCAAAAAATTTCTCGCCGATGAATGACCCCGCCGACGCAGCCCACATTGGCCTAGTCAACTTGATCATCTGCTGCCTTCACTACTTCATCCCTCCGAGCTACCCATTCGTCTTCTACTGTATTTCTTTCCCCCATTCCTGTCAATTGCTCCCTTATGCTCTCCCTGAAACTCTGTACAACCACTGGTTCTTTCAGTTTATCCAGATCCCATCTCCTTAAATTCCCACCTTTTTGCAGTTTCTTCAGTTTTAATCTACAGTTCATAACCAATAGATTGTGGTCAGAGTCCACATCTGCCCCTGGAAATGTCTTACAATTTAAAACCTGGTTCCTAAATCTCTGTCTTACCATTATATAATCTATCTGATACCTACTAGTATCTCCAGGATTCTTCCATGTATACAACCTTCTTTCATGATTCTTGAACCAAGTGTTAGCTATGATTAAGTTATGCTCTGTGCAAAATTCTACTAGGCGGCTTCCTCTTTCATTTCTTAACCCCAATCCATATTCACCTACTATGTTTCCTTCTCTCCCTTTTCCTACTCCCGAATTCCAGTCACCCATGACTATTAAATTTTCATCTCCCTTCACTACCTGAATAATTTCTTTTATCTCATCATACATTTCATCAATTTCTTCATCCTGTGCAGAGCTAGTTAGCATATAAACTTGTACTACAGTAGTAGGCATGGGCTTCGTGTCTATCTTAGCCACAATAATGGGTTCACTATGCTGTTTGTAGTAGCTTACCCGCACACCTATCTTTTTATTCTTTATTAAACCTACTCCTGTATATCTCATAATCTACACAAAAGGTAGTCAGTGGACTTCGCTAGAGCTTGGATCGTCCTGTCTTGGTTCTGACAGTAAAATCTTGAGATTATTTTGCTCCCCTGCATTTGTCACTTTATTCCTGGCGTCTGACATTTTATCCCTATAATCATTTCTGACGACTCCTAATTTCGCACTGGGCTCGGTTCTTGAAAATTTTCTCAGTCATGGAAGTGCTTTGTCGTTTGCCAAAATTCTCTCCATGAGTGTCCAAATGGCTTTCGATCATTCGGCTAGGGATGGTAGTGCGATTGCCATCTTGCAGCTCATAGTGCTAACAGTAAGTGCAAATTCACCTTTTCTCCTGATGAATAGTTGGAGAAGATACTGGAATCCGCCTGTAACCTAAGTCTTGCAATATTGACTGAAATGGCGGAATATCGTTTATGTTTGTGCTCTCAATTGTAACGGTTCTTTGAAGCCAACCTAGTAGTTCAGTTTGTCAGATGCTGCTTAATTAGAAAGGCTCGTAATATGCAACAAGATATTGGTTCTTTGGCACCATATCTTTAAAGTATTGAGTTTTGCGCCTCGAGTGGCTGTACGCCTTGGTCATGAAGATCCCGAGTTTTCCATTATCTTGACGCTTTTCGACCAGTATTTGGCTAAAATGGCTGCTCTGAACCTGGAGTACAGTACACACTCACGCAATAAGATGTGCATTTGTGATGCTGCGTCCTTTCTCAAGTGTCTGCACAAGAAATTCATCTCTAACGACGGGCTTCAGTGTGAAGTTAAAGCATTCTCCAACTGCTCCGTCTAAATTGTTGTATTTAAATTGATCATCATATCGCAAAATAGGCCGTTAAGCTTCTGGCGACGCTGTCCATGGCTTTAAGGTATTATTGAGGTATAAAGTTTGCAATTTAAAACTGACATCAATGAGATTTAGTCCACGATTTTATGCCGAGAGAGAGGCACCGTCAAATTTCGCTTTGAAAATATTGCATTGACTCATGTACTCTAGTAATTCAGATATTATTCTCATAGATATATCCTTAGGTATTGGTAACACAAGGGCCACATAGTTCAGTTTGGAGGTTATGTGTGTATTTGCAAGTTCTACTCTCTAAACTTCGTCCAGCTTCCTCATGCTGTGTACATATACTGACGAATGTATGCTCGCTAAGAGTTTCTTGTAGTTGGCAGCGACGGTGTGCTTTATGTTACACCTATACTCAGTGCCTGGCCTATGCATGTGGGAGACTACTTTTATTTCTCAGGTGATTTTATCTTCTTCAGTTTTGTTCCTGACACCATTTTTTATCTGCGCATATCTTCTAATGCGATCTGTATGTCATCTTCGTTTGTTACCACAAAACCTACATCATCGCCGTATGCGTAACTGATAATGTTCTGGCCATGTATGTGTAATCCTTGAAGCTTTAGTTGCAAAGTGGTGAGCAGACAGTTAGTATCGATGGCAAACAAGCCATCGACGTTGGGCAGCCCTGCCTCACTGAACTACTGAAATCAAAACTCCTCGACAACTGGCCGTTGACCATAGTTCTTGATGACCCGGTCTTTAGTATTCTATGTATCATGTGATAAATCGTAGTCGGAAGCCCGTCCCCCATGTTGTCTCTAAAAGGTACTGGTAAGTTCAAGAATGTATGCTGTAGCTATTATGCTTATATAACCACACACAATGTGGAGGATTTATCTGCTCTTGCTTATAATAGTTTGATAGCCTCTGATGACCTCAGGTCTTATCCTGTAGAGCCTTTTCACAAGGACGCGGCCCATTGTTTTATAATCACTGTTAGGCAGTGTGATAGGTCATAGGTTTCCGAGAAACACAGCATATGGGTTTTTCGGGATAAGCGCAACCGCTCCTCCCAAGAAATATTTTCGGATTTCGGAGTCATAAGTTCGTAATATTCAAATAGCTCTAAGCACTATGGGACTTAACATCTTAGGTCATCAGTCCCCTAGACTTAGAACTACTGAAACCTAACTAACCTAAGGACGTTACACACTTCCATGCCCGAGGCAGGATTCGCACCTGTGACCGTAGTAGCAGCGAGGTTCCAGTAGAACCGCTAAGCCACATCGGCAGGCAGTTCGTAATATAGCCTACTTCTAATAATTTAGGTGTTAGTTGAGCGTGGAAGGCCTGGTAAAACTCTGCAGGTGCGCCATCTGGACCAGGCGATTTGATTTTCGGATTAAATGCTATTGCATCTTGTATTTCATCTTCATCTACATCCACTGTAACACTGTGAAATGTTGTAACACTATGTTCCCTTGAAGATTTCGTAACAGATCTACCGAGCATTGTTACCAACAGCACTGGGGAACATAATTTGTGCGAAATGTCAGTATATTCCTTCTTTAATTTCTTTTTGATTGGTTAAAACGGTTCCATCATCCATCTTCTGTAAAAATTTTCCTTTGCCCCCTTTTATTTTCGCATGCAATGTGAAAAACGTGTTTCTTAGCGAAAAACATTTATCCTTCCGTCTCGACCGAAACTTGTATCCTTTTAATTTTTTGTGCTTCAGAACTAAAATTTACTATTTTATTTTCTTGATATGGACATATTGCCCGATCACAGATACATCTAGTTTACGGAGATCCCGTACATACTGGTAATAAAATTTCACACGTTTCCTTATAACAAAAACTTTTTTCGAGCGATTTGTCCATTAACTTTTTTAAAATTTTTGTTTGGCATATTGATGCCACAGTGTCAAAGCAGATTTATAAGGACTAAGTTTTCTATTACAGTCCTTCCATATGTCGCTAAAACACTCGCGATGTACGGCGTCTTGCAGGTGCGTGCCAATTAATTTCTGACGTCGTGCTCGGTGGTTTTTTTTTTTTTTTTTTTTTTGTCAGTCCATATGTAACGTGGCGGTACAAGCGGTATGGTCGGGGAAGATGTAGGCCACACTTTGGTCTACAGTACTCTGATCTTCAAGTTACTACAGGCGTAGATCCGATCTAGATTGCTGGCTGAGGTGTTCGTGCCGGCCGGGGTGGCTGAGCGGTTCTAGGTGCTTCGGTCGCTGGTTCGAATCCTGCCTCGGGCATGGATGTGTGTGATGTCCTTAGGTGAGTTAGGTTTAATTAGTTCTAAGTTCTAGGCGACTGATGACCTTAGAAGTTAAGTCGCATAGTGCTCAGAGCCATTTTTTGAACCATTTTTAAATCTATGGCTGTATTAAAACTGGAGACGTTATCATTGGGCTGTAGGACAAAGTCTCCCACAATTATGACATTGTAAAGGCGCACACCGAGTAAGGAAGCAATTTCGTGTTTAGAAAGTGTGTTCGATTGAACTTGCATCATCCTGAGGGTCCCTATGTATTGATGATCCCTCTGTTATACACTGGAATGCCCCAGAAACTGGTATAAGCATGCTCATTCCAATACAGAAATACGTAAACAGGCAGAATACAGCGCTGCGGTCGGCAACGCCTATATAAGACAACAAGTGTCTGGCGGAGTTGTTACACAATACCGAGTTAGTATTCGCTGCTCGACTCGCTGCGACACATTGCTACTGTCACCGCGCACGTCACGCTATGGCTGTACAGCAGTTTGCCGCCGCACTGGAAGTTCTCCTCCACGCGTTGGGGTTCACCGGCCGCCGCCCACGTCCGCCACGGCGCAGGCGAACGCAGCAGCATCGGATGGGCCTCCAGTGCTACAATTGCCAGCAACTGGGGCACGCCGCGCGGGAGTGCACGAACGCCGTCGCGTGCTTGAAGTGCGCGGCGGCTCACGACACTCGCCGCTGTACGAAGCCTCGAGGTTCGGCCAGCAGGTGCGTGAACTGTGGCGGGTCGCACGCCGCAAATTCGCGTAGCTGCGGCTACCTTCGGGAGTTTCGCCGTCTGTCCGCCGCACCACGTCCTGCGGCGGCGTCCACGACCACGTCGGCCGCCCCGCCCCCCCGCTGCGGCGTGGGGTGCGAGCCGCGCCGTCTTGAAGCCGCCACCGACCACGCTATGGCCGGCTTCCAAGCCGCCTTTGCGGCCGAACGGGCCGCGCTGAAAGAAGAGCTCACGGCCGTCCATCGCCAGCTCCAGCAGCTGCGCGATGAGCTGCGAGCCGTCAAGAAGACGTCGGCGGTTTCCGCCGCCGCCCCCCCCCCCCCCCCGTGCCCCGGCCGGCGGGGGTCGATGCGGCCACGCAGGCACCTGCCGACCCGTCCCCTGCCGCGACGCACGTGGTTGCGCCTATGGACACCGAAGATGTGCCGCCGCAGCCGTCCCACTCAGTTCCGACGCCTGCCGGCCACCGTGCTGTGACAATGACCGACTCATCCCCTGTGGAGCAGCCGCTCCTCAAGAGGTTGCAGCGCCCCAAGAAGACGTCGGCGGTTCCCGCCGACGCCCCGCCCGTGCGTCGGCCGGTGGGGGTTGATGCGGCCGCACAGCCGACCGCCGCTCCGTCCCCTGCCGCGCCGCAAGTGGTTGCGCCTATGGACACCGACGATGTGCCGCCTCCGTCGTCCAACTCAGTTCCGCCGTCTGCAGGTCAGCGTGCTGTGGCAACAACCGACTCCTCCACGGTAGAGCAGTCCATTATCCAGAGGTTGCGGCAACCCCGCTTTCCAACTGAACACGAGTTGCAGCCTTTCCTTCAGGGACTAGTGACATCGCTCCAGGACGGGTCTTACCCCTTCTTTGACCACCCGTACCCCTACTCTCTGTCACGTGTTCGGCCTCCCCTCCCCCATCACCCTAATCGCTTTACCCAGTATCAGCTCAGGTGGCTCAATTTCTTGACCAAGAAGGAGTTACTCCTCATTGACAAACATCCCATCTTCTCGAACGATGAATGGCAACTATTGGCCGAAATCTCGGAAATCCATGTGACGGGCCGTCTCCCCGCCAAGTATCGCCAGTACTACGGATAGCCCTGCAGTGCGAGGTCATCATCATCATCCGTCAGCGTGAGTCATTCTCCCCTCCGGCCAGCCATTTCGGCCGTTCGTTTTCCGCCTCTCTAACTATTCCTCTGCCTATTCTTTCGTCTTTCGCAAACAAAAAAAACAAAAAAAAAAAAAAAAAAAAAAAAAAAAAAAAAAAAACCAGCACAAGTCACGTAGAAGAAACACCCGCCATGTTCTCCCTTAGCATCACCCCGCCATTTCCGAAGGAGAAGCGCGTACGCGCTAGAACTTCGTTTCCTGAAGAGGGTCCATCCCTCAGCAATGTGCGAAGTGTGCGGAGTTGTTAGACCGGTTACTTCTCCTGCAATGGCAGGTTATCAAGATTTAAGTGAGTTTTAGTAATCGGCGAACGAGCATCTCCGAGGTAGCGATGAAGTGGGAATTTTTTCCGTACGAGCGTTTCACGGGAGTTCCGTGATTGTCAGAAATCCGGTAAAACATCAAATCTCCGGCATCGCTGCGGCCGGAAAAAAAAATCCTGCAAGAACGGGACCAACAACGGCTGAATAGAATCGTTCAACGTAACAGAAGTGCAACCCTTCCCCAAATTGCTGCAGATATCAATTCTGTGCCACCAACAAGTGTTAGCGTGCGAACCATTCAACAAACATCATCGATATGGGCTTTCGGAGCCGAAGGCACACTCGTGTACCCTTGGTGACTGCACGATACAAAGCTTTACGCCTCGTCTGGGTCCGTCAACACCGACATTGGACAGTTGATGACTGAAAACATGTTGCCTGTCACAGTAGTCTCGTTTAAAATTACATCTAGCGGATGGACGTGTGCGGGTATGGAGAAACCTCATAAATCTATGGACCCTACATATCAGCAGGGGACTGTTCATGCTGATGGAGGCTCAGTAACAGTGTGGGGCGTGTGCAGTTGGAGTCGTATGGTACTCCTGATACCTCTAGATACGACTCCGACAGGTGACTCGTACCTAAGCATTCTGTCTGATCACCTGCATCCATTCATGTCCACTGTGCATTCCTGCGGACTTGGACAATTCTAGCAAGGGAATGCGACACCCCACATATCCAGAATTGCAACAGAGTGGCTCCAGGGGCACACTTCCGAGTTTTCAGAGTTTAAACACTTCCGCTGTCCACCAAACTCCGCAGACATGAACATTATTTAGCATATCTGGGATGTCTTGCATCGTGCTGTTCCGAAGAGATCTCCACTCCCTCGTACTCTTTACGGATTTATGGACAGCTGTGGAGGATTCATGGTGTCAGTTCCATCCAGTACTACTTGAGACATTAGTCCATGCCACGTCGTCTTGCAGCACTTGAGCGTGCTCGTGGGGACCCTACACGATATTGGGCAGGTGTACCAGTTTCTTCGGCTCTTCCGTGTAGAATGTACAAGCAACACCGTTAGCATCAGGGCAATTTCAATGTCATTAATGACAATTCCCTTTTTTCGTCAGTATTGCTGTCCCTAGTTCTCTTCCATGTCCTAAGTCAAAAATTTTTCAATGAACTGAGGATATTGGTCACATACAAGGCTGCTGTTAAGTAGGTATGAAGGTGAATTACTGACCGCCATGCTTCGACAGTTTTAGCACGTATCTGACAAATAACCGCATGCCATTGCGTCATCCGTTAGACTCACACTTTCACTGCCTAACAGACTCTTCGTAGAGTCAGTCTTTGGATAGTCAGTAGGTGCCGGTATTTCGTTCATCTCATCATCTTCGATTGGCTCGTCTGTCCACTTCCTTTGAGTTGAAGTATTATTTGCATTCTGTCCAAAGTAGCGAAGGGTCTGTTCTGTGTTCTGCTTATTGGCATCACTTGCAGTTGAGCTTAATTTAATAGTGATGGATGCACTTATGCCGGCAGACGCTTGTGAATTTTCGGCAGAGGTTCCCACAGATTCTCCACTGCGTTTGTTACCTATTTGTTTACATTTTGCACGTATTAGCGGAGCAATTTTCTCAGTGCTTTGACCAGCAAGCCTTAGCTTTTTTGCTTTCAAGAGGAACGACCTTTTTGGTTGGCGCCCCTGAAGTGTTTGCTGCAGTTCCTGATTACGAATGTTAACGTCAACAGATTCTTCTTCAGAAACTTTAGAGTTATCTGGAATCTTGGTGCTTGGGGCTTCGGTACAGATCCTGTCAGTTGTCGTTTGGTCAAGGATGCCCTCGCTATGTCAACAGTCTCCATTGGAATGTCACTTGCACTAACCTTGTCATTCGTGACTGTTGCCATAACTGGGTTCGTTGGTTATTGTCAGGTGACAGCCGCCACTTTAGTGTTTCGTGAGACGTTAACGAGTGGAGTATTCGTCAAAGGTTCTGTCTGTCGCGTTCAGTCGACGACTCCTCAGTAATATCTGTGGGTCTCCATCGGAATGACTCTCGCACTACCACGGTCACTCGAGACAGTTGCTGTTCACAGGGAAGACGGTTTCTGTCCATTGGCAGCCGACGCTGCGTTAGTGTAGAGTGAAATGTCAATTATGAACATACGAACACTAACACAACTCAAAACCTAGTACCAGAGCGAAGAAAATCTCCGACCCGGTCCGGAACTTCACCCGGGCCCCTTCGCTTGACATCTCACCGCGCTGACAGCGCAGCTACCTTTTTGACCTGATTTATTATTATTTTTTAGTTAGTAATGCAGCCGAGTTGAGAATCTATGAATCTTTGAACGAGATACTGTTTACGATCATTCCAAAGCGCATAATATACACTACTGGCCATTAAAATTGCTACACCAAGAAGAAATGCAGATGATAAACGGGCATTCACTGGATCCAGCACGGCGTTCCGTATTACCATCCTTTTTTTTTTCTTTATTGTAATTTTTATCACCTTACACAAGGCGGGCTGTCAGCAGATGAGTACGCCGCTCTTCAGCCTTGAGATTTACAATAAGTAATAAATAGAGGGGACACAGAGAATACAATCAAAAATGTTGGGCATAACAATGTAGACACCAAAAAACAAAAAAACACGGAGCCGTTCACGCCTGACGAAAAAACATCACTGACACTAGTTGACACGGCGCACAAAACACGGACGGCTGCGACGGAACACGTGAACAGTGGAAGCGTGACGACGAAAGAACACTAAACACAGACGAAGGCACACACACGAGACACTGATGGCGATGATCTCCGGCGCGCGAATGTTCACAAAGCCATCCTGAGCCCACCGATTCCATATCTAACAGTCATTGGATCTCGACCAACGCGAGCAGCAATGTCGCGATACGATAAACTGCAATCGCATAGGCTACAATCCGACCTTTATCAAAGTCGGAAACGCGATGGTACGCATTTCTCCTCCCTACACGAGGCATCACAACACGTTTCACCAGGCAACGCCGATCAACTGCTGTTTGTGTATGAGAAATAGGTTGGGAACTTTGCTCATATCAGCACGTTGTAGGTGTCGCCACCGGCTAATCATTTGCATATCACGCCATCTTCTTCCTGTCGGTTAAATGTCGCGTCTGTGGCAAGTCATCTTCGTGGTGTAGCAAATTTAGTGGCCAGTAGTGTAAGTTGTCGCCACGCAAAGAATTAAAACATTCGACGAAGACGGAATTCGAACCCACGCGTGCAGAACACAGTGGATTAGCAGTCCAATACTTCAACCACTTTTTTTTTTTAACGGGCCTACTTCCTCCCATTCAGCCTTCCTTGTTCTCGTAGTGTCTTCATCGGAGTGGTATCTTCGCCTTTTTCTATAACTGTCGTGAAACAAGTAATAAATGATCACGGCTTGAAATATAAAATGATATCTTCCTTGTAACGAAAAACACAGACGCCTTCTTCTTCAGTATAAACCGAGTGAGGTGGCGCAGTGATTAGCACACTGGATTCGCATTCGAAAGGACGACGCTTCAAGCCCGCATCCGCCCATCCTCATTTAGGTTATCCGTAATTTCCCCATATCGCTTCAGGCAAATGACGGGATGGTTCCTTTGAAAGAGCGCAGTCGATTTCCTTCCACATCCTTCTATAATCCACGCTTGTGCTCCGTCTCTATGACCTCGTTGTCGGCAGGACGTTAAACACTGATCTCCTCCTCCTCCTCCTCCTCCTCCTCCTCCCTGAACAAAAATTTGCAGGTACAATGACTAACCAAATATAATTCTGTATCTCTTGAAAAAAAGAGGATGGTCTTCTTAAAAGTATATGTATTTTCTGAAAAAGTTTATAAATACACATTAAAATAGTGTCGGTGGATGTAAGAAAACAGCTAAAAGCGAAGACTTCTTGCTACTCCATCAAATGAAGAAGCTACTTCTCGATGTCCGTTCGATCAGAGTTCATTGTAAATTCATTTAACACAGATTTTGCTATGATTTATGTCTATCACATTCCCATACTCTGAAAATTTTGACAGGTTTCGTTTGATTTCAAAATGTTCATATTCAATATAGGACCAGTAGTCTGCGAAAGTCTCTGTTCGATTTTGAATGGTACAAGCAATGGTGTGGCCCAAGATCCAAATGGCAGCGTTGTTTTTTGTTCTGGGGTACCGTTAACGGCTGTGGCCCCAGTCATGTCAATGTGCCTCTCAGTCGAACGATCCATGATTGCCAATGTCTTGGATAAAAGAACAGTAGCAGGCCCACAGTAGAGTCGATGAATTAAAACGTCCAACAATCCACAGGTAGTAGAGGTAGGAGAAACCACCAGATGGATTTTGTGCAGCTTGTCGTTGGTGGGGATCTTGTCATTGGGGGCATCATGTACCAGATGGATCTGACAGCACTAGGCAACAAGTCACTGAAGATATTCCTCCAAATAACGTTCCATACGTGATGCGGCCATTTCTGTTCAACTGTGTTTCCTCTGGTAGTTTTTGTCAGGAAGTCATAAACTACCTTGTTCGTCAGACTGGCGGAATATGAATGGGAAGGACGGTCTTTATAGATGTAATTGAACTCTAAACGATACTGAATTACGTATGGAAATATTCGGATAATCTTTGATACAACGGGAGGTTTAAGCCGATTTTGGTTGCATCTGTCTAATAAAATCCTCGCTGGTTTGTCTTTAGGGCTCTCAACAGACTTCCTGAAGTGAATATTTAAGAGGGCCGTACTTTGCGGTCTTGTATAGAGACCTCCCTTCTAATATACCAAGACCAAGTCTTCAAATCTGACCTTGAAGATATTATTCATCGTAACAAACCAGCAGAGGACCTTCTGAATGCTGGCCATTACAAGGGTTGTCGCGGGAAGTATCTGCGTCTCGGAGCTAAATTTTTTAGTGATTGGTGGTTTGAACTTTTTGAAGTATATTAAGTTGCTTGTCCCCGTGCGTTTTAAGGACCACCCTAACCTGATTTGACATGTTTGTCCAGTCCCTGGCGTTCATCCAGGCTGAGTACGTGTCCATGTCTATATACGATGACTTACGGTATTATGTTTGCTGGCGCTGCGCCAATTCCTGTTCTCAATATTGCGTACGCCCGTCCCGCTTTTCATTAGAATGGTATTTGTAACGTTTAATTTGCCTCCCCTGCGAATTCCTGAAGGGCATGGCCAGCCGTTATAAGATCTTGATGAGATGTGATTGCAATGCATAGATCGTATGCATATGCTATACATTGATGCCTGATACTGCTAATTCCCAGCCCAGAGCTTTCCTCTGTTAATGTGGTCAAGAGGTGTTCTACAGCGATGGCGTACAAAGCCATCGGTAAGGGGCATCCCTGCCTCATAGATCGCTCGAGTGTTACCGGTTGAATTCGTACTGCCCTTCCAGATTATGATCATAAACTGGAGACAAAAATCCATTGCGTGCGTGGTCGTATGTAAAGATCATGACTGATGAGGTCATACGCCTTATCGAAGTCCAAGCAAAGGAGCGTAGCAGATTCCTTGGACTCCACATAGGTGCTGACGAAGGAACAGCACTGTGTTGATGGTCACGTAGAATCATACCTAAGACCTGTTGCATGCGACTCTTCACAGCTTCTGTCATAATTTTAAAATCAGCATTCAATACAGATTGGGGCGCATTTCGTTTAGTTGTTTGCTGTTGCCCTTTTTCAGCACCACTACGATGATCCCTTCTTTAAATTCTGGGGATATATCCCCTCTCATAGGGAGTTCGTTCGCAATGGCCTGTAATGTGTCCCCAAGATGCTCCCAGTAATTCTAGCACGATTCCTCTGTCAGTCCATCCAGTCCCGGCATTTTCTTGTCTGTCACCCTGTGAACGGCATCGTAGACGACTTCTTCGTCAAAAGGAGATTCAAGGATTCTGCATCCTCCATGGTGAAATGGGTGGATGTCCCAGGCATCAGGGCGTCATACGTTTGTGCATTTGCTAATTGTTTCCGGCAGAAATAGCTGACATGAGCATACGCATGGCTGAGCACGTCGCTAGTGCTGGTGAATTTGTGCCCTGCTGTATCCGTGACGTCGAAAATTAAAGTAGTGTTGCAGCGTCGGAATTCTCTCAGAAGGTGGTGCAGGAAGGCAGTTTCCTGAGACGCAACGTTCTTGGGATGCGTACGGGCTATGTAGCTTTCCAGTTTTGTCCTTTGTTCTGCCGTTATTCTTGCTTTACACCTCTTAACGTTACCGGTAATTTCTGAACTGGGTTGGTGAGCGTTTTTGTACAGTTCTCGTGATCCTTGGTAATACGATTCAGTTATTTGCTACCACCAAAATTCCTTTTGCTTGACATAAAACATAGTCGTGGGTCTTAGTTTAGGCTTAGCTACCTTGACCCACCATTAAAGTGCCTTGTTGTAGCAGGCGCGGGATTGGGGAGCTTTCTGTCAGGTGCGGGCTGTCACCACATCCAACTCGTCATTTCGTAAACACTGAGCTTCCAGTCGCCCTTCCCTCGATGCAATGGGAAGCGGTAGTGATTCACGTGGACTTGGTGGTCACAGTTGTCGGAAAAACTGGCAGGGGCAACATGATCACATACAACTGCGTCCTGCAAAGTGCGCGAAACGTTAACTCTATAGACCCAGGTAGCCGAGCAGTCAGTGACTTGAGTGTAAGCCAGTTGGTCTCCATGTAGGTTCTGGAGGCCGAGCTGGAGGCCAAGAACAGGCCGCCTAAGTTACTCGCAAATGTTGGTGTTAGGAATTTGATTCTTGGCATTGATGGTGCAATTAAAATCCCCTCCGAGAAGGATATTGTCTGTGAGCAGGCCGATTAACTCAGGTACATCCATCCGAAAAAAAAATCGTTCCGTTCCGGCCGAAGGCCGGTACCAGATGATCATAAATATTTGTAATTAATAGTCCGTTAGTTTTGCATAATACCCCTCTACCACTGTTGGAATATTGAGGTCGGTGACATGAATACCTTTGTGGTACATAATTGCGGTGCCAGTTGCATCGTCTGTGATGTTAGTAATTGTCACATAACCGGTTAGAAGCTCTTGAAGGAATACAATGTTGGCATGCATTTCATATAAAAAGTCTTGCAGTGCACATAGTTTTACAGCATTCTGTATGTGCTTGATGTTAATGGTGGTTATCTACATCTACATCTTCATGGATACTCTGCAAATCACATTTAAGTGACTGGCAGAGGGTTCATCGAAGCACCTTCACAATTCTCTACTATTCCAATCTCGTATAGCGCGCGGGAAGAATGAACACCTACATCTTTCCGTACGAGCTCTGATTTCCCTTATTTTATCTTTGTGATCGTTCCTCCCTATGTACGTCGCTGTCAACAAAATATTTTTGCATTCAGAGGAGAAAGATGGGGATTGAAATTTCGTGAGAATTCTGTCGCAAGGAAAAACGTCTTTCTTTTAACGATGTCCATCCCAAATCCTGTATCATTTCGGTGACACTCTCTCCCACATTTCGCGATAATACAAAACGTGTTGCCTTTCTTTGAACTTTTTCTATGTACTCAGTCAGTCCTATCTGGTCACAATCCCATAATGCGCAACAGTATTCTAAAAGAGAACGGACAAGCGCAGTGTAGGCAGTCTCCTTAGTAGGTCTGTTACATTTTCTAAGTGTCCTGCCAATGAAACGCAGTCTTTGGTTAGCCTTCCCCACAACATTTTCTGTGTGTTCCTTCCAATTTTAATTGATCGTAATTGTAATATCTAGGTATTTAGTTGCATTTATGGCTTTTAGATTAGACTGATTTATCATATAACCAAATTTTAACGCGTTCCTTTTAGCACTCATGTGGATGACCTCACACTTTTCGTTATTCGAGGTCAACTGCCACTTTTCTCACCATTCTGATATTTCTTCTAAATCGTTTTGCAGTTTGTTTTGATCTTCTGATGAGTTTATTAGTAGATAAACGACAGCGTCATCTGCAAACAACCAAAGACGGCTGCTCAGATTATCTCCCAAATCATTTATATAGATAAGGAACAGCAAAGGGCTTTGTTTCCCGCAATTTTCTTAGGCTGGTAGAGAAACCCCAAGTGACCTTTCTTTACCACCAAAATTCAAAGTTGGCGCCAGTTCCTAGGATGAAAGGGTTGTCAGGTGACTTAGGCTAGTGGAGTTAGCTCAAGTGTCCTTTCTTTCACGCCATTTTCTTAGATTAGTACAGATATATGAATTGACCGTCTCTTTACACCAAAATTCAAACTTGGCGCCAGTTACTAGGAAGAGGTGGCGGTCAGGTTGACTTGGGTTAGTGGGGGTAGCCAAAGTAACCTATGTTCCAGCGATTTTTCTTAGGTTAGTAGAGATAACTAGGTGTGATACATTATCCTGTTGGAATTTGAACTTCCCACCATTTTTCTGGGGGAGGGGAGGGGGGTTAGGTTAGTGGAGGTAGCCCAATTGACCTATCTTCCAGACAAAATCCGCTATCTTGAATGATGTCACATCCGCCATCTTGGATGGCATCATGTGCTGTTGCCAAGTCTACACACCGCCATCTTGGATGACGTTATCGCCGACATTTTGGATACAACTGGTAACAATGCAGAGTGCGCCAGAACATATGTTGTCCCAATGTTAATGTGCCGCATGTCTGATTCCCCGTTTTTAATTTTCTCGAACACCCTGCTTACTTTCTCCTTTCACTGTTCCTATTTTATTCATAACACGATTCTTCTTGGTAGTGTAATATCTCTTTATATTCGATGCATTATTCTGATACAATTCTACCCTTGAATAACGTTTACAAATTTTCTATCTTCATACTCGCAGAATCCATGCGCAAAATAGTTTCATACAATAGCTATGCCATGAGTCCATAATTATTCTTTGTAGTACTCTGTCTGGTGGTTGTTAGAAGAAAAAGCTTTCGAGATCGTCTTCGTGCCGATTAGCCTGAGCTTGGTTTGAAGAATTGTAATCTGAATATTGAGATTTATGACAAAAGATAACTGAGACGAAATTGCACGATTAAAAGGGAAATGTACATATATATTGCTCCTTCATACAAAAGGTGTGTATTTGATATTTGAGAATTAATGATATTCATCGATATATTGCGTAGTTGTTAATCAGAAGGGAACTTCCGAAGGACTGGATACGAACCTGCATTTAATAATCCAAGAGCTCCATCACTTCTTCGGAAGGTTAAACTTCATCAAAGCCAAATATCCGCTTGATCTGAGGTTTCCCGACTGATTATACAACGCTTCCAAAATTACGAGGCATTTTATTTGTGCAGATTAGCAGACTGCCGCAAAGCACGAGCCTCCAGAGAAGAAGAATCATCGCCTGATTTCATTCTAACAAGTAAAATTTGTGAATCATTTTGAGTGACTGAGCTATGACTGTGTTTCATATTATGAATGATTGATTGCTCGAACGAATTGAGAACTACATAATTACGTAGATAGGAGGAAAAATTACAGTAGTGTGTGGAGCATGCGTATTACTAGTGTGTACATAAATTCGGAAGTACTTTCTGTGTGTTCCTGAATCGGTTCAGTCATGTGAGCTCCATCTGTGGCAGTTGTTGAAGGTGCTGTCACCTCAGGAGACGGTTCCTTATTGTTTACTGGCTGTGGAACTAGTTCTGCACTGTCCTCCAGAGGAGCTGAAAGGTCGCGCGGGCCCCCTCCCTGCTCTGGCTGCGCCGGGGCTGCCTCCGTCGTGCGTCAACACCGCCTGCTGTGCGGCCGCCGGTCCTGGCCAGGGGTCACGTGCCTCGCGACCGCGTTGTGTAAGACGGCCGCGAACGTCGAGGGCCAGCGGCCAGGGCGCCGCTAAGGCCAGCATCGAAATACTTCGTTTGCTCAGGGTGCTGGCATGGACAATGTGCATGGAGATGAGCGGCAGAGTTACACACGGTGCACGTGCAGGTTTGCCTCCCATATTCGACAAAACCCATATCCCCTTGCAAAGTAACAAACGGCTGGATATGCTGCTTAAGTCCCATCCTTATAGATCGAAAGCCATTTTCTATATTAAAGAACCTGTTAGTGACCAAGCTTTCGCGTGTAATAGTGTACACAGTACCACATACAGGTAGAGCATCTTTAAGCCGCTGTTCCTCAATTTCAAAGGGAAGGTTGTAGATCTTTACGTTACACAAGCCCAAGCCAGCAAAGGTAATTGTAACGGTACTCACCACGCCATCATTTGACGTGTAATCAGCAGAAACATTTGTCAGGCTGATGAAATCGCGACACACTTCTTAAGTGCGTAGTTTCACGTAATACGAAATAACCAGGAAGTCATACGGCATACCAATAATCTCTTTGTCGCGAACACCAAGATCTACACGTAGAAAATAATCAAAATCAAAAACTTTTGGTCGCGCACTGCCGAAATTGAAATTAAACCTCAAATTACCCTAGGGGTTGCGAAGCAACTCAAATCGCTTGATACGGGCAAGTCTTCAGGTCCAGATTGTATACCTATTAGGTTCCTTTCAGATTACGCTGATACAATAGCTCCCTGCTTAGCAATCATATACAACTGCTCGTTCACCGATAGATCTGTACCTACAGATTGGAAAATTGCGCAGGTCGCACTAGTGTTTAAGAAGGGTAGTAGGAGTAATCCATCGAACTACAGACCTATATCATTGACGTCGGTTTGCAGTAGGGGTTTAGAGCATATACTGTATTCAAACATTATGAATCACCTCGAAGGGAACGATCTATTGATACGTAATCAGCATGGTTTCAGAAAACATCGTTCTTGTGCAACACAGCTAGACCTTTATTCGCACGAAGTAATGGCCGCTATCGACAGGGGATCTCGAGTTGATTCCGTATTTCTAGATTTCCGGAAATCTTTTGACACCGTTCACCACAAGCGACTTCTAATCAAGCTGCGGGCCTATGGGGTATCGTCTCAGTTGTGCGACTGGATTCGTGATTTCCTGTCAGGAAGGTCGCAGTTCGTAGTAATAGAGGGCAAATCATCGATTAAAACTGAAGTGATATCAGGTGTTCCCCAGGGAAGCGTTCTGGGACCTCTGCTGTTCCTGATGTATATAAATGACCTGGGTGACAATCTGAGCAGTTCTCTTATGTTGTTCGCAGATGACGCTGTAATTTACCTTCTAGTAAGGTCATCCGAAGACCAATATCAGTTGCAAAGCGATTTAGAAAAGATTGCTGTATGGTGTGGCAGGTGGCAGTTGACGCTAAATAACGAAAAGTGTGAGGTGATCCCCATGAGTCCCAAAAGAAATCCGTTGGAATTAGATTGCTCGATAAATAGTACAATTCTCAAGGCCGTCTATTCAACTAAGTACCTGGGTGTAAAAACTACGAACAACTTCAGTTGGAAAGACCACACAGATAATATTGTGGGGAAGGTGAGCCAAAGGTTGCGTTTCAATGGCAGGACACTTAGAAGATGCAACAAGTCCACTAAAGAGACAGCTTACACTACACTCGTTCGTCCTCTGTTAGAATATTGGTGCGCGGTGGGGGATCCTTACCAGGTGGGATTGACGGAAGAAATCGAAAGGGTGCAAAAAGGGCAGCTCGTTTTGTATTATCGCGTAATAGGGGAGAGAGTGTGGCAGATATGATTCGTGAGTTGGGATGGAAGTCATTAAAGCAAAGATGTTTTTCGTCGCGGCGAGATCTATTTACGAAATTTCAGTCACCAACTTTCTCTTCCGAATGCGAAAATATTTTGTTGAGCCCAGCCTACATAGGTAAGAATGATCATCAAAATAAAATAAGAGAAATCAGAGCTTGAACAGAACGGTTTAGGTGTTCGTTTTTCCCGAGCGCTGTTATGGAGTGGAATGGTAAAGAGATAGTATGATTGTGGTTCTATGAACCCTCTGCCAAGCACTTAAACATGAATTGCAGAGTAATCATGTAGATGTAGATGTATTCATACGAACTTCGGAATCCTTCATCACAATTCAAGTGCAACACAACACAAGTGTGAACAGAACTGAACCGTAGAGCGCGCGCTGCAGATATCCGAACGCCACGGTGGCCGGGCTGCGACTCAAAAAACTACACCCTCGGTAGTTTCGGACACAGGAAACGCCCGGCAATGCGCCGCGCTGACCGCGCAGCTACCGACGCGGACAAGTCAGCCCTATGGTGATCGTCGCCGCGTGTCTTATTACTTCGCTGGCTGGCAGCTGGGCCACACTCATCTGTGTAGCCTACATTGGACGCGCACGCGGCCTGTTCCACCGCACCCAGTGTATGTCCTGGGCTGTCCATCATAGATGTGCAGAGCTATAGGCCTATATCTCTAAAGTCGATCAGTTGTAGAAGTTTCGAACACGTATTATGTTCCAGTATAATGACTTTTCTGGAGACTAGAAATCTACTCTGTAGGAATCATCATGGGTTTTGAAAAAGACGATCGTGTGAAACTCAGCTCTCGCTATTCGTCCACGAGATTCAGAGGGCCATAGACGCGGGTTCCCAGGTAGATGCCGTGTTTCTTGACTTCCGCAAGGCGTTCGATACGGTTCCCCACAGTCGTTTAATGAACAACGTAAGAGCATATGAACTATCAGACCAATTGTGTGATTGGATTGAAGAGTTCCTAGATAACAGAACACAGCATGTCATTCTCAATGAAGAGAAGTCTTTTGAAGTAAGAGTGATTTCAGGTGTGCCCCAGGGAGCGTCGTAGGACCGTTGCTATTCACAATGTACATAAATGACCTTGTCGATAACATCGGAAGTTCACTTAGGCTTTTTGTGGATGTTGCTGTGGTGTATCGAGAGGTTGTAACAATGGAAAATTGTACTGAAATGCAGGAGGATCTGCAACGAATTGACGCATGGTGCAGGGAATGGCAATTGAATCTCAATGTAGACAAGTGTAATGTGCTGCGAATGCATAGAAACAAATATCCTTTATCATTTAGCTGCAATATAGCAGGTCAGCAACTGGGAGCTGTTAATTCCATAAATTATCTGGGAGTAGGCATTAGGAGTGATTTAAAATGGAAGGATCATATAAAATTGATCGTTGGTAAAGCAGATTCCAGATTGAGATTCATTGGAAGAATCCTAAGGAAAAGCAATCCGAAAACACAGGAAGTAGGTTACGGTACACTTGTTCGCCCACTGCTTGATTATTGCTCACCAGTGTGGGATCCATACCAGATAGGGCTGATAGAAGAGATAGAGAAGATCCAACGGACAGCAGTGCGCTTCTTTACAGGATTATTTAGTAATCACGAAAGCGCTACTAAGATGATAGGTAAACTCCAGTGGAAGACTCTGCAGGAGAGACGCTCAGTAGATTGGTACGGGTTTTTGTTGAAGTTTCGAGAACATACCTTCACCGAGGAGTCAAGCAGTATATTGCTCCCTCCTACGTATATCTCGCGAAGAGACCATGAGGATAAAATCAGAGAGATTAGAGCCCACACAGAGGCACACCGACAATCTTACTTTCCACGAACAATGCGAGACTGGAATAGAAGGGAGAACCGATAGAGGTACTCAAGATACCCTCCGCCACACACCGTCAGTTGGCTTGCGGAATACGGATGTAGATGTAGATGTAGATTTAGATGACAATATAGCTCTGCATCCACCCACTTTTTAATGTAGGACTGAATATGTCGTTGCAGATCAACTTGTAGTTTTCTCACGCCTTTCAGCACAGGGAACCTGTGAGCACTGGAGCATTGTTTGGCAGTATTGCTTATGACTTTCCCGCAACATCAGACTACTGCATTAATATATTCTACAGGCTTTTAAAATGACAGTTCAAAAACTATGACAGTTCTGACACAGAATCCAGCATGTGAAACACTAACAAAACCAATAGTGCTATCACAACGCTTAAATTTTAAACCACCACCATTAGAATCTTCTGTTCCACGAAAGAAAGACGGCTGATAATTGGAATACTGCACCCTAACAACAACAGTGACACAACTCAGAAACGAAATCCTTGAGAAAAGTCGACTTAAAAAATTCTATAAAAATTATATACTGAAACAGTATAAGCGTCCTTTAAATTTCAAGAAGTAAATTTGCCAGGAAACTTCATTATAGCCAAGACAGCAGTAATACAGACATGCAGTTCTGTTCTCTTCGAATGTGAGGTGTTATCAGGTAATTATTAATTATTTTAGCTGTGTTGTTTTTCTTGATTTTCTAAAAACTTTTTTGTTTTTGTTACGACCTCCCAAGTAATGCTTTTGCACTTCTTAACCCAAAATAGTGTATATATACACTCCTGGAAATGGAAAAAAGAACACATTGACACCGGTGTGTCAGACCCACCATACTTGCTCCGGACACTGCGAGAGGGCTGTACAAGCAATGATCACACGCACGGCACAGCGGACACACCAGGAACCGCGGTGTTGGCCGTCGAATGGCGCTAGCTGCGCAGCATTTGTGCACCGCCGCCGTCAGTGTCAGCCAGTTTGCCGAGGCATACGGAGCTCCATCGCAGTCTTTAACACTGGTAGCATGCCGCGACAGCGTGGACGTGAACCGTATGTGCAGTTGACGGACTTTGAGCGAGGGCGTATAGTGGGCATGCGGGAGGCCGGGTGGACGTACCGCGGAATTGCTCAACACATGGGGCGTGAAGTCTCCACAGTACATCGATGTTGTCGCCAGTGGTCGGCGGAAGGTGCACGTGCCCGTCGACCTGGGACCGGACCGCAGCGACGCACGGATGCACGCCAAGACCGTAGGATCCTACGCAGTGCCGTAGGGAACCGCACCGCCACTTCCCAGCAAATTAGGGACACTGTTGCTCCTGGGGTATCGGCGAGGACCATTCGCAACCGTCTCCATGAAGCTGGGCTACGGTCCCGCACACCGTTAGGCCGTCTTCCGCTCACGCCCCAACATCGTGCAGCCCGCCTCCAGTGGTGTCGCGACAGGCGTGAATGGAGGGACGAATGGAGACGTGTCGTCTTCAGCGATGAGAGTCGCTTCTGCCTTGGTGCCAATGATGGTCGTATGCGTGTTTGGCGCCGTGCAGGTGAGCGCCACAATCAGGACTGCATACGACCGAGGCACACAGGGCCAACACCCGGCATCATGGTGTGGGGAGCGATCTCCTACACTGGCCGTACACCACTGGTGATCGTCGAGGGGACACTGAATAGTGCACGGTACATCCAAACCGTCATCGAACCCATCGTTCTACCATTCCTAGACCGGCAAGGGAACTTGCTGTTCCAACAGGACAATGCACGTCCGCATGTATCCCGTGCCACCCAACGTGCTCTAGAAGGTGTAAGTCAACTACCCTGGCCAGCAAGATCTCCGGATCTGTCCCCCATTGAGCATGTTTGGGACTGGATGAAGCGTCGTCTCACGCGGTCTGCACGTCCAGCACGAACGCTGGTCCAACTGAGGCGCCAGGTGGAAATGGCATGGCAAGCCGTTCCACAGGACTACATCCAGCATCTCTACGATCGTCTCCATGGGAGAATAGCAGCCTGCAGTGCTGCGAAAGGTGGATATACACTGTACTAGTGCCGACATTGTGCATGCTCTGTTGCCTGTGTCTATGTGCCTGTGGTTCTGTCAGTGTGATCATGTGATGTATCTGACCCCAGGAATGTGTCAATAAAGTTTCCCCTTCCTGGGACAATGAATTCACGGTGTTCTTATTTCAATTTATATATATATATATATATATATATATATATATATATATATATATATAATTTACTACATGTTTACTGCGATATTTACTCTAATATAGTACATACGTTAAAATAAAACAAAAAAAAGTTGAAATTTTGGAACTAGAAAAATACAAAGTGTAAAATTGTAATTTACGAAAATTACAACAATTTAATAAGCAACATAAATTAGGTACAATTTAAGTAACACAATTTAAGAAAACATAGAATCATAAATGAGCCTATATAATGTAGGAATACTTTTCGCGAAGAAAAGGGATTCAGTATGAACTTTCTTTAACTCAGAATGTACCGCTCTTCTTGAAATACCCACTGCACACCTGCCGGTATCGATGCGGAACAGACACTGTTCTTGCCGTGGTGAGTCACGAAGTAGCCTACAAGGAAACTGACACAACTACCCATGGTGGACAAAAAAATGGCTCTGAGCACTATGGGACTTAACTTCTAAGGTCATCAGTCCCCTAGAACTGAGAACTACTTAAATCTAACTAACATAAGGACATTACACACATCCATGCCCGAGGCAGGATTCGAACCTGCGACAGTAGCGGTCACGCGGTTCCTGACTGAAGCGCCTATAACCGCTCGGCCACAACAGCCGGCCAAACTGCGTGGTAGAGACGTGACGTTTTTCGTGCATGGTAGGGCACGTCACATCTATTTTTCATTGCCAAAAGATAAAAAATGCTAATTTTTGGAATGGTGTCACTTTTCTTGACGGGATGTGATATGGATTCCAATAATATCGTCAGAATTCAGTTTCAGTTTCTCTTCGAAGTTTTCAGCCTCAAAGGAAGACGGTCTTACGTAATTCCCATCGAATGTGAACTTCAAGTATCCTTGCCGCTTGGCTGAAAAATAACGGAATTATCTCATCCTCAAAATACAACTGTTCTAAATACTAACAGCTGTAAGCTGCTAAGTACACAAACACGCCGAGTCGCGAACGAGGTCTGTAGCAGCTTACTGCAGACAAACGACCACCATCGCTGCCGCCAGCGAACTGCCTACCTCTGAGCCACCGACCCACACCATAGCGAGTGGCTGGAATTTTATCCGTATATTCTTTAGACATTTATGTGGAAACGCAATGTTGCCTTTCTCGAAAAATCTTTATCCGTTAACAAGATATTACCGAAAAACCATGACTTTTGGCTACTAAAATTGTGGAGATGGCCACTTCTATAAATTCTATTCATCGAAATCTTCGAAACTCTTCCCATCTTTTTGAATAGCATTTTCTCGAGGAACACTGAAACTTTTCCCCGTATTGTTATCCGTCACCAAGATCCAGAGGTTCAAAATTACCCTACTTACACACGTAAAATATACGTATGTTATCCCATCTGGGGGCGTAAATATTATTTTAAGTGAAGTAGATTATTTCGTCGTACGTAATTCTTTGTACTTACGAATCAAACACCGAATCTTTTTAGTACACTGTGGGCGAAAGCCTTAAATGTTGTGTATTTTTATATAAAGTAGTTTAAAATGATGACCGAGTGGTTCTAGGCGCTTCAATCCGGAACCGTGCGACTGCTACGGTCGCAGTTTCGAATCCTGCCTCGGGCCTGGATGTGTGTGATGTCCTTAGGATAGTTAGGTTTACGTAGTTGTAAGTTCTAGGGGACTGATGACCTCAGATGTTAAGTCCCATAGTGCTCAGAGCCATTTTAACCATTTGAACCAGTCTAAAATGAAATCGTTTTGGATCGGCTTCCTGCGCTCACTTTCATTTAGGGGAAGCGCCTATTTTATTGTTTGGTCACTTTACATCGTACATTTGTAGATCCCTTTAAAGCCTTTTGTTTTTATTCCTTAGGAGGCGGTTTTAATTTTTTTTTAATTTTACGTAGGCTACAACTCACTTTGTATTTCGACGAAACGAATGGCTGATTCCATTTGGTCAATGATTGGATCAATGTGAACGACATGAAACATTGTGATGTACCATAATCGTATAAAATTAAATTCTCAGATATGCTCGAAAACATTTGCATGCATCTTATGCAACGATTTTTAAAATGACAGGTTCTGTAATAATTTACTTTTTGCCATCGTGCTTCTAGCAGGTGTTCAGATACGCCCAAAATGGTACACAGTGACAAAATTTGGCTATAAAGGGTCTTATCATACCTGACAAGGACGTAAAGTTAAAGTAAAACCGAAAATACTGCCAATTCAGAAAATTATTTCTAATTTTTATTCTTTTGAAACACAAATCACAAGCTGGTTCTTTTGGATGAACTGCGATCAATGAGCAAAGTTTCCAGAAAAAATATAAAACAACGATTTTGTTTCAACATCATATTATGTGTACTTATTTTTGTTTTTATGTGCCAGATCATGTAAATGTGCCTAAGGATACAAATGTACTGTCGAAACTTTACTGACCTGTAGCTTCGTTATATACAGGGAGTTACAAAAAGGTACGGCCAAACTTTCAGGAAACATTCCTCACACACAAATAAAGAAAAGATGTTATGTGGACATGTGTCCGGAAACGCTTAATTTCCATGTTAGAGCTCATTTTAGTTTCGTCAGTATGTACTGTACTTCTTAGATTCACCGCCAGTTGGCCCAATTGAAGGAAGGTAATGTTGACTTCGGTGCTTATGTTGACATGCGACTCATTGCTCTACAGCATCAAGCACATCAGTACGTAGCATCAACAGGTTAGTGTTCAGCACGAACGTGGTTTTGCGGTCAGTGCAATGTTTACAAATGCGGAGTTCGCAGATGCCCATTTGATGTACGGATTAGCACGGGGCAATAGCCGTGGCGCGGTACGTTTGTATCGAGACAGATTTCCAGAACGAAGTTGTCCCGACAGGAAGACGTTCGAAGCAATTGATCGGCGTCTTATGGAGCACGGAACATTACATCCTATGACTCGCGACTGGGGAAGACCTAGAACGATGAGGACACCTGCAATGGACGAGGCAATTCTTCGTGCAGTTGACGATAACCCTAATGTCAGCGTCAGAGGTGTTGCTGCTGTACAAGGTAACGTTGACCACGTCACTGTGTGGAGAGTGCTACGGGAGAACCAGTTGTTTCCGTACCATGTACAGCGTGTGCAGGCACTATCAGCAGCTGATTGGCCTCCACGGGTACACTTCCGCGAATGGTTCATCCAACAATGTGTCAATCCTCATTTCAGTGCAAATGTTCTCTTTACGGATGAGGCTTCATTCCAACGTGATCAAATTGTAAATTTTCACAATCAACATATGTGGGCTGACGACAATCCGCACGCAATTGTGCAATCACGTCATCAACATAGATTTTCTGTGAACGTTTGGGCAGGCATTGTTGGTGATGCCTTGATTGGGCCCCATGTTCTTCCACCTACGCTCAGTGGAGCACGTTATCATGATTTCATACGGGATACTCTACCTGTGCTGCTAGAACATGTGCCTTTACAAGTACGACACAACATGTGGTTCATGCACGATGGAGCTCCTGCACATTTCAGTCGAAGTGTTTGTACGCTTCTCAACAACAGATTCGGTGACCGATAGATTGGTAGAGGCGGAGCAATTCCATGGCCTCCACGCTCTCCTGACCTCAACCCTCTTGACTTTCATTTATGGGGGCATTTGAAAGCTCTTGTCTACGCAACCCCGGTACCAAATGTAGAGACTCTTCGTCCTCGTATTGTGGACGGCTGTGATACAATACGCCATTCTCCAGGGCTACACCAGTGCATCAGGGATTCCATGCGACGGAGGGTGGACGCATGTATCCTCGCCAACGGAGGACATTTTGAACATTTCCTGTAACAAAGTGAAGTCATGCTGGTACGTTCTGTTGCTGTGTGTTTCCATTCCATGATTAATGTGATTTGAAGAGAAGTAATAAAATGAGCTCTAACACGGAAAGTAAGCTTTTCCGGCCGGCCGCGGTGGTCTAGCGGTTCTAGGCGCGCAGTCCGGAACCGCGCGACTGCTACGGTCGCAGGTTCGAATCCTGCCTCGGGCATGGATGTGTGTGATGTCCTTAGGTTAGTTAGGTTTAAGTAGTTCTAAGTTCTAGGGGACTGATGACCACAGATGTTAAGTCCCATAGTGCTCAGAGCCATTTGAACTATTTAAGCTTTTCCGGACACATGTCCACATAACATATTTTCTTTCTTTGTGTGTGAGGAATGGTTCCTGAAAGTTTGGCCGTACCTTTTTGTAACACCCTGTATAAGCAGCACATCCTACTTAAAAGATTCTGACAGAAAATTGGGGAACCTGCTACTTCAACCCTCATTACACGTTACTCGTCAAAACATATTTGAACATATTCTCGCTCTTTTGTGCTTAAATAGAGTCAAAGAAAGAGAGTGTCGCTGGAAAAGGGGAATAGAAAGGGATGAAGATAATAGCAGTGGGAACCAAAGAAGGAGGAGATATCCCATGGTTAGTGAGAGATACTGGCAGTAAAACAGAAACAGATGCTGGTGCAGGTAGCAGCAGTGGGAGCAAAAGAGAGAGGAGGCAATGAAACTGAAGATGAGGAGTGAGTGGAGACCATACATAGTCTTGGTGGGGAGGGGGGGGGTTGTCGAATCCCCTCTACCACCCTGACCGATGAACTTCAATACATACATATAGAGGAGAACACGTTTTACACCGAAATTTTAAACAGGTTGGATTAGGGGAAGACTTTATGTTGGATCCCCCAGAACTTTGGAGCTGCCGAGGTATGGTGCTGAGAATGACAGTTGGAAAGAAAGACAAAAGGGGATAGTGTAAGTGCGAGAGGAGACAGTGGGAGTGGGGTACTCTACAATTACGAGAGACAGTGTAAATTGAGACAGTGACAGCGGAAGGCAAAATCAGAAGGAGCCAATGAAAGGGAGAGGGGAGACAACATCAATGGGAGACAAATAAACAAGTGTCGACAGTGGCAGCTAAAGAGAGAAGTCTATATGCCCACCAGTCGCCAGTTGGAGAGGGGGGGAATCTTTGTCAGTGTTCCCCCATCGCCCTATACCCTTCATGTTACAGTTTCCTGATCTAAGGGTCAAAATCTCGAGCAGACACTTCCGAATGACATGTGTGGAGAAGAGACAATGGTGCTTGAAGAGAAAGACAGCAGACTGCGAGGTAGAACGAGTGAGACAGTGGGAATGTGAGAGAAAAAGAACAGAACAAAGGCAACAGAAGTGAGACATAGAAACAGTAAAAGTGACAGAGAAGGATGCAGTGGTAAGGAACAATAAGAGAAAGGGACGAAGACAATGACAGTGGGAGAGGCCGTCAGGAGAAAGTGCCAATAGGAGAAAAAGAAGGCAGAGGTAGTGAGAGACAGATGCTGTCTATGAGGGCTTAATTACTAAGAGAGACTGGGTAAACGGATTTACGCTGAGGGGACAAAAGTCATGGGATAGCTGTATGCACGTATACAGACAGCGGTAGTATCGATTACTAAAGGTATAAAATGGCAGTGCATTTGTACTCATGCAGTTCATGTGAAAATATTTCCGGGGAGATTATAGTCTCACGACGGGAATTAACAGACTTTGAATGCGTCTGTTGGAACTGGACGCATAGGAGATTCCATTTTGGAAATCGTTAGGGAATCCAATATTCCAAGACCCACAGCGGTAAGAGGGTGCCGAGAATACCAAGTTTCAGGCATTACCGCTCACCGCGGACTACGTAGTGGCCGACGGCCTTCACGTAACGACCGAGAGCAGCGTCGTTTGGGTAGAGTTGTCTTTGTTAACAGACAGGAAATACTGCGTCAAATAACCGCAGAAATCAATATGGGACGTACGATGAACGTATCCGTTGGACAGTACTGTGAAATTCGGCGTTAATTAGCTATGGTAGCAGACGACCGGCGTGAGTGCCTCTGCTAACAGCACGACATCGCCTGGAGTGCCTCTCCTGGGCCCGTGATCATACCAGTTGGTCCCTAGACGACTGGGAAACCGTAGCTTAATCATCTGAGTACCGATTTCAGTAGGTAAGAGCTGGAGGTAGGAGTCGATGACGCGCAGACCCCACGAAGCCATGGACCCAAGTTGTTGACTGATTGATTTGGAGGAGATCAGCCTTGCCCTCTCAAAAAAAAAAAAAAAAAAAAATGCGAGTCCAGTACGCCACCTCGCTCGGTGGACCTACGTTATCAGCAAGACACTGCACAAGCTGGTAGTGGCTCCATAACGGTGTGGGTGGTGTTTACACGGAATGGATCTTCTGATCCAAGTGAGCCGATAATTGACTGGAAATGGATATGTTCGGCTACCTGAAGACCATTTTCAGTCATACATGAACTTCATGTTCCCAAACGACAGGGCCGTAACTGTTCGCGATTGGTTTCAAGAAAATTCTGGACAATTAGAGCGAATGATTTGCCCACCCAGATCGTCCGACATGAATCTCATCGAACATGTATGGGACATAATCGAGAGGTCAATAAGTGTGCAAAATCCTGTGCTTTCAAAGCTTTCGCAGCTATAAACGGCTATGGACGCATTATGGCTCAATATTTCTGCAGGGGACTTTCAACGACTTGTTGATTCCATGACACGTCGAGTTGCTGCTCTACGCCGCACAAATGAGGTTCGTCATGATATTAGCAGGTATCCCATGACCTTTGTCTCCCCAGTGTACTTTGTTAAAAGAGCTCTGTTCATATCCGAATGGATTTGGTGAAGATGGCAGATTGAGGATTGAGGTATTTGGTTCTCCACTTCTCTGTCAGATCCTTTTAAAGAAGAACATATTCGCATTTTTGTGCTCCGTCAGAATCATTTTTCCGCTAGTGTTACATATGCGGCCTCCTTCATAGAGGTGCTGCACTTCCCTAGGTCCCCCACCGCTCCCTCCCACCCAGCGCCCCTCCCCTCCCCCCCCCCCCAAATAAATCCAAGTCTACCATACGCTTACACTATTACTGATTTAACGCTTTGGTTCTGTTCCATATCATATTCCATTCATGCCTAGGTATTTAATCGTCATGTCTGCGTAAGGCATCGCACAACAATTAATGTAATCGACGTGGACACACAATTACTGTTGCACGCTCATTTTGCCTTACAGAGACAGTTGCGAAGTTTGATTTTACTATTACTTGCCAACAAATTTATTTTAATGTCTTTTTCCCATACTCTGGAGTGATTTCGACAATATTGATTTTTTTGGATCCGGCCTGGAAGGCGGAGCGTGAGTCTGCTCCTGCAATTTAGAGGGTAGGCCGAATGTAGGAAGCTACGAGGAGCAGGTGTGGTAGAGCTCTCGGTACTGCAAGTAAAGCAAAAGTTGTTTTATTATATCTCAACACAATAATAAACTGGAATACATAACTTTGTACTGAGGAGCACGTAGGTGCGAAGCCGGATGTATCAAAGCTAACAGAAGTTACACATGCAAAATCTGTAGTGACTCGCCCATTATGAAAATGAAACAATGTTGGTTGGTCGTCTGCTCGTGATCGAATGGGCTGAATCTGGAGCGGCGCCCGAAGAACTGCCCAGCGCCGGCTAGAGGGCGTTGTCGTCGGTGTAGATCGTCAGCCCTCGTAGAGCCAACGTAAGAACTTGTACCTACGCCGTGGCATCGTAGCTATCGATACCACAGATTTCCTTGTTAATGATACAACAGTGTAAATTCTTTACAAAGAGCATGCGTTAAATCAACATCTTCATCAACATTATGGGATTGTGCGCCTGCCTTGATGCAGAACACTTTATTTACCTATTTATTTATTTATTCCCGAACTAATTTCAGCGATAAATGTCATCATCTGTGGGTTCTTTGATTCTTATTGACTATACATCACAGCACGGTTTTAAGATTGTCGCCGCCTCTTTTTGTTGTCGTTTTTCTCATGCGTCATGTCACCCGAAAGTTCATTGGACGGCTTTCAAATAAAATTATGTATGCCTAGAAGAAAAAGGCATAAAAACGGCAGAAAATGTGCCGAAAACAGAGGCAACAATCGTAAAACCATGCTGTGAAATGTAGTCAATAATAATCAAATAACCCACTGATGGTGGCCATTTTTGTCGATGAAATTAGTTTGGGAATAAATTTTAAAATAAAAAATAAGTTTCGCATCAAGGCGGACCCCTAATCCCATATTGATTTGTTTTTGTGCAAACACGGACCATTGGAAGAATTTGAAGATAAAATTACTGAACATCTTCATACTTTACGAAATACTGGATCTGTATAGATTATTGGCACAATTCGGTCAAGTATTCTGCGTGCAATACCCAACTGATAAACTGTTTCTAATCTTGGGAACGCATACTACATTTGAGAGCGGCATCGAAATTCCCGATATGTGTGACATCGGTAAACAGTAAGGTTCAAAAATGGTTCAAATGGCTCTGAGCACTATGGGACTTAACATCTGAGGTCATCAGTCCCCTAGAACTCAGAACTACTTAAACCTAACCAACCTAAGGACATCACACACATCCATGCCCGAGGCAGGATTCGAACCTGCGACCGTAGCAGTCGCGCGGTTCCGAACTGCAGCGCCTAAACTGTAAGGTTTATATATATATATATATAGAACAGACACCACATATATATGTAATTTAGCCTAGACGGCAAGTCCATAACTCTTAAAAGAATCGGTGTAATGCCACGAGTACTGAGGATAATTGGACAAGGGACACTGCATTAGTAGTGTGTGGATAAGATGAGAATGCTCATCTGATGGGAGGCGCGCTTGAGTTGTCTGTGCCGTGCAATGACAACCGTGTCCAGATGGGTAAGTGGTCAGAGCATCTGCCTAGCCAACAAGAGATCCAGTTTCGCCTCCCAATCTGGCACAAATTTTCAACTTTTCACATTGATTTCAACCATTGCCAGTGTCTACAGTTCCTTTGTGTCTTAAGGTTTTACATATGCTTCCTTAAGTTCAATTCCTTTACCAAATTTGTGCTTTTTTCCTCTTGCTCTAAGTGCAGACTGTATAACTTGGGCAATGGCCTCGCTTCATTGTCTTTCCACTCTTTTATCTGCAGTCTTGTTTCTGTACAAGCTGCAGACAATCTTTTACTGACTGAATTGTTGCTGGTAACTGCACATTACATTAAGAGCCTCTTACAACTCTTAACCTATTTGGAAATACGTTTCTCACGTCTTCAACGGGCCAAAACATATTTCATACCAGTTGAAAACTCAGCTATCCCGGGTATGTATTTATTCCAATCTCCTATTAGTCAACCTCCTCCTTCCTCTGATTCTGTCCATCTTCCCTCCCCTTTCGCTACCTGTCTCCTTCTTGTCCCTCGCTATTCATCTCCTCTTCCCCCTCTCTTTTTCCATCTACTCCTCCCCCTTTTTTCTGTCCATCTCCCCCTTCCCCATGTCTGTGTTCATCTACTCTCTGTGTCCTTCTCTTCCATCTCTCAGTTCATCCCCTCCTTTTTCCTTTTTCTGTCCATCTGCTCCTCCTCCCTCCCTCTGTCCATCTTTTCCCTTTCAACTTACTCTTTCTATCTACTCCTATCCCCTCTGTCCACCTCTTCCGCACCCCCTCTAATTCCATCTCCCCCTCCACCTCTCTATCCATTTCCGCCTGCCCCCCTCTTTCCAAACCTCCTCTCTCCTCTCGCTGTCTGTCTCCTTCATTAACCTTTTTGTTAATCTACAACTCCCCCACCTCTGTTCATCTCCTCCTTCTCCTTTTTTTTTTTTTTGGTCATGCGGCCCGCCACGAATTCCTTTCCTGTGCTAACCTCTTCATCTCAGAGTAGCACTTGCAACCTATGTCCTCAATTATTGGCTTGACGTATTCCAATCTCTGTCTTCCTCTACAGTTTTAGCCCTCTATAGCTCCCTCTAGTACCATGGAAGTCATTCCTTCATGTCTTAGCAGATGTCCTATCATCCTGTCCCTTCTCCTTATCAGTGTTTTCCACATATTCCTTTCCTCTCCGATTCTGCATAGAACCACCTCATTCCCTACCTTATCAGTCCACCTAATTTTCAACATTCGTCTATAGCACCACATCTCAAATGCTTCGATTTGTAACACCACAGCTCTTATGCTGTATGGATTTATTTGGCTTTTGCTTTATTTATTGTTACATTGTTGATCGTCTGTGAATGTGTTTGAATCAATAACATAAAACTGTGTACTCTTTTCTTTGTAAAAACTTTGGTGTCTTGATTTGATTCTATGCAAAGTAGTGTATCTGCAATTTATATTCTTTGTCCCATTTGGAGGGAACAAAACTTAGGCCGGTATTACACTATCAAATTTCTTTGTCAAAGATTTGATCAAAGATGTGATCCAATATTCCGTCCAATGTATTTGACAAAGATCTTTGACGTAGCGCTAGAGGGGGTATTACACTGTCATCAAATTTTTCGTCAAAGTTCAAGATGGCTGACAACAACTTGCTATTAACCACAGCAGTTCTACGTACTCCAATTGCATTGTGTGCACATGCGTAAAAGAAGTGGGGGAAAAAATGGAACCATACATACGAGGTTGACAGTCTGAAAAGTCCTGGGATTACAACTTGATAATAAATTCAGTTGGGAGGAGCACACCACAGAACTGCAGAAAGGCCTTAACAAATCTGTATTTGCAATTCGAGTGTTAGCAGACATAGGCAACATAAAAATGAAAAAGCTTGCATACTTTCATTCCATAATGTCATATGGGATAACGTTTTGGGGTAAATCTTGAAGTCAAACAAGTTTTCAAGGTCCAAAAGCGTGTAATACGTATTATTTGTGGAGTAAATTCATGGACCTCCTGCAGAAACCTCTTCAAAGAACTGGGTATACTAACTACTGCCTCAGTATATTTACTTCTTAATGAAATTTGTCGTAAATAATACATCTCTTTTTTCAACAAACAACTCAGTACATACATACAATACCAGGAACAAAAATGATCTGCACAAGGACTTAAAAGCACTTACTTTAGTTCAAAAAGGGGTCCACTACTCAGGAACACTCATCTTCAATAATTTGCCAGGAAACATAAAAAATTTAGTTAGAAATAAAGATCAGTTTAAAAGGAGCCTGAAAGACTTAGTACTGGCTAACTCCTACTCCACTGGCGAAATTTTTAATAGAAACAAATGATGTATTTATTCATACTATTAGTATTGTTATTTCAGCTTAAAAAAAATTGACATGTTCCACATCCACGAGGCTCTCCTCAGCACGGATCTATGGAACGAAAAAGTAATCTAATCTGGGTGAAGCCGTGGGTTTTACGACGACACGATAAAAGCATTCAACAAAACTTGTTACGTGAGCTTATAGTGGAAGACGTCCAGTCATACACCAATTACTTAAGAATGGATGAGCATACATTTCTGTATGTGCTCAATGAAGTGTATCCTCCTATCAAAAAGCACAATATTCACTTAAGAACTGCTACATCTTCAGAAGACAGTCTCACTGTAACACACCGATTCCTTGCTACAGGAGAGGGTTATGTTAGGTTAGGTTAGGTTAGGTCGGGTCAGGTCAGGTCAGCTCTCCAATCTCCTTAATCTATTTTTGTATTCAGGGTGCCTCACGTTGTAAAGCTCCCCACCAGCTTCATACATCTCTATTAATTTTGTAGTTGTCGGCACACATCAATTGTATTTACCGCCAATGTTTATAAAAACACTACAGACGACACAACGCTGCAGCGATGCTAGCGCTCCATGTGGTAACATGTCACATTGCAGTGAACAGAAGACAAGCGGTTTCTTTGATCAAATATACAGCGAGGCCCTAGATTTGATCAAATATTGGACGACATTTGACAAAGTCCCTATTACACTATCAAATATCTTTGACAAAGATATTGGAGAAAGATATTGGACAAAGAAATTTGATAGTGTAATACCGGGCTTACTGTATATAATTGTAATTTTGTGTGAATAATTTTTTGTAGAAGTGTCAATATGTGAAAATGTTCTGTTTTATTTAATGTATTTGTTTGCTGTTATGTAAACTGCTGACCTTCACTTAGGGTTCTTAGTTAATTGTATGTAAAAGGTGTAGTGGTTCCCCTCGGGAACGGAACTGTGTAGTGCGCGCAAATTGTGGTTGGCCTAGGTGGAAAAGGTGGAACTGATAGTCAGTCAGGGACGAGCCACGAGTCGGAGACGAGCTACGAGTCCGTGCACTGCTAGTATAAAGGTGCATATTGTGATGATTCAGAGAGAGGCTTTTTCTGCTTCTTTCCAATGCCTCGGATGGGTGGATAAATAGCTGGAACCATTCTGGAATTTGTATTTGTCATCGCCACCAAGAAATGACAGAGTCCAGCAATTCTACCTGCAATTCCACCTACCAACATGCAGTTGCCACCACATTGCGCAATCATTGTATCGGAATATTGCATTGATGTACAGTGAAGGATCAGCCTAATGGATGTGTTAGTGTGCTGAAATATAAGGTAATTCATATCTGAAATTATGTACCTACCTTGATTTTACTCCTCATCATAATACCTCTCAGGGTCCTCTCCGTTTGGAGTAAAGTGATTACCGAGTTACCTTACTGAAAGTACATTGAAACTCAGTTTTTTTAAATAACGCCTCTTGAAGTTATTAAAAAGATAGTTAAAGATAATGTGGTAACAAGGTGAGTTAGAACAAATGTTATTTGTTCAAAAATAATTTTCCTATTAAAACTGCTATTTAAAGTGCTGTTGCTAACTTCAATATTAAAAGTTCTTAAGACTGAGGCTTATAAGGCAAATGATCACATTATTGTCTGTAGTGAATTCTAAAAGGTGAGCCAGTTTCTTGCAATTTGGTCAGCATTGTGTTTCGCTGTAGTAAAATGTAGAAAACTGCATAGTGGGAAATTATATGTTCATGATCACTAAGTGTGTATCTTTCTTGTGTGCATAATAATGTTATAAAGACCATTCACTTTGTGTAAACCCTGAAAGTAATAGTGTGTTTCGGTATCTGTTATAATTCTGAAAATAGTTCATGCTGCTCTAACTGTCAGTTTCAATCTTAAAACATATGTGTGTCAGAGTTCATTGCACTCGCGTGTGGCTAAGTCTAGGTTGTGTTTGTCCATTATAGTTACTTATACCTACTTTCATAAACGAGAACGTAAATCTTTCTATTGCCTAATTAGGCTGGCGACCGTTTCCCTTATTCTAGGAATAGTATAGCTAGGCAAAATTTTGTTTGTCACTATTCCAATATTAACGTAATTCTGACTTTCATTTTCGATAAGCCACCTCCGTTAGGAACAACACGGTCAACATAACAAAATTCCTCTCAGAGGGTAACACTGCTCTGTTGCTTTGTGCCATAGTTGCGTTTACAAAATTGTTTTATGTTACAACCTGCTTCTAGCATTGAGGTTATGGTACAGTAGTAGCAGGCAGGGATTGTTATACGTGGCGCCGCGTGACAGGACGTTGTTCAGTTTGCACCTACAGACGGAAAAAATTATAAGTAGTTAGCATTTTACAAACATTTGAGTGAACATAAAACGTCCAGCGGCACGAACCTGTACATTACTTGACAGAACTAGTAGTGAAAGTTCAGTTTAAATTAAAAATAAAAGGTATCAGTACTTAATAATAGCTAAAATGGACAGGAAATTAGAAATAAATTTAGACACGCGAGAGCAGAATGCAACCGAGAGCAGTTCAGGCAGCACACCAACAGATGGTATGACGCGCGAGTTAAATTACGTACGTTATCACGCAGACGTTAATAAACAGATCGAAGCTATGTGTGTAGCGCGTACTAAGCACGACAATGTAGGCGATGTTGTCGAAGACAATGGCTATGCTGATGAATCGAGGGATATGTTTGAATCACCAAAACCAGAAAGGGGTGTAGGATCTGAACACGAAAAGGCAGTAGAATCTAAGAGTGAAAAGACACTAAATCTGACTGACTTGCTTAAAATACTGTCTGCACAAAATGACAATATTAAGGCACAAATTGCAGCGCAAAATGACAATATCAATGACAATATTAAGGCGCAAAATGCAGCACTAGGTAGTGATATTAATGCACAAATCGAAATGCAGGGTACCAGACTTAGTAAACAAATTGAAGAAGTCAACTCAAGGGTAGGAACAGTGAGTAATGAAATTAAAAGTATTAAAAGCGAAATTACTGTCATCAATGGCAATATTGCCAATGTACAAGGACAAATTGATGACATAAACGAAAGATTTGACTCTGAAGTAATTAAAATTCAAGATCAAATTGAACCCTTAGTCTGTACTAAGGTTGACGAAAAGGTATTCGGTATTAAATCCTAAATACAAACCGAATGTAACGCGGAATTTGCACAGATTAAACAATCTGTAACAGAAACGAGCAGAGCTCTAACCAAACAGATTCTTACTTGCGAAAAGAAGTGTGAACATAACACTTCACAAATCCAAGGCAGAATGTATGACTCAGAAAGAAAAATACAAACCGGACCTACACATTTTACTGAAAAAATGCCTTTCAGTAAAATATTAGAGGGCGAGGAAAAATTCGACCCAGCAAAGAGACATAATGGATGGCACCCCCTAGACTTTGTAAAGAATTGCGAAAGAAATTTTCCTGAATATTTGACTGACCAGGAAAAAATTAATGTTGTAATTAGTGCACTAACGGGAGAAGCAAAAAGGTGGGGGTTGAATGTTGATACTAACCAGATGTCTTTTGAAGCCTTCAAACAAAAATTTATTGACGAATACTGGTCAGAACAAAAACAAGACCAGTTGTGGCGTGAATTTCTAATGGCCAGGTTGTATGACGTCAGAGGTAGGCAAACCATGAAAGAATTCTGCGAATCATGCTACAGAAAACTGATACACCTAAAAGCAAGAAGAACTGAAGCCGAGATCGTTTGGGTTCTTTGGCAGAAATTGCCTGAGGATTCTAAACGATATGTTGGGAGTACACACAGAAGTTTTTCTGCATTTTTGGAAAGGGTAGAGGATGAAGATCACTGGCGAAGAAATCGCGGATCTCGTCCCCACAATAACAACAATTATTTGCGAGAAAGTAATGACCAAAATGAACGACCTGAAAACGAAAGATATCGTGTAAACGCGATTCAAAGAGGTCGTGCGAGAGGCAGGGGAAATTATACTATGCGCGGTAGAGGATCCATAGCACGGAATTCCCAAACTAGAGACGAAATGGAAAACTAAAAACCGCGTGTGTTACGGGCCGGATTCACGCGGAAACCGGTTTTGGGCCCAAAGAAAAGATGCCAAATATTAGATTCGAGAAGGAAAGATGTAAACTACGGGGCAGGAAGGTTAAGGGCGCGCCTATAGCAGACGGGCGCGGAGTGATACATAGTGGCGTTCCCAGTGCGAAGTCACGTGACCGTTCGTGCTCGGGCCAGCGGTTGCCGAAGCACCGTACATTGCACTTGGCAGCAGACACAAATGGCAGACGTCAGAACAAGATGGCTGCCGTAGAGAGAGACAAAAGAGGCGGGATCGGACACTTCCGATGGCCGGTTTCAGTAGTAGATGAATGTAGAAATGAAAATAAAGTTGATATGTCATATGATAAAGATAACTCGGTATCGGAATCGTGCGAAAAGACTTCATTAAAGAATAAAAGGGAGCCAGAAAAGGCGAGTGAAAAGGAGAACATTTGTACTGTTAATGATGTGTATGAGGTAAAAGACGTAGATGTGGGGGAGGTTGTGATGAATAAAGAGGAAAGGGAGGTAGAATATGCCCCGCAAAAGACGTGTGCACAATTAATAATAGGCAAAAATGAGGTAGAGAAGGACGTTAGTAATCATGACATTATGAGCAGTGCAGATGAAATTATTGTTGGTGGAAAGGTGTTCAATAGTTTTGATGCAGAAGGGTCTAGTAAGAATTTCGCACGATTACCTGAAAATGACAGCATGGAAGAAAATGAAATGAAAGTTATTGAAGTATGTGACGATTATACTAAGTATGAAGTTAAGGCTGAAATCATTCAAAGTGATATAACAGAAGTGCCTGACTGTCCAAACGATGTGCATTATGTAGAAAAGGAGTCGGAAAACGAAGTGGCTGAGGCATCTAGTGATAATCTGCCTCACTGTCTAAAAGTTGCTTTCCTGCTCGAATCTGATAACGAAATAGAACCTAGTGATAGCTCAGACGAAGGAGAGACGACAGAGTCAGATACAGATGAGTTTTCGGAGGTCGACAAACATAATTATACCTTTACAGAAAGAGGTTACGAAAAAGTTAACGACATCTTTTCGAAACAGAATCCGGAATGTGTAACTGAAACAAAACCGAAAGAGCCGCCGGATGATACTACATTAGGGCGGGCTTTACTAAATGGAATGACAGAAATAGATTTACAGAAACCTAAAGAATGTTCAGAGATAAATATAGTAGACCATGAACTGTTAAAGATCTGTAAAGATGTAGAGGTCCACAAACCCAATAAGCCACCTGATATACAACTGAAATCAGTAGGTAATATTTCCTGGAAAGACATTATGGTTCAGCAGGCTTTATTATGGGAAGAACAGGAGGAAAAGGAACAGAAAATTATTAAACAAACTATAATACCTGTAAATGTTTGTAACACTGAACTGCAAGTACTTTTAGACACAGGATCCCAAATCAGTGCCATATCAGAATCTTTCTTTGATCATATTTCATGTAAACCAGGGTTAGTAATAATGTCTGTTAGTGGAGTGAAAATTATAGGAGCTACTGGTAGGTCCAGCAAGCCCATTCAAAAACAAGTATTGATGGACTTTGAAATAGGAAGCCAAAAATTTGAACATGATTTTTTAGTGGTCCCTGAACTAAGTGCTGAAATGATTCTAGGTATTGATTGGCTAGACAAGGAAAAAGTAATTTTAGATAGTGGTAGTGGAACTGTTAAGATTAATAGGGAAACTGAAACAATAGAAATTAAATTTGAAGGTGACAACCAGGTCCAAGCTGTGAATGTAGAACCCATTTTTATTAAAAATAGAATCTGAAAATGATGGTTTATCCCAACTATATGAAATATACCATGTGAGAGGTTTATTGCAGGATGATCAAAAAACTGACAGTTTTAGGGAAATTGTTGATGTTATCCAAGAAATATCATGTAAACAGAAAGATGATTTATTTAATATCTTGAATAGTAATAAGAAAGTGTTCTCTGATAAGCCGGGTGTCGTAAATAATTTTGAATACCGTATGGATATCCTGGAACATGAACCATTCTTTGTCAGACCATATCCAATACCTATAGCTAAGAAAGAGGCAGTACAAGCTTAAATTGATAAAATGTTGGAATGGGGGGTAATAGAAAGAAGCAATAGTGAATACAATAGTCCACTTATTATAGTCAACAAAAAGGATGGAGGTGTAAGAGTAGTCATTTATGCACGGACATTGAATAAAATTGTCAGGAGAGAAGTAGATAGGCCTGAAAATTTAGATGATTTATTACAAAAGTTCCATAATGTGAAATATCTAACCAGTTTAGACCTTACTGCAGGATATTGGCAAATCCCATTACACAAAGATTCTAGGAAATATACAGCTTTTTTGTTTGCAGGAAAATGTTACCAATACAAAGTTGTACCATTTGGTTTGAATACTTCTGTTTCTGTTTTCATTAGGGCTTTGGATTCTGTAATAGGAAAAGAACTTTGTGCCAGATTGACTGTATATGTGGATGACCTATTGATTGCTACTGATAACTGGGAAGAGCATTGTGACCTGTTAAACAAAACCCTTATTGCTCTTCAAGCAGGGGGCATGACTTTAAAGTTAAAAAAGTGTGAATTTGTGAGACAAGAAATTAAGTTTTTAGGACACATAATAACCACATCTGGGATTAGCAAGGACCCAGAAAAGCTTAATGCTATTGAAAAGTGCCCTCCTCCAAAGAACAGGAAACAGTTGAAAGCGTTTTTAGGTCTTTGCGGGTTTTACCACAAATTTGTGAAAGGGCAAGCTTTTAACAGCCCACATTTGAATAGCTTGTTAAAGAAAAATAGTGTATATATTTGGACATCTGAGTGTCAGAAAGATTTTGAAAATTTGAAAACTGAATTAGTAAGGGAAAACATTTTGCATCATCCAGTTTTAAGTGAGCCATTCCACATGATTACGGACAGTAGTGCTTATGGTATTGGTGTTGAAATATTTCAGGAAAACACAGAATCTGGGGAAACTGAACATAATACCATTGCTTTTGCTAGTAGAACTTTAACTAAATGTGAGAAAAACTATACTATTTCAGAGAAGGAGGCTTTAGCAATCATTTGGGGATTAAAGAAATTTAGGCATTATTTATGGGGACATAAAACTATAATTCATACAGACCACAAGGCATTAACCTTTTTAAAAAACTGTCAACTGTTTACCGGCAGGTTGAGTCGATGGGCCCTGTACTTACAACAGTTTGATTATGAGATATTATACATTAAAGGTAGTGACAATTATGTAGCTGATGCTTTATTACAGTTGCCTGAGGGTATGAACAACTTACCAAGGGAAGATAATGAAGATGGCAAATTCCATGTAAGATATATTAAGGAGGTTCCAGGTAGGAAAAGAATTGAGCAAATTTGTAAAAGTATGAGGTTCCACCAGAATGAGGATGAAATTTAGAAATCAGTGAAAGTTAATTTTAGTAACCCAAATTACCCACAAATCTGTAGATTTTACAAGATATTTAATGGAATTTTATACAGGAGAAAGAATACCAGCACTGAAGAATGGAAGGTGTGTTGGCCTAGGCAATTTGAGACTGAAGTAATTTATTATTTTCATCTTGCCTTAGGGCATTGTGGTCCCAAGAAGTGCATTGAAAAGTTAAATGATGTTGTTGCAATTAATGTAGGTGTTACTAAGAAAATTACTGAGAGAATAAGGTCTTGTGATGTATGTCAAAGGGCAAAAGTAACAAATAGAGTAAATCAAGGTTTTATGCAGAATACAGTACCAGAGGACACATTAGAATTACTGTCAGTGGATTTGTATGGTCCCTTACCTAAAACCTCAGGTAATTGGTCTTACATTGTTGTAGTGTTGGAAGTGTTTTCCAAATTTATTAAATTATATCCAATCAGAAAAGCCACTGCTAAAGCAGTCTTTAGCAAGATGACTGAGTATTTTAACACTATTGGTAAACCTAAAGCAGTTTTATCTGATAATGGACCACAGTTTACCTCAAAAATCTGGAAGGAAGGTATGAAGCAACATGGTGTTCAAGTTAAATATATTTCAGCTTACCACCCGGCTAGTAACCCTGTCGAAAGATATATGCGTGAATTAGGAAGGTTAGGTAGAACCTACTGTCACCATAACCATAAGGCTTGGGGCAGATTTGTAAATGACTTTGAAAAGACCATGAACACCTTATACCATGAAACCACAGGTTTTACCCCTGAAGAAATTCTGTTGGACCGTAAAAGTATTATTGAAGAGGTCTTGCAATTCCCACCTACTGTAGGAATTAACCTGCATGAGAAAAAAGAGTTAGTTAAGAAAAGAATGAAAGAGAAAGCGGCCACTAGATCTAAAAGGCATGATAATAACCTCAAAACAACTAAATTTAAGCTTGGAGATTATGTTTTAGTGAAGACCCATGAAAAATCTAGCGAAATTAATAATGAAATTTCTAAACAAATATATTTACAATGGACCTTTTGAAGTGCAAGGAACTCCACATGCAAATGCTTATTTTCTTGTGTACCCTAGGTCAAGGAAGCCTTTAGGAGTTAGAAATATAGTTGACCTGAAAATGTATGTCCACAGAAACCAATAATGAATGAAATGTACAACCCTCTGGGGACATGCACTCTTTGCATTGTCAGGTGCCTGACGAGCACCAGGGACCCGAGTTGTTGTCAGCACTACTTCCAATTCTTTTCGTGCTGCCAACCTTCCTCTTCATCATTCAGAACTTTTACTATCTTCCTTCCTTCTTCTCTATCCAAGTGTATTGAATAGTGTGGAAATAATGTAGAATACTGTGGGTACACTAGGAAATGGCAAAGAATAATGAAAGTATAGTGGGTACTGTAAAGGAAAAATGTAATGGAAAAGCAATTGGAAAGAGAAATATGGATAAGAGAAGGTAAGACTACTGAAAACAAGGTAAATTAATATTATAATATAATTAAATGTAAATGTTTTTGAAAAAGAAAGGGGCAAATATGGTGTTGAAAAACTGTATATGTGTTTAAAACTGAGGAGATGAACCTGGCTAATGTATGTGAAATAGGTGTGTGAGGTATGTGTCTAGTGCCAGCAAAGGGTTGGCAGAAATCACTTGCAATAGGATATGAAATTATTGTCTTGATCTTGATGTATGTAATGACCTAACTGTGTGTGGAAAAGCAATGGTAAAGGAGTAGTAAGAAATTCTTAATTCTGACTTGATCCTAAATATGACATTTAATTTTTCTCGATTAATGTATATGTTACCTGATTGTGTCATTTGAAAAGAAATAGTTTTGTTACCAGTGTCTAATTGCTGTTTCAAAGTTGCAGGTTTTATGTTTTATACCACTAATACAAATTTTACCAAAAGTGTGACAGAATGATGAAAAACCTGGAAATGATGACAATAAACTGCTCAAAAATGTGTTGATGGGCAGTAAAACAAGACAAAATAATAAAAATGCTGTGGTCCTGAAGTTGAGGACTACAAAATATGCTATGTGAGCAGTAGCCAAAGGACTTGCCATTGTGGAGCAAGAAGTTGATAAGTGGTCACGAACTGCCAAACCTAGAGGATGGGGCAGTGTGTCAATTTAAAAATGTGTCTTTTAGTGTTCTTTATCTAAATTGTGTATTTGTGCCTAAATGTGTATGTAAAAGGACTGCTGAACCAATAACGGGCAGAATGAGTAACATGAACTGATTATGCTGAGACAAGCAGTGAAGTAAGCTAGGGTTTTTGACCAATATGTTATGAACTGACTATTCTTATTGAAGTCAGTGAAAAGTTATTATAAAATATATATGCATTCTTATTTAAATGGATGTAGATGTTTTTGATTCTAGGTTTTTTTAAATAACTTAAAGTTTTGGACTGCCTTGTTTTAAAACACAGCAGTGATGATTAAAGATAGGCTCTGAATTCTTAGTGTGTTTGTGTGCAACAAATATTTTGGAGTGCTATTAATGAAGAGCAGCTTTAAAGTTAATTATTTTGAAACATCCTTGCAAAGTTACTTTGGTATTTAAAGAGTCAGTTGGAAAAAGGTTCTCATAGTTGTTTGTGTAAATATTTGTGCGTATCTGGATGCAAACTGATATTTTCAATATTTCATTAATTGCTGAACCTTGTAAAATGTACCGTGATCATAAATATGCTTGTGTGTCTGTGAAAATTTACATTCCTTTAAAATTATTGAGAAACAAACTTCTGTTTTGCTAAGTTAAAATGTTCTGTGTTATTGTATATGTGTTTAATTTTTTTTATATTATTTAAAGGCTTTACCTATTCTACTTATATGTAGATGAGTTTGTGTACTGTTTGACAGTTATTTGAACTGTATGTGTATGAAAAGAACATGCTTAAAGATATCTTGTGTAATGTTGAAAATTAGTTTCCTTAAACCAGTGTGAAATTGAAAATTGCTTTAGATGTTTTATTTTGAAAATCTTTTGGAAGAAATGTATGCAGTTTCTTAGTGTATTTACTGTATGTTTATAATGTGTGTTTTTTTTCTTTTTTTTTCTTTCCCAACTGAAGTTGGATGGAATAATTTTTTTTTTTTTTTTTTTTTTGCAGCCAGCACCACTTAGGTGTTATTGATGTTTCCTTGAAGTATCCCTGACAGGAAACTTCAACGAAACATGGGGCATGTGTAACACCACAGCTCTTATGCTGTATGGATTTATTTGGCTTTTGCTTTATTTATTGTTACATTGTTGATCGTCTGTGAATGTGTTTGAATCAATAACATAAAATTGTGTACTCTTTTCTTTGTAAAAACTTTGATGTCTTGATTTGATTCTATGCAAAGTAGTGTATCTGCAATTTATATTCTTTGTCCCATTTGGAGGGAACAAAACTTACTGTATATAATTGTAATTTTGTGTGAATAATTTTTTGTAGAAGTGTCAATATGTGAAAATGTTCTGTTTTATTTAATGTATTTGTTTGCTGTTATGTAAACTGCTGACCTTCACTTAGGGTTCTTAGTTAATTGTATGTAAAAGGTGTAGTGGTTCCCCTCGGGAACGGAACTGTGTAGCGCGCGCAAATTGTGGTTGGCCTAGGTGGAAAAGGTGGAACTGATAGTCAGTCGGGGACGAGCTACGAGTCGGGGACGAGCTACGAGTCCGTGCACTGCTAGTATAAAGGTGCATATTGTGATGATTCAGAGAGAGGCTTTTTCTGCTTCTTTCCAATGCCTCGGATGGGTGGATAAATAGCTGGAACCATTCTGGAATTTGTATTTGTCATCGCCACCAAGAAATGACAGAGTCCAGCAATTCTACCTGCAATTCCACCTACCAACATGCAGTTGCCACCACATTGCGCAATCATTGTATCGGAATATTGCATTGATGTACAGTGAAGGATCAGCCTAATGGATGTGTTAGTGTGCTGAAATATAAGGTAATTCATATCTGAAATTATGTACCTACCTTGATTTTACTCCTCATCATAATACCTCTCAGGGTCCTCTCCGTTTGGAGTAAAGTGATTACCGAGTTACCTTACTGAAAGTACATTGAAACTCAGTTTTTTTAAATAACGCCTCTTGAAGTTATTAAAAAGATAGTTAAAGATAATGTGGTAACAAGGTGAGTTAGAACAAATGTTATTTGTTCAAAAATAATTTTCCTATTAAAACTGCTATTTAAAGTGCTGTTGCTAACTTCAATATTAAAAGTTCTTAAGACTGAGGCTTATAAGGCAAATGATCACATTATTGTCTGTAGTGAATTCTAAAAGGTGAGCCAGTTTCTTGCAATTTGGTCAGCATTGTGTTTCGCTGTAGTAAAATGTAGAAAACTGCATAGTGGGAAATTATATGTTCATGATCACTAAGTGTGTATCTTTCTTGTGTGCATAATAATGTTATAAAGACCATTCACTTTGTGTAAACCCTGAAAGTAATAGTGTGTTTCGGTATCTGTTATAATTCTGAAAATAGTTCATGCTGCTCTAACTGTCAGTTTCAATCTTAAAACATATGTGTGTCAGAGCTCATTGCACTCGCGTGTGGCTAAGTCTAGGTTGTGTTTGTCCATTATAGTTACTTATACCTACTTTCATAAACGAGAACGTAAATCTTTCTATTGCCTAATTAGGCTGGCGACCGTTTCCCTTATTCTAGGAATAGTACAGCTAGGCAAAATTTTGTTTGTCACTATTCCAATATTAACGTAATTCTGACTTTCATTTTCGATAAGCCACCTCCGTTAGGAACAACACGGTCAACATAACAAAATTCCTCTCAGAGGGTAACACTGCTCTGTTGCTTTGTGCCATAGTTGCTTTTACAAAATTGTTTTTTGTTACAACCTGCTTCTAGCATTGAGGTTATGGTACAGTAGTAGCAGGCAGGGAGTGTTATAGATTCTCTTCTGTTCCGGTTTTCCCACAGTCCATGTTTCACTACCATACAATGCTGTACTCCAGACGTACATCCTCAGAAATTTCTTCCTCAAATTAAGGCCGGTATTTGATATTAGTAGACTTCTCTTGGCCAGAAATGCCTTTTTTGCCATAGCGAGTCTGCTTTTGATGTCCTCCTTGCTCCGTCCGTCATTGGTTATTTTACTGCCTAGGTAGCAGAATTCCTTAATTTCATCGACTTCGTGACCATCAAGCCTGATGTTAAGTTTATCGCTGTTCTCATTTCTACTACTTCTCGTTACCTTCGTCTTTCTCCGATTTACTCTCAAACCATACTGTGTACTCATTAGACTGTTCATTCCGTTCAGCAGATCTCCTTATCGGTGTCCATCTCCTTCTTCATGCTCTCCGTCTGTCCATCTCCTCATCCAATATTTCTTTCTAGCAAATGTACCAAGTTCGACTGAAATCGATCTAGGGGTTTAGGAGGGACTTTTTACCTGTAACTTTGCCCGTGTTCGCATATGGCACATATGTTTCACGTATATTAACATATCTGTAGAGAAAGTTCACCAGTATCTCTAGCGAATTGTGCCCTGCAGTTTCGTTTCCATGCCTCTTAATGCTTATGATGCAATGTCTACTGAACTATGTGTCGTAAAAATAGATAATTTTATAAGTACATTCAGTGGCATGTGCGGATACTGTCTGGGTAATGCGTTGCGATCAGTGGGAAAGAAGTAAAAAATTTGAACGTAAGGTCTCATGTGATAGTTTTACTGCATGAACAGCGAAAATATAATAAGCGATAAAAAATTTTTCTTTTATCATTTTGTGAGCGTTATCAGTGAAAAAAAGTGTCTTAAAACTTTGGAACTTGTGTAAAGTTTGTTGCAAGTCACTATGTGTTCTCATTTCCAGCCTCGTCGGCTACGATTCTTTTTGACCCTCACCTCAGCCCCTTTGCTAGATAGCTGATTCTTACTCCCACAGTTATTCATCCCAGACAGTAAGTGATATGCGTGCCAAGTTTGGTTGAAATCGATTCAGTGGTTTAGGAGGGGTTGTGAAACATATTGTACAAACATACATAAATGCATACATTTCATGATAAGTGTGGTTTAATTAGTTCTCTGTCTCGCCCTGTATAAACCGGACACGTTGCCAGAAGAGAAAATTTTCCCGTTGTATAATATTTCTCAGATCCATCCAGTATTGATTCATCTATATGCGTTTAGAGTTCATGTTGGTGACCTCATGTTAGAGACGAGATGCTGAAGACTTTGAGACCTTTGCCGGAAACACGATGTTCGAAATACTGATCGAGTCCTGACGTCACTTGTTATTCTACCTTGGCAGTTGATGTTAATTTTCGTGAATTATTTGTATAGACTATTCGTTGCCACTGTTACAGGGAAGAATCATAATGCTGCGAAGACTTTCGCTCAAAGTTTTAGTTGCCTGTTGCATTGATGAAGCTGGTACGTGTTTATCTGTTTCTACCGCCTTCTCTAGCTTGTCTACACTTAAAGTTACTTAAGTGGGTAGTAGCGCGGTTTGACTTAATGTGAACTGATTTTGTACTGGAACTGGCTTTTATTGGCTTCGTTGCTGCAAAGGTAACATCGAGAGTGCCGTAGAAATCTCTTATAAGAGAGGTTTCGAGCTGCAAGCGAATAAAGTTTTCACATCGATCTACATCCACGTAAGTACTCCGCCAGCCATCTACCTATGTGTGGCAGAGGGTGCTTCTAGCATCACTAACTTATCCTCCATTCCCTGTTCAATTCGCGAATGGTTCGTGGGAAGCCGTAGTTTCTCGAATTTTATCGTTATGTTCATTTCCCGAGACGTATGAGGGAGGATGTAACTTTTTGTCCAACTCTTCTCGAAAAGCGCTCTCTCAAAATTTCTACGCCGGCCGCTGTGGCCGAGCGGTTCTAGGCACTTCAGTACGGAACCGATCCGCTGCTATGGTCGCAGGTTCGAATTCTGCCGCGGGCACGGATGTGTATGATGTCCTTAGGTCAGTTAGGTTTAAGTAGTTCTAAGTTCTAGGGGACTGACGACCTCAGAAGTTAAGTCCCATAGTGCTTAGAGCCATTTGAACCATTTTTTGAAAATCTATAGCAAACATCTCCTTGATGCACAACGCCTCTCTTGTAGCATCTGCCACCGGAATTTGTGCATTTCTGTAACGCTCTCGCGCCAACTAAACGATCCCGTGTCGCGAAAGGCGCCGCTCTTCGTTGGGTCTTCTCTTTCTCTCAAGCCACATGTGGAAACGAAGGAAATAAGTAAGAAGTTGTAGCGCTATAAAATGTATTTGGAGACACAACATCTCCCCTTTTTCATATTGATGTTGTGGTCCTCAGCACGAAGACTGGTTTGACGCAGTTCTGCATGCTACCCTATCCTCTGCGAGCCTCTACATCTTCTAGTAACTGCTGCAACCTACATGTTTCTGAATCTGCGTCTTTTATTTATCTCTTGGTCTCCCTCTACGAATTTTAACCAAGCTTCCCTCCAGTACTAAACTGTTAATCCCTTGATGCATCAGAATGTGTCCTATTAACAGATCCTTTCCTTTGGTCAAATTGTGCCACAAAATTCTTGTGTGTGCATTTCAATTCAGTACCTCCTCACTAGTTACGTGATCGACCCATCTAATCTTCAGCATTCTTCCGTACCGACACATTTCGGAAATTTCTATTCTCTCTTCATCTAAAGTCTACACAGTTTATGGTCCAAGTTTCATTTCCATACATGACTACACGTCAGACAAACATCTTTAAGAAAGGCTTCCTAAATTTAAGTGTATATTCGATGTTAACAAATTTCTGATCTTCAGAATTGTTTTCCTGCCATTGCCAGTTACATTTTATATCTACTTCGGCCATCATCAGTCATTTCGATGCCCAAATAGCAAAACTCATCTACTTCTTTAAGAGTCTCGTTTCCCAATCTGATTCCCTTAGCATCACTTGGTTTAGTTCGACTAAATTCCGTTATCTTTGCTTTGCTTTTGTTGATGTTCGACTTGTATCCGCTTTCAAGACAATGTCCATGCCATTACACAGCCCTTACAAGTCCTTTGCTGTCTCTGACAGAATTACAGTGTCAACTTCAAGCTTCATAGTTTTTTATTTCTTCTGCCTGAACTCTAATTCCAATTCCTTTGGTTTCCTTTACTGCTCGTTCAATGTACACACTGAATAACATCTGAGATAGGCTAGAATCCTGTCTCACTCCCTTTTCAACCACTGCTTCCCTTTCATGCCCCTCGACTTTTATAACTGACGTCTTGCTTCCATACAAGTCATAAATAGTCTTTCGCTCCCTGTATTTTACACCTGCTATTGTCAGAATTTCAAAGAGAGTATTCCAGTCACCATTTCCAAAAGCTTTCTGTAAGTCTACAAAACCTATAAATGTAGGTTGCTCTTCCTTAACTGATCTCCTAAGATGAGTCGTACAATCAGTATTTCCTCGCGTGCTCCATCATTTCTCTGGGACAGAAACAGATCGTCCCCGAGGTCTGCTTCTGTCCATTTTTACATTCTTGAGTAAAGAACTCGTGTTAATATCTTGCAGCCATGACCCATAAACTGACAGTTCGGTAGTTTTCGCGCCTGTCGGAATCTACTTTTTTTGGGTTTTGGAATTACTATATTTTTCTTGAAGTCTGAGGCTATTTCGCCTGTCTCATACATCTTGCACACCAGATGGAAGAGTTTTGTGATGGCTGGATCTCCGAGGGCTATCAGTTGCTCTGAAAGAATATGGTCCACACCCGGGGCCTTCTTCGACTTAGATCTTTCAGAACTTTGTCAGACTCTTCTCGCAGTATCATATCTCCCCTCTAGTCTTCATTTACCTTCACTTCTCTTTCTATAATGTTGCTTTGAAGTTTATCTCCTTTCTATAGATCCCCCATATACTCCTCCCATCTCTAAGCTTTCCCTTGTTTGCTTGTTTCACCATCTGAGCTCTTGATATTCATACAGAAGCTTCTCCTTCCCCAAAGGCCCTCTAATTTTCTTATAGGCGGTATCTATCTCTCTCCTAGTGAAATAAGCTTCTAAACTTTACATTTGTTCTCTAGCCATTCATGCTTATCAATTATGCCCTTCTTGTCAGTCTCATTTTTTAAACGTTTGTATTTCCTTTCGCCTACTTCATTTGCTGCATTTTTAGATTTTCTCCTTTCTTCCATGAAATTCAGTATGTCTCGTGTTATCCAATTTACAGTTCATAATAAATAAATTGCGGTCAGGGTCCACATCTGCTCCTATTGATGAATTACATTTTAAAATCTAGTTTCTAAATCTCCGTTTAACCGTTATACACTCCTGGAAATTGAAATAAGAACACCGTGAATTCATTGTCCCAGTAAGGGGAAACTTTATTGACACATTCCTGGGGTCAGATACATCACATGATCACACTGACAGAACCACAGGCACATAGACACAGGCAACAGAGCATGCACAATGTCGGCACTAGTACAGTGTATATCCACCTTTCGCAGCAATGCAGGCTGCTATTCTCACATGGAGACGATCGTAGAGATGCTGGATGTAGTCCTGTGGAACGGCTTGCCATGCCATTTCCACCTGGCGCCTCAGTTGGACCAGCGTTCGTGCTGGACGTGCAGACCGCGTGAGACGACGCTTCATCCAGTCTCAAACATGCTCAATGGGGGACAGATCCGGAGATCTTGCTGGCCAGGGTAGTTGACTTACACCTTCTAGAGCACGTTGGGTGGCACGGGATACATGCGGACGTGCATTGTCCTGTTGGAACAGCAAGTTCCCTTGCCGGTCTAGGAATGGTAGAACGATGGGTTCGATGACGGTTTGGATGTACCGTGCACTATTCAGTGTCCCCTCGACGATCACCAGAGGTGTACGGCCAGTGTAGGAGATCGCTCCCCACACCATGATGCCGGGTGTTGGCCCTGTGTGCCTCGGTCGTATGCAGTCCTGATTGTGGCGCTCACCTGCACGGCGCCAAACACGCTTACGACCATCCTTGGCACCAAGGCAGAAGCGACTCTCATCGCTGAAGACGACACGTCTCCATTCGTCCCTCCATTCACGCCTGTCGCGACACCACTGGAGGCGGGCTGCACGATGTTGGGGCGTGAGCGGAAGACGGCCTAACGGTGTGCGCGACCGTAGCCCAGCTTCATGGAGACGGTTGCGAATGGTCCTCGCCGATACCCCAGGAGCAACAGTGTCCCTAATTTGCTGGGAAGTGGCGGTGCGGTCACCTACGGCACTGCGTAGGATCCTACAGTCTTGGCGTGCATCCGTGCGTCGCTGCGGTCCGGTCCCAGGTCGACGGGCACGTGCACCTTCCGCCAACCACTGGCGACAACATCGATGTACTGTGGAGACCTCACGCCCCACGTGTTGAGCAATTCGGCGGTACGTCCACCCGGCCTCCCGCATGCCCACTATACGCCCTCGCTCAAAGTCTGTCAACTGCACATACGGTTCACGTCCATGCTGTCGCGGCATGCTACCAGTGTTAAAAGACTGCGATGGAGCTCCGTATGCCACGGCAAACTGGCTGACACTGACGGCGGCGGTGCACAAATGCTGCGCAGCTAGCGCCATTCGACGGCCAACACCGCGGTTCCTGGTGTGTCCGCTGTGCCGTGCGTGTGATCATTGCTTGTACAGCCCTCTCGCAGTGTCCGGAACAAGTATGGTGGGTCTGACACACCGGTGTCAATGTGTTCTTTTTTCCATTTCCAGGAGTGTATAAACAATATGAAACCTTACTGCGTCTCCAGGTCTCTTAAATTGTACAATCTTCCTTTATGATTATTAAATCACGTGTCAGCGATGGTTATATTATGCTCCCTACAAAGTCTACCAGAGGGATTCTTCTTTCATTCGTTTCCCCAGTCCATCTTCACCCACTATTTTTCCCTCTCTTCCTTTTCCTACTATCGAATTCTAGCCACCATCACAATCAGATTTTCATATCCTTTAATCATCTCAATAATTTGTTTTATCTCATAATATATGTCTTCAATCTCTTCATCTGCCGAGCTAGTTGGCTCGTAAACCTGTACTACTGTGATAAGCGTGGGTTTTGTGTCTATCGTGGTCACGATAATGCGTTCACTTGTAACGCCGGAAATTCATATCCTCGTATTTTCATCTATTGTACTATAAATTTTTTTCCTTATTTTGTTACTTGCAGATATAACATTTCTGTGTCTTTGTATATTGTAATTGTTTTACTATTTGTATATATATGCATTTATGTCGATTTATAATTGGTTTGTTTTGTGAATATTATTTGTATTTATACGCTGGGTCTGGCCTAGGGAAAACTATGCTATCGAACGAATACATCGATAGGTCGTGTGGAGAACCTAAGTGTTTAGGATCTTTGGTAGTGTTAACTCTGTCGCGTGGAGCGCGGGCAGAGGAGAGTCTGGCTGGGGTGGTGCAGTGGAGCAGGTGTGTTGTGTGAAGCTCCCGCGAGTTGCCGCGCTTTCGGGGTTTGGCAGCATGTAATTGCGCTCGACTTGCGATGATAGTTTCTGACATGGTGTCGCGGACGGGAAGCTTTAGCTGGCGCACATCAAGAGCCCGTTTCGTCTGGTGACCGTGACGAGAAGAAGGCGCGCCAACATCCAGCTTCTGCAACAGCGACAGCCGACAATGATTGACTGTCGCCACCTCCTCGATCGATGGCTTCAAACCTTCAATCAACCAACAAGGAAGACTGGAAGCACCTAAAGTTTTAGAACTGTATGGCAGACCTCAACTTTTCAAACTTTTAAAATTGTTGCATCACAAAATTACAGCAACTTAGCATGAACCTTTGTTGCTCATTGTCCCAATTGCATTACCAAGCAGGGTCCCTTCCTTTTCCGGAATGAACCCGAGTGTCGTTGAAATTCAAACACCAGCATCATTCGATTTCACTGCTTTAATTTCAAAGTTCAGTTAAGGTATGCATAGCTGGCTACAATATTTAGATTACACAAGCACAAATTAAGAGTGCGAATTTTGTTACCGTATTTTAGCTTACCTGTGACTGCAGCTAAGCTTGGTACGTACTAAATTTTACTATTGTTAATTGTTCAGAATCATTTAATTCAAGTTCAAAGTTAAATCTCTTATTTCTAAATTGCGTATATTCAAGTAGCTTTTGAAATGATTGTTGAGGTAGTCCAAGACTAACCGTGTTTTACTGATTTTCGATGTGCTTCAGAAAGAAAGCTCACTATTAACTTCAGTCACTAAATTAACTTTCGATTTTCCGGTTTTATTAATTCTTTTGCTAAATAAAGTCAGAGTGTAGCGAAATTTATTACTTCTGACAAACTTTCAGTTTTCACACTACACGTGTCAACCTTCAGTTGCCACGCTTCTAGTGCTAATTATATGTGTAATAACCTTTCTTTTTTAGTTACTATAGTAATTGTCCTTGGGACTGGCGACCGTAATTTCCCCCAAATCTCAAATAACTAATTACCGCTAGTTAATTGTTAACGTAACGGCCGCACATTTACTTTCTTTATTAACTTTACCCCTTTTCAAAATTAATTTCCACCAGTTTCATTAGCATTTTTCCTTTCATTTAGATGTAACCGTTTCCTCCCTCTTTACCGACAAATTAACTTCGGTGACGATTGCTTTTCCCAAATTTCCATTAGGTACACGCGGTTTAATTTTTCACTGTCATTAAGGTCGATAATTGTGGGGGAGGTTACACACTATGCTGTTCGTAGTAGCTTACCCGCATTCCTATTTTCTTATTCATTGTCAAACATACTCCAGCATTACTCATAAATGACTGCTTATTTATAACGCTGTATTCACATTATCAGAAGTCCTGTTCCACCTGTCACCGAACTTCACTAATTCCCACTATATCTAACTTCATGCAATCCTCAACTTTTGTGGTCCTGTCCTCCTCAGTTGCGCGAAATACTACGGTATATTGACAATTTTCACTTATGGACCGTCTGACAGCAACTGAATAAAACACAATTTTAGTGCCATACGCGTTTCTCCTTTATTTTCTGCAAGGCATCATCAGTGGCAGGTTGCGTAGACAGTTTCTTACATATTACGCTCCTGTTGCATTTTTGGTGTTGTTCTTCTTTCTATGAGCGCCAATGCATAGTGCTGTGGAATGTGGAAAAAACAGCAAATTGGCGCTCATAGAAAGAAGAACAACACCAAAAATGCAACAGGAGCGTAATATGTAAGAAACTGTCTACGCAACCTGCCACTGATGATGCCTTGCAGAAAATAAAGGCGAAACGCGTATGGCACTAAAATTGTGTTTTATTCAGTTGCTGTCAGACGGTCCATAAGTGAAAATTATCAATATACCATAGTTCATGCAATCCGTTTCCCTTTTTAAATTTTGTGACCTACCTGCCCGATTAAGGGATCATACATTTTACTCTCCGATCCGTAGAACTCCAGTTTTGTTTCTCCTGAAAACGACCTTCTCCTGAGCAGGCCCCGCCCGGAGATCTGAATGGGGCCATTTTATCCAAGAGGACGCCAACATGAATTAACCGTACAATAGAGCTGCATGTCCTCGGGAAAAGTTACGGCTCTAGTTGTCCCAGGCTTTGAGCCATTCGCAGTACCTGCCCAGCAAGGCCGTTTTGACTATTATTACAAGGACATATCTGTCATTCACCCAGGCTGTTGTCCGTGAAACTATTGAAAAGGTTGCTGCCTCTCTTCAGGTCTCTTTTGGTCTGGCCTTCCAACAGATACCCCTCCGTAGTGGTTGTGCCTACAGTACGGCTATCTGTATCGCTGAAGCTCTCAAGTCAGCCAACGGACGGCAAGGTCCATGGTTCGTGGACTGGGCGGGGGGCATGATTTTCATTTTTTAAATTATGTAGGTATGCCGATGGCCACTGAAATTAAGAGGACATCGGCTTCGGTATTACTGATGTCTGCAAGGCATCTACGTTCGTCTGTCGTGTGAAATGAAGAAGAAACACTTAAGCTGTTTTATTACTAAGAATTACGACATCTTACTGTCTCGACTTGGTGGCATTTAGAGCGCTTGTGAAGCCTTATTGAAAATAAAACGTAACTTTCTATAACATCACAGCAGAAGTTGATCTCCTTATTTATTTACGTTCAGATCGAGAAAGTTAGCTGTCCTTCGAAATTTCAGCGCCAGCTTTCAGATAACAGCGGCTTTATTTTCGGACCGTAGACGAGGACGCAGAATACGAAAGATTTTCTTTTTTCAGATGAAAATGACGGGATGGGAGATGATAGGGCCCGACATATAATGAATTCATTTTGCCGAGTAATTGCAGATGATTAAGCAGTGTGTTCGAATACAGTATGAAATGCAAGTTTCACTCTTCGCTGCTGAAAGACGATAACCAAGAGAAAAAGTTTGAATGACTGCCAATATAAACAGCTGTTATCTCTTCTGCTCCTTAGATAACACAGGCACTTCGCACCGCTGCTACCGGCGCCTTTGCGAGTAAACAATGCCGTTCTAGAATATCAAGTGAATTGCGGCTGAGGACGGCGTTTGAAAGAAAATACGAAGTGACAATTGCAAATGTACGCACTGGCTACACGAATACAACTTGTGCACCAATATAATCACCCAGAGTAAGGCAGTCGTATATTGAGCTGTTCTCGAAATAACTTTTGCGGTATTTTTTAATAACGTAGTTAATTGCGTATCGGTGCAATCATTGTTGAGAATTCTCGAAGCCCAGTGACGTAATGGCCACGAAAATTCACAAGCCATTGATTCCATTGGGATTTTCGTTAATGTCTTGTTAATCAGCTGGAAACACTTTTTTTACGTGTACACCTTAGAGTCATTACTAGAACCTGGTGTATCAAGAAACCAACGTTTGTTCGTACACGTAAATTAGACTAGCTAATAGTAACTCAGTCAGGTGCTGACAGTTTTCCATGCGCATCAAGAGCCTTTATTTCCTTACAAGTGACCGTTGCGGGTGATCCATGAAACTATCAATAATACCGAGGTGATCGCAGATATATGGAAGTATGTTCAGAAATATTTTTCACATCCTGTCAACATCTGCGTTTACGTCTATACTCCTCAGTCCACCTTAAGGTATGTAGCGGGGGCGGTTTCTGGTAAACTTTTCCTGTTCTATTCGCAAATTGTTCACGGGAAGAACGACACTCGGTAAGCATCCGCGTGAGCCCCAATTTCCTTGATTTTTCTCGAATTGCTCATTCGGCGAGGTGTATATAGTGCGACTTAACCTACTGCCTGATTCCTATCGAAATTTATACGCTCGTAATTTTGACAGTAAGCACAACGACTAACTTGGAGCGGCTTCCACTGGTGTTTTACCAGCATTTTGTTCGTTATAAGATGATTGCATTGCATTTAGAGAACTGACAGTTGAACAGCTGTTAAATGTTTTGACTCGCATGCTGCCCTGCGTGAAAATGAAGATAAATGAATTTTAAAAAGAAGGAGAATAAATTTTTGACCCATGGACTCTCAATGACAGAATGTCTATTGTTTCTGAAATTTGCGTTTTTCATGAAGCGAAATATGGAGTTTATCAGTTATAGCTGTACTGCTTGATATTTCCTGCACAATGAGAACTTTGTCGAGTTAAACTACGGACTGCGTCGTCATCTGCACTAGGAAGATGAACGTTAACCACGCGTTTTAATATGCACTGACAGAATATGCAGAAATTCTACAAAGCAGAGGTATAGGGCCTATGTTGTTTACGTTAGGCGTCACATACAGGTTGAAACAGATGACAATGTTTTTGATATGACGTCGATTGTAATAAATATTTAATGCAAAGAGTAGTAGAAACTATCAAACATACGTGACAGTTGTTAGTCCCCTATTACCAGAATATTAATATGCAATGAAAAATACTGGAAACGCGGGTTTTGGCATGACAGATGAGTAACTGTAAGCAGCATTTTATTCATTTAACAATTACGGCGTCAACCTTTTCGTATCTAAGTATCACATGTAAAAATACTAAGTAATGCAAAATGCTCGCTGATCACGATTTCATGTAAAATGTGAAACACATATGGACGTAAATAAGTAGTATATTGTAGGAATAGATTAATTTATAAAACGAAAATAGTATATTGATCTACTCGTCCTTCTAACTAGAGGGTCGGTGATATGTGCACCGTACACCTGATATTGGGAATATGTATACGGAACACTTTCTTGTTTTTATTTCATATTAAGTATTAGTTTTGTTAAAATTAGAGAAACGTGAAGATAATTAATGACAACTTGATTTAAGCCGGCCGCGGTGGTCTAGCGGTTCAGGCGCTCAGTCCAGAACCGCGCGACTACTATGGTCGCAGGTTCGAATCCTGCCTCGGGCATGGATGTGTGTGATGTCCTTAGGTTAGTTAGGTTTAAGTAGTTCTAAGTTCTAGGGGACTGATGACCACGGATGTTGAGTCCCATAGTGCTCAGAGCCATTTGAACCATTTTAACTTGATTTAAAGTAGTCGATGTTACACTAAACATATGTGACGAACAGATATACATATACTTTATAAACAAATTGCACGCACATCGGTCCTAGAAGGCTGATTGCTCGCATTGAATTATGCTGCTTGGCCTTTGTATCATTTAAATATTTGCAAAATTAGAAACAATTATATCTATATTGAAACTGTGTCTTTACTTCTACCAGCAAAAAATACAGAAAACGGTGTCCTTGGCTAAACATTAATTTTTATTCGTCAAAACCGACCGAAGTGCGGAATGGTTAGCACGCTGGACTAGCATTACGGAGGATCCAGATCCGTGTCCGACCATCCAGATTTAGGTTTTTTCTGGTTTCCCTAAATCGCTCCAGGTAAATGCCTGGATGGCTCCTTTGAAAGGGCAGGGCCGATTTACTTCCAAATCATTGATAAAATTCGAACTTGCGCTTCGTCTCTAATGACTTCGATGTCGACGGGTCGTTAAACCCAATCTTCCTTCCTTCCTCTAATTTTTATTCGTCAAATCTTGTACAGTGATGGTTGGTGATGAGTCATAAACGATCTGATAATCTCACTACTTATCTAACAATTCCATCCAACTTTCTATTCAAAAAGAATGAAACAAAAATCGGAGCTAAACCTACATGACACTGCTGCTTTTACACCTACAAAGAACAAACGTACTTCTCCTTTCCCAGGCGTTGCCTGCAGTCATCTCTCCCACTATTGTTTTTACAGAACATTTTCCATTTATACTCCAGCATCATACTGAGAATCAAAACATACTCGTTTTCTTACGTTAAAGGGCATTAACAAAAACGTATTTAAGACTATAAACTGTTCAGCCAGAACAATATGACTACCGACCTACTATCGATATAAACCCTTCCAGGCGATAGCAGCGTCAGCAGACGAGGATTGACTGCTACTTAGTCACACGCACTCTGCAAGCAGTATCAGTAAGCGTGCTTTCCATGTGCAGAATGGGGCAGGCGCTCGGTCTGCCTGAGTGTGACTGTGGGCAGGTTGTGATGGCCCAGAGGCTCGGCACGAGCACTTCGGAAACTACTCGAATTGGCAGATGTTCGAGCAGTGCTTGGTGAGAGTCTTCAAGACGTGGCGAAATCAAGGTGAAACCACGTCCAGATGTCGTAAGTCTGGGTGGCCACCCCTCATTACAAGTATCGGCGTCGTAGGCTGAACAGACTGATAAAACAGGACAGGTGGAGAACCGTGGCGGAAAAAAATCAGACTTTAAAGCTAGGCACAGTAGAAGAGTGTCTCAATTCACAGCACTGAACACTCCTAACGAGAGGCCTCCGCAACTGACGATCCACGCATATGCCAATGTTAACGTCACGACATCAACTGCGACTGAAATGGGCACGTGATCATCGGCACTGGACGCTGGTGCAGTGGCAGAGCGTTTCATGGTCTGATGAATCCCGACAACTTCTTCGTCAGGCCGAAGGGAGGGCAGGAATCCGTCGTCTTCCAGGAGAACAGCTCCTTGATACCTGTCCAGCGGTATGGTGACAAGCTGGAGGCGGCTCCATTTACTCTGAGGAACATTCGTGTGGGCATCCAGGGGTCCAGTGGAGCTCGTGCAAGACACTATGATGGCCTACAGGTAACGTACTCAGGTTGAAGATCACGTACACCCCTTGATGACAATCATACAGGGTGTTTCAAAAATGACCAGTATATTTGAAACGGCAATAAAATCTAAACGAGCAGTGATAGAAATACACCGTTTGTTGCAATATGCTTGGGACAACAGTACATTTTCAGGCAGACAAACTTTCGAAATTACAGTAGTTACAATTTTCAACAACAGATGGCGCTGCGGTCTGGGAAACTCTATAGTACGATATTTTCCACATATCCACCATACGTAGCAATAATATGGCGTAGTCTCTGAATGAAATTACCCGAAACCTTTGACAACGTCTTTGGCGGAAAGGCTTCACATGCAGATGAGATGTACTGCTTCAGCTGTTCAATTGTTTCTGGATTCTGGCGGTACACCTGGTCTTTCAAGTGTCCCCACAGAAAGAAGTCACAGGGGTTCATGTCTGGCGCATAGGGAGGCCAATCCACGCCGCCTCCTGTATGTTTCGGATAGCCCAAAGCAATCACACGATCATCGAAATATTCATTCAGGAAATTAAAGACGTCGGCCGTGCGATGTGGCCGGGCACCATCTTGCATAAACCACGAGGTGTTCGCAGTGTCGTCTAAGGCAGTTTGTACCGCCACAAATTCACGAAGAATGTCCAGATAGCGTGATGCAGTAATCGTTTCGGATCTGAAAAATGGGCCAATGATTCCTTTGGAAGAAATGGCGGCCCAGACCAGTACCTTTTGAGGATGCAGGGACGATGGGACTGCAACATGGGGCTTTTCGGTTCCCCATATGCGCCAGTTCTGTTTATTGACGAAGCCGTCCAGGTAAAAATAAGCTTCGTCAGTAAACCAAATGCTGCCCACATGCATATCGCCATCATCAATCCTGTGCACTATATCGTTAGCGAACGTCTCTCGTGCAGCAATGGTAGTGTCGCTGAGGGGTTGCTGCGTTTGAATTTTTTATGGATAGAGGTGTAAACTCTGGCGCATGAGACGATACGTGGACGTTGGCGTCATTTGGACCGCAGCTGCAACACGGCGAACGGAAACCCGAGGCCGCTGTTGGATCACCTGCTGCACTAGCTGCACGTTGCCCTCTGTGGTTGCCGGACGCGGTCGCCCTACCTTTCCAGCACGTTCATCCGTCACGTTCCCAGTCCGTTGAAATTTTTCAAACAGATCCTTTATTGTATCGCTTTTCGGTCCTTTGGTTACATTAAACCTCCGTTGAAAACTTCGTCTTGTTGCAACAACACTGTGTTCTAGGCGGTGGAATTCCAACACCAGAAAAATCCTCTGTTCCAAGGAATAAACCATGTTGTCTACAGCACACTTGCATGTTGTGAACAACACACGTTTACAGCAGAAAGACGACGTACAGAATGGCGCACCCACAGACTGCGTTGTCTTCTATATCTTTCACATCACTTGCAGCGCCATCTGTTGTTGAAAATTGTAACTACTGTAATTTCGAAAGTTTGTCCGCCTGAAAATGTACTGTTGTCCCAAGCATATTCCAACAAACGGTGTATTTCTATCGCTGCTCGTTTAGTTTTTATAGCCGTTTCAAATATACCGGTCATTTTTGAAACACCCTGTATATCCTGACAGCAGTAGCATTTTTCACGAAGATAATGCACCATGTCGCAATACCAGGAGTGTCCTGAAGTAGTTCGAGAAACACAGTGGCGAGCTCCCATTCATATGCTGGTCCCCAAACTCGCCAAATCAGAACCCGATCGAATGGATCTAGGATGTGACTGAACGTGGCGTCAGAGCTAATCAACTCCCCCCCCCCCCTCTCCACGAAATTTACGGTAACTAGCTGTGCAGATGTGCTACCAACGCCCTCCAGCGACCTATCAAGGCCTCATTTGTTCAATGTCATCACGCATTGCCGACATTATCCGTGCCAAAGGTGGCCATAATGGCTGTTACAAAGGTGGTCATAATGTTCTGACTTGTCAGTATACGTCACCTTGTCACACACTTAATGCTCTCGATAAAACTTACAGTGACCACTACAAATGAACAAAGGATAAGTGCTTTGATTTTTTTTACAATAGTCATAATAATAATGGCATTAAAAATTTCGCTGCCAGCTACGCACAGAATGATGGCGTTGGCATCTGGCAACATCTACAATCCTGATACTCGAGGGTAGGGGGCTGTGCTGTTGGCTAGCTCTCTCAAGCAGCGTAGTACACACGGTACAGCCACATTAATGTGACCACCATCTACACTCCTGGAAATGGAAAAAAGAACACATTGACACCGGTGTGTCAGACCCACCATACTTGCTCCGGACACTGCGAGAGGGCTGTACAAGCAATGATCACACGCACGGCACAGCGGACACACCAGGAACCGCGGTGTTGGCCGTCGAATGGCGCTAGCTGCGCAGCATTTGTGCACCGCCGCCGTCAGTGTCAGCCAGTTTGCCGTGGCATACGGAGCTCCATCGCAGTCTTTAACACTGGTAGCATGCCGCGACAGCGTGGACGTGAACCGTATGTGAAGTTGACGGACTTTGAGCGAGGGCGTATAGTGGTCATGCGGGAGGCCGGGTGGACGTACCGCCGAATTGCTCAACACGTGGGGCGTGAGGTCTCCACAGTACATCGATGTTGTCGCCAGTGGTCGGCGGAAGGTGCACGTGCCCGTCGACCTGGGACCGGACCGCAGCGACGCACGGATGCACGCCAAGACCGTAGGATCCTACGCAGTGCCGTAGGGGACCGCACCGCCACTTCCCAGCAAATTAGGGACACTGTTGCTCCTGGGGTATCGGCGAGGACCATTCGCAACCGTCTCCATGAAGCTGGGCTACGGTCCCGCACACCGTTAGGCCGTCTTCCGCTCACGCCCCAACATCGTGCAGCCCGCCTCCAGTGGTGTCGCGACAGGCGTGAATGGAGGGACGAATGGAGACGTGTCGTCTTCAGCGATGAGAGTCGCTTCTGCCTTGGTGCCAATGATAGTCGTATGCGTGTTTGGCGCCGTGCAGGTGAGCGCCACAATCAGGACTGCATACGACCGAGGCACACAGGGCCAACACCCGGCATCATGGTGTGGGGAGCGATCTCCTACACTGGCCGTACACCACTGGTGATCGTCGAGGGGACACTGAATAGTGCACGGTACATCCAAACCGTCATCGAACCCATAGTTCTACCATTCCTAGACCTGCAAGGTAACTTGCTGTTCCAACAGGACAATGCACGTCCGCATGTATCCCGTGCCACCCAACGTGCTCTAGAAGGTGTAAGTCAACTACCCTGACCAGCAAGATCTCCGGATCTGTCCCCCATTGAGCATGTTTGGGACTGGATGAAGCGTCGTCTCACGCGGTCTGCACGTCCAGCACGAACGCTGGTCCAACTGAGGCGCCAGGTGGAAATGGCATGGCAAGCCGTTCCACAGGACTACATCCAGCATCTCTACGATCGTCTCCATGGGAGAATAGCAGCCTGCATTGCTGCGAAAGGTGGATATACACTGTACTAGTGCCGACATTGTGCATGCTCTGTTGCCTGTGTCTATGTGCCTGTGGTTCTGTCAGTGTGATCATGTGATGTATCTGACCCCAGGAATGTGTCAATAAAGTTTCCCCTTCCTGGGACAATGAATTCACGGTGTTCTTATTTCAATTTCCAGGAGTGTATATTCGACGTGAAACGAGCAATAACTTCTCACAGACAGTAGGTGGCAGCACTGGCAGTGAAAGGTATGTAAAGCATGTCAGGATGGAGGTTGAGAGCGGGGTCCAGAAAACAGTACAGTCTTTATCGGAAGGCGAAAACGGAGCGATTTATGTGATGTCCAAAAGGTAGAATCATTAGTTTTCAGGCCAGGGATGGAAGCATATCCGAAACGTCTAAGTTTATAAACTGTCCACGTGCCACCGTAGTTGAATTACAGCTTTCAAATGGTTCAAATGGCTCTGAGCACTATGGGACTTAACTGCTGTGGTCATCAGTCCGCTAGAACTTAGAACTACTTAAACCTAACTAACCTAAGGACATCACACACATCCATGCCCGAGGCAGGATTCGAACCTGCGACCGTAGCGGTCACGCGGTTCCAAACGGAAGCGCTTAGAACCGCACGGCCACACCGGCCGGCAATTACAGCTTTGTTCTTTCTTTCTTTCACTTACGCCGTAGTACAGCAGCGATCGCATGTTAGTGTTAGGGATGGCCAGATGCCCTTTCTGCCGCCACCCAGTACCCCCCAGGACGGAATCAATGTACCCCAAATGTCTGCATCGAGTGTAAATCGTGAAATAGTGCAGACGTGTTTCAAATGTCTGCAACGCGTGTAACTGAGGCGGAACTTGGGGACCAGCCCGGTAATCACCTAGTGGGATGTGGAAAACCGCCTAAAAACCACATCCAGGCTGGCCGGCACACCGGCCCTCGTCGTTAATCCGCCAGGCGGATTCGAGCCTGGGCTGGCGCGCCTATCCGGGTCCAGGAAGCAGCGCATTAGCGCTCTTGGCTACCCTGGGAGGTCACTGTGGTTGAAGTACACCATGCATGGCAAAATAGCGCTATCCAAAACTGGCACTGAGGCAACCGTGGTGCACCATGGGCCATACATAGATGGCACGGGTGATCGGCGGCAGGTGAGATGTGTACGGGCGAATAAACAGCTAAGCACCTGACTGCCGAGATGAACCACGGGGCTACCAGTAATGTCTCCTCAAGGACCATTCAGCGAACGTAGGTGGCTATGGGGACCTTCGCAGTAGGCGCCTGGTTCATGCATCTATGCAGACTGCTATTCATTGGCGGCGAAGGCTAGAATTTGCTCGCCAATGCCGCAACTGAACGTCCACCGTGCCTCTTCAGATGAATCACACAAATGGCTGTTGATAATTTTAGAAGGGGTACAACTGATTGTGACCAACAACCTGTACTATGAATAACATATGGCTTCGGCATCTCCCCGCCAGACGTGAAACAGGAATCAAGGCAATGAATGGGAACCTTGCAAGAATAAACGTGTAATCGATTTCATTTGCCGCAAAAAGAGCGGCCAGCGTTTTCAGGGATGTAAAATGGTTCTCGTTGATCACCTTGTAGATAGTAGAACATGAAAAGTCAAAAAATACGGAAGTACTCTTGTCAACAGGATAATATACCGAGTGATCAAAAAGTCAGTATAAATTTCAAAACTTAATAAAACCACGGAACAATGTAGATAGAGAGGTAAAAATTGACACACATGCTTGGAATGACATGAGGAGTTACTAGAGCAAAAAACAAAAAAAGTTCACAAAATGTCCGACAGATGGCGCTGGACAGCAAAACGTCAGTGACTGCGCGTGACAATCGTGTATAAAAGGAGCTGTAATGAGAGAGAATCAGATGCGCCAGCAGTCGCAGAATGTTGACGTTACCTGAAAAGGTAAAAATGGTTCAAATGGCTCTGAGCACTACGGGACTTAACTTCTGAGGTCATCAGTCCCCTAGAACTTAGAACTACTTAAACCTAACTAACCTAAGGACATCACCCACATCCATGCCCGAGGCAGGACTCGAACCTGCGACCGTAGCGGTTCCAGACTGTAGCGCCTAGAACCGCTCGACCACTCCGGCCGGCCCTGAAAAGGCGCTGTTAGTGAAGCTCTATTATCAGAATGGGGAATGTGCTAGTTCAGCGTTACGATCCTATCGCCATAGGAAGGGGATTTGAACGGGTAAGCGTCCGTTGAAAAATGCAACTGTGTTCGAAGCCACGGGTAGTTTAGAGGATAGACCCCTTGTATTGACCAACCAAGCACAAGGCGTAATGCTGCTGAGACAGTTCAGGAAGAAATGGAGACTGTAGCGGGTTCGTCTATGCACGGGGAAGTCAGCGCTCGTGCAGTCGCACGTCGCACCGGCATTCCATGCACTACTGTTTGGTTGGCACTGAAGCGTACCCTCCGATGCTATCCGTACGAAATTCTTCGGCATCATGAACTGTTACCTGGTGATTTAGTGAAGCGGAGGGCATTTGCGGTGTGGGCGTTTAAAAGATGGCGGAAGATGACGATTGGTTGAGTAACGTGTTGTGGACCGACGAAGCTCATTTCACCCTCCGAGGATCTGTCAACGCCCACAACTGCAGAATTTGGGCTACCGAAAATCCTAGAACTGTCGTGGAAACTCCATTGCACGACGCGAAAGTCACGGTATGGGTGGGATTTACCACATCTACCGTTATGTGGCCTTTTTTCTTCGAGGAAAAGCGTGATTCTGGTTTTGTAAGTGCTACGGTGATGGGTGAGAGGTACGCCGATATGTTACAGAAGCGCATCATCCCCAGCCTGGCTGATAAACACCTGCTGGAACGTACTATGTTTATGCAGGATGGCGCTCCACTCCATATTGCTAGGCGCGTGAAAGATCTCTTGCGCTCGTCGTTTGGTGATGATCGTATGCCACTTTCGTCATGCTTGGCCTCCCAGGTCCCCAGAACTCTGTTCGTGCGATTATTGGCTTTGGGGTTACCTGAAGTCGCAAGTGTATCGTGATCGACCGAGATCCGACGCCAATGCCTCACCATAACTGCGGACATGTTTTACAGTGCTGTTCACAACATTATTCCTCGAGTACAGCTGTTGTCGAGGAATGATGGTGGACATATTGAGCATTTCCTGTAAAGAAGATCATCTTTGCTTTGTCTTACTTTGTTATGCTAATTATTGCTATTCTGATCAGATGAAGCGCCATCTGTAGGACATTTTTTGAACGTTTGTATATTTTTGGTTCTAATAAAACCCTATGTCATTCCAAGCATGTGTGTCAATTTGTACCTCTCTATCTACATTATTTCCGTGATTTATTCATTTTCAAATTTATACTGGCTTTTTGATCACCCTCTACATGCGAGAAGGGACATCTGTGAAAAGAAGTGAAATTTTTAAAAATAAATTTGTTGGCATCAGGAAAAAATAACTGCCAACCAATGTGCTTTGGTAGCTGGAAGATTTGAAGAAGCTAGCATTTGACAGCAACTGAGTTGGACTGTTTCCACCATAAATGCGCCAATGGGAGCTGTACTAGTATTGTTGGCTCTCTCTGTTGTTATTCTCGCTGCCAAAGAATTGCGAGTGACAGGTCTGGAGCAGGAAACATTTCCGGGTGCGAAATTTTCGACTGTTTTTGCAGATACAACATCGGTCGAAATTAAAATTAAGAACAGATTTCTTACATGTTTCGGGACACTGTAGAGATCTATAGCAGGTCCTGTACGGGCCTTTCTGGATACAGAAAATGTTCGACTGCTGTCCTGGCCAGCACATTCTCCAGATGTCTCACCAATTGAAAACGTCTGGTCAATGGTGGCCGAGCAACTGGCTCGTCATAGTATGCCAGTCACTACTCTTGATGAACTGTGGTATCGTGTTGAAGCTGCATGGGCAGCTGTACCTGTACACGCCATCCAAGCTCTGTTTGACTCAATGCCCAGGCTTATCAGAGCCGTTATTATGGCCAGAGGTGGTTGTTCTGGGTACTGATTTCTCAGGATCTATGCACCCAAATTGCGTGAAAATGTAATCACATGTCAGTTCTAGTATAACATATTTGTCCAATGAATACCCGTTTATCATCTGTATTTCTTCTTGGTATAGAAATTTTAATGGTCAGTAGCGTACAAGGATAGTTAGTACAGTTTATAAGACATCTTTGTTCTTTGCAGAGTTCCTCGTAAAAAAAGAGAAAAAGAACACATTTAATTAGCGGCTCGACATTCTCAGAGATCAGTAGAACAAAGTGGAATCTTCACAAAATGTCATCAGTGCACATTTGCATCTACATGTATCCTATACAAACGGAGAATGCTTCCGGTAACACTATCTGATCCCCTCTTTCCTGTTCCATCCACGGATGGCGCGAGAGGAAAGTGATGTCGGTAAAGCTCCGTATGACACTAATTTCTCTAATTTTCTCGTGTGATTAATTCGTGTGACGTATGTAGGGGAAGAAATATGTTGCCGACTCTTCTTGGACCGTAAGCTCTCTAAATTTTAACTTCTCCATGGTGCATAACTGGAGTTTGTTGAGCATCTCGGTAACCCTCACCCGCCGAATAAACAAGCCCTTGATGACACGCACCTCTCTTCTTGGATCTTCTCCATTCTTCTACTAATCCAATTTCGTAATGGTCCCAGACTGATGAAAAATACTCAAGGCTCTGTCGAACGAATGTCTTGTAAGCTATTTCTTTCGTGGATGAATTTCACTTCCGTAAGATTCTCCCAATGAATATGTCTGTCATCTGCTCATCCTAGTATTTGTTTTATGTGGGTAGTTACCCCTAGAGCTTGTTCCGTTAATAATAACGTGCTGGGAGCTGTCTACGAGGAAGGCATTCAAAAAAATCGAAAGTCTGGTCCGATACTCGGTAAACTGGCATTTTTTTCACTAAACGGAATTGCCGGACTGTGACAATCGCTTTCTTGACGTCAAGGAACACGGCTCCAACGTAGGCGCCCACATCCACGGCGCTCAGGATCTCACGGACGAACACAGCTCTCTTTGCAGAATCTATGTTGACATTATAAATGACATTTTCATTCTCCAAGAACGTTACATTGCGGGATCATAAAGCACGTTCCGTAATTCTGCAACACACTGACGTCAGCAATATAGGGCTGTCATTATGCACAGCTGTCCGACGACGCTTCTAGAGGGGAAAGACCTGCGCCTCTTTCCAGTTTCCAGGCACCCTTCGGTGCTCCAGTGACCTATGCTAGAAAACTAGCAAGTTCTCTCGTATAATCTCTGTAGAACCTCGCAGGTACCTCATGTGGTCCAGTTGCCTTTCCATTGTCGTGCAGTTTTTGGTTGATTTTCTGTTACAATATTATCTTAATATCTGGCATTTCGGCATTTGTGATCTGATTGAAAAGAGAAAGTGTATTACTAATTTCTGCATCAAAGCGACTTTCGAAGACCGAAATCTATATTTCGGCCTTGTCCCTGTCATGTTCTGATTCGATGCCAGTCTGGTCACTGAGCTATTGAATGGATGACCTCAATCGGCTTACTCACTTTATATAAGATCAAAACTGCTTAGGATTTTTAGTCGGATCGTTGGCCAAAATTTTACGTTGAAATTCCTTAAATGCTTCTCGCATCGCTTTCGTCAGGCTCATCTTGGCTTATTCAGCTATGTTTGTCTAACAGCCTTGGACTTCGCAACTTTTTACGTGGTGGTTGAAATACGATGGATGCTTTCCATCCCACACAACCTTACTCGTATTTGTCGAAGGCATATTGCACAGAGGTTTTGAGTTTTATTCATTTGTGCTCCAGATCTTCGTCCTCAGATCTGAATATTTCATGCTGACTAGTTAGGCAGTCTGTAATTTCTTTTGCCACTCTTGCTAGCCAAAATTACAATTTTTAGCACTCCCTGCAATACCCGTAGTCACTGATGCTCTCATAGTCTTATGACCGCTGATTCGCTCCACGAAGCTAAGTGATTCGGGAAGGTCGGGTCTTTTAGTGAGTCGGAGGGCCTAAGACATGGTCCTCAGGCTCTGCTTATTCAACCATCTGCTGGAAATAATTTTCATACAATACACTCACAACCATCTCACGCGCATAGCTTTCCCTGCCACTACTTATAAATGTGTGACTCTCCCATTGCAAGATGGCGTCCGCCTGCTTAGCTACGTGGTAACGTGCTCGCCTCCTGTCCAAGCGAGCCCGGGTTCGATTCCCGGCCGGGTTAGAGATTTTCTCCGCTCGGGGACAGTGTTGTGTTGTCCTCATCGTCATTTCATCCTCATCACCAGAGCGCAAGTCGCCCAATGTGGCGTCGACTGAAATAAGACTTGCACTTGAACTCCTCCCAGATGAGGCGTCCCGGCCAACGATGCCATACGCTCGTTTTCATTTCTATACATGGCAAGTTGAAATGTGCTCCTATTACAGTTACTTACACATGACATTCTCCAAGTTTTCTCTGAAACGCTCTGCCATTACAGCCCCTGACGCAGCTGGTCTGCAGAAACAGCAGATTACAATCTCTGACCCACATTTGATGTTTGCATTCACTCAGACTATTTCACATTTAGAATCTGTAATGACTTCACTAAATAATGAGCTAGACTATATAATTCTACACGACAACGAATACGCCGCCGTCACTGACACCAAGGCTAACCTTTCGATATCTATTGCCACCTTAATTTAGTATTTCACTGGTATTCATTTCCGGTTTCAGTCTGATTTCTGTTCCTGATACTATGTCGGTGTTATTACCTTCAATAAGCGGGACTATTTCTGGGACTTTACCATGGATGTTCCTGCAGTTTACTAATGACAGTGAACGTTTTTCTTTTCGAATGTGCAAGACCTGAACTTCTCCTCTGGGAATAACGTGGATGATTTATCTTCGATTTCCGAAGGCACTTCCTCATTGTGTCTAAGAAGAGATGCTCTATCGTGGAAAAAACACTGATGTGCACGCCACACATACTCTGCTACCCGAGTAGGCGTTTTCCTTCGGTAGTTGTTTTAAAACGGGCCTAATACCGGAGCAGCTTCACTCCTCTTTTTCTTTTCTTTAATGTTAATTTCACACCTGATACAGGTAGGGCAGCAACGGCATACTACGCCGCTCTTCGGCTACAGATAAAACTAAGGATACAAAAGAAGACAATCGCAGAACAGACATGGTGGATATAAAAATGTAGACATACAAAATTAAAATACACGGAGCCGTTCACGGGCGCACAGTAGAAAATAAAAATGTTCAGACTCGTGGATGACAGAGATGACAGATGACACACGTGAACGTTGGAGCACAAACGATTACACACTGGAACACTTGTGCATGGACACAACGGCACACACAAACACTAGGCAACGATCTCCCGCGCGCGAAAGTTCACTATAAGTGTACGAGTCCGGGGACCTGCCAAAAGGGGAAAAAAGAAGGGGAGGAGGGAGACGGGAGCACGTAGATACCAGTGGCAGAGCAGATGGGAGGGGGTGGAAAGAGGGTAGAGGGGGTAGGGGAAGCCTGGGGGAAGTAGAGACAGAAGGGGAGAGTGTGCCCTCGGGAAAAACACAGGGTGCGGTAGAGGAGGATCAAAGTTGGTAGGAGGGGTAGATGGAGGCGATGAGGGCATCGTCAGGGAGGGGGAGTTGGTGGAAGCCACCTTGGGCGAGGGTATGGAGAGTGGAGAGATGGAGAGCAGGTGAGATGTGGGAATGCAGGTGCGGCAGCGGACGTGGGTGGGAGAGGATGGGAGAGACAATTGGGTGAGGGGGATCAAGTCTGCAGGAAGTGTAGAGGATCTGTATCTGTTCGAGGAAGAGAAGGAGGTGCGGGAACAGAATAAGGTCATATAGGATCCACATGGGGGAGGGTAGACAGATGCGATAGGCGAGGCGGAGCGCATGACGTTCTAGGATTTGAAGGGATTTGTAAAAGGTAGGAGGGGCAGAGATCCAGGCGGGATGAGCATAGCAGAGGATAAGGAGGATTAGGGATTTATAGGTGTGGAGGATGGTGGAGGGGTCCAGACCCCATGTGCAGCCAGAAAAGAACTTGAGGAGACAGAGTAGGGAGTGTGCCTTGGCTTGGATTGTCCAGAGATGAGGGCTCCAGGAGAGTCGACGGTCAAGGGTGACGCCAAGGTACTTATGGGTGGGGGTGGGGGCGATCGGATGGCCATAAATGGTGAGATAGAAGTCGAGGAGACGGAAGGAAGGGGTCGTTTTGCCTACAATGATCGCCTGGGTCTTGGAAGGATTGACCTTGAGCAACCACTGGTTACACCAACTGGTGAACCGGTCAAGATGGGATTGGAGAAGGTGTTGGGAGCGTTTCAGGGTGGGGGCGAGGGCAAGGAAGGCGGTGTCATTGGCGTACTGGAGAAGGTGGGTGGGAGGTGAAGGCGGCGGCATGTCCGCCTTATACAAAAGGTATAGAAGAGGGTAGAGAACGCAACCTTGGGGCACACTGGCGCAGGGGTAGCAGGTGTAGGAACCGTGTTGTGGATGGTGACATAGGAAGGACGTTGGAAAAGAAAGGACCTGATCAGACAGACGTAGTTGATAGGAAGGGCGAAGGTTTGGAGCTTGAAGAGGAGACCAGAATGCCACACATGGTCGTAGGCGCGTTCTAGGACGAGGGAGAGGAAGATAGCAGAGCGAGAGGAGTTGAGTTGTTTGGAGAGGAGTGAGGTGAAGGAGAAGGTCATCGGTAGGGAAGAACGGTCGAAAGCCACACTGGGTAATGGGAAGGAGGCGGTGCTGGCGGAGATGCTGGTGGATGCGTCGGGTAAGGATGGATTCCAGGACCTTGCTGAAGACCGAGGTAAGGCTGATAGGACAGTAGGAGGAGACAGCGGATGGCGGTTTGTCGGGTTTGAGGAACATCAAGATACACGAGGTTTTCCACAGGCCGGGGTAGCAGCCGGTGGACAAGACCACATTATATAGCCTGGCCAGGGTGGAGAGGAAGGAGGCGGGAGCTTCACGGAGGTGGCGATAGGTAACATGATCGTGACCGGGAGCTGTGTTGCGTTTTGTGCGGAGTGTAGTGATGATATCCTGAGTAGTGATGGGGGCATTGAGTTCGTTGGGTGTAATGTTGTCCAAGTACTGGAAGCCAGGGGCGAGGGGAGGGACAGATATGTCAGTTCGATCGCGGACATCTGGGAAGAGGGAGTAATCGAACTGGGGATCGTCAGGGAGGGTAAAGAAATCGGACAGGTAGGAGGCAAAATGATTGGCCTTACTGAAGTTCTCAGGGAAGGGCTGGTCATCATGAAGGAGAGAGTAGAAGGGGGGGGGGGCGTTCAGATCCGGTAAGGCGGCGGAAGGGAGACCAGTACTTGGACGAGTTGATAGGATGTGTAACATTAAGACGGGTGCATGTCTGTCGCCAGTCCCGGCGTTTCATAGCCGCGAGAAAGTTTCGGACATGTCTGTAGCTGCCGGTGGCGTCGTAGTGTGTCCGGGTCACGCGTGTGGAGGAAAGCACGTTACAGACGGAGGAGGAGGACGGCCTGTGGGGGTAAAGTGGGACAGTGCGGGTGGATGGCGACGGTAGGGACGTGCGACTCCACGGCCCCAGACAAGGTACAAGGTCTGCTGGAGAAACTTCACACATCCACTATCGCTGATTTGTAACTGCCATGGATTTAGAAGGGAGTAACGAGAATTCTGTGGAAATATGAGGCATTCAGCACACTTCCCTAGAAAGAGAGACTAACCATTTCAAATTCTGGTCCGGCACACAGTTTTAACTTATATACTGGGAAAATATTAATAAAACCGACAAATTGCATGGACGGAATCCTGGCTGGAAATAGACGAAAAATAGTCCTGTGAACATGTGTCCGGAAATACATCGTTGTCACGGTAGATGGCACTGACGAATGATAGCTCCTTTGACCACGCGCCGTGTGTTCCTTCTATGTTGCCGGCTGCGTGACTACGTAGCGTAGTATAAGGAGCAGAATGGTCCAGCATTCATGCGGAGAACAAAACCGAGATGGTGTTTCTGTAGGGTCAAGCAGATGGAAACAGTTGAGAGCCACCACGGGGTATACCAAAGCAACTACATTTGGGTTATACAGGATATTGAGACGAACACTATTATGTGTATTCTGGATGGGAACCGCTACTATCCCTGTCACCTGTATTCCCATGGAGGCCACCTTCTACATCTACGTCTACATCTACATGAATACTCTGCAAATCACATTTAAGTGCCTGGCAGAGGGTTCATCGAACCACCTTCACAATCACTCCGTTATTTCAATGTCGTTTAGCGCCCGGGAAAAATGAACACCTACATCTTTCCGTACGAGCTGTAATTTCCCTTATTTTATCTTGGTGATCGTTCCTTCCTATGTAAGTCGGTGTCAACAAAATATCTTCGCATTCGGAGGAGAAAGTTTGTGATTGGAATTTCATGAGAAGATTCCGTCGCAACGAAAAACGCCTTTTGTTTTAATGATGACCATCCCAAATCCTGTATCATTTCTGTGACACTATCTCCCATATTTCGCGCTAACACAAAACGTGCTGCCTTTCTTTGATGTACTCAATCAGTCCTATCTGGTAAGGATCCCAAATCGCGCAACAGTATTCTAAAGGAGGACGGACAAGCGTAGTGTAGGCAGTCTCCTTAGTAGGTCTGTTACATTTTCTAAGTGTCCTGCCAATAAAACGCAGTCTTTGGTCAGCCTTCCTCACAACATTTTCTATGTGTTCCTTCTAACTTGAACACCCGCTGTGAGTTGGATGCGATGCAGCTATGTATTGTGTTCCGAGACGATTTGTTGTCGTTGCATGCACAGCGTCCATTTTCTAGACACATGTTTATAGGACCTTTTTTCCTCCATTTCCAATCAGGAATCCGTCCCTGCAGTTTGTCGGCATTCTTAATGTTCACCCTGTATATACCGATCACATGGGTAGAAAATTCATACATAGAAATTACGAACTGTCAAAAGTAAGGATGTTTAAAAATTAATCATACGGTTTCACAAGGCTATATCTTCTATGCGAATGAACATGAATTTTAACTTAGGCCCCGAAACTAAGCGTTTACTTTCGTACCAGTTCTAAGTTGCTGGCTCATGTAGTTGCCAGTAGAAGCCTCCTTGCAGCAGCTTTCTTGTTCTTTGCACAATATGCGTCTAGTCGAGTAGGCGCTAAGACGGGAACGGTAGTCGTATCAACAAGTGCAACTTAGTAACAACTGCACGGCGTGATTTTATGAAGAATTCGGCACTGCACCTCCTACATCTTATGGTAAGTGACGGCAGCAGCAGCAGTTTGAAACAACTAGTGGTTTATGTAAGGGGAAATCCACAGGTCGCCCCCGTCTATTCGATCAATACGTAGTGAGCATTCAGCAGCCTTTTGCAGGTAGGCCACGGAACTCAATTCGTCGAGCCACCCGAGAGTTATCCAATATTCCTGTTTCCACCCGTTATGTGTTGCAGCTGTAAGAGAGCTGTACATGCTGAAACGGAGCGCAGAACGCCTTTTGTCGCTGCGTTATTGCAAACTCTACCCGACACAATTCGGTAATGAACCAGCGAGGGAGCGAGTTAGCCACATGAGAGAAATCCCTAACGGGTATTCCACATGAATTGCCAACATACTGGCACCAAGATACTCTTTTAATTTCGAATCCTAAGTTAAAACCTACGATAAGTTACCATCTTAGTTCATGTAGATGGTTTTTATCTCAATAAATCGTATGAATCTTCCAGAAAGAGATTATCACTCTGCAGCGGAGTGTGCGCTGATATGAAACTTCCTGGCAGATTGAAACTGTGTGCCGGACCGAGACTACAACTCGGGACCTTTGCCTTTCGCGGGCAAGTGCTCTACCAATTGACCTACCCAAGCACGACTCACGCCCCGTCCTCACAGCTTTACTCCTACCAGTACCTCGACTACTACCTTCCAAACTTTACAGAGGCTCTCCTGCGAACCTTGCAGAACTAGCACTCCTGAAAGAAAGGATATTGCAGAGACATGGCTTAGCCACAGCCCGGGGGATGTTTCCAGAATGAGATTTTCACTCTGCAGTGGAGTGTGCGCTGATATGAAACTTGCCCGTGAAAGGCAAAGTTCCCGAGCTCGAGTCTCGGTCCGGCACACAGTTTTAATCTGCCAGGATGTTTTGGATGAATCTTTTTGAGTGACTGTTGCTCCATACCCGCGTTGTCCTAAAATATTTAATTAGACCAGGGGATCCCACAGACATTAGTTTGACCTGCCGCCTCCCCCCCCCCCCCACCCACCCCGTCTTCTGTTTCCGACTCCCTGCACCCCACACTATCACCAACTTTACTACCTAACTAAACTGTAGTAGAAAAGACTTTTCTTGGAACACTTTTATTTTTAAAACGGCGAAACATGAATGATCTTTAGTTGTTAGAATGAATGATGATGGAATTCGTGGTGCATCGCAAGTGCTACCCACAACACGTTCTCATATAATAAAGCTAACTATCCACAGTGAGCGTTCACACTTGTTACAAAACATACTTCCCCTGCGTTACTCCTTTCCATTGAAGCACATTCTTGACCTTCACATTGCACCTCACTTGAAATGAAAAGTTAAAATGTGTGCACTATACTTGCTGTTCGTAATTACTTGACTGGTGCACTCTTTACTTCTGAACTGGGAGATATTGGAAGACTTCTGGCTGTTAATGCATAATGATAATCATAACACTGTGTACAGCACTATAATAGCCTTTATGTAGTTACTCCTGTGTCGTGTTGATAATTAATTCACCTATGTGTTTCGAAGCGAGTAATGAAGCAATTTCTGAACTACTGCAAGAACTATCTACAACTTGGAGAAGACATTTTACTGAGATATTTAGCATCTGTTATGTACATGTCTCACTTTTATCATATGCGATGTACGGGACAAATCACATCATCTGTGTGTAGTGGGTGGACTAGATGAGGAGCCTGTAACCTCCACAGCATTAATGCTACTAATCGAGAAAAATTAATTTTTGATAAATTATATAACCAATATTAGAGTCTTATGGAACTGTGATGAGAGTAACGATCTTTTGAAGGTAATTGAGTTTCAGGACTGAAAATGGATCGGTTCGTTTACTTTTTACCCTCAGAAAATCTTAGCCTCAGGGACAATTACCCCATTACTTTTGAATACATTGTAGGAGTGAACAGTGATCAATTTTGTTACAAATATTTACTATCAAAAACAGCCTTGATCACTATTTATTCACTCCGGTGACCGGTTTCGACCACTACAGAGGTCATCTTCAGACCAATGAGTAAGAACCTCCTTCGTGTGGTAAATCACTACTCACCACCAGAAGGAGGCTCTTACTCATTGGTCTGAAGATGACCACAGTTGGGTCGAAACCGGTCACCGGAATGAATAAATAATATGTGATTAAGGCTGTTATTTGATAGTAAATATTTACAATTACCCCAGGTTGTGAACCACTGAGTTAGACGCTGAAATCCAAAGCTAGAGAGTGTCTGATAATCACGTACAGCCGTTTCCAGCTCAGTGACGCTTTCTTAAGGACAGCAGTTGGCGTTATCAGAAGCTTTGGTCATCGCCGACGGGACAGAGTTGACCCGCGCTATAGCTAGCGTAATTTCGCAGCAGTGTCCCCACTCCCTCATATCCCCACTCTCGGATGCTGTGCTGCGCGCCAGCTTACGGGTGTATAAAATAGTGACGCCGGGCAAGAGCCGACTACTTTGCCACGGTTAGGTCAGCAATATTCGTTTCGACCTTTTTCTGAAGGTAAGTCGACTAACTACAATATACTTACGTTCAGTTTCCGCAGGGTGTCTTTTGTTTGATCAACATATGCTATTAAGAAGCATAATACTACATGCGTTGATTCACTTTATTAGTGTTCTTGTTCTAAGTAAAGAATACGTATTGCAGACTTTCATTTGTTTATGTTATAGTTACCACTACCTTAAAATTAGTTTTGAATTTGTTTTGCAGATCGGTAACCGAACTTTATACATTTGGAGATGCTATCGAATTACAGTCCTTTAAAACCAGTTGTACTAGTTCTGACTAGTATACGTTTTCAGATTTTAATTATTACATATCACAGTACTTTGTTTCTGATCCTGCTGAAGATGCTACATTCCAGTTAAGGCACCACAATTTTATTAACTCCAGTGCATGGACACAAGGCGTCGCGTTTTATGCTGAATCGATAACGATGATGATGATCATCATCAGTAAAGTATGAAGTTAGGAGAGAGTGGTCGTTTAACTGTCAGAAGTAGGTGCACCTCTGAAAAGCAATCTTTTGCTTTTATTTTTCCATAGTATTACTCTTTCTACCACACGTTGTAATGTTTCTTTACTTGCGAAACCATTACCACCCACCAACCCAGTTTTTCGATACCGTAGATTAATGAATATTTTTCTACGTAATGTCTCAAATTTTTCACTCTGTTCAAATTTGGTTTCATTTTTATATGTAGGTACGTCGATATTTTGACATGTTGAAATCGATATAATATCTAGTGTGAATAGCTTTGTACTTATTGTTGTCTTTGAGGCTGGCTTGTGACTTCTGGCGCGGAAGCGTACAGAGTAGCCAAGTTTTTTGTGTTGAATATAAACAGTCTTGACTTTGTATTGGAAATTAAAAGATGAGTCTGAGTTGCGGGCAATGAAAAATGTTGTGAGTTTTATTAAGAGCAGTAACGGCTGCGAAATAGTACTATGAAGTAATGTTTTGAACATGCGAAAGTATAAAAAAGTTTAATAAATGTGAATTTCTGTGAAAAGTAAGTGTGAAGAATTATTTTCAAGTGACCATTGTTTAAAAAAGTATGAAGCACATTGCAATGAAAAACATAAATCATCACATTAATCCTGATAGCTTCGTAAGTTCTTCAAGTCCGCGTAATTAACATCCGATTGCCTTTCGCACCAACAGCGACAGTCATGCTACCTAGACAACATTTTTAATTACGAGACAAAGCCAGAGCGTGATCGTCGTTGGATTGCAAATGCAAGATAAGTGTATTACTGTTAATTTCCTTCAGTGGCTGTAATTAATTGATGTAGCAATACCTGCTCATTAAAGACCTTTCAGTTGCGCAATAGAAAGATCATACTTTGAGTGCGCGACGTGATAACTTTTAAACTAATTAACTATTAGTGGAGATACTGTTATAATAGCAAGACCTGCTTTACGCAACTTCTGTTTCGCGTAACTTATGGAACTTCCGTTGTAGCTAACCACCTCTTACTACGTATCTGTAACCAGATGGTTTGTCAAATGCAATAATTCATTTAACTGATCTTAATTACATTTAATGTGTAAATTGACTGCTTTGCAGAACAGTTGACAAATTTTAACCATAACCAAATATAATGAACGTTACCCATAGTAAATAAGAATAGGGTAAGTCCACATTTTAGCGTCTCTTAATTTTTATACAGTATTTATTGTTCCCTGCAATATAAGGAAAGAAGCGGAGGAACATTTTACCATATTATAGTTTTTCAAGTTATGATTTTTTATACTCAATATGATTATCTCAGTTTTTTCGGTATTTTTATTTCAATTTCTTTTCGGAAATTGCATATTATGTATAAATTTTTTCAATTTGTGTGTCACAATAACCCAGTACCGAGGCACTGGGCAAGACGACAGATCACAGTTTTTTTCTCCTTTGCTGATCATTGACATACGCCGCATTAATAAGCTTTGCTGAGAGGGGAAATTTGAAAGCGAGATTCAGTGTTTTGACGTGTCCTTTGCTACGCCAGCTGTAAGTACCTTGGCTTCCATGAATGGCTGGACTTTCAACTTTGCTGATACTGATACCCTTCATATGACGCTGATTTCTTTGAGTTTTGTGAGAAGTCTTTCGACAGGATTCTGCTACCATAATCCTTGCAGGCTTCACGCTTTCCCCTTTTGCTAGTCAAAAGCGTTTCACTTAACAAGTCTCTAGTTCCACTTGTATGACTTAGTTACATCGCTCTAGGCGTAGGTAGTGTTTTTATACGTTTCTTTACAGACACCCTCTACCGTGAAAGTCGGTCAATTCAGTAAGTTTCTATTAGGTACGTACCCATACAGTTCTTGGCCAACAGTGTGATTGGAGAACGTACATACTACCAAGCTGAGGATTTCTCTAGAGTTTACGATTGCTTCTGAAAATGGAGGAAGATTATAGTTTAATGTCCCATCGACAGGGTGGTTATTGGAGACGGAGTACAAACAAGTTCGAATTACGCAAGGATGGGGAAGGGTGTTGGCCATACCCTTTTCAAAGGAACGACCCACAAATCTGGTGGATCGGTTTAGAGAATTCAAGGAAAACCTGAAGCTGGATGGTCGGACGAGACTAGTAGTAGGGCAACCGTAGCGTCAGGCCACTCTGCATTGCTGTCAAATTTATTCAAGATGGCGGCGATGATGTCATCCAAGATGGCGGCATGTAGAATTGGCAACATCGCATGACGTCATCCAAGATGGCGGATTTTGGTGGGAAAATAGACCAATTGTGCTACATCCACTAACCTAACCTCCAGAAAAAATGGCGGGAATTATTAATTTTGGCGGGAAAATAGACCAATTGTGCAATGTCCACTAACCCAAGTCTCTAGAAGAAAAAATGGCGGGAAGTTTGAATTCCAACACGATAATGCATGCAAAAACTGTACTAATCTTTATTATTATTATTGATTATCATTTATTAACATTCATTATCGTTATTGTTATTATTTATTATCATTTATTATTATTTATTATCATGTATTATTATTTATTATTATTATTGACCTGCCTCCACTAGAAAATTCCCTCCAAGTTCAAATTCCAACATGATAATGGCTGCAAAACCCTACTTTTCTTTATTATTATTCATTATTATTCATTATTATTCATTATCATTTATTAACATTCATTATCATTCATTGTCCTTTATTATCATTCATTATCATTTATTATCATTCATTATTTATTCTTATTCTTATTCTTATTCTTATTATTATTTATTATTGTAGGCATACCTCCACTAAAAAATTGCGCCAAATTCAAATTCCAACACGATAATGTCACGAAAACTGTACTTCTATTTATTATTATTATCATTTATTAATTATCAAGATGTCCGATTTTCTCGGCGAGAAAGCCATTTTCCTTACATCCATAACAAAAATCAATCACGAGTTCAAATCCCAACACCATAATTAATCACACGTACGAACTTTCTCCGCCACTTATCTTTTTGCACTGGTAGCCTATCATAATCACGTCAAATAATAAACTGCACTTATAGTAACGTAAGTCACATCCATTGATTTTGCAGGGGGAAGGGACTGAAGACTTTATTTCAAGCAGTACGGTCATCACTTGTTCTCCAACACAGTCAGCACACACATCTTTGATATCGCAGTGCAGTCGCCACGACGTCCGCACTCCAACTGAATTAGTTCAAATACTCACCACCCCCTGGCCACCACGCGGAAACACTGCCGACGCCTGGGGGTGAGCCAAGCGATCTCTCCCACGTCGTAAACATGTTTTCGCTGGACACGCTAAAACTTGCCGAGTTTGACGTCACAGCGGTCCCTTGTCCGCTCACCTCCGCACGTTTCCCGCCAATATTGTTTGCCTCGGAGCTGAATCCCACAACAGTCGGTCTTTCCCTGCCACACTTTTGGCGCCAAAGTTGTTTTACTCGGCACATTCAAACTTGTCGATGCCGACCGCTCACTGTCCACCATGTGTCCATGTGCGAGCGAGAACGCAGTGCTACCCTTTTGGCGGCAAAGTTTGCTCGACAGTGGAATCCGTCATGACTATATAACAGCACGTTTGGTCGGCTCTAGAACGCTCACTAATTGACTCTCTCGCGCGCCGTCGCCCCGCTTACGTCACACATCCTCCATACACGCGACTAACACCGTTTTCTGTAAATACGTAAGTACTTAATTCAATTTCGTTTTTAATCATATTAAATTACTGAATTTACAATTTGATATACGTATACAAAGGTGTTCAACTACCTAATTTCAACTAGTTTTCGAGGACCAGACAGCCATCTCTCCCTAGGAACCAGCTCCAAGTTTGAAATATGCCAGTAAACAAAACTCACTTGTGCTCCCGCCACCAACCTAAGAAAATTGTTGCAAACCAAGCTCATCTTCACTAAACTAAGCCACCAGCACTCAACCTCTTCCTACACGTTTCAGGTAAAAGGACTCACCCTGCACTACGCCCATGGATGGAGGAACCAATGTACTTTATTTAGGAATGGCGTGTATGTATCACACCGACATGTTACATTTACGTCCAAATAGCCAAACAACTCCTAATTTTCTGAAATAATTACAGCCCATAGGCTGATGGAAGGTGGAAAGAGTGTACTTTATTTATTTGGGACATATCTTTTTGAAACTTTTGCATCACATAGGTTTCGATATGTAAGGCTGACATAAGGCAGTTTCTGAACTCCAGTAGTGCACTACACATGGCAACACAACCACACCCACCAGGATATTCATTCCAATCCAAACCTCTAACTCCTCTACAGATAAATTTGTCTAGTTATTTGTTGACTCACTCACAGTCTGACCAGATTGCCGTTTTTGCGCAAAAACCACTGAGACTGTGCTCTGCTGTTCTGGGAAGTAAGGAAGGGCTGCACTCCATTTATTAGGAGCCCTTTTATTTAGTCGTGGAGTATATTTGTCACAAAACACTCGCACTGATCCGACCGTGGTCATCTGACACAGGCCACAAATACGTAAACAACTCCTGATTTCACCACACAATAGCAAACAGCTCTGAAATAATGCAGTACACAATATCATCAGACGAGCTCTGTACTCTTAAACTCTCCAAATGAAGTACCGCACAGTGCACAGACATGCGCCCAAACACCCCAGCTGGCAAACCGACCAAAAGTCTCTGCTCGGCCTGCCCCAAACATGACCTCCACACAGTCGCATTCACACCTAACACCAGAGAAATTGATATCGCCTATGCGCCTTAGATTAAGCTCCAAGGCAGGCCGCGCGCTCGTGCGGTCGGCGGTGAAGGCGGTTCCAAAGTCTCCAGCCAAGTTCAGCTTCCGAGCGCTCGTGACAGCCGTCCAGAAAGGGCACCCTCCTCTCACACATGTGAAGAAAGCTGCATTGTTCTTCTCATGTATACTGCCGGCGTCTCAGGTCTGGACCTGCCTTCACGTCTATTGTCAGAATAGCTCATAGTTCGTTGACACACACGATTAACGCAGCCGGGAAAACATTTACTACTCGCATGCAACCGAGATGGTGACGGAAAACCAATCACTCTGATCTGCGCTGCAGGCGCGTGTAATCATTGAGAACACTATTTTTTTTTTTGAAACAACTTATTTAACCATGCGGTATATCTATCACACTATCACAAAACACCCACCCAGATGTGCCCTGGGCCATGTTGCACAGCCCACAGACATGCACCCAATCATAATATCAGTACACACTATAGCAAACTGCTACTAAATAATTCCTCACACAGATGTGTAGATACGTCAGTACTCGTAAACTATCTTAATAACGCATAGCAGAGCCTGCAGATCCGCTCGCAAATAACTCAGCAGACGTACGCAGGTAACCCCCACTCCGCACCCTGCCCACAGGATCGTGAAGTCACCCATTCGTCTGATTTCAGACCTCGCACAGCCCCTGCTCGGCTTCCACAAGCGTGAGTTGGCGCGGTCAATGCACTCGTCAGCGGTCAATACACACACTTACGTCCGCCCAGGACCGCAATCCCTCACAACCAAACGCGGGTGAAAGTCAACTAGATATCAACGTACCAAAATTATCAAAGCGCAGCCTCCATACGCTAGATACATCACAGCAGCACATGTCTTTACCTCCTATGACCCTGTAGCACACTGCGCATTGCTCCTCACACGACATTACACGGCCCTTTGATTAAACATAACTACACATCCCTGCTCTCACATCGTCGCTTGACCGGCCATCTAAAACCTTCTCAATATTATTCTTACTTTACAACATTTTTTTTAAAAAATAAGATCTAATTTACATCTCCCACCGCACCTAACCTCACACCCGTACCACAATCAACGTACGCAAACGTCCTCAACCCTATCTTGACACTCATATATCATCCCACAAATCATGCCCATCAATCAATTTACCATTCTCATCCCCTCTTTTCGAATTACAAACGTAGCCTCTATCTAAACACCAATCAGTCAAACTTTTATACAGAGCATCAAGCACATGCGACACTCACACCAATATTCAAAGCGTGGTCCATATTTACCACCTCCACCTTGAATTAAATATTATTACCATTGCGACAACATTCTGCCAGCGCTCGATTTGTTCCTATTTTTTCCGCTCTTAACTGTTGTCACTAGCGGTCGAATATCACTATCTATAGATTGCATAAAACCCACATAAAAAAAATCTCACCCCGTCATTTGGAGACTCCTACATCCGAACACACAGCTTCATTCAACAATTATCACTTACTCTTATCTAATAACTCATCCATCAGGTCTGCGGGCAACGTCACCCCTTTCTTTCTTTCTTTCTTTCAGCAGCAGACAGCTATTTTTTTACAGTGGTAGCTAAATTGTGCCATCAACTTAACATCACCATTCGCGAAACAAATCTTCAAATACGTAAACACACTTACTCAATTACACAGCAGTCCCCCGGGGGACATGACCCTCAATATTACAGTTCTTAATCCAATAACCACCCAAACAAGTACTAAATGCTCAAACCGATCCCACAGCGCCTTACTAAGCGAGTGTCCGAGTGCCGCCGGCGGCATGTCAAAGCCACATAGCTGTCCATCCACTCAGCCCCAGGACCAGAATGCTGAAGTGGGCTCTCCCTATACCTGCTCTCCAGCCATTGTCTAACGACATACAGTGTACAAATGGATCCTGAGTAGCGCAGATCTCTATCTCCTCCTTGCATCTCCAACAGGACATGGCTCTGAGCACTATGGGACTCAACTGCTGAGGTCATTAGTCCCCTAGAACTTAGAACTAGTTAAACCTAACTAACCTAAGGACATCACAAATATCCATGCCCGAGGCAGGATTCGAACCTACAACCGTAGCGGTCTTGCGGTTCCAGACTGCAGCGCCTTTAACCGCACGGCCACTTCGGCCGGCAACAGGACATGTAAACAGTGTCTCTCCCAGCAAGCGAACCCGATGTCATACACCCTTCACTGACAATTTCCACTCACAAATATTAAACACGCACATATATAAAACCATATTCACTCCTGCCAAAACTCACTGAATAATAAAAAAGCATTCTCCTTCTCTAAGTGTAGATGAGTATGCATTTATCTTCGCCCATCTGATCTCTGCAATTTAAGTCGGAGAAAGACGTATCTGTTACCTTCTGCAACCTGTCTATAAACAGAAAGATCTCAGTTACTACAAAAGGACCATTCGCAGGAAATGCGCGCAATGTTGTATGCCTCAACCTAGGTACATGTACAACAGATCCTCAACACCCTATCATCTTTATCCTCTACCATCAATCAGTGAAACAGTCACGAAGGCACCAATGGGATCCACCTCCAGCGCAGACAAACGGAATTCACAATACTCCCCCAGAATAACTCAGAGTGCGACCATCCAAGAATTCCTAACAGCTCGCCAAGTTCGACACCTCAAACTACAGATGCATTTATGAACAAGATCATATTAAATATACACACGCTGCAGAGAGCCCTGGTCAGACTGTGAGTGAGTCAGTAAATAACTAGACAAATTTATCTGTAGAGGGGTTAGAGGTCTGGATTGGAATGAATATCTTGGTGGGAGTGGTTGTGTTGCCACGTGTAGTGCATTACTGGAGCTCAGAAACTGCCTTATGTCAGCCTTACATATCGAAACCTATGTGACGCAAAAGTTTCTAAAAGATATGGCTCAAATAAATAAAGTACACTCTTTCCACCTTCCATCAGCCTATTGGCTGAAATTATTTCAGAAAATTAGGAGTTGTTTGGCTATTTGGACGTAAATGTTTTGCATTATTTACGAGCGGTTCGCATGTCTGTAGGCTGTGCTTTCAGTTATTATTAACTGTTTACTATTGGCAAGCATGTGTCTAGAGCGTTATAAATGAGTTATGTGGAAGTGTTTTGCAATTCTGTATGGGGTGGAACGTGTCGGTGTGATACATTCACTCTATTCCTAAATAAAGTAAATTGGTTCCTCCATCCATGGGCCTAGTGCAGGGTGAGTACTTTTACCCAAAACGTGTAGGAAGAGGTTGAGTGCTGGTGGCTTAGTTTAGTGAAGATGAGCTTGATTTGCAACAATTTTCTTAGGTTGGTGGCGGGAGCACAAGTGAGCTTTGTTTACTGGCATATTTCAAACTTGGCGCTGGTTCCTAGGGAGAGGTGGCTGTACAGTTATTGTACAGTTATGCGCGCGAGACAGAGGCAATTAGCGAGCGTTCTAGTGCGGACCAAACGTGCTGTTATATAGTCATGACGGATTCCACTGTCGAGCAAACTTTGCCGCCAAAATGTATCATTGCGTTCTCACTCGCACAAGGACATGTGGTGGACGGTGAGCGGTCAGCATCGACAAATTTGAACGTGCCCAGGAAAACAACTTTGGCGCCAAAAGTGTGGCAGGGAAAGGCCAACCGTTGTGTGATTGAGCTCCAAGGCAAACAATTTTGGCGGGAAACGTGCGGAGGTGAGCGGACAAGGGACCGCTGTGACGTCAAACTCGGGAAGTTCCAGCTTGTCCAGCGAAAACATGTTTACGACGTGGGAACGATCGCTGGGCGCCCCCCGCGTACCGGCAGTCCAGTTCGAGTCTCTGGCCGCCTCACGTGACAGGCGTCGGCAGTCTTTCCGCGTGCTGGGCAGGGGGTGGTGAGGATTTGAACTAATTCAGTTGGAGTGTGGACATCGTGACGACTGCACTGCGATATCAAAGATGTGTGTGCTGACTGTGTTGGAGAACAAGTGATGACCGTACTGCTTGAAATAAAGTCTTCAGTCCCTTCCCCCCTGCAAAATCAATGGTCGTGACTTATGTTACTACAAGTGCAGTTTATTATTTGACGCAATTATGATAGGCTACCAGTGGAAAAAGATAGGTAACGGAGAAAGTTCGTACGTGTGATCAATTATGGTGCTGGGATTTGAACTCGTGATTGATTTTTGTTATGGATGTAAGGAAAATGGCTTTCTCGCCGAGAAAATCGGACATCTTGATAATTAATAAATGATTATAATAATAAATAGAAGTACAGTTTTCGTGACATTATCGTGTTGGAATTTGAATTTGGCGCAATTTTCTAGTGGAGGTATGCCTAAAATAATAAGTAATAATAATAATAATAAATAATAATTAATGTTAATAAATGATAATGAATGATAATAAATGACAATGAATGATAATGAATGTTAATAAATAATAATGAATAATAATGAATGATACTAAAGAAAAGTAGGGATTTGCAGCCATTATCGTGTTGGAATTTGAATTTGGAGGGAATTTTCTAGTGGAGGCAGGTCAATAATAATAATAAATAATAATAAATGATAGTAAATAATAATAAATGATAAGAAATAATAACAATAAGCGATAATAAATGTTAATAAATGATAATCAATAATAATAATAGAGATAAGTACAATTTTTGTTTGCATTATCATGTTGGAATTCAAACTTCCCGCCATTTTTTCTTCTGGATGCTTGGGTTAGTGTAAATCACACAATTGGTCTATTTTCCTGCCTAAATTCAAAATTCCCGCCGTTTTTTGTGGAGGTTAGGTTAGTGGACGTAGCACAATTGTCCTGTTTTCCCGCCAAAATCGCCACCTTGGGTGATGTCATGCGATGTTGCCAATTCTACATGCCGCCATCTTGGATGATGTCATCGCCGCCATCTTGAATAAATTTGGCAACAATGCAGAGAGGCCTGACGCATAGGTTGCCCTTCTACTGGGAATATGAGCTGTTGTTCTCCAGACTGCAAGTCCAGTGTGCTAATCACTGCGCCACCTCTCTCGCTTGGTTACGTCTCAGAATCCAGTTACAGGTTTTGCGCCCTTCGGTGATACTGAGCCATCCTAAAGAATCCCCCATGCAGGTTCAGTTTGCTTCTCGGTGGAATTCAATTCCCTGTCTGCTGCGATGAGTACACCAACTTCTCTTCCCTTTAGTCTATCATTTTGATGTCCTCTCTGATTTACCTCTAAATGCTCACTGTTGTCAATTTCGGGTTTCAACCAACTTTCTGTAGATAGTAGGCCTGTTCTACCGCTTTTAGAAGCAATTCAAACCTTGGAACTTTGTTTCTAACCTTTCGGTCGTTGATTGCGAGGACTGTAGCAGTCTCATCTGTTAACTCGACACACAGTCAGCTACCCGAGCAGCAGCTTTTGATTTGTGCGTCCACCTGTCTGACTTCCGATTTAGATACTATACTACCTTGTCATAGAACCTCCAAATTCTCTGGTTCAGGCATTCCATTCGACTCAGTACCTAGGTGCCACGATCAGACCTGGGGATAATGCTGCAGATTGTGGACTGCGTTAAAATTTCGTGAATCAGGCTGGACTTCTCAACATTCCTTGAATGTCACCGCGATGATATAGGTATGTCGTGTGAAACCAGTCTGCAGGGATCTGGCCCTACTTACACCAATATCTGCAGTTGGCAGCATCCTCTTGCCTCATCAATTGCCGGAACAGTCTCTTCAGCATGCTGAATGAGGCCTCTAGATATACAAATAGTGCAGAAGGTGATGCTAACCATCCCTTGCTGCCATTTCTCTCAGTGCCACCGACATTCGTCATACGTCCAAACTCCTAACGATTAACAGAGCCCTGCTCTCTTGCACTTGCTTTTCCCTGACACAGGACACAGCAGACTTTCCAAAAGGTAAAGTACTTCTCACTGGCTTCGTTTCAGTTTCCCTGGGAGACAGAACTTTTAAATTCTGCTTAAGGGGTGGGGTGTGGTGTGGGATTCCCAGCTCTCTTCGGACCGTATCTCCACCATTCAGGGTCCCAGAGCCCAGGATTAACATGCAACTAAAAGTCTGATAACTATATGAGTGGTGACAGGCCACGTACGTCCTTTAGAGGACACGTTATGCATGGTGGAGTATATGATCTCAGGTCTCTGTGACATCTCTGGTATGTGTTTCTCGGTAGCACTCGCACCGCAGCATTTTTGCAGCAGCTTTCAATCACTTGACCACAGTCTGGGCGATTTCCAGCTGCTTATGAGCAGGTACTAATTGTTCTCAAGCCCAAGCACAGGACTCACAGTGGAGCTGTAATGCAGCTGTTGCAATAGTTTACAGGACAGTAAACGAATAACTTGAAACTGCGCTTGCTGATTCTCTTTAAATTTCTGGATGTCTTAAGCTACATACATCACTGAAATGAAAACAACCAAGCAAGCTATTTCTGTTATAACAAGAGAAAAACGTGGAATTAAGGTCTATGCGTTTCCTGGTAATGTGGCCATTTTTATCAAAAGTGCCACATACTATAATCAAACTCCATTAAATTAATAAACTCAGCCAGTATAAATTAATTGCCAGCTAGAAATGAGATGTTTAAAGTTAATGTTAATGATTGCCGTATCTACTTACCAAATTTACATAGTAATTTATTGTTCTGGGCGATTGTTTAAATGTGTAGTTGGCAATCCTATTGACTGCATGTTGAGGAGAGGCCAGCCGAAAAGGCGAGACCAAGTCAATGTCCAGCTATTAGGTGGACCCATAGGTCTGACACTGCCAGTACGGCAGGGGAAGGAGAAGTCAGGTACAAATTGTGCCCAGTATATTGCGTGCGGCCAAGCTTGCTGGAGAAACGCCGTCCGTTTTTCCATCCTAAACAAAAGAAAGCTATTGCGTACCGTTTTTAATGTGGGGAGTCCAATGGCGCCAAAGAGCTATGTCTGTTGCTAACAATGACTAGAGACACAGTATCGCAAAGCCCTATGTCCTGCAATAAACCTGTGTTATGGGAAACGAGAGAGGTGGTGGAGTGTTAAGCTGAGTTGACACACATTCGGAAGGACGACGGTTCAAATCATCTTCCGGCCATCCAGATCTAGGTTTCCTCTTATTTCCCTAAATCGCTCCAGGCAAATGCTGGGGTGGTTACTTCGGAAGGGCACTGCCGCTTTCCTTTCCCATCCTTGAAACAGTCCGAGCTTGTGTTGCGTCCCTAATAACCTCGATGTCAACGGGACGTTGAACACCAATCTTCCTTCCTTTTCTTTTGTATTGTGGGAAGAGCTAGGTCCAGGACTGTGCAAAGATAAGACCTATGAAACAGAGTGAGAGAAGAGACAATCTGGATTTCTTGCACTTAAGAATATGGTACCCAGAACTATTAGGATAGTGCCAAGTTAACTGAATTGTTGCAGGTTCTACTAAGGAAGAGTAACAGCAGCTACCACTGGATAACATAAACAAATTCTGGAGTGGGGGAACCACAATAGTTTATGTGTTCTTGGAGAAGGCTTCGTTGGCTGAGACGCGAAATAGGATAGATGATGCGAGTCAGAAGTTGCCAGTTTCTGGGATTTAGCACTAACAATCTGCACTGTTGTTTAATTGTATTCTAACTGAGTATGGAGGGAGATTGTTGCATTGTTCGAACGGATCCTATTGATCGTCACTAGAAAGAATCACTGACAATGTAGAAGAAAAATTCTGCTTCTTGCTGGGAGCACTCTGTGGAACTTACTTCCATCTGAGACTTGCTAGGGACGCTTCAGTCAGGAGACGGATTTCGATATCCAGCTCTGAGGGAGAGCAGCTACCGTACACGTCAGTGACAGAATTTTCAGCCAACACAGCCGCCGCAGCCGCCGCCGGCTGGTGTGGACGTGCGGTTCTAGGCGCTTCAGTTTGGAACCGCGTGACCGCTACGGTCGCAGGTTCGAATCCTGCCTCGGGCATGGATGTGTGTGATGTCCTTAGGTTAGTTAGGTTTAAGTAGGTCTAAGTTCTAGGGGACTGATGACCATAGATGTTAAGTCCCATAGTTCTCAGAGCCATTTGAACCAACCACAGCCGCCATTCGCGGGCATTTAACGTTAAGGATGGGGATCAACTGCAGTGTTCGCAAATCGACTTTTAGGATGTACACAAAGATTTCGGACTGACTTTTGAGTTTCAAATTTCTAATTCATGTATATTTATTAGCAATCCAGAGTTCAATATGTGCTCAATCAAGAAAGTGGGTGCATACATGACTTCTTCTTGTAGTTCTTCCTTTCCTCTCTGATTAACATTCATCAATTACCGCGCAACTTTTGCGAATTTAGTTGTTTCCCCAAATGTTATGTTGAATTTAACATATTCACTTCAACTTTATTACCCAATCTTTGACAAGGTGTTGATACTTCGATTCCATAGCATCTTATTTTAAGAACGTTCCCCGTATTTGTACTCTAGCGTTTAACTTGAAATCTACAGAGAATTATAATAAAAAGTTTTTTATAATCATCATTGTGTTACCATATCGTGAGTTACAGCACCCATGTTTCACGTATGCCAGGGCCTTACCTGTTTAATAAATTCAATTCATTAAGTTACACACAGGAATACACCTGAATTCAAGTGTTGCTATGGGGAGCAATCTGGTTATTAGTTAGGTCACCCAGAATAGATATTTCTGACTTCCACAGGAGTATGTCAATGGCTCAGCCATAGCCTCACACGTGCAGATACTTTCAGTTTTGAGCCTGGAACATTTTAAATTTTTAATTCTTAGAGCTTATGATCACTAACAGAATCACTTTATATATGTGACGATAAAAGAAAATTATGATGAATCGAATCAATATACACGGATGTTGATAGGCGAAATTAAATTTAACATGATGTTATAGTTATTGTATGCGCAGAGCAGATTACTGTGCTACAACTTACAGAGTGATCATACGGTGCACTATCAACGATTCCTGAGAGAAAACCTATAGGAAAACTGAAAAAGGTACAAATATTACAGTAGTTAGGTAAATAGTTCCACTGCAATCAACGATATTTCATTTTCCAAACCAGACACTGCTGTTAAAATTTGCACAACACGCAAACGCCATTTGCAAAATATGTTCAATACGACATTCAAAAACACGCGAAAAATTTCAGATATATGTCTTGCTTCACATAGATGTTCAACGAAATTAACAAGAACGATTGTCTGAAGGACAATATCAGCGCAAAAATCGCATAGAGCACAAATGTAGATTACAACCGATGTTCTAATACGAAATATATTTTCGCAGCATCAAACATCCGAAAGTACATGACATGCATGCATGCACATATGACGAAGTTTCAAACAATAACCACAAAAAACATGATTGAATTTCATATAAAATGTGGGTATTTAGATATTCGAAGCAAATTTTTATGACACACGTGATCTCACACAAAGGAAATACTGGAAATCGGCATAAAGCCGTAAAATGTAAAAGCCGTAGAATGCATGGAGTTTGCGCTTAGCTGGTTCGGTGACACTTCCTTCACAAGAGCGAAAAACATGAACTTTGTAGACGATCTGATCAGCAGCATCCGGTCTGCTATTCGTGGAAATTAATATGGGATGTATCCACCCTTCGCCTAGGACCGCTTGAACTCTGCTGAGAACACTTTAACGCCATGACTGAACGTCTGTGGAGGTTTCGCAGTCCACTCTTCCTCAAGAGCGGAAACCAGAGAACTTAGTGGTGTCGAACGCTGGAGTGTCGTGAGAAGACTACGCTTTAACTCATTCCGAACGTTTTACATGGGCTTCAGGTGGTGACTCTGGCCTGACCAGCGAATTTCATGAAGGTCATTGTCCATAAAAAATTGCTTCACAGATGCTGCTCTATGACAATGTACGACAATCATCGTCTTCGAACTGTTCCTCTACAAAATGGCTCTGAGCGCTATGGGACTCAACTTCTGAGGTCATTAGTCCCCTAGAACTTAGAACTAGTTAAACCTAACTAACCTAAGGACATCACAAACATCCATGCCCGAGGCAGGATTCGAACCTGCGACCGTAGCGGTCTTGCGGTTCAAGACTGTAGCGTCTTTAACCGCACGGCCACTTCGGCCGGCTGTTCCTCTACGGCACGGAATATACAGTGCCATAAAATGTGTTCATATTCTTACGCGTTTAGCGTTTTCTTAAGTGTTATAAAGGATCCATATTGTAACTACTAAATACACCCTCATACGGTAACACCAACTCCTCCATACTTCGCTGTTCGTTCCATGCACCGAACCAGCTAAGCGCAAACACTTCCAGCGGATTTACACGTGTTATAACGTGATTCAGCACACCAAATCTCTTGTTTTGAAGTCATCTACTGTTTAGTGGCGTCCCTCTTCACACAAATACAAGCATCACTTAACATTGACTACAGAGCTTATGACAGGTTGCTCAATGACTGTACCCCATTCATTTTGACTCTCTACGCGGAGTTACTGTGCTAGACGGACAGCCGGTAACTCTTTGAAACTCAAGATACCTTCCACAGAATTGATGAGATTTCTTACAGTAACACTCCGCAATGCTCGGCGGTCACCGTTCAGCAGTCATGAAGTCTTCCCAGTCTCTGTTTAGCAGTGGTCGTTCCTTCGCATTTCCACTTCACAATCACATTATCAACCGTGGACTAGGGCAGCTTCAGAACGGTTGAAATTTCCTTGATGCATCTGTCACTCACGTGACATCCAGCGACTAGTCCACTTCACATTCACTGACCTCATCTGACGGACTCATTCTGTTGATACTGCTGCTCTGCTGACTACATAATACACTCATGCTCATAAATTAATGATAATTGCAAAATGTGGTGCCACACAACGTGGCACTACACAAAATTGTCGCAGATAGCATAGGCACAAAGGGAACACACACGACACAGATCTGTTAAGTCCACGGTATTGGTGATAAGTTGAGAAAAACGTCCCGAAACACCTGTGCTACAAAACGCCACTGTTTCCTGCGCATATACCCCGACGTCAATATGGGATATAATCACCATGCACACGTACACAAGCCGCACAACGGCATTCTCTGGATCAGGTGGTCAAGCAGCTGCTGGGGTATAGCCTTCCATTCTTGCACCAGTGCCTGTCGGAGCTCCTGAAGTGTCAAAAAAAAAAAGTTCAAATGTGTGGAAGTCTTATGGGACTTAACTACTAAGGTCATCAGTCCCTAAGCTTACACACTACTTAACCTAAATTATCCTAAGGACGAACACACACAACCATGCCCGAGGGAGGACTCGAACCACCGCCGGGACCAGCCGCACAGTCCAGGACTGCAGCGCCCGAGACCGCTCGGCTAATCCCGCGCGGCTCCTGAAGTGTCCTAGGGGTGTGAAGACGTGCAGCAATACGTCGACCGAGAGCATCCCAGACGTGCTCGATAGGGTTTAGGTCTGGAGAACACGCAGGCCGCTCCATTCGCCTGATCTGTTTCAAGGTACCCCTCCACGATGGCAGTTCAGTGGGGCCGTGCATTATCATCCATCAACAGGAAGGTTGGACCCACTGCATCCCTGAAAAGGCGGACATACTGGTGCAAAATGACGTCCCGATACACCTGACCTGTTGTAGTTCCTTTGTCAAAGACATACAGGGGTGTACGAGCACCAATCATAATCGCACCCCACACCATCAAACCACGACCTCCATACAGATCCCTTTTAAGGACATTAAGGGTTTGGTATCTGGTTCCTCTTTCACGCCAGATGAAAACCCGGCGACAATCACTGTTCAGACTATACCTGGACTCTTCCGTTAACATAAGCTGGGACCACTGTTCCAATGACCATGTACTGTATTCTTGACACCAGGCTTTACGGGCTCTCCTTTGACCAGGGGTCAGTGGAATGCACCTTGCAGGTCTCCGGGTGAATAAACCATGTCTTTTCAGTCGTCTGTAGACTATGTGTCTGGAGACAACCGTTCCAGTGACTGCGGTAAGGTTCCGAGCAAGGCTACCTGCAGTACTCCGCGGCCGTCTGCGAGCACTGGTGATATATCGGTCTTCTTGTGATGTTGTACACTGTGGACGTCCCGTATACATTTCCTGTCTGCTGGAATCGTTGCCATAATGTTGAGATCACACTTTGGGGCACACGGAGGGCCCGTGCTACGACCTGCTGTGTTTGACCAGCCTCCAGTCACCCTAGTATTCTACCCCTCATAACGTCATCAGTATGTGTTCTTTGGGCCATTTTCAACACACAGTCACCATTAGCACGTCTGAAAATGTCTGCACACTTACTAGCTGCACCGTACTTTGATATACACCAACACACCTCTTCGTATGTGGACTGCTGCAAGCGCCACCGTGCGACGACCGCAGGTCGAATGCACCGCATGGTCATACCCCAGGGTGATTTAAACCAGCAAACCGCCCAGCAGAGCGTTAGTTCACCATGTTTCACCATTAATTTATGAGCATGAGTGTACTCTGCGCCGCCTCTCGTGATAGCTAGTGGTCAATACCGTATTACACAGGGTGTCCGGATAATTTCGATCAGTTAGTGTAGCTTCAGTTTATCCCACTGAAAACAGCCAAAATCGTTGAGCAGAACAAAATTCTTCTTACACGTAAAACAGATAGCCATGCACAGTGGAAGTCGAATAGCTTAAGAACAGTCAAACTCTGTTATGACAGTTCGTTTTCTTATCACAGACGTCATACGACAAAAACGCTGTTTTAGCTTTTTGGCAAGAGCGACAGCTGCAGTGGCGATGTGCTGTAAGGACTGTGGCGCTTAACATAAGTCCTTGGTTACAGAGGCACGATGGGTGTGTACCTAGACGGATGGCTGGAGGAGCTGGTGATCGCCCTATCGGCTGTGCTGCTGGTAATCTATGTGCGCTTCCAGTGGGGGTACCAGTACTGGAAGAAGAAGGGCGTCCAATACGTGGAGCCGTCTGTCCCATTCGGCAACATGGGAAAGAGCATTCTGGGCCTGGAGAACTATGGAAACCTACTCCGTGACCTGTACGAGAAGGCAAAAGGTGAGAATTCTCTTTAATGCTGGGTTAGTCAACAGGAGTAACCTCATTATTATTATTATTATTATTATCATCATTATTATTATTATTATTATTATTATTATTATTATTATTATTATTATCTTTATTATAATGGATATAAATACAGCAAACTGCGACTCGTCAGTTCTTGAAATAATGCTTATTCATATAATACAACTTTCGAACCTTTTCACGCTCATGTTCTGATGGGATACACATAAGCTACATGTTTATTTCTGTAGTGACATGCTAAGTAACGGCTCTGTACCATGAACATAGGAAAATATGTAGCCATATAAGCGTCAGTGTCGTGGCAGAAGTGCCTCCAGCAGTTCTTCAGGGTTTCGCTCTCTGTCCTAATTAAACCAACACTGGGGTTTCGAACTCCGGTGACGCTATTGAAAGCGTATTAGTTCTCAATTCGATCCTGGTGTCAATCTGCAAAGGTTTCTTTATGACGAAGCCCTAGTATTAACACTCCGGCAGGTGCGGCCGTATCCAATGACCTGTACTTCGCGAAAGGCAATGTTTCGCGACTGCACTAAACAAACATGCCGTTGATGTTCTAGGCAGCGATCGTTAACACTGAGTATTTTGTGTCCGATATACGATTCATCTGGATTTATGGAATTTTCAGACGTCCTTATAGTCTTAGGTCGCCAGTTGTTGGCTTGTGAGCTGCAGTTGTGCAACATCATTTCACTGGACATTATTTGCTGTCAAGCCCATTGAATGGTGCAGATTACATAGTGTTTATTTGGAACGTGATGACGCAATGGTTGCACGCTGAATCTTTTGTTGTCTACCAGAGTATGATGTTTCAACGCGAGGGTGCTCCATCTCACGCGGAAATTTATTAAATTAAGCTTATAATTAGCACATATCCTCTTGTTGGTCGTGAAGTGGCTGTCAAGTCGTATTGCCAGTGCTATTGTCAGATACCTCACATATGAATTTTGGATTTTTCCACAGGGTTACATGAAGTTGTAGGTGCATGAAACTAGGCTAAAAAACTCGAGAGGAGCTGCCTGTCTCATTGTACAACAGACAAGACGGATACTTAAGAGAGGGCAGCACAGCCTTTGAGCTGTTGTACTGCAGTATTAAGACTGGCGGTCGCCTTGTTGAACATTTATTGCGAGCTAAAATTGTTATAAAGCATAAAATTTTATTTTCAATGACAAAAAAAAATACTCATTCATCTCCGACCCTTATTTTCTTACGTGAAAATACTTAGTATAACATTCTCTACCATCTGAAAGAGTTTGAACTCAAAGGTTTGGACATTCTGCACGCAAATCACACTTGAAATTAAAAAGCGCTGAATAGAAATTACATTAACTCCAAGACTCGCTGTTCTTGAACTGGGAGTCAACGGGAAGGGTGGTTCCATCTGCCAAGCAGGAAGACCAAACTAAGCGACTAGATGCGGCGTATGGAGATCATAACTGAGCAGTCAGTAAGAGGAAAGTTAGAGAACTGGCGCAGTAGCGTAGCCATAATGTCAGATGTGCAACCGAATAGGGCATTCTGCTCAGAAACTTCCACAGGCGCACAGATGATGGAATCAAGGTAACACTCGCTCCCCCCCGCCCCCCCCCTCCCCCTCTGTTACGCAGGACATGGGCCAGTGTGACCAAAGTGCAACTTTCCCAGAAAGCTCGAATACAGCAAACGTTTGTGCAAAATCGGTGGCAGATATCTATCTATTCGGCTATATAAAGGGAAGATCGTATAAGTTGTTGTTGGGTGCAAGACCGCAGGTATCCATGGCTGGCCAGGGAATATTGGGTACAGTGAATCTGAGCCCCCTCACGCTGTAGATTAAGTAGTGTGTATGTTAGGAATGCTCATTCTCTGTTCTACTTTGTTGGGTTGCTGAGTGCGAGGGAGAAACTTCTAAGTATGTTTGGAAGTTCGTACTTCCATACATGTTAGCTATGATTCCATTCTCTGTCTGGACTTCCTGATCAAACCTCACGCCAAAGCCGATTTACATCATCATAGAGTAGAACTGGATAGTACATCACTCAGTCCCAATTCTACGGCTGGAAGACCCAAACTGTCGCAAGCAACAACCGAGACATCGGATAAGGCAAGTGTACATGGTTTTTGTGGTGTCACCGCCAGACACCACACTTGCTAGGTGGTAGCTTTAAATCGGCCGCGGTCCATTAGTACATGTCGGACCCGCGTGTCGCCACTGTCAGTAATTGCAGACCGAGCGCCACCACACGGCAGGTCTAGAGATACGTACTAGGATTCGTCCCAGTTGTACGACGACTTTGCTAGCGACTACACTGACGAAGACTTTCTCTCATTTGCCGAGAGACAGCTAGAATAGCCTTCAGCTTAGTCCATGGCTACGACCTAGCAAGGCGCCATTAGCCTTACAGTGCTTGTATTTAAAGAGTCTCACTTGTATCATCAAGAATGCTGTATACAAATGATGGATTAAAGTTAAGTATTCCCGCAGCTACGTACTTTTCTTTATAGCATTCATTACGTATCGTGTTTCAGACATCACGCCAGCCGGCGTGTGTAACGCGTGCATTTCGGCTACTTCCGAGTGGCGTGGCTGTCTTGCTACGCCACAACAGTTTTTAGACTCGATTCAGGGGATGCGATATTGAAAGGCGCAGGAAAGCTGATGTGGATAAACATAGGAGCTTATCTGCCAATTAATGTTTTATGTGTGGTAGAGCTATTGCCACGTGATGAGGAAATGGATCAGGCACAATGTTATGTATGATGTAGTTTATCTTATGTGCAGGAGGTTGATGGTATCAGAGTAGTACATGTCAGTATAGATGATTTTGGTTCACAGAATGTGAGGTTATCAACAGGTATACTCACAGTTCACTTAGAAATGTCAGAAGATTGATTATATAAGGAATTCGATGTAGAATAGTAGAAGCCAGGACAGTCTCTAAATTTTCCTGCAGTAAGGGGGGAGACACCCCACTTGAAAGGGAATGACAGAGTAACTATGGAGAAGTTACTGGATGAATATGCAGGATTCTTTAACCCATCTTGGCGATTGCCAACTACACCTCTGGTTCAGTACAGAATTTTCACAGGGAATAAGTCACTTGCATACAAGAAACCACACCGAGTCCCACATTATTCACAGCCTGTGTTGGAGGAATTTGCTGATCAAGAACTTTGGGATGAAATTATAGAAAAAGAACTAGTCCCTATTTGGCACTAATAGAAATTATGCCAAAAATGTCCTTGGATGGAAAACACACTTACAGCTTCTGCTGCAGTTGCAGGTTTCTAAACCAACGAATGGTCTTAGACACCAGCCCCATGGCCCACAGGTGGAATCTGGCCCAATGCTGTTATTTCACCACCTTGGATTTATATAGTGGGTTCCACATGCATGCATGCAGGCATATCCAAATAAACAGACAGTGTGGCAACCACAGCTGTTATGAAATACATTGACATATTGGCAATTGTGAATACAATCAATCATTAGCTGTAGAACGGAATGACAACCATGAAAAATTATGCATATTCAAAGGTATATTGTATCATAATTGGGTACAACAATGGCTGTGCAATATTGTATTTATCCGCTGATACCAGCCAAACGATTTTCAAGTAAAATGTCTTCCCTGTATGGCAATATATATAATGGATGTACAAGCACAGGCTGTAGACACATGGTTGACGACATGTGGAAGTTTGAGTCTGACCATGAGTCGTGCACAGATAATCAAATGGCAATACAACCACTCATGATAAGCAGGAAATCTGTGTTCGAGTCCGGATCCAGCACAAGTTTTCATTGTCGTTATTCCATTCTACAGCTGATGGTTGTCTAAATTCGCAACTGCGAATACATTGAAAGTAATGATTGGTTTACCTACATGACCACAATAGTATTCTACAAGGACATTCAGGAACGCATTATGTGTCTGTGAGAAGAATTTGTCAGTGGCGTGCAGAATGGTCGACCCTCAGTTAACAGAAGTGCCACTACATACCGAAGTATGTCTGCTGTCTAGGCCCAACTGCTGATGAGGATGGTGCATTTACCAGTCAGCAACTAGTACAAGCCATCAAATATTTTCCAGTGCCTAGCATGGTAAAGGTAGTACAATCATATCTCAGAATCACCCATTTCTATACAAGATACATCCCGAATTTTGCAGTTGTGGCAAGACCTCTCTGAGCACTTCTAAACAAAAACAACAAAAGACTAAATTTTCGCTTGGCTCTGGATTGTGAGGGATCATTTAAGTCGTTGAGGGAATTATTGAGCACTAGTCCCATCCTCAGTTTTCCTTACCATCAAAAACAGTAAATCTTGCCTTGTGACTTGAGCAGTCATACCTTATGCTGTGTCCTAAGCTGAGAGGCAGATGGTAAAGTAACCATAGCCTATGCTTCCTTACAACTAATTAAAGCAGAGGGATATTATTCAGTTACACAAAAAGAAATGCTGATCCCAATTTTTGGCATCACATATTTTCGATCTGCATGCAAGACATTTAAAGGTTTATAGTTGCTTCTGGGATTAACGGACCTACTGTCTGTTTAGCCCATTGGGCCTTACAGACAGGCAAATCTCATTTTGAGGCAGTTCATCATCCAGGAAAATCTTACAGCGTTGTGACCATGTTAAGTCACTGAATACATGCTGCAGACTGCAGTGGAATAGGCATGGAAGACTTGTAAAGAGCTCATGCGATTGCTCCTGATTGTCAGCAGTTCACGAAACAAGCACAGATCACCTCTGATAGTTTATTTCTTTACAAGCAAGCACGGTGCGTTCGGCGCTTTGTTGTATCAGCTAGTATAGACAAGAAAGTAATTAGGCAATTCTACAATTCCATCTTCGGTGGACATAGGACGAATGAGCCACAGACCACTGCAATGCAGAAATTACTGTGGCCATAGAGAAAACATTTTGAATGTTACATGAGAAATCATCCTCTTTACACACAAAGAGCTGTCTTGACCAATCAGCGAATTCCACTGCAAAGACTGATTAGGGCAGAGACGCCATACCAAATGACTGGAATTGATGTCCTATGTATATTTGCACAAACATCAGCAGGGAACTAATATGTACTAACCATCATCGATCAATTCTTGCATTCGTTGATCATGAATGCAATACCAAACCAACATGCAGAAGCAGTGAATCCAGTTTTGGTAAACCAATGGTTATTGAAATTTAGCATGCCACAGACGATAACAATTGACCAATAATTGATGAAGGCATGAACATTGTGTCAGAGTTATTGAATCACTTATGTCGACTATTACATACAAAGAAGCTCTGCATGAGTGCCCTTTACCCACAAGCAAAAATAAAAAAAACGAAGGTGCCTAAACTATCATGTCAAGGAGCGGATAAAGCTGTCTAGCCCTCAAGTTCCAAAGGGACAACTTAAGAAGTTTATTCCGTGGTACCAAGGACCTTATCACGTAGTCGATACGACATCCCCAGTTAATGTCAAAATAAATCTGCTGGCCCCAGTCGCAATTGGCTCCTTCCAAAAGGGAAAGAACGAATTAGAGAGAACAAGAGGAAGAAAGGTAGAATCAACCCCGTGAATCAGGGTGTACCTGAAATTGTTCCAACACGTCCACATGCATTTAGATCACGAGGTAACCTTGGCAGTTGATTTTTAGTATTTGGTCATTAGTTATGAGAGATGTTTGTAAGTGCTTATTCTGGTTATGTCTGTGTTCTTGTTGTTTTTATGAGAAAGGCTCACAGGACACATTTGTGTTTAGGTAATTGGTTAGAAGACTTTGTTCGTCAGTAGAACATTAGTGTGTCTAATTTAGTTTAGAATGAAGCAATCGATGCTACATGGTGTAGCAAGCTTTTTGTTTGATAAATATGTGGTTCCTATAGAAGTAGATAAGCAGACAGGAAGTACAGGGTTATTACAAATGATTGAAGCGATTTCACAGCTCTACAATAACTTTATTATTTGAGATATTTTCACAATGCTTTGCACACACATACAAAAACTAAAAAAGTTTTTTTAGGCATTCACAAATGTTCAATATGTGCCCCTTTAGTGATTCGGCAGACATCAAGCCGATAATCAAGTTCCTCCCACACTAGGCGCAGCATGTCCCCATCAATGAGTTCGAAAGCATCGATGATGCGAGCTCGCAGTTCTGGCACGTTTCTTGGTAGAGGAGGTTTAAACACTGAATCTTTCACATAACCCCACAGAAAGAAATCGCATGGGGTTAAGTCGGGAGAGCGTGGAGGCCATGACATTAATTGCTGATCATGATCTCCACCACGACCGATCCATCGGATTTCCAATCTCTTGTTTAAGAAATGCCGAACATGATGATGGAAGTGCGGTGGAGCACCATCTTGTTGAAAGATGAAGTCGGTGCTGTCGGTCTCCAGTTGTGGCATGAGCCAATTTTCCAGCATGTCCAGATACACGTGTCCTGTAACGTTTTTTTTTGCAGAAGAAAAAGGGGCCGTAAACTTTAAACCGTGAAATTGCACAAAACACGTTAACATTTGGTGAATTGCGAATTTGCTGCACGAATGCGTGAGGATTCTTTACCGCCCAGATTCGCACATTGTGTCTGTTCACTTCACCATTAAGAAAAAATGTTGCTTCATCACGGAAAACAAGTTTCGCACTGAACGCATCCTCTTCCATGAGCTGTTGCAACCGCGCCGAAAATTCAAAGCGTTTGACTTTGTCATCGGGTGTCAGGGCTTGTAGCAATTGTAAACGGTAAGGCTCCTGCTTTAGCCTTTTCCGTAAGATTTTCCAAACCGTCGGCTGTGGTACGTTTAGCTCCCTGCTTGCTTTATTCGTCGACTTCCGCGGGTTACGCGTGAAACTTGCCCGGACGCGTTCAACCGTTTCCTCGCTCACTGCAGGCCGACCCGTTGATTTCCCCTTACAGAGGCATCCAGAAGCTTTAAACTGCGCCTACCATCGCCGAATGGAGTTAGCAGTTGGTGGATCTTTGTTGAACTTCGTCCTGAAGTGTCGTTGCACTGTTATGACTGACTGATGTGAGTGCATTTCGAGCACGACATACGCTTTCTCGGCTTCTGTCGCCATTTTGTCTCACTGTGCTCTCGAGCGCTCTGGCGGCAGAAACCTGAAGTGTGGCTTCAGCCGAACAAAACTTTATGAGTTTTCTACGTATCTGTAGTGTGTCATGGCCATATGTCAATGAATGGAGCTACATTGAATTTATGAAATCGCTTCAATCATTTGTAATAGCCCTGTATATTGGCGGTAAATGAGAGTGAATATATGTTCATGTGACACACTTTGCCATTTCACTTTAAGGTTAAGAATTCTTCATAACAGTTGTCTTATAGATCAGTTTAGTCATTCAGAACGCCGAGGAATTTCAGGAAGTACTATTCTCCACAGGAAAATGGCTGTCTCCCACAAAGTGAATGCTCACTGTACCTGAATCGTGCGAGTATGCTCTGTTTCGCTGCGGGGAGCCTGCGCCAGGGAGGGCAGGGAAACCGAATTTTCCCAGAAAGTAGGGTCATCCTGGCTGAACGCAAACTGACAGTTGTCATTGTCACATGCTGCGACCAAAGACACTCCAGCGCAGCCTAGCATACTACTATAGGGGCAGGGATTTCTGATAACAGGTATATGATGCGACATTTCATTCACTATCTGACAGTTACCTGCCACTAATACCAGAAACACAATCTAAACAACAATTACTCTGCTCGATCACGTGAGGAAACACCAAGCCAAACATACGACAGACAGATAAATGTAGAGACCAGTGCATCAGCAGCTTGCACACTACTAACAGTAATAAGTATAGTGTACTGCCACCTCAGCTGTAGAGTTCCCCAAAGCCCACCCCTCCAACTCCTCCATACTAGTCGTATCGTCAACATAGACCCACACTCAGTGAGTGTATGTAGTAGTGGAAAGAAAACTAGGGATTTAGAGATTCACGTGTGAACTACTTGCTAGCGTGGTCAGTAAGGAAAACAAGCGTGAACGGCGATAGATATAAAGTAATACCGCGAGTAAAAGCGGAAATGTGAGATGTATATAACTGTACATAAACCATGGTCCGTGTTTGAGCCTAAATCTGGGATTGGATTTTTTTTTTCTTCAGGGTGGAGGGATTTCAGTGGAATAAAGCTACAACAAAACTTGGAGCAGAAGAGGAAGCCCAGAACAGTATTGAGGCCACAGCCAGACGCAGCCACTGGTCACTGAACTGTGTGACCAACCCCTGTGTCACATGTACCAGAACCACCGCACCAGGCATCACACCTGTTAACACAACAAAGTCAGCAGAGGTGCCATTTCCGCAATCGATACTGTGGCTGCAGCAACATGACTGAGCAAACTGCCACATCTCAGTCGTTGTCCCCACTTCAAACTTTTCCCTGTGACCAATGATTACATCTCTTCTGTATCTGTCACCACTGACAGTCTAGATTTAACCACTGATCGTGCCTGTATTGAAAATCTGGATTTAAACTCTCAGGTCCAGCTTGTCAATGTCCTTCACAGCTGGGCTGTCCAATGGTGCACGGTCGCCACCATATCTATGACGCTGCCTCCTCCACGCCGTCAACCCTACGGCTACTGCCTGAGAGCTCAGCCCTAGCACACAGACTCCGTCCTGCCGCCAAACCTCCAGCCGACCTCATGCCACCACTGTCCGCCGCCGAGCAGTGTCAGCGGAGTCACTCGCTACTCTCTATGAGGAACGACAGCATTGGCATATTCTTACCAGCTCACTTGGGTCCGAGGATCATCTCCCATCGTCAGCAGTCTGTTTCAAAAGCGCGGAACTATGTCTGATCAAGGTCGTCAATAAAGTGTTCTAGCAACAGACTGCTTCATTCATTGCCTGTTCCTCCATCCACATCCAGCAGAGAGCCGCCTGCCCAGGCCTTACATCAACAACACCATTAGAATTTTCATTGTAGTTAATGATGTCCGCTACGGTACATTTGATTTTCTTTCTCTTGTTTTATCAGATTTCCCCGTCGTACCTTGTGGTCTGAAATTGTTTCGCTTAGGTTGACCATTGATTTATACGACTCTTTTTATCGGTAATCTACCGATCAACTATTGACTTCGAATGTCTATATTTGTCTAATTACAGGTCTTCATAAGATCGCTTACTGAGCCATCAGCTTAGCTTATAAGCTACGCAAGTTATGTTTTTGTGTGGCGCCTTCATCTGTCTAACTAAATCCCCGCTACTGCGTACAAGGCAACCAATTTTGCGCACACTTTCGCTGCTTCTTACAGATGCATCACGTCGGTGTCATATAACTCGGCAAACGGTGAATTTGTAGTATAGTTATACAGGGTGAGCACCAGTAAAACCGACAATGAAATGTTCTACCAACACGTGTCTGGAAGTGCATCGTTGCCATGGTAGGTGGCACTGACGAATGGCAGTTCCTCTGACCAAGTGCCGTGTGTTCTTTGCGTGTTGCAGGCTGTGAGACTCACGCAACGTACTGTAAGCAGCAGAATGGCCCGATATTCATGTGGGGAACAAGAATTACCCTCGCAGACATCAACCACGTCACACAAAATTTCAAGCTTTTTTGGACGTTTGTTAGATCAAGGGTCCTTTCAGACAGAGAATGTGCAGTGAAGCGGTGAACTGTGCGTACAGAAGATTTGGAGGATCGGGTTCTGCAGGATATTGAAACGAACCCTAGTACAGGTTCCTGGCAAGGGCCCGGCAACATGGTATCAGCTGAAGTAAGATTGTGTGTATCCTGCGTAACAACCGCTACTGTCGCTATTGCCTGTAATACCACAGACGCCACTTTGAACATATGTTGTGACGTGGATGAGATGCAGCTCTGTACTTTGTTCTGGGCCGATTTGTTGTCATTGCACGCACACCGTTCATTTCCGGACACATTTTCGTACAACTTTTTTCTTCCATTTCCAGTCGGGAAGCCGTCCCTGCAGTTGCTCGGTTTCATTAATCTTCACCCTGTATACATTATACTGAGAAAACTCTTAATATGTGCTCTGTTAAAAAATTATTGAAATATGTTTTATTAAAACGTGTCCATAGCAAATGAACAGTTACCCATGAGAGTAGCTTATACACTACTGGCCATTAAAATTGCTAAAGCAAGAAAAAATGCAGACGATAAACGGGTATTCATTGGGCAAATATATTATACTAGAACTGACACGTGATTACAGTTTCACGCGATTTGGGTGCATAGATCCTGAGAAATTACCCAGAACAACCACCTCTGCCCGTAATTACGGCCTTGATACGCCTGGGCATTAAGTGAAACAGAGCTTGGATGGCGTGCACAGGTACAGCTGCCCATGCAGCTTCAACACGATACCACAGTTCATCAAGAATAGTGACTGGCGTATTGTGACGAGCCAGTTCCTCGGCCACCATTGACCAGACGTTTTCAGTTGGTGAGACATCTGGAGAATGTGCTGGCCAGGGCAGCAGTCGAACATTTTCTGTATCCAGAAAGGCCCGTACAGGACCAGCAACATGCGGTCGTGCATTATCCTGTTGAAATGTAGGATTTCGCTGGCATCGAATGAAGGGTAGAGCCACGGGTCGTAAAACATCTGAAATGTAACGTCCAATGTTCAAAGTGCCATCAATGCGAACAAGAGGTGACCGAGACGTGTAACCAATGGCACCCCATATCATCATGCCGTGTGATACGCCAGTATGGCGATGACGAACACACGCTTCCAATATGCGTTCACCGTGATGTCGCCAAACACGGATGCGACCATCATGATGCTGTAAACAGAACGTGGATTCATCCGAAAAAATGACGTTTTGTCATTCGTGTACCCAGGTTCGTCGTTGAGTACACCATCGCAGGCGCTCCTGTCTGTGATGCAGCGTCGAGGGTAACCGCAGCCATGGTCTCCGAGCTGATAGTCCATGCTGCTGCAAACGTCGTCGAACTGTTCGTGCAGATGGATGTTGTCTTGCAAACGTCCCCATCTGTTGACCCAGGGATCGAGACGTGACTGTACGATCCGTTACGGCCATGCGTATAAGATGCCTGTCATCTCGCGGCGTTCCGTATTACCCTCCTGAACCCACTGATTCCATATTCTGCTAACAGCTATTGGATCTCGACCAACGCGAGCAGCAATGTCTCGATACGATAAACCGCAATCGCGATAGCCTACAGTCCGACATTTATCAGAGTCGGAAACTTGATGGTACGCATTTCTCCTCCTTACACGAGGCATAACAAGAGCGTTTCACAAGGCAACGGCGGTCAACTGCTGTTTGTGTATGAGAAATCGTTTGGAAACTTTCCTCATGTCAGCACGTTGTAGGTGTCGCCACCGGCGCCAACCTTGTGTGAATGCTCTGAAAAGCTAATCTTTTGCATATCACAGCATCTCCTTCCTGTCGGTCAAATTTCGCGTCTGTAGCACGTCATCTTCATGGTGTAGCAATTTTAATGGCCAGTAGTGTACAATATATACATTGAGATCCTGAGGTACATTCAGTACCAGCTTATTTTCCGTACTGGTGCGACTGAACCACGGCCTGTATTCTATGGTATGTAAATTACCAGCGCTGTCCGAAACAGATTATTTCGTTAGACATTAGGCTGACTGTGCCAAATGATTAAATTATTCTAAAAACAACTCTTCCCTGTCGTCTCCAGTTGGACAGAAACGTCATTGTTTCCTCAAATACATTTGCCCTATGTGCCAAAATTGGACCCGGTTAGTGGGTGATCATACAGCTGTTTTATTATGTCAATTTCAGGCAAACGGTTCGTTGGGCTCTACTCGATTCTCCACCCTGTGCTCCTCGTTCGGGATCCTGAACTTATTCGCCAGATTCTGATAAAAGACTTCGGATCATTTCACGAGCGCGGTCTTTACTTAGACTACGAGGAGCCGCTCTACAGGCAGCTGTTCTTCCTACCGTCTTCTGAATGGCGCCATCGCAGGGTCAAACTGACGCCCGCATTCACCTCTGGCAAACTGAAAGGGATGTTCCAGGTGAGCTGAATAACAGCAGCGGTGTAAGTACTGCACAGCTACGTACTTACATAGGTTTTTAAGTTGCTTTTTAGTGTCCGTGTGTCTGCGTGTATGTGCTGTGTGTGTGTGTGTGTGTGTGTGAGAGAGAGAGAGAGAGAGAGAGAGAGAGAGAGAGAGAGAGACAGACAGAGAGAGAGAGAGAGAGAGAGACAGAGAGAGAGAAGAGAGGGAGTGAGAGAGCAAAAGCGAGAGCGGGAGAGAATATATATATATATATATATATATATATATATATATATATATATATCGCTGCATGAACAAATGAATATTTCATCGTATCATATTATTAAATATAGTAGAAAATCTGTATTGATGTGTGTCTGATCGTTTATCACATATTTGTTCTGAGCAATATCAATCTGAATATGACAGTTTTCCTGTTTTGGTTAATGGCATTTGTTGTGGTTGTTTGTTCTGATTATTTTCATAATCTACAAAGATTCCTGTTGGACGAACATCCGCAACTGAGCATTATAATAGAGGTCGGAAATACCGCTTCAGTTGTAAATTTCTTTTATTATCACGATCTATCATAGGTAGTAAACCGCACCTAGTACACGTCCACAGCGGCGCTCGGGGACCACATCACAGTAGCGACACCTGAGGATGGGCTTATAAGAGCGCGTAACCGGTCGTGATAATAAAAGAAATTTACAACTGAAGCGGTATTTTCAACCTCTAGTATTTTCATAATCATCTTGTTCCATGTTTGTAGGATGGTATCCGTGGTATTTTAAGTGCTCTGAAAATGTAGAATGGTTTGTTTGCACAGTTTTACATGTGTTCCTTGGTATGTTTGCCACTCTGTGTGTTAATTTACACTGAGATGCCAGAAGTCATGGGATAGTGATGTGCACATATACAGATTGCGGTACTATCACGTACACAAGATATCGAAGGGCACTGCATTGGCGCTGCTGTCATTTCTTCTCAAGTGATTCATGTTAAAATCTTTCAGACTTGATTACGGCCGCACGACGGGAATTAGCAGACTTTGAACACGGAATGGTAGTTGGAGCTTCTAACAATACCACCACTTGCAAAGTAGGTTAGAAATCAGATTAATAATGTTGCTCACGCAGCATATGTTCGCTTTATCGGGCAACAACAAAGTTATTGACTGTGGATGGTATCGTCAGAATGGAAATAATGAAGTCACTGTAAAAAAGTCATTAATTTTGGCACTTATCTTGAATGTATTCCCACGTAGATTTCGTCGAAGTTGTTATGGCTCATCTTATTGATTCTAGGGTGATTCCACTTCGACTGATAGAAGGTCCAGATCTGTATTTTAGCAATATTTCAAGACCTAACAAATGCGTTTTTCAGGAAATTCTTAATGATCAAACAACCCAGATCAGAACAATGGTATGGTAGAAATAATTTTTGACTTGTAGTTCACGATCCAGATTTTTATTAAACTTCTTGTAAATTCACATATACTTCTTCTTAATTGTCACATCATCAAGAAAACAGTTTTGTATCAATATTCATATATTTAATTTCCACTTTAACCAAACACAGGACCTGACTGTTCTTTTACAAAGTGAAACAAAGACTGCTCTGTGTGCATTCGCTCCAAAACGGTAACAAGTAAGCCAAAGATTATTACAGTCTCACAGAAATGAATACACACAAGAACCATATCACTGTAATATATCGATATATCTGAGTACCTATACACTAATAAAACCAAATGTGAATATTGTCACAAAAATATGTCTGTTACTTCGCAGAAAAGTGGTACGATATTACTGGTATCGAGAACTGGGGTTGGAGTGCCGTAATGGTCACGTAAATAAAGAACCATTACAAGCTACACGCATGGGGCGTGTCCGCCGCTCGTGGTCTCGCGGTAGCGTTCTCGCTTCCCGAGCACGGGGTCCCGGGTTCGATTCCCGGCGGGGTCAGGGATTTTCACCTGCCTCGAGATGACTGGGTGTTTGTGTTGTCCTCATCATTTCATCATTATCCAGGAAAGTGGCGAAATTGGACTGAGCAAAGATTGGGAAATTGTACGGGCGCTGATAACCACGCAGTTGAGCGCCCCACAAACCAAACATCATCATCATCATCACGCATGGGGCGTTCCATTTCAATAGTCCGAGATCCACAGTGTCAAGAGTGTTCCGAGAAGCAGTCATTACAACTCGCCGCGAACAACGCAGTGCCCGAATACCTTCACTATCGACCGAGAGCAGCAGCGTTTCCGTACAGCTGTCAGTGCTAACAGACGGTAGGGTTCGAGTATAGCGCAGACCCCCTGAAGCCATGAACCCAAGTTGTCAAAAAGGCACTAAGCAAGCTAGTGTTGGCTTCATAATGGAATGGGCTGTATTTGCATGGAATGGACTGCGTCCTCTGGTCCAGCTGAACCGACTGAGACACTAAATGGTTATGTTCGGATACTTGGAGACCATTTGCAGCCATTCTTGGACCTCATATTCCCAAACAACGATAGAATTTTCATGTCATCGGACCACATTGCTCGCGATTGGTTTGAAGAACATTCTGTACAGTACGAGCGAATGATTCTGCCACTCAGATCGCCCGATAGGAACCCCATCGAGCATTTATGGGACATAATTGAGAGGTTAGTTTGTGCAGAAAATCCTCCAGCGGCTACTATCCCGCAATTACGGACGGCTATAGATGCAGCATAGATCCGTATTTCTGCAAGGGACTTCTAACGGTTTCTTGAGTTCATACCATGTCGAGTTACTCCACTATGCGGGAAAAAAGAGGTCCGACGCAGTACTAAGAGGTGTCCCATGACTTCGGTACTCTCACTGTAAAAACGGATAGTCTGCCTCTGTCGGTGTCGAGCTTGAAATGCAAATCGTACACGTTTTTGTTTAGGATCACTCAACAACAGAAAAGCATTTTATACTCTCCAAAGCGATAAGTGGTATCTGACGCTTTCGACACAGTGCAAGGAAGCGCGGCACCGCCACGGAAGCTGTTGCCATGTGTCAGCAAGCGGACCCCTCACAGTTTTGACGATGCGGCTTTCAAATGCACAATAGTTTGCCAGGAAATTTGTCGCATAAATGTTATTCGAATTAACTGTTATTACCGGTGTCTAATAAAGTGAAATACATTGTAACTCTGGTACCTTTACACTCAAGACTTCAGCATTCAGACGAAAGACGATATGAAAATATAGACAACGAGCGTTTTCTACGGCGAGACGTTGTATTTAGACAGCCTGCTGTTTACTGCTTGACAATGGGCTTATACGTAGCATAACGGCTCTAACAGAAGAAAAGAGTTGCTCCATGCACTGCTGCAGCCTACATTGTTGCCAATTTGTGCAAATAGCCGGACTTCAAGAATTATCAGTATGGCCATGTTAATTGCCCAATGTCACGATTGCCGCCGTCAAAGAGTGCACATATTCCAGGCCATTGAAAATGCATTACAAACAGTAAAGGCGAAACGCGTATGGCACAAAAATTGAGTTACATTCAGCATTGTTCCAAAGAAATAGTTGTCAACATTACATAATATTATACGCAACTTAGGACGAGAGGACTATAAAAGTTGTGGATAAATGGAAGTCGAGTGATTGTAAATCCGGTGGATGAGTCTGGGTCTATGGAACCATCATCACAACTTTGCATGTTGTTCGTTGCAGTGTAAACCCACACTTTCATTGAAAGTCATAAAATGGGATACTGTTTGTAAGTGTGTGGGAAAGACGTTTCTTTTTTTACTTTCCTAATTCGAAATGCTTAAGGAGGAGATAAGTACATTCTTGGCAATACAAGTTCAAATATTTGCACGGTCCATCGTCGTCAATCATATAATTACTCACCTTGACTTGGTAATAGCACACTTGCAGTCTTTCTTTATTCGACTGCCTTATTTAAGCACTTTATAGATGGTTGAAACATTTCTGCCTTTGTAGGACTGGCTTCAAATTTAGCATAATTTCTTCGTCTTTTGCGACACAAAAATGTACCTCTTACCATTCAAGACATCTAGAATTACTTCTGTACCTGTAGCTTGAAATATTTATCATTTTATATGATGATGCATTTAATATTATGTGCCAATGGTGAATTAGTCCAGTATTAATTACACACAAATATAATGAACGTTCCATGATTGAATATGAAAATTTTATTTATCAACTTAAGGATTTTATGGACATTGAATTTAACTAGGACAGCTATCTCAAATAAATCACAACTAATCGTGTTTATTGAGGACAGACATGACAAGTGTTCCGGAAACAAATAACTACCGATAGTCGCGTAGAACAAGCAAGACAGCCTATAACGAGTATAATCTCAGGGCACTAAACCAGGATGTTTGTGGTTTGTCAGTGTATCGTTCCCTTTCTTTTCGATCGTTCTCGATAATAACCAAGTACACCACTGTGTAAAGACGGTGGAATTGTGTATGTTTGCAAGCAATGATTCAGAACAGCGGAGATTATGGGATCAGACGATCGACAAAGAAATATTCGCAGTTCGACTGAGAACCTTTTTACAGCCAAAACAGAAACCAAGTGGTTGTCAGTCAAGTCGAGAATCCAAGAGCAGTGTCTGCAGTGTAAATAAGAGCTGAGTCATATACAGATGTATGAATATCACCTACTGATGGCTCCCTAAAATAACATTTTAACATTCATGTTTGTATATTCCAGATTCCTGGAATTTTTCCCAATGACTGCTTATTGATTACGTTTATCTGGTAGATGTGCAGGGCTTTATATCCTATTTAGAAGATCTGTTTACGTAGTATGTTTGCCACTCTGTTTCTTTTCTTTGTGGGAAGGACTTATGGGACCAAACTGTTGAGGTCCTTACGCACTACTTAATCTAACTTAAACTAATTTACGCTAAGGACAACACACACACACACACACACACGTGCCCGGGGGAAGACTCTAACCTCCGACGGGGGGAGCCGCGCAGACCATGACAAGATACCTGAGACCACGCGGCTACGCAGCACGGCTGCCACTCTGTATGTTGATTCACACTGAGGTGACAGAAGTCGTGGGATAGCGATATGCTCATATACAGATGGCGGTAGTATCGCGTACACAAGTTATCAAAGGGGAGTACATCTGCGGAGCTGTCATTTGTACTCAAGTGATTCATGTTAAAAGTTTTCAGACATAATTATGGCCGCACCACGGGAATTAGCAGACTTGGAACGCGGAAAGGTAGTTGAAGCTATACGCACGGATAATTACATTTCCGAAGTAGTTAGGGATTTAAATAGTCCGAGATCCACAGTGTTTCCGCGCGGGATTAGCCGAGCTGTCTAAGGCACTGCTATCATGGACTGTGCGGCTGGTCCCGGTGGAGGTTCGAGTCCTCCCTAGGGCATGGGTGTGTGTGTTTGTCCTTAGGTTAAGTAGTGTGTAAGCTTAGGGATTGATGACCTTAGCAGTTAAGTCCCTTAAGATTTCACAGACATCTGAACACTTTTTTCCACAGTGTCAAGGATGTGCCGAGAATACAAAATATCAGGCATTACTACTAGAGATGGGGGATCCGCTCTTGAACTGATTCATAGAGTTGAATCTTTCAAAGGAGTGAACAATCAGTGCTTCAGAAAAAAAGAACGGTAGCTCCAAACGTTTCCCACGGCAGAGAGAGAGAGAGAGAGAGAGAGAGAGAGAGAGAGAGAGAGAGAGACGGAGCATATCAGCAGCGCCTCTGCTGGTCACAGCACAGTGCACGCCAAACAACACAGCCAGCGCCGGCCTCTGCCCTACTTCTACCTTGGCTGCCTGCATTGTGCAGTGCCCCATTGGATTTTGTGTTTCACATATGCCGTGCCATCTCTGTGCGTCGTCTGCCGCGTGCAGTGTCTGGCACAGCTTAACTTCGCATCGCACTCTGTCGGCGATCGTTTCAGTCGCACGTCCTGCCCTCTGGGCAGTTGATGCGAGCAACAGGACAGAGAGCCACCTAGCGGATAACATGGGAACTACTTGCAACAACCTGCTCGCAAGGGAACGGATGATTTGTCTCGGAGCGGGTGAGTTCACCGCTCCCCCCACCCTCAGAACTCGCCCGCTCAACGCTCACCCCACCGTTCTCGACTCTAGCCAGAGCATTGAGCAAAGCAACTCAGGTGTCACTCTAGTCTCTGCGGTCTTAGCTCATGCAGTAATACAGCTCGCGGCTCGACCTCCTCGACTCAGTGCTTCTGCATCGGAGTTCGTCTCTACTGGATATTGTTTTTCGTAGTAATACCGCTATGTATATTACATTATTATGTTATGTATACATCATTTGTTTTTATTTTATTTTTATTTGTTTAAACTGATCAGATTAGGTTCCTGACGACTCCTCTTACTATAGGATTTTTATTATGGACACTCGAATTTACGCTTTAATTACGAGCGAACTGATAAACGTATCGCAAAATGTGATACACCAATATTTTCCTTATTTTATTCTGTGTAAGGCTATATGCAGCACTTTCGTTTTACAGTCAAATTTATATATTTTCTTCTTATTCTGGTACGGATTTTGCGATTTTAGGCGTCTTCGGAAGGAAACGTTCACTTTAAAAATATATGGCTTGCGATGTATTTGTATGATGTTAATGAAATTTTAATGCATTGTAGCCAAATATATTGTTAATGTAAATCTCAAGTTACAACATTTTCCGATCACCCAAAAAACCACGATAGTGCAAAATAAATCAATAATCAAAAACTTTGTCATATCGTGGAAATTTCAATAAACAATACAAAATTCTTACTCATTATCTGTGTTACTTCAAAATAGGATCAAATAAGATCAAAATACAGGTATAGTACTGGAATAAACCAAGTTTAAAGGGCAATGTGCCTTCCATTTATTTTCTATTGTAAATGAGTGGTGAGTCATGAAAAAGAGCTAATTCATTTCAGGGAGTGAACAGTTCTGATCCGATCTCTGAAAAGAACAGTTTTGCGCATCTCTAATTACTACTCATCACGAACAACACAGTGCCCGACGACGTTCACTATCGACCAAGAGCCGCGGCGTTTCCGTCGTACAGCTGTCAGTGCTAACAGACAAGCAGCTCTGCGTGAAATATCCACAGAAATCAATGCCGGACGTACGATTAACGCTTTCTTTAGGACAGTGGAGCGAAATCTGACGTTCCGCACGAAGCACTGGGTAGCCTCCACAATGTTGCCATCGCGTCACACGTCCTGTTTACTGCTAGAGGTCTGAGCAAGTTATAGAAATGATATCTGCATCTCGTCCGCATGTCTTTCATTCAGATTCATATCTATGTGTATGAAAATACTGTAAACGACTTTAACCTAAACGCTACGCTGCAACCTGACACTAGCTTGGCCCTTGGTTTTAACTTTCATCTGCTAAAGTTAGGCCTCGTAGTTAGGATCCCATAGTCAGATAAGGTAGAGGCCGACTATGACCACATTTTAACACACCACAACATAGTCTTTTGATATTCTTGTGGCGTTTCTTTAGTTACAAGGCACAGGAATAGGCTGTGGTGTCAGTCACAACAAACGACAAGGCACAGCTTCACACCAGGAGAATGCACCACTGCATATCGATATCTCACCACCCCCTACCATCCGTCCCTCAATAGCCCACCCTAATACCGACACCAGGAGAAACCAGTAGAGGAAATAAAAACTTTGAGGTTCGCCGATGAAATGGCTCAAATGGCTCTGAGCACTATGGGACTTAACTTCTGAGGTCATCAGTCCCCTAGAACTTAGAACTACTTAAACCTAACTAACCTACAGACATCACACACATCCATGCCCCAGGATGGATTCGAACCTGCGACCGTAACGGTCGCGCGGTTCCAGACTAAAGCGCCAAGAACCGCTCGGCCACTTCGGCCGGCTTCGCCGTTGACATTGTAATTGTGTCAGAGACAGCGAAGGACTTGGAAGAGCAGTTTAACGGAATAGACAGTGTCCTGAAAGGAGGATATAAGATGAACATCAACAAAAGCAAAACGAGGATAATGGAATCTAGTCGAATTAAATCAGGTGATGCTGAGAGAATTAGATTAGGAAATTAGACACTTAAAGTAGTAAAGGAGTTTTGCTATTTGGGGAGAAAATAACTGATGATGGTCGAATTAGAGAGGATATATAAAATGTAGACTGGCAATGGCAAGGAAAGCGTTTCTGAAGAAATTTGTTAACATCGAGTGTAGATTTAAGTGTCAAGAAGTCGTTTCTGAAAGTATTTCTATGGAGTTTAGCCATGTACGGAAGTGAAACGTGGACGATAAATAGTTTGGACAAGAAGAGGATAGAAGCTTTCGAAATGTGGTGCTACAGAAGAGTGCAGAAGATTAGATGGGTAGATCACATAACTAACGAGGAGGTACTGAATAGAATTGGGGAGAAGAGGAGTTTGTGGCACAACTTGACTAGAAGACATTGGTTGGTAGGACATGTTCTGAGGCATCAAGGGATCACCAATTTAATATTGGAGGACAGCGTGGAGAGTAAAAATTGTAGAGGGAGACCATGAGATGAATACATTAAGCAGATTCAGAAGGATGTAGGTTGCAGTAGGTACTGGGAGATGAAGAAGCTTGCACAGGATAGAGTAGCATGGAGAGCTGCATCAAACCACTCTCAAGACTGAAGACCACAACAACAGGGTGAGTTACAGAGGACTTTACAACTTTAGATAGATATTTACTGGGATAACTTACAGAATCGGTAGATGTGTAATTTTGTAGCAAAAACAGCATCAATTTTCACATTTTGATTTGGTGTGACTACCATTTCTGACGTGGTAAGCATCCCGCCAGTAATTAGTTTCTTCCCACACTCATTGTAGATAATCTGACGTAACTTGTGCAACGGCAGTGTAGATTCGATTTTACAGTTCGGCTTAATTGTTTGCTAGGGGAGGAACATTCACACCGTCTTTAATGAACAGTTGTTGCAGAGTTTTCCTTTCATGAAACCAAAACATACAGCAAGCACGCTTCGTACCAGAGAAAGTATCCATTTTAACAGTGTACTATACTGACGCTCCTGGCAACGGAATGGGGTGACGCAAATTGGAGATGGTTTACTACAAAATGACGCATCTACAGATTCTGTAAGATATCTGAATAAATTTCTATATTATTCCGAAGTCGTAAGGTCCTCTGTATTTTTGAAACTTATGTGTGTGGAACGCACACCAAATACGACTAAAAGGGGATATTGAATGTTAAGGACGAAAGGCGGCATGAATTTTCGAATATTTTTTTTACTCACAGATTTGTTGAAAAACCCCGAATTACCAGACTTTTGAAGATAGACGAAAATTATCCCGCGGAGGTTCGAGTCCTTTGTTCTTAGGATAATTTAGGTTAAGTAGTGTGTAAGCTTAGGGACTGATGACCTTAGCAGTTAAGTCCCATAAGATTTCACTCACATTTGAACATTTATCCCGCAGATGTCTAATTCCAAAATTTCAGGAACCAATATTAAGAATCTAAAGACATCTTTCATCCCTCCACGCTTCACTTCTTTATGGAGCTTCAGGAGAGGTCTCGGTGAAGACAACGTCAGACTAATGAGGCATTTAACCGTAGCAATACCATAGCGTTCATTTCCAAGACCGGTATACTTAATGGACAGCCAAAAAACAATTGTTATATTAACATCATCATTTTTAAAGAGGTAATGACGTTTAATTAGCAGCCAGAACCTGGAAACACCTTTCAGCACACTCTTAGAAATATGACCGAGCGGGGGAGGCGCTGTGGTCAGCACACTGGACTCGCATTCGGGAAGACGACGGTTCAGACACACGTCAACCATCCAGATTTAGGTTTTCCGTGATTTCCTTATATCGCTCGACGCAGATGCTGGTATGGTTCCTCTGTAAACGGCACGGCCGATTTCCTTCGGCATTCTTCCCTAATCCGATCTTGTGCTCCGTGTCCAACGACCACGCTATCGACGGGTGGTTAAACTGTAACCTCCCCCGCCTCCCCCTTTGAATATGAACGCTCTTTTCAATAACGTGTACTTTCTACTTTTTTACCAACACACTGTAGTTGACTTTTAGTCTCAAAATACTTTTTAAAGAGGTATCTAATGGCCCGTGACCCTGGTAACATTAAATACGAGATTCATTGGAGAAAGTGACATCCGCTACTGAGATTTAAATTTTTGGATATAGTTTAATGGATAAATTAAAAACAAATACGGAATCTGGTAGAAGAATTCATTAGAAAGGATAAATATTTTTTTCGAAATTTAAAATATAACGTAACTGACTAGATTATAATACTTTCAAATGATTGGGATAAAGCTCCCCTCCCCCGCCCCCAACTTGGTACTTCGATGCTTAAGTAGTCGCCCTTCAATCAGTTCACACACGATTTGAACGGGAAGAGACGCTGACTTGTGATACCACGTTAAGTACCTTCTGCGTGCGCTTCACGATAATTTTCTGAGTACATGTGTCGATGTAAATATACACGCCCATTTGAACTAACAATTTTTCGTTCAGCGAGTGAATGGCCTGAATGCGTAGGTTGCAGTATATGAAAGTTGCATCCAGAATTTCTGACGAGACGATTCTGGTTTTATTTTTTTCGAGATAGTCGAGGGGAATGCGTGTTTGTTGACGAGATTAGGGTTTATCATCCATGGAGACTTTAAAATGCTCCCAGCAATAAGGTCAGCTCTCGAAGTCACCCGATAAGGATTCCATTTCAAGTAAAGGCACTTATCATTAACAGTGCCTGAGAGTACAAACGGGTGCGTGTTCTTAACCGTTGTCTGTGTAACGGATACGGGTCACTTACTATCAAGCATTTTCGCAGTCCTCTGAGCACTAAGCTCCGCCTTGCTGAACACGAGTTTATATATGTAGGTCATGAGTAGCATTATCTTTACTCAACAGAAGGGCTAACGTCTCTTCTAGGCTACTCTTACAATATTCTATTTCCTCAAGTTGCTTGTCATCATTACAGTAATTAATTATAGTTGTTAACAGCGTGATATTCGACTTCTTCCACCCTCTGATTCTTTTGAAATTGTGCAGCGTCATCTCGTCTGCCGTATTTCTTGTTGCTGTACACTTTACATGATATGTGTAACACGGAAGTAAACACTGCGCTGCGAATTCCTCCGCGATTGTCGTTACCACATTGGAGTCCTCTTCTCGCGCAACTTACTGTTAGTCATGTTCTATCGAGTACAGTCGCGTACATCTAGACCTAAACCTAGATCTTCATTCCACAAGCTACCCGACGGTGTATAGCAGAGGATGCTTCTGGTATCGCTATGTGATCCCGCTTTCCCTGTTCCAGTGGCGTGTGGGGGAGTATGATTAGCGGTAAACATATGTATTGGCTCTCATTTCTCGAATTTTCTTGTCGTTTCGCGAGATATATGTGAGAGGAATAAGTATGTTGTCCGACTCTTCCGCGAAAGAACTCTCACGAAATTTCAACAGAAAACCTTTCCGTCACTTGCAACGCCTCTCTTGTAGCGTCTGCCACAGAAGTTTGTTCAGCGTCTCTGTAACGCTCTCGTGCCGACTAAACGATCCCGTGAAGAAACGCGCCGCTCTTCGTTAGATTTTGTCAACCTCTTCTATTACTTTAACCTGGTAAGGGTCGCAGACGGACGAGAATCTGTCAAACACGTGTTTTGTAAGCCACTTCTCTCGTGGATTAATTACGTTTCCTTAAGATTTTTGTATGAATCTCAGTCTGAAATCTGCTTTCCATTTTATTTGTTTTATATGGCCATTACACTTAAGATCGCTTCACATTATTACTCCTAGTTATTTTACGGTAGCTGGTGTTTCCAGTAATTTGTCACTAGTAGTGCAATTGTTCACTAACAAATTTGTCTGCTGCGTATGCGCTACATATCAGATTTATTTACATTGAGGGCCTACTGCCAGTTCCTGTGCCATTCATATGCTTCCAAATCTCCCTCGTACTCCTTCTCTTATTATTATTTTTACAAAATTATGAACTGTCCGTCCGGTCACTGAAGTGTGTGTTCTCCTTCTGTAGTCTTGGCAATTGTCATACTACACATTGGTTATAAAACACGAATCTACGAATTGTCTGGTAAGAATATATTACCCTATCAAGCAAATATCATAAATAGTGAGACCAGGCAAGATGCTGCATAGACCTTTCACAGAAAAGAAAACAACAAATAAACAAGTGAGAACTATGTTACGACAAAGGAATTCAAGAATCAAAACTGAACCCAAGAGTGATAACATGTGGTCTTGTGTAAAACAAATCGGAGGTACATACGTCTGGAGGTCCCTCCTTACACCTCGCTGTTGCAAACGGACGTTACACCACGACACAGACACAAATTTGAATACACCGAACAGAAGCGTTGATGACAGGACGGACACTTCATAATTTTGTGAGAAAAAAATGGGGCACAAAGGAGACTTGAACACGGATCTTCCCCTTCGCAGTCCGACACTGCGACCACATAACCACGACATGCTGGCTGAGCACAGATGGACGAAGTTGCAAATCTTGGACTTGGACCCTCCGTTATTTCCATTTTGCTTCTTTTTTCACAGTTGCTACACCTTCTCCCTCTTTTCGTGCTTGATCTACTTTCAGTTTTTGGCTGGCTATCCACCGGGTCATTTTATCAATAAATCTGAGGGGAGGGAGGGGGGGAGGGTGCGCTGTAGAGTTTACCTGCTAGAGCCAGCCGCAACGCCTGCCAACAGCCTCATATAAATTTTCTTTTCTTCTTCTTTTCCTTGTTCTTCCGCTTCTTTAGGGCCAGCAGCATAATATATGTCAGATAACGACATGATTTGTACAAAGAAACACCAGAATAACTGCTTATAATATTTAATCTTTACTAACGACAGAGTGTTTCGACATTTTCCGCCATTGTCAAGTACGTCTAGAATATTTGCATGCCACGCAAGCGGCCCAGGTTCGTTTCCCAGCCGACACAATACATCACAAAATTCTAGACGTACCTGACAATGGTGATAAATGCCGAAACACTCTGTCGTTAACAAAGATTAATTATTATAAGCTGGTAATCTAGTGCATCTTTCCAACAAGCCTCATGGAGCTTCGGCACTATGCTATACACCATTTACATATACGTTATAAACGGTAACTGTCCTGTCACACAAGCTTGAGGTACTCTTGAACTTATCTTTAGATCAGTCGGTTTTGTTCCGTTAAGAACGACGTGTCGAGTTCTGCCTGCAAGAGTCTTAAATCCCGTCACAAATTCCGTCCGATAATAAGCTCGCACTTTTTCCACTAAATGACAGCGAAGGACTGTATCAAACGTCTTCCTGAAGTCAGGGTACACTGCGTCAGTCTGAGCGCCGATGTCTACATCGCTATGGACCTAACGGAGGAAGAGCGAGCTGAATTACACAGGATCTCTGCTTGCATAATCAAAATTGATTTTTATGACCGAGGTTTTCGTTCTACAAAATTTCATAATGCGTGAGCTTAAAACATGTAAGAACTATTACATACGTTTGTCAACAGCCTCTGGTAAACTCTGGTGTCATTTCTGAAATGTACCGTGACGACGGCAACGGATTTTTTTTTTCTAAAACAGTATTCGAGATACTAAGCACTGTCTTTTTCTTGCTGCTTCTTAAAGCTATCTGCGCCTATATTTCAGGAAACGAAGCAATTTCACACACATTCACAGAGCATGCGAACGGTAAGACCACATGAGCAGACTCGCGAGACGTGGAAAGCGACGGTCCAGACAGATCTAGAACAAGGACTTCATGAGTTAAATATATCATACAATGAATGCCAAAAATAGTTAAATAATTAAAATGTTACAATTTAGCGAGCCAAAGTGTGGCATTCATGTTAGAATAACTCTTGGTAACGCACGTTATGGAAATTCGTTGGTATTACTAGCGTTAACACCGAGGGGTAATTTAAGTGGTTTAAGGAGATATATTTGCCAACGGCCTTGCCGCAGAGGTAACACCGGTTCCCATCGGATCAACGAAGTTAAGCGCTGTCGGGCTGGGCTAGCACTTGGCTGGGTGAGCATCTTCTTTGCCGAGCGTTGTTAGCAAGCGGGGTGCACTCAGTCCGTGTGAAGTAAACTGAGGAGCTACTTGACTGAGAAGTAGCGGCTCCGGTCTCCTAAACTGACATACGGCCGAGAGAGCGGTGTGCTGACCACATGCCCCTGTGGCCTGAGGGTGACACGGAGGCCGGTCGGTACCGTTGGGCCTTCCAAGGCTTGTCCGGACGGAGAGAGAGAGAAGGAGATATATTTACGTACGAGAAAAAAGTGTGGTGAAATTTGGTAATGTGTAAGTATTCTGCTAGTGAATCCGTTGAATGCATACACATTTAGATCAATTTTCACATGCATATAAGATTTATATACAGCAGTCTGAGTCTTTAGCTGCGGATAATACCAATACTTAAATCAGTGGGCTTATTGAAGGTAGTAACAGTAGATAAGGAAAAAAGAGCTGTCGTGACGTGGAGAATGAGTATATGTCATTAATGTTTTAGTTTCTCTAGCATGTACGAACAGTAAACGTATGGTACCAGAAAGTAAAAAAGAGAGTAACTTCGTTCGTAAAAATACTTCGTTTTGTGACAAATCGATTATCTGCTGCTTCTCATAGCTCCAAATTGGATGCTGCGGCACTTCCACTTTGTGGTACTAGGAAATCATTTCTCAATTCAGCGCCACAGCCTCAACAGTACAAGTGAAGTGAGCTACGAAACCTAAAAATCTACGATGTCTGCCCCTTTCCTTTTCATAGTAATAATAATAATAATAATAAACTTAGCGACATACGAGCTGTGACAATTGTATGAAACAAATGAAATGCCCTTCGATATATCCCTTCCAATCATTAGACTAAGTCAATTCCAAATACCGATTCCCAACTATTAAAACCCCTATGAAACTCGTGTACAAAATCTGCTTTACTGGTAAACTTATCTGTCTGTATTCAAATGGTTCAAATGGCTCTGAGCACTATGAATTTAACTTCTGAGGTCATCAGTCGCCTAGAACTTAGAACTAATTAAACCTAACTAATCTAAGGTCATCACACACATCCATGCCCGAGGCAGGATTCGAACCTGCGACCGTAGCGGTCACGCTGTTCCAGACTGAAGCGCCTAGTACCGCATGACCACACCCGCCGGTTCTGTCTGTATTAACGAAGTAGAAACATTCAGAAGCTGCATAGCGCTTATGGGTAAACATTACGCCACACTATAATCATATGACTATTGGATCTCTGTCGAATAGCGACAAAAATTTTGTTCTGCCAACCTGTGTACTCAATAGAAGTTCCTGCTCCAAGGTTCCTGCTCTATGACTAATACCAAAGAATACTGAAACAAGCGAAGCAGAACGTCAAAGAATTCAATTGTACAAGGATATTTTACTCACTGTAGGTTCTCCCGCGTTATCATTGCATGAAATTCAATGTCGCGAGCCAGTGTTAAAAATTCAGCTAGATATGTAAAGTAACTTCCACTAAAAATCCGGTAGGCGTAGCTAAACTTCCTTTAGGGCAAAGATAATATAAAGGACGGGAAATTATATTTATTTTCTGCTCTTTGCTTTATTCTAGCGATATTTTTCAAACTTGGTATGAAAGACTAGAAATCACATTAACACCTTGACATATGATAGTGAAAGTGCGTTGTCGTTTTTAACAAAAAAATTAGTTCATCATCTGCACAATTACAAAAATCTGAAAAAAATTAAATTCGAAAACTATGCCGTTAAATGTTTCATTCAATTAAATGAAACAACAAGTTCACTGTTACCAGTCACCGTTTTATTTATTTCCACGACGCGTTTCGAAGGTTTAAACCTCCATCATCGGGTGGATTTACATTAGTAAGTATTACATTTGTGTGTGTGTTGTGTTACGATTTTTGGAGGAACTTGTGGCACTGCCTAGTGGAGAAACGAAACGATATTTCAGAATATGGCTTATGATTACTTTTTACGAAAAATTAAACTGGTATCTAATGGTAAACATTAAATAAGTAAACTACAGTACCTTCAGTTATCACAGGTTCCTTTTGCTGTCGTAACACATCACATGTATACTGCCACATTTGTAAACAAATATGGCGTCTGGAATCAGCTGGGTGCAAGGTTCGTATAGCAGAAGTGAAGACATAATCGCAAAGTGCAAAGAATATACATCATAACAATATTATTACAGAATAATTGCTTTAAGCATTTAGCGGTGTTTGTTTATGTGTGTGTACTTCAGGTGGTATATAAATCCAGTTCTGACAAGTTAAAACAGCAAACATTCGTACTCGTTTATACAATCACGTGAAATGTTAAAATGGCTCAAACTTCATACTTATTGATAACAATTAGGTGAAATGTTACAGACTATAATTAAAATGATCATATTGGCTACAACACTAAAATCATACATACATTACACTCTTTGATTGCGGTTAATAAACAGATGTGAAGTGAGGGGCTGGAGGCAGAAGGAGAGGTAGAGAGAGAGAAAAAGTGTGTGTGTGTGTGTGTGTGTGTGTGTTTGTGAGTGAAAGGGAGAGGGTGAGAGAGAGAGAGAGGGGGAGAGAGAGAGAGAGAGAGAGAGAGAGAGAGAGAGAGAGAGAGGAAAGAGTGATTACATGAGTGGAAACATTTACATGGCAAGGAGTCTTAAGATTACATGTTGCATATATTAGCTGCCTAAAGGTTGGGGTAATACATTGGTTAATGTTATAAAATATGCAGATAGATATACATTTGTGCCAGTAGTTGATGTACATACAGTTTTAAGCTGACAAGGATACAAGCTGTTGGTGTGATGAATTATCTGTGAATGAGGTCAATCTCTTGTGGTCTTGGCAGCTGTCAATATTTATGGTAAAAATTAGGTGTGTGTGTGTGTGTGTGTATGTGTGTGTGTGTGTGTGTTTGTGTGTATAAGTGTGTGTGTCTGTGTGTGTGTGTGTGTGTGTGTGTGTGTGTGTGTGTGTGTGTGTGCATTTTTATGAGTGTAGGCAGTTGCTTTGGTCAGAACTGGATTTATATACCACCTGAAGTACACACACATAAACAAACACCGCTAAATGCTTAAAGCAATTATTCTGTAATAATATTGTTATGATGTATATTCTTTGCACTTTGCGATTATGTCTTCACTTCTGCTATACGAACCTTGCACCCAGCTGATTCCAGACGCCGTATTTGTTTACAAATGTGGCAGTATACATGTGATGTGTTACGACAGCAAAAGGAACCTGTGATAACTGAAGGTACTGTAGTTTACTTATTTAATGTTTACCATTAGATATCAGTTTAATTTTTCGTAAAAAGTAATCCTAAGCCATATTCTGAAATATCGTTTCGTTTCTCCACTAGGCAGTGCCACAAGTTCCTCCAAAAATCGTAACACAACACACACACAAATGTAATACTTACTAATGTAAATCCACCCGATGATGGAGGTTTAAACCTTCGAAACGCGTCGTGGAAATAAATAAAACGGTGACTGGTAACAGTGAACTTGTTGTTTCATTTAATGTCAGTAACAGTCACGGTAAAGCCTAACCTAAAATGTTCGCATTTAATGTTTCATTCAAATTAGATTGTTCCGTATAGAAAGGTCAATGTCACCAAAAACATGTAAGCAACAGTTAATTTTTTGCGATTTCAAGGCTGATCCCATAGTAAAAGTTGTTCCCAATCATGAGTTCATTGATTGGAGTAATTGTTAGCTAGAAGCTTCAACCTAAATTTCAAAATCGTGTAAGGTCTCCAGGATCATCAATTGCATCAGCTGAAGAAGAAGTTAAATCCTCTCCAGTTTCTGTTGGTCTTCCTTTACCGACTTGGTTAATAACATCATCTTGGGAGAGCGACTCATGTTTTTAATCTTGAGTTGGTTTCTGAGAGTAAAGAGCATTTACAGTTTATTTCGAAGTTTATTTTTCACAATACTGATGGAGCTAAACACCATTTCGGCGTTAGAATGTGGGAGGGACGGAACAGCAACAGCGAAATCACTCAAATCCTGGAAGATGTTTACTACAGTCACGTTTTCATGTTCTTCTAGTTTACCCAGAAGCTAACAGTGTTCCCATTTAGTGGATTCCAATCAACGAAGTGAGTAGTTTCCCATTGCTGCAAGATTTTGTCAACTTTTCATCAATTAATGAAGTCTCTTTACATTGCTCAGAGTTTCTTCCTCACTCAAGAGAGCCTTTTTTTCTAAAGTTTTGTAACTGGTTGAATGTCGTTTACGGATTTCTTCATGTTAAAATCAAATCACCGTTTTTTTTTATTCCTGCAATCCTGACATTGCCAACGGCCTTGCCGCAGTGCTAACACCAGTTACCGTCAGATCACCGAAGTTAAGCGCTGTCAGGATGAGTAGCACTTGGATGGATGACCATCCGGTCTGCCGATCGCTGTTGGCAAGCGGAGCGCACTTAGCCCTTGTGAGGCTAACTGAGGAGCTACTTCACTGTGAAGTAGAAGCTCCGGTCTCGTAAAATGACATACAGCCGGGAGAGCGGTGTGCTGACCACATGCCCCTCCATATCCGCATCCGGTGGCGCCTGTGGGCTGAGGAAGACACGGCGGCCGGTCGGTACCGTTGGGCCTTCATGACCTGTTCAGGAGGAGTTTATTTTTAATCCTGACGTAATGGTTTACTGGAAGTTACACAGATTTGACTCAAAAAGCTATCCGAGGACGGGGACGGGACTGAGGTGGTGTCTAATTTTGAGCTGTATGTAGTGTTAGTCGGTCGTTGCTAGCGTCGGCAACAGAAGTCTCTGCAGACTGAACGTAGCAATCGCACCAAGGAGCCTAATAGTTTGTGGGATGTGCTTTTTCACTCTCAATGATTTTGATTGTTGCACTTCACCAAGAACAGTTTCCAAAATGTACATATAGCGTTGATTCTGTTCATTTGAGTACATATTATAAATCATCTCCACTGTGTAACATCGATCTTTAGTAGCCGTAAAATACAGTTTTAATTCATCCCACTGCGATAAAATTCTTCCTCAATTCTCTCAAAAATATTTTTATGCACGATTTGCCGCTTTGACGAGTATGGGAACTACGTGTAGGTTTCACGGAACAGGAGCTCAGTGTTTCGTGGCAAAGTGATTGTTGATGGGTGCGTTACTGCCAATGAGTGACAGACATAAGGTAACAAAATCGGATGTGGGACATTACGTTGCATTAGCAGAAGTGTATTCACGCTGTGCCTGGAACCAGCCGTGACAGCTGCATTATAGATGCCTTTTGCAATTATATTTTCAAGTTTCAGTTCATGAACTTTTAAACAGCGTGTCAGTGCTGGTGGTACCGTTCCAACCGCAGCATAATTCTCCAGCGACAGCAAAGCTAAAAACGCAGACACTACTTTTTTTGTTTTAAACTAAAATATCTTACGACGATCGCGAGATATTTCCTGATGCTTACATCTGTTGATCCAGCTCATTACAAACTAAGTTTTTGATCTTCTATGTCACTTAAAAAAATGTTCAAATGTGTGTGAAATCTTATGGGACTTAACTGGTAAGGTCATCAGTCCCTAAGCGTACACACTACTTAACCTAAATTATCCGAAGGACAAACACACACACCCATGCCCGAGGGAGGTGTCGAACCTTCGCCGCGATCAGCCGCACAGTACATGACTGCAGCGCCTCAGACCGCTCGGCTAATCCCTATCTCACTTAAGAGTCCCTTATTGAAATAAGGTGCTAGAACATAATTTATTAGTTCTGTGCAATTGTTTCTATGCAATTTCGTGCTGTTTGTCGATTTCGAATCCTTAAAGCAATTTAGCACACGTCAGTCAAGTGATTGATGCTGGAAACTGAGCTATGTCCAGCAATGTACAAAGCAAAGGTACAGTTAGCTCTTGCACAAGAACTACATGTTTTCACTGGTACTGAAGAAAATGCCAGTTGCTTGTTTTCAGAAATAAGTTCATATTTAGCTCTATGTTGTTTCGTTTCCAAATGCTTCTTCAAATCTTGAATTTTTGCATACGTTTCGAGCTGGAAATAGTTACAATAGACTATAGTTGAGTTACCTAGGACAGGCTTCAACCAGTGCTTGAACCCCACGTAGTGTTCTCGCTCTTTTCTATAACTCTGGCTGTAGACCTCTCCTTTAGGTGGCACTTCTATGATTTTTTTATGACCGCGTTAGTTCCACACAACAACTATCGTTACATAATCAGAATTGTTAATTTGTAAACAAGTGTACGAACTAACGACGCCGCAATAGAACGGCACGACTATAATGAATGTAATATTCCAGACAGTCTTATTCCAATACATTATTATTGTTCTCAGTCATTATTGAGTCACGAAGCTGCCACAGTTTTTCTTCAGGCTCGCTACTGCAGTGCTGCCAAGTGGTTGGCCTGTACAAACACTGTGAAATGATTGTGCGTTGTGCAAATGAAGTCCAAAAGCACATTCAAAACAAAAATGTTGCCGTATTTCGGACATATTATGACACTATAAATATCTGCAGCTGTCAAATATATCAATTTTTCGATTTGCAAAGAATTCTGAGCGGAATGTGAATAATTAGTATAGGATTTTTTTAAAATGCTCATTTTAGCGTAATTACACTTTTAGTCTTGCGAGAAAATGTCTAGCGTTTCTATTGAATCCTCTTGTCACTAGAAATTTTACGCTTAACGAGATCGGCAAAATCTTTACCACCTTTCATAATGTTACTAATGTGTAAATGGCTGACGTTACTCGAATGCAAGTAAGCATGTCAGTCGACAGCTTTTCACTCCGTACCTACTAAAGTACTAATACTTGGTTTCGTACTTCAGTTTCATCAAAAAAGAAAAGTAAACACACATACGTATTTTTGTGTATACGTACTGGATTGACTGAGGAAATATGCACATCTTTTTGTATATAATTAAGATAGCTGTGTATAAATTGCCAAGAAATTATTAACGCTGCTTGAGGCTGTTGTCAATGGGCAACACTGTGGAGGGCTGGACGGGGCGATTCGAGGGACACCAAACACGACCCACGTGTCCCCAAATCGGTCCGCTACTGTGGCCGCTCCAGGTACTGCCTGCACTGAGGTTGATACTTTACACATGGTCGAGTGAGAGGTCGTTCCAAGGTGTGGCTGGCAGTGAAAGGCTTTTCGAGGGGCCAATGGGAGAGCCTGCCCGTTTCGTCTTACGAATAGGTTTCAGGCGTTATCTGAGGCTGACCAAGTTCCGATGAAGTCGCTCGCCCTTATCCAGACGAATGTTCCCCTCCTGCAACAATTGGCATTCAGAGAGGGTGGGATGCCTGGAACTTTGGAGCTCCATCAGTAGGGCCTCTTAATGATATGGCTGCGATGGACGGGAAAGAACCCAATGTGCACTCTGTGTGGATAGTGGGAGGAGTCATTCAAATGTAGACGAGTGTTTGTGGATGCTATGAAGAGCACAGGGTGCAGCCAGCTGCATATGGTGGCTCACGTTGGTCCAAATGGTTCAAATGGCTCTGAGCACTATGGGACTTAACTGCTGAGGTCATCAGTCCCCTAGAACTTAGAACTACTCAAACCTAACTAACCTAAGGACATCACACACATCCATGCCCGAGGCAGGATTCGAACCTGCGACCGTAGCGGTCTCGCAGTTCTAGAATTTAGCGCCTAGAACCGCTTGGCCACTCCGGCCAGCGCTCATGTTGGTACTAACGATGTATGTCGCTTTAGATCTGAAGAGATTCCAATTCCGGATGGCTAACTGAAGTGGTAAAGACTGCCAGCCTGACGATAAGGGGAGGGGGGGGGGATTCGCCTTCTGTAGTATCTTTGAGACAATTGACTGAGCTCCCTTAGCTCAGAGCCGAGTGGAGTGTCTAATTCAGAGGCTCATACGGTTATGCGACCGTGTAGGTTGAAGCTTCGTCGACTTGCGCCATAGGGTGGTGAGTTTTCGGGTTCCACTAAATGTGTCAGGAGCCCACTACACGTCGGTAGAGACTACACGGGTAGCGAGGTCTGTGTAGTGAAACGTCCCCTTAGAACAATTTATACACGACTGTGCTTAAACTGACACACAATGTTTTTAGCGCAACGCAATCTGACTATCAAAGATCCCTGCAAAAGAATGGCCCTGAGTAACATTAAACTATACCTTTCAGAAATCACTTACCTCACAAAAATCTTCATTACTCGAACTACTGCAATACAGCGAGCGCCACTACTGCCAGCTAAATAAAAGATTCAAACTACGGAAGGCACTAACTACTGATAGGGATAGTTAGCAAATGAAAGATATTAATAGAGAACAAACACTGTGTTTACCTTAATGTCATCAAAAGTCATAATATATGTAATTTCAAAACTCCGCCATCTCTCTCCTCACATCCACCACTGCTGGCGGCTCACCTCTAACTGCCCAACGCTATGCGCTGTTCACATCCAGCTACCACTGCCCAACACTACAATGGCAGACAACAATGCAAAACTAGCCACAGGCTGCACACAGCACAGCCAGTGATTTTCATACAGAGCGCTACGTAACGTTGCCAATAAGAAAACATAAACAGCCTACTTACTTAAAGAAAACGTAAACAGCCTACTTACATAAAGAAAACATAAACAGCCTACTTACATAAAGAAAACAACATAAACAGCCTACTTACATAAAGAAAACATAAACACCTACTTAAATAGCCCCCATGCTCCCCACAAAAAATTTTACAAAATATTTTTGGGCAGTGGCCAATAATGACTTGAAAAAATTTTTTAGATTCCAGGTTCGTATCCTGGCAGGGTCGCCATATGAAACGTCCCCTTAGAACAATTTATACACGACTGTGCTTAAACTGACACACAATGTCTTTAGCGCAACGCAATCTATCAAAGATCCCTGCAAAAGAATGGCCCTGAGTAACATTAAACTATACCTTTCAGAAATCACTTACCTCGCAAAAATCTTCATTACTCGAACTACTGCCATAAAGCGAGCGCCACTACTGCCAGCTAAATAAAAGATTGAAACTACAGAAGGCACTAACTACTGATAGGGATAGTTAGCAAATGAAAGATATTAATAGAGAACAAACACTGTATTTACCTTAATATCATCAAAAGTCATAATATATGTAATTTCAAAACTCCGCCATCTCTCTCCTCACATCCACCACTGCTGGCGGCTCACCTCTAACTGCCCAACGCTATGCGCTGTTCACATCCAGCTGCCGCTGCCCAACACTACAATGGCAGACAACAATGCAAAACTAGCCACAGGCTGCACACAGCACAGCCAGTGATTTTCATACAGAGCGCTACGTAACGTTGCCAATAAGAAAACATAAACAGCCTACTTACATAAAGAAAACATAAACAGCCTACTTACATAAAGAAAACATAAACAGCCTACTTACATAAAGAAAACAACATAAACAGCCTACTTACATAAAGAAAACATAAACAGCCTACTTACAGTAGGAGGGACTCTTCAGTTTTTTAGGGCAGAGGGTCTCGGGAACGTGCAGAAAGGGCATCAGTTTCAAAGGCTGCGGGACGAACACAGGAAGATGGTGGACATAGGGACACTCAGTATTGTAGTTTGTAGTTGTAAACTGTCGCAGACGTGTTGGAAAAGAACCAAAGCACTGAGAGCACTGAATCTCAAATCGTTATAGGTAGTGGAAACTGGCTAAAGCCGGACATACGTTCAGCCGAAATTATTACAAAGGATTTAACTGTGTTCAGAAAGTATAGATTAAATACAGTTGATGCTGCAGACCAGATGTGGTTTTAATTCAAAGAAATATTATCGACAGCAGTTCAGAGATATATAACGAATAAATTAATAAGGGATGGTACTGATTTCCCCCAGGTACACAAAACAATCAGAACACAATTGCAGAAGCAACGAAAAAAGCATTCCAAGTTTAAAAGAATGTAAACTTCCCAACATTGGCGGAGTTTTACAGTAACTCGAAATTCAGCTTGAGCTTCAATTCGAGATGTCTTTAACAGTTTGCACAACGGAACTCTGTCTCGAAATGTGGCAGAAAACCGAAAGAGATTTCAGTCGTGTGTAAAATACACAAGTGTCAAGACGTGATCAATACCTTCACTACGGAATAACAATGGTGATTTTGTTGACGACAGCGCCACTAAAACAGAGTTACTAAAACAGTTTTCCTTAATTCTTTGACAAAAGAAGACGAAGAAAATATTCCAGAATTCGAATCAAGAACAACTGCCAACATGAGCGTAACTCAGAAGGAGACACCTTTCGTGCAGCGAAGCAGCTTAAATAACTTAATAAAAGCAAGGCTTCCAGTCCGGACTGTGTACCTGTTATGTAATTACCAGTCAGGTAATTAGCAATCATATACAACCGCTCGCTCGAAGAAAGATCCATACGCAGAGACTGTAAAATTGCACAAGTCACACCGATACCCAAAAAAGGAAACTGGAGTAATCCAATGAATTACAGACCCACATCACTAACATCGACTGGCAGCAAGATTTTGGAACATATACTGCTCTCGAACATTATGGATCACCTCAAAGAAAACGATGTATTAACAAATAGTCAACACGGATTCAGAAAATATTGTTTTAGTTAAACATACCTAGCTCTTTATTCTCACCACGTTACGAATGCTATCGACACGGGACGTCAAATAGTTTCCATATTCTTAGATTTCCAAAAGGCTTTTGATACTGTTCCGCACAAGCGACTTTTTACTAAATTACCAGCCGATGGAATATACACTCCTGGAAATGGAAAAAAGAACACATTGACACCGGTGTGTCAGACCCACCATACTTGCTCCGGACACTGCGAGAGGGCTGTACAAGCAATGATCACACGCACGGCACAGCGGACACACCAGGAACCGCGGTGTTGGCCGTCGAATGGCGCTAGCTGCGCAGCATTTGTGCACCGCCGCCGTCAGTGTCAGCCAGTTTGCCGTGGCATACGGAGCTCCATCGCAGTCTTTAACACTGGTAGCATGCCGCGACAGCGTGGACGTGAACCGTATGTGCAGTTGACGGACTTTGAGCGAGGGCGTATAGTGGGCATGCGGGAAGCCGGGTGGACGTACCGCCGAATTGCTAAACACGTGGGGCGTGAGGTCTCCACAGTACATCGATGTTGTCGCCAGTGGTCGGCGGAAGGTGCACGTGCCCGTCGACCTGGGACCGGACCGCAGCGACGCACGGATGCACGCCAAGACCGTAGGATCCTACACAGTGCCGTAGGGGACCGCACCGCCACTTCCCAGCAAATTAGGGACACTGTTGCTCCTGGGGTATCGGCGAGGACCATTCGCAACCGTCTCCATGAAGCTGGGCTACGGTCCCGCACACCGTTAGGCCGTCTTCCGCTCACGCCCCAACATCGTGCAGCCCGCCTCCAGTGGTGTCGCGACAGGCGTGAATGGAGGGACGAATGGAGACGTGTCGTCTTCAGCGATGAGAGTCGCTTCTGCCTTGGTGCCAATGATGGTCGTATGCGTGTTTGGCGCCGTGCAGGTGAGCGCCATAATCAGGACTGCATACGAACGAGGCACACAGGGCCAACACCCGGCATCATGGTGTGGGGAGCGATCTCCTACACTGGCCGTACACCACTGGTGATCGTCGAGGGGACACTGAATAGTGCACGGTACATCCAAACCGTCATCGAACCCATCGTTCTACCATTCCTAGACCGGCAAGGGAACTTGCTGTTCCAACAGGACAATGCACGTCCGCATGTATCCCGTGCCACCCAACGTGCTCTAGAAGGTGTAAGTCAACTACCCTGGCCAGCAAGATCTCCGGATCTGTCCCCCATTGAGCATGTTTGGGACTGGATGAAGCGTCGTCTCACGCGGTCTGCACGTCCAACATGAACGCTGGTCCCACTGAGGCGCCAGGTGGAAATAGCATGGCAAGCCGTTCCACAGGACTACATCCAGCATCTCTACGATCGTCTCCATGGGAGAATAGCAGCCTGCATTGTTGCGAAAGGTGGATATTCACTGTACTACTGCCGACATTGTGCATGCTCTGTTGCCTGTGTATATGTGCCTGTGGTTCTGTCAGTGTGATCATGTGATGTATCTGACCCCAGGAATGTGTCAATAAAGTTTCCCCTTCCTGGGACAATGAATTCACGGTGTTCTTATTTCAATTTCCAGGAGTGTAGTTTCAGTTGCGTGACTGTATTCGTGAATTGCTATTAGCCGAATCACAGTTCGTAATAGCTGACGTAAAGTCATCGAGTAAAACAGAAGCAATATCTGGTGTCCCCTAAGAAAACTGTTATAGGGCGCCGGCCGCAGTGGCCGAGCGGTTCTAGGCGCTTCAATTTGGAACCGCGTGACCGCTGCGGTCGCAGGTTCGAATCCTGCCTCGGGCATGGATGTGTATGATGTCCTTAGTTAGGTTTAAGCAGTTCTAGGGGACTGATGACCTCAGATGTTAAGTCCCATTTTTGTTATAGGCTCTCTGTTGTTGTTTATCTGCATAAACGATTTAAGGGACAATCCGAACAGTCCTCCTCGGGTTTTAGCAGATATAGCTGTCATTTACCATCATGTAATGTCATACGATGATCAAATCGAATTGCAAAATGGTTTAGACAAGATATCTGTATGATGCAAAAAGTGGCAATTGACTCTAAATCATGAAGTCATCCATATGAGCACTGAGAAGAATCCACTAAATTTCCATTACACGATAAATCACACAAATCTAAAGGCTGTAAACTGAACTAAATACTTTGGGACTACAATTACGAATACCTTGCGTTGGTACGATCACATAGAAAAAGTTGTCGAGAAAGCGAACCAAAATCTACGATTTATTTGCAGAACACATAGAAAATGCAACAAGTCTACTCAAAGAGATTGCTTACACTACGCTTGTCCGCCCTCTTCTGGAGTATTGTTGTGCCCTGTGGGATCCATATCAGATGGGATTGACGGAGGACATCGAAAAAGTTCATAGAAGGACAGCTCGTTATCTATTATCTCGAAATAGGGGACAGGATACCACGGATATGATGCACGAATTGGGGTGACAGTCATTATACAAAGGGCGTTTTTCACTGCGGCAGGACCTTTTCATGAAATTACAATCACCAGCTTTCTCCTCAGAGCGTGAAAAAATTTTGTTGGCTCTCAGCTAATAAAGAGAAACGATCTTCATAATAAAATAACAGAAATCAGAGCTCGCGCGGAAAAATTTACGTGTTCGTTTTTCCAGCGCTGTTTTCGAGAGTGGAACGGTAGAGACGCAGCTTGTAGTTAGTTCGATGAACCCTCTGGCAGGCAATTAATTGTGAAACGCAGAGTAATCATGTAGATGCAGATGTAGATAATTAGCAGGCCATAAAAATTTCATAAAAGCAACGAAGATATTTAGGTTGCGTTACACTACGTTATGCGAGTATAAACGAAGAGTTAAAGTCTCATTGGTGGTGTGAAGCTGTTTTGCGGAACGATGTGCATGCATTGAGTTTTTCTCCATGGAATAATCTTTTATTTTCCCCTCCTCAGAAGGGGAATTAGGGAAGTACAGAACTGTTGGTATTAATTAGGAATAGATAATTAGTACAAGGCTGAGGATGTAGTGATGGTACAAAGCCGAAAGTGAGAAGGAACTGTGTTTTTCGATATTATAAGGTAACTTGTGCTACACGTAATTTAAGAAATGGACTTAGGATAAATAAGAAGAAAGCATCACAGGTGGACTTGCAGAACTGAATGTCACAGGGGGGAAAATACACTCTTCAAGATAAACACAGTTTGATACCGGGAAATCAGAACAGATGAAGATGATAGCTCACGTAAGGCAAAGAAGCAAGTTCAAGGCCAGAAGAGAGTTTATAAGAAGAAGTAGCAGCTAACCTTCATGAATATAAAAGCCGGTCTAGTTATGAATGTTAAAATGAGTCTAAATATTAGCAAAGAAACTCCTGAAACATAATGCAATCGGTACAATTCATGAAGAAATACTTGCCAGATCCTTTTAAGCTTAAAAAAGTCAGGTTACAATTCATTTCTCATCTAAGAACATTTAAGATGTTAGGATTACGTCTTCGCTACTATGATGATGATGATGATGATTAGTGTTATAGGGCGCACAACAGCGAGGTTATCAGCGCCCGTCGCTACTATGAACGTCACTTGTTATATTGCTCTGACATTTTATTATTATGTGTAGCAAGTAATAGAAAACAGGATACAACTTTAAATACAGTTTCCAATTAGTGCCAACAATGATGTTCCAAAGAAACTCCAAACTTTTTCTCAGCTTACCTGATGTCCTTCATCTGTCACTACAGTCTTGGCGCTTGGAGCGTCTGCAGCTGTCAAAAGCTTGTATTATTTTGCCCTATAGAGTTTCGTTACTATTTGCCCGCCTAAAAAGCCGGCAGACGTCACTAAACTTTTTTCCCGCTACAACTACAGTTTAGTGCGCTAAAAGTTCATAAAATGAGCTACTTATAGCTATTTCTGAAACATTCGCGACGGCAACATAGTAGATCGACAACAATAGAGCTCACCTTTGAATAAGCTAAACCGATCTGAGCGCAGCACATCTTTACTATTTTCAGTGCCTTAGAGTAACAAGCATGGAAATACAGCGATAAAATACACTGAAGGGTCAAATAAACTGGTATAGGCATGCGTATTCAAATACAGACATATGTAAACAGGCAGAATACGGCGCTGCGGCCGACAACGCGTATATAAAGCAACAAGTGTCTGGTGCGGTTGTTAGATCGGTTACTGCTGCTAGAATGGCAGGTTATCAAGACTTAAGTGAGTTCGAACGCGGTGTTATAATTGGTTCAAATGGCTCTGAGCACTATGGGACTTAACATCTGAGGTCATGTCTCCTAGAACTTAGAACTACTTAAACTTAACTAACCCAAGGACGTCACACGCGGAAGAATTCGAACCTGCGTCCGTAGCGGTCGCGCGGTTCCAGACTGAAGCGCTCAGAACCGCTCGGCCATAGCGACCGGTGCGCGGTGTTACAGTCGGCGCACGAGCGATGGGACACAGTATGTCCGACGTAGCTGTGAAGTGGAGATTTTCTCGTACGACCATTTCACGAGTGTACCGTGAATATCAGGAATCCGGTGAAACATCAAATCTCCGACATCGCTGCGGTCGGAAAAGATCCTGCAAGAACGGGACCAACGACGACTGTAGAGAATCGTTCAGCGTCACAGAAATGCAACCCTTTTGCAAATTGCTGCAGATATCAATACTGGGCCATCAGCAAGAGTCAGTGTGCGAACCATTCAACGAAACATCATCGATATGGACTTTCGGAGCAAAAGGCCCACTCGCGTAACCGTGATGACTGCACGACACAAAGCTTTACGCCTCGCCTTGGCCCGTCAGCGCCTACATTGCACTGTTGATGACTGGGAACATGTTACCTGGTCGGACGAGAGTCGTTTCAAAATGTATCGAGCGGACGTGTACGGGTATGGAGACAACTTCATGAATCCATGGACCCTGCATGTCAGCAGGGGACTGTTCAAGCTGGTGAAGGCTTTGCAATGGTGAGGGCGTATGCAATTGGAGTGATATGGTCCCTCTGATACGAGTAGATAGGTGACAAGTACATAAAGACACTGTCTGATAACCAGCATCCATTCATGTCCATCGTGCATTGTGCATTCCGACGGACTTGGTCAATTCCAGCAGGACAATGTGCCACCTAAAATATTACTGCTCAAAAGAAGAAATTAATGTTTTAAGCAGGTATTATTAAACTCGTTGTTATACAACTAACGTGTGCAGTAACTCTCTTTGTATGTCTGTAAAGGACAGTATTCTGAGCGGCATCGACTTCTTCCACTGCGTACGTAATTTCGTACACGTTGACAAGCTACTCTCGTGGTGTAGAAGCAGCTGCCGACTTCGACGGTTGCACGTAAAATTCTTGAAATGTAAGAGAAAGAAAACTCATATAGGATCTTCTTGAATTGGAACACTGCCATTCGCATTTGGTCATTCGATGATTGTATGCGAGTGAAATGAGTTCGTTTTAGCAGAGAAAACTTTTCTCTTTGTTTTTGGTCGTGTTATTGAAGCAGGTTCTACAGCAAACATCGACCACCAAATGATCGAAGTTCTATACAAGCTTGTAGTACATAACAGTTCATCACAGAATCCTTTGATCAAAATTAAATACGCAAAATTGCCTTTTAAATGCAACAGACTGTATTATGGCCGTTACAAAACTCCACATTAACATTACATATCGCTTGTGAATCTCAAAAAACTCAAAACATACATTATGGCGGCTAACAATGACTGTTTCATTGCAAACACTTCCTGCACTTTCTTTTGTTTTCCTGTCTCGTAGCGAAGTCCCGTCACATTTCGATTTCCTTACTTTTCAAGGAATAAATATTTCACTCACGCAGGCGAAACTTCCCACCTCGCGATATACGTTGTTGTTGTTGTGGTCCTCAGTCCAGAGATCGGCCTGATGTAGCTCTCCATGCTACTCTGTCCTGTGCAAGCTTGTTCATCTCCCAGTACCCACTGCAACCTACATCCTTCTGAACCTGCTTAGAGTATTCATCTCTTGGTCTCCCTCTACGATTTTTACCCTCCACGCTGCCCTCCAATACTAAATTGGTGATCCCTTGATCCCATAGAATATTCCCTACCAACCGATCTCTTCTTATAGTCAAGTTGTGCCACAAACTCATCTTCTCCCCAATTCTATTCAATACCTCCTCATTAGTTATGTCATCTACCCATCTAATTTTCAGCATTCTTCTGTAGCACTACATTTCGAAAGCTTCTATTCTCTTCTTGTCTAAACTAATTATCATCCATGTTTCACTTCCATACATGGCCACACATCATAGAAATACTTTCAGAAACGACTTCCTGACACTTAAATCAATACTCGATGTTAACAAATTTCTCTTCTTCAGAAACGCTTTCCTTGCCATTGCCAGTCTACATTTTATATCCTCTCTACTTCGACCATCATCAGTTATTTTGCTCCCCAAATAGCAAAACTTCTTTACTACTTTAAGTGTCTCATTTCCTAATCTAATACCCTCAACATCACCCGACTTAATTCGACTACATTCCATTATCCTCGTTTTGCTTTTGTTGATGTTCATCTTATATCCTCCCTTCAAGACACCATCCATTCCGTTCAACTGCTCTTCCAAGTCCTTTGCTGTCCCTGACAGAATTACAATGTCATCGGCAAACCTCAACGTTTTTATTTCTTCTCCATGGATTTTAATACCTACTCCGAATTTTTCTTTTGTTTCCTTTACTGCTTGCTCAATATACAGATTGAATAACATCGGGGAGAGGCTACAACCCTGTCTCACTCCCTTCCCAACCGCTGCTTCCCTTTGATGTCCCTCGACTCTTATAACTGCCATCTGGTTTCTGTACAAATTGTAAATAGCCTTTCGCTCCTTGTATTTTACCCCTGCCACCTTCAGAATTTGAAAGAGAGTATTCCAGTCAACATTGTCAAAAGCTTTCTCTAAGTTTACAAATGCTAGAAACGTAGGTTTGCCTTTCCTTAATCTTTCTTCTAAGATAAGTCGTAGGGTCAGTATTGCCTCACTTGTTGCGAGGTGGGCGGAGCATTATGCGCGATGGGAGGCCGGGATGAGCGGCGTTTCCAAGGCGGTTCTCCCCTTGGTGTACCGGGGGGGGGGGGGGGGTCGGAGGGCTGCTACGCGAACCTCTCCGTAGTGGACATGGGTCCGCCTGGCGTAGCCGGGGGCCCAGCACGGGGGGAGCTGCCCACAACAGGGGCTTCCCAGCTATCCTGGGCAATGGCTGCTAAGATGCCAGCGCCGAAGTGGCGGGTATACCAACGCTGGTATGCGCTGCAGGGGCTACAACAATACGACTCGGAAACGCACTTGTATCAGAAAACACTTTCAGGGATACTACCTGAATCACGTCCTAGCGGTATGGGTTTAAAGTTAATATATATAACGATCATCACCACATGACATCCTGGAGGGGGTGCCCTGTTAACCAGAAGGCACTGAAATCTTCTCATCCACCCAAAAAGAAACCCAGAACAAATTGACCTCCCCCACCACAATGGGACACGACCAACTATCCTGTTTTGCGGGGCAGCCTGGTGCACTGCCCTCAGAAGCCACTCTGGTACCAGCCACTCAGGCACCAGATGGCTCTGTGGCTCCTGTGCCCCTTCCTGCCCAGATCCAGCGACATCATTTGCTGCTGCAGCCCGGTCTCCTCCTCATTGTCCGTCTTCTGTGATGGCTTCCACTGCTCACCAACTACAGGAGCCAGCTGCAGCTCCCTCCAGTCCATCTGTGGCTCTATCCCAGCCCACTGCCCCTACCCCTACTCTGCCTCCTACTACATCTGCACCTGCCTGCCACAGGGACAAGCAGGCCAACCGGGACCCTTCCCCAGTGGTGGAGGCTGAGGTGTCCTTTCAGGTGGACATGCGTAAAATCCTCCAGGTAATCTCTTTTTTCACGAAACCCCACATCTGGGCTGTTATTCATGACACTGCACAAAAATTCTGTCGGTCAGAGGATGGGCTCTCCAAGGTCATCGACCTAGAGGAAGGGCTTAATCAAATATTGTTGTAATGGCGAATGGACCTCCACACCACCACCAGCCCACTCAGAATCTTGTCACCTACCTTTTTAATGACAATGGCATAAAATGGATGAAGACAGAATTGAACACCTTCCTCCATGACCATCGTGTGGATGTTTTACTGGTCACAGAAACACACCTCAAACCGGCAGATGATTTCCACCTTCCCAACATAGTGTGTTACCACTCTGACTGCCTCGACCACCATGATGGAGGCACAGCTGTGTTCCTCAACAAAGCTATTCTCCATACCCAAGAGTCTCTCCAGCCAATGGAACACATACAGGCCTCAGCGGTTACCATCTCCACATGCCTTGGTGCCATTACCTTTGCAGCAGCGTATTTGAACCCAAACAAGCCACTGCTGGAAGCAGACCTCCGTACATTGTCATCCATTGACAGGTTCATCGTTGGGGCGGATCTCAATGCCAAGCACCCAGCTTGGCATTCTTGGGTCTCTAACCCCCAAGCCCAGCTCCTCCTTGACCTGGAGAATACTTTAGCACTATTGGTCTATGATGGCTCCCGCGAACCTACCCATATCCCAGTCCATACTAACTGTCAGCCAGACGTTCTGGCTATCTTCAAAAACATCAGTGTTCAATTTTCACTGGAAGTTCTCCACGAACTGGCCTCTGAACATAAGCCAGTACTCTTGCACATCACCAATGCTGCCCTTTCATTAGATGTTTTTTCCACTGTGACCCTCACTGATTGGGACAAGTTTGCCAGGATACTTAATAATACAACTCGACATGGCCTCGATTTGACAACACCAGCCAATATAGTCCGTGCTGTGGATTACCATACTGCCAAAATACAGAAAGCAGTGAAACTCTCCACCTCCACAGCACCTCGGAATTTAACTCCCCCCTCCCCCTGGATGATTTGCCCCCTCTCTTATGAGAACTGAAGGTGCAAAATAACCGCTACCGCCAGCGTTGGAAGCAGTTTCGTGACCCTCAGGACAAACGCCAAATGAGACGCCTCCAGCGCAAATTCTGCCACCGGCTCGCCTACTGTAGGTCCGAACAATGGGAGGACAGGATGTCCGCTTTCCTCCTCCACCAAAAATCTGACTGGGCTGTCATTCGCACCCTGCAGTGTTCTATGCCAGCGACTGCCCATCCTATTCGCATGCAGTGGGCTTGTTGTATGATACCCTCCAAATTGTGGAAATGTTGGCGGATGCATTCACGGCCCAAAACCACCCTCTTGTCCAGGACCTTTCTCTGAACGAACTACAGGAAGAACATGAAGTCCTGACATCTGTTGCTGCTTTCCGCAACCGCCCACCCCAGTCTGCTCCCCTTCTTAATGTCCATGGCAGAAATTCAGCGCATTCTTCGACGGAAACGTGGCTGGTCGGCCCCTGGATTGGACTGAATTTTAAATGAACATCTTTGGCATCTTCCCCGCACACCACTCATCTTCTTCACCAAGATTTTAAACTATTGTCTTACATTGGGCCTTTCCCCCCCTCAGTGGAAACAAGCCAAGCTGACTGCGATCCCCAAGAGGTTCAAGGACCCTATGGTCCCCACAAACAACAGGCCCAGCGGCCTCCTAAATACTATGGGAAGGTTCTTGAATCTGTGATCCTTCACAGACATTCCCAGACTCTTGTGGCAGCTGGGATGATCCGTCCTGAACAGTTTGGATTCACTTCGCACGTCTTTGCCGAACTTCAGGTCGTACGGATCACTGAACACATCAGCAAAGGCTTCAACACTGCCAAGCCGACAGCTGCCGTTTTTCTGGAATTGCAAAACGCCTACGACAAGATCTGGCAAGACAGCCTTGTACACAAGATGCTGACACAGACCCCTACACCAGATGTTTATGTCAAGATCGTGGATAACTTCCTCCGTGATAGGACTTTCCTAGTGGCTCAATGGGGAATGCTTTCTAGCATTCGCCAATTGTCGGCAGGCACTCCGCAAGGATCGGTGTTATCTCTCATCCTTTTTAATATCTATGTAAATGATGTGCCAGTTATCCCCGAGTGCCACCTAGGACAATATGCTGACGACACAGCACTATATGCCACTGACCGCATTACTGACGCCGCCGTCGCCCGCCTCCAGCGACAGGTGGGCGCCACCATCACCTCGTGCTGGACAAACAAAATAGCTCTCAATGCCGGCAAAACTACAGCAGTCTATTTCACGAAACGGCACCCAGTCCTCCGTCGCAATATTTCAATTGCAGGTGCCCTGGTCCCAGACAACCACCTATCTCGGGGTCCAGATGGACCACAAGTTGCTCTTCCACTGTCATGCGGAGTACGTCGCCAACAAGGGGCAAACGCTGACCAGGACTTTGTACCCACTCCTCCACAGTAGGGAATTTAACATGCACACCAAGCTCCGCATTTTGAGAACAGTTATCCTGCCTGCCATCATGTATGGATCTGCTGCATGGGCCACGATTAGTGTCACCAGGATGTGGACATTGCAGCGCCTGCAGAACGAGGTATGGATCTGCTGCATGGGCCACGATTAGTGTCACCAGGATGTGGACATTGCAGCGCCTGCAGAACGAGGTATGAATCTGCTGCATGGGCCACGATTAGTGTCACCAGGATGTGGACATTGCAGCGCCTGCAGAACGAGGTATGGATCTGCTGCATGGGCCACGATTAGTGTCACCAGGATGTGGACATTCAGCGCCTGCAGAACGAGGTGCTCAGGTGGAGCCTGCACGCCCCGCCACTCACGAGTATTGTCACTCTCCACAAGGAAGCGGATATCGTCCCCCTAAAGACGACCATACGCAACAACGCGCAGTGGCTCTATGAGAAAGCGGATGCCTTGCGGAACGCTGTCCATGGGTTACGCCACATTGGGACCACACTTCCACGCCACTGACATCGACATCCGGTTCCCCTAACCATCCTAGAGGAATCGGATTCCGACCATGGCTGATGATAGGCCTGGTATGCCCACCACAGATGCATCCTTTGGCAGGACTAGCCCCCGTTCTACATCCAATACTTTCCCACCCTACCTGCCCACGTTAGGCTAAATTTTTCTGCCTGACTGATGTAGTACTGTCATCGTCAGAGGGTGGTATGGGACTACAAGTCCCACCGTCACACCTTCAAAGTGTATTGCAGTGACGCAGTGTCACTGCCCTGTGGATAGATTTACTGCCTCACCAACACAGTTAGACCGCAAAAGACTGGTGATGATGTATTGTAACATATCACAAAAAAAAGAAAAAAAGTAGGGACATTGATGAATCGACTAGCTGATGGATCCAGGACGCCCAACCGCCAGTAGTGCTCAAGGGATCTGCATCATAAACCCCCCCCCCCCTAACACCACCCCAGCTTGACAAAGCAAAGAGCTCCGTCTAGATATGTAGTCGTGTTAGATTGCCTTGTCGCATTGCAGAAGGAATTTGATTTAACGCAAGCACTCTTATCTTAAATGGGAGAGGAGTATTTTCATGGTTCTTTATATTCACATAACGCCTATGTTTCAATTTGCAGAAAGTTTGTTTATTTATGAGTGCACGGTGCCTTTATAATAACGTTTTGTGTTTTGGGGTAATATAAAGGCATTTTTGGGTCTTAGCCAACAGTCATGCCCGAGACCACCATTTCTGTTTGAGTTAAACTATTAAAAAAAAAAAAAACAGTAGAGTACCTTCGTCATTATCTGGAGCAACGACGATGCAACTTCAAGTGTACACCGTCGGGAGAGTGGCGTGCTTAAGTTACGAGAAGCCTAAATAGTAAACTTAATCTGGAAAGCGAGTTACAGTACAATCCGGACATGATTCTCGACTCAATCGAATCCAATTCTTCGAGAAAACTTGAAGTCGTCACTACGCTGCAATTGATTCACGGTAGCGAAGTCGTCTTCTATTTAAAAAACAAAAATGGTGGCTAGCGTTGTTGCCTCTGGATTACTGGATCCTGGGTTCGATTCCCGGCCCTGGGACTGGGTGTTTGTGCTGTCCTCATCATTTTATCATCCTCATTCGTGACAATGGCTAGATCGGATTGTGTACAAATAGGGCAGTGTGAAAATTAGGGCTTTGTACGGGCGCTGATGACCGCGTAGTTCTGCGCCACACAAACCAATCATCATCATCATCATCATTAACAACAACTTTAGTAGAGTAAACACAGTGAATAATATGTCAACGAATACAAAGATGAATCACAGATAACCTTTCAGTAGAAAACTAAGGACGTAAAAAGAAGGGAGTAGGCACTACGTCATAAATTGGAAACCGATGTCCACCATCTTAACTGGCCCAAAATATTAGATTCACCACAGTCACACCACATAGTTCATCGCGGTGACGCTTCCCCGTGACGTCACTCTGACTGTGTAGTGTTACTGCAGCAAAAACTCATGCAAGAATAGAAAAACGTTAGAAATCGCCTTCCTGACACAATGTTAATCATGCTGGCTCTACAATTTTTAGTATTTAAAACAATTGCTGCGAAAACGACAGAAATAATGAAGAAGAAGCAATCGTAAGCAGTAGTCTGCTAATGTTTTGGGTTATTTAAGATGGCGGCAGGCCCTGCCCACCCTGACTTCAAAGCAACGTACAGCGTATAAGTTAGTAGTGCCACCTCACTTATTTTTTTACCTCCAGATAAAACACATAACAATCCGCGTTTGAACCTTACAGAGGGCTGTCCATCCACTGTGCTTGTTGTACCTTCCTGTCCTTCTTTTCATCTCTTCAGTTTTCCCCTTTTGTTAAGGAACAAACATACCGCTGCAAAGAGCACTCTGGTATAATGATACCGCTTAGAGTTCGTTTCTTGTTTTTACTGAGAGTGATTTTTTTTATCGTCAATATCCTTCGTTAATTGATAAGCTATTTCCACTTTCCGAGCTCTATTTTATTATTATTGTTGTGATAGTAGTAGCTGTTGTTATTATTGGCGTCAGTAGTCAGACAAAAATCTTTGGCAACCTAAAGCCTTAATATTTAATTTTATAAGGAACTCCGAAAAGCCTGTATTCTTCGCTGTTCGGGAATGGGAATCGTCAAGTTGTTTGATGAGGTAGTGATAAGTATTGAAATTAACATCGCTGTAAATTGTGGATTTGGTAATTGTATAAATATGTGTTGTCTGCAAAATGCTGAATTACTCCAATATTGGGAATTTCGGCAATGGACATCATCAGACGTCTGTCAAAAATAAAATAAAAATACGTAAGTATATACACACATCAAAAAAAGTTTTACATCACCCCGGTTCCCCGAACCCCTGAAGACAGACGTTGACTCTGGATGTTGTATCAGAGATGCCACTAAACCCGCTCTAAAATGTAAATATCGATGGATGAGCAGCGCCTATTAGACGTAGGGTGTCCGACAGCCGATCAGATGCAGTCTCTCCACTAAGAAGGAGGTACACGGCTCGTGTTGCCCGTAGTTCAACCATTCATAGACGGTCAATACCGCGGTTCGATCGCGTCCGAGATGATACCTTTTGCCAGGAAAGGCTCTCAACAAGGAAAGTGTTCATGTGTCTCGGAGTAAACCAAAGGAGATGTTGTTCGGACATGTAGGAGATACAGAGAGAGACAGGAACTGTGATGAGATGCCTTGCTCAGGCCGCCCAAGGGCTACTAGTGCAGCGGACGACTGCTACCAACGGATTATAGCTCGGAGAAACCCTGACAGCAACGCCCACATGTTTTATAATGCTTTTCGTGCAGCCACAGGACGTCGTGTTACAACTCAAACTGTGTGCAATTGGCTGCATGATGCGCAACTTCACTCCCGACGTCCGTGGCGAGGTCCTTCTTTACAACCACGACACCATGCAGCTCAGTACAGATGGGACCAACAACATGCCGAATGGACCGCTCAGGATTGGCAACGCCGGCCGCGGTGGTCTAGCGGTTCTAGGCGTTCAGTCCGGAACCGCGGGACTGCTACGGTCGCAGGTTCGAATCCTGCCTCGGGCATGGATATGTGTGATGTCCTTAGGTTAGTTAGGTTTAATTAGTTCTAAGTTCTAGGCGACTGATGACATCAGAAGTTAAGTCGCATAGTGCTCAGAGTCATTTGAACCATCTGATTGGCATCGCTTTCTCTTCACCGATGGGTGTCGCATGTACCTTCAACCAGACAATCGTCTCTGGAGGTAACCCGGTCAGGCTGAACACGTTAGACACACTGTCCAGCGAGTGCAGTAAAGAGGAGGTTCCCTACTGTTTTGGGGTGGCATTATGAGGGGCCGACGTACGCCGCTGGTGGTCATGGAATGCCATCCTCCGACCGATACTGCAACCGTATTGGCGAGGCATTGGTGCACATCTTGTGAATGACTTCCTTCATGATAACGACATCGCTCGGCTAGAGTGGCCAGCATGTTCTTCATACATGAACCCTATCGGACATGCCCGGGATTGACTGAAAAGGGCTCTTTAAGGACGACATAACCCACCAACCGCTCTGGGGGATCCACGCCGAATCGCCGTTGAGGAGTGGGACAATTTGGACCAACACTGCCTTGATGAACTTGTGGATAGTATTCCACAACGAATACAGGCATGCATCACTGCAAGAGGACGTGCTACTGGGTATTAAAGGTACCGGTGTGTACAGCAATCTGGATCACCACGTCCGAGGGTCTCGCTGTATGGTGGTACAACATGCAGTGTGTTGTTTTCATGAGCAATAAAAAGGGCGGAAATAATGTTTGTGTTGATCTCTATTCCAGTTTTCCGTACAGGTTCCAAAACTCTCGGAACCGAGGTGATGCAAACTTTTTTTGATGTGTATGTAAAATAAAAATGGATTACAAAACCAACATAATTGGACAATGAAAAACATTACAAATCGTTAGAAATCACGTGCCATGGAACATCATGTTGCACATGGACATGAAAGTTACATGTTACAGTCGTTATGATCAGAAGCACACTGATGTAAGATTAGCAACTCCCATAGAAGAATAGAACTTTCCAGCACCAGCCGACGCTGATGCGACGAGCGTGGTGCTACGCAGTGTTACAGTGTGAATTAGATATGATGTACAGAAAATAATAAAGAGATACAATAGAATTAACTAGCAACAAAGGGAAATATGGCATATATATGAGAAGTGTAGTACAAAATGACACGAAAAGTGTAAAATGTGGTTGCACTGTACCAGCAAATTGCCACCACGTCGACGCACAAGTTAATTAATTTAATTAAAAATGTGTTGCACTGTGAAGTTAACATTAATTTACCGTCAAGATATGCTCTCCCAAACGTACAACGAACGACTGCGTCACTGAACGAAATTAAACTCCTAGTGAAAATTGTTGTTTCACCGTAAACACGATAATCCTTTGGTAGCTCAGCCGTTACAGCGGTGAACCGTTGGAGATTACAAGATAACTGCCTGAGATTGATGATTTGAATCTAACCCGATAGCACATTTTAATTTGTTTGTAAAACAACTCGACAGTCGTCTCGTATGAAAACCAAATCACAATTACAAAATTTTACCACATCCATCAAAACAGAATATTATTGTGTTTTCCATCCTGTTTACATGCGCTTACATTTGCAATCGCTGTTGACACACATCGTGTTCAGAAGGATATTTTCTGGTTAATATGACCACACATTTTTTACTTTATTAGAAAAAAATGTTTTCACCTTCGTATGTTTATTGTTTAAGCTTCTGCAGTTTCAGCATCTTAATAAAGATGAAATTAGTCCGCTTCAGACGATAACGTTAGTTTACACTCACAAACATCACAGTCCTTACGTATGTGTCTCCTGCATGTTGTACAAGCTTCGTATCTCTCCGAACAACCTGATCGTCGTACACCTCGTTGTGCTATAGGTGTATGGTGATATTTTCATTACTAGCAACGCTTCCAGAAAAGTGAATTGTTTGTTCGCAAAGTAAATGCATGTCTTCTGTTGTCCATTTCTCAGACTAAGACTAATTTGACGCTATGTATAAAACATGCAACAATAGAAACAACTGCTACAATCAGTTCACGCTAACGTGCTTTTCATATTTCGTGCGAAACTTTTAAAAATGTACGGCCCCACAGGAGTCGGACATGTGACCCCTTGTTTTGCAGTCGGATGCGCTATCCGTTGTGTCACATATAATAAATATATTTTATTCAATTATGTAATTTAATGTAATATGCTATTAATATAAAATTAACATTATATTAAGTTAACTTAAATATTTAGTAGTTAAATAATCTAATTATACACTCCTGGAAATTGAAAAAAGAACACATTGACACCGGTGTGTCAGACCCACCATACTTGTTCCGGACACTGCGAGAGGGCTGTACAAGCAATGATCACACGCACGGCACAGCGGACACACAAGGAACCGCGGTGTTGGCCGTCGAATGGCGCTAGCTGCGCAGCATTTGTGCACCGCCGCCGTCAGTGTCAGCCAGTTTGCCGTGGCATACGGAGCTCCATCGCAGTCTTTAACACTGGTAGCATGCCGCGACAGCGTGGACGTGAACCGTATGTGCAGTTGACGGACTTTGAGCGAGGGCGTATAGTGGGCATGCGGGAGGCCGGGTGGACGTACCGCCGAATTGCTCAACACGTGGGGCGTGAGGTCTCCACAGTACATCGATGTTGTCGCCAGTGGTCGGCGGAAGGTGCACGTGCCCGTCGACCTGGGACCGGACCGCAGCGACGCACGGATGCACGCCAAGACCGTAGGATCCTACGCAGTGCCGTAGGGGACCGCACCGCCACTTCCCAGCAAATTAGGGACACTGTTGCTCCTGGGGTATCGGCGAGGACCATTCGCAACCGTCTCCATGAAGCTGGGCTACGGTCCCGCACACCGTTAGGCCGTCTTCCGCTCACGCCCCAACATCGTGCAGCCCGCCTCCAGTGGTGTCGCGACAGGCGTGAATGGAGGGACGAATGGAGACGTGTCGTCTTCAGCGATGAGAGTCGCTTCTGCCTTGGTGCCAATGATGGTCGTATGCGTGTTTGGCGCCGTGCAGGTGAGCGCCACAATCAGGACTGCATACGACCGAGGCACACAGGGCTAACACCCGGCATCATGGTGTGGGGAGCGGTCTCCTACACTGGCCGTACACCACTGGTGATCGTCGAGGGGACACTGAATATTGCACGGTACATCCAAACCGTCATCGAACCCATCGTTCTACCGTTCCTAGACCGGCAAGGGAACTTGCTGTTCCAACAGGACAATGCACGTCCGCATGTATCCCGTGCCACCCAACGTGCTCTAGAAGGTGTAAGTCAACTACCCTGGCCAGCAAGATCTCCGGATCTGTCCCCCATTGAGCATGTTTGGGACTGGATGAAGCGTCGTCTCACGCGGTCTGCACGTCCAGCACGAACGCTGGTCCAACTGAGGCGCCAGGTGGAAATGGCATGGCAAGCCGTTCCACAGGACTACATCCAGCATCTCTACGATCGTCTCCATGGGAGCCTGCATTGCTGCGAAAGGTGGATATACACTGTACTAGTGCCGACATTGTGCATGCTCTGTTGCCTGTGACTATGTGCCTGTGGTTCTGTCAGTGTGATCATGTGATGTATCTGACCCCAGAAATGTGTCAATAAAGTTTCCCCTTCCTAGGACAATGAATTCACGGTGTTCTTATTTCAATTTCCAGGAGTGTAGATAATTAGATAGCTATTCAGTGCCTTTATCTACTATAGACGAAATGTGCACTAAGTTTTGCAAAGAATAATTTTGGTGTGCTCTTCGGTCGTCGCTCATGACTGATAGTTGACAATGTAGTTATAATATACGGACTCATTTTCAAAAGTTCTAGTTTCTCAGTTTTGAGCGAGAGATGTTGCAGGGAATAGGGGAAAGAACGTTCGTCGTTGCAGATATCGCCGCTCTAGGTGGGGGGATAAACGCATCAACTTTCGCAAGCCTTCCTCCATCAGCGTCCACAATATTCCATTCTATTGTAACTTAAAAGTTTTAATTGCATTTTCCATCACTAAATAGGTAAACTGTTTGAAGAGAAAGTACGTAAAAAGCTCGTAACTGCGGCTAACGCTCCTATAACACATGTATAACTTCGTCTTACTCCTTGTCTGTGACGTCACCAGAGCATAAGCCAATAACAGAGCGCTTTCAGTTATATGACCAGATCTCGATACTGAATGTTTTTTATGCTTTAATTACATAAAAATAACACATATTTTGTGAGAATATTGACCGTAAGTGCTCTTCAAATTTTGTAATCAGTCAGAATAACAACAATACGAACCATATTTCTAACACAGGGAAATAGCCTATTAAAATAGTCAGTACATTACACTTTATTTGTAAATGACGCTGTAGTAGTACCCACGCCATAAGGTCACTGATTAAATCATAAGATAGCACTATAAAAAGGACCATTATCTCTTATGGGAGTGGAAACGCCAGTTATAGAAAATACAAAAAAGGAAGACGAAGTGCGTAGGGAAGAATGTGGGTTATCAGGATAACACCTTGAAAGGTAACCACTAGAAGGGAAGTAAGACACTGATACAAGGAAGAGAGAAAAAGCTAAACTGTGTATCCTATAGATCACTGAAGATGTCACAGAACTATTTGTGATTCGAGTTGATTTCTCTCATTCAGGACGTTGTGCGGAGTATCTGAACTAACAACGTTTGTGGCTGAATAGTCAGTAACACTGATGGTGGCGTTAAATTTAAACTTAATGCTGTTTCTGTTAGCACATTGGTAACAAAGAACACAGGTCTCGGACTGTGTGTGATCTGTGAGAGTATTAACTTATCGATCGAACTGCCGCTCTAAAAGAACAGTGAGGTGCTTAGCTTATACGTGACAGTTTAGGGTACTGTGTGGTCTGAAAACTTTGTGACACGGCAAGTTCAATGGAAATCAAGTAGGCAAAGTAGAATTACAAAAGTATATACGTTCTTATGTTCCCAGATAGTCATAGGCCTTATGGTGTGTATGTAAATTAACCTGGCCCATACTCCTTACTTAATTCACCTGAACCTCTCGTCCGCCGCTCGTGGTCTCGCGGTAGCGTTCTCGCTTCCCGAGCACGGGGTCCCGGGTTCGATTCCCGGCGGGGTCAGGGATTTTCACCTGCTTCGAGATGACTGGGTGTTTGTGTTGTCCTCATCATTTCATCATCATCCAGGAAAGTGGCGAAATTGGACTGAGCAAAGATTGGGTAATTGTACGGGCGCTGATAACCACGCAGTTGAGCGCCCCACAAACCAAACATCATCATCACCTGAACATCTGAGGGAAAGTTGTGACCAAAGATGCCTTGTACAATTGCTTGCTGGAAACAATCCATCAAGAGCAATGACATATGAAACCATTCCGTTTGTGCAGACTGTCCCCTGTAGGATTGCAACGGGGACTGGAAGTGTGCGAGGAGTATGAATGAAGAAATTACGGAAACTATTGCTGGAGTGCAAGAAAACTGAATGGAGAGCGGTATAGCTGCCAACAAAAGTAAATCATGGACGAGAATGATATCGACATCACTGATAGCACACATGATGAGCAACACCAGAATGCTCTTATGGAAGTGGAGGAGAGTGTGGAGATGACAGCAGGCGTTAGTGAAAACAACGAATAATTAAAATGCAATGAAATAGCTATTCTGAATACGCAGTAAAGAAATGCGACGACGAACCAGTAACCGATGGAGGCACTACGCTGGAGAAATCCTTGGAAAATAGACGCAATAACAAAAGCTCGTCAATTCTACGAGATTCATTAAACTCTTAATTCGGGAAATACAAACCAATAACGCTAACTTGTTTAGAATAGGCAAGATAAGCAGCAAAGAAACCGAGAAGAGAAGACCAAACTCCTGCCTCGAATATAAAAATATATAAATCAAACGGAAAAGAATGACATTGAACTCACACCTATCTCTGCGATGCATGTCAAGGAATGTTTGCGGATGTGTGTTCGTTGTTCTCAGTTTCAGGTTTGTTACTATTTCCCGTTTTTCTTTCCTTAGGCACTACAGAAAACCTTTGCAGGCTGTTTCATTACGTCTGGTGCTTCTTCCTGTTACACGAGTTTCTACATCGAAAACTCTAAAACAAAGACTAATGTGATGGGTTTCTGGGGTAAGGATCCAGTCCAGTTCAGAATAATTGTGGATGACGATTTTAGAACCAGTGCAGTCCTTCACTTGTTTGGGATACCAGATTGACCTAAGCAGTAGTACAGATCAAGATGCACAATTGGCTAGAATGGAAATATATGTAGCACCATTCATATTGTACTTATCCCTTTCAGACCCTCTGGCTACATTTGTATACATTAATATTGGTATGTATTAGCCGCAGCAGAAATACACTGATACGCCAAAGAAACTGGTACACCTACCTTATATCGCGTAGGGCTCCCGCGACCAAGCAGAAGTGCCGCTACACGACATAGGGTGGAAACGACTGAGGACTAATGTTTCGTTGAATGGTTCGCACGCTGACACTTCTTAATGGCCCAGCATTGAAATCATCAGAAAATTGCGGAAGGTTAGCACTCTGGTCACGTTCACCGATTATCTTCAGTCGTCGTTGGTCCCGTTCTTGCAGGATCGTTCTCCGGCCATAGCGATGTCGGTGATTTGATGTTTTACCGGATTCCTGATATTCACGGTACACTCGTGAAGTGGTCGTACGGGAAAATCCCAACTTCATCTCTACCTTGGAGATGCTGTGTCCCATAGCTCGTGCGCCACGTTCAAACTCACTTAAATGTTGATAATCTGCCACTGTAGCAGCAGTAACCGATCTGACAACTGCGCCATATACTTGTTGTCTCACGTAGGCGTTGGCGACCGCAGCGCCGTATTCTGCCTGTTTACATATGTCTCTATTTGAATACGCATGCCTGTAACAGTTTATTTAGCGCTTCAGTGCATGTTTCCTCAATGGAAACCTCATGTACACATTTGGGGGTGTTTAATCTTTGGCATATTATAAAAATATCGATAACAGAGTGTAGGAGTACGCAGCAGCTTGAGGCCGCCAGAAAACACGGAATTAGTTGATAAGTTATATTTATACACGCACAAATTTTGCATCTAAAATCATTGAAAAATCAGCTAAGAGCTTCAGAGCATAGAGAAAAACTTTCGTTACGCCAGAAAAATTCTAGTATGAAAGGGTTAAAAATAAAGCCAGGGTAGAAATGGGGGTAAAATTTCGTAAAACAACGGCTCTTCTAGTAATTATTCTTGGGAGTGAATGCTGGATACACACAAAAATAAAAGTATGCCAGATACAAAGTATAGAAATGAAATTTCTAAGAAGAAATAATGGCTACTCAGGAACAGACGACGTAATTTTCTACAGTGTTTTTTTATAGGGAATCCAATTTGTAGCCTAGCTTTACGAAACAATATAATTATCAGAAATGTGACGCCAGTATGGTAAAAGTACAAACGTATCTTTTTCAGTTGGCCCTGTGCTAATATGACTGATCTTTATTCCTAGCTTGTTCCTTTTGTTCAAATGGTTCAAATGGCTCGGAGCACTATGGGACTTAACTGCTGAGGTCATCACTCCCCTAGAACTTAGAACTACTTAAACTTAGCTAACCTAAGGACATCACACACATCCATGCCCGAGGCAGGATTCGAACCTGCACCGTAGCGGTCGCGCGGTTCCAGACTGTAGTGTCTAGAACCGCTCGGCCACTCCGGTCGGCGTTCCTTTTGTATCTTGGTGTATAATCCCATAACTTAAGTTGGGTCTAAGCCATTGTTAGGTACTTTCTCCTTCACTGTATGTAACACAGCATTAACATGCGTGTCACTTAAAGCGTATTTGATTATCCTGTCAATAAAACACACACAAACCGCAGAGCACCCACATTACAAAATTTTCACTTTGCATAGATTAAAAGTGAACTCTGCTCGGCAGACGATCCAGCAATGTGGCCGAGAGCTGGCCGAGGTGGCGACGGAGTTCGCAAGTCGCGGAAGCTCTGTCGAGGTCCGCGAGATGGTGGCGCGCTACACCACTGACGTCATCGTCTCGGTGGGCTTCGGCGTGGAGTCGGACTGCCAGCGCAATCCGGACGCCGTGTTCCGCGGCTGGGGCCGCAGGGTGTTCAACCCCGACCTGAAGTCCAGCTTCGGCTTCAGGCTCAACTTCATCTCTCCACTGCTGGCGGATCTACTAAGGCAAGTTTCGCAGCCACGAGTCACGCACACTTCATCAAACAACCGAAGGGACAAGGTAACGCTGTGTCCGAAAAGTAACGATTCACATGTGTTTCCGAAATATACACTCCCGCCATTAAAACTGCAGCACCATGGAGCATTTCAAATAACAATGCTTTACTTGTTATGTGCGCACAGGATAGAAGGAATAATACATGATTAAATTTGTATGTGATTTTGGGAAGGTGCGTACATTAGTACATAGGGCTACTATCTCTGCCAAGAGCAGCAATTCTAATCAGGCTAGGTATCGATTCGAATTAAACTTGCATCACGTCGTTACACGCTATTCTAACTATATGCAAGAGTTCATCACTTCTAGTGCCTAGCGCATGCTGCTGCCGGTCACTCGGCGACCTACGACCAGATGTTTCCAACGTTCTCATGTGATTGGGTCGTAAGATTACAAAAGGACAGAAGTAAGACCGCAAGCCTGCCCGGTTTGCCGTGCGGTTTAACGCACGACTTTCCGGGCGGGAAGGAGCGCCTGGTCCCCGGTACGAATCCGCCCGGCGGATGTGTCGGGGTCACGTAAACCGGCCAGTCTGTGGACGGTTTTTAGGCGGTTTTCCATCTGCCTCGGCGAATGCGGGCTGGTTCCCCTTATTCTGCCTCAGTTACACAATGTCAGCGATTGCTGTACAAACAAACATTACTCTACCACGCAAACATAGGGGTTTCACTCGTCTGGTGTGAGACGTTCCCTGGGGGGGTCCACCGGGGGCCGAACCGCACAATAACTCTGCGTTCGGTGTGGGGCGGCGGTGGGGTGAAGTGGACTGCGGTAGTCGTCGTGGGGTTGCGGACCACTGCGGCTGCGGCGGGGACGGAGCCTCTTCGTCGTTTCTAGGTCCCCGGTTAACATACAATACAATAAAATACAAGACCGCAAGGCTGGGGACGAGCCACTATCAATTGCTGCAACCAACCAATGTAAAATTTAGAAAAAACAGCATCAACTTGCTTTCAGTAATTACATTAAGCCTACTAGGACAGTGTCCTCGCCCTCCACATTGGTCATTTTGAGAGCTTATAGTCTGCTTTGCATTTATTGATTCTCTTTTAGTCACAAAAGTGGTGAACGTATAAACCTAGCACAAATATATCAAATGAAACACACGCATCCAAATATTATTCTACTGATTAGTACTGCTAGTTTTTTGAAGAGATTTTCTAAACCCTCTTCATTGGTGCTATCAGACTTTACAACTTCCACACCGCTTTTAAATTGCAGTCAATTTTATTATCATCATTTCAATTAAATGATAATTTTATCATAAAATTAAGCTTATATCTAAATCTATCCTGATAGGTACTGTTTACATCGTACTGTTACCTCACTACATGCAAGTCACTAAATTACGGTGTTCTGTCTGAATTTCCACAAAACAAAACGAACGTGCCAGGTCTACCACATGTATTTCACTCACGTTAACGTTACTGTAGTTAACATATGCTGACGGAAAACAAACACGACATCAAGAAAGAAGTAATGTAGAGTAATGAGTTTTTGGGAATACATTTGTCTAGGTAACATATTTACGCGATTAGCATCGCAAGATCACAGGTTAATATAAGTGCGAGAAAAGCCATTGCTAATGTTCAGTGCTACTACATTGATAACCAGTGTAACGGCCAAAAGGTTGAACGTAAGCTTGCAAACGTGCTTGCATTGTGTTGTACAGGTGCCAGATGTAAGTTTATGAGATGGAGATCTATGCCTGTCGCATTTGGTCGGTCAATACATGGACGGTTAACGCTGGTTGTGGATGATGGTCGAGTTGTCCGATGACGTCGCATACGTGCTCAATTGGAGAGAGAGATCTGGTGACTGAGCAGGTCAAGGTAACATGACGATACTCTGTAGAGCATGTTGGATTACATGGGGACGAGCGTTATCCTGTTCGAAAACACCCCCTGGGTTACTTTTCACGAATGGCAGCGAAACAGGTCGAATCACCAGACTGACGTATAAATTTGCAATCGATGTGCGTAGGATAACGACCAGATCGTTCTTGCTGTCATGCGAAATAGCACCCTAGGCCATAACTCCAGGTGTTGATCCAGGGTGTCAGCACGCAGACAGGTTGGTTGCAGCCCCTCAAATGGCCTACTTATAACTAACTCACGGCCATCAGTTACACCGAGACAGAAACAGCTTTAATCAGAAAACACGACAGACCTCCACTTCACCCTCCAATGAGCTCTCACTTGAGACACGGAAGTCGCAAATGATGGTTGTTTGGGGTCATTGGAATGACCCTACAGCCCTCTGGCTCGCAGCTGTCCTAGAAGTAACCGATTTGTAACAATTCATAGCGTAACTGTGGTGCCAACTGCTACTCGATTTGCTGCTGCAGATGCAATACGATGCACCAAAGGTACTTGCCGAACATGACGGTCTTTCCTCTCAGTAGTGCCACGTGGCCGGCCGATCTCCCTGCGAGAGTACATTCTGTTCGTAGGCTGTTTGCTATGTAAGTTGCCTGTTTAGGTTTTTATGTTGGTAACGCCACGTAGCGCTCTGTATGAAAATCACTGACTGTGCTGTGTGCAGTCTGTGGCTGGTTTGCATTGTTGGAAAATTTTCTATTGTAGGGTTGGGCAGTTGGATGTGAACAGCGCGTAGCGTTGCGCAGTTGGAGGTGAGCCGCCAGCAGTGGTGGATGTGGGGAGAGAGATGGCAGAATTTTGAGACCGGACCATCTCGACTTGTGTCCATCAGAGAGAGTAAATTTGTAATACTGTATATCATGAACTGATGACTTTTGAATATTATTAAGGTAAATACATTGTTTGTTCTCTATCAGAATCTTTCATTTTCTAACTATGCCTATCAGTAGTTAGTGCCTTCAGTAGTTGAATCTTCACGTGTTTGTTGAAGTGTTTACTTAATTTGTTTCTGATTTCGTTCCATTTGTTGCCGTGTTTGTCTCTGTTTTAGTTCTATTGTGTCTAACTGTTGCTGTGTTTGTCTCTGGTGTTGTTCCATTGTGTCTAACTTTTGAAGCTTTTGCACCGTTTGTTGCATTGATTGTAATAACAATGCACTGGTGTCTGAAACGTGTTCCTCAGTGCTATTCGGCAGTGCATTTGAATCGGAAATATTTGCATTTTGAGAAGCAGAAAATGTGTCTTGACTTATTTGAGAGAATGGTGAAGACGCAAAACCTGAATCTACAGTATTTTCAAGATTGTGTCCTGTCATTTCGGATTCCTGATGAGAGCTGTTGCCGACCGATCGATCGATAATACTTCCCTGTTCACTAATTGTTTCACTGTCTACACCTGCCCCATTTCCCTATGCACATTTACCAAATTACTCGGCGGCGCTAACACACTACTCTCGTCTTCACTGTCATTTCTCAGTTTACTTTGGAGCCTAGTATTTCATTTTCCAGACGCCATAATTGTCCCAATATTTCACATGGTAACACAGAAAAGCTAAATTTGAAGAGTATAATAAGAAAACACACTAAAATAGAACTGAAAATAATATCTAATTAATTGCAAGCACAGCTGCGAAATACTTGGTCCAAATCTACATGCATGCCACATCTGTTTTACTGTACAACAATGAAAAACTACAACTACAAAGAAGATTCTCTCTACAACTACGCGCTAGCAATAAACAATAGCTACACTAATTACATAAACTACAAGAAAAAATCAGAAGATTCCAGTGAGGTATCCTCGGCTAAGGGTCGACATATGAAACGTCCCATTTGGAAAATTTTAAATGATTGTGCTGGTAAAACTCTTACGTTATTTGATTTTCAAACAGCTGAGCAGAGCTGAACGTACCCAGGCATTTCTCTCTTTACTTATTCTGATCAACACTAAACTGACACACAATATTTTTTGCGCAACGCAATGTGACTTTCAAAATCCCTACAAAAGAGTGGCCCTGACTAACAATAACCTATACCTTTCATTAATCACTTACCTCACGAAAATCTTCGTTGCTCGAACTATTGCAATACAGTGGGCGCCAATACTGACAGCTAAATCAAAGATTCTAACTACTGAAGGCACTAACTACTGACAGCCGTAGTTAGCAAATGAAAGATTTTGATAGAGAACAAACAATGTATTTACCTTAATAACATTCAAAAGTCATCAAATATATATCAGTTCATGATATACAGTACAACAAATTTACTCTTTCTGATGGACACACGTTCAGATCCTCCGCTCTGAAAATTCTGCCATCTCTCTCCCCACATCCACCACTGCTGGCGGCTCACCTCAAACTGCGCAACGCTACGCGCTGTTCACATCCAACTGCCCAACACTACACTAGCAAATATTCCAAAAATGCAAACCAGCCACAGACTGCACACAGCACAGTCAGTGATTTTCATACAGAGCGCTACGTGGCGTTACCACAGGCAACTTACATAGTAAACAGCCTACTTAAAATTCTTGTGACCGCTGCTGCCAGCAATCACGAACAGTGGCTACAGTCCTGCGAAGTTTTTCTGCGGTATCGGTGAAGAAACATGTATCTTCTCGTAGCCCTACTACTCGACCTCGTTCAAACTTAGTGAGATGTTGATAATGGTCTCGTCGTTGCCTTAAAGACCGTCTTCACTAACATCAACTCACCACGTATAATCTCAAAGCTAACTACCGCTCACGACCGATACAATGTGTATTTAAAGCCCACGTGATTTTCATCCTCATAGTATCGCTACTGTCATCACTGTTATTGTACTGGCGCCAGATTTCAATAGACGTCATCTTTCGGATGTGGAAACACGCTTACCAACTTTCGTTTAATTCACACAACTCCTTCTTGGTGTTGCGATTTTTGCTGTCAGTGTATATTGTTAATATTTGCTGTCATTCTTCCTCTGTTTCTCATGCAGGTAAGAATAAATATTATGCGCCTTTTTCAGCTAAATCTTTATTTTGTACTCTATCAAATATCTATTCAACTACCTACCAACAACTGCTTTTGTCTATAAAATAAACACATTTGTTATGAGACAAGTAGCGTTTTGTTGCAGGACTTTTAGATTAGTTTACCATCCACGATTCTAACAGTGTTTCATCACTTACTCTTATGTTTCCCACCCTTTTCGTTTGCCCATTGGCTTCTGTGTAACTGTCCTGTTGTTTTCATCCAGTGTCCACGCAAGAGCCAATGGCCACATGAGAAAACAAGAAACGTCAAAGTAAGTGATGAATCATAGTCCTATAGCTGCAAACAGTGAAATAATCTAAATGTGCTGCGACGAAACACTACATGACTTCCAACAAAATGTGTTGGGTTGAAAATGTTTCGTTGAAAACAAACATTTGGTTACAAAAGACGGATAATATGCAGGATGGACCAGAATTCCATCGACAGACTTTCAAAGGTTGTTCAGGGATATCTTCTGAGTATTTTGGTACAACGATCCCACGGTCTCGTGATAGAGCTGTTGCATTTACTGTGGTTTCTTGTCCCAAATTACCTTTGTATCTGTATTGCACTGAAAATATTAGTCGACCACAATATTATTCCACCTGTGAGTGAGCGAGTAATCGGGGGGGGGGGATACGGATACGACCGAACGACGGAAAAGAAACAGTTATTTAAGGAAAACAGTAGCAATCTCGGTGATTAGAGTTGTGAAGTACGTGATACATCACATGAGAGGTAAACGCCAAGTTCATGATCTGCTGTATCTGTTTCACTGGAATCTGTTCGACGTTCACCTACCTTGTCAGTTTCCCTGTTACTGTCGTCATCATGTGCCGCATATTCATCTTCATTCTCCAGAAAAACATTGACATCTACATTCTCTATTGCTTCTGCCATTAACCCATCTCTGCGCCAATACTCGTTTTCAAAATCCTTTTTACATGTTCGGAAACTTTTAACCAATCATGTTGAGTAATCTTGTTTGTTTTACGTGAGTTAAATTAAAGGAAGAAACGTTTTTATGGAATTTTTTTTGTTTCATTATATTCCAGATTAGCGCTATTCAGGTCACAGTGGTACGATGGAAGATTCAGAGCAGAACATCCCTTAAGCATTAAAACATCATCTCGTTTAAAAGCAGTCTTTGGCTTACTATGACGCACAATTTGTAAAAGCTGATTCCTTGTTAAGTTCACTTCAAAATAGATTTTGATCTGGATGAGCCATTCAGTTACGTCGCTTATGCGTGATGCTGTATTGGAGGCTTTATCTGTCTGAACCGTATGATATGGTGCGTTATCAAGAACAATAATACCACTTGCTGGGATGTTAGGAATCAGTTTCTCTTCTAACAATTTGTGATAATTGTTCCCATTCATATCGTCAATATAATCTTGAGAATAAGATTTGCAGTCAAAAATTATTTTTCTGTGGTGCTTTTCATTGTTTCTGATTGCTCTCATGTTCTCCGCACGCTTTGCAATGATGTCGGCACGTTCTGTTATTATGGCGCTCTTATTTTTACATTTTTTGAAAGTTAAATCACATTTCTTTCAAAATTTTTCCGAAATGTTTCCCTTCCCCCCTAAAAATTTATCTCCGTTTTCGGAAATATAGGTAGCTTTATCAACGCTGGGATTTCCATCTTCTGCTTAACCCACTCCAAAAATTTTCTTCGATTAAGCGCTGTATAAAAAGTAGTTAGAGAAACTACTTTTCTAGAAAGCCCTTGTTTTCCAGGAAATGAAACTTTTTCTTCTATTTTTTTCCCGCTATCTTAAGTTCTTTAAGAGGTGCTGTTCTTTCTGACTTCCCTACCATTTTTGCAGCACGAAAGATTGCTTTTTGTGGACGTATCGTTACCTAATTTTTTTTCTGACAAGTAAGTGCAACTTTGAATATAAGCTCTTTCCCACTTTCTCGACATCTTCCTCTATTTTCCACTCCTAATTATGACAACACAGCATTGCACTACAGAAGATGTTTTAAGACAACACACTGATCCATTTGATACTGACCTGAAGGCATTGACAGTGTGATGCGTTTTCCTTAGTCACCACTGTACTTGTTTACTGTTATGTCACCGTGAGTTTCCCATAACAATAACATTGTGCCCGGGTCATACCGCACATCAGTGCAGTTGTTGACAGACTGTGCTGTATGCCGTGTTTGGATACAACCTGTTCCATTTATTTATATGAAGTAGAGAATGGGGAAAGAAAGGGAAATGACAGGTTGTAAACTCATGAGTTCCATCCATACAGGGATTTGTGCCAATGCAGTAGCGAAAGTTGAAAATTTGTGTGGGACTGGGATTCGAACCCGGATTTACTGGTTCTCACGATCGGCAGCCTTAAACGCTTCAACCATCCAGAGACAGTGCCCGACCGACTCAGATTTCTAACTTATCCCACGCTGCAGTGTAACGTCCCTCGCTCGCTGAACCCATTCTCGCAAATTATTGATTCCAGTAAGAGTTCGGCCGATACTGGTGCATCCCATATACAGGGTGAGTCACCTAACGTTACCGCTGGATATATTTCGTAAACTACATCAGATACTGACGAGCCGATTCCACAGACCGAACGTGAGGAGAGGGATCTAGTGTAATTGTTTAATACAAACCATACAAAAATGCACGGAAGTATGTTTTTTAACACAAACCTACGTTTTTTTAAAAATGGAACCACGTTAGTTTTGTTAGCACATCTGAACATATAAACATATACGTAATCAGTGCCGTTTGTTGCATTGTAAAATGTTAATTACATCCGGAGATATTGTAACCTAAAGTTGACGCTTGAAACCTCCGACGTTCAGTTGCGTGTTGTAACAAACACGGGCCACGGTCGGCGAGCAGCATCTGCAGGGACATGTTTACGAGTGTGGCTGTAGTGCACTGTTGTGGTTTCGTCTAGCTGTCGCAGTGTCCGTATGTAGCGCTTGCTGCTATCGTTATTCTGCATTCGTCTCCGCACGCAGACCAACTGTAGTACACCGTGTTACCAGACGTCTGTGATAGTGTAGTGTTGTAGGAACTGTGACTATGGTGTATTCGAACTCGAAAAGGCGGAGATGATACTCATCTATCGCGAGAGTCGACGAAATGCAGCTGAAGCCTGCAGGGTGTATGCAGAACGGTACCCGGACAGAGAGCATCCAACGTGCCGCACATTGCAAAACATCTACCGCCAACTGTATGCAACAGGTATGGTCGTAGCACGCAAACGGGTCCGTAACAGGCCCGTCACAGGAGAAGCGGGTGCAGTTGGTGTGTTAGCTGCTGTTGCCATGAACCCACACATGAGTACTCGGGACATTGCGAGAGCCGGTGGACTGAGTCAAAGTAGTGTCACGCGCATACTGCATCGTCACCGCTTTCACCCGTTTCATGTGTCGCTACGTTAGCAATTACATGGTGATGACTTTAATCATCGAGTGCAATTCTGTCAATGGGCATTAACAGAGAATGCGTTGCAGTTCTACCTGTTTACCGATGAAGCGGGTTTCACAAACCACGGGGCAGTGAATCTACGGAACATGCATTACTGGTCCGTGGACAATCCTCGCTGGCTCAGACAGGTAGAGCGACAGCGACCGTGGACTGTAAATGTATGGTGCGGAATCATTGGCGACCACCTCATTGGGCCTCACTTCATTGCAGGGGCCCAAACAGCTGCAACATACATCGCGTTTCTACAGAATGATCTGCCAACGTTGCTCGAAAATGTCCCACTGGAAACGCGTCGACGTATGTGGTATCAGCATGATGGTGCACCTGCACATTCCGCAATTAACAATAGACTGACCCTTGACAGGATGTTCGACGGGCGTTTTATAGGACGTGGAGGACGCATAAATTGGCCAGCCCGTTCTTCTGATCTTACACCTCTGGACTTCTTTCTGTGGGGTATGTTAAAGGAGAATGTGTACCGTGATGTGCCTACAACCCCAGAGGATATGAAACAACGTATTGTGGCAGCCCGCGGAGACATTACACCATATGTACTGCGGCGTGTACGACATTCATTACGCCAGAGATTGCAATTGTGTGCAGCAAATGATGGCCACCACATTGAACATCTGTTGGCCTGACATGTCGGGTCACACTCTATTCCACTCCGTAATTGAAAACGGAAACCACGTGTGTACGTGTACCTCACCCCTCATGGTAATGTACATGTGCGTCAGTGAAAAAGACCAATAAAAAGGTGTTAGCATGTGGACGTAATGTGCTGTTCCAGTCTCTTCTGTACTTAGGGTCCATCACCGTTCCCTTTGGATCCCCACGTAATTCGGTGCTCTCCGATACACACGAACGAACAGCGAAGGAGTGGTACTCAAGCGTCAACTTTAGGTTACAACATCTCCGGAAGTAATTAACATTTTACAATGCAAGAAACGGCACTGATTACGTATTTGTTTATATGTTCAGATGTGCTAACAAAACTAACGTGGTTCCTTTTAAAAAAATGTAGGTTTGTGTTAAAAAACATACTTCCGTGCATTTTTGTATGGCTTGTATTAAACAATTACACTAGCCCCTCTCCTCTCGTTCGGTCTATGGAATCGGTTCGTCAGTATTTGATGTGGTTTACGAAATATATCCAGCGATAACGTTAGGTGACTCACCCTATATATATATATATATATATATATATATATATATATATATATACACTCCTGGAAATGGAAAAAAGAACACATTGACACCGGTGTGTCAGACCCCCCATAATTGCTCCGGACACTGCGAGAGGGCTGTACAAGCAATGATCACACGCACGGCACAGCGGACACACCAGGAACCGCGGTGTTGGCCGTCGAATGGCGCTAGCTGCGCAGCATTTGTGCACCGCCGCCGTCAGTGTCAGCCAGTTTGCCGTGGCATACGGAGCTCCATCGCAGTCTTTAACACTGGTAGCATGCCGCGACAGCGTGGACGTGAACCGTATGTGCAGTTGACGGACTTTGAGCGAGGGCGTATAGTGGGCATGCGGGAGGCCGGGTGGACGTACCGCCGAATTGCTCAACACGTGGGGCGTGAGGTCTCCACAGTACATCGATGTTGTCGCCAGTGGTCGGCGGAAGGTGCACGTGCCCGTCGACCTGGGACCGGACCGCAGCGACGCACGGATGCACGCCAAGACCGTAGGATCCTACGCAGTGCCGTAGGGGACCGCACCGCCACTTCCCAGCAAATTAGGGACACTGTTGCTCCTGGGGTATCGGCGAGGACCATTCACAACCGTCTCCATGAAGCTGGGCTACGGTCCCGCACACCGTTAGGCCGTCTTCCGCTCACGCCCCAACATCGTGCAGCCCGCCTCCAGTGGTGTCGCGACAGGCGTGAATGGAGGGACGAATGGAGACGTGTCGTCTTCAGCGATGAGAGTCCCTTCTGCCTTGGTGCCAATGATGGTCGTATGCGTGTTTGGCGCCGTGCAGGTGAGCGCCACAATCAGGACTGCATACGACCGAGGCACACAGGGCCAACCCCCGGCATCATGGTGTGGGGAGCGATCTCCTACACTGGCCGTACACCACTGGTGATCGTCGAGGGGACACTGAATAGTGCACGGTACATCCAAACCGTCATCGAACCCATCGTTCTACCATTCCTAGACCGGCAAGGGAACTTGCTGTTCCAACAGGACAATGCACGTCCGCATGTATCCCGTGCCACCCAACGTGCTCTAGAAGGTGTAAGTCAACTACCCTGGCCAGCAAGATCTCCGGATCTGTCGCCCATTGAGCATGTTTGGGACTGGATGAAGCGTCGTCTCACGCGGTCTGCACGTCCAGCACGAACGCTGGTCCAACTGAGGCGCCAGGTGGAAATGGCATGGCAAGCCGTTCCACAGGACTACATCCAGCATCTCTACGATCGTCTCCATGGGAGAATAGCAGCCTGCATTGCTGCGAAAGGTGGATATACACTGTACTAGTGCCGACATTGTGCATGCTCTGTTGCCTGTGTCTATGTGCCTGTGGTTCTGTCAGTGTGATCATGTGATGTATCTGACCCCAGGAATGTGTCAATAAAGTTTCCCCTTCCTGGGACAATGAATTCACGGTGTTCTTATTTCAATTTCCAGGAGTGTATATATATATATAGGGAACATGTATACAATTGTAGGACATTTTCGGCATATATATATATATATATATATATATATATATATGACATTTTGTACATATTATACATATTGTACATTGTACATATTTTACATATTGTAGGACATTATCGACAGGATATATATATATATATATATATATATATATATATATATATATATATATATATATATATATATATCGAAATAATCCAAAATATCCCTGAACAACCACTGAAAGTCTGTCGTTTTACTTCTGGATTACCCTGTATATACATGTTGAGGTAATTAGTACAGTTTCCTATGATTAGGAAATGTGCGTTAGGAATAGATAAGACTCCACATTTCTTTCCTGGCAAGTTGCTAGAGGAAAGTGGTTGCCATTACTTTGCTCTGTCATGTTATCAAGTGTACCTAATTACTATGTACAATGTGGTGAGTGACATACTGAGCGTAGAGCTGTATTGCTATGCGTGAACTGAAAGGAAACAGTGAAAATTTGTAGGCACAGCCTAATTTTCTCGACGAACACTATTGGGTCCTTCGAAAGATTATGTCAGTTCGTTTTGCAGATTATCATCAAAAGTGACACATTCCTTCACACTAGGAGACACTGCAAAAAGCAGTGGATTTTGATCCAGATCTTTGGTCCAAAATTTGGTTATAAAGAACTTGACGCTACCACTTCTGCTCTTTCCGGCTAAAATAATGGTGGTGAAAGTTACATCCCCATCAGGTTTCGAATCAGTCTCAGACTTGCTCACCACTGCACAAGCGTGCGTTAGTGACCACTGCTCTGCTTATAGGAAGAAAGCATATTTAGTTGTTACACGTGGCCCTAAATATTTGTATAAAGTGACTGGAAGAGAGGTACAAGTAAATGGAGTATGAGCTACATCAGTCATCAGTTAGTTGCCAAGTAGTGCATTATTTCCCCCGACAAAATCTGCTCTCACACCTCCATTGGATGTTACCACCGCTAGCCCAGAGGTACTATGATCGGATGACCACCAAAAGTTCAAAGAGCCCTATGAGTGAATGCCTGATTTATCCAACAGATGGAGCTGACAGTCATGTGTTCGCCGCCATACGCTCTGCTAAGTCAGACAGACGGTTCATGTAGATGCACCTTTGGTTATTGGTAACATGTAGGAAGAGAGCGAAATGCTCTGGAAAACATGAGAAAAGTTTTTGAATAAAACTCATGGCTCGTGAAGAGAATTGTTACTTCCAACAGGTGTCAAAGAAACGTGTCTCAGCAAAGGATCATCGGAGGGCCATCTGTAGCTGTTGGTGAAGATCGAAGGAATGTCAGGGCTTGACATCCCATGCACGACAAGGTCGTTAGAAGCTGCTTAAGGGTAAGTGTGTTCCTGTAACTGGAGGGATAGGACACAGTATTCTTAGCGTCGTGAGCCTCATTCAGATGGGACTCGTGTGTGGATATAGAGACGATCTGTCATGCCAGTTTGACTGTTCCCAGTATGGAAAGTAAGTCAATGGTACGGGTAGAAATGATGCCGTGTGGGAAGGAAGTGAGTCATGCCTGGTTAGTTCAAGCGGCGTGCAAGAGAAGTCTCTTGGTTCTGACCTTAATCCAGCAAGCAGTTTTTATCTGGCTGTACATTCTAATTTTTACATGTGTAACTGTCACCGCAATCAGTCAAGAACAGCTCTAATCCACAACAGAATTCCATCGATGGAAGGAATGAAACCTGCGATCAGGCCGTGAAGACCACGCGATAGTCGTCGTTAGCCATCCACCATCGGATGCCGTATCGAGGGACATGGAGTCAGCATATTGCCTCCTGGCCATCGTAGACGTTTCGACCTTGAAGGCGCTACAGTCAGGTAGCTCCCCAACTGGCATCACGAGGCTGAATGCACCACAGTCTACTCCTTCCACCACAAAAAAAATCCCCGGCAGTGCCAGGAATCGAATCCAGATCCCCTGCGTGAGGGTCTGTTGACCAATAGCCTACAGTGGTGACCCCATTGATGAACAGTGGTGAATTACAAAGCCAGACTGACTTATCTGGGGTTGCTGTTCTGTGGTCAGCCTCGGACTCTTCCTTATCGGATATCAACATTGCGGGACCGCATTCCACTGTCCATTTTGTAGGTCACTAGACTTCACAGCTCCGTTAGACAACAAGGTCAGCAGCCAAAATTTCTGAGATGATGATTCCCGTACCCGCGTCTCAGCGACGCAACGTAGATGTAAGGCACTGGGCTCATACTCGGGAGAAGTACAGATCAAATCTCAGTCCATCCATCCTGAATTAGTTTATTTGTGATTTCCCTACATCGTTTATGGCGATTTTCGAGATGGTTCTTCCAAAAGAGCATAGCCGATTTCATTCCGTATTCTTTCCAGTTTCGAGTTTGTACTTCGTCTCTAATGATATCTTTGTTGACGTGACGTTAGACTATATTCTTCCTACCTTCCTTCACTACAGATACGCCGCCATTCATGACAGCACCGTAGGTTGCTGCAGTCCAGTATCGTGTTGCAGTTCAGAAGTGCAGAATGAACCGCAAGTACTGAGTGTATTTGTTTTATAAAACTAGGTAAATTGGAATATATATAAATCACCAAATGATGAGTGGACCACGTGAAGCTTTCCAGAAGCCGAACATTCAGAAATGTACGATGTTGGGTATTTCAGCTCACACCACACACGATGGGGCTACACAAAACATAATCAGGATATTGAAAGACGGGCCACTTGGGTGGATTGTTATGATCTACATCTTCTTTATGATCCAAAAGAGAAGGAAATTTTCCATTCCAAAGTGTGGAATACTAGGATGACTTATGATTTATGATCAACTACTCATGGAATAAATGGTACTGGTCATCAAGGTGGGTAACAGAGGTCTTCTCAAACAGTCAACACTTGCCAATGGTAATCAAAGGTGGGTTAGTTTCCCCGATTATAGACAATCCACCATTCTCTAGCTGGAACCTAAAGTGAACAGGCTGGAGGAGATATGTAGGACGCATAGGAAAATTTTAATAGCGTCAACGATTGTTTGGAAAACTACAAAAGATATAACGGGCTACTAATGAACGCAGCAACAAAATCCATTCCGCATCACATGCTGGTCAGAGGAATGAGAGAAACTGTTGGATTACATTAAAAGGCCTACCTCAAGGTTTTAGTGCTCGTCCTCCTGCTTTTCAACTTATTTATATCGGGTTTGCACAACACACCGCTACATAAATTTGCTCCTTCCGATAATATAGCAATTGTCACACAGTCAAAGTCGTTTGAACAACTAAAAGCTAACTTTAATAGTGAACTACATACTCTTGATGAGTATTGTAACAAAATGCACTTGAAACCAAATCCTTCCGAATCTGTAAGTACCGCTATGCGTCTCAACAATAAAGAAGCTGACAGAAAGTTGAGCCTTAAACTCAACGGAGAGCCAGTTAAATATGAAAACACACCGAAATACTTAGCACTAACTTTGACTGTGCACTTTCCTACAGGCGATAATTATAAGAAGTGAAGCAAGAATAGAAATCAAGAAATTCTGTACCAGCCAAACTAGCGAGCACCTCATGGGGAAGCAACGCAAACATACAGCGCACGTCAGCATTAGCACTGTTATATAGTACTGCAGAATGTTGTGCGCCAGCACGGGCAGTGAGTGCCCACATAGAAAAGTTGATGTGCAGCTCAGTGAGTCAGTGAGGATCGTAACATGTTCTCTGGAACTGGCCCCAACCAACTAGCTACCAGTGTTAGCAACATGCAACTACAAAACATCAGACGCAAAGCTGCAATGAAGAACTTGTAGGACATTATCAAACCAATGCGGTCTCCCAGTTCATTATCATTTACACGGAAAGGATCGACTGAAGTCGAGAAAGCCTCTCTGGAAAACCATCCAAAGATTAGAATGTTTTGAGGTAGAAAGGGGTTGGGTTGTTTTGGGGAAGGAGACCAGACAGCGAGGTCATCGGTCTCATCAGATTAGGGAAGGACGGGGAAGGAAGTCGGCCGAGCCGTTTGAAAGGAACCATCCCGGCATTTGCCTGGAGTGATTTAGGGAAATCACTGACGCGGGATGGAACCGTCGTCCTCCCGAATGCGAGTCCAGTGTCTAACCACTGCGCTGCCTCACTCGGTGAGGTAGAAAGGGATTGGTAGGAACGCTAGCAAAGAAATATCCCACAAAATCGATCCCTTATTACGGATGTGATCAAGCAAGTTCCCGGAAGACTGAGACAAAGTTAGACAGAATAATGACTTGAATGGGCCGCTGTAAGGGCTTAATGACAAAGTAGGTTCTTGAAAATGATCCTTTCCATTCAGTGCGATGAACTTCAAACAATGGACAATGATTTGTGCAATTTACTATTTCAAAGAAGGACGAATTGTAACCACCGACGATGTCACTGGAGTGTCCTCCAGTTCCTCAGTAATCTTCAGAGTGCTATTCGACCGTAGTCTGTATAGTGTACACTGAGGTGACAAAGGTCATGTGGCAGCGATGTGCACATAAACAGATGGCGGTAGCATCGCGTACACAAGGAATAAAAGGGCAGCGCATTGGCATACCTGTCATTTGTACTCAAGTGATTCATGCAAAAATGTTTCCGACGTGATTATGGCCGCACAGTGGGAATTAACGGACTTCGAATGCGGAGCTGTATTACGGAAATCGTCACACAGTTCGGTATTTCCAGATCTACAGTGTCAAGAGTGTGCCAAGAATTCAAAATTCCGGCATTACCTGTCACCACTAACACTGCAGTGGCCGACGGCCTTCGCTTAACGACGGAGAGCAGCGGTGATTGCGTAAAGTTGTCAGTGCTAACAGACAAACAACTTCGCGTCAAATAACCGAAGGGATCAATGCGGGATCCACGACGAACGTAGTCGTTAGGACAGTGTGGCGAAATTTAGCGTCAATGGGCTATGGCAGCAGACGACCGACGCGAGAGCCTTTGCTAACAACACGATATCACTTGCAGTGCATCTCCTGCGCTCGTGACCATATCGGTTGGACCCCAGACAACTGGAAAACCAGGGCCTGTCAGATGAGGCCAGATTTCAGTTGGTAAGAGCTGATGAGTGTGGCGTAGTCCCCACGAAGCGATGGATCGAAGTTGTCAACAAGGCATTGTGCAAGCTCGTGGTGGCTCCGTAATTGTAGGGACTGTGTTTACGTGGAATGGCCTGAGCTCTCTGGTCCAACTAAACTGACCGGAAATGGCTATGTTCGGCTACTTAGAGACCATTTGCAGACATTCATGGACTTCATGTTCCCAAAAAAACGATAGAATTTTTATGGATGACAGTTCACGATGTCACTGGGCCACAATTGTTCACAATTGGTTTGAAGAATATTCTGGGCAGTACGAGCGAATGATTTGATCATCCATATCACCTGACATTATTTCCCATCGAACAGTTCAGTTCGTGCACAAAATCCTGCAACGGCAACACTTACACAATTATGGATGGTTGTAAAGGCAGCATGGCTCAATATGTCTGCAGCGGACTTACAACAACTTGTTGGTTCCACGCCACGCCAATTTTCTGCACTATGTCTGGCAAAACGACGTTCCATAACTTTTGTCATCTCATTGTATATCTTGTCTCATTAAAATACACTCCTGGAAATGGAAAAAAGAACACATTGACACCGGTGTGTCAGACCCACCATACTTGCTCCGGACACTGCGAGAGGGCTGTACAAGCAATGATCACACGCACGGCACAGCGGACACACCAGGAACCGCGGTGTTGGCCGTCGAATGGCGCTAGCTGCGCAGCATTTGTGCACCGCCGCCGTCAGTGTCAGCCAGTTTGCAGTGGCATACGGAGCTCCATCGCAGTCTTTAACACTGGTAGCATGCCGCGACAGCGTGGACGTGAACCGTATGTGCAGTTGACGGACTTTGAGCGAGGGCGTATAGTGGGCATGCGGGAGGCCGGGTGGACGTACCGCCGAATTGCTCAACACGTGGGGCGTGAGGTCTCCACAGTACATCGATGTTGTCGCCAGTGGTCGGCGGAAGGTGCACGTGCCCGTCGACCTGGGACCGGACCGCAGCGACGCACGGATGCACGCCAAGACCGTAGGATCCTACGCAGTGCCGTAGGGGACCGCACCGCCACTTCCCAGCAAATTAGGGACACTGTTGCTCCTGGGGTATCGGCCAGGACCATTCGCAACCGTCTCCATGAAGCTGGGCTACGGTCCCGCACACCGTTAGGCCGTCTTCCGCTCACGCCCCAACATCGTGCAGCCCGCCTCCAGTGGTTGTTGCGACAGGCGTGAATGGAGGGACGAATGGAGACGTGTTGTCTTCAGCGATGAGAGTCGCTTCTGCCTTGGTGCCAATGATGGTCGTATGCGTGTTTGGCGCCGTGCAGGTGAGCGCCACAATCAGGACTGCATACGACCGAGGCACACAGGGCCAACACCCGGCATCATGGTGTGGGGAGCGATCTCCTACACTGGCCGTACACCACTGGTGATCGTCGAGGGGACACTGAATAGTGCACGGTACATCCAAACCGTCATCGAACCCATCGTTCTACCATTCCTAGACCGGCAAGGGAACTTGCTGTTCCAACAGGACAATGCACGTCCGCATGTATCCCGTGCCACCCAACGTGCTCTAGAAGGTGTAAGTCAACTACCCTGGCCAGCAAGATCTCCGGATCTGTCCCCCATTGAGCATGTTTGGGACTGGATGAAGCGTCGTCTCACGCGGTCTGCACGTCCAGCACGAACGCTGGTCCAACTGAGGCGCCAGGTGGAAATGGCATGGCAAGCCGTTCCACAGGACTACATCCAGCATCTCTACGATCGTCTCCATGGGAGAATAGCAGCCTGCATTGCTGCGAAAGGTGGATATACACTGTACTAGTGCCGACATTGTGCATGCTCTGTTGCCTGTGTCTATGTGCCTGTGGTTCTGTCAGTGTGATCATGTGATGTATCTGACCCCAGGAATGTGTCAATAAAGTTTCCCCTTCCTGGGACAATGAATTCACGGTGTTCTTATTTCAATTTCCAGGAGTGTACTTTCACGTGTTATCTGGTTTATAACGATTAGTGTTGATTTACTATTTGATTTAATATTGCGATGTATTTTTACTTTCTGGTACATTATTGTCTTCAAGATGTCGAACGAATAAATATATACACCGTATGAAATGGCAAGAGGCATAACAATTGCCACAAACGTCACACTGCCGAAATAAACCCGAGCCAGGTCAGTTAACTAAGCCCGAAAGACAGCGGCTGATACACTCTGACACAGGTCAGATAATTAATAGGTCAGTTAAAGACGTACAGTCGTAAAACTCTGTTGCTACTCTTCAAATTACTTGTACTAAACGAACAACCTGTGGGATCTATTGTTGAAATTTTTTGCGTAGTACAGTCATTGGCAGTATTTCATAAAATAAGTGTTCAAATCTCATTCTCGGGTACTCCAATTCACAGTGTTTCTGCATAGTTAGATACTAATCGTATGTCCTTATTACATTTCTGTCAGAGTAGAGTATAATTTGTACTGGTGACTAGTTTGGAACGTAGCCGTTCATTACCAAATCAGACCTGCACTAAAAGAGCTTATCAAAGCTAAATTCCAACGTACTTGGATTACATTCATACAATAGATGGTCATACAACAGAAGTGAATCAATCTTATAACATGCGTGAAACCTGCAGCAGATGGGTTCTGCACTGAATGCATGTATTACATCCATTTGTAGCTGCTTACTGTATTCAGGATTTGGTCTCCCTTTACAGTTTTTGCCTGCTACATTTTCCTCCATTACCAAAATGACAATTCTTTTATACCTCAAGAAGTGTACTCTCAACCGATAAATTCCTTTAGTCAAGATGTGCCATGAATTTCTCTTTTCCCCTGTTCGATCCAGTACCTCCTCATTTTTTTTTTCAGTTTAACCATGTAATCCTCAGCATTCTTCAAATAGCTTCATATTTCAGAAGTTTCTACTCTTTATTGACTGAACTGCTTATCACCCACATTTCACTTCCATACACGACTACACTCTACAGTAATACCAGTAAGTCTATATGTTCAAGTCTGTAATATTCAAAAGAACAAAATATGTCACTGGGTCATAACGTCTACCCTATAGCACCTGTCGAACCTAATAAAGTGAGCTGGTTTTAGTAAATGAGCCTTTTAGAGTACATTCTTCTTAAAACAAGAAAACAGAAATAGTTAAAGCGGCTGCTGAGAAAGAGGACGGCACCCGTATTGTTTAGGTGTTTCAGCTTGCAGTCCACATGGCAGCAGCAAGTGTTATCCTGCCTTCGGTGCGTGAGCTTCCTGAGGGGGAGCTAGTTCGACCTCTATATCGGTTGTGGAAGCATATTTATCCTGCCACTGGTGTAACTGAGACTTGGCAACGTTGTAGAATATGTTTGTCAAATATATGACCATCTCGTACTTCCTGATGTGATGTGCCACAGGATTAGTCTACTAAATTCACTTGGCATATTCTTCTCGTTTATGTTAAACCATCTGAATGATTCTCACTGACGATGTACCATTGGGTTATCAAATTTATAATTTTCATTTCAATAAGGTCAACTCACCAAAAATCTACAACTAATTTTAGTTTGTGAATTGTTTGTATTATCAATTACTACATCATCATGAGTTGAGTGCAGGAAACACTGGTTCACTAGCTAAGTGCTAACGTTTTTTCACCGTACAGCAAAACTGCCTGTGCTGTCTCCAGTGTAGACTCAGCTACTTTGTTTGCTTTGTACCCCTTGTCCTACCGTGCTGCAAGTTGCCATATTAACAGCAGGAAATCTTCTCATATCCATTTTAAATCGTATCACAGTCTTGTTTTAATAACCCCTGTATCAAATTAAGATACTTTAACATCCTGGATGAAACTTGCATGTTTCTGCACATAGTGACATAATTTTTAGTTTTTTTAAACATATTGATAAATTTATATGCTGCACTGAATAATTTGTTACCCAGGGTTCCTTTTTCCTCCTATTCTCATTCCCAGGTATACATACATTTGTGACAGCCTCAAAATGCTTCTTGATTATGACACAGGACTGCATGCAAACACAGACCACTCTGAGGTAAAAAATGTGTACTAACTTAATGACACAAGAGATGTCTGGCTGGCTCGTATCATTGATATTTTTTGTTTTATTAGATTTTCGCCATCATGGTAAGCTGTAATTCATTTGCATTAGAACAGTGCATATTTTAGAGCGTTTTTCGGTGGCTTATTAAACATACGAGATAAAATTGGTTATTAACAGTATAGATTCTCACACTTTGTGCAGGTGTGTGATAACACTTGGATCGATTTTCGATTTCTTGCCTGTGGGAATTTATTGGTTTAGCGGTAACTATACCACCAGTCCAAGTAGAATTGCATATGCCAGTGGCGATGGGCATACTTTCTGCAATCTGTTCATGGTACTCAACAGCCTTCCTGTTAACATGTTTGATTAAAGTGAAAATAAGACTTCCTAATAAATCACCAACTCGGTTTTTGTCAGAATTTTCATAACCAAACAGTAAGTTGGAGAAAGGCAAATGCGATATCAAATTGACAAACGTAAGGCCAGGTTTTGGAAATTATGGCTTATTTGCCTGAAAGGTATCAGGCTAATTAACACAGATTTAATTAGTGATTTGAGGGAAAAAGTTGGTCCGAATTTTCATAGACTAATGAAAAGTGGGATATGTACAAATAAGGTCTCATATTGACCAGCCTGATGTCTAGATTAGCTGAAAATATTTAATTTTTTGGAAGTTATAAAGCTTATTACAAATGTTAATTAGTGATTTGAGGGATAATTACACAATAGAGTTTTACCAGAATTTTCATAACCAAGCTAAGACAAAAGTATGGACAAACAGAATATCAAATTGACCAGCGCGAGACCTAGTTCTGCAAAACAATATTGTCTAAGCCTAAGAAATTTTTTAGTAGAGAATCGTTCAAATATCAGAAAAGGGAAGGCACATTCTCAATAAAGACCTGTTTTTCTCACCCCTACATGATTTAGACCGTCATTCAAACTCATTTGAAACGTTTTTTCTAATTCATTTTATGTCTTACTTTTTGACACAACATTTCACTAAATATTTGACCTTGTTTCCAAAAAATTTTTTTTATTAATATCATTTTATCTAGTTAATGTAAAGGCACAATATCACGCAAGCAAAGACGATGCGGAGTAGGAATGCTCAGCTGTATGGTCAACTTTTTTATCTTTTCTCCTTTGATTATAGCATGTGGTACCCATGTACCAGACTTTCGAACCATACCCACTAAATGCTAATTCTACATGAAGGTTAATAGGTCAAAGTCGCACATTGGTCAGTTACTGCGCACACTGATCAAAGCCCATTGCCTCCCTTGATGTAGCAGCTTATTCACGCCAAAAGGTTATTACTTAAAACGATAAAATTATATTTCGATGTTATTTTTTCGGTAGCACTACTCCCATAACTGGCAAAAATGTCTTGACCAGTCCCCGCTGCCTGAACTGTCTTTATCACTCTATTAATCTAAAGAAAATCAAATGTCGTAAATGTTAGACATTTTTTAGACTTCATTTCCTAATTCTTAAACACTAGTCCTCATAACCTTAAAATAAAGATCATTCACTATGTCACCGCCCTCTAGAACCTTAAATAGTACATTTAAAAGACCACTGACTAAAACAAATCTTGACCGCAGTGGTAGGTTACATTCTTCATTATTCCTCACCACGTATGCTGTTTGAGCAACGCTGTTGTCACTACACTGTTCAAAATGGTTCAAATGGCTCTGAGCACTATGGGATTTAACATCGGAGGCCATCAGTCCCCCAGAACTTAGACCTACTTAAACCTAACTAACCTAAGGACATCACACACATCCATGCCCGAGGCAGGAATCGAACCTGCGACCGTAGCGGTCGCGCGGTTCCAGACTGAAGCGCCTAGAACCATTCGGCCACTCCGGCCGGCCACTACGCTGTACTCGGAGCGTTTGTTGAAGATTTTTCCTAGTGAAAATCAAACTAGAATAATACACTCCTGGAAATTGAAATAAGAACACCGTGAATTCATTGTCCCAGGAAGGGGAAACTTTATTGACACATTCCTGGGGTCAGATACATCACATGATCACACTGACAGAACCACAGGCACATAGACACAGGCAACAGAGCATGCACAATGTCGGCACTAGTACAGTGTATATCCACCTTTCGCAGCAATGCAGGCTGCTATTCTCCCATGGAGACGATCGTAGAGATGCTGGATGTAGTCCTGTGGAACGGCTTGCCATGCCATTTCCACTTGGCGCCTCAGTTGGACCAGCGTTCGTGCTGGACGTGCAGACCGCGTGAGACGACGCTTCATCCAGTCCCAAACATGCTCAATGGGGGACAGATCCGGAGATCTTGCTGGCCAGGGTAGTTGACTTACATCTTCTAGAGCACGTTGGGTGGCACGGGATACATGCGGACGTGCATTGTCCTGTTGGAACAGCAAGTTCCCTTGCCGGTCTAGGAATGGTAGAACGATGGGTTCGATGACGGTTTGGATGTACCGTGCACTATTCAGTGTCCCCTCGACGATCACCAGTGGTGTACGGCCAGTGTAGGAGATCGCTCCCCACACCATGATGCCGGGTATTGGCCCTGTGTGCCTCGGTCGTAATCAGTCCTGATTGTGGCGCTCACCTGCACGGCGACAAACACGCATACGACCATCATTGGCACCAAGGCAGAAGCGACTCTCATCGCTGAAGACGACACGTCTCCATTCGTCCCTCCATTCACGCCTGTCGCGACACCACTGGAGGCGGGCTGCACGATGTTGGGGCGTGAGCGGAAGACGGCCTAACGGTGTGCGGGACCGTAGACAAGCTTCATGGAGACGGTTGCGAATGGTCCTCGCCGATACCCCAGGAGCAACAGTGTCCATAATTTGCTGGGAAGTGGCGGTGCGGTCCCCTACGGCACTGCGTAGGATCCTACAGTCTTGGCGTGCATCCGTGCGTCGCTGCGGTCCGGTCCCAGGTCGACGGGCACGTGCACCTTCCGCCGACCACTGGCGACAACATCGATGTACTGTGGAGACCTCACGCCCCACGTGTTGAGCAATTCGGCGGTACGTCCACCCGGCCTCCCGCATGCCCACTATACGCCCTCGCTCAAAGTCCGTCAACTGCACATACGGTTCACGTCCACGCTGTCGCGGCATGCTACCAGTGTTAAAGACTGCGATGGAGCTCCGTATGCCACGGCAAATTGGCTGACACTGACGGCGGCGGTGCACAAATGCTGCGCAGCTAGCGCCATTCGACGGCCAACACCGCGGTTCCTGGTGTGTCCGCTGTGCCGTGCGTGTGATCATTGCTTGTACAGCCCTCTCGCAGTGTCCGGAGCAAGTATGCTGGGTCTGACACACCGGTGTCAATGTGTTCTTTTTTCCATTTCCAGGAGTGTATATAATTTTATGCTTGCCATCACAAATGCAGAAACGTGCAATGTAGATAATAGCCACAAGGCACAAATCATCGCAATCACCAGGGAGGACGTCGGCTAGCACCAGATGACCGTTGTCCAGCGTCTACTGCGTCCAGAGGAAACTCTCGTGCAGAAATGAAATGATTCTGCCAGATAGTCATGTGCGAAATGTTTATGGAAATATTGCTGTTACCGGCGTGTCAGGAAGTCAGGTAAATTATTTTTGAGCTTTCATCAGAATGACGCATATCGCAGACAGACGAAATGAGATTTAGAAAGTAAAGGAATGAGGGGGGGCGAACACGAACACTCGACTTTACTTCTACACACTATGACGTTTACTACTAAGAGCACGAGTAGGTACACCACCAAGTAAGACACAGTGTCTTGCGTTTTTCAAATACGTCTTCGATACAGCTGAATTCCAATCATGTTTCTAAACTTAACACAAAGTGAATTTGTTCATACCCTTGTCTACATGGAACGAATTATACAGGGTGAACATTAGTAAGTTATCCCATACATGTGTGAGTCTAAACTGAAAGTTGTGAACATGTATATGATCATACACAGAAGCGCCAAAGAATCTCCGACATGACTACGGCCGGAAAAAGACCCGGTAAGAACGAGACCAACGACGACCGAAGAGAATAGTTCAACGTCACAGAAGTTCTGCAAATTTAATGCTGGGCCATCAACAAGTGTCAGCATGTGAACCATTCAACGAAACATAATCGATACGGGCTTTCGGAACCGAAGGCCCACTCGTGTACCCTTGATGACTGCACGACACAAAGCTTTACGACTAACCTGAGCCTTTCAACACTGGAATTGGACTGCTGATGACTGGAAACTTTTTGGATGGTCGGACGAGTCTCGTTTCAAAAAGTATGGAGCGGATGGACGTATACGGGTATGGAGACAATCTCATGATTCCATGGACCCTGCATGAATCCAAGGATCTTGTTGAAGTTGGTGGAGGCTCCTTAATGGTGTTGAGCGTGTGGAGTTGGAATGATATGGGACCCATGATACGTCTAGATACGACTCTGACAGGTGACGTGTACGTAAGCATCCTGTCTGATCACCTGCATTCATTCATGTCCTTTGTGCATTCGAACGGACTCGGGCAATTCCTGCAGGACAATGCTACACTCCACACGTCCAGAATTGCTACAGAGTGACTGCAGGAACACTATTCTGAGTTTAAACCCTTCCGCTGGCCACCGAACTCCCCAGACGTGAACATTATTGAGCATATCTGGGCTGCGTGGCCACGTGCTGTTCAGAGACCTCCACTCCCTTGTACTCTCAGGGATTTATTGACAGCCCTGGAGGATTCATGGTGTCAATTGCCTCCAGCACTGCTTCAGACATGAGTCGAATCCATGACCACGTCGTGTTGCGGCACTTCTGCGTGCTCGCGGGGGCGTACACTATATTAGGTAGGTGTACCTGTTTCTTTGGCTCTTCAGTGTATATACATGTACAGTTGAAAATGACAGCCGGCAGTAAGTCGCCGATAGTGGTGAGTAAATCTTCTTATTCAACTAACATCCTTTAATAAATTTTTAGTGGTTGTGAATCCATAAATAAGGGAAATAACAAAAAGCTATTATTATTATTATTATTATCGGTATAACTATTATTGGAATTTTTATTACATCGTCGGTGCACTCCGTTTCTGTTACACTCATATTGGAGTGTTTGTGTGCTCCCTTATTCGAAATAGAGAATCATCGAAACATCACGTCATTTTCCTTGTCTTATAATATCCTTGCACAGTTCTTTCTGAAATGGCAGATATATCATCCGTCTTCATCTTCATGATTTATTCTGATCTTTTAGTGTACATTACTACGACATTTTGCATCGTCACATTTTGTCGGTTCTCACTTTATATACATGGCGTATATCATCCATCTCCTGTTATTACTAGAATCCTCCTATTTTCCATTACATTCAGTCTCGAAAACATCCATTTTCCTAAGAACGCTTGCAGTACTTGCTTATGCCTGTTAATGTACGACTTCACTTGTTTCATATTGATGATGATTCTTCTTTATCTTTATACTAACGGAGTATGATTAATAAAGGAAAAAAATATGTAAATTAATGTTAACACATCGGAGCAGCTTTGTGGTCCCATTTCCAATAGTAAATATGTAAACGTTTAATGGTCTCTCCGTTTCCGTACTACAATTGCTACTAAAGAATTTCTCTTGAGACATAGTTAGTAGAGTTAGTATTTTATGTGTTCTGCAATTGGAGAGACATTCTGCATCAGCATATTACTGTTGTCCTTTATTTTTTGTTCCATGAACAAAAGCATTTAAATTACAACTGAGTATTGTGATCACACAGAACATTGCTAGAACGGTAAATTGCGTTCTCTATATGAGTCAGGTGTTGAAACTATTACTATGTAAGAGGCGAAATAACACAATTCATATTAAGTATTTCGCTTTTCAGGATCAAGGGTGGCTTCACAGAAGTCAGCAGCTACTTCCGGAAAATGATTGCAGACAATGTAGAATATAGGGAGAAGAACAATGTGACCAAGAAGGATTTTATAGATCTGCTCATGCAACTGAAAAATAAAGGATTCGTCGAAGGAGACAAGATGGAAAATGGAAAGAATACGGAGAAAACCTGTGAGTTCTTTAGGTTATAATGTAGCATGTAATTGCACCTTTAACGGCCTACACATTTGTGGAAGAGTGTTGCGAAGCTGGCAGGTTTATAGCAGAGAAATTTTTCTCTTTTTTTTACTTACTCTTGTGTTTCTCGCTCATGCTTTTCTGTCACCCACGTACAAACAAACAAACAAACAAACACTGTGTCAACAGTCCTTGAAGGCCTAACGGTACCGACTGACCGCCGTGTAGTCATCACCTTAGTTGTCACCGGATGCGGATGTCGAGGGGCATGTGGTCAGCACACCGCTCTCCCAGCCCTAGTCAGTTTTCGTGACCTGTGCCCCAACTTCGTAGTCAAATAATTTCTCAATTGGCCTCACAACCCCGCTTGCCAACAGCACTAAGCAGAACCATCCAAGTGCTAGCCAAGCCCAACAGCGCTTAATTTCGGTGATATGACGCGAACCGGTGTGACCACTGCGGCATGGCCGTTGGCTCTTTCATTCATATAGCTAAAAGAATTTGCTTTCTCATACTGAATAGGCACTTTTTGTACGTGGCCTGAAGCGACCTCCTTCGAATGTAAATAACGCTCTACTTTCTCACACGTAAAAGATCACAGCGAAAATTTTAGTACGTGGTCTGACGCTAGCTGCTTCACATGTAAATAAAATTTGTACACCTTAATATGAACATCCCAGTATCGCTGTTTTTAAGATCTCTGCCCGCTGTTGATCTGAAGCAGCAGTAGTGCAGATGGAACAGCAGGTAATTATTGGCCGACATTTTCCGAAAATCCAAAACGTGAGATGACATCGTGCGTCTCAAATCTGGGACGTTCTCGAGAGTACCTGAGATGCACCTGGGGTTTGCAAACTGTGGAACACATGAGGGCGAGCCACACTACAATAGGAAAAGACGCTTAAATAAAGTAAAGCAGATCTCGCATTCTTACAAAGGACTTCACAAGAATTACAGTTTCAAGTTGTATGCTGTATGCGTTGAAATGTCCACATCAGAGAAAAGGACAATAGCTGTAGTTAATAGCACTCTGAACCATTCCTCAGACTCCAGGTTGAAAATATTCTCTGAAACACAGACGTAATATACATGTGACGGGATTACGCTCTGCAACTTTTTCATGCTTCACATGCAGCTGATGGTATCTCGGATACACCAACCAATTTGCCGCACAGGCAAGACACCGAATTTGTATTATGGGGGACGGTAATCGAGATTAATATTTTCCTTTATTTCCTTAAATTGTTTGAGACGGATGCTGGGATGTCTTTTTTTTTTCTTTTTTCTCGAAAGAACACGACTGATTTTCATTGAAATTCTTCCCCGATAAGAGCTTCAGTTCCTGTCCAGTGACCTCGCCGTGATGTGACGTTAAACCCTCATTTGGAACTCTTTTTTTTTCGGGCAACTGTCATTGTGTTTCTATAGCTACAGAATTCTTGAAGTTCACAAACGTTTAAAGTGCAGATCTAATTGCGTTGGCACAGTTACTCGTACATGACATGTTGTATGAGATATTACGTTACTTGTATTAACATAGATTACTCGTAGATTTTCGCAGATGTTGTTCACAGAAAGCTTTGGAAGTGTGCACCTTCCTCCATTACTCAAAAAACCCTTTCCAATTTTCTTTTCGTTATTACTGCTCCATTTTTTCGGATTTAGGAAGGATTCAGAGGCTACAAACCATTGCTGTTAAGTTAAGACAAATTTCAATGTAAATAACCATAATACAATTTGCAGATAATTATAAACAAAAATTTTATAACAAACTATATTATCAGTGTTATCGGAATGTACGAACACTCCGATGCAGAGGGATAATTTATTCCTGAAACAATACCCTAGACTGTGACTAAGCCACTTCTCCATTATACAAGCTGGTCAGAGACAGTCAGAAAAGCTTGTAAGGGTGTTTACAAGTAAGGTTATGCTCAGAAATAATTGTTAAGAAAAAATTCCATACTTTGCACCGTTTACGAATTAATTAACATTGAAGTTATCCAACCAGGCCGTTGCGGGCGCAATTTCACGATGCCAGCCAGAGACGCTATTCTTCGTTTGGTTTCCTAAGATCGAACGAGATGGTGATACAAAAATAGGACATCGGACGGTAGTAACGATCGAAACAGGGCCAAAGCCTCAGCAGTCTCGTGTGCTTTCGTCTACGCTAAGAGAACAACTGACAGTAATTTTATCTGGCGGTCCGCTTGATTTTGCGAGCGCAACGGCCTGTTTGGCGGACTTCAATGTTAATTGACTAGGAAATAGCGCAACGTATCGAATTTTTTTCTTAACAATTATTTCTCACCGCACCAACCTTGCAAAAGCTTAAAAGCTCTTCACACTGTTTCTGGCGACCCTGTATACTTTCTAGCAGTAGTGGTAAGCCCGAAAGAGGTGCAAGAGAACTTCTATGAAGTATGGAACCTAAGAAGGAGCTACTGGCGTAAGTATTAATTTGAGGAAGTTTCACGAGTCATGCGTAGATTTTTTTTTTTCGGTTAAGAACAGACATGGAAGGTCTCGGTTTCGAGTCCTGATCCGGCACACAGTTTCAGTCTGCCAGGAAGCTACAAAATGCGTATATTACTGTGGCCATTGGACGCTAGAAGCATTAAAAAAGCCACTGGGGCTGTTGAGTGAAAGTGGTTATTCGCCCATTGTAAGGTAAGAGTACGCCGTGAACTATTTGAAACGATGACTGATAATTCTCACTTGCTAATACGACACTGTTCAGCCAGGTACTTGAATTATTTTCGTTATTGTAATGCATATCTGGGATGACATGGAGCATTTGATAATTTACCACCGTCAACAAAGGGCAAACAACACAGTAATGTCCTATCTGACAGCGCACATTCTCTTATTCGTATACAACACGCCACAGAAGATTCGCGCCTTGATATATTCCTTCGCTGTCGAATTATAACAGAATTGTTTACAAAAGGCTGCTCAAATGCGAGAATGCTATTCGATCACTTCACGCAAAGCTGCCGGACGGAAATATCCGAATCGGGCCAGTAGTTCGATGTGTAACCTCCTTAGTATTAGGGAAAGGGGAGAGGAAGTATATGAAGCCATAGGTATGATACTGCGACAAGAATTTGACACTCAAATAACAGATCGGATTCAAGGTTGACAATATTCAGTCATAAATCATTGGCATAATATTCAATGACAAAACTACTGTAATCGTACTTCAGAGTGGAATGTGTATGAGACAAACGAAACACCTGCGGCTTTCAAGATGGCTGTAATAATTTCAGTTCCAAAGAAGGCAGGTTTTGACAGGTGTGAATACTACCAAACAATCAGGCTAATAAATCACGGATGAAAAATTCTGGCACAGTTTATTTAAAGAACAATGGAAAGGCTTATGTAAGGCGGGTTAGTTGAAGACCTGTTTGTGTTCCGGATAAATGTAGGGACACGCGAGGCAATATTGACCATACGATTTACCTTGAAAGATAGACAGAGAAGGCAGACCTACGTTTATAGCATTTGTAGATTTAGAAAAACCTTTTGAAGAATATTTGCTGGAATACACTCTTTAAGATTCTTAAGGTAGCAGTGATAAAGAGCAGTGAGTGAAAGGCTATCTACAACTTTTAAAGAGACTAGACTGTAGATTTTACAGTTGAAGTACTTGAGAGGGAAACAGTAGTTGAGAAGGAAATGAGATAGGACTATAGCCTACCTCCGATGGGATTCAATCCTTACAGTGAGAAATCAGTATGAGGAACTAAGCCAAAATTTAGAAGAGGAATTAAAATTCATGGAGAAAATATAAATATACTAACTTTTGACAATGGCATTGTAATTTTGTCACAGACGTCGAAAGAACTGCAAGACTAGTTGAACGGAAAAGTTAGTTTTTTGCGAAGAGATTATACAATGCGTAAATGTAGACATTTCCGGCGTATGCTAATTATGGAAAGCTGTTATGTTTCCAACCGGATGGCACCGTTAGGATGCCAAGACATTTCAGAGAGGGCCATAGTTTTCTCCTTCTGGAAAAGTATGATACCCGTCGAAAGGTCATATATGTTAACTCTGTCACCCGACTGTAAACCAGCGAGCCTTCCATCGCGTTATAAACATCATCAACAACAAACATAGGCAGTTGGATGTAATACAGTCAAATCAGGCGTTGCCGAGTGAATTACACCACTAGCCATTAAAATTGCTACAACAAGAAGAAATGCAGACGATAAACTGGTATTCATTGGACAAATATATCATACTAGAACTGACATGTGATTACATTTTCACGCAGTTTGGGTGCATAGATCCAGAGAAATCAGTACCCAGAGCAACCAACTATGGCCGTAATAACGGCCTTGGTTTGGGCATTGAGTCAAACAGAGCTTGGATGGCGTGTACAGGTACAGCTGCCCATGCAGCTTCAACACGATACCACAGTTCATCAAGAGTAGTGACTGGCGTATTGTGATGAGCCAGTTGCTCGGCCACCATTGACCAGACGTTTTCAATTGGTGAGAGATCTGGAGAATATTCCAGGCAGGGCAGCAGTCGAATATTTTCTGTATCCAGAAAGGCTCGTACAGGACCTGCAACATGCGGTCGTACATTATCCTGCTGAAATGTAGGGTTTCGCAGGGATCGAATAAAGGGTAGAGCCATGGGTAGTAACACATCTGAAATGTAACGTCCACTGTTCAAAATGGCGTCAGTGCGAACAAGAGGTGACAGAGACGTGTAACCAATGGCACCCCATGCCATCAAGCCGGGTGATACGCCAGCATGGCGATGACGAATACACGCTTCCAATGTGCGTTCACGGCGATGTCGCCAAACACGGGTGCGACCATCGTGATACTGTAAACAGAACCTGGATTCATCCGAAAAATTACGTTTTGCCATTCGCGCACCTTGGTTTGTCGTTGCGTACACCATCGCAGGCGTTCCTGTCTGTGATGCACCGTCAAGGGTAACCGCAGCCGTGGTCCCCGAGTTGATAGTCCACGCTGCTGCAAACGTCGTCAATCTGTTCGTCCAGATGGATGTTGTCTTGCAAACGTCCCCATCTGTTGACTCAGGGATCGAGACGTGACTGTACGATCCGTTACGGCCATGCGTATAAGATGCCTGTCATCTCGCGGCGTTCCGTATTACCCTCCTGAACCCACCGATTCCATATTCTGCTAACAGTCATTGGATCTCGACCAACGCGAGCAGCAATGTCGCGATACGATAAACCGTAATCGCGATAGGCTACAATCTGACCTTTATCAAGTCGGAAACGTGATGGTACGCATTTCTCCTCCTTACACGAAGCATCATAACAATGTTTCACCAGGCAACGGTAGTCAACTGCTGTTTGTGTATGAGACATCGGTTGGAAACTTTCCTCATGTCAGCACGTTGCAGGTGTCGCCACCGGTGCCAACCTTGTGTGAATGCTCTGAAAAGCTAATCATTTGCATATCACAGCATCTTCTTTCTCTCGGTTAAATTTCGCGTCTGTAGCACGTCATCTTCGTGGTGTAGCAATTTTAATGGCCAGTAGTGTAGTTTATGCAAAGCGGCACTAAAATTGGGTTAGTAAACTGGTTTAGTCCTTTTGAGAACATGATTACGCACTATCGTCGAAGCAGAGAGGATATAACACGCAGGCTGACGATAGCAACAAAAGTGTTTGTGACAAAGAGAAATTTGTTAGTACCGAAAATAAAATTTAAGTGTGAAGCAGTCCTTTCTTTGAAACGTACCTTTGTGCGGAAGTGAAATGTGAACGGTAAACAGTTCTGACCAGAAAAGAATAGAAGCTTTTGAAACGTGATGCTACAGGAGAGTGCTGAGAACATGATAGTTAACTAGGAGGTACTGAATCAACGCGGGGAGAAGAGAAATTCATGGTACAACTTTTTTTAAAGAAGGGATTCGCTGATGAGATGCATCCGGAAGCATGACGAAGTCGTCAATTGTGGGTGGGGCGGAGGGGAGGTGGAGTTACAGGCCTAGGGAGACAGCCAGGCTCACAACAGTAAGCCAGTTCAAATGGACGTTGGTTTCTGTAGTTACGCATAGACGAAGAGGCTTGTACAGGGACGACTGTCATGCATAGTTGTATCAGACCACTCTTCAAACTGAAGACCGCAGCAACAACACAACCTCCTCATCATTTTAAGGCCAGACGAATGACTAGGTGTTACCCACCAAAACTTCAGCTAATATTACTGGTGAACTATTCAGACAGTTGGTACATTGTAAAGCTTACTTAGAGTTCACATGAACGTAAGAGTGCTCGTGTAGCCTGCTAAATTAACTGACTCAGCTGTACGAAGCGACGTGATTTATCCAAGCACTGATCAAATGGAAGCCAGCATCCAGATGGCAGAGCCGGCCGCGTTGTGGCCGTGCGGTTCTAGGCGCTTCAGTCCGCAACCGTGCTGCTGCTACGGTCGCACGTTCGAATCCTGCCTCGGGCATGAATATTTATAATGTCCTTAGTTAGGTTTAAGTAGTTCTAAGTTCTAGGGGACTGATGACCTTAGCAGTTAAGTCCCATAATGCTCAGAGGCATTTGAACCAACCAGATGGCAGAGAGGGCGGGAAATAACGTGGCCGCTAGATGGGCAATCGGCAAGGCACATGTGGCGAGAGCTTTAGTGGTTCGGGTTGCAGGCAGGGTTGCAGACAAAATATTGAGCGCTGGAGGGGAAGTGCCATTCTAAGCTGAAGCCTATGCTGTTCTTTTTTTTCTAAATACTAAGCGGAGCCCGTCCACATCCACACTTGTATGGTAACCATTCAAAAACATCTACTGACACTTCTGCTTTGGTTACTACCTGAAAAGAATCACTCTGAAAAATGCAAGAAAAGCTGCGATTTGTTTTCACTTGGCTCGTTAACAATTTGTAACTTGCAGAGAAGCGTCACGAGTGGTGAATTTTGAGTAAAGCCTGTATTTCTACTATTTCCATGTTAGAATTTGCTTCTTTGCCGGCCGCGGTGGTCTAGCGGTTCTGGCGCTGCAGTCCGGAACCGCGGGACTGCTACGGTCGCAGGTTCGAATCCTGCCTCGGGCATGGGTGTGTGTGATGTCCTTAGGTTAGTTAGGTTTAAGTAGTTCTAAGTTCTAGGGGACTTATGACCTAAGATGTTGAGTCCCATAGTGCTCAGAGCCATTTTTTAGAATGAAGTCTTGTGTAATAGTCATGTGGCAAAATACTCTCCTCTTTGTGCCTTATTATTTGCCAAAATCTCTTTTCGATATCTCAAACCGTTTATGAAATATGAGAAATGTTGTGGATATTTCATTCTGTTTTTACGACTGGCCCGCGAAGTCGTAAATAAATGTGCTACATCAGATCAATTTTCTCGAGACTGGTGACAGATAAGAACTCCACTCAAGTATAAAGAAAAATCCAGTACGTTAGCTGAGTTTCATATGCAGCAATATGCTATGTAATATGCACCAAACACGAAGCCATAGCGACCTCTATTTTTCATTTCAAACTTTTTTTAATTTCGAGTAGTGTCTTAATGAAGTGCAGATATCACAATAACTATGACCTTAAACAAAATGATGGGCACGTCATCCTGAAGCTGACGTACAAAGCTGTAAGTAATGCAAAAATGATTTTTTTACCGAATAATTTGTTTAAATCGTTTGAGACCCATTGCAGGGCGTTTATCTCGATTCTGGCTAAACCGGCTGGCGGACAATGTCGGCCTCCGTTTCCGAACAGCCGAATGAATTCACACAGAGCACTGGACACGAAAATTGGTGACTGTGTGCTGGGCGGACTCTAATAGAAAGCGGAGCTCAGATTGGCTCAAAGAACGCCTTTGGTAAAGTTCCACACTGTCGCATAGTAAACAAGATACATACCAATAAAATATAATAATGTGTTTATGATTGAACTGAATATTTCGTAGCAAAAAGTACGCCTTTGTTAATGGAGAAGCAGCGTCAGAAACGGGGGTGTCGTCGGGCGTACAACAATACAGTGTGATAGAGCAAGTAACGTCCACAATACGCATACGCCTAAATGATGTTTGGTACACCATCTATAGTTCTATGAGGCTATTTGAAGAATCATAGCTGTGACACTGTCTTAAATTTGTAACCATATGCAGATAGACTTGCACTGTAACAGTGCCTGGTGCAAATATTGGCAGATAACTGTTATGTTGTGCAATTTGCATAAAAGAGATAGAATTATCCGATGTGGTTTGACTACGAAATCAGCGATTCATCAATGCAGTGACTCACGACTTTCAAGTATTTATGAATATGTCTTGAGACTGATTTAAGTTGGATCTGCCACGTAAGTCTAGCTTGGTGGAAGGCATACGCCGGGATCAGATTTCGGTGGGACACAACCCGAGGAAGTGAAATTCACCCACAAAAGACGTCGCTGGCAAACGGCTCGAAGGACCAACTCTCGAGTATTGTTTATCTGTAATGGACTCTTACCAAGTCGCATAGCGAAAGAGATAGAAACGATTCAAAGAAAGCCGGCCGGAATGGCCGTGCGGTTCTAGGCGCTTCAGTCTGGAACCGCGTGACCGCTACGGTCGCAGGTTCGAATCCTGTCTCGGGCATGGATGTGTGTGATGTCCTTAGGTTAGTTCGGTTTAAGTAGTTCTAAGTTCTAGGGGAGTGATGACCACAGATGTTAAGTCCCATAGTGCTCAGAGCCATTTGAACAATTTTTGATTCAAAGAAAACCTATTCGATTCGTCAAGGGTTTCTTTAGTCAGCGAGCGAGTGACACTGCATCACTCTACAAACTGCCTTGGCAAGAGAAGTGAGGGGCATCCAGCACACAGAACCGCACGAAACTGTGCTTAGAATGAAAATCGTTCACTGAAAAAACAGTGATATGAGCCGTTCTCTAGCAAAATGCGTGTCTTACCATGAGAGACATTTGGTCACCCATTCACGGTCTAAGAAAGGAAATTTGGCACCGCAAAGAAACAAAATTCGATGTAGTATTACCAAGAACACATCGAAAACAACAAAATACTACAAGCCTCGCAATTGCTACTTCTTTAGCAGTATAAGCTCGACATGAGAAGAATCGTTGATTTTGTAAGACTGAACTGTGGAAAACTACAAATAAAGTTACACCACGTCATTTCATTATTAGACTTCACTCTCTGCTCTACAGAATCCACTTTCTTCACCGAAATACCGGCCGGTGTGACAATACGCGTGTCGAAAGACAAATTATAACACTGGCATACCGTTGTTATCGTCTGAGAGTGTAATTAGTGTGACGTTTGATATTGGACTGCTTGAATGCCGAAATAATGTCGAACATGAAAATGTGGATTCTGTTAGATGTACATATTGTTCTGTTTCACTTTGCTTTGACCACTTCACTGAAACCCCACATCTGCACTTTGGAGGCTGAGTAGCTGTGTGAAACAATCAGACCAGAAGAAAAAAATTATTTTTCAGACAGCATAACTATTGGAAGCAGAGGGAAAATGTAGCAATTGGGGTATTGTTTCGTAGGACCGTCTTTATTTTAAAAATGAGCTCAGCGACGAGCCGGGATATTATGAGCACCTGTTTAATACCGTGTTGGTTCACTTTTCAAACACAGTACAGCAGCGATTCTGCTTGGACTGGATTCTACAAGGCCTTGATAGGTTTCCAGAAGCACGTGGCACCAAATTTCTGCTCACAAGCCACAAAATTCCCGAAAATTGCGGGATAGTGGTTTGTGGGCAGGCAGCTGGCGTCAGATACGTGTTACAGTCAGTACAGATCAGGAACATCTGCTGGCTAAGGCGTCAATATGAGTTCACTATCGTGCTCCTCAAAGCACTGCAGCACGATTCTGTAATTGTGTCCCGGAGAGTTATCCTGCTGGAAGATGTCACCACCATCAGAGAAGGTTTCAACCATGAAGGGATGCAGATGGTCCGCAATATGTTTACGTAGTTCACGGCTGTCGCGCTGTCTTCGTGTACTACCACAGATCCCACGGAATCCCAACCCAGTGTACCCTACAGCATAATTCTGCACTGTGATGCGGAGCACTTTTCAAGCAGCCATTCGCTTGGACTACGGCCTCTAAGGACCGAACCATCGACATGGTGTAACAAAAAATCATTCGACAGGCGACACGTTTCTATTGATCCATTGTGAAAATTCAGTGATGCTGTGACCAATGCAATAGTAACTGACAATGTTGTTACACAGGAAGACGTAAGGGTCGTGTGAGCTCCATGTTCAACAATGGCCTTTGAACTGTGAACAGCAAAATACTTGTGCCTATACCAGCATTGTTCTCTGTCGTCGGATCCGCCAGTGATCGCCGTCTAGCCTGGATTCCACAGTGGGGGATCCTCAGCCTCATGTTTTGTGGTGAGACATGGACGTCTAGTACCATAAGGCTTTTCCACCATTCCTTCAACCACTTTCCATAGGTGCTCACAACAGTAGTACCCATACAGGTTACCTGCTTCGCCGTTTCAGAGATTCTCGTTTCCAGCCACAGGGCCATAACAATGTGCCCTATTTCAAAACCGCTTGTATCAATGGATTTCCGCATTTGCAGTCCATATCTTCGCTATAATGACTGCTCATTTGTCTCTCTTCCGCTTGCGTTCTTCCCTTACAGCGTCACGTACCCTCAGCATCACCAGGTGGCATTCAAACTCACGATGGGCAATGGCCATAATGTCATAATGCTTTCGCTCACCATTGTGTATAAAGTACCAGCATACATTAAACTAAACTCAGTAATAGCTCCTCCACCTTTAATCCACGCTCATAACACATCAGCAGGACGTCTAAGTCTAGAATTAACACAATGTGCTTTACCAACGGCAACCCACGCATCTGATGTTGCAGAATATGACCACACAGTCTCACACCACAATGGAGTCTTTTCATCGTCGACAGGCCTAGGGAGAAACTTTTCCACCGTGCAATTCCAGCAGTATTATTCTTGTCGATGCAAAGTACTTGTACTTTGGTAATATTACATCAATATTTTGTTTAGTTTGGTGGTAACTCGGTCCATAGCTTTTGTGAAATTTTTAAATGAAATAAGTTCCGCTTTTAGCTGTTAAAACATTATTTATTGCTATTGCACTTTCGATATGTTGTCATTTGCAAGCATTTTGGGATGTTGTAACCCACTTGGTAATACAAAGTCGTGATACGCTGTGTAAGAGCTGTTGCATGAGGTGCTGTGAATTTATCAGCTGTTCCATATACCATATCCTCTGCAGAGCTGATGAAATAATGGTGTAAACACTGAAGTTTAAATTTCATGCGGTAGGTAAGTAACTGGATCACAAAAGCGGCAGAGACATCTCGAACAGGTGATAAATTCACAACACGTCATGCAAATGCTCTTAGACAGCGCGGCACAGCTTTATGTTGCTAAGTGGGTTACAACGTCCGACAACGCTCCAAAATTACAACGTATCGAAATTGTAGTTGAAATAAATAACGTTTTAACGGCCAAAACAGGAAACGATTTCATCGAAAAAGATATTTTCTTTCTTCGTGTTACCAAAGTTCCTCTACAGGACGTTTAACAGGTGATAATTCAAAAGTCTCTCGTGCAAAGACGCGCAGCTGAGAATGCTAATGGCTCATATCATTGTTTTTGGGATGAGCGGCTTACACTCTAAGCATATTTTCGAGAGGTTCTAAACGTCCGTGATCACGAACATTTCTTGCGAGAGGGGCTGCAAGAGAAACGTTGTTCATCGCGGATAGCCTTACTCACTAAACTTGGAATGTCAGAGATTGCACCGCATAGTACCACATAACGCAACGCTCAAATCAGAGGAATTCGGGCTCATTCAGAGGACTGACAACGGGCTTTTTCCCCGCATACCATCCGTGTGTGTGTGAGAGAGAGACGTGAAGAGATGGCGGTTGGGCGAAATGACATATGATATTTGTGTGTGTGTGTGTGTGTGTGTGTGTGTGTGTGTGTGTGCGTGTGTGAAATCTTATGGGACTTAACTGTTAAGGTCATCAGTCCCTAAGCGTACACACTACTTAACCTAAATTATCCTAAGGACAAACACACACACCCATGCCCGAGGGAGGACTCGAACCTCCGCCGAGACCAGCCGCACAGTCCATGACTGCAGCGCCTCAGACCGCTCGGCTAATCCCGCGCACCGATGATATTAGTACATTATGCATTCCCTACGATATACCGTACAGTGTTTTGCGGAGTCTAATAGATGTAGACGCTGGCCGCTTCTTATTGAGCACGTTTGGGAGGTAACCTAGTGATATATGGACTTCTGTACCCAGTTATGATCAGTCGCTTGTCACCTTCGGTGTCCCACTACTGCGCACCGAGTGTTGGGTCGGGCGTAGCAGCTCACAGGTACCCGTGGACACCACCAGAAACGACAAGTGAAGAGTCTTGGTGCCCACAGATGAAGAGGACAGGACCTGGTGGGTGGTTGCGGAGCGTCATGGGGCGGTTAAGGACATAAATGGACGATTCCAAGGGTAGGACGTTCACCCACTGTGCTTTTATTTCATTTTATGTCACGAACGTCATAGGTATGTTGTCACCGTTTTAATACTTTTAAATATGTGTTGAGTTTTCGCCACCTGATCGATAGAACATTGTCTCCCAAAACGAATTATTGATTCGTGTTGACTTTGATCAAAATGGTTGAATGTTACCAATTATCACTGACAAAATATAACAATCTCTACATCGCTTCCGAGAAATGGATGGTATTGAAATCCGAGATTGTCAGCGAAGAAAGTGAGATAATCTCCTTACGCAGGCTGGGGACTCCAAGGAAATATTACGTCATTTCATTAAGATATTTTGTAGGGTCACCAAACTGTCGTTGTTTCTTCTGGGTTGCTAACGTCAAAATAATCCAATCCAACCGCAGATTTCGCACTTGAAGACCTGGCGGCAGAGTCTTTTGGGTTCTACGCCGCTGGCTTCGAGACTTCGAGTACCACAATTAGCTGCAGCCTATACGAACTGGCGCTGCACGAGGATATACAAAACGAGCTGCAGCAGGAGATAGATTCTGTGCTGATGCGACACGACGGCAACATCACGTACGACGCCATAACAGAGATGTCCTACCTAGACAAAGCTGTGTCTGGTGAGTTCCATACATTTATTTTATGACATGTTAAAATACTTCACGTTTGACAGATAATATATCATGGCCAATTCTTCCGTTTTTAATTTAGGCAGCTTCTTTTAGCCGAGCCACAGATACGACCGATAAAAAACAAAAAACTACAGATGATGTCGTGCATGGTATATTTCCCCGCCACCTGTTAATAGATTTGAGTTAATTCTGAGAATTGAAGTCTGTGTTCAGTAATATAATGGACGAGTTCATTGAGTGTCGGATCGTGATTTGGAGTTTCACAGTTTGTTACATATTTCTACTCCAGATATTAAGTTAATGTTCATGTATAGTGTGATACGAGGAAAAAAGAGGTTTTATGCGTATCGATTCGCAATGAAATTATCTGTGTTTAGATTACAGCAAAGCAAAGAAAGTTACAGCCAATAAGGTCTAGACCAGCTAATAATTTCTGATAAATATTTTAATTTGCCTTTCAATGTTACAAAAAAGAGACTTGCCAAATACGCGATAAATTTAAAATTTAAAACAAGTTCGGAAATGAAGGGCGACGGAAAACAATGCGGAGCGATTATGGGCTGCATATTCGGCACAGGCAGCAACATGGAGCCTCAGCAAAGCTGAAAATATCGCAGGTAACTATTTCTTTGCCTAAGTCTAACATCACAGGATGCGGTTTTGTTTCTTTAGCAACCCTCTTAGAGGGTACGATAAATCAACATCGGTTCAGTTTTCTTGTTTCAGCTGAAGTTTCCTTAGGACCACACTTTCTTCATTCTTCGAGAATGTTGTTCATTCCCTCATTTCTTCCAGTTCTTGATTTGGTTCTGCAGTTATGTTCTGTTTCTTATTTTCTTCTTTCGCATATTCAATATCTCTTCATACAATTCTCAACCATGTAGTTTTGGATTTTGCGATTGTTTGCTAAGTCAAAGATTTGTTTGATTATTCTCTCATTATTGGTCAACATTCGTTTTCACAGAATTTTAATTTCCTTTTTCTCGTTACGTTTGTTCACTTCTCACCTTTCACATATAGTTCTGTATATCATCTTATTCCGGATTTTGAATCACTGCTGCTTTAGGGCTCTTATATTTTTATTAGGAGTCTTTTTTTTTAACTTTTATATCTTTGCGATCTCTCCCATAGTTTTCAGTGTCCCACTGCACAGAGTGTTTTAGGGCTGACGACAGATTCACAGTGTTTCAGTTTTGTGTTCCAGAAGTAAGGCTTGTTAATACTTTTGTTTCTTGTTATTTGAAAGGGCCTCCCCATTTGTAGTACGAATATTCTAATCTCTACTGTTATCTTTTCCATCATATTTTTTGTATCCATTCTTCCATATATTTAAATAAGTCTACTTTAAAAATTTTGCTGTCGTCTGTTTCAAGCTGTTAGGACGCGTTCATGACGTTTGTCATAAATTGAGTTTCTTGAAACGATAGCTGTAATCCTACGTTTGCTGCATTATGTTGTAGTTCTGTAATTTTTTTTCTTGTGCACTTTCAAGTGAATCTGCAATAAGAGCCTTACTATCTACGTGTGCTAGACAGTCTACAGTGATCTTCATTGGCTTTGTTCTTGTTTGTATACCCTTAATATCAAAACCTTCCTCCATTATGAAATCAGTTTTTCAATTGCACAGTAGGGGTAAAAGCCATTTCCTTTTCTTATACCTCATTTCATTGACAAATTTTCTGACAATTCTCCCATAAACTCTACTTTTCATGTTGTGTCGGTTACAGTTGATTTAATTATTTCTGTGGTTTTCTAGTCAAAACACTCTTATGATGTTTAATTATGTATTTCTATTAACAGAATCGAACGCCTTTTTAAAATCTACAAATGCTATCACGTATTTCAAGAATCAAATTGTCCCAGTTTCTATGATGTGCTTTACGTTTATGACTTTTTCTACGCAAGACCCCCTCTTCCTGAACCTCAATGATACCCTTTTAACTCTGCTTAGAAGGGCCTTTCTACAAAATTCTGTAAACCAGTGGCAAGAGGTATATTCCTTTAATTGTTAGGATGTGTTTTACCTACCTTTATATGTAGGGTATGTCTTAGGGCAGATGTCCATTTTGCTGGCTGTTTGTTTGTCAAGTCTCTTCCCCTGGTGCTCAACTTGCGCCGTGATTTCTTTAATTTCTTCAAATATTAGTGGCTTCTGGTCTGGATCTCTTGATGTTGTGTTGACAAAGTTAAAATTTTCTGGTGGTGGAAAGCAGATGTGTAAGTGATAGAAACATTCTACAAATATTTTACAGCTTTCGTTGTTATTTTATGCAGTTTTGGATCATTAAACTGTAAGCTTGTAGGTGTCTTTTTCTTAAGGTGGTTTGGAACGCTCTGCAGAAGTTCATTTCGTTGTTTTGTTTAAACTTACATTCTTTAGATGTCAACTGATTTTTCATATGTTGTGGTCTGACCATCTAAAGAGCTTTTGACGTTGTTTTTCTGGCTTCTATAAAGGCTCCTCATTTTTATTTGCATTCCAGTGTTCCAGGCTCTCTGTCTTTTAAATAATAGATCATCACAGTCATCATTCCACCAGGCGTGCAAGTGCTTATTTTTCAGGAGGATGGTATCTTCTACTGCTTCTGTTTTGTGTTTTTGGAATTGTTCCCACGGTTCAGACACATTTTTCTTAGTAGTGCTTTATAATTTACTTCTTTAGGTAAGTTGATTGCGCCGTATTTTTTAGGCAGGTACTGGGTCCTTTTTAATTATGCATCTAATTTATATCTTCATTATCTAGATACAATATTCTGACTGCAAACAGCATTTTTAACGACTTCAATATTATTTACATTCCAGAGTGGATTTGGTGATACACATGTAGTTTCCTTCCGAGGAAACTTCTTGAATACCGCATACATTAGAAGTAGACCACGTCATCCATATAGGCTAGTAAGTTGTTTTCCATATGTCTTAGTTCTTTCATTGCAGGACATGTTCCTACTATGCACCTGTCACGTTGTTCCTCCAAGTAATATAATTTCTTGATGGAATTCTGTTTAACATGCAGCCAATTATTTGCCAAAATTCTTGTGTTAGCACTTCTTGTACTCTTTTTTTCCTTTAATTTATTGGCAAATGTGTGTTTACGGTAGTGTTTGTTGACTTAAAGTGTAATGTGGAAAGCTTTCACTTATGGACTTTATTTATTTTTTATTTAGCGTATGGCTATACATGCAACATTAATACATCAAGTGTTAGACATTAAAATCTTATAACAATCATGAATATAATTTACGTTTATATTGGTCAGTTAAAAGGTTATATCGAGGTTTGAGATCCATTCTAGCGCCGATGGGGATGCCTCCAGGAAGTCGGACCAGTTCCCTGCATATGCTCGCAAGGAGCATTCACCATGGATGTGTTGGATCGTCTGTCTAGGGGCACCGCAGTCGCATTCTGGTGACACCGCTCTTCCCCATTTGTGTAGTGAATCCGCACACCTGCCATGTCCAGTACGTATTCGATTTAATGCGGACCATTTTTTCCGTGTTAGTTCCATTCCAGAGATGTTGCAGTTATAGCTCTCAAACCAGGTCTGTAGTTGGTCATTTGTCTTTTGGTTCCAATCTAGTCTCCATTCTTTCATGTGGTCATAGTTATTATTTTGAAGCTGCTCAGCTGTGCGTATGGGTGGCTTTCTTGATTTCAATCGAGTGTGTCGCAGTTGTGAGAATTCTTCTTTAATTGGTAATTGTGGTTTTGTCTCAATCTTTCTGAATTCATGCAGTAGGGCCGCTTTTCTACGCAGGTCCGGGAGCAGGATATTACATAGCATCGGTAGCCAGTACGTGGGCGTTGATTTAACGGTTCCACAAATCATCCTCATTGTGTTATTTAATTGCCTGTCAATAAGTTTGGTGTGACAGCTATTAATCCAGACTGGAGCGCAGTACTCAGCCACAGAGAACACTAAGGCGATAGATGAGGTGCGTAATGTTTTTGCGTTAGCTCCCCAAGTAGTACCGCCGGCCAGAGTGGCCGAGCGGTTAAAGGCGCTACAGTCTGGAACCGCACGACCACTACGGTCGCAGGTTCGAATCCTGCCTCGGGCATGGATGTGTGTGATGTCTTTAGGTTAGTTAGGTTTAAGTAGTTCTAAGTTCTAGGGGACTTATGACCACAGCAGTTGAGTCCCATAGTGCTCAGAGCCATTTGAACCCAAGTAGTGCCGCTAAGTTTTTGAATGATGTTATTCCGTGTTCCAATTTTTGCAGTGGTGTTCTCCAGATGTTTTCGGTAAGAAAGAGTGCGATCCATGTTATATCTAAGTACTTTGGAAACTTATTATGTTTGAGGTTGATGTTTCCGAGTTTTATGTTAATAATTTCATTTGCCATTTTGTTATTAAGATGGAATGTAGATACTTCAGTTTTGTTAGGGTTTGGCTTGAGTCTCCATTTCTTGAAATAATTGTATAGTATTTCGACGTCATTATTAAGGACTTCCTCTGTATTGAAGAGATACTTGTCTCTGGTAGCCAGTGCTATGTCATCCGCATAACAAAATTTTCTTGACTTTGTGTTTGGGAGATCTGCTATATAGAGGTTAAACAGAAGAGGGGCCAATACGGAGCCTTGCGGAAGCCCGTTGTTAATAAGTTTTGTTTTGCTTGTCTTTCCGTTTAGGGTGACCTGGAAGGTTCTGTTGCTCAGCATATTATGTATTAAGGATGTTAAAATCTGGCAAGGAATCACTCTTAAGAGTTTGTAAATTATTCCATCTCTCCAAACAGTATCATATGCAGATGTTAAGTCTAGAAATACAGCACTTGTTTTCAATTTCTGTTGAAAGCCAGCCTCTATGTAGGATGTTAATGCCAGAACTTGGTCACAGCAACTACGGCCAGGTCTGAAGCCTGCCTGTTCTATAGGTAAGTTCTCCACAATGATGCCGGTAATTCGATTATGGACAAGTCGTTCGAGAAGTTCGTATGTACAGCTAAGAAGTGCTATTGGTCTGTAGCTTAGCGGTTGGTCTGCTGGTTTCCCTGGTTTCAGCAAAGCTATTATTCTTGCCTTTTGAATTCTCTAGGGAGATGGTTTGTAGTCAAAATGTTCGAAAAGAAATTTGCCAGCCATTTGACTACGTTCTTTCCAGCGTAGGTTAGAAATTCTGGATGTATGATGTCAAAACCTGGGGCTTTGCCAGGTTTCATATCCTTGAGGGCAGTAATGACATCATCCTCAGTGAATGGTCTGGAAAGCTCTGATATATTTGGAGTATTCTTTTTTAGTGTTCTGAGTTCGCGCTTAATCATCCTGGTATGTGGTTTGTCTCTCGGAGCTCTTGACATTTCGGCAATGTTATTTGCAATTTTCTCTGGTGTTATGGTTGGATTTTTCTGGGCTGGTCTTGTCGTACCTCCGAGTTTACGTAACAAACTCCATGCCTTCCTGCTTGATTGAGTGAAATTCATTCTTTCAGTTGCTTCAGTCCATCGTTGTTTTCTTGCGGAATCTAGATTGTGGAGGAGGTCATCAGCTATTTCTTGGTCACCACTACTAGTAAAATCCTCATATAGCTGATGGCATTTTGCATCCCATCCTGGGATGTATTCTTTTCGAAACCCCCTAGGAATGTGTTTTTTAGCTGTAGTAATTATAGCTTTCCTGAAACGATCGTAGCATTTAGGTAGTGACGGTATAAACCGGATGCATTTATCAAGGTCCGCTGAATACTTCTCCCAGTCGGCTTTTTGGAAATTCCATCTAGGTCGAGGGAAGGACCGTATCAGGGGTATAGTGACACCGATGTCTAAACTAACAAGCCTATGTTGGCTGTGTGGGAAATCTGTGGCAACCCTTCTATGTATAGGCACTGGTTTTCCCTCGTTATCGGTAGTTACAAAGCAGAGGTCCGGATTGTAGTCCCTGCGGCCGAGTGGAATGTGCCCCTCTTCTTGGCATCGAATATAAGGTGTAGATTGTTCTCGTCGGCCCATTCCACCAGCGCTTCTCCGTGTTCATTATTTTGGATGTATCGCCACATTTCATGATGGCTATTAAAATCACCGGCATATATCGTTGGGTGTTCATGTGCGGGTAGTACAATACTTGGCCAGATTTGGTTTGGTGGTTTGTAGACATTTATAAGTCTTATGTTGTCTACTTTTATATCAACAACATGGATGTTGTTTTCTGTGCTTGTGGACAGCAGGTGTGCATGTTCAATATCGGATCGGGCATATGTGGCGGTGCCATAGGCGTGATGATATGTTGCGCCTATTTGTTGGAAGCCTTGAATACGTCCTCTTCTTTGTAAGTCTTCCTGCGAGTCGGTATGTGTTTCCTGAAGGAGTACCACATCGATGCTATTGTCCAATAGAAACTTTGAAAGATATTCAGATTTGGATCGGCTAATTCCCTCAATATTTAGCTGGCAGATCCGGACTGATGGTCCCAATCTTCTAGTTGGATGGTTCCCAAACGAATCGTTCGTTTGGTCGCTTAGTTGCATGTTTGAATTACCAGGAGATCCCAAAGGATAGTCTGGTAGCAAAGTTTGTAGACTATTTAGCCGTGATATAATCACGTTGCCCGGGGTGCACCACGAGGAGGCTTGTCTACTACGCACCCCTTCATTTATGGACTGAAGTTCTATTAATGAGTCTAACACTTTTTTTCTTTACGATGACTCCTTACCAAATTGTGATATATTTTACATAATACTCTTTCCTGATTTATCTTTAAAAGTTCGGAATCCTTCTAAGTCAGATAGGTGTTCGTTGGTATACTTTGTCTCTTGGAATGCAGTTATTATAATATTCTTCTTTTTGAGGAAATATGTTAATGTTTTATGTTTACCTGTTTTTAGAAAGGAGTTCATATTAAAGGTGGCAAGAAAACTTACATTCTTATGTTTAATTTTGCGTCTTTGTGGCTTTAGTCAGATTTCAGTGCGCTCCGACTCAACTTTTGCATGATGTTATGAGCCCCCAGAATCCCATTTCATTATCCTAGAAGTGAGACTCTGGTTATTCCCTGAGGTAGAATCTCTTACAAAGTACATTGTTGTGATGATTCCTTAAAGTGTTAGAGGAAAAATACCCTGTAAAGGTACAGATCGAGGTTGTTACTTTCGAAGAGAAAATTTTCAGTAGCACGTCTGTCCACTTTGCCACTTGCAACAAGTCAGACGCGAAGTGGATTTCGCAGGATATTTCGCCAGGCTACTCTGGGATACTGATGGTCTTGCTCAACACATTCATGGCCTTTGAACATCCCACGTTACAGTCTAGTTCACATTCCCTCTAAGCAGCAAGCAATGCCTCCCTCCCTTATTGTCTGGATCCCTGTGTATTTGAGCTACCCCGCCATGACAAGGCCTAATCTATGGGGGAATGCTAATATTATAAAAAAATATAATATCACGATATCTATGTATGCTATTTGCATTAGTTGCAATTAAAAAGAAAGCATACAAGTGCGTTTTTCTCGAAAGTCAGAACATCGTCACGGCCCATTTCTAAGCATCTGTATTATCTTATACATATACAAATTACGTGAGGTGCTTGATTTCATATATTAAGTTATGTGAGGGATACAAATTGCGCCGGAGTGCTGAAGCTATTATGGTAGAGTGATTTGGTTCCTCAGTTGCGGAGTAGAACTGCTGAATTACGCGTTATAACACGCGTGCAGGTTTTTTTGTTTTTTATCTTTTTTTTTGCTCCACCGCGAAGATTTCTTTCAATTTTTTATTTATCTATCATTAGGAACGACTTCCATACTGTTATTCTTTCCCCTAAAAGCTTCACATAAATACATATTTGACTTCTTATATTCCACTGTATATTACATCACATCGTACATTAGCTTCTAAGTTTCACACTCAGTGTGTAGTTTTATTACTTCATAACAGATGCAACTCAGAATTTACCCCAGAATACGGTAATTCTATTGTTTCTATGATGAATATATTTTTCTCTGTGAATTTTTACGTTCGTAGAAACAAAGAAATTTCTCAGGTTAGGTTAATAGTTCGGAATTAAATTCAATAGCGTTTTTGTAAACTGAAAGATATCTCATGACAATTTTTTAACAAAACAGGTAAAGATTTATATCTTCATCGAATCAGGAGTAATTTTGCTTATTCACCGTACTATTTCTTGCAGCATCCGTAATTAAATCTCAGTTTCAAAATAATTACTCTTTCCTTTAATATACACATATGTGATCATAGGGTTTCTCTACTACGGAGTCCCGTGTTCAACACTATAATGTGAGTTGAAATGAGTGCTCCGAAACGCTTATGCCTGTACCAGCACTGTTGTCTGCAGATCGACTAATCAAATGGTTCAAATGGCTCTGAGCACTATGGGACTCAACTGCTGTGGTCATAAGTCCCCTAGAACTTAGAACTATTTAAACCTAACGAACCTAAGGACATCACACACACCCATGCCCGAGGCAGGATTCGAACCTGCGACCGTAGCGGTCGTGCGGTTCCAGACTGTAGCGCCTTTAACCGCTCGGCCACTCCGGCCGGCAGATCGACTAATATCCTGTTGTACAGAAAGGGCATGCCTCCGTCCTCCACTGTCTGTAACGAGGCACAGCATGCCGTCTACTTGTAGTTTCACTGTCCTTCGACCAGTTTCCATAGATCCTTATGGCAGTAGTACGTAAACAGCCGATGAGCTACAGCGTTTTCAAGATGATCGTTCCCTACCACCTGGTAATAACAATCCGAGCTACTCAAAGTTGTTTCTGTCAGTTTCGTCGCCAGAATGGTTCCCTTTTACCTCTTTCCTCTGGCACATGGTGCTTCAACGGGTTGAGCACAGATCGAAGGAGCTGATGGAGAAGTCGGAATACAGCTTTGGAAGAGGAACGTATGATCTTGGAGATAACCCTCAACCATTGAAAGCTTTGGAATGTCAGTAACAACAAGTACAATCAGTGCACAGCAGATAATGCACTGTTTAAGAGCGTGTAGAGTTGCATGCAACAAACCGGTACGCTTGTGCACTTTTCTGTGCAAGGTCATGATGTACTCACTGCTCCATATTCCAGGCTCCGGATCAGTTAGTTACATGTTCCACAGATCATTTGAACAGTTGTTTTATCGAAATGATGTGGAACTAGTCACAGGATATATATACATGGTGAGTGTTAACGTCGATCAGCTCATCGTTATTTCAGTCACACTCATTCACCTACACTTTAAAACAAGGTTTTTTTGAGCTATCAATTTTTAAACAGAAATTCGTCCATGGAGTATAAATATTTGACCACTAATAATGATTTTAAAACTAGATTTAAAACTTGCTCCTATCCGTCAGTTATTTTATGTTATTGGAAAAATGGTCAAGAATATTTGTTGCTGAAAACTGAACTCCTTTCTGGGCCATTGACATCTTTAATAATGGGTAATAAAGATAATTCTTCTCTCCCACTTTGAAGGTATAGAAATCACTGTTGTCTTCAAATTGTTATACATTATTTTTTAAGAATATCATTAGCGGATATATCTATAGTGGCGGCGCAGTTTAAATGCCTATTTGCTTGAAGAACTATCTACATGACGCCCATGGTCAGACACAACATATTATTCTCATGCTCCCTTTTCTGCAATCAATGCTCTCTTTCTAAGTAATGAGTGACTAAAGAAAATTATTCCGTAAGACATTATTAAGAGATCATATACGAAATATGACAGGAGGCTGATCCGTTTTTATCCATGATTAGCAATTATATGAAGAGCAAAAGTACCTGAATTTCATTGTTTGTAAAGCTCAGTAATATGCTTCTTTCGATTCAGGTTTTTATTAATATGTACACCCGCCAATTGGACCGTTCTACCTCATTTACTGACTCTTGCTCATGTGCTATATCAGTCGTTGGTACGAGTATTTGTTGTACAGAGCTTAGTCTAGTGTGTTTTTTTTCAAAAGTTAGGGAGAGCCCATTTTCTAAGAAACATTCTATAACTCTTCGGAAAATATTATTTACTAACTCTTCTCTTGCTTTCCGTGTAATGCGATTTATTATGACACTGATATCGTCTGCAGAAAGAACCAATTCTGCTCGTTGAATGTTACGTGAATATAAAAAAGCAGAACAGGAATGGATCCAAAATTCGACCCTGTGGTACTTGCTTTGTGATTTATATCCAGTCACAAAAATATTCTATTATTCCGACATGCTTTGAATTATTCATAACAATCTCAATCTTTTGCATTCTGTTTGTTAAGCAGGATTCAAACCAGCTCTGTGTAAAGCCATTACTTCCATGAGTATTTCTAAGGAACTAACATGATCACCCAGTTCAATTCAGAGGAAAGATCACAAAAATACCGTAGCGGCTGGCCGGCTTTAAACAGTAAATCCTAAATTATTATAGATATGATCAATATTCAAGTTTTATTGGGATCTACATGAAAATTTATGAATGATGGCAGATTAAAATTACTGTGGCTTTATTCCCTGAATTACTACAGAATTAAATAGTTTTCATGAATGTTTCCCTTTATGGCCGACCTTAGGTCCGCCATATGTAACACTGCTACGCCCCCCTGGTCACAAACAGCTCTTTTGCATTATCCCTATGACGTAGGTTCTCGTATGCTCACTCGCACACCACAGCAATTAGGCCTGATATGCCTGGCCTCATTCAGCACAATAGATGCATGTGAATTTCCGCATCTTATGGCCAATATGCACTCTTTGTGGCACACGGTCCTGGACGACAGGATTCGTTTCACAATTCCTGGAAGGCTGTCTCTTTCGGCCACATACTTAAATGAGAGCGAAATGCTCATTAACTCACAGTCAGACAGAGTCTCTTGCAATACTAAAATAAATGTGACTGATTGTCGAAAAAATTTACAAATTCAGCTCTTCTGATCAAATGTTAAAGTTTTCAGACTAATTGCTGTCAAATATTTTAAGTCCGATACTTCTCCTCAAAAATTAGAATCCACACACTACCTGACTTTTCAAAATACGTACACGATATTCCATAAGTCCATGAAACTCGTACATCACAGCTCGGGGTTCCTCCTTTTTGAGTTACAAACATTAAAAAAAGATTTGCATCACCCCAGTTCCCAGAAGTCCTGAAGATAGACGTCGACTGTGGATATTGTATCACAGACACAATCCCTTTGACTGCTCAGAGATGTCACTAAACTCGCCCAAAGATCTAAACAACCATGCATGAGCAGCGTTTATTAGGAGGAGGGGTCCGACAGCTGACCAGTTCCAGTCATTCCACCATGAAGGAGGTACACAGCTCGTGTTTTCTGTAGTTCTACCAAGCCTAGTTCGTCATTACCGCGGTTCGATCTCGGCCGCTTTGTTACTTTGTGCCAGGAAGTTCTCTCAACAAGGGACGTGTCCAGGCGTCTCGGGGTGAACCAAAGCGATGTTGTTCGGACAAGGAGTAGATACAGAGAGACAGGAACTGTTGATGATATGCCTCGCTGAAGCTGCCCAGTGGATTACCGCTACCTACGTATTATGGCTCGGAGGATCCTTGACAGCAACGCCACCATGTTGAATAATGCTTTTCGTGCAGCCACAGGACATGGTGTTACAACTCAAACTGTGCGCAATAGGCTGCATGATGCAAAAAAATCCACTCAGGAAGTCGATGGCGAGGTCCATTTTTGCAACCTCGACACCTTGCAGTACAGTACGGATGGGCGCCACAACCTGCCGAATAGACCGCTCAGTATTGGCATCACGTTCTCTTCGCCGATGAGTGTTGCATGTGCCTTCAACGAGACAATATTCGGAGACGTGTTTGGAGGCAACCCGGTCAGGCTGAACGCCTTAGACCTACTGTACAGCGAGTGGAGCAACTTAGAGGTTCCCTGCTTTTTGGGATGGCATTATGTGCGGCCGACGTACGCCGCTGGTGGTCATGGAAGGCGCTGTAAACGCTGTACGATACGTGAATGCCATCCTCCGACAGATAGTGCAACCATATCGGCGAGGCATTCGTTTTCATGGACGACAATTCGCGTCCCCATCGCTCGCATCTTGTGAATGACCTCCTTCAGGATAACGACATCGCTCGACTAGAGTGCCCAGCATGTTCTTTAGACAAAAACCCTATAGAACATGCCTGGCATAGATTGAAAATGGTCGTTTATGGACGACGTTACCCACCAAACACTCTCAGGGATCTACGCCGAATCGCCATTGAGGAGTGGGACAGTCTGGACCAACAGTGCCTTGATGAAATTGTGGAAGTATGCCACGACGAATATAGGCATGCATCAATTCAACAGGACTTGCTACTGGGTGTACGAGGTACCGAAATGTACAGCAATGTGGACCACCACTCTGAACTGAAGGTCTCGCTGTATGGTGGGGCAACATGCAATGTGTTCTTTTCATTAGCGATAAAAAGGGCGGAAATGATGCTTATGTAGATGAATATTCCAATTTTCTTTACAAGTTCTGAAACTATCGGAACCGAGGTGATGCAAAACTTTTTTTGATGTGTGTATTTACAATCTAATCAGTGACATAGCTCATTTGTCCTTGATGGCTACTAATTATCTGCAAACACAGTGAAATTCACATGTCTACGTACAACTGTTGTTTTCGACTTTTCATCCAGTCACAACTTTTTTTTCTGGTTTATGTTTTACTTCACATTAAATGCGTTTTTAATTCTCTGAAAGAGCATTTAGTATTATAAGACCAAATATATTACAGTGAAAAAAATTATGTAACTATTTCGATAACACTTCTGTCTGTTGTGTCTAAGCGTTGAGTCATGTCTGTATATAGCGTTTCCCAAAACTTTCCCTTGTTCAGATTTATTCACAAGGTCATAATTTCCTATATAACTTCATGTATTATTTGAAAAATTCTTTTTTCGAAATGAGAGGAATGAATTAGTTTACATGTTATATGTAAGTGGTTAATGTTATGTTATGTTAACCGGGGACCTCGAAACGAGGGGCACTCCGTCCCCGCCGCAGCCGCAGTGGTCCACAACCCCACGACGACTATCGCATTCCACTTCACTCCTTCGCCGCCCCACACCGAACCCAGGGTTATTGTGCGGTTCGGCCCACGGTGGACCCCCCAGGGAGCGTCTCACACCAGACGAGTGTAACCCCTTTGTTTGCGTGGTAGAGTAATGGTGATGTACGCGTACATGGAGAACTTGTTTGCGCTGCAATCGCCGACATAGTGTAGCTGAGGCGGAATAAGGGGAACCAGCCCGCATTCGCCGAGGCAGATGAAAAACCGCCTAAAACCATCCGCAGACTGGCCGGCTCACTGGACCTCGACACAAATCAGCAGGGAGGATTCGTACAGGGGACCGGCGCTCCTTCCCGCCCGGAAAGCCTTGCGTTAGACCGCACGGCCATCCGGGCGGGCGGTTAATGTTAACTTTAATAAACATTATTATTTTTAGTCCTACTCATACAACTGAACTTTACATAGTTCTCTTTTTATTAATATTTTTACTGTCTACCAGTTTTTAAGTAGAAATTCGTGAATGGAATACAGGGAGTTGTCCAAGAGGAATGATTTTTAACTGCAATCTAAAACTTGCCTGACTACCTGACACACATTCTATGTTATAGATCAAGAATTTTGTTGCTGCATGCTGAACTTCATTCTGAGCCGCCTGCAGCTGTAACAATGGGTAATGAAGATCATTTTTCCCCTCTAGTGCTGTAGGTGTTGATATCATCGTTCTTGCGATGGATTGTTTATGTCAAATTTCACTAACGAATATATATATTATTACGGGGCAGTTAAAACGCCTAGCTCCTTGAAGACGTACCTACATGACGTGAGTTGATAAACACCACATTTTATTCTCACTGCTCCCTTTTGTGTAATCAGTCCTTTCTTTACGCCAGGAAATTATTCTGCATGAAATTATTTTATTGGAAATAGGAAAATTATGTCAAAAGGTTGATAGATTTGTTTCCATATTAGCAGTTATACGAAGAGCAAACGTAGAGGATCTTACATGTTTGAGGAGCTCAGTAATATACTTCTTCCATTTCAAGTTTACATAAATACGTACATCAAAAATTTTGATGTATTTTACCCTTTTTAATGACCCTGTGCATGTTCAACACCAGTTGTTGGTAAGACTGTTTGTTGTACAGAATTGATTATAGTATGATTTCATTTTTCAGAATTTCGGGAGATTCCATTTTCCGAAAAAATCTTAACAAGTCTTTGTATAGGATCATTTACCTATTCGAGTTGTCCTGTATCGCCGCCTCTACCAGCTCCTTCAATCTGCGCGCAGTCTTTTAAATACCCCGTACTGCGTCACATGTTCGCTACACCGTCAGGAGGCATTCAGTCACACAAACATGTGCTCCTAAGATGTAAGAGGAAATACTAAACGTGGTCATCTGCCACCCCGTTTATGAAACAGTGTTGGTTATATGAGCTAAAATTAGCAGAATTAGAGTACTGTAATTACATATATCGCGTCCACTCCACCTATTGTTATTTCTAACACGGACTTCGTAGTATATTTTCATGAGTTTTTGTGGAATGCTCTCCATTAGTGACGTACCATTATTTCTACTTTATTTAGCACTAGTGTAATCTTAATTTTGTTTTGGATCATCGTGGAATATAATAGGAGAGAACAGTTGAATTCTGTCAAGTGCCTACAATGCAGCCATCAATTAAAACACGCTCACATGCTCTGACTAGGAAACACAGACTCGAAATTAGGAACGGTCAGTTCCCGTTTCGTTTTCCTTTTCCTGACAAATAATTACGAAAATATCTTCCAATATCAATAAAGGTTACCTATAAAACGAATGTCACCACATTACCGTACGTTAGTGTTTGGAGGGCCACAAGTGATTTATGAAGATCCTGCTGACACGATTAAAAAAAATTACTTCTCTGCTCGCGCTCAACAGCAGTTTCAGTACACCTACTGGATGAAAGAATTACTCAATGTGAATTTTATTCTGACATATTAGTACTTCTTGTTGTGACTGACAATTCGCAATTTATCACAAACACAACTTTTATTGATGCAAGTTCACAAGGTTGATGGCTGACCATACAAACGAAAGGTAACCGTAGCGATGCCTGTAAAAGTCTTCTAATTGAGGCAAACAAAAGTTAACTTCTGATTTTCCACAAAGGTGGTAACACACTCACACACTAGTAACAGTCCAATACAGAGACAAAGACGTAATCTCCATCGGTCGCAGTACACGAGGTAGACATCTGGCGTGAACTTTGGGGCTGGTTCTAGCCTCTAAATAGCTGTCTCCAGCCATACCGGTTTTGGCGTAGTGATACTTCCTGCAGGCCGTGACTCGAGCTCCCCCTGCAAGAAGTAGCGCTCGGCATGTCTGTTTCCATTATCTTGTATGTAAATAGCCGGTGATTACCATGGTGCTTTTGATACGCCTTGGGCATAGACAGCCTCTTCCTCTGTGGTGTAATATGGGCTGCCGGCCGTCAGGGGCTGCCTTGGCTCCGGTATAACACTTCTTTCTTTAGGCTGAGCTCCACAGCTTTTACGAAGGCCTTTTAGTATATAGGACCACAAAGAAGTTGAAATATTTCCAGTGGTGCAAGTAGATTTTTTCATTAACTCGTAGATGTCGTGCCATTCTCCAGGCCACTAAATTTGTACAGAATTAACTAGGTACAGTATCGGATCAAAGGAACCAGACACCGCTATGTATTGCGAAATTGACCGTTACGTGTGTCAGAAGGGACAGACTCGCCTGTACATCAAAAGAAGCCGTGAAGTACTTTGTTATCAACAGAGATGCAGTAACTCCAGAATGAATCGTTCAGGAGTGACTTTGAACGTGGACTCGCTGTTGGATATCATCTATGCAACAGATCCATCAGGTGCATTTCAGCCATTCTAAAGCTGCCCATATCGACCCTTGGTGATGTGAGTGTGAAGTCGAAATGCGAAGCATCAACCACAGCAGAACCTGTCTGATTTCTCCAAAGCATACCAATTGCCACTGCATTGGTGAGTTAAGATGTATTACTGCTTGTCAAAATGCCTGTAGCCTCTGACTGACTTCCCACTTCCCATTTTCTAACAGAGACACTCAGGAAGTACCCGCCGCTGCCTTTCCTGAATCGCGACTGCACGGAACCCTACAAGATTCCGGACAGCGACGTCGTCGTGGACAAAGGAACAGGAATCGTCATCAGCCTCTTTGGACTTCACTACGACCCGGAGCACTTCCCTGATCCGGAGCGCTACGACCCCGAGAGGTTCTCAGAAGAGATGAAGGCCAAGAGGCACCCATACGTGTACCTGCCTTTTGGGGATGGACTTCACTCCTGCATAGGTTTGTCTGTCTGCAATTGTCACGGCTAACATTCTTCACAATGCACATTAATAGAAGTATACTACTGTAATTAGTAGCAGTACTAAAATAGTTATTAAAACAGGGACGAAAAAGTTGACAATACAATTAGGTTTAGTTTGTTTCTTGAGTTACCTGGATCAAATACAAAGCATGAGCAAGTCCGAAACATTTACTTAAGTAGACTACTTGTTGAGTATTTACAGAGAGCTTTATTAGATCCAGTTTACAATGTTAATGCTGAACTGATCTTAAATCTAGATACGCCACTAAGATAGAAGAACACATTCCCATGTATATTTAATGCCATCTATTAGTAATAGATCTGTACGGTGGAAGAAGTTTGAATCACAAATTTTTATTAGATATTACAAGCATATGGGTCATAAAATAACATACTGCCAGAAAACGTCGTGCTAATACCGTGTAATACCACCGCTTACTTCGATAATGCGGGTAAGAGAGCATATAAGTTTCTTCAGGTATTCCACACCATGGTGAAGCCATTTATTCTTGATTACCTGACAAACCCGGCATCACCTGATTATTCGCTTTGCCAGTTTTCTATTAGGAACGAAAACAACTGAACTGTGTTTGAGGTATGTCGCTTATTTACCTTAAAACTTGATTTTAAACAATATTTATAGTCAGATGTCCAGGCAGCTTGGCGCATCTGCTTCGGGTGTCTACAACGGATTTTCTAAACGTCTCTTTGGCAACGCCTCTTCATAGCTCTGTTTGCAACTATTGTTTTCACTTACAACCGTTCGCGGTTTGCAGTTGAAAGCTACCAGATGTCAGGAATTTCCTGAAGTTGAGTCGACTGCAGGAGTATCTTAGTAGTAAAGAATAAATGCAATTTAATTTTATGCATAGTGCTCAGTTTTTCACGGATCTCAGTGTCATATGTCCTCGACTATGTGTGTTACCGTGATAAATTTTGTAGGTGCACTTAGCGGCCTATGCGGATACAATCTGTAAGATGTATTGCGAATGGCGTTATCAACACAGAAATAATAAATTTAAACGTCATGCATGATGCGGCAGCTTATTAAGCAGCTCATTGTCTATGACGTCATATCTCCTTAACTATGACAGGTAGGTGGTTCTTACCACAACAGCGATTGTCGCCTGACAGTAAGGGATACATGTACCAAGTTTGGCTGAAATCGGTAAAAGGGAAAACCGCACACACATACATACGTACAGTTTTATAATATGTATGGATTAGATGGCGTAGTTAAGGAGATAGACAATGAGCTGCTTGAAAAGCTGTCGCATCATGCATGACGTTTACATTTATTATTTCTGTGTTGCTAACGCTATTCGCAACACATCGTACAGATTGTGTCCGCATAAGCCGCTAGGTGCACCTACAAAATTTATCATGGTAACACACATAGTCACTGTTCCTGAGTGTTACGACCAGATGAAACTAAAATAGACCAGCCATAGCTGTGGGGTTTTTGATTGCTGTTGAAGACGGCTCATTGGAACTACGACACACGAAATACACTCCTGGAAATGGAAAAAAGAACACATTGACACCGGTGTGTCAGACCCACCATACTTGCTCCGGACACTGCAAGAGGGCTGTACAAGCAATGATCACACGCACGGCACAGCGGACACACCAGGAACCGCGGTGTTGGCTGTCGAATGGCGCTAGCTGCGCAGCATTTGTGCACCGCCGCCGTCAGTGTCAGCCAGTTTGCCGTGGCATACGGAGCTCCATCGCAGTCTTTAACACTGGTAGCATGCCGCGACAGCGTGGACGTGAACCGTATGTGCAGTTGACGGACTTTGAGCGAGGGCGTATAGTGGGCATGCGGGAGGCCGGGTGGACGTACCGCCGAATTGCTCAACACGTGGGGCGTGAGGTCTCCACAGTACATCGATGTTGTCGCCAGTGGTCGGCGGAAGGTGCACGTGCCCGTCGACCTGGGACCGGACCGCAGCGACGCACGGATGCACGCCAAGACCGTAGGATCCTACGCAGTGCCGTAGGGGACCGCACCGCCACTTCCCAGCAAATTAGGGACACTGTTGCTCCTGGGGTATCGGCGAGGACCATTCGCAACCGTCTCCATGAAGCTGGGCCACGGTCCCGCACACCGTTAGGCCGTCTTCCGCTCACGCCCCAACATCGTGCAGCCCGCCTCCAGTGGTGTCGCGACAGGCGTGAATGGAGGGACGAATGGAGACGTGTCGTCTTCAGCGATGAGAGTCGCTTCTGCCTTGGTGCCAATGATGGTCGTATGCGTGTTTGGCGCCGTGCAGGTGAGCGCCACAATCAGGACTGCATACGACCGAGGCACACAGGGCCAACACCCGGCATCATGGTGTGGGGAGCGATCTCCTACACTGGCCGTACACCACTGGTGATCGTCGAGGGGACACTGAATAGTGCACGGTACATCCAAACCGTCATCCAACCCATCGTTCTACCATTCCTAGACCGGCAAGGGAACTTGCTGTTCCAACAGGACAATGCACGTCCGCATGTATCCCGTGCCACCCAACGTGCTCTAGAAGGTGTAAGTCAACTACCCTGGCCAGCAAGATCTCCGGATCTGTCCCCCATTGAGCATGTTTGGGACTGGATGAAGCGTCGTCTCACGCGGTCTGCACGTCCAGCACGAACGCTGGTCCAACTGAGGCGCCAGGTGGAAATGGCATGGCAAGCCGTTCCACAGGACTACATCCAGCATCTCTACGATCATCTCCATGGGAGAATAGCAGCCTGCATTGCTGCGAAAGGTGGATATACACTGTACTAGTGCCGACATTGTGCATGCTCTGTTGCCTGTGTCTATGTGCCTGTGGTTCTGTCAGTGTGATCATGTGATGTATCTGACCCCAGGAATGTGTCAATAAAGTTTCCCCTTCCTGGGACAATGAATTCATGGTGTTCTTATTTCAATTTCCAGGAGTGTATTAGTTCACATTATTACATGAGTGAATAAAAAGAGTTATTTCGCTTGATACAATCATTTGCCACAGAAGAGTTTGATAATTTACAGCTGTCAATGACTATTAGAGCATCACTTGATGCACTAATTTACAAACAGCTCTCTTGAAGTACAATGTTCAACACATACAAAAAGTACATTGCCATCTGAGGTTTGAATAACTCTTCAGTCCTACTCGATAAAGTTGACTGCTTCAGCTGAAGTCGCGATCCGGGAAAGAGTGTTTCTGTGCTCGGCTCTATATTGACCTCTGTGCGGGGGCGCTGCTGTGCTGAGATACAGGGCATATCTTCTTCAGCCTCTCCCACTCAACGTTGTAGAAACCTGCAAGACTTCGCTGATGTCTTTAGTATCCATGTGCGTTACCGACTTCAGTGTGGCACCTTGACCTTTGGACGACACCAAACTGTTGCTTTACACCATTTGAAAAGAAGCAAAATCCCAATATATATGATACTTACTACACACACCTAATCTCAGCCGTCATCCACTCCATCTATGGCCCGTGGTGCACCACAGTTACCTCGGTGCCACTTTTGTATAGTACCATTTTGCCACGTACAGTTTTCTTCAACCACGGGCCCCTCGAACAGTTTACAAACCTAGCCATTTCGGAAATGGGCTGGTAGCCGCTGGTTATGTCCTTTTGGACTTCAGATATATCCTTCTGTTTCCGCAGTACGATAACGACTGTGCTGTTTTCCGTGTCCCCTCGACATACTTTATATGCCCTCCACTGCCAGTGCTGGCACTTGTCCTGTGTGAGTGGTTATTGCGAGCTAATGTCGAATATAAGGTGGCGATCAGATTAATGGGACTGGACCGTGTAGTTTCTAGGCATTTTCTGCTTCTAGCTGCTTTACGGTGCGAGTATGACCTCAGCTATTTTATTTTCCTAGGGACATACCAATGATTACATCCCACTACTGTTAGGAGTGTAGAGTGTTGGGGCTTCATACCATTTTGAATTAGCATACCTCCGTAATCTTATTAATACGTGTTTTCGTGCAGCTAATTTATGGTATAAATATTATAACTCTCACATTCATTCTTGATTCGGCACCAATTTATCAAAATATTAATGAAATTGAATCTTTCACATTTTTTCTCACCACTGAGCTGCATGAACAGTAAAGGCAAAACATGCTTTTGAAATGTTTCACTGGCAAACCCCAATGGTCTATCTAGATGCTGAGATTTTTAATTGATGTAATTATGTTATCAGCAATAAATCGAGCTTCATTTGTTTGTGTTGCAGGTATGCGACTCGGTTTATTGCAGACCAAAGTGGGTCTTGTCAACATTCTGTCCAAGTGCAGCGTACGGCTTACTGAGAAGACTGCCAGGCATATCACCTACAACACCAGAAGTATACTGCTCTTGCCCACAGAGGGAATCGAGCTGAGATTTGTGAAACGAAGCTAGAAGACTCATTATATTTCAAACAAAAAATAAGGAGCAAGTTTGAAGACTCTATCTCTCTGAATCACCTGACTGCTCTGCAGCTGGGGTTACTGTTTGTTTTATTTTGTAATAATAAAATATAATAAATATAATAACTATAAAGCAATTTTCTAACGTTTACTTTCTTCTTCCCAATATGGGCAGAATCTAGCAGAAATATGAATATATGACTAGCTGTACAGTTCTCAACGCAGAAATACCCATCATACTCTGACAGCCGAACTTCCACCTGCTTCCGGCATCAGAATGTGTCGTTGTGGAAACAAAGTAAAATCCAACTTTAAGAATAGATGAACATTATTTTCAACACACCTACTCGTGTACTGGATGTCATTAAAGTAGCTAGATCACATAGGAATTTCTAGTCATGATTGAGATTATTCAACTAATCCTATCAAATTTTACTCTTATAGCATTTGCAACTTCCTATGTTTAAACTTACTTGCGATTAGTATAATGCTCGTAATCACTAGAATAATAGTTAAAACACTAATCATAATAGCAATAATGATAAATAAAGTAAGGTGATTACCATGATAATGCAAGCCATAGTGGTAAGTATACAGAGCAATGATTAGCGATTCTCAAAGCAGAAATGAATGAAAGTCAGGTAAATGAGTAAGCGGACCCATAAGCTGAACAGTTAATGGCCGTCTGATCCAATTATTTAGTTGATGCCTACATTAGCATGGGTGGTACACTGTTGGCCAATATAATGACAAGCCCAACAACAATAGCTAATGTTGAAAGTTCACCTATAACACATACACAATGTAGCAGGAAGAGCATAGGATTAAATTTATAGGTGCACATGGCTCACAGTTTAGTACCCAAAGGTGCCAACCCTAGTACACACAGATGTTCTGCATCATGTCGAAAACATTCAGCTCTATTTCACAGCTTATCAGTTATAGTGACGGACGAGTGGTTTGGTCCCAGAGGCTTGGTAACCCACGACCAGATGTTTTCGATGGGCATGAGCTTTGGAGCACGTCCTGGCCAAGGTAACAATCCAACACCCACCGAAACAAGGTATGTCATGATAGCACGGGCAACATGAAGTCTTGCGATATATTGTTGAAAGATAATGTCACAGAGTCCTCTAAGAGAGGGCACTGTCTCCATCCTTAATATGTCAGAAACGTAACACCTGCAGTATAAATAATTAACTTTGTGCTCCAGAGGTGATAGTGTTGTCTACCAAAGGGTATCGCGTATCATCACGCCAGATACTGAGTCCATACGATGAAGATGAATGTGGTCAGTCAGCATTCGTTTTCCTTGGAAACTTCACACATGGATACGTCCATCTTAATGCAGTATCCACAACGATGACTCGTCTGAAAAGACGACGCGGTGTCACTCCTGCGTCCTCTGCCGTAGCAGTCCGCGCGCCACTCTCTGCTGTCTCTCTAACGAAAACAGCAACAGTTATCGAGGATCTGACAGATCATGATGGTCCAGACGTCTCCACACTATCTGTCTGGTTACTTGTCGTGGCTGTATTATCCGGCACAGCCGAGCGGAAACTGTGTTCCTTTGCTCGGACACGAGTGACGTGGGGCCTTTCAGATCTTGCATGACGTTGACAGCGGTTCCCTTAAAACATCGATTCCATACTCACAATTCAGTCTCGCTAGGCCAGGATACTGTCGATGCCAAACATCGACCCATGCCACTGAACGTTTCTACTTACTCATGGCGTATCACGATTTCCTCTCTAACAACCAAAATTAAAGGTGATTTCTGTATGGGAAACACGCTGTGTAACATTTTTTTATATTTAAGATGTTGATGGCATGATTCCTGTCTACGTTGTGATGAAATGCAAATATTTGAATATCCAAGCACGAAGATCACTTCATACCAACGTTCGTTGCTTGCCACTTTCATGGTGATGCAGTTTTAATGGTCAACAATGTGTTTACCTATTTATAGGGAAAAGATGTTCCATAGAACTACATTCCTGCTTCTGTTTTGTAATCCAAGCAATATCAACAATTCTGGAACCGACCAATGTGTAGCGATTAAACAACTGTCTCAAGCAGCCTGCTTAATGCTATAAGGGACGGTCAAGAAGTATCCGTTTTAATAGGTTGTTGCAGAATATACGCAACCCAGCGTGTTCGGATGCAGGTATATAACTACTGACATGTTCTCAAGGGGTTAGTGTGGCCTTCAGACGGAAACACTTTGATTGCCTTGTTACGAGAAATATTATTAAGAAAACGAGAGAGTAAAATTTTCTGTGTTTGAATAGCCAGTGTTAATCACATGGAATTAGCAACAGGCCCCAGCCGGGAAGCGTAAATATTTCAACACGTTACTCACGTCAGGAAGACAGTAACCTCAACAATCATGAACGAGACTGCGAGCGAGCTCAGCAGAAAATCGTTAGAGGAGTGCAGACCGAACTGCCATCGTAGCATTATGTAAGACCCACTAGGCAGGACGTAACAACGCCTATCAGGAGTCTGACTAAGCAGTAAAGACACTGTAACAAATTCATTAAGAAAATTTAATGGAGCTGAAGATGAATAGAAAAGAATAGACCCGATTCGGACAATACGAATGACGTCATAGACTGGAGCCTCTCCTCGATAATATAAATACTCCACACCTACTAGCCTAGAGCATTAAATCAGTATGATTTATGGCATTCATGTTGCTCACAGTCAATTCTCAGGCTATGTGTGGTTTGGTAACGTGTGTGAAAGTGTTCTAGTGTCGCTCTAACACTTCCCGCCTTGCGAGAAGATAAGCGATCCATGGACATAGATAATGGACTCCAGCAGACACTACTGAAATCAGCAAAGCAGCCAGCACTGATGGGTGATCCAGGGGTCTACCAATATGGCTCCGATCCACGGTAGAAGCTGCCCTGAAACTCCAGTATGACACAAGTCTGACAGTCTAGCGTACCGAAGGGCGTCTACATCTACATGATTAATCCTCAATTCAGAATGAAGTGCCTGGCAAAGGTTTCATCAAACCACCGTTAAGCTATTTCTCTGCCGTTCCATTATGGAACAGCGTACAGGAAGAACAAGACTTAAACGTTTCCATGTGATCTCTGATTTCTGTTTTTTTACTAGACGAACATTTCTCCTATGTAGGTGGACCCTAACAAAATATTTTCACACTTTGAAGAGAGAGAGTTTGTGATTGAAATTTCATGAGGTGAAAAATGCCTTTGTTTTAATGACTGGCACCCCAACCCGTGTATCAAATCAACGGCACTCTCTCCGCTATTTCGCGATAATACAAACCGAGCTGTCCTTCTTCGAACTTTTCCAGTGTCCTTTGTCAATCGTATCTGATGTGGATCCCACACCACACAGTAATACTCCAGAGGAGGGTGGACAAACGTAGTGTACTCAGTCTCTTTAGTAGTCCTGTTACATTTTCACAGTTTTCTACCAATAAATCGCCGTCTTTGGTTTACTTTCCCGACAAGATTATCTATGTGTTCGTTCTAGTTTTAGTTACTCATGATTGTAATCCATTAGTATTTGCTTAAGTTTGCAGACTTTAGATTTGTGTGATGTATCATGCAACTGAAATTTAAGCAGATTTCTTTTATTATTCGTGTGGATGACTTCACACTTTTCATCATTTAGAGTCAATTACCACTGTTTACATCATACGGATATCTTCTCTAAACCGTTTTGCAAATTGTTTTGATGATCTGATGACTGTACAAGACGATAAACGGCAACACCATCTGCAAACAATCTGAGAGTGCTGCTCAGATTGCCTCCTAAATTGTTGATGTAGATCAGGAACAACAGAGGGCCTAGGACACGCCTTTGGGGAACGCCAGGTATTACTTCTGCTTTACTCGATGAGTTTCCGTCAATTGTTATGGCATCCGACATCGGGGTCCACCTGATGGGACCACGCAGACAATGATCTGGGAGGGAGCGACTACTCCCCGAAACGGCGTGTGAATCAAACACACCCGTCGCGGTCACCGCCATCTGCAAGCAGGGCTACTGAAGGGACGTGCCTGCCTCGCCACCTTGCGGCAGTCTGCAGGGTGTCATCGACTTCCGCTCCGAGCTGACGCAGCGCCCTCGGAAGCAGTGAGTCTGCTATTGGATTTAGCGGATTCTACTCCGGATTACGTAGCCACCAGTTGTCACAGAAGACACGGTAACGACTTGTATTCTGAATAAGGTTTCAAGGAACCCTCGCAGATACGTGAAGATCTTAGAATTGCCCGAGAGAATGAGATGACATTCTTTTATACCGTAGAGTCAACGTTAGTAAAGACTTAAAACTGTACACCCACATACGAACTAGACTCTCAATCTTCCGCGGGAAGTGTGCTACAGATTTTAGTATTTGAGCATAACTCAAGTATTTTATTTCTCGCCGGCCGGGGCGGCCGAGCGGTTCTAGGCGCTACAGTCTCGAAACGCGTGACCACAGCGGTCGCATGTTCGAATCCTGCCTCGGGCATGGATGTGTGTTAGGTTTAAGTAGTTCTAAGTTCTAGGGGACTGATGACCTCAGAAGTTCAGTCCCACAGTGCTCAGAGCCATTTGAACCATTTTTTATTTCTCACAATTGCTGATAATAGGGGAAACCATCAGAAGTGGCAAACCGATTCGGCTCATTTTTAGCAGGTCGCTTGTGTAAAGCCCGAAACGGAGGAATCTTAGAAATGTTGGATAACCCCCCCCCCCCAAAAAAAAAACCTCACACCGTTTTTGAGAAAGCAAGGGACAATCAACTGAAAACAGGCAAAATCGGCAGATAACTGAAAAATAAATATACTTGGGGTCAATAAATTCATATTTTCCTTGAAATCGAGGAAAGAAACCTCTGTGACTGCCGCTGATGTACCCTTAAGGTAAACGCTTGACAGTGTAATTTCTGCTGGGGTAGAAACGAAGGCATTTGGCTCGGGAGCAAGGAACGTTTGTTCGATTTTCAAGTCATTCTTTTTTTTATTTGTACTTTTTTCCATTTCGAAACCGGTAGGAGTATGGGGGTCAATAAGATAAATAAATCAGTGTAGAATAATAACATGGTACACAAACCAATTTCTCAGATGACACGGATTAATAAATAATTGAAAAGTAAATTAAATTTAAAAAATAAATGAAAAAATTAAAAAGTAAATCAATAAAGAATAATAATAAGGTACATAAATTTCTCTGATGATGTGGATTAATAAAGAATTGCAGTTCTAACCGTCGTTATATGAAAACAGTTATGCCGATTAAACTATTATTCCGAGTAAAGGGGCTTCGAAGGAGAGCATTCGGTGCACTGGATCGCACGAGGAACAAAAACGAAGCCTTGTCGCAGTTGATATTACACAGAAAATAACGTATTCTTACGCTGCGCAATATTCCATCACAGGGTCTAAAAAAAGTTGCTTAAAGATTCCCGCTCTTATAAGGAACAAATGATTAATTTGGTCCTCGTTGTGTAGAAACGGTCAATCGTTTAATCGACTCGTTAAAAAAATGTTGACTCTTTAAGAAATGTTTACGAGATTTGCTCCAAACCTGGTAAATTGACAAATTAAATTTAGAAACATAATTTGAGAACATTTTAAAGCCATGCATTGTTGATCTACAGTTATATCGATACTTCGCAATCCACCATACGAGGATTGGTGGAGGGTACCCATTATCGATACTAGTCATTTCCTTTCCTATTCCACTCTCAAATAGAACTAGAGAAAAACTATTCTCTATATGGCTCCTTATGAGCCCTAATTTCTCGTATGTTATTTTCGAAGCCCATACGCCTAATGTGTGTTGGAGGCAGCAGAATCGTTCTACAGTCAGCTCTAAATGCCGGTTCTCTAAAGTTCCTCAGTAGTATTCCTCGAAAAGAACATAGCCTTCCCTCCAGATACACTCCCGGAAATTGAAATAAGAACACCGTGAATTCATTGTCTCAGGAAAGGGAAACTTTATTGACACATTCCTGGGGTCAGATACGTCACATGATCACACTGACAGAACCACAGGCACATAGACACAGGCAACAGAGCATGCACAATGTCGGCACTAGTACAGTGTATATCCACCTTTCGCAGCAATGCAGGCTGCTATTCTCCCATGGAGACGATCGTAGAGATGCTGGATGTAGTCCTGTGGAACGGCTTGCCATGCCATTTCCACCTGGCGCCTCAGTTGGACCAGCGTTCGTGCTGGACGTGCAGACCGCGTGAGACGACGCTTCATCCAGTCCCAAACATGCTCAATGGGGGACAGATCCGGAGATCTTGCTGGCCAGGGTAGTTGACTTACACCTTCTAGAGCACGTTGGGTGGCACGGGATACATGCGGACGTGCATTGTCCTGTTGGAACAGCAAGTTCCCTTGCCGGTCTAGGAATGGTAGAACGATGGGTTCGATGACGGTTTGGATGTACCGTGCACTATTCAGTGTCCCCTCGACGATCACCAGTGGTGTACGGCCAGTGTAGGAGATCGCTCCCCACACCATGATGCCGGGTGTTGGCCCTGTGTGCCTCGGTCGTATGCAGTCCTGATTGTGGCGCTCACCTGCACGGCGCCAAACACGCATACGACCATCATTGGCACCAAGGCAGAAGCGACTCTCATCGCTGAAGACGACACGTCTCCATTCGTCCCTCCATTCACGCCTGTCGCGACACCACTGGAGGCGGGCTGCACGATGTTGGGGCGTGAGCGGAAGACGGCCTAACGGTGTGCGGGACCGTAGCCCAGCTTCATGGACACGGTTGCGAATGGTCCTCGCCGATACCCCAGGAGGAACAGTGTCCCTAATTTGCTGGGAAGTGGCGGTGCGGTCCCCTACGGCACTGCGTAGGATCCTACGGTCTTGGCGTGCATCCGTGCGTCGCTGCGGTCCGGTCCCAGGTCGACGGGCACGTGCACCTTCCGCCGACCACTGGCGACAACATCGATGTACTGTGGAGACCTCACGCCCCACGTGTTGAGCAATTCGGCGGTACGTCCACCCGGCCTACCGCATGCCCACTATACGCCCTCGCTCAAAGTCCGTCAACTGCACATACGGTTCACGTCCACGCTGTCGCGGCATGCTACCAGTGTTAAAGACTGCAATGGAGCTCCGTATGCCACGGCAAACTGGCTGACACTGACGGCGGCGGTGCACAAATGCTGCGCAGCTAGCGCCATTCGACGGCCACCAGCGCGGTTCCTGGTGTGTCCGCTGTGCCGTGCGTGTGATCATTGCTTGTACAGCCCTCTCGCAGTGTCCGGAGCAAGTATGGTGGGTCTGACACACCGGTGTCAATGTGTTCTGTTTTCCATTTCCAGGAGTGTATTTTCATTTGAGTTCCTGAAGCCTGTCCCTAACACCTGAGTGTTGTTCTAACCTACCGATAACAAATCTAGCAGTCTGCCACAGAAATGCTCCGAGTTCCTCCTTTAATCCGACGTGGTACGGATCCCACACACTGGGGCGGTTCTCGGGAATAGATAGCACTAACGTCCTATACGCGGTCTCCTTTACAGATGAGCCACACATTCCTAGAATTCTCCAATAACTCGAAGCCGACTATTGGTTTCCCCTACCACACTGCTGACATGGTAGTTCCATTTCATCTGTCTTTGCAACGTTACGCCCAGCTACTTAAACAACGTGACTGAGTCAGGCGGAACACTACTAATGCCGTATCCGAACATTACGGGTGGTTTTTCCTACTCATCGGCGTTAACATTCGTTTTTATACATTAAGAGCTAGCTGCCATTCATCACACCAACCAGAAATTTTGTCTATGCCATCTTGTGTCCTCTTACAGACACTCAACGACAACACCATGCGTACACTACAGCATCATCAGCAAGCAACCGCAAATCGCTGCCCACACGGTCCGCCTCATCATTTACGTATAGGCCTGTAGAGAATAACATCGGTCCTGACGCAATTCCCCGGGGAACTCGTGACAATACCCTTGTCCCTGATGAACACCCGCCGTCGAGGATAACATACTGCGTTCTATAACCTGAGAAGTCTTCGAGGCACTCACGTATCTGTGACCTGTTCCCTATGTACTTTGCCGGCCGCGGTGGTCTAGCGGTTCTGGCGCTGCAGTCCGGAACCGCGGGACTGCTACGGTCGCAGGTTCGAATCCTGCCTCGGGCATGGGTGTGTGTGATGTCCTTAGGTTAGTTAGGTGTAAGTAGTTCTAAGTTCTAGGGATCTTATGACCTAAGATGTTAAGTCCCATAGTGCTCAGAGCCATTTGAACTATGTACTTTCTCTAACAGCCTGCAATGGGGCACCATGCCAAACGCTTTCTAGAAATTTAGAAATATGGAATCTGCCTTTTGCCCATTATACGTAGTTTTCAGTATACTAAGTGAGAAAAGGGCAACCTGAGTTTCGCACAAACGATGCTTTCTAAAACCATGCTGATTCGTGGACATTAGATTCTCGGTCCCAAGAAAATTTATGATATTCGAACTGAGAATGTGTTCAAGGATTCTGCAGCAAACTGATGTCAGGGACACTATTCTATAATTCTACGGGTCTATTCCGTTTCCCTTCTTTCATACGTGAGCCACCTGCGTTTTTGTCCAGTCGCTTGGGACTCTGCGCTGGGCGAGGGAATAGCGGTAAATACAAGCTAAATGAGCGGCCAATGCTGTAGAGTACTCTTTGAAAAACTAAATTGGTATTCCATCCGGACCTGGTGAATTAGTCGTTTTCAACTCTTTCAGTTGTTTCTCTAAGAAGGGATGCTTATTATTCACAGTAAATGATAATAGCCAAACAGTTGCAGAATAAACATTTATTGAAATCCTTGACCACAATTTCGGTATTTCAAAAAATACCTTCATAAGAACCAAAAATACACCTCAACAGGTAAACAGCTTCATTCGCAAAAAACTTAGCAACATAATTGGAATTTTTTTTTCTTTATTGTCATTTCCATTCCCCATCAGGGGTGGGATGGCAGCAGCATAAGCGCTGCTCTTCAGCCAAGAGACATAAATAAACAGGAAGACATTTAAAAAGAATCTGAAGGAGATAACATAGCGAAATATAGGAACAAAAAAGCCAGAACAGAAGCAAATAAGACATACAAAGCGGTGCCTGTAAATCGGAGATAAAAATCTAAAAAAGTATGTTACACAAAAACACATACACACTACATTAAAAGGCACCAGGCAAAGTACGGCTTGAGCATAAAAGTCCATAGAACGAGAAAAACAGCCACATGACAGACAGCATAGCAAGGAACTGTTATGGACAATAAACAGGTCGAGCACACAATTGAAACCACATTACTAGATGACGCTGTAGAACAGCACCAAAACACAACACTAATGTAGCACACTGATACCGAATAAAAACCTGGGAGGATCTAATTGGGAGGGGGGGACAAGGGAAATGGGAAGAAGGGGAAGGAGGCGTGGAGGAGGGGAGAGAAAGGGGGATGATGTGGGGATTCGCCGAAAGAGGGCTTGGAAGGGAAGGGATGGGAGAGGAAAACAGCTCAGGAGAGGGTGCGGTGACTCGGGGAGGGAAGGGGGAAAATCCGCTCTGGGAGAAGGAGAGGTGAGAAAAAAGGAGGCCCTGGGGAGGGGGGGGAACAAGGCAAGATTATATTTAAAAGAAAGGGTATACGTCACAGCAAAGTCCATCATCCGGCTTTAGAGGCGCTGGAAATTGCTCTGATGAAGGAGATGGAGGGTGTGGAGGTGGGGAGAGGGAGGGATACAGCGATAGAGGTGCAGCAACAGCTCGGGGGGGTGGGGTGGAGAGGAAGGAGGTAACCATGCAGTGGGGGGATCAAGCCTGCAGACAGTGTAAAGGATGTGGACATGTGGCAGGAAAAGGAGGAGGTGGGGGAAGGTCATGAGTTCATACAGGAGCCGTGTGGGGGAAGGAAGGCAGATACAGAAGGCAAGGCAGAGCGCATGGTGTTCGAGGATTTGGAGAGCCTTGTAAAAGTGGGTGGGTGCGGAGATCCAGGAAACGCTGGCATAATAGAGGATAGGACAGATGAGGGATTTGTAGGTGTAGAGGATGCAGTCCCCACGTCCGGCCAGACAGGAGTTTCAGGAGGCGGAGTTGGGAATGGGCTTTCTGCTGGATGGTCAGGAGGTGAGGGGTCCAAGTGAGGTGACAGTCGAGGGTGAGGCCAAGGTATCTCTGGGTGGGGGTGAGCTAGATGGGTCGACCATAAAGGGTGAGGTAGAAATCATGGAGACGGAAGGAGTGGGTGGTGCACCCTATGATGATTGTCTGGGTTTTGGAGGAGTTGAAACGAAGGAACCACTGGTTACAGCATGTGGTAAACTGGTCAAGGTGGGTCTGGAGGGTGTGTTGGGACCGGTGAAGGGTAGGATAGAGAGCCAGGAAAGCGGTGTCATCAGCATACTGGAGAAGAATTTTTTTTCCTTTATTGTATTTCAATTCCCCATTGGGGTGGGCTGGCAGCAGCATATTCACTGCTCTTCAGCCGAAAGACACAGAACAAACAATTGAAGACACTTAAAAACAACAAAGGAGAAAACATGGTAAACATAGATATAAAAAAAGGGGAACAATATGGAAGACAATAGACAAAAAAGGGGCGACTGTAAAATGCAGATAAAAACCGTAAAAAAGTAGTGCACACAAAAAACCACACACTAGGGCAATTAAAAGAACACAAGGTGCAGTATGACTGGAGCATAAAAGTATCGATTAATGGCATAGCACATAACAAACACTGACAGTAACACTAAGTACAAGGCCAGCACACAATTAAAATCACACCTCTTGACGCACAAAGGAACAGCACTAAACACAACACTGACATGGCACACTGACCATGATCAAAATGGAGGATCTGCCAGGTGTAAGGAGATGACGGAGAAGTGAAGAAGGGAGGGACGGGAAGAGAGGGGGGATATGGGTGGGAGCACGCCGAAGAGGGCCAGGTGGGGAGGGACATGGTAGGGAAAGAGGCAAGGATGGGGTGAAGGGTCTCAGGGGGGAAGGAGGAAAATCCGATCTGGGAGAAGGAGGGGTGAGAAAAAAAAGTGGGCCCTGGGGTGTGGGGGGGGGGGGGAACAAGGCCAGATCATAGTTGGAATGAAGGGTATATGTCACGCTGAAGTTCATCATCTGGGATGGGGTGGCACTTGAAATTGCCGTGATGAAGAAGATGGAGGATGTGGAGGTGCAGAGAGGGAGGGATACAGCGAAAGAGGTGTGGCAATGGGTGGAGGGTGGAGAGGAAGGAGGAAACCAGGGGGTGTGGGGGATCAATCCTGCAGACAATGTAAAGGATGTGGAGATGATGGAGGAACAGGAGGAGGTGGGGGAAGGGGATAAGTTCATACAGGAGCCGTGTGGGGGAAGGAAAGTGGATATGGAAGGCATGGTGGAGCGCATGGCGTTCGAGGATTTGGAGGGCCTTATAAAAGTGGGTGGGTGCAGAGATCCAGGCAACACTACCATAACAGAGGATATTACAGATGAGGGATTTGTAGGTGTGGAGGATGGTGGAAGGATGCAATCCCCATGACCGGCCAGACAGGAGTTTCAGGAGGTGGAGGCAGGAATGGGATTTCTGCTGGATGGTCTGGAGGTGAGGGGTCCAGGTGAGGTGATGGGTGAGGGTGAGGCCAAGGTATCTCAGGGTGGGGGTGAGCTGGATGGGATGACCGATAAAGGGTGAGGTAGAAATCATAGAGACAGATGAGAGGGTGGTGCGGCCTATGATGATTGCCTGGGTTTTGGAGGGGTTGAGATGAAGGAACCACTGCTTACACCAAGTGGCTCTGAGCACTATGGGACTTAACTTCTGAGGTCATCAGTCCCCTAGAACTTAGAACTACTTAAACTGAACTAACCTAAGGACAGCACACAACACCCAGCCATCACGAGGCGGAGAAAATCCCTGGCCCCGCCGGGAATCGAACCCGGGAACCCGGGCGTGGGAAGCGAGAACGCTACCGCACGACCACGAGATGCGGGCGCTTACACCAAGTGGTGAACTGCTTAAGGTGGGTTTGGAGGCTGCATTGGGACCGTTGAAGGGTAGGATAGACAGCCAGGAAGGTGGTGTCATCCGCATACTGGAGAAGGTGGACAGGTGGGGGTGGCTTGGGCAGATCAGCCATAAATAAGACATAAAGGAGAGGGGAGAGGACAGAGCGCTGGGGGACGCCAGCTGTGGGATAAAAGATACAGGAGTTGGTGATGTGGAGGGTGGCCTAGGAAGGACGGCGCAAGAGGAAGGAAGTGACTAGACGAACAAAATTGATGGGCAGGGTATAGGTTTGGAGTTTAAAGAGGAGACCACGTTGCCATACACGGTCATAGGCATTTTGGAGGTCGAGGGAAACAAAAATGGTGGAGCGACGGGAGTTGAGCGGTAGGGAAAGAAGGTAAACGAGGTTAAGGAGATGGTCTACAGCAGAGGAGGGTCAGAAGCCACACTGGGTAAGGGGGTAGAGGTGATGTTCATTAAGGTGCTGATGGATACAGCAGGAGAGGATGGATTCGAAGACCTTACTGAAGATGGAGGTGAGGCAGATGGGATGATAGGAAGAGGCGACAGAATGGGGTTTGTTGGGTTTGAGGAATAAGAGGAAGTCTTCCACAGGTCAGGGTAGAAGCCGGTAGAGAGGTTGACGTTAAAGAGATGGGCATCAACAGTCAGGAAGGAATAGGGGCTTTCTCTAAGTTGGTGGTAGGTGACATAGTCATGACCAGGGGCCGTGTTGTGTTTGGATCAGAGGATAAGTTTAATGTCTCGTGCTGTGATTGGAGTGTTGATGTCGGAGGGGGGCAACTGCCCCAAGTACTGGAGACTAGGACCAAGTGGAGTGACTGAGGTATTGGCATGTTCCATGATGGTGGGGAAAAGAGAATAATCAAAGTAGGGATCATCTGGGATGGAGAAGACCTCGGAAAGGTGCGAAGCGAAGTGGTTGGCCTTACTGAGGTTGTCTGGAAGGGGTGGTCGTTATGGAGAAGGGGGTAGTGGGGAGCAGAATGGGAACCAGTAAGGCGATGGAAGGCAGACCAGTACTTGGCGGAGTTGATAGGGAGGGTGGTGTTGAGTCATGTGCAGGTCTGGCGCCAGTCTCAGCGTTTCTTTGTTGTAATAAGGTTCCATATGTGTCGCTGTATTTGCCGGTGGCGTTGGAGTGTATCCCTGCCACTAGTGCGCAGGAAGGAGCGATAGAGGCGGTGGGATTCATGGAGGAGGAGGACAACAGCCCGTGGAGGGAGAGTGGGAGAGTCGAGGTGGATGGTTTTAGTAGGAACATGGGTCTCCACGGACTCAGTAATTACCTCAAGAAGGAAGGACCAGGTGTGGATGATGTCGCCAGGATGGCGATAGGTAAGAGGGTGGCTTTCGACCTGGTTGGTGATGGATTCCCAGTAGGCATCCCAGTTGGCACGGTGGTAGTCATGGACGACCTTTGGAGGGTGTGCAAGGTTGAGAGCTGGAGGGGGGTGGTGAGCAGATGTTATGGTGAGAAGGACGGGGAGGTGATCGCTATCTGTGGGGTCAAGGATGGCGACAGCAATACGCCCAAGGAGGTTGATGGAAGCAATGACAACATCTGGGGTGGTGTCACTTTCGGGTTGGGTGGGCTGGTGAAGGGGAACAAGGTCACCTTGGATCGTGGAGATTAAATGATGCCACCATCGAAGGGCGGCAGGAGCGTGGCTATGGATTTTGAGGTCGGTGGCAATGACATGGGTGGAGAAGGTGCCATCAATGTGTGAGATGAAGTCATAAGGAAGAGGAGCAGTGGAGCGGAAATAGATGGTGGCACAGCTAATGATGAGGGAGGGGAAGAAGACGCTGAGGATAAGGTGTTTTGTGTTTTGTGATAAGGTGTTTTAGGAGAGGTTGTGGCCAGATGGGGATATGCTTATGGTGGACAATCGCAACTCCACCCTGCGCACAAGGACCGAGAGCATCAGTGCAGTGGAGGATATAGGGAGACGTGCGGATAGAATGGTGGGGCTAGAGAAACGTTTCGTTCAAGAGGAAGGTGTCGACCTGGTGGTGGGAGAGGGCGTGCATGAGTAGGTATTTGTTGGAGTGGAAGGAGCGAATGTTCTGGAAGAGGATGCGTTACTCGTGCCTCGCCATGGTGGGAAGAGAGGGGGAGAAGCGAGGGAAGGGAAGAGGCTTAAACTAGGGTGTCGAGGTGGGTGAAGGTGAAGTGGGCTTGGTTGTGGGAGTAAGTGGCAAAGGTGTTCAGGTGGAAACAGAGCGGGTGGCAAGGGAGATTTGTTGGATGGTGTGGGGCTGCTGAAAAGGGTGAATGTTTTGGAGTGCAATGGTGAGGAACCAGATGATGTCCTCAGCCATGGCGGGTGGATGGAGGGAATTGGTGGGGTGGACAGGGGATCAATGGGATGGACAGGGACTGTAAGCTCAGGGGTGGCTGGAGGGGGTTTGGCTTTACACTTGTGGGAGTAGGTGGGATGGGGGCCATTCCAGGTGTTTCAGGAAGGAGGAGCAGCGAGGTTGAGGCAGTTTTTAAGAAAGTGGGAGGCCTTGTAATGGGGACAGGTGGGGGGAGGGTTGCATTTGGGGGTCAGGTGATCACTGTACATTAGGCATCGCTGGCAACAGTAGGATTGGGGAGGGGATTTGGAGGATTCAACAGGGTGGCGACGGTGGCAAATCAGGGCACCCTGGGTGAGGAGGTGGTCAATGGAAGGGGGTGGACTCCGAGAAGAACCGCATGAGGTAGGTGGGACCAGAGGCATTGTGGATACAGTGGGCAGAGTGGATTTCTAGGTCTGGGTGGGAGTTAAGTTCCGCCAACACCTCATCCTCCATGATCACCAGGCTGAGCTTGGTGAACACAGCAGTGAAGGTGGGGGTGGGGGTGGGGGCAAGGGGAAGCTGGGGCTGATGAGGAGTGGAAGAGGAGACGACGGGTGTTAAGGGTGTTAGAGATGTATGGGGGCCAAACACAACACATGGTAGTTTATGGAGGAGGTTCATGTGAAAGGAGGGGAAGGGGGACGGGGACTTGAAAAGGACTGAGTTCCTGTAGTTGGGAGATGGGAGCAGCAGGTATATACACTCCTGGAAATGGAAAAAAGAACACATTGACACCGGTGTGTCAGACCCACCATACTTGCTCCGGACACTGCGAGAGGGCTGTACAAGGAATGATCACACGCACGGCACAGCGGACACACCAGGAACTGCGGTGTTGGCCGTCGAATGGCGCTAGCTGCGCAGCATTTGTGCACCGCCGCCGTCAGTGGCAGCCAGTTTGCCGTGGCATACGGAGCTCCATCGCAGTCTTTAACACTGGTAGCATGCCGCGACAGCGTGGACATGAACTGTATGTGCAGTTGACGGACTTTGAGCGAGGGCGTATAGTGGGCATGCGGGAGGCCGGGTGGACATACCGCCGAATTGCTCAACACGTGGGGCGTGAGGTCTCCACAGTACATCGATGTTGTCTCCAGTGGTCGGCGGAAGGTGCACGTGCCCGTCGACCTGGGACCGGACCGCAGCGACGCACGGATGCACGCCAAGACCATAGGATCCTACGCAGTGCCGTAGGGGACCGCACCGCCACTTCCCAGCAAATTAGGGACACTGTTGCTCCTGGGGTATCGGCGAGGACCATTCGCAACCGTCTCCATGAAGCTGGGCTACGGTCCCGCACACTGTTAGGCCGTCTTCCGCTCACGCCCCAACATCGTGCAGCCCGCCTCCAGGGGTGTCGCGACAGGTGTGAATGGAGGGACGAATGGAGACGTGTCGTCTTCAGCGATGAGAGTCGCTTCTGCCTTGGTGCCAATGATGGTCGTATGCGTGTTTGGCGCCGTGCAGGTGAGCGCCACAATCAGGACTGCATACGACCGAGGCACACAGGGCCAACACCCGGCATCATGGTGTGGGGAGCGATCTCCTACACTGGCCGTACACCACTGGTCATCGTCGAGGGGACTCTGAATAGTGCACAGTAGATCCAAACCGTCATCGAACCCATCGTTCTACCATTCCTAGACCGGCAAGGGAACTTGCTGTTCCAACAGGACAATGCACGTCCGCATGTATCCCGTGCCACCCAACGTGCTCTAGAAGGTGTAAGTCAACTACCCTGGCCAGCAAGATCTCCGGATCTGTCCCCCATTGAGCATGTTTGGGACTGGATGAAGCGTCGTCTCACGCGGTCTGCACGTCCAGCACGAACGCTGGTCCAACTGAGGCGCCAGGTGGAAATGGCATGGCAAGCCGTTCCACAGGACTACATCCAGCATCTCTACGATCGTCTCCATGGGAGAATAGCAGCCTGCATTGCTGCGAAAGGTGGATATACACTGTACTAGTGCCGACATTGTGCATGCTCTGTTGCCTGTGTCTATGTGCCTGTGGTTCTGTCAGTGTGATCATGTGATGTATCTGACCCCAGGAATGTGTCAATAAAGTTTCCCCTTCCTGGGACAATGAATTCACGGTGTTCTTATTTCAATTTCCAGGAGTGTACTTTCGTGTCTCCATGGTGAGGGTACTGGCATCGAGGAACTTAGGATCGGGATTTGACAGGACAAAGGTGTGGAGGGTGGAGGCTGGGGTATGGGTGGCTGGAGGAGGAGTGGTGTCAATAGAGATGACGGGAGGAGGGGGAGGTGGTGTTGACTTTTTGTGGGAAGTGGTGGTAGCAGAGTCGGTAATGAGGCGCTTCTGGAGGCTGGGAGGAGTGGAGAGGAACGGGGAGGAGTGGGAGGTGGCGGGTGGCAGATCCCTGTGGTGTATTGGAGGTGCCGGGAGAAGCATCCGCTTCAGTGGTGGAAATGGTGGCTCGACGTGATGCGTGCGGTGGATGCAGATGATGAAGTGACGGGATGGGTCAGAGAGGGGAAGCCGACCACCTGAGGAGTGGCAGCAGAGGCGGCAACAGAGGCGTATGTGAGGGTGGGGGCAGTAGTTGGAGCTGTTGAGGGTGTGGAGGCTGGAGGAAGGGTGTAGAGGTGGGGGTACACAGCAGGGGAGGAGATAGGGGGATTGGTAAGTGGGGGAAGAGGAGATGCGTTGTAAGGAGGGAGGCCAGGGGCGGCACTCCAGGTAGTGACTGTGGAAGAGGGGGAGGGTGAGGTGTAGATGACAATGGAGGTGGGAGGACTCATGACAGACGAACGGCGACGGACGGACAGCAGGCGACGGCGGCGGTGATGGACGGCGAGCAGGCAGGCCGGCAGGCGGATGGACAGACAGCAACAGCAGCAGGTGACAGACAGACAGACAGACACCAAACGTAACAGCAACAGGAACTAGCGCTTCGAAGACGTAGATCACACCCTGAGGGTAGCCCAAGCTCTGGAATCTGGTGCCTTCGAAGGAGAGAATCCAACTCTCTAGATGAAGGTGGGAAGAAAAATTATAGCTTTAAGTAACCACGAAAAATACCAAACCACTACATGTACAGAAACATTTAGTCACTAAAACTGCAGTGGAGATGCATTCAATCGAGCCAAAGGCTTAGTCAGTAGTTAAAATTAAAATATAACCTCCATCTCTACAGCATAATTATAAAGAGATGGTCGATGCGCGACGGCATATTATCAGTACTTAGCCTCCGAACTAGCGTGAAGAGAGTATGGGAGCACAAGGGCAGACAATTTCACCGAGGGAGGGCACTTGTGGTCTGCGGGAGACACTCCCGCACACTAAAACACAGGGCTACAGACTCATGAGCATCAAAATTTTAAAATTTGTGCTAATTTAAACCCTCTGTCTTAATCAAGAAAACATATTAGAATCATTTAAAACACCCGCATACAATAGAAAATCTGAACACCAATTTGCCTGTGTCCTAGTGTCAAGCATGTGAAGCTTGCGCTAAGGAACATATCCCACGAGAGAGTGCACTAGTGCGAGAATCTCGTGCAAACTAAAAGTTAGGATACATACTAGCGAAAAAAAACATAACAAAATCATTTAAACCGCCCACACACATCGAAAACCGCGAACAACAATCATCAAAAATACGTAAAATCCCAAGACAGGAAAGGAGCATCTCACCAGCATCAACAGACAAGAAAACTAGCCTCTAGTCAGCCCAGACTATATTACGTTAGAGCAAGACCATGTTTGAAACTATTCAAAAAAATTTTGTTTCTAAGCTGCACCTGTTCGTTAAGAATAAACTCATCTTTTCGAGATAGATGATCAAAAATTTCTAATTCCTCGAATAAGTCCAGTTTGCAACACTTACCCACTTCGTGTAGCAATTCTACGTCATCCAGTTTACGTGGAGTATGTTGTAAGAGCAATAGATGTTCAGCAAACGTGCAATTGTACACGTTTCCCCATCTTTACCTAGCATGTGTTCTTTATATCTTACTTTAATGGACCCATCTGTCTGTCCAGCGTAATAGTTGGGGCAATCGTTAATTTTGTAAACACCGCATTTAATGCCAAGTCCTTCCCATGCCCCAACAGTATAAAATCGCTCTTTAAGTTATTGTTTACGTAAAGGCAACTCTGTAACCGTATTGCTTCTGCAGAAGTCTCCTTATCTTGTATGATGCTTTCCCCAAACATGGAATAGAAATAAAGTTATTACCCTCACCCTTTATCGCCCCGTTATCTTCTAAGGTTAAACATTTTACAGCTGTTTTTTTCTTACAGTTTGGTAAATTAACATAGGGTCGTAACTATTGTTAATAGCTATGGCTTTTACTAAAGATATTTTATCTAAACAATCCTGTTGTAAAGGTGTGTTTACGGCACGATGAACTGCAGAGTGAAAGAGGGCAATTTTGTGAATTTGTGAATGACAAGAATCTGCTGGGGTAACATTATCAGAAAAAATATTTTTACGACAAATGTCGAAGCTAATTGTGTTTCCAAGTAACTTAAACTTCAAATCAAGAAAATTGAGTTCTCTCTCATCATTTTGCATCTCTTTTGTAAAATTTATTTTTTCTTGAAAACTGCTAAAAAAATGAAACATTAGTTACATTGGTCACTCCTTTGGAATGTAATGAGTATGTCATCAACTTAACGAGCATAGAAAGAAATCATACTACCCAACACATGATTATTTATGAAAAAAATCCCTTCTAAAGCATTCAGAAAGATGACAGCTAAGATACCAGCTAACGGACAACCCATGGCTAACCCGAATGGTTGCTCATAAAATTTCCATTAAACTAAAAGTAATTATAATGGAGTACAACCTGCAGTAGTCACAAAAGTTCTGACAGTTGCGACTCACTTAAAGTTTTATGTTGTCGAATATTACTTTCAATAATTTGAAGAGTGATATCCATCGGAACATTAGTGTATAAACTTACAACGAAACCAACCGGGAGGAGGTAGTGCAATCCATCGCTTTTAGCTTGTTTGTTAACTCAGCACTATTTTTAATGGAATAATTATTTTCAAAAAGGAAAGCTTCTTTAGTTTTAGTGTGTAAGAATCATTCTAATTTATGATGTGGACTCCCTGTGCCATTGACGATCGGAAGAATTGGGTGTTGACTTTTGTGTACCTTAAATTGACTTCTAAGGGTAGGTGCTCCGGGGTTCATGTTAATTAAAGCTTTCTTTTGAAACTCTTTTATAAGATGTTTAGTTTTGCCTAAAATATCCCTCATTTCCTTTTGCAACGTAGGAGTTGAATCCTGCTCGATTTCAGAGATCCCATTTTCCTCGAAAATGCTTGTCTGTTACCAATTACCGTGATGATTTTCAACAGTTGCTGCTTCAGCCATGTTTACAATTTTGGGATGCTTATTACTCTGTGTCCATACGGGAGTCTGTTCGATGGTCAGACGATGGTATGTTTGTGCAATTTTCCTGCGTGAACGATTTCTTAAAGTGAAATTTAAAACTTCGGCTTTCGTTTTGCTGTCTTCAACTGCCACACCAGATGGGTCAACAAGTTGGCTCAAATGGCTCTGAGCACTATGGGACTTAACATCTGAGGTCATCAGTCCCCTAGAACTTAGAATTAATTAAACCTAACTAACCTAAGGACATCACACACATCCATCCCCGAGGCAGGATTCGAACCTGCGACCGTAGCGGTCGCGCGGTTCCAGACTGAAGCGCCTAGAACCGCATGATCACTACGGCCGGCGGTCAACAAGTGACTGGATGGAAGTCTTAGACCCAATTAGCGATTTTACGTAAGACTAGAATTTTCTCTGGATCTCTGCCAATTTCTTGCTAAGGTATGATGGTGATAGTTATATGCTTCCCGCACAGATCTTTTCAGAGACGCACGAACCTCTATTATCCTTTGCTTGTCGTAATTTGCTAATAACAAGTTCCGTCTGGTACTTGATTTCTGGTGTGGACAAACTAACACTGTCATATATGGTGGCATGTTTATAGATGGCAATGGTCTTTCGACAACTACGGTAGAAGTAATTCCGTTAAACTGCACACCCGTGTGCCAGCAATGTGATGTTTTGTTTCTGCTCGTTTATTTCGGCGCTTCAACATTGTAATCTGCTTCTGGGAACCCAGCGGGAATTACACAACCGCGCGGACGAAATAACGATTGACCGCATAATTCATGATCTACTGTCAGCAGAGATTTTTCAGGCAATGTTATCGTATATGTGATATGCATGAAATTTAATTCTCGATATGTAAACCGAGTTTTCTTTCCGCCGAATCTTCGACAGGAATTATGTAAATGCGCGAAGACTGCATTCATTAAATGTTCTTGTTACTGCGAATATATTCGTTTAGAAAGTTTACTTGAGATGTACCATCTATCTTGTCCTTCGAAAGAAACGGACAACATGTAACAGAGTGCGTGAAAGAGCCATTGTAAAGCGACCAGGGTTAAATTTTTAATTCTTTACTTTTCCAAATCGTTTGAGAAATTTATTTGCATATCTTGTTATTGTTTCTTATTGACTTACTGTTCCTACCAATTTCTAAACGGAAAAAATACAAATGAGAAAAAAAATGAGTGCACTTGGCAATGGAACAAAAATTCTCTGCTCCCCAATTCTCTGCTGTTTATTTTTTTCCCCTTTCCTCCCCTTATAGCCCTTCCATTTGCTTATCTTTAGTTTCCCTCTCGGCCTGGATTCTATGGCTTGGTTGTTACACCAGCGGCGCTTTCGTTGCAAGTTTTTTACCTTATGGGTGCATAAGCAGCAATCAAAAAACGTATCTTTCCTCTAATTGCAGGAAAATATTCTTTTGCAGATCCTGTATGTGATGATGAGACATACTCAGTTAGCAATTATTTATCGATTCCGTCAAATTTAAGTCAGTTGTACGTCATGTACTTTTCTCAAAACTGGCGATGGGGATGGGAGAGAGAGGAGGGAGAGTTAAGCCCAAATATCATAGAATCTTTCATTTTAGGCTTTACACAAACGACATGCCAAATAGGAGCCGAATTGGTTGGTCGTGTCTGCGACCTTCCCCAAGTAATCTAATGAGCAAAAATTACCAATAAATATGAAAAGGCTCGAGGGACAGAAGACTGATAAGAGAAATACCCGTAAAACGGAGACCAGAGGTGACAGTGGAAAAGGAAGGAACTTATTAGATATGAAACTTCCTGGCAGATTAAAACTGTGTGCCCGACCGAGACTCGAACTCGGGACCTTTGCCTTTCGCGGGTAAGTGCTCTACCAGATACTGGCAGAAGTAAAGCTGTGAGTACCGGGCGTGAGTCGTGCTTCGGTAGCTCCGATGGTAGAGCACTTGCCCGCGAAAGGCAAAGGTCCCGAGTTCGAGTCTCGGTCGGGCACACAGTTTTAATCAGCCAGGAAGTTTCATATCAGCGCACACTCCGCTGCAGAGTGAAAATCTCATTCTGGAACTTATTAGATAGTTATTACATTTCCTTACGTATTAATTGCTGCTACAGCCTCAACGAGTAGTCTTGTAAACTAATGCGGATTGTATAATACGAATAGTAATCATGACAATAAGTGTAACGATACATTCAGGAAATGGTAATTATACAGTATTGGAATATATTTATTATACCTAGAACAGCACTCTACGAACCAATTACCCAGCTCATTAAAATCAAAAGGCATATTTTTGTAATGCAGATTTAAGCAGATGGTCCATCTTATATAGGAATTATGACCTGGTACTATTTGAGCTATGTGTGTTCTGACTTTTACTGTTACCAAAGTGTGACTTAGCTACTGACTACAGTGTATTGCTGCCATTCAGTTACTCTGCCTGATGTCACCATATCCAGTCCACTGGATATCCTTCAGTCACAACAATGTTTTCTTTCGTTTAGTATGATACGTCTTTCGTGACACCAGAAGAGTTTTGCTAATACTTAATCGGTGGCCTCATACCGCTGCAATGGCGCTGTGGTACCATCCAGCATCGCACCCTCGTCATACTCATCAGGAGCTAGCTCATTTCTCAAACTGTAAACGTCTTTCCTTGAAATGGCAAGTCAATTTCGTTATGCTTTGTAACAATGTTTGCCAGATATGGGAGTTTTACGAGTCTTACAGGATTTCTTAAAAATTCAATACAATTTATTACTGATTTATTTTGCTCAATAAATAAGACCAGTGTAATAGGATGACAGGAGCATGTGACGTCGTCGGGGTTGTAGGGCGTGGCTGGGTAGAAGGAGGTGGCTATTTTTAGCAATCTCCTCGTTATTGTTGTTTCTTCCAATACATTTTCCGGTAACTCAGCCTCACCACTCGTGTCGTGGTGGAGACGTGCTGATGCGAGCAGTCCAGGGAACGCAACGCCATGCTCAGTCAGCAGCTGCGCAGGTGGTAGGAGGTTAGCAGCACGAGGCCCGGCGCAGAGCACCTCCTGCAGACGCTGTGGCTCGTGACGACGCCGGGAGTCGCCGGTGCAGCAGCGGGCAACGCCCTCCGCCAGCCGGTCCCTGGGGACAGCGTCACTGACGACGACGACGTAACAGCGGCCGAACGCCCAATCGGTCGAACCCAATGCCGACGCCCACCTCTGATGCCCTTAAATAGTGCAGACCGCTGCTGAATCCGCCAGTTACGATGCGCCGTGTTTAGTAGAACGTTCTCGATGGGTTGGCTAACGCAACCGCGCCACACGCGGCCCACACCTGCGTAATTCTGTTAATGCTGCGTTCTGACTGTTGATGGTGCCGTGCACCTACGCACATACCGATGCTCGTTGCAAAATGGTGTCACCTGCATAACGCGCCGGCCAGCCTTGGTCCGCTGTCTGCCGTGAGGCTGGCGCATCGTGCACTGAAGCACACTAAATCACAATTTCGCACCATATTTCTTAAAAATAACCCCTTGTCCCCTACAAAATGTTAAAGAATCTGGACTGTAGTAGTAGAAACACTGGCTGAGAAAAAATTAAATCACAACACCAAGAAGGAGTTGTGTGACATAAACGAAAGTTGGTAGGGATGTTTCAACATCTGAAAGACGATGTCTGTTCAAGTTTCGCATCAGCCGCATAAGAATGGCGCTAGTAGCGCCGCTGTGAGGTTTGCTTTAAATAGAACACTGGACCGGTCATTTGCGTTAGCTACCTTCGAGATTGGACGTGATAAGTTGATGCTAGTCAAGAATACCTTTAAGGCGACAAATACGCTATTATCAGCACCTCACTGAATCTGAACGATGTCGTGTAACAGGGCTGCAAGAAGCTGGACTTCCTTCTGCGATATTGCAGAAATACTTGGCAGCAATGTAGCCACTGTGCATGATTGCTGACAGCGGTGATCACCAGAGCGTACAGTCGCAAGAAGACCGGACTCCGCACGGTCAAGTGGCACTTTGGGGGGAAGACTATCGTGTTTGGTGTATGGCTCTGGCGCGTCGTACTGTGTCTCCGGCAGCAATTTGAGTAACAGTTGGCGACATAGTGATACAACTAACTGTTACAAATCGGGTACTTTAAGGGGCTCCGGAAAGGCTCAAAATCATGAAAAGTTAAATTTTTACTTTTTTGCGTTTTCTGAATCTGCAGACTATTACCTTTTAATAGATATATAATTTATTCAATTCCGAAGACTACAACTATTTTTAATTTTGTTTTTGAAATGTGTTCTACATGGGCGTGACCCACTGTGGCGCTGTTAAACTGCTGTCAAATGGTGTTATTATTAACGTCCGTGTTCATCAGGTACATTTTAGTGATGTGAGATAAAGTATGTGTTGTGGCTAACCTATTTTCAGAGACTTAGCAGCACCTGAACTGTTGAAAAAGTGTATTCACGGAAAAACTCAAAACCCCAATGAAAGTGTAAATAGTGTTATATGGTCGAGAATCCCCAAGACTGTATTTGTTGGAATATAAACACTTCACTTTGGTGTGTATGATGCTGTTGCGACTTTCAATGATGGCAACATTGTAAGGTGCAAGGTATTTAGAAATATGGGAATGAAGATAGGTTCTAACATGGTACGAGCGATGCTTGCTTTAGACAAGGAACGCCTTCGGGCTGCAGACAGGGCTGTAAAGAGTCTAGAAATACAAGCAAGAGTAAACAGGAGGAGGAACAAGAGGAAGCTGGAGGAGGAGTTTGCAGAGGATGAAGATAATCCATCCTATGGACCTGGAATGCACTAAAAAGTTAATCCAATCTTTGTCGCTCGATTCCCAAAACTTTTATTTTCTCATACTAATTACATGTTTTCTAAGGATCTTCCAAACATATTTGTTTTAAACTTTCAGTAAATGTTACACAGTACCATCTGCATAATTTAACACAGCCTTTTTCCAAAAAACTGTATATTTTTGAATATATAAATAAAAAATTGCAAAAAAATGTTGTGAATCTTCATTACAATTGAAAAAAATCATCTTTAATAACTGAACTAAAATTTTGTAAAATCACTGTGTTAAGTTGTAGCCCATATTCCAATAAATAATCTGTAAAAAGTTCAACTTCCTACCTCAAATACTTTGTGAGGAAAGATGTAATTTATAAGCGTTATTTTAACATTGCAAGTATAGGGCGTTCCGGAGCCCCTTAAGGACACCTCCGAGGAGACGTCCTGTAGCGGGAATTCCACTGACACCAAACCACCGCCATTTGCAACTTGAGAGGTATCAAGCGAGAGATCGGTGGAGAGCAGGGTGGAGGGCAGTTGTGTTTTCTGATGAAAGTTTCTTCTACCTAGGTGCCAGTGATGGCCGCGTGTTGGTGAGAAGGAGGTGCTGCACACAATGGACCTCCACCTGGAGTTATGGTCTGCGATGCAATTTGTTACACGCACCCGGACTGCAAATTTGTACGGCATTCTGGTGATTCGACCTGTTGGGCTGCTATTCTTGGACAATATTCCAGAGTGTCGTTTTCAACAGGATAACGCTCTCCCACATACCACTGTTGTAACCCAACATGCACTACAGAGTGTCGTCATGTTTTGCTAGGCCTACTCGATCACCCGATTTGTCTCCAATAGAGCACATATGGGACATCATCAGAAGATAACTGCAGCGTCATCCACATCCGTCCCTATACTGAGCGACTAAGTGCAACAGGTATGCAACTCAGTCCTACAAATTGACGTCAGGTACCAGTACGAAACAATAGATGCACGTTGGAATGTCTGCATTCAACAGTCTGACGGTTACTAATATATCAGCAATTAACGTTTGCAATGATTCATTTCACGCGTACTTTAAACAACATGTGATCTTGCAATGTTATTCACTTACATATTTTACCTGCAGAAGTGTATTCCCAAAATTTTCATTACTCTGCGCTAATTATTTTTTGTTTTGTTATTTCTTTGATTCCTAGAGATGTTTCTCCTTCCACAACGCTCTTTACGTTTGCTGGTTGACTTCCCTGACGAAATGCTTTGACTGCTACGAATTTCACTTTCGTGCTGGAGACTTCTTGGATTTTGATACCCATTACTTAGTTTAGCTTTTGATACATACACTCCTGGAAATTGAAATAAGAACACCGTGAATTCATCGTCCCAGGAAGGGGAAACTTTATTGACACATTCCTGGGGTCAGATACATCACATGATCACACTGACAGAACCACAGGCACATAGACACAGGCAACAGAGCATGCACAATGTCGGCACTAGTACAGTGTATATCCACCTTTCGCAGCAATGCAGGCTGCTATTCTCCCATGGAGACGATCGTAGAGATTCTGGATGTAGTCCTGTGGAACGGCTTGCCATGCCATTTCCACCTGGCGCCTCAGTTGGACCAGCGTTCGTGCTGCTCGTGCAGACCGCGTGAGACGACGCTTCTTCCAGTCCCAAACATGCTCAATGGGGGACAGATCCGGAGATCTTGCTGGCCAGGGTAGTTGACTTATACCTTCTAGAGCACGTAGGGTGGCACGGGATACATGCGGACGTGCATTGTTCTGTTGGAACAGCAAGTTCCCTTGCCGGTCTAGGAATGGTAGAACGATGGGTTCGATGACGGTTTGGATGTACCGTGCACTATTCAGTGTCCCCTCGACGATCACCAGTGGTGTACGGCCAGTGTAGGAGATCGCTCCCCACACCATGATGCCGGGTGTTGGCCCTGTGTGCCTCGGTCGTATGCAGTCCTGAATGTGGCGCTCACCTGCACGGCGCCAAACACGCATACGACCATCATTGGTACCAAGGCAGAAGCGACTCTCATCGCTGAAGACGACACGTCTCCATTCGTCCCTCCATTCACGCCTGTCGCGACACCACTGGAGGCGGGCTGCACGATGTTGGGGCGTGAGCGGAAGACGGCCTAACGGTGTGCGGGACCGTAGCCCAGCTTCATGGAGACGGTTGCGAATGGTCCTCGCCGATACCCCAGGAGCAACAGTGTCTCTAATTTGCTGGGGAGGGGCGGTGCGGTCCCCTACGGCACTGCGTAGGATCCTACGGTCTTGGCGTGCATCCGTGCGTCGCTGCGGTCCGGTCCCAGGTCGACGGGCACATGCACCTTCCGCCGACCACTGGCGACAACATCGATGTACTGTGGAGACCTCACGCCCCACGTGTTGAGCAATTCGGCGGTACGTCCACCCGGCCTCCCGCATGCCCACTATACGCCCTCGCTCAAAGTCCGTCAACTGCACATACGGTTCACGTCCACGCTGTCGCGGCATGCTACCAGTGTTAAAGACTGCGATGGAGCTCCGTATGCCACGGCAAACTGGCTGACACTGACGGCGGCGGTGCACAAATGCTGCGCAGCTAGCGCCATTCGACGGCCAACACCGCGGTTCCTGGTGTGTCCGCTGTGCCGTGCGTGTGATCATTGCTTGTACAGCCCTCTCGCAGTGTCCGGAGCAAGTATGGTGGGTATGACACACCGGTGTCAATGTGTTCTTTTTTCCATTTCCAGGAGTGTAGTTCATTGTAGTATGAAGCAGATCTTTCTCTTTCGTCTTACGAAATGTGACAATCCCAATATCAGATCTTAGACCTTTCGCTGTCTAAATTCAGCGTGGTTGACACGTTTCTAAACATCTACAATTGCACATCTGTGTCACAGACTTGTTAATTCCATACACAGGATATGGACCATTTGCTGTCAAAAAAGTATCATTTCTTTGATAAGGTAGATATAATTCACTTTCAGCCTTTCAGGCATCTTTGGGGAAAAAACCTATGTACGCGATGTGTCGTACTTCTACTGTCCTAGTTCACCGTGTCCTTCTGCGAGTGTCTATATTTTTCGTTGTTTCTTGTCAGTGATGTTTTGGTCATAAAAGTCTTTCACTTTGCTATATTGGCTCTGTAGAACCAATGACAAGCTTCTAGACATTATATCTAGAGGACAAATGTCTAACAAGATAATATTTCAAGATTTTAAACATGGCTGAAACAGCAACTGTTGAAATTCTTCGCGGTAAATGATAACAGCCAAACAGTTGCAGGATAAAGATTTATTAAAATTCTTGACCACGGTTTCGGTAGATCTAAATATACCTTCATCAGAAGTAAAATATGCTAAAATCACATCCTGCACTGGAGATACCTACATAAGTTCACAGGCGAGATAATGATGCTATGCTGTGCCTGCATCAACCCTCTGTCCTTAATTATGTTGTATAAATGGAGATGATGTTTTAACTACTGACGACGCCTTTGGCACAATTGTTTTAAGTATCTCCATTGCAGGATGTGATTTTAGTATATTTTACTTCTGATGAAGGTATATTTAGATATACCGAAAACGTGGTCAAGAATTTTAATAAATCTTTATCCTGCAACTGTTTGGCTGTTATCATCTACCGTGAAAAAGATAATATGTAATAAAATCCGTGAGAATTAAGAGTGGTGTTCAATGAGTAATGCACCACTTTTTTTCTGAAAGGAAGTTTATTTCATTCAGAATTCCAGAACACCATATTATATCGCACTCTTCTGGGTGCATAACCCTTTCCTTCAACATTATCTCCGTTGGAAATGGAAATGAGGGTTTGGCGTCATTGGCCGGGAGGCCCCTTACGGGGCAGGTCCGGCCGCCTTGGTGCAGGTCTTATTACATTCGACGCCACATTGGGCGACCTGCGGGCCGGATGGGGATGAAATGCTGATGAAGACAACACAGCACCCAGTTCCTGAGCTGAGAAAATCCAGACCCAGCCAGGAATCGAACGCGGGCCCGTAGGACGGCAATCGGTCACGCTGACCACTCAGCAAACGAGGCGGACATTTTCGCCGTTCAATGCGACGGTCTAGCGCCACTTTACTGAGAGCGGCTGTATGCCCGCATGGGACTACTCTACTGGTCCACGTAGGAGCCTGCCGCGCGGGATTAGCCGAACGGTTTAAGGCGCTGCAGTCATGGACTGTGCTGCTGGTCCCGGCGGAGGTTCGAGTCCTCCCTCTGGCATGGGTATGTGTGTTTGTCCTTAGGATAATTTAGGTTGACTACTGTGTAAGCTTAGGGAATAATGACCTTAGCAGTTAAGTCCCATGAGATTTCACACACATTTGAACATTTGAACGTAGGAGCCAAACGTCCTGCCGCATCGATAACGTACTGCTTCCCTCGTAGTCCATCCTTCACTGGGTTGAACAGATGGAAGTCGGCAGGTGCGAGACCAGATTATAGGATGAATGAGGGAAAACAGTCCAATGAAGTTTTTTGAGCTCCTCTCGTGTGCGGAGACTTGATTCAGGTCTTGCAAGGTGTTTGATTGTGATCCGTCGATCACCTCGAATGAGAGTTCCGACACAGCAAGAGACCCAGTTGTATGAGGCCGGCCGGCATGTGGAAGATCATATAGGTTGGGCGACCTTCTTTTGACGATGACAGTCACCACGCCCAACGACTCTCCGTCCTTTTGTTCACTGTCAGGTTTCCGTAGACATTCTGCAAGCGCTTATGGACATCTACGAACTCAATAACCGCTTTCTGCTTTGAACACAACTGCGTTACAGACGCAATTTTGAAGACTATGTAAAACACCGTCACCCATTGGAACTTCATGAAACTATAGAGGCTGAAGCTGAGATAGACATATATCTCTAACATCGATCTGTTGTAGAATTTTAGAACATGTTTTTTGCTAGCGTATCATGTCATTTCTGGAAAACTCGAATCTACTCTGTAGGAATCAACATGGATTCCGGAAACAGTGATCGTGTGAGACCCAACTCGCTTTATTTGTTCATGAGACCCAGAAAATACTAGATACAGGCTCCCAGGTAGATGTCATTTTCCTTGACTTCCGGAAGGCGTTCTATACAGTTCCGCACTGTCGCCTGATAAACAAAGTAAGAGCCTACGGAATATCAGACCAGCTGTGTGGCTGGATTGAAGAGTTTTTAGCAAACAGAATACAGCATGTTGTTCTCAATGGAGAGACGTCTACAGACGTTAAAGTAACCTCTGGAGTGCCACAAGGGAGTGTTATGGGACCATTCCTTTTCACAATATATATAAATGACCTAGTAGATAGAGCCGGAACTTCCATCCAGCTTTTCGCGGATGATGCTGTAGTATACAGAGAAGTTGCAGCATTAGAAAATTGCAGCGAAATGCAGGAAGATCTGCAGCGGATGGGCACTTGGTACAGGGAGTGGCAACTGACCCTTAACATAGACACATGTAATGTATTGCGAATACATAGAAAGAAGGATCCTTTATTGTATGATTATATGATAGCGGAACAAACACTGGTAGCAGTTACTTCTGTAAAATATCTGGGAGTATGCGTGCGTAGCGATTTGAAGTGGAATGATCATATAAAATTAATTGTTGGTAAGGCGGGTGCTAGGTTGAGACTCATTGGGAGAGTCCTTAGAAAATGTAGTCCATCAACAAAGGAGGTGGCTTACAAAACACTCGTTCGACCTATGCTTGAATATTGCTGATTAGTGTGGGATCCGTACGAGGTCGGGTTGACAGAGGAGGTAGAGAAGATCCAAAGAAGAGCGGCGCGTTTCGTCAGAGGGTTATTTGGTAAGCGTGATAGCGTTACGGAGATGTTTAGCAAACTCAAGTGGCAGACTTTGCTAGAGAGGCGCTCTGCATCGCGGTGTAGCTTGCTGTCCAGCTTTCGAGAGGTTGAGTTTCTGGATGAGGTATTGAATATATTGCTTTCCCCTTCTTATACCTCCCGAGGAGATCACGAATGTAAAATTAGAGAGATTAGAGCGCGCACGGAGGCTTTCCGACAGTCGTTCTTCCCGCGAACCATACGCGACTGGAACTGGAAAGGGGGGTAATGACAGTGCCAAGTAAAGTGCCCTCCGCCACATACCGCTGGGTGGCTTGCGGAGTATAAATGTAGATGTAGATGTAGGAACATTCCAAAATGTCCCACAACAAATTACGCATTTTTTCAATCGAAACTGGCCGAGGAAAAACAAGTTTAACATCACTTATTGAACGCCCTCGTACGACACCGTCCACCGATCTTTGAAAGGGTGCGACAGTACGTGTTCTGAGGAGCCTGCGCTTGTGTAGAAACAAATAGACATCATCTTGAATATTTCTTGCAAAATCATGACTCAAACAAAAACAAACTAGATACTTTGTATCAGTCCTTGAGGCGTACACTGATAGCAGTCCGTTTCGGCGCTCGTCCAGTGGGAACGGCAGTAATGCAGTTTGTTTGTCTGTTGGCTGTGAGCAGCAGTGACGCTTGCAGGAGCTTGGACGAAAACTGTAAGCACAGCACATTGCAGTAATGGCAGACATCGTACGAAGAAATACACTGAAAATGTGTAATCCTATTCAAGCTTGGAAATCTAAATTAGCAGAAATCGATAAATCTTCATAAATTTAGAAAACAATGACGTTCTCTGGATACAATATGACCTGCTCTCAAATGCAGTGTACGTCAAAATCATAATTCGACGAAATCTACGAGATAATCATAATATACCAGAGTTGTATACATTCTACAGTTTAAATAAGTGTTCTGTGGGAAGACAAGAAGTGCTCCGTAAATGGCTGTTAATAAAATGCTGTTTTCTTAGCCATTTGGACGATACTAGTTTAACGAATGTAGATTTGACACCAACCGCTGTTTGACACCACCAAACGTCAAGTGCGCCTGATTACCAGTAACATCAGGCGTTTCTTCCAATTGATATTCTTCATGAAAATAGCTTATGCCCGTAACTTCGTCCTTGCCTCTTATTAATAATGGTCGGCAGAAGTTTGAGGTCGTCATTGTCGGAACAGTTACAAATCTATCCGATCTAACAGTGTGGTTACACGCTGCCTGCCTGGCTATGTTAAACACACGTTCAGAATATCAACCCTTTTCTAGTCGTTGAGTTAACTCAGTTACAAAAGTCTGCATACAACTCATTTCATAATCATCACTAGAAATGATTACCACATTTCAACAAGAACGTCTCTGTAATGCACTTTCGCGAAACCCAGCTGATCTGTATGGAGCGGCTGTGTTGTCGGCAAAGAATGAAGATGGCGGAAATATGTTAAACCGCACCTCCAACCCACTGAACAACTGCTATCCCTTTGGTTTTCTTTTCTCTGTTGCTAGCATTCTGCGCAGCAAAGGGCTAGTTACCGCGGCTGCACGGTACTATCTACAGCATTTGTATTGCATTCTTCATATATTTGGTTAAAGTATATCAGTAAGATACTTGTTAAATGTTCAGCATACGGGCACCTAAACTCTGGAGGTAGTAAATCTCCAAAAAAAATACGTAATTCACGAAAAAGTACGTGTTGTTTTATTGCTAAAATATTAATCAAATCACTTTAGTCACATTGCTAAGTTGATCTTCAATACCTGCTTGTAATCGGTTATGTGTAGGGATTAGGCTGATAAACTCATAAGAACTAAAGTAAATTAACATTGGAGTGGCAGTAATAATTTTCTTTCGTATTTTCTCTCTCATACATGGAATAGCACCAAGATGTTCACTACACACAGTTTGCTTTAATTCATAACATGAGATGGTGGATTCCTACTGGTGACTTTGCTTCGTTCGGTATAATTGTGAGTCTATATACTTAAAATATACTGCTCCACAATCATAGCACTGCGAACAAATGCTGTGAAATAATGACAATTTACTATTAGTATGTCCGCCAATGCACTGTAACAAACTAGAACGTCTTCCATCCTCGGTATTAATTATTATCTTTTGCTAGTAACTGTACTGTAGAAGTCGGTGGAATACATGCCGATATGTTAGAACCAGATTTAGCAACTTGAGTTATCGTAGAAAGTAGGCTTTCACGACCGTATGATATACGTGGTGGTAAACCTTTCGGGATGTGAGGCCGTGGTCCAAGAAACTCTTCTGTTGCTGACGTTTCGTCCAGGACTGCGCTGGACATCGTCAGAGGCGCTCTTTTTAGACATTGCCTTACAGTTCCAGTGGGACGATGAATTTTATGAGGAACTTGATGGTGTAGGAATGGGTAACCCATTAGGTCCCGCGAGAGCTAATTTCTATATGGAGAAATCCGAACAATCGGCTCTGGACAAAGCAAATAAGAAACCATCTCGCTGGTACTGGTTTGTAGATGAGACATTTGTTGTTTGCTGCCATGGTAGAAAGGATTTGAACGAATTCTTTGTTTATGTAAATAAAATTAATCAAAAAGATCCACTACATCATGGAAATGGAAAATGATAACAGAATATCTTTCTTGGATGTTTTAGTTATGACACAGGCCGATGGATGTTCGGAACATAAAGTTTTTCGGAAAGTAACACATACGGACAGTTATTTGCATAAAAACTCCAATCACCATCCACAAGAAAGAGAGAGGCACATTAAAAGTCTTGTCGATAGATCCTAACGGATTTACACATCAGAACACCTGGACGACGAAATAAAACATCTGAAGCAGGCTTTCGAGAAAAATGGCTATTCAGAGAAAGAGGTAAAGAGAATTTTGCGACCAAGGAACAGAATACCGAATGACAAGGATGAACCGCAGCGACGGAAAACGCAGTTTCTATCCCTTTTATTAAAAAGGTAACGGATCAGATCGCTAAGGTTTTACAGAAACATGACATGAGACCGGTCTTTAGACCAATAAAGAAAATACGCAAGGTACTTCTGCCTTTGAAAGATAAAAGCCCTCTTCTGTCGACATGTGGTTCACAAAAAATTCCATGTACTTGTGGTAAAGTTAATGCTACCAAAAGGAGCGTAAATACACGGCTAAGAGAGCACAAAAGTTTTTGCCGACTAGGAAAAACAGAGAAACCAGCTGTAGCAGAGCATGCTCTTCAGTCAGGAAACCACAAAGTGAAGTGTTCTGAAACAGAAATTTTATCCACAACGTGAAATTATTATCCACGACTATTTAGAGGAGCCATTGAAATCTATAAAGATAATTTCAATAGGAAAGAGGAGGCAATGAAACTTAGCGACATATGGACAGTAGTTCTGCAGAATCGCTAGACACTTTCATCTTTGACAAGACGACAATCGATAGTTAAGTTTTATCTCTGACAATGTTTATCTCTGCTCATCACGTGTTACTTTGACCACTCCCCTTTCCTACAGTATTTATGTGGCTCTCGGACGTCTGACCGGACGGTCGGCAAGACACAGCAGAGGCGCGCCTCTGAGGATATCCAGCGCAATCCTGGACGAAACTACAGGAACATAAGAGTTTCTTGGACCAAGAGCTCACACCCTGAACGGTTTACTCGCAACTTGAATTATACCCACCTTCATTCGGACTGAATAAAATGTTCAGCGCTTTAAAGTGGCTTTCTGACTTTTTAAAATAATGTGATAGGGACTAAAATCTACAGTCTAAGGCCTGAGCTCATGAATATTGGAAAGAAAAGTAAATTATGGTTAACTGAAACGCATAAAACAATAGAGCAACAAATACGTCGCCGAAATTACACATGGGACCTGCTGAACTGTTTATTGTTTGAAGTATGGCTTAGTAAATAACACATTTATGCAGAATATTTTATCGTTGTCCACTGCTGAGCCTCTGTTAATGAACGTAGCCGGATATATTCTTCAAGATAAATCAGGTCAACGGTGAAAATACGAGGGCAGTTCAATAAGTAATGCAACAATTTTTTTTTCTCGGCCAATTTTGGTTGAAAAAACCGGAAATTTCTTGTGGAATAGTTTCAAACATTCCCGCTTCGTCTCGTATAGTTTCATTGACTTCCGACAGGTGGCAGCGCTGTACGGAGCTGTTAAAATGGCGTCTGTAACGGATGTGCGTTGCAAACAATAGGCAGTGATCGAGTTTCTTTTGGTGGAAAACCAGGCCATCTCAGATATTCATAGGCGCTTGCAGAATGTCTACGGTGATCTGGCAGTGGACAAAAGCACGGTGAGTCGTTGGGCAAAGAGTGTGTCATCATCGCCGCAAGGTCAAGCAAGACTGTCCTCCCGCGTGCGGGCCGACCGTGCACAGCTGTGACTCCTGCAATGGCGGAGCGTGCGAACACACTCGTTCGAGATGATCGACGGATCACCATCAAACAACTCAGTGCTCAACTTGACATCTCTGTTGGTAGTGCTGTCACAATTGTTCACCAGTTGGGATATTCAAAGGTTTGTTCCCGCTGGGTCCCTCGTTGTCTAACCGAACACCATAAAGAGCGGAATTGCTTGCTCGTCATGTGGCTGAGGGTGACAATTTCTTGTCAAAGATTGTTACAGGCGATGAAACATGGGTTCATCACTTCGAACCTGAAACAAAACGGCAATCAATGGAGTGGCGCTACACCCACTCCCCTACCATGAAAAAGTTTAAAGCCATACCCTCAGCCGGTAAAGTCATGGTTACAGTCTTCTGGGACGCTGAAGGGGTTATTCCGTTCGATGTCCTTCCCCATGGTCAAACGATCAACTCTGAAGTGTATTGTGCTACTCTTCAGAAATCGAAGAAACGACTTCAGCGTGTTCGTAGGCACAAAAATCTGAACGAACTTCTCCTTCTTCTCATGACAACGCAAGACCTCACACAAGTCTTCGCACCCGAGAGGAGCTCACAAAACTTCAGTGGACTGCTCTTCCTCATGCACCCTACAGCCCCGATCTCGCACGGTCGGATTTCCATATGTTTGGCCCAATGAAGGACGCAATGCGTGGGAGGCACTACGCGAATGATGAAGAAGTTATTAATGCAGTACGACGTTGGCTCCGACATCGACCAGTGGAATGGTACCACGCAGGCATACAGGCCCTCATTTCAAGGTGGCGTAAGGCCGTAGCATTGAATGGAGATTACGTTGAAAAATAGTGTTGTGTAGCTAAAAGATTGGGGAATAACCTGGTGTATTTCAATGCTGAATGAAACAACCCCTGTTTCAGAAAAAAAATGTGTTGCATTACTTATTGAACTGCCCTCGTATATATTACAGAAGTGACAAAGAAACTGGTATAGACATGCGTATTCAAATATAGAGACCTGTAAACAGGCGGAATTCGGCGCTGCGGTCGGGAACACCTATATAAGATAGTAAGCGTCTGGACAAATTGTTAGATCTGTTACTGCTCTTACAATGGCAGATTATCAAGATATAAGTGAGTTTGAACGTGGTGTTGTAGTCGGCGCCAATGACGACTTTACGAGAATCGTTCAACTTGAGAGAAGTGCAACCTTTCCGCAAATTGCTGTAGATATCAATGCTAAGCCATCAGCAAGTGTCATCGTGCGAACTATTCAACGATATATCATTGATATGGGCTTTTGGAGCCGAAGGCGCACTCGTGTACTCTTGATGAGTGCGCGACACAAAGCTTTACCCCTCGCCTGGGAACGTCATCGCCAACATGGGACTGTTCATGACTGGAAACACGTTTCCTCGTCGGACGAGTCGCGTTTCAAATTGTACCGGGTGGATGGACGTGCGCGGGTATGGAGACAACGCCATGAATCCTGCAGCTGAGTTTTCCCACTGGATTGCTAATGGAAATGATCAGGCTTACATACTGAGGAAGCTATCGGCAGCGTGCGACGCTACGACTTCGAACGTAGCATATGTAGGTATGAGTCGGTACACTTTGCATCCAGTATCTTATGTTTCCGACCGCTGCCAACATCAACGACCTAACAGAGGGGGCACTATCGTGCGTCAGTTGTGAAATAAACAGTGTAATGGGTGTGTCTGAACATGAACGTCCCTGAAATGATGGGCTTTCAAGAATTTTTTTTCTTCTATCAGCACTTTATACCGCAGCTGGTGTGGCGGGTACAAGCCTGAATGATCTCCAGTGAAAGGCAAACATCGCAACGTTCCTTTCGCACGTTCACCCAGCACTTTCATTCTCCGCTTCTTACGCTCCCTTGGGGTCGATGCTCGACTTACGAGCACAATACGGCAAGTGGATAATCCGATCACCCAGAAACTTCTCTCAGTGGAAGTGAGGTCAAACAGCAAAAAAATGTCTGATTATTCATAGACGCTGTAATGTCTTCCTTATCACACTATGTGGTTCTTTCGGGATAGAGCAGCGAGAAATAGATGCCATTCAGAAACAGGGAATACAGATATTAATTTATTCTACATGTAATATCAAACATTGGAAATAATATATTCAGTAGCTATGACGTTAAAACAAATACAGATACAAAGAATTTATAAATGGCGATCTGTTTATATTTATCAGGATTTTGAATACTTTTGTTTCGATTTTTCGAAGAAACAGAGGACGCACTTTACGAGGTTTCACTTCCCGTCAAAGAGATGTTTATTTAACAAAAACAAACGTTAACACAGTGCACAAGCGTCAAGCTGTAATGATGCCACTACACTACAAATGAAACGTTGGCAGCGATTGTAGCGTCAGCCACGGCAAAGATAGAACAGAAGAGGGAGAACAGTGGGAAACGAGGGGGCGGACGTAGTCCAACATCAGTGCGCGGCTCGTTTTGGAAACGGGCCATCTACGAAGGATGACTCCTTTCCAGAATGAATGCTACGTTTCTTCTAGACCACTACACCCTGCGGCGCTGAACCGATGATCAGAGAACCCGAATCCGTCAAAAAAGCATTTCGTGAAACAAATCGAGGTGATCCCTTTTCAGAATGACCGATTCATATATTCCTTCCACCTTTCAGTTTTCTTAATTAGTTCTGTTTTGCCCTCTAAGGTCTTAACATTTACACAGATTCTTAGAAATTCACTTTAATTTTCCTGCAGGCGGCATCTATCTTCCTCATGTCCTGCATACCTTTAAAGATTCGCATTTCTCCTACAGCCATTCTTGCTTAGTCATTTTGAGTCTTTTATTACTCTCATTTTTAAGTTACCTGTCTCTCCTATTGACTGCTTCATTTACTACATTTTCATATTTTCTCTTTCTTCAGTTAATTCAATATCTTGTAAGTTATCCGGGAACTCCCACTGGTCCTTGTACTTTGGCTTATTTGATTCTCTGCTGCATTCATTACCTCATCCTTCAAAGTTACTACTGGAAATCCTAAGATAACACGTGAGATATTGTATTTAAATGATAAAAGGAGGAAATTTAAAAATGCAGCCATTGATGTAGGTGAAAGGTAATACAAACGATTAAAAATACGATTCACAGGAAGTGCAAAATTGCTAAGCAGGAATCGCCAGAGGAAAAATGTAAGGATGTAGAAGCATATTTCGCTTGAGGAACGATAGATAACGCCCACAGGAAAATAAAAGAGGCCTTTGGGGAAAGGAGAAGCATCTATATGAATACCAAAAGCTCAGATGGTAAACCAGGCGCAAGCAAAGAAGGGAAAGCTGATAGGTGGAAGGAGCATATGGAGTACCTATACAGGGGAGATGTACGAAATGTTATAGAAAGGGAAGTGGACTTAGATGAAGATGAGATGGGAGATATGACACTACGAGAGGAATTGGACAAAGCTCTGAAAGATCTAAGTCGAAAGACAGCCCCGGGGATGGACGATGTTCCATCAGAACTGCTGACAGTCTTGGAAGATCCAGCCATGACAAAACTTTGTATAAAGAGAAAAAGGCTTGTCATTAGTAACAACACATGTTCCATAATCTCTGTTAGGAACAACACCAATTGCTATGGTGCGATAAGCAATTATATCTCGATCATAATAGGCTTCAAGTCCTTGCAAAGCAGTGTCACCACCTCTCACAACAGCAATAGTGAACCAACCATTACCACTAACAACCTCGTTAGTAGTACAGGTGAAATTAATTTTTGCTCCAACAAAAGAAATCGAACCTGTGAGAAGTTCTTGTTGAGAAACATAGTTTGGAGTCATCTTGAAACTGTCTACTGTTTTATAAACAGTCATTCTGCTCCTCTTTGAATATCTTCTGCGTCGGTACGGCATGGCTGTGTGCACAGTGCGGCTGCCTCGAGTCGACTAAACATGCTGCTGCCCCACGAGCGTCAAGGGCCCCCAGCGGCCCCCTCCACGGGCCCCCAGCGCCAGCGCGCCTTATCGCTTCCGGTTGCGCAACCGCAACTTGATTTTCCAGCAACACGGGCCTAGTAATACTAGGGCCTGTGTCGCGCGGCTGCCTCGCTCAGCGGCTAAGTCCACTTCAAGGTCACCCGCCTTATGCGGCTACGTACATTAACTGCACACAGTCTCAGAAGTAGGAGGATTGACAGAGCATTCTTGTTTTTTCATAATCCATAGTATGACCTGGACCTGTTGTGCAAGATGTATGGCTGTGTGCAGATAATGTACGTAGCCGAATAAGGCGGGTGACCTTGAAGCGGACTTAGCCGCTGAGCGAGGCAGCCGTGCGACACGGGCCCTAGTATTACTAGGCCCGTGTTGCTGGAAAATCAAGTTGCGGTTGCGCAACCGGAAGCGATAAGGCGTGCTGGCGCTTGGGGCCCCTGGAGGGGGCCGCTGGGGGCCCTTGACGCTCGTGAAGCAGCAGCATGTTTAGTCGACTCGAGGCAGCCGCACTGTGCACACGGCGCAGAAGATATTCAAAGAGGAGCAGAATGACTGTTTATAAAACAGTAGACAGTTTCAAGATGACTCCAAACAATGTTTCTCAACAAGAACTTCTCACAGGACCGATTTCTTTTGTTCTCTCCAGGCTGAGTGCAGGGTTCCAAGCCTGACTAAGTTGAAGGCCGCTGTATTTATTAACTAGATCGTCCTGTAGTCAGATTTCGATGGCCTCTTTAGTATCCCAGTCTCAGAAGTAGGAGGATTGACAGAGCATTCTTGTTTTTTCATAGTCCATAGTATGACCTGGACCTGTTGTGCAAGATGTATGGGACAGGCGAAATACCTTCAGATTTCAAGAAGAATGTAGTAATTCCAGTTCCAAGGAAATCAGTTGCTGACAGGTGTGAAAATTACCGAAATGTCTGTTTCATAAGTCATTGCTGCAAAATACTAACATGAATTCTTTACATAACAATTGAGAAACTGCGATATGAAGTTTTCCCGGCGTATTTCCAAGTTGAAAAGTTCTCGGGTATCCGACCGGGTAGCGTCGTAATTTCTCCACAATATTTCGGCAGACGTGCACGCTGCCATCTTCAGGTGGTTCCTGACGAATGCTGTGCAATTCCTCTCGGTGCCCTGTATATACTAGCCGTTACCCCCTCCACCATTCCTCTCCTGGTGTCTTCGGTGCGGCCGGCGCGGCGGCTACTGGAGGTGGTGGGTGAAGCGGCGCCTGGGTCTGAACTGGGGCCTGCAGTCTCCCTGTTGCCGCCGTCGGGGGCGGTCCTCGATCTCTGGGACCGCATCTTTCTCTCCAGGCTGGGTGCAGGGTTCCAAGCCTGACTAAGTTGAAGGCCGCTGTCTTTATTAATTAGATCGTCCTGTAGTTGGATTTCGATGGCCTCTTTAGTATCGCAGTCTCAGAAGTAGGAGGATTGACATAGCATTTTTGTTTTTTCATAGTCCATAGTATGACCAGTCTGTATACAGTGGTCAGCCATGGCTGATTTAGTGGCCTGGCGTAATTCGGTATGGCGCTTGTGTTCGCGGCACCTCTCTTCTACAGTGCGGACTGTCTCCCCAATATATGATTTTACACACTGACAGGGAATTTAATAAACGCCTGGTTTTCGAAGGCCTAGGTCATCTTTCACGAGTCCTATGTGGTTGCATCTAAAGTACAACTGTCTGTATCTTTGACGCATGCAACCGACTCTAGCACGGGCAGGTCCATGGTTCCTGGGGGGATCCAGAAATACTTATTAGTAATTGTGCACGATCGGTAGCTCTGGAAGATATTTATTTACAGTTGATAGTAACATCAACCGAAATTGTATGATTGTAAACTTACTAGTTTATATCAAAAGACTAACGAACAGGGAAGGCACAACAAACCAGTCACTCCTTGAGACAAACAGAAATAAATGACCTATTAAAATGACAACAGACACAGATGACAAGGCAGGGAAAGAAATTTAAAGTGCTCACAGAAGTGTAAATGAAAAAATAACAAGCTGTTAATGGGATATGAACACGAAAAGCATCAGCAAAACACTGTAGTAGCGCACTATGAATATAAATATAATAGAGAAAGGTAGCAAGGGACGAGGAAGGAGAAGAGGGAGGCGAGGAGTAACAACCTCGTTAACAAAGCTCGGTCCATCTAGCTCCGGATGGTAGTACGCTGTGAGGGACCCTGTTTATGGCTGCTGCTGGAACCTGGCCAACAGTTTCGAAGGCAAAAGAGGGAGTCCCATTTAATTCCCGACGGTGGAAAGCTCTGAAGAGCCTAGTGCATTGAACATCGAACAAAAAAATCAAATTTCGGACTAACAATCCAATCTTGTCTTGAAATCTAGTATCTAATTCCTTAATTTGTATGTAATACAATTTCAATTGCAGTATGGAAAGTCCGCAGAATGAATGCACTACCACATGTGGTAACTCAAGAGAGAAATCCACCATTGCGTCTCACAGTGGTGGATTCTGGAGAGTCCCAACAATTGCAATCAAAAGACTGAATCGGAGCAACCTTGGAACCAGTCCAAAATTAAATTAAAAAAGAAATTCGTTCTAGGTAGTTTAAATGTAAGTTCTCTACTCAAGACCGGCAGAAAAAGATATACTTTTAGAGAAAAACAAAATTCGAAGTGTAGCAGTTCAAGAGACAAGGTTCCTGGATGAAAATGTAGTAGATGCTTGTAACAACAGAATCTTCAAAGGCAAACCAGCAATCAAAATTATGACTCAGATGCCATTATTACGTGCAGCTTTCTGTGTTCATAAAAGTATGATAGCAAATTAATGGAATTTATATCCACCTCAAAGTAAATATATTTCCTATCAATTAAATGTAAAAACAAGATGTACATACTTGTTAACTGCCATGCACCAATAAAAGAAGACAATAGGAAAAATCGACAAGAAACAGAGGAATTCTGGGATGTTTTAGAAACTGAGGTATCTAAAATTACAAAGATGAACACCATATTGCTATTACGCTTTTTCAGTGCGCGAACAGACAGAGAAAAAAAATTTAGAAATCTAGTAGGACAATACCCAGCTCATAAGAACAAACGCAAATGGTGTGAAGCTAATCAATTGGTGTCGAAAGTCTCACATGAAACTAATGTCAACGTTCATCAGGAAACTTCCAAGAAAAGCTACAACGTGGATATCTCCCAACCCAATGTTTGGAGAATTTTGGTTAGATCATGTGGCTATTTCACAAAAGAGTACAATGGAAACTATGAATGTGAAAGCAGTAAGCAATGGTGAATTTTATTCTGATCATTACCTCTCTAAAATTGAAGAACAAATAAAGTCGCAAAGATTAATAAAACAGAGTACTGGCAGACTTACTACAGCAAAAGAATCAATTAAAAAGTATCAAGACGAAATTGAAGTGCCTAAACATAGCAACTGGCCAGAAATATCCAAAGTAGTTAATAATGCTGCACAGAAAGCATTTCGGCCAATAAAAAATAAAAGTAAAATATCGTGTAACGAAATATGCAAAGAAGCCACACCAGAGAGGTTAAACAAATTGGAAAAATGGAAATGCTCAAAGAAAATTGAAGATTATGATCAGTTTAAAGAGCAAAGAAAGGGAAACAGCCAGGTGAATCAAAAATACCAAAAGAGCCTTAGGAAAGGAGGAGATTTTGGAAATAGACAAAAACTTTCTAAAAAATAATACTTTTGACTTTTATCAAACTTTTAGGAACAATGTAAAGGGGTGCCAAACTCCAAAATGTTTGTTTCAAGTATGAAAACGACGGAATTGGTTTAAGCAATACTGAAAATTGTGTAATACTAACAAAGATATTTTCACCAGCTTCTGAACTGTCCTGAGCCGGCCGCGCTGGCCGAGCTGTTCTAGGCGCTTAAGTCCGGAACCTTGTGGGTGCTATGGTCGCAGGTTCGAATCCTGCCTTGGGTATGGATGTGTGTACTGTCCTTAGGATAGTCAGGTTTAAGTAGTTGTAACTCTAGGGGACTGATGACCTTAGATGTTAAGTCCCAAAGTGCTTAGAGCCATTTGATCCAATTGTGTTAACTGTCCTGAACCAAGTCATAAAATGTAATTCTGAGATACCAATGAAAATTTAGAAGAACATTTACCAGCAATCGTAGAAGAAATTGAAGAAGTAACTAAAACCCTCAGAAACAACAAAGCTAATGTAGAAGATTTTATTACAGATGAACTTTTGAAGTGGTCCTTGCTAAAGCAAATGAGGTAAATTTACTTTTTGAAGGAATCTGGAAAACTGAAAAATTCTAGAGGAATGGAAAGTAGCCTTCATACATACAATCCACAAAAAGGTAATAAATAGGATGTAAACAACTACAGGGTAATATCTCGTTACTGCCAATAGCATATAAAGTATTTTCCAAGACTTTTTAAGTAGACTAGAAACAACAAATGACAGTCATTTAGGTGAATATCAAGGTGGTTGGAGTAAGAGAAGGTCAGGCTCAGAACAAATATTTAATCTCAAGTCAGTAATTCGCTACAGGAAATTGTAGTTATGTTTGTGGATTTCAAAAAGGCTTTTGATTCTGGTGACAGAGAAATTATAGATTAAATAATTCCAGAATTTGTCCTTAATGACAGCTTATCTCCAATTCTTTTTAATGGTGTCTTAGAGGAAACAGTGACAATTTGGAACGAAAAAATTATTGAACTCGGCGTTTCACCGATGATGTTAGAAAGAGGAATCAAAAACATCGAAGCCAACTGACTTGCATTTGCAGATTATTTTGCTATTCTTTCCAAAGAGATGGCATCAGCTATAACACAAATAAATCTCCTGGAAGAAACAGTAAGCAGAATTGGCTTAAAAATCTCTGCAGGAAAACAGAAAATTTCGAACAAACGTTTAGGACGGTCCAAAATTCCTGAAAACAGGAAATAGAAAGGTCCAAAGAGAGAGGGCAAAAATTTAAACATCTAGGGGACATAATCCAAGGAAATACTTTTAAAAACTCTGCAATAGAGGAAAGGTATCATAAAGTGAGGTCACAACACAGCAGTGATGGCAGAATGCCTATATGCAAGCGAATGCCTGGCATTAAGCTACAATTTAAATAATTTACAAGTCCTAGAAAGGCGAATTATTAGGAAAATATTAGGATCACAAAACACAGTAGAAGATTGGATAATACGAAGTAATGCTGAGATATGCCTAAATATAGAAAAATTTTCCAAAGCAATAAGAGAAGATGGCTGTTGGTTTTTAGAAATTTATTTTGAAAGCAAGACAGTAGATTAACTAATAAGATTTTCAAATCTTTATGGGTTAAGAAGTCCACAAAAAACTGACAAATAAGTAAAAAGAATTTAGAAAGAACAAAAGAGAAACAACAGGGAAGACTTTCAGAAAAAGGTACTGAAATTGGGAGGATTCCAAGGCAGGGTATCTAAAAGGACTGCTTCAAAATGTTCTGAAGACAGAAATAAGAAAAATAGTGAGCAACTGAAAGAGTACTGTAAGAAAAGCAAAGAACAAAGAATGGAGAACTGAAATTGGAACGTGTCCTCAGATGGCCTATTCGCAGAAAAAGAGAGAGAGAGAAAGGTACAAAAAAAATACCCATCCTCAGGCACATATATACGTTCCAATTTCAGTGCTTCATTCTTTGTTCTTTCCTTTTCTTCCAGCACGCTGTCATTTCCTCACTATGTTTCTTCTTTCAGTCTGGGCCTTTAGTCATACTATTTCTTTTTTATTTAGCGTATGGTGCAGTCCATTATATGAATTAATCACGTGTAACTGATCTATAATACAGACATTAAGTATGCATATGAAACATACAGGTCATATTGAGAAAATAATGAACCTAAAAATACATAAAAATATATAAATTCACATAATACACTGGAACTACAGCTGAATGTCCATATTGCTGACTTATTCCACCACCTTTTCGGTGGTATGCAGAAATTCGGAGCAGTTGCCAGTGAAGGCTGCCAATAAGTAGTCTTCAACTACATTTTTTTACGGTTTGCCTAGCAGCTCTATGGTCGCACTTGGGAGAAGCAATTTTTCCCATCTGTACAGCGAGGCAGCATATCTACCTTAGTTTGTTTGTTATCTATTTAGGGCAGACTAACTTTTGGAAGCGTCGGGTGGGGTGATGGCATATTATGAAAGCCAGGGAGCACCTGTTTGCTTCAGCGTTCTTTCCAGCGATCAGCTAGGTGAAACAACTTTTAAAAGATTTTTGCGCTCTTTAAATGGTGAATGTCTAGAGTGTCGCCTGTATCACTGTCGTTGATGTCTTGGCGGATTTGTAGAAGAGGAATATTTTTGATCTTTTTGACTTATATATTGAATGATTTCCCTCGTCGCCAATGACGAGGAGCTACACTGCTTAGCGCGGTCAGCCAGTAAACCAGCAGGTTGAGGTTGCCTTTATTGCGTCTGTCATAGGACGCACCGTTTGATTAACTGGACATCGATGTGACTAGTGTGATTACTATTGAGCCAAACCGAAGAACAATATTCTGCTAGCGGATACACTATACCTAAAGCTGATGTCCGTTGCGTGACGCCTGGTGACCCCCCCCCCCCCCCCCAATCCCATGAAAACCTGAAACTTCCTGCAAGATGTTGTTGAGTAATCTGAATTTGGCAGCAGTGTGTGACATGATTCTTGAAGCTCAATGATATATTTAGTGTGACACATAGATATTTTGGATTTAGATTGTGGGACAGTAGTTTGTGCTCCAACTAAATACTGAGTTCTCTGTTGGTCAACTTCTTGTTGAGGTGGAATGCACAGACTTCTGTCTTTGTGGCACCAGCTTGAGATGTGAAATGGCGAAAGTACTTTCCAATACCTTTTATGTATTTCGTCAAGATGCCCTCAGTGGTCTCTTTTACAAAATTACTACCAGGTCCTAATCGTCGGCATATTCAAACTGCCATGAGGTGGTTTCGAGCATATCAGCTACATCACGACTGAGTAACAGAGAAGCCAAAACAGATCAATACGGGAGGCCATCTGCTCACTTTAGCACCCATTATCACTTAGAAGCGCTTATTAGAAAGCATGGCACTGACCAGGATGATAGCAGTTTTGCAGGGGATCATTTTCGTGAGTTTTAACATCTTACGATGTTTCCAGAATGAGATTTTCACTCTGCTGATATGAAACTTCCTGGCACATTAAAACTGTGTGCCAGACCGAGACTCGCACTCGGGACCTTTGCCTTTCGCGGGCGAGTGCCCGAGTTCTAGTCTCGGTCCGGCACACTGTTTCAATCTGCCAGGAAGTTTCATTTTACGATGTCTCCAAACTATGTCGCTAACTTCTTTAAAGTCGACAAACACAGCTACTGTTCTCAGCTGTTTTTCGTAATCCGCTTCAAGGACCGTTGCTACTGACAAAACTCCATTCGAGGAGCTTTGATGACGGCGAAATCTAGCCTGTTCTTTGGGATATTTTTCAGTATCTCAATGGTGATCCTGTTATAAAGTAACCTTTCCAGTAGTTTGTACATCACGCTGAGCAATGCAATTGGTCAATAGTAGTCCGAGGAATCATTTGTTTCTCCTGGTTTTAATACGCTCTTAGCTCTTTTGAGTTGATGGGGGACATTGCTTATGTGCAGGACATCGGTGATAAACCTGAGAAATCACTTTCTTATTTAGTTACCAAAATTCGGTATGAGGAGGAATTTCAGAAGCGCTGACTGCGAGGCGTTCTCTGATAACTTAGACAAATACGTGGGATGGATACCACCAACAAATAGGGACCTCCTAAGAATTACTGAGGTTGGTATCAGTAAAGAGAGAAAGGTTATTCCTAGAAGTCACCGTAAGAGAAACATCCCCAGCTGAACTGTCGATCGCAAGAACTTGTGCGAGGATTTGCAACCAAGCGCAGGTTGCGAAATAGCAGAGGAATTACTTCGCAACATTGATATCGTGAGACGCGAAAGTGGATTGAGATCGTTAAACTGGATTTTAAAAAGTCAACCGGAAAAGCTTGGTCCTTACTGAGGAAACAAGGGGGTGATGATGATGTTTGGTTTGTGGGGCGCTCAACTGCGTGGTTATCAGCGCCCGTACAATTTCCCAACCTTTGCTCAGTCCAATGTCGCCACTTTCCTGGATGATGATGAAATGATAAGGACAACACAAACACCCAGTCATCTCGAGGCAGGTGAAAATCCCTGACCCCGCCGGGAATCGAACCCGGGACCCCGTGCTCGGGAAGCGAGAACGCTACCGCGAGACCACGAGCGGCGGACGAAACAAGGGGGTGACAGCCTACTGCAACGGATATCAGACTATGTCGCAAAATCAGACAGCTAATCATATTGTGTCAACCTCAAGAGCTCCGGAAGATCGAAGGCGTTCAATGAAGGATGAAAAAGAGCTCAAGATCTTTAAAGCAGTCTGCAACACAGGAACCAACTACGCGGTCACCTTCAGTGTGACAAAAATCACAGTAGTTCTTCAGGAAATTAAATTAGGAAAAGCCTCTGCAACAGTCAGTTCTACAACTACATCTGCATGGATACTGTGCAAATCACATTTAAGTGCCTGGGAGAGGGTTCATCGAACCACCTTCACAATTCTCTATTTTTCCAATCTCGTATAGCGCGCTAAAAGAATGAACACCCATATCTTCCTGTACGAGCCTTGATTTCCCTTATTTTATCGTGGTGATAGTTCCGCCCTATGTAGTTCGGTGTCATGAAAATATATTCACATTCAGAGGAGAAAGTTGGTGATTGGAATTTCGCGAAAAACGCCTTTCTTTTAATGATTTCCAGCCAAAATCCCGTATCATTTCTGTGACACGCTCTCCGATATTTCGCGATAATACAAAACGTGCTGCCTTTTTTTGAACTTTTTCGCTGTACTCCTTCAGTCCTACCTGGTAAGGATCCCTCACCGCGCACCAGAATTCTAAAAGAAGACGGACATGCATGTAGGCAGTCTCTTTAGTAGGTCTGTTACATTTTCTAAGTGTGCTGCCAACAAAACGCAGCGTTTGGTTAGCCTTCCCCACAACATTTTCTATGTGTTCTTTCCAATTTAAGTTGTTCGTAATTGTAATATCTAGGTAATTAGTTGAATTTACGGCTTTTAGATTAGACTGTTTAACCGTGTAACCGAAGTTTAACGAGATCGTTTTAGTACTCATGTGGATGACCTCACAGTTTTCGTTATTTAGGGTCAACTGCCACATTTCCCACCATTCAGATATTTTTTCTAAATCGTTTTGAAGTTTGTTTTGATCTACTGATAACTTCATTAGTCAATAACGACAGCGTCATCTGCAAGCAACTGAAGACGGCTGCTCAGATTGTCTCCCTAACCGTTTATATAGATAAGGAACAGCAAAGGGCCTATAACACAACCCTGGGGAACGCCTGAAATCACTTGTGTTTTACTCGATGACTTTCCGTCAATTACTACGAACAGGAAATCGCAAATCCAAACTGAGACGATATTCCATAAGCACGCAATTTTACTACGAGCCGCTTGTGTGGTACAGTGTCAAAAGCCTTTCGGAAATCCAGGTTTCCGGAAGCAAACTGAAATCCCTTGTCAATAGCGCTCAGCACTTCATGTGAATAAAGAGATAGCTGTGTTTCACAGGAACGATGTTTTCTAAACCCGTGTTGACTGCGTGTCAATAGACCGTTTCCTTCGAGGTAATTCATAATGTTCAAACAAAGTATACGTTCTAAAATCCTGCTGTTCATCTACGTTAACGATATGGGCCTGTAATTTAGTGCATTACTCCTACTACCTTTCTTGAATAAATTGCGAGAATTAGTTTTTGTAAGAGGTTTGCGTGACAAGGCCTCCTGCGAAACATTTCTAAATGCCATATCTGAGAACTACCTGGAACAGACTCTTCGGTAGCCGACTTGTGATTGAAATATTTTGGATCTAATAGCAACAAATGTCCACAAGCAATTTGGTATCAGTCACCATAACGCAGCTTCATCATGAGCAACTAACCAGTCGGTAAAGAAACTGTAGTGCTTTATCTCGGTAAGAAACACCAAACAGTTTAGGATTGGAGAGTAGCATGGAATAATCTGTATCGTTCAGTCAGGGGGGTTTTCTTCACAGTCTCGGATGTTATTGAATTTAGCATGTGTTGAAATTAAGGAGTAAGTAAGAAAAACGTATTTTTTGTTATCTCCAAAAAAATTTCTGCTCCGAGATACAGGCCTCCTAAAATGACACTGTGAACACCATTTTGAAGAAGCTGATTTCGGAAATTTTTTTTAAATGCTATAATTCTGTAACAGTTCTAGATAGCTTGTTAGTTTTTTATTTGAAAGGTAATTGCTTTATTATTACAATGATATCCTCCGTTTGGACATATCTGTCACAGTTCTTTTACTGTCATCTTTTGAATTACTTTATAATTTACAGAAAAAATTTTTCTTTCAAAAATGCCAATCCAGAAAAGTTTGATTTCTTTTCTGTTTATTAATATCATGTAGTACTATATTCTCTATAAAGGAGAGCTTCCACTTTTAAGTTGGACAAGTTTTATTTTCAAAAAAAAAATTTTTTTAACTTTCAAGGGTAATGTAATTCTTCACTAAAGATTTTTTCTGGCTAATTTCTTTGTTACAATATTTCTATTGCCTTTGTTGCAGTTATTTATTTTCACTTTCATTGTTGCAGATATTTCATACACTTTGTTGTAGTTTCTTGTCAGTCTCTTTGTCGTGGTTGTTTATTGCCGGTTTCTGTATTGTAGTTGTTCAGTGCTAATTCGTTTACTGAAGACGCTACTAAGAAATCTGCGGTGGTCCAGTGGGTTTTTTGTTTTCGTGAGAAATTTGCCAGTTGACAATTGCAATGTATTTTCTAAAAAGGACTGTTTGAAATGTCTTCTGACTGGGGCCACAGGAGAGTGAAGGGTGCTGATTATTTACATTTCCATCAAAGAGTGATAAACAAGACAAACAAAAACAGACTTTCTTCAGGTTGGAAATAAGTGTTCTCATCAGTAGACTCTGTTCCAAAGAGATGATGTTTCCTGTGGCGACTTTTTGTATTCCAAATGTTTTGACAGAATAACAACAATGATAGTATCTGAACAAGGTGAAGCCTTCCAAGGTGCAGATGATGCAGATTTTGCATCAATAGAGAAAGAATTAAATACCCTGAATCAGTCAACTTCTGAGAACGGTGTTAGTCCTGTTAAGAAACCGTGGTCAGTGAAGTCGAGTCATAAGCTCCATATGTCAAGAAAGGACAGAGAAATTACTAAAGCTATGGATGAACACGCTACAGCAAAACTGACCACACTCTTCAAAGTACAAATTCTGTCTTTAGAAGAGAATGAACCAAAAGCACTCTTGCACCCCTTGCCAGGAATTTTTCACAAATATCAGTTCAGCTGCTGAATATTGTGGATCCTACAGTGAAAACGTGCAAGTTTTAACTATTATTCCAGAGACATTTTAAAAGAAAATAATTTTGAACCACGTTCCATCACTCTCAAAGTACGTGGTAGAGAAATGAAGAAAAGTGAGGTCTGTAAAAGGAGTCTTTGGAAGACCTGATTCCTATTATGGTCATCCTGTAGAAGCAGCTCAAATATCAAAAAGCGTAGTAGTTTTATCTGGAAGATAAATGGGGCTGTTCTCTCCAGAGTTCCAACAAAAAAGACACTGTAACTGTATCAGCTGAAGGTCAAAAAGTTGTGAAAGTGAAGAGGTACATGACTGGCAGATTAAAGAAAATTTTGCAATTTATAAGAGCAACTATACAACTTCGTATGTTGGAAGATCAAAATTTTGTGCTGTAGGACCTAAGTGGGTGGTTCCAAATCCATCTAGAGCTCTGTTTATGTGAGTACTGTGCAAATTTTAGACTTTGTTTGGTTACTTTGAAGAACTTACTGGAGCTTGTGACATGTGAAACCTTGGTTGGGCGTGTGAAGTCATCAGTAATCTGTGACGTAAAGCGAGAAACTTGTTTGTTTCAAGAATGTGGTGACTGTCCTGGAAAGGAGGACTGTCTTTACAGACACTTGGCCTGGAAGACATAGCAGATAACTCTGCAGAAATTACATATGTGACATGGTAGGAAAATAAACTAATTAAGAAAACTGTTGCCTTTGATAGTTTCATTAATGAACTTGATAAATAATGAGCGAAAGAAGTAACACACCAGCATCTGAAGAAATTGCAACAACAACATATCGCAAAAGTGAAAAGATGTGTACAGTCTGAAGAACTATGTTTAGTGCTTCACTGTGATTTTGCTGAGAACTGGTCTGTAATTCTTCCACAAGAAGAACAAGGGTATCATTGGAGTAATGACCAAGTTTCAATTTTTACAGGAGTCACATTTTCAAAAGAAGACCGTAAGTGTTTCAGCTATAAGTGAACATGACTCAGCACATACTTTGCTAGCAATAAGCAAAATTCTTCAACTGCATACGGGTACAGAGAAGATTATTATTGTTTCTGACGGTGCTCTTAGTGATTTTAAAAATCGTTAGCAGTTGTTTGAATTGAGTAAGTCACTTGTGTCAGCTGACTGGGTATACAGTACTACTGGTCACTGGAAGGGGCCTTGTAATGGTGTGGGAGGCCTGCTGAAGCACCATACTACAAATTACAATCTTCCCAGATCAGATACAGCTGCGATATAGAATGCTGAGTATTTTACGAGAGTCGTGAAAGCTTACACATCCACAGCTCTCATTCTATTGTCTAAAGGTGAAATTGAAGAATTCCGTGAGGAGAAGAAAGAAGAATAGTTCAAACAAACTACTCCTGTGAAAGGAATTCAGAAGACACATTTTTGGACTCAAAGTGATTGGCGAACTTGTGTTGCACACACTTTATAGAGAAAGAAAGAAGAGATTTCGTTCGTTCGGCCAACACCTCAGAAACAGCAGGATAATATTCAGATTCACAACATGGGATGGGGGATGTTCGCGGCGTGTGTGTATGACTGTGACTGGTAGTTTGCAGAGATTATAGACACATGTTATGAGTTAAACGAAACTGTAGTGAACTTCGTGCTACCGCATAGACCAACTGCTGGATATGGGTTTCCAGCTGAAGGACAGAAACAACGCCATCAGTGCTTAAATAATGTTCACAATGTTTTGAAGATTGTAAGTGCTCCAGTTCCTATTGGTTCAATGGGAAGGTATCACTCTATATCAAAGCAATATACTGATGCAGTGGAACACATTTTTAGTTCACTGACTCGCTAATTTCAGTACAAAACAGAGTACACAGAGGTTGTATAAATTGAAACCTTTAAGTCTTTGGACCTTTCACCTACATTTTGGAACCATTTGAAATGCCTGAAAAATAAGTCTCTTATTCATCTTTAAAAACTAGTAAAACAGGTTTTATGTAGGGTAAAATTTTCAATTGTTTATAAAACCTGTTCAACCTGAAAGTGGAAGCTCTCCTTTTCAGGGAATGTAGAACAGTTTGGTACTAATCAACAGAAGAAATAAAAATTTTATCGATTGGCATACTTGAAAAAAAATTTCCCAAAATTATAAAAAAATTCAGAACTCTATAGTAAGAGAACTTTGACCGGTAAGTACAAATGGAGGATTTCTTTGTAATCATAAAGCAATTATCTTTTAAAAAAAAGCCAACAAAATATCTAGAACTGTTCCGGAGGTACAGCATTTTCAAATTTATCCAAAATTCGCATCTTCAAAATGGTATGAGCAGTGTCATCTTTGGAGGGCTGTATCTCGGAGCAGAAATTTTTTGGAGAACACAAAAAAATACGTGTTCCTTACTTAGTCCTTCATTTTAACGTATGCTAAATTCAATAACATCCGGGACTATGAAGGTAAGATTTTTTCCAAGCCTGCCTGAATTGGTATGGAGTATGCCATATAGAAATACTCCGGCATATTTCGAAGAATATATATATATATATATATATATATATATATATATATATATATATATATATATATATATATACCTAGTAGAACATTTCATGATGGGTGGGACACCCCACGGTATATAGTCAGTGTAAAGAAACTTCTAAAGCAACAGAGACAGCTGTGTAGTAGGTGTAAAGCAAAGCACAGGGACATAGGTACGGAGATACTGATTGCAATGCTTTTTGGCTGTCAAGAGGGCAATGCGTGAAGCCGTCAACAGTTAGTGTACCTAAATATTACTATTGAAGGATCTCGAACAAAACGGGAGAGTAACTGTGGTGATACGTAATGGCTGCTAGTGGTACCAAGGTTGGTGTCCAGACACTCAGCGAAGAGGCAGGAAGTAAAATTGAAAGTATGGAACCAAGCAGCAGAAACGCACAACACCTTTTTTAAATGTTCCTTTGAAAAAATAAAATCCAGAGTTTTGCCACAGTTTATTTCTCACAGCACTACCAAGATTAGTGATACAGATAATAGGTGTCGATAGTGTTGAGAAACAGCTGAACTCGCTAAAATTGTACAAGGTTCGAAAGCAGCAAGGATACTGAATTTGCGGCTGAGCTACTCCCTATTTTAATTACAGTCTACCGTAGATCCCTCGAACGAAAGACAGTGACCAGCACTTGAAGAAGTCACACTTGTCTACAAGAAGGGTAGCAAAAGTGATCCACAAAATTTTCATCCAGTATCCTTGACAACCTATTCTTGTAGAATGTTATATTTTGAACATAAACGTAATACATCTGAAACGGAATGACCACCATGCCAGCCAGCACGGATTCTGAAAGCGTCGATCAATTGAAACCCAAACCGCATCTTTCTCACATGACATCCTTAGAGCCATGGATGAGGATAGTCAGGTAGATGCAATACTTCTCGATTTACGGAAAGGTTTTTATTCAGTACTACAATTACCCTTATTATCACATGAGTATCAAGCCAAATTTGTGTTTAGACCGAGGACCTTTTTGGCAGCGAGGATGCAGCATGAGGTCTTGGACGGAGAGTCACGTCACGTGTGAAACTAGCTTTATATGTGTCCAGGGAAGTGTGTGCGACCCTTGCTGCTCGTGCTGTAAATCAGTGACCTTGCAGACAATATAATAGCAACATCAGACTTTTCGAAGATGTTACAGTTACCTACAAAAAGTACTGTCCGAAAAAAGCTGCACAAATATCCAGACAGATCGTGATAAGATTTCAGAGTGGTTCAAATTTTGGTAACTTGCTTTAAATGTTAAAAAAAATAAAACAGCGAACTTCAAAAAGGGAAAAAGTAGTATCTTGTGACTATAGCACAAAAGATCTACAGTTGTTATCAGTCAACTGACACAAATATATGGGTGTAACAGTTTGTAGGGATGTAAAATGGAAGATCACATGGGCTTGGTCGTAAGTGAATCGGGTGGCAGGTTTCGGTACGTTGATAAAATACTAGGGAATTGCAATTAGTCTACAAAGGAGATTGCTTAAATTTTACTAGTTCGATCCATTCTGGAATATTGCTGAAGTGCATAGTATCCGTACTAGGTAGACTAACAGTAGTCACTGAACATATACAGAGAAGGGCAGCCCAAATAGTCACATGTTCGTTTGTGTGGGAGAGTGGCACAGAGAAGCTGAAGAAACTGAACTGGCAGACACTTTAACACAGACGCAAACTATCCCGAGAAAGCCTACATACAAAATTTAAAGAGCCGGCTTTGAACAGTGACTCTAGGAACATACTACAATCCCCTACATATCCCTCTCATAGGGATCGTGAGGACAAGATTAGATTAATTATTACATTGACAGGTGCATTTTAACCAATCATTAATCCCGCACTCCACACGTGCATGGAACGGGAAAAAGCCCTAATAACTGGTACAATGGGACGTATCCTCTGCCACCTAATTCACAGTGATTTGCAGAGTATGGACGTAGATGTAGATGTAAGAGGAGTATTCCTAAACTAAGGTCGTGTCCCGTGACCAGTATTTAACTAATGGCAGGGCTCAATGAAGTTTCACGTATGCTGCGCTGTGTAGCGACTCTTTAGGAAACTACTGCAATGTTGGTTTGGTTCAGTTGTCGTTTGCCTGTCTGTGAGAGCAGATGACAATGGCCGAGACAGTCGTAGAGAGACTGTCGTAGAAAGAGGAAGGAATTCATAGTACACGACAGTTTTCGGAGCGCAGTAGACAAGATGCAGGTGATTTGTTTTCCCACACTGTTAGGGGCGACGAGACGTGTACATTGTACACCAACGCAGAATCGAAACAACAGTCATTGCAGTGGCGTCATTCAAGTTTACCCAAACAAAATGTTTAAACAGTCTCCACTTTAGAATATAAAAATGGTTACTACCGTTTGTTGGGACGAAAAGGGCGCTCTTTCGAGTGATATCACGGACCGTCTCATAGCTGAGACGAGCGATCCAAAATCGACTCAGCGGGAAACTGTCAACTGGCGTAATCCTCCTTCACGACAACGCACGTCCTCATACAGCTGCCAAATCTGAGGAGAAGATTCAACATTTTCGTTGGGAACTTTTTGATCATCCACCGTGCAGTGCTGGCCTTGCACCAAACGACTAATTCCTCTTCCTGCGTTAGAAACAGTGGATGGTTGGGCAACGACTCCAAAATGACGAACTCAAGAGTGACGTTACCAACTGGTTCAGTTCCCAGACGGCAGATTTCTATGCATAGAGGTTAAAGAAGCTAGTGCAGCGTTACAGAAAGAGTATAGATGTGACCAGTGATTATGTGGAAAAGTGAAATAGGTATTTAGTAAAATATTGCTGTCAATAAAAACCTTTTCTCATGAGATTATTTTTTATGACCAGATGGACTTTAGTTTTGGAATATGTCCCTTAGATGTAGAGGTAGAGCTGAAGTGTGGTGTGCTCAGACTTAGGCTGTAACTCCTCACGTACTCAATCTTATTACGATGTAGAAAGTCCAGGCTATATGTGACCATGCGAGTCTCTGTCTATTGTTATGCACCCGCCAGTGTGACAGTGTTTGCGCCAGAATTAACTGGTTCACAACACAATAACGGACAATTTTTTCTTCTAGGAAATCTGAATTCAAGGAGAGGAGAGATTGTAGTGTACAGTTCATAATCATGTAATTGTCTTCCAATGCTCTGCGTTATTTCAAAAGATCTCCACTGTTCTCGCGGAGTGAGTCTTATTTATAGACGGAGTAAAATACACTCACTTAACGGATGAACGAGATCTACGAAGAAACATTACAACGTGACGATACAGTGTGGACTAAACTGTGGTGTAATAATGTGGAAGATCGTTAAACCTATTTTTGTACACTGCAGTTGTAGCTCACGCCACAATTTAAAACTAATGATTGGGATTTCATCTTTCAACAAGATGGTATCACTCCACATTTTAACGATGATCTACGTACTTACTAGAAGCAGACGTTGACACATCGCTGGATAGGCCACTGATCTGGCTCTACTGGAGTGGCCATCATGATCTCTGGACCTAACACCTTGCTTTCTTTTTTTTCGTGTGGGGTCACATCATGCATAGCGTTTATGTTCTACCTCGACCACAGAATCTGCAAGACTTGCGACACCACATCGCAGCAACTGCTCTCACTGTTACTCCTGAAATGATGCGTCGGGTGTGAACAGAAATGGACTACCGATTAGATGTGGGCCGTATCAAGAAAGGTGGAAACACACAACATTTATACACCTTGTAATGAACTTTGGAGAGTTAATCTTTCACATACTCGAATATTAATACAGTAATGTTAATTATGAATTCCTTTGTGACTGCAGCATTATGTATGTCTTGTAAAGACATTATATGTTTAGCTTAAGCCAAAACGCTTTCACAGTCTTTTTATTAAGACGTTGTTTTTCGGTGCTATAAGCCCATTTTGGCTCCATGGCCGTTATAAAGCTATCTGCAAACGTATGCAGTTGTCAATGCATGTATCTATGTCTGCTTCTAACGAGTAACTATTTTGTATACGTCTGTCGTAGTTACTCCTATAAGACATCGTGTGGTTTTCTGTCTGCATGTGGTTGAAGACTGTGGATGGATTTGTGTTACTGTTTCTGGTGTGTTCGCCGTATCTGATTTTGAAATTTCTGCTCTTTTGGCGTATAGAGAACTTTTGCAGTAATTACTATTAATTTTAATACGCCTGGGAATGTATGCACTTGTGGTTTCTCTTTCCCTGAGTGTATTTTTGTTCTCAGTGTGTGTGCAGTGCGGTATGCAAACCTTACTGTAGCTTTCTTCACTAACGGTTTAAGTTAGTCTGATGTACGTCTGTGTTTGTAGTATATAGAAGTACGTACAAGATCCTGTCAACCAAGGAGCAGGAACAGCATTGATTTGTTCGTTTCCAACATAAGCACAATACGCTGTCGCTGCCGATGTAAAATTTTACCGGAATTTGCATTAATGGTGCTCTCTGATGTTGTGTGTTATCTGTAGACTCCGGGTAGATGAGTATTCTGAATGCTTTTTATTCTTAGGGCAAAGAAGTTGATGGTCTTATTGTTTTCTGGTTCCATGGTGTATTTCATATTGGGATAACTTCATTTAAATGGAGAAGATGTATTAGTGGATAACATTACGATTGCTAATTACAATTATTGTTTAAAGGACTCACATGATATTGATTATATCGGTTTATATGATACAGACACGCCCTGAGACAGACACACCATCCCTTTTTTGTATTGAAAAAAGCCTACAGAAGTTAAAAACATAATGAGATACTATAACAATGAAAACAGGTGATAAAACAGTGACTGGTTAGAACTGTGACATGGCGAAAAGCTGCGAAGTAAAAATAAAAAATCAAGGGTTCGTGATGCTGAGTAAAATACATAGTAATTAGACAGGCACAATTAAAAAACAAGGCGACAGCAGTCTGGTTTCTGTTCGCAAGAGACAAAATACGCATGTAGCGACAGTATGATGTCTATTTGGAACACTGGAAGAAGATGCACAATACTAAACACTCACTTAAAGCTGCTCCATAGAGAAGACACGCGACGGCAGATGTGGGGTGGGGGGGAGGGCCTCAACTGATGAGGGGAAAAAAAGGTGGGGAGAGTAATAGAAAAAAGGGGGAGATAAAGGAGGGAGAGGACACAGAAAAGAAAGGGAGGGCAGAGGGTGGACTCGAGAAGGAGTGGGGAAGGTAGTGGAGGGGAAAGAAAAAGGACTTGGGGGAGAGAAAGCAGTCAAAGAGAGGGTAGGTGGGGAAAAAAGAAACAGGATTGAAGGGGGAGGAGAGGAAGCCTGGGAAAAGGACAAAGGGAGAGATAGGGAGGTGAGGATGAGAGTTGATAGGAGGGATAAATGGAGGGAGAGGGCATCATCTGGGAGGGAGAGGTGATGGAAGCCACCTTGGGAAAGGAGATGAAGGGTGTAGAGGTGGAGGGTAGGGGGGACACAATGGTGAAGGTGCGACAGTGGTCGTGGGTTGGAGAGGAGAGGTGCAACCAGGGGATGGGGGGGGGGGGGATCAGGTCGGCAGGAGGTGTAGAGGACTTGGATATGTACAAGGGAAAGGAGCAGATGAGGGAAAGGAATCAGGTCATAAAGGATCCGCATGGGGGATGAGAGGTGAGGTGGAGTACACAGTGCTCTAGGATCTGGAGGGGCTTATAGAATTGGGGGGGGGGGGCGGATATCCAGACGGGACTGGCATAACAGAGCATGGCGCGGATTAAGGATTTGTAGGTGTGGAGGATGGTAGAGGTGTTCAACCCCCATGCCCGGCAAGAGAGGAGTCTAAGGAGGTGGAGACGGTTGTGGGCTTTGGACTGGATAGAGCAGAGATGAGGGATCCAGGTGAGGTGATGGTCAATGGAGAATCCATGGTAGGTGAGCGTGGGGAAGAGGCGGACAGGACAGGCGCAGATGGTAAGGGAACACAGACACATGTCAAATGTTAGAGATATACTCTTGCACATACCAATCAGCTTACAAGAAAAACTTTTACTAACAGATACCTTACTAGCCCTTGCATATTTGTTTAGCAATATACTGTGTGCTTCTATGCACTCATACATAGACAGAACTGTTATAAATCGCGAGAAACGAATATCAACCAAACTGCGTGCTAAGACAAGTCATTTTTCAGAGAGCAAGTCATCGCCAGAGGGAGCTGCAGTCATGTGACAGCAGTCTCGCGTACGTGTCGTTAATTCTTATTAACCTTCTTACATGATGGACTTTGACAATACTTATAATCATCATAGGCATAACTAAACTTCCGTTATTGCTGCAATGATGCTACGTTGTCTTACTGCACCTTTTTAAATGGCTTCATTTTTATACGCCATTGCTGAAAATAGCCTCTATGCTTGCTCATATAAAGTAATTATATTCATAAAGTGGCAAACATTACCGAAATTAATTAATAGGAGCGATTGATTTTATCGCCATGATATCTTACAGCCGGCTGCAGAGCAGGATTGTATCGCTGCAGAGAAGTAGATCTGTCATTTTACTAATGACGAAACTTAATGGTTCAAATGGCTCTGAGCACTATTGGACTTAACATCTTAGGTCATCAGTCCCCTAGAACTTAGAGCTACTTAAACCTAACTAACCTAAGGACATCACACACATCCATGCCCGAGGCAGGATTCGAACCAGCGACGAAACTTAATAATTTTAATACATTATTTATAAGAAAACGAACAAGTAAGACCATCTCAGTGACAATTATTGCCAGAAAGAGGCTTATTTTATACATCAATAACAAACGTAAATAATTTTAGTATTTCACAGTATTTTAAACAATTTTATAAGTGTTGTGAATAATTTTATAAGCTCACTGATCGAATTAATATGCGCCAGTGGTCAAACGTAAGGACTGTGTATGTATGAGTTTGGAAAAGTACACGGTGTTCCGCTGAAACGAATGTGCAAAGGCTTGTTAGCTGCCCTTTAGTAACGTTTATGCATACATGAAGTGTCTGAAACATATAGCTGACTGGTGTGTGCAAGAGCAACTCCAGACATAGATACACAAAACTGTTATCACTTACAAACAGACGCAGATAAATTCACTAATAACTCCATATGTTTGGAGATAGTTCGATAATGACCACATAGACGAAATTACCTTATATCGGCAGAAAAAAAACATGAAAATTCTTTGAATATGGCAGCGTTTTGGCTTTCTATATATGTAATATTAATTAGTTGCGTTGTTCTTGGCGATATACCTGTACCGTTTTTTAAATGTCTCATTGACTTCAGAATTACCCTGAATATGTGGGAACTCATACCCGCAAGCTTTTAGCTACCGTGTGACAGTACGGAACCCAAATTCCTTTCAAGTAAAGGCTGCAACCCGAAGATAAATTTTGTCATTGTCTATGAGCTTTACTCGCAAGGCATAACACTGTCAGCTGTACACGCAAGATAGTTGACATTGTCAGAGGCAGCTGTGTAAATCCGTGTAATATAAAATATACGTGCGCTGCACGTTTTGTTATACTGCTACAAAAACTCAAATGCGTTAATGCTTATGAGTGTATGAAGATAAGTAAGACACCGCACGTTCATATCTGACGTACTTCCACTGCAGAAGTGATATAAGAGCATTCAGCTTTTGTTAAGTCTATTTGTCCTCTCTAATCTCGTTGTAGCTTGATAAGACTTGAGAGCTAAATCCGCATTCCGAAGCAACAACGGAACACAGCATTAAGTTCTTCTTCTTAGGCAGGCAGCAACCGTGCCAGGGCATCAACACACCCTCTCGTTATATAAGGGGCAGTTAAGTGACAGTTGGCAAAAAAGTAAGTAGGTGTTTATTAATTCAAAAGTAATCGCTGTAACTGTTAACACATTTACCCCTTGTGAGACATGCCAGACAATGCCTTCAAGAGAATGGAGTTGCCAACGGAAACGCGGTCGGACGATGTCGTGCTCCTCTTTGTCCGAAACAAATCGGCGGCCTCGAATATCTTTCTTCAGGGCTCCAGAAATATGAAAATCGGATGGACAGAGATCGGTACTGTATGGAAGATGTGTAATGGCTTCCCAGTGACTCTTTGCAGCGTACTCGGAACAACCTTGGCAACATGTGGAGTTACCCAAATACTCCATGCAGTCCAGTTCTGTCCTCATGCGGCTTCCCTATTTTGGGTGCTCTGAAGAAAGACTTTAGTGGATGTCGATTTGCTTCGGACGAAGAGGTGCACGCCTGGGGACAATGGTTCCGTAGACAACCGCAAACATATCTCCACTAATTTATTGACCGGCTTGCCTCGCAGAGGATAAATATATTAATAAATTAGGCGACAACTTTTGAAATAATAAACGTTTTACTTACTTCTTTCCATCTCTGTCGTTTTCATTTGATTATGCCTTTTATAATTAAAGATTTCTTTCCAACGTAGATAGAATCTTCCGAGTAATCTATCAGGATTACACCCCTCAAAGTGATCTCGTAAGAAGTGAATCTTGTGTTACAGATTTGAAATTCATTTGTGACGTTTCCGGAGCTACCACATTCCGAAGTCAGTTAATCGAGCACCCTTTTGAATAGCTTACACCTTCATTTCAGTCAACAGGTTAACAATAACACCGACCGTTGGGAGCATAGCGCAGCACGTATGTGTGCGTATTTAATCGTTGCATTGTTTCAGTTAATAAACCTGGATCGTTGCCATACACCTGGATGCTATGATTAACTTAGTAATAAAATATTTCTAGAGATACGGTTCCGCACTTACGTTTAATGAAAAAAATACGAGCTTACGGAATATCGGACCAGGTTTGTGATTGGATTCAGGATTTCCTAGAAGAAAGAACACAACATGTCATTCTTAACGGTTCAAAATCTGCAGATGTAGAGGTAATTTCGGGAGTACCGCAAGGAAGCGTGATAGGACCTTTATTGTCTACAATATACATAAATGACTTAGTTGACAACATCGGTAGCTCCGTGAGGCTATTTGCAGATGACACGGTTGTCTACAAGAAAGTAGCAACATCAGAAGACTCGTACGTACTCCAGGAAGACCTGCAGAGGATTAATGCATGGTGCGACAGCTGGCAGCTTTCCCTAAACGTAGATAAATGTAATATAATGCGCATACATAGGGGCAGAAATCCATTCCAGTACGATTATGCCATAGGTGGTAAATCATTGGAAGCGGTAACGACCGTAAAATACTTAGGAGTTACTATCCGGAGCGATCTGAAGTGGAATGATCACATAAAACAAATAGTGGGAAAAGCAGGCGCCAGGTTGAGATTCATAGGAAGAATTCTAAGAAAATGTGACTCATCGACGAAAGAAGTAGCTTACAAAACGCTTGTTCGTCCGATTCTTGAGTATTGCTCATCAGTATGGGACCCTTACCAGGTTGGATTAATAGAAGAGATAGACATGATCCAGCGAAAAGCAGCGCGATTCGTCATGGGGACATTTAGTCAGCGCGAGAGCGTTACGGAGATGCTGAACAAGCTCCAGTGGCGGACACTTCAAGAAAGGCGTTACGCAATACGGAGAGGTTTATTATCGAAATTACGAGAGAGCACATTCCGGGAAGAGATGGGCAACATATTACTACCGCCCACATATATCTCGCGTAATGATCACAACGAAAAGATCCGAGAAATTAGAGCAAATACGGAGACTTACAAGCAGTCGTTCTTCCCACGCACAATTCGTGAATGGAACAGGGAATGGGGGATCAGATAGTGGTACAATAAGTACCCTCCGCCACACACCGTAGGGTGGCTCGCGGAGTATAGATGTAGATGTAGATGTAGATGTAGTTCCATTAATCAGTCACTCCCTGGCAAAACGTGGTTCGTTGAATAACACGTCACTTTTCTCGTTCCCTCCAGTGGATAAGGGATCAGTGGATTTCATTAAAAAGAAAAAAGCGGTGGACGCTCCAGTTTATTGAAATTTCAGTAGCACAGAAATTCTCTGCGGGGGCAAAGTCGCGTCAGTTCGGACAAAGAACGAGAATATTCGGTTATGTTCTTCATTTTAGTCTATATTTTTACTGTAGGTGATATCAGCTCGTTTTAGTACTTTCTCTTTCTTAACTCTAAAAGCATACCGGGCATAAAACTGTTACCCTGTTGCAGTGTCATTGTAATCGATAATGGCCTCATTTCACCGAGAAAGAGACTTCATAAGAGTCTCCGTAAGTACCATACCAAGCTGAAGTTACTCATTGTTAATGAGACCCCAGAGATCTACCGAAATGCGAGGACGTTGATTGATACGTTCCCACAATATTCCACACAGTCCAAGACATTTTACATTGATTTAAGTCCTATTGCTTTATGAAAACAGTCGGGAATCGGTAGGGCGCCAGTGCGTTTCTTGAACTCAGGAATGTAAATGTGGTGCACTGCGAATCGGCTGTTATCATCTTGAAGACAGGAAGTTACATCGATTATTAATCAAGAACAAAGGGCAACACTTGGCAATTGAGGATGGTGAAACACCTTGATTTGTCTTCACGGTAATTTGAATGATGGAACATTTACATCTACAAAACGTACATCAATATTCCGCAAGCCACCTGACGGCTTGTGGCGGAGGGTACTTCTGGTACACCTTCTTCGTTCCACTCGTGAACGCCGCATGGGAAGAATGATATTCCGTAAACCTCTGCACTAGCTGCAATTCCTCGAATATTCTCTTAGTGGTCATTTCGCAATATGTACGTGGCAGGCCGGAATATGCTACACGACTCTTCCCGGAAAGTACTCTCTCGAAACTCCTACAGTAAACATCTCCGCGATGCAACACGCTTCTCTTGTTGCGTCTGGCACTGCAGTTTGATCACGATTCCGTGACAAACGCGCAGCTCTGTCTCTTCTAAACAGTCCCGCCTGGTAAGGATCCCAGGTTGATGAAAAATCCTCACGAATCGCTCGAACGAGCGCCGTGTAAGCCTTTTCCTTCGTGGATGAGCTACGTTCCCTCAACATTCTTCCAATGAAACTCAATCTGGTGTCAGATTTTTCAACTATTTTTTTTATATGGTCATTCCACTTAAGGTCGTTACTCCTAGATATTTTACTGTAGATACTATTTTCAGCAGTTCGTCTTCAATAATTTAGTTGTACAGTAGTGAATTTCTTTCCCTATGAATGCGGGGTATGTTACACTTACTTACATCCGGGATCAACTGCCAGAGGCTACATCATTCATCAATCTTCTGCAAGTCGATACTATCTTATGGCGTTGCTACCTTCTACATCTACATCTACATATACATGACTACTCTGCAATTCACAGAGTGCTTGGCAGAGGGTTCACCGAACCACAATCATACTATTTCTCTACCATTCCACTCCCGAACAGCGCGCGGGAAAAACGAACACGTAAACCTTTCTGTTCGAGCTCTGAATCCTCTTATTTTATTTTGATGATCATTCCTACCTATTTAGGTTGGGCTCAACAAAATATTTTCGCATTAGGAAGAGAAAGTTGGTGACTGAAATTTCGTAAATAGATCTCGCCGCGACGAAAAACGTCTTTGCTGTAACGACTTCCATCCCAATTCGCGTATCATATCTGCCACACTCACTCCCCTACTACGTGATAATACAAAACAAGCTGCCCTTTTTTGCACCCTTTCGATGTCCTCCGTCAATCCCACCTGGTAAGGATCCCACACCGCGCAGCAATATTCTAACAGAGGACGAACGAGTGTAGTGTAAGCTGTCTCTTTAGTGGACTTGTTGCATCTTCTAAGTGTCCTGCCAATGAAACGCAACCTTTGGCTCGCCTTCCCCACAATATTATCTATGTGGTATTTCCAACTGAAGTTGTTCGTAATTTTAACACCTAGGTACTTAGTTGAATTGACAGCCTTGAGAATTGTACTATTTATCGAGTAATCGATTTCCAACGGATTTCTTTTGGAACTCATGTGGATCACCTCACACTTTTCGTTATTTAGCGTCAACTGCCACCTGCCACACCATACAGCAATCTTTTCTAAATCGCTTTGCAACTGATACTGGTCTTCGGATGACCTTACTAGACGGTACATTACAGCATCATCTGCGAACAACCTAAGAGAACTGCTCAGATTGTCACCCAGGTCATTTATATAGATCAGGAACAGCAGAGGTCCCAGGACGCTTCCCTGGGGAACACCTGATATCACTTCAGTTTTACTCGATGATTTGCCGTCTATTACAACGAACTGCGACCTTCCTGACAGGGAACTACGAATCCAGTCGCACAACTGAGACGATACCCCATAGGCCCGCAGCTTGATGAGAAGTCGCTTGTGAGGAACGGTGTCAAAAGCTTTCCGGAAATCTAGAAATACGGAATCAACTTGAGATCCCCTGTCGATAGCAGCCATTACTTCGTGCGAATAAAGAGCTAGCTGCTTTGCACAAGAACGATGTTTTCTGCAAACATGCTGATTGCGTATCAATAGATCGTTCCCTTCGATGTGATTAATAATGTTTGAATACAGTATATGCTCCAAAACCCTACTGCAAACCGACGTCAATGATATAGGTCTGTAGTTCGATGGATTACTCCTACTACCCATCTTAAACACTGGTGCGACCTGCGCAATTTTCCAATCTGTAGGTACAGATCTATCGGTGAGCGAGCGGTTGTATATGATTGCTAAGTAGGCAGCTATTGTATCAGCGTAATCGGAAAGGAACCTAATCGGTACAGTATACAATCTGGAACTGAAGATTTACCCGTATCAAGCGATTTGAGTTGCTTCGGAACGCCTAAGGTATCTACTTCTAAGAAACTCGTGCTAGCAGCTGTTCGTGTTTCAAATTCTGGAATATTCCATTCGGCTTCCCTGGTGAAGGAATTTCGGAAGACTGCTTTCGATAACTCCGCTTTAGCGGCACAGTTGTCGGTAACAGTACCATCGGCACTGCGCAGCGAAGGTATTGACTGCGTCTTGCCGCTTGTGTACTTTACATACGACCAGAATTTCTTCGGATTTTCTACCAAATTTCGATACAATGTTTCGTTGTGGAACCTATTAAAGGCATCTCGCATTGAAGTCCGTATCAAATTTCGCGCGTCTGTAAATTTTAGCCAATCTTCGGGATTTCGCGTTCTTCCGAACTTCGCATGCTTTTTCCGTTGCCTCTGCAACAGCGTTCGGACCTGTTTTGTGTACCATGGGGGATCAGTTCCATCTCTTACCAATTTATGAGGTATGAATCTCTCAATTGCTGTTCCTACTATATCTTTGAATTTGAGCCACATCTTGTCTACATTTGCATAGTCAGTTCGGAAGAAATGGAGATTGTCTCTTAGGAAGGCTTATAGTGACACTTTATCCGCTTTTTTAAATAAAATTATTTTGCGTTTGTTTCTGGTGGATTTGGAAGAAACGGTATTGAGCCTAGCTACAACGACCTTGTGATTACTAAACGCTGGATCAGTCATGATGCTCTCTATTAGCTCTGGATTGTTTGTGGCTAAGAGGTCAAGTGTGTTTTCGCAACCATTTACAATTCGCGTGGGTTCGTGGACTAACTGCTCGAAATAATTTTCGGAGAAAGCATTCAGGACAATCTCGGAAGATGTTTTCTGCCTACCACCGGTTTTGAACAAGTATTTTTGCCAAAATATCGAGGGAAGGTTGAAGTCCCCACCAACTATAACCGTATGAGTGGGGTATTTATTTGTTACGAGACTCAAATTTTCTCTGAACTGTTCAGCAACTATATCATCGGAGTCTGGGGGTCGGTAGAAGGAGTTAATTATTAACTTAGTTCGGCTGTTAAGTATAACCTCCACCCATACCAATTCGCACGGAGTATCTACTTCGACTTCACTACAAGATAAACCACTACTGACAGACACAAACACTCCACCACCAATTCTGCCTAATCTATCTTTCCTGAACACCGTCTGAGACTTCGTAAAATTTTATGCAGAACTTATTTCAGGCTTGAGCCAGCTTTCTGTTCCTATAACGATTTCAGCTTCTGTGCTTTGTATTAGCGCTTGAAGCTCAGGCACTTTCCCAGCACAACTAGAACAATTTACAACTACAATTCCGACTGTTCCTTGATCCAAGCACGTCCTGTATTTACCATGCACCCTTTGAGATAGCAGCCCACCCCGTACTTCTTACAGACAACAGCATCATCTGCATTCTAAAAGAGCTTCCGACACTTTCCACTGGATAATTTATATACATTGTAAACAGTGATGGTCTTGCTATGCTTCCTTGAGATACTCCGCAAATTCCGCTGACATGTGTCGATTTTGTTTAGTTAAGAGCGAAATGTTGAGCTCTGTCTGCGAGGGGATTCTGAATTCAGTCTCAAATCTTGTACAACACTCGGTAAGCTCGTATTTTTTCACTTAATTGCCCTAAGCCAAGGAATATGGCGTCAACGAAAGATACTCTTCACACGTCACAGCAGTCCCTCCGACCTCAGCTACACACTGCGGATTAAATGCGTCATACCCTCGACGCCCTGCATCGTATGAGAAGAGACGAAATCACTACTTGTCAGACCACACCATACGTCTCCAGTCAGCAGCTATGCAGTTTCTGTCTTGTTTGGCCGACCGAAGACTTGCCGTTCTATGTGTCGATGTGAGCTATGGCCTTATGTGAGATACTCGACCCGAAACTACCATTTGAAGCAGTTCCCTTTGCAATTTTCCCTCTAAAACTTGTTGGGATATACCTGCATTCCCTGACAGCAGAAATTCCTCTCAGATTAGAAACCGACTGTCATCGACAATATGTGGTACACGTTTCCAGTCCCTATTGGCTAGGATATTATCGTCAGCTATCGTATGCAGTGCTACGTGGTTGCGAATGGTACAACATTCCTTGTAGACATCTTACACAGTCCTCTCTTATATCAGGCGGCTTCATTCACTGTGTGGTCAAGGGCACGATAGCTCCTCCTCTGCCATTACGTCACGTCTCTACGTGGAGTGGGGCTGAGTAGGGGATGTGGGTTTGGGGGAGGGGGGTGGGGAGCGTGTAGGCATTATGCAGGTCTTGGAGTCACTCACGTCCATCTAGAAAGTAGTTACTGAGGTTACCGAAAGGGATCTTGGCCTGATGTACTCGACGATGCCCTTTAGCTACACTGTCTAAAGGATCGTCCTGAGAAATACCAAATAAAGATCAGCCTGAATATGCCTAAATCAGGTGAAAGGCATAGTTGAAAAATAAAAAACTAAAATTGCAACCAAGACTGTTTTCAACTAATAGAATTTCCACATTTTGAAATTAACTGAGAATATTTCAGTTTTGAGGAAAACATCACAACTACAGAAAAAGATATTACGATGTTAGTACAGAAGATTATTTACCGTTCCGTTGCTGCAGTAGTTTGTAATCTCTCATGACACTCATCCGTCACATAACATAAAATCTGTTGTTGTAGGTCACCCACCACGGTTTAGCAAATAGTCCGAAATACCTTGTAACCAGGGGCGTAGGGGCTAACTGGGCTGGGTAACCGGAGCGTTGTGCCTGACCATCGAGTTTGAGGGCCCTTGCGCCTGACAGAAGGAAACGAGGAAGACAAGGAATAACTAAAGCGGAAAGAACGCTGTAGTGAAGTATTTTTCTATGTTATTACAAACAGAGTCATTTTTTGAAGTACTTATGAGGTAGATACGCGAGTCGTTTACCTACTACGCTCAGGCCACTGATTACTCTGCATGAGATCACTTACAACAATTAGTTAGACCTACAGAAAACCCATAAGAACATACATAATAATAAATGCAATCTCAAACCACCCACATAGTGACAAACAAGCTGCGATAAGATAAATGCTAAACAGACGCAATCACATTCGCTCAAACACTTCTCATTGCCACTATATTAAGGATAGTTACAAAGAAATACAAGCACACACGCGTAACACAAAAATAAATACACAAATGATAGGACAAGCAAATCAAATCACTCCAACATATACAAAGAATTATCATAGGATAGTAGCATATTACCATAGGAAATTTACATATAAAATAGGTAATATACATTCCTGGAAATTGAAATAAGAACACCGTGAATTCATTGTCCCAGGAAGGGGAAACTTTATTGACACATTCCTGGGGTCAGATACATCACATGATCACACTGACAGAACCACAGGCACATAGACACAGGCAACAGAGCATGCACAATGTCGGCACTAGTACAGTGTATATCCACCTTCCGCAGCAATGCAGGCTGCTATTCTCCCATGGAGACGATCCTAGAGATGCTGGATGTAGTCCTGTGGAACGGCTTGCCATGCCATTTCCACCTGGCGCCTCCGCTGGACCAGCGTTCGTGCTGGACGAGCAGACCGCGTGAGACGACGCTTCATCCAGTCCCAAACATGCTCAATGGGGGACAGATCCGGAGATCTTGCTGGCCAGGGTAGTTGACTTACACCTTCAGGAGCACGTTGGGTGGCACGGGATACATGCGGACGTGCATTGTCCTATTGGAACAGCAAGTTCCCTTGCCGGTCTAGGAATGGTAGAACGATGGGTTCGATGACGGTTTGGATGTACCGTGCACTATTCAGTGTCTCCTCGACGATCACCAGTGGTGTACGGCCAGTGTAGGAGATCGCTCCCCACACCATGACGCCGGGTGTTGGCCCTGTGTGCCTCGGTCATATGCAGTCCTGCTTGTGGCGCTCACCTGCACGGCGCCAAACACGCATACGACCATCATTGGCACCAAGGCAGAAGCGACTCTCATCGCTGAAGACGAACCGTCTCCATTCGTCCCTCCATTCACGCCTGTCGCGACACCACTGGAGGCGGGCTGCACAATGTTGGGGCGTGAGCGGAAGACGGCCTAACGGTTTGTGGGACCGTAGCCCAGCTTCATGGAGACGGTTGCGAATGGTCCTCGCCGATACCCCAGGAGCAACAGTGTCCCTAATTTGCTGGGAAGTGGCGGTGCGGTCCCCTACGGCACTGCGTAGGATCCTACGGTCTTGGCGTGCATCCGTGCGTCGCTGCGGTCCGGTCCCAGGTCGACGGGCACGTGCACCTTCCGCCGACCTCACGCCCCACGTGTTGAGCAATTCGGCGGTACGTCCACCCGGCCTCCCGCATGCCCACTATACGCCCTCGCTCAAAGTCCGTCAACTGCACATACGGTTCACGTCCACGCTGTCGCGGCATGCTACCAGTGTTAAAGACTGCGATGGAGCTCCGTATGCCACGGCAAACTGGCTGACACTGACGGCGGCGGTGCACAAATGCTGCGCAGCTAGCGCCATTTGACGGCCAACACCGCGGTTCCTGGTGCGTCCGCTGTGCCGTGCGTGTGATCATTGCTTGTACAGCCCTCTCGCAGTGTCCGGAGCAAGTATGGTGGGTCTGACACACCGGTGTCAATGTGTTCTTTTTTCCATTTCCAGGAGTGTATTCAAAATACGGACCATAATCATTGCCTACAAAATAAATAACTCAATATAAGAAACATATCCCTGAATTAAAACAAAAATCAGAGAGATACCAACAATGTATCCAAGAGCTCTATTGCAGGGACTGTGAAAGATGATGATGATGATGTTCGGTTTGTGGGGCTCTCAACTGCGCGGTCATCAGCGCCTGTACAAAGTCCCAGTTTTTACATAGTACCATTTTTTACACGGTCCAATCTAGCCACTGTCACGAATAATGATGATGATGAAATGATGAGAACAGCACAAATGCCCAGTCCCCTGGCAGAGAAAATTCGCAATCCCACCGGGAATCGAACCCGGGACCCCGTGATCCAGAGACAGCAATGCTAGCCACTCGACAACTAGCTGCGGACGGGGACTGTGAAAGAATGTACATTTGGATGACTGGGAAAACATTTGACACAAGATATAAAGGGCATATCACGGAACGGAAATACGGTAAAAACCCTCAAAATTTGTAGAGCACCTTAAACATGAATACCAAAGGCCAAGCACAAAAGATATGAATATCACAAAAATCAGTAAAGACAGAGGTCTCCTTCCTTTTCAAGAAAACTTCCACACATACAAAATGTAACAGACAATAAAGAGTTACTCAATGGCCTGATAAATACTGTAAACAAAACTCTATATAAAATAATTGAAAAATCAAGTAATGAGGGACGAAACGCTTTTTCTTTCCTATCCCCCGCTCTTTCTGGCTCTACCCTCCTCAGCCCTCTCCTTGCAACTCACTCTCTGGTCCAGAACTTCGCATTCACTGTTCACGCTCGTTTCCCTACTCTCCCAGCCCCTCCCCCACCTATTCAGTATTTAGAGCTTCATTCCCGTCACTATGGCTTCATTTCTCTTACACATTAAATAAATACATAGTAACGTAATTAAACGAGGTAACTTACGTATGACGAAACGCAGAGGTAGAGAACATTTTTTGACCAAAGCACAAGCTAACGATGAAGTTGGCAATACTCTACAAAAAACACGAGACATACGGTATTTAGACGGAAAGATTCAAACAAACAACAGTGATGCACATTGTGTTGCGCTTCACATCAAGAAATGCAAACTTCTCCAGAGCAATGTGGGATAGGCCTGAATCAATACTGCCAAGTGAAGGAATACCTTCGTGCAAGCAGAAGGCGTTTTCTGACGCGAGCGAAAACTAGACATGAAATCCGTGTGGACATCAAGCCAAATCGTAAATAACTTTCATTACGAGCCACTGATAATGTTTTATTTCAATAAGTAATACGCGTTTGGGGACCAAGTTACGCATTTCCTTGTAGCCGCCATGACGGATTTAAAATACGAACAATAATTATAAAGCAAGTACGTACAACATCGTCACGCAAACGAAGAAAGAAATGGACTAAATTTGAACAAATATTGAGGCCAAGGCTATGACGAAATTTAGGACCTCACGATAAAAAAATGGCTCTGAGCACTATGGGACTTAACATCTGTGGTCATCAGTCCCCTAGAACTTAGAACTACTTAAACATAACTAACCTAAGGACATCACACACACCCATGCCCGAGGCAGGATTCGTACCTGCTGCCGTAGCGGTCACGCGGTTCCAGACTGAAGCGCCTAGAACCGCACGACCACACCGGCCGGCCACCTCATGATACAAATTGGCACTGGAAGCAAATACAGAACACACATGACGTGAATGAAAAATGTAGTACATTATTTAACATAGACTTTCGAAAGAACCATCCTAAAAATTAAGGTTTCTAGATTAAATGCTCCTGAATCCACAGTAACAAACAGAATCACCAAATCATGCAGAATAAGCACTAACACACTTGGAAGGCTACAGTGTTAAATCACTTTACAATTTAAACTGTAAAATACTGAGCTAAACCATTATAGAATCTAATTATAGGCATTATCCCGTCGATGACGAAGTGGTTCAACACGGAGCACACGCCTAAATGAAGGAAGGGTTCGTGAACTCCTGAAAGCAAGAGGAATATACAGCTGTTATTTGTCTCCGAAATCGAACAGATCTACTGCATGGTAAAATGATGAAGGTATCCTCTTGGTTAAAATATTCCGAAGGTAAAATAGCCCCCATTCGGATCTCCGTAAGGGAACAACTCATGAGGAACTCGTCATCAGAATAAAGAAAATTAGTCTTCTACGGGTCGGAGCGTTAACTGTTAGATCGCTTAATCAGCCGTCACGTTAGAAAATTTTATAACGGAAATGGATAGGTTCATGTTAAAGGCACTGGTAAAAAGTAAATTTCGATTGCAAGAAGAACAGGACTAACGGTCAGGTGAACACAGCGTTATAAATACAAAATCAAATACGAGTAATGCAGAAGTAGGTGTAATAATGAAGAAGAAAATAGAAACGTTGGTAAGTTACTATGAACAGCGTAACAGCATAGTTAACGCATTCAGCCGTCACGTTAGAAAATTTTATAACGGAAATGGATAGGTTCATGTTAAAGGCACTGGTAAAAAGTAAATTTCGATTGCAAGAAGAAAAGGACTAACGGTCAGGTGAACACAGCGTTATAAATACAAAATCAAATACGAGTAATGCAGAAGTAGGTGTAATAATGAAGAAGAAAATAGAAACGTTGGTAAGTTACTATGAACAGCGTAACAGCATAGTTAACGCATTATCTTAGCAAAGATAGACACGAAGCCAACTCGTACCACAGTATTACAAGTGTACCTGCTAACTAGCGTCTCAGGTAATGAAGCAATTGATAGAATGTAAGATGTAATAAAATAAGTTATTCAAATATTTAAGGAAGATGTAAATTTAATTGTGAGGTGGGACTGAAATTCAGTAACTGGGAAAGGAAGCGAAGGAAATATGCTAGGAGAGTATCAACTGGGCGAAAGATATGAAAGAGCAATTCATGTGGTGGAATTTTACACAGAGCACACTTTAATCATCGTAGACACTTGGCTTCAAAATCATAAAAGAAGGTTGCATACATACAAAAGTCCTGAAAAGACTTGAAGGTTTCTGATTGATTACACAGATCTATAAAAAAATTATCTTTCTTGTTGCCAGGGATATTTGAACGTATAATGGGCATATTTGGTATGCTGAATCTGAATTTGAAAAGCGATTTCCCCATTTGGTTCTAGGTTGTTAGATACAGGCTGGCTCTGACTTGTAACGTTAAATCGTTAAATTATTATCAGTAAATCGATTGCGAATTTCATAATTCTGTATGCCTATTTATTTCATATTTTGTGACTGCGTATGTACAAATGTAATATCATATACGTTACACGGTATAGAGGAGAAGGCGAGGTTGTGGGACGTGGTAGTAATTTGGGACACCCTCATATGTCTCACAATTTCAAGGAGAGTCAGTTGGTCACATTGCTGCATTGAAGGCCAGGGTCACCCACCCCCTTGTTTGTGCTCAGAGCGGCAGTCGAGGGAGGAACCAATGTGTGAGAGGACGCGATTTGTATAATAGCTGTTAAAAGGTTAGAGAAGAATATCTCGTCCATTGTATCAAGAAAAAGGTATGTCAAGATTAGTTATTACATTACTGTTAGTTAAACGTAAGTTATAGATGATATTGTAATATGTGTCGCATTAGTTCCGCCTTGTCATATTTATAATAATATACTTTTGCCAACATAATTTTTATTTTATTTTATTCTTTTCATAGATAAACATGAGTTCTTCACGTAGAGGTTGCTTCAACTTTCCTGATGTGTTCTGCTATATTTGTGGAGAATACACTCTACAAGAACAACGGAAGAACATCGCTGAATTCGTGAAACAAGCTTATCTTGCGTATTTTGGGATTAAACGGGGAGACGAAGACAAACTTTGGGCTCCTCATAAAGTTAGCAAAAGCTGTCTCGAGTCTTTACGACTGTGGACTAATGATAAACGAAGGCGTTTAAACTTTGGAGTGCTAGTGGTGTGGCGAGAGCCAAAAACCACCATAATGATTGTTATTTTTGCATTGTCAATGTAAAAGGTTTCAATCGCTACAAGAAGCATAAGTGGGAATATCCCCATCTAGAATCAGCAAGGCGACCTATGCCACATAGCGATGACATTCCTGTACCAGTGTTCACCAGTCAGCCAAAACTACTTCCTTCAGATGATGATGATTTGCAGGACTTGAACACTAGCAATAGTAGTGAATCTGAACACGAAGGAAGTTCCAAAAGACATCAACTCTTCAGTCAGGAAGAACTTAACAATTTGTTAAGAGACCTCTTGGCATCTGGACTAAATGAGAAGAATTGTCTACAACCAGGAACTAAAATCACAGCTTACCAGGCAAGAGAAGAACATCTACCTCCATACTTCAGTCAAGATGATGCACTTGTTTACTCAGTGACATCCCTGGTTTACTATTTAAAGTGGGACTACCAAAATACCAAAATACCAACTTCAAGACTGGAGTACACAACGTACCTCAATTGATATTTTGAATATTTGTTTATTTCTTTATCTACATATTCTATGTTACCACAGTAAAAAGCGTCAATCTTGCAAAGCGAATGACATTTTAGAATTCAGGGCCATAAAGTTACCCTAAATTCACTGTCAATTAATAGGCAAAAAATCACTGTTGACCAGAGTTGTATAATGGTAAGACAGATATTCCAGAACTAGACTCTAAAAGCCAAGACATTCCTAGGGGCAGATGTGAACTCTGACTACAATTTGATGGTTATGAAATGTAGATCAAGAAAAATTAATTGCAAAAATATAGGAATTTAAAGGGAAGGGACTTGGATAAATTCAAAAAATGCCACATAATGGTAACTGTGATGCATCCATTCCAATTGGCTAGTCGACGAAACTTCATGAGGAATACGAAAACATCCAGATGATTCTCTAGAAACTTCGTTATAGGCGACACCAAAGGCTTATCTGTGTTGATTTAAAAATGATTAACTTTTTGTTTGAACAGCAAATTGGATACACAAAATTCCCTTGCTTTATTTGCATGTGGAACAGCAGAGAAAAGCACGATCAGTGGGTAAAAGTTTCATGCCATCAAGAGATAGCTTTACTGTATGAGCAGCTAATATCGTAAAAGAACCGTTAGTTGATAGAGACAGAATCATGATTCCACCACTTCATATCAATCTTGGTCTAATGAAGCAATTTGTGAAAGCATTGAACAAAAATAGGGACTGTTTCAAATATATATGCAAATCATTCAATGGAGTCAGTAATGAAGAATTGATGGCTCCGAAATTTGGAAGCTTATACATGATTTGGAATTCATTAAAGTTACGAATTTCATTGAAGCATCTTCCTGGAACAGTTTTGTTTCTATTGTCAAGAATTTCTTGGGTAACCACAAAGGACATAATTATTGGGAACTGGTACAAAACATGCTCAGAAACATCAAAAGCTTGGGGGCTAATATGAGCATTAAGATTCAGTACCTCCACAGCCACCTTGATATATTTCTGGACAATCTTGGTGATTACAGCGAGGAACAAAGTGAAAGATTCCATCAAGCTACTCAGGTGATGGAAGAACGATATGAAGTTAGATGGGACAAGCACATGATGGCTGGCTACCGTTGGAATCTTCAGCGTGACTTTTCTGACGATCAACACAAGAGAAAATCACAAAGGCGGAGTTTTTCTATATGGTAATTGTAAATGTTTTTAAGAGACTGTCTGTGTTTCCCTTTCTTCTTCTATTACATGCTGAATCTACAATAAATTGCATTTTTGTGTTTCTTTTCATATATTTTTCTCATTTTCATTTGACTGTGTACGCAACGTACCTCAATTGATATTTTGAATATTTGTTTATCTCTTTATCTACATATTGTATGTTACCACTGTTGTGGGTTGGCAGGAGAGCCAACACCGGTTTTAAGAGGAAGCCGAAAGGCACGCGTTTTAGCTCACGCAGGCTGGCGTGAGGTCTGGAACAGGACAAGGAAATTAGACCTTAGAAAAAAACTGACGTAGCTGGTGGAATACTTAACTTTAATTCATAAATGGTGATCGTCGCTCTTGACGGTACATGTTTTACAGTATCAATAGTAACTGGTAATGGCGCCTTGCTAGGTCGTAGCAAATGACGTATCTGAAGGCTATACTAACTATAGTCTCGGCAAATGAGAGCGTATTTTGTCAGTGAACCATCACTAGCAAAGACGGTTGTACCACTGGGGCGAGTGCTAGGACGTCTCTCTAGACCTGTCCTGTGGCGGCGCTCGGTCTGCAATCACTGATAGCGGCGACACGCGGGTCCGACGTATACTAACGGACCGCGGCCGATTTAAAGGCTACCACCTAGCAAGTGTGGTGTCTGGCTGTGACACCACAACCACAATAAAAAGAGCCAATCTAGCGGAACGAATGACATAAAGTTACCCTAAATTCACTGTCAATTAATAGACAAAAAATCACTGTTGACCAGAATTATATAATGGTAAGACATATTCCAGAACTACACTTTAAATGGCAAGACATTCCTAGGGGCAGATGTGAACTCTGACTACAATTTGTTCATTGTGAAATGTAGATTAAAACTAAAGGAATTGCAAAAATATAGGAATTTAAGGAGAAGGGACCTGGATAAATTCAAAAACCCAGAGGTTCTTGAGTGTTTCATAGGGACCATTAGGCAAAAATTGACTCAAACTGGGCAAAGGAATAGAATAGAAGAGTGGGTAGCTTTGAAAGGTGAAGTAGTAAAGGCAGCAGAGGATCGAATAGGTAAAAGGATAACGCCTAGTCGAAATACTTGGATATCAGAGGATACACTGAATTTAACTTACGTAAAGACAAAATTTAAAATGTAGCAAATGAAGTAGGAAAAAAGGAATACGTACTTGAGATTGACATAAAATGCAAAATGGCTGAGCAGGAATGGGTAGATGACAAGTACAAGGCTGTAATAGCATGTATAACTCGGGGAAAGATAGAAACGCACTATAAGAAAATTAAAGAGACCTCTTTAAGAAAAGAGAAGAAACTGTACGAATATCAAGAGCTCAGATGGCAAATCTAAGAAGAGAAAGCTGAAAGGTAAAGAGCATATGGAGAAGCTATACAAGGGAAATGACCTTGAAGGCATTATTATAGAATCGGAAGAGGAAGTAGTTGAAGATGAGAGGGGAGATATGTGACACTGAGAGAGCAGTTTGAAAGAGCACTGAAACACCTGAGCCGAAACAAACTCCCTGAAATAGACGACACTCCCTCACAACTACTGTATCACTGGGAAAACCGTCCGTGATAAAACTATTGCACTTCGTTTGTAAGATGCGTGTCATATGAAATACCCTTAAACGTCAAGAAGAATGCAAACATTCCAATTCCAAAGAAATGTGGTGCTGAAAGGTGTGACTATTACCGAACTATCAGTTTAATAAGGCTTGGTTAGCAAATATTGACTCTGCTTAGTAACAGAAGAGCTGAAAAACTTGTAGATGTCGATCTCGGAGAAAATCAGCTTAGGTGCCGGAGAAACGTATGAACACGCGAGACAATACTGAACTTACGATTTTTTTAGAAGGCAGGTTAAGTAAAGGCAAAACTGTGTTTATAGCACTAGTAGCCTTAGAGGAAGCTTTTGACAATGCTGATAGGAATACACTCTGAAATTCTGAAGGTAGCAGGGGTAAAATGCATGCAGCGAAGGGTTACAACTCGTACAGAGACCAGACGGCAGTTATGAATGGCAGGGAAGGGAAGCAATAGCTGAGAAGGGAGCGAGACAGGGTTGTAGTCTATTCCCATTGTTATCCTATCTGTACACTGAGCGGACAAGAAAACTGGAGACGGAATTAAAATTCAGGGAGAAGAAAATAAAACTTTGAGGTTTGCTGATGACATTGTAATTCTGTCAGAGACAGCAAAGGCTTGAAAAGCAGCTGAATGGAATGGACATTGTTTCCAAAGGAAGTTATAAGATTAATATCAATAAAAGAAAAACAAGGGTAACGGAGTGTAGCCAGCTTAAATCAGGCAATGCCGAATGAATACATTGTGAAATGAGATACTGCAAATAGTATATGAGTTTTGGTTTTTTCAAAGTAAAATAACTGATGATGGCCGATGTAGAGAGGATATGAAATGTAGACTGGCAAGGGCAAGAAAAGTATTTCAGAATAAGAGAAATTTGTTAACGTCCAACATAAATTTAAGTGTTAGGATGCCTTTTCTGAATATAATTGTCTGGAGCATATCCTTGTACGACTGTTTCGCGTGGACAATAAGCCCTACAGATCAGAAGAAAATAGAAGCTTTTGAATGTGGTGCTAGAGAAGAATTCTGAAGATTAGACGGCTACATCGCGTAACAAATGAGGTAGACTCTACCGAATAGAAGTGGGGAGAAAAGAAATTTATGACAAAACTTGACAACAAAAAGGGATGATTGTTAGGACTGTAACCTCCCCGCAAAAATGAATGAAAATATTTAATTAAATGTTTATGGATATCGTGCTCAAGGCAACCTCCCAGCAGAAATAAAAGAAAAGTCTATGATGATGAAAACGTGCCAAAAGTTATTTCCCCACAAGTTTACTGAATAGTAATGACCGAATTGTTGTTGAGCTCCCACAAAACATCGTTAAATTGAAATAAAAGTGACTGTACCTCCGCTACAAAAATATTGAAAAATAATGGCCCAATGTAAACTCGACACAAAAATTCAGAAATGAACATTCAATTGTAATGATTTTTTCTTTCTTTTTTTTTAATAACGATTGTTTTGAAAACAGAATTATTATTGGGGCGATTCTTGAACAAATTAATTACTATTACAATACATTATTAGCAGAGCGCAATGCTGCTTCATTACCTTATTTAAAAAATATACCTCGTCCTGAATCTTGACCAGAGTCCCATGTCGACGCCCGCCGACTCCTCACACACTACCGTACTGACTGACTACTACTCTCCCGCAACTGAACTCGCGCGGTCAAGCGCAGACTAGCAACGATAAATAACTCTCTGGTCAGAGATTCTCTCATGGCTCGCCATCGCTGTCTATGAAATGTACGCGTTTCATAACCCTCCACTGGGGGGCAAAAATTTGGCAGCGATGGTGAGTCACTTGGACTTACCATAAGCAACAAATTTTTTATAATTAATTAACTTTACAATTACAGCATATATACAGATATAGAACATGAAATAAATGTGGTGCACATGCACCAAGTACAAAATATATCAGGCAAAGACAAAAATATATACAATGAGTACAGAGCAAATCACAAAAAAGGTATATACAAATCATATCGATAAATGACAAAAGTGCACATTCACTGAGGTGGTGAACATATCAGGAAATCACAGAATGAGTACAAATCATACTAACAAATAGCTAAAGTGCACACGCACTGTAATGCAGAACACATCAGCGAATCAAAAAATGTATGGACAATGGATACAAATCATATTGAAAAATGAGAAAAGTGCACAGGCTCTGAAGTAGTGAACATATCAGGAAATCACAAAAATAAAACAAAAAATGTATATACGATAAGTACAAATCATGTTTACAAATGACAAGAGTGCTCATGCACTGAAAAATTCTACAAAGTTTTCATAACAAATCTCATTGACAAATGACATAGGTGCACATGTACTGTAGTTAAGAACATATCAGCAAATCAACAAAAAAATATATAGGTCATGAATACAAATCATGTTAGCAAAAAAATGATTTTTTTATTATGTTACAAGAACTAGGATAGAAAGGGGAAGATTGTATCATAGTTGTAGCACTTTAGGTTGCACGAAGCTGCACTGAAAGTCCATATCTTTCCACAGAAGTACAACACCAAGTGAGACAATCTGAAGTTCTTTTCCCATAAGTGTTTATCAGCGTAGTCAAGACACTGAAATGTCGTAGTAATATTCCATGTTATCATTTTGGCAGTACATCAGGTACACCAAACAGTGGGACCATAATAACGTCTCCATCGCTCACGGTAGTGGACAGCATACCGTGTCAACACCACGCTCTTACAAGGCACACAAACGTAGAATTAGTGCAAAAACGAAATATAGTGCTCCATGATCATGAGGATGGACAGGACAAATGGATATTGCAATAATTCAGGGTAGTTAGGTCAGTAGGTGAAGGACATTAACTCACATACTAGTCTTCATTGAGAATTACATTAGTAGTTTGCAGCATTTATAGCCCAGTTATTGAACATTTCTGTACCATGTATTTAGTATTACAAAATAATGTTCATAAAATTGACTGAATATAGCAATTATTGGTATTCATTGGCCAGTTATAAACATCAGAAGTCATCATTGAAAACAGGAGCTAATGAATGGCATAGTATTAACATAATTCCTTTAGTTACACTAATTATTGGCACTCATTGGCCAGTTAGAAAACATCAAAAGTCATCATTGAAAATAGGAGCTAATGAATGGTATAGTATTAACATAATTCATTTAGTTACACTAATTATTGGCACTCAGTGGCCAGTTACAAAACATCAAAAGTCATTATTGAAAACAGGAGCTAATGAATGGTATAGTATTAACATAATTCATTTAGTTACACTAATTATTGGCACTCAGTGGCCAGTTACAAAACATCAAAAGTCATTATTGAAAACAGGAGCTAATGAATGGTATAGTATTAACATAATTCATTTAGTTACACTAATTTTTGGCACTCAGTGGCCAGTTACAAAACATCAAAAGTCATTATTGAAAACAGGAGCTAATGAATGGTATAGTATTAACATAATTGATTTAGTTAAACTAATTATTGGCACTCAGTGGCCAGCAAGTATTGAATAGTACAAAACATTTTTAATTATTCAGTATTATTCAGAACTCTCTTAAATGGGTAGCATTATTTGGAACTGGTGATACATTTTTGTTTGTTAGCAATTATTGCTTTGGGTAATTATAAGGGAAAGCAAGAAGAGAAAAAGAAAAAAAAATTGCTTCTAGGTTGTTCCTGTAAATGAAAAATGTGTAACGTCATTCGTCATGAGTCAGCTGTAGCAAGGTTGTGACACAACTGGGTAAAAAAAATGCAAGTGTTAGTACAGGTTTAATAAGTAACAGGTTTAGTAAGTATCATGAAAAACTTCTCCTGGAAAAAATACAAAATGGATTATTGAGCTGAAAGAAGAAACGCATACTATGCTGAAAAGTAGTAAACTTCGAATTAAAAGATAGTGAAATGTGTATAAAAATGTGTTCCATAGCTGTCCTTTCCAAAACCTTCCGTCATCCTACTATGCAATATAACACCTGCTGTCAAAGCAAACTGCAACAAATACTTAAATAACTACATAGCATAAATACATAAACTTCAACATCATCCTCATCTGTAAAGAAAAAACTTCATTATCCATCACTTCATTATCTATATTATCATAACTTCATTATTATCATCACCTGTAAAGAAAAACTTCGTTATTCATAGTAGCATATTCCTCATCCTTATTCATCAGCATTCATTATCACCTGCAAAAAAAATCACCTCATTATTCATTATACAATTATTCCTTATTTCTATCATATTTCATCACTAAAACTAAGATGTGTAGTTCTGTCTGACAGCCTGCATCAATCGCTTCGTATTCTGAAAGAAAAAATTAGTTAAGACTGCTATTCTGCGATATGTATTGTATATTCTTGTTAATGCTTGTTAATTCTGATCCATTTACTCTTCCTCATAAGGTTATTGCATCTTCTTTTGTTTATTCCGTAGGTAAAATTCCCATTTCTGTTTAATTTATTTCCTTTACACGTTATTTATTTCTGAAAATGATGAACAAAGATTAATGTCTTGCATTTAAATCATATACCCATTAAATAATGACTGGTTTATGGTGACATAATTAAGCATACAGCATAACATGACAGAAAACGTAATATGTAAAAAGCATAGACAATGTTCAAAGGCAAAAATGTACACAGAATATCACAATGCAGCAGCAAAGAAAAAAAAAATTAAAGTAGTCACGATGTTGAGATATCATAAAGCAAACAATGTCAAAGTCAACTGGTGTTTGCTATATCTTAACTAATTCATAGTGCATACAAACAAAACAGGAAAACAATCATACATACAAAAAAATGGAAAATGTGCACGGTCTGATGTGTAACGACAAGTAAAGCGACCTGCTAACCTTATCTTGCCGGGCACTTGCCAAGAAAAAAAAAATACGATAGTCATCAGTAGGTAATCACATAAATATAATTGCATAAATGGTCATAAAATGTGTAAATTCATCTGGAAAAATGTGCACGGTCTGATGTGTAACGACAAGAAGAGCGACCTGCTAACCTTACCTTGCCGGGCACTTGCCAAGAAAAAATACGATAATCATCAGTAAGTGTTCATGTGAGTATAATTGCATACGTGATCATAAAAAATAGCAAATGGCATTACAGCCTGTCAAACCATAAAGTGTCTTCATTCAATAAAGGGTTTAATATTGGAGACATGGTGGTTACCTTTACTTTTTCTGGTTCTCAAAGTTTCGACGTGTACAACATGAGGGTGAGGAATGCTGCGAATCCGATATGGACCTGCGTATAGAAGTTCAAATTTACTGCACCTACCTTTTATTTTGTTGGATAAATAGTGTGTACGTACTAATATGTTCTGTCCAATGTGAAAGTCACGGCGTATACAAACCTGTTTTTGCTGTCTTCTCCGGCGCTCTGCGGCACGTTTGATGTTGTTCAGCGCAATGTTAATTATTTCGTGGTGTCGTAATCGACGAGATGTAGGAAAGTTTACTAATTCTTTAATTTTTTAATGTGTTTCGACGTTTTTCAATATTACAGACGGAGATAGCATAGTGGATTCATCTGGTATGGAGTTAATTACACCCTGGAATGAGAGTATGTGTGTATCTGTTGTCGAAAAACTGGAGCTTGCTGTAAAAAGAATTTTGTGTAGTTGCTTGCGTTCGTCGTTTGCACTTGCACTGCTTTGCTTAACTTTATCTGAAATCGTCTGTATTACGTCGTAGTCAGCTTCGTCTGCAGTATTATAGTCATGTACGTACGTATCCGTGAACAATGTGGAATTACAGTCTATGCCACGTGATACGGAAATGACCCCTGTGCGATTAATTGTTTGTTCTTCCGCAGATAATGAGTGCTGAAATTCTAAAGCCAGTTGTACATTTTCATCCTTTAACATTAAATAAGAATTTTGAAAATCAATAACTGCGTCGTGTTGTACCAGAAAGTTCGTGTCTAAAATAACGTCTGTTGTCAATAAAGGAACAATTCAAAAATTTGAGTGAAATGTGTGACCTGCAATACAAAATGATAAATGTGTCTGTAATTTACTCGATACTGCTCCTTTCACTTTCGTTTTGCCTAATGGTAATGTAGGATAGGTATTCTCTTTATTACACTCGTTGAAAGTTTCTTCATTTATTACTGACATAGGTGATTCGGAATCGATTACTGCTGAAAATTTCGATGAACCAATTTTAAATTCGATGACACGATGTGAAATGGTTTTTTGAACAACTGGTCTTTCCTGCAAAAGTGTGTCTCTGATGTCGTCAAAAGTAATAACGTTTTCGTGAACAACATTCTGCGTGTCAAAAGTAGTGTTTGTGTTACTGGAAGATGCGACCTGTACAGTATCTAGTCAGATTCTATCTGACGTGTTGTTATTTTCTGGAGGATGTTGTGGCATTTCGACTATTTGAACCGTTCTGTTATTTCTTCCAGACGTATTACGCTATGTATGAGACCTACTGTCTGGTTGATTCATGAAAATATGTTGTGGCTGATCATTTTGTTGCTGGTAGGACCGACTGTTATTAAACGTACGCTGAAAATTGTGTTCATTATTTTTACGTCTGTCATGATAGTCATTTGTATACGGTACATTACGATAGGAATTGAAATAGTGTGTCTTCTGTACGTAGTTATTTCCTTACTGTGCGTTACTATTTGTTGCGACTGAGACTATACGTGCAAGCGGCGAAACATTAAAGTTTGGTTGACCTTGTAGACTGAATTGTAGGTTAGGTATGCTAACCGGCTGACTTTCATGCTGTTGCGGTAAAAAAAAAAAAACCTCTATTGTTACCAAAATGTGTTAGCTGTTGCTGATAATTTTACACATACTGATGATTAAAATTTTTTTTGTCAGGCATTAAAGCTCTCGTGGTTGTCATTTCTGGAGCGTCTAAAGAAAAATCGTCACTTTCGGTAAAATTTGTCATATCCAGTTTTCTTTATACGTTTCTTAATCCTAGATAGAGCAACAGTTAAAGAGCTGTTTTGATAGATATAAAGGATAGTAGAAGAGAAGGCAGCAGTGCAGAAAACTAAAGATGAAACAGCACTACTACAGCTCGGGGCCCTATGCACGCTACGGCACATATTCATTAAAGCGTAATGAATCCCCTGAGGTCTATTACGCGCTGAAAATAAATTTCAGCTTTTGTGTTACAGGCAATGTCGGTAAAAATTCAGAAATAAATTGCTGTATCCATGCTAATTCAAATTTCTGCATTACACGTAATGCTATTGAAAATACTAAAACAAATTGTCGTATCCAGTTCAATGCTTGTATCTGTGCTCTGTCATTATTAAGTTCCTTAGATTTTCTTACGGATAAAGATTGCTCGTAATCTACGTTCTCATCACTGAATTTGAGAACACGTTCAGGTTTGTGTGAGAATCTGTTTGTCTGTGTCATTTCGGATTTCAAGTTGCGTAGCTTTTCAAGTTTTAAGTCGCGTAGCTTCTGTAAATTACTCAAGTTACACTGGCTGTACGAGTGTGAGAAACGATCGGAATGTGCCGTACGCTGTGCTGTGTTATTCAGTGAAACATTTTTCATTTCTGTTACTTTAATACGTTCGTCATTTTGGTTGTTTTGTCGTTCAAATTTACCATCGACTTCCGTATTCACAGTATGTGGCAGTTCTGGTGACATTAAATTAAACTCGTCGTGTACATGTGCTCTGTCATTTTCGAATACTTTAGATTTTCTTACGGATAAGAATTGCTCGTGATCAACGTTATCGTCTCTCAACGTGTGAACAGGTTCACGATTGCATAAGAATTAATTTGTCTCTGTCACTTCGTATTCTAAGTCACGTAGTTTGTGTAAATTGCCTAAATGACACTGGCTGTTTGAGTGTGACAAATACTCGCAACGTGGCGTATTCTGAGACGTATTAGTGACTGAAACACTTCTCATTTCTGTCACTTTAACACGTTCGTCAATTTGGTTGTTCTGTTGTTCACTTTTATTATCGACTTCCGCATGCATTTCTGGTAACTCTAAATTAAACTCGTCGCGTATCTGTACTGCGTTTTTAGGGCATTGTTCAGTGACTGCATTAATTTCGTGTATCTGTGTTGTATTTGCTGAACATTGTTCAGTGACTGCATTAATATCGTCTTTATGTGATTCTGTTGTGCCTACACGTGTACTACTTAATTCTTGTGCAACAGTGCCAACTTCTTCATTACTGTTATTAGCACAAGCCTTAGTATCCTCACGTAATTGTCTTACAATATCCTGGCACTGCACAGTAACAGCTGTAATCTGTTCACTGACTTGTTTGTTCTGTTTTTAAGGTTGTCGTGTTTTTCGTTCGGCTGTTTAAGACTTTCAGAAAATTCTTTGTTCCATTCTCTAAATTGTTCGTGCTGTTCTTCAAGTTTTTTGATCATTTGTTGTAACAATGCTATAATTTGATCCTCAGTAACATTACCTACTCTATTCTTTGTGCTGTTTGATGGCGTATCTGCAATTGTCACGTTTTGTGTGACCATTTGGTCATTCTGTGATTCTTGAAGATTTCTGCTAATCGGATGTGGACTGTTAGTCACTATTTCGGAATTAAACGAATCCGTCGTACCTTCAGTACACTGTCCATTCTCATTAGAAAAATTTGTCTGTACGTTACTTGAATTTTCCAAACCAGGTGTGTTAAGCTGGGCAGCGCTCATTACAATAGAACGTCCCGCGTCATCAATTGTCATCAAAGTAACAGAGGAGACAATTGAGTTCGTTTGTTCATCATTAAGATATAAATCATCATTACTGGTTGGAACGCACTGATTGTCAGTGAACGCAGGATTGTCATCATTACACTGCGTGTCACAAGTACTATTGGTGAAGTTGTTTAAGTCGATTATTTCACTCATTATACTTCGCGATGCACTATTCACATTCTTTCGCAGCTTTTCTACAATAGTCACAAGAAATAAGCACAATGCAAAAAGCAACAAACAAAATACAACAGAGCAACGAATTGCCGATGATCTGAGGAAAGAAAGTCACAAAATTAGTAAAAGCGTTGCGCCAAATGCTAATTATATTAAGTAAATAAGAGCAAAATCTGACTACTTTTCAGAAAATTCTCAACGAAATACGATCCTGGACCGGATGTCGCCAAGTGTAACCTCCCCGCAAAAATGAATGAAAATATTTAATTAAATGTTTATGGATATCGTGCTCAACGCAACCTCCCAGCAGAAATAAAAGAAAAGTCTATGATGATGAAAACGTGCCAAAAGTTATTTCCCCACAAGTTTACTGAATAGTAATGACCGAAATGTTGTTGAGCTCCCACAAAACATCGTTAAATTGAAATAAAAGTGACTGTACCTCCGCTACAAAAATATTGAAAAGTAATGACCCAATGTAAACTCGACACAAAAATTCAGAAATGAACATTCAATTGTAATGATTTTTTCTTTCTTTTTTTTTTAATAACGATTGTTTTGAAAACAGAATTATTATTGGGGCGATTCTTGAACAAATTAATTACTATTACAATACATTATTAGCTGAGCGCAATGCTGCTTCATTACCTTATTTAAAAAATATACCTCGTCCTGAATCTTGACCAGTCCCATGTCGACGCCCGCTGACTCCTCACACACTACTGTACTGACTGACTACTACTCTCCCGCAACTGAACTCTCGCGCGGTCAAGCGCAGCCTAGCAACGATAAATAACTCTCTGGTCAGAGATTCTCTCATGGCTCGCCATCGCTGTCTATGAAATGTACGCGTTTCAGGACACAACCTGATACATCAAGGAAACTAGTATTGGAGGGAATTGTAGAGAGCAAGGGATGAATACATATGCAGGTTCGAATGGATGTAGATTGCACTAGTGGTCGAAGATAAAAGAGCTTGTGTAATATCCTGGGAGCTGCATCAAACCAGTTTTCTTAGTGAACAAGCGAATGACAGAAAACACTTCGCATGGCAGCTTTGTAGGAGCATGTAAAGTTTGTAGTATGCCGATTTTGTTGTAATTACAAAATTTATAAAATCCATTCTCTTCTGCAAAGGCCGCTTCAGACAAACGGTGATAAACGGTGACTGGCCTACAAAATAAAATTGTTCCGAATGTAACTGCTGCGTCGAAGATCTTTCTCTTCATTAAACGAACATTCTTGTGAGAATTGATGTCATGCGTCCGCAAAAATGCGTCCGCAAAAATGCTTCCGCAAAAATGCGTCCACAGAATGATGTAATGAAATTGGCGCCAGTATTTTGGGCGCCAAGGACTGGCAGATGTCAGATGTTTGTTGATGGGTTACGTCATACCCTGCTATCGTTGTCCCGTTCTCTTGCTGTATTTCACGTCTTTTTAAGATTTTGCTGACTAGGGAAAGAAGCATTCGTGGTACTAGCCATTCGACTAGTCTCTAACTGGTGCAGAAGTGAATGGTGGGCCGCTGGGCAGGGTCCTGTATTATTGAAAACTGCGTCATGTAGTAGAGGATACGAGGAAAATAAACGCCGTACAATCAAAGAAATTATACGGCGATAACTGCAGGTGCACAGCTGGGCTGTGGCGTCCAGGGCACTGCCTGCCAGGGTGAGCTGCCTCTGCTGACGGAAGGAAAAGTGAAAATCTACTTAAAATTTTCTGGGTTATTAGGCCGCGTCATATTTCTACTAAAATAATCGACGTTTCCACCTCTCTGCTGGGATCTTCCTCAGGATCTTCTGGTGTCCACTACTGCTAGAACACTGTCAGAGACGATTGTCGCATTCTCTTATAAAGGGGAGTTTATCGCGTTCGTGCTGGAGAAGTGATAGTATTGATTAAAATTCATATGGCTACCATTGGTGGGCCTTATCATAGGCTAATATTCCCGCTCTGATGCAGGAGAAGGGGCGTTGTTGGCTAATCTCCTGTGGATACCCTTTATAAGAGGACGCGACACTCGTCTCTGACAGTAGTGGACACCAGAATATCCTGAGCAAGATCCCAGAAGAGGGGTCGAAACGTCGTTCATTTTAGTAAAAATGTGACGCAGCCTAACAACCCAGAATATTTAAACTACATTGACACGGCCACGAAAGCCGGCAGAAGTACATAAAAGTGAAAATTTTTATGAACTCGATGAGTACAGAAAATACGTTCCTGTGTTAAAATAATCACTCTTTTGGAAATCATTCTGAGTTGAGGGTATGAGAATCATTTACCTCCTTTACCCTGTTGAAAGATAACATTCGAACAATTGTTAATTGAATCTACAGGGTGGTCCATTGATAGTGACCGGGCCAAATATCTCATGAAATAAGCATCAAACGAAAAAACTACAAAGAAAGAAACTCGTCTAGCTTGAAGGGGAAACCAGATGGCGCTATGGCTGGCCGGCTAGATGGAGCTGCCATAGGTCAAACGGATATCAACTGCATTTTTTAAAATAGGAACCCCCATTTTTATTACCTGTTCGTGTAGTACGTAAAGAAATATGAATGTTTTAGTTGGACCACTTTTTCCCTTTGTGATAGATGGCGCTGTAATTGTATTGTATGTATTGTACTTTAACCGGGGACCTAGAAACGACGGAGAGGCTCCGTCCCCGCCGCAGCCGCTATGGCCCACAACCCCACGACGACTACCGCAGTCCACTTCACCCATCCGCCGCCCCACATCGAACCCAGGATTATTGTGCAGTCGGCCTCCGGTGGACCCCCCAGGGAACGTCTCAGACCAGACGAGTGTAACCACTATGTTTGCGTGGCGTACGTGGAGAACTTGTTTACTCAGCAATCGCCGACATAGTGTAACTGAGGCGGAATAAGGGGAACCAGCCCGCATTCGCCAAGGCAGATGGAAAACCGCATGAAAACCATCCACAGACTGGCCAGTTCGCCGGACCTCGACACAAATCCGCCGGGCAGATTCGTGCCGGGGACCAGACGCTCCTTCCCGACCCGAAAGCCGTGCGTTAGACCGCACGGCCAACCGGGCGGGCTTGGCGCTGTAATAGTCACAAACGTATAAGTACGTATAAGATGCCGCCAGTGCGGACGGTATTTGCCTCCTGATACATTACGCGTGTTAAAATGGACCGTTTACCAATTGCGGAAAAGGTCGATATCGTGTTGCTGTGGCTATCGTGATCAAAATACCCAACGGGCGTGTGCTATGTATGCTGCTCGGTATGCTGGACGACATCATCCAAGTGTCCGGACCATTTGCCGAAGAGTTACGTTATTTAAGGAAACAGGAAGTGTTCAGCCACATGTGAAACGTCAACCACGACCTGCAACAAATGAAGATGCCCAAGTAGGTGTTTTAGCTGCTGTCGTGGTTAATCCGCACCTCAGTAGCAGACGAATTGCGCGAGAATCTGGAATCTCAAAAACGTCGGTGTTGGGAATGCTACATCAACATCAGTTGAACCCGTACCATATTTTTATGCACCAGGAATTGCATGGCGACGGCTTTGAACGTCGTATACAGTTCTGCCACTGGGCAGAAGAGAAATTACGGGACAATGACAGATTTTTAGCACGCGTTCTATTTAGCGACGAAGCGTCATTCACCAACAGCGGTAACATAAACCGGCATAATATGCACTATTGGGCAACGGAAAATCCACGATGGATTGGTCGTCGAGCACCATACCATGGCCCACACGTTCACCGGATCTGATGTCCCCGGATTTCTTTCTGTGGGGAAAGTAGAAGGATATTTGCTATCGTGATCCACCGACAACGCCTGATCAGATATGTCAGCACATTGACAATGCATGTGCGAACATTATCGAAGGCGAACTTCTCGCTGTTGAGAGGAATGTCGTTACACGTATGGCATTGAGGTTGACGGACATCATTTTGAGCATTTATTGCATTAAAGTGGTATTTACAGGTAAGAAAATGGTTCAAATGGCTCTGAGCACTATGGGACTTAACTTCTGAGGTCATCAGTCCCCTAAAACGTACAGCTACTTAAACCTAACTAACCTAAGGACATCACACACACCCATGCCCGAGGCAGGATTCGAACCTGCGACCGTAGCGGTCACGCGGTTCCAGACTGTAGCGCCTAGAACCGCTCGGCCACCCCGGCCACCATTTACAGGTAATCACGCTATAACAGCATGCGTTCTCAGAAATGATAAGTTCAGAAAGGTGTATGTATCACATTGCAACAACGGAAATAAAATGTTCAGACGTACCTACGTCCTGTATTTTGATTTGGAAGACCTACCTGCTACCAACTGTTCGTGTAAAATTGTGTGCCATATGTTTGTGACTATTACAGCGCCATCTATCACAAAGCGAAAAAAGTGGTCCAACTAAAGCATTCATATTTCTTTACATACTACACGAATATGTAATAAAATGGAGGATCCTACTTTAAAAACGCAGCGCCATCTAGCGGGCCAGCCATAGCGCCGTCTGGTTTCCCCCTTCAAGCTTCATTAGTGTCGTTCTTTGTAGTTTTTTCGTTTGTCGCTTACTTCGTGAGATATTTGGCCCGGCTATGATCAATGGATCACCCTCTATATAACTGAAAGGACAAGATGTCAGCAAGTGGTTTTGGCCAACGATATGATGATTGTATCTCATTTTGTTTAAATCCCTATGCACAGTCATTGTTCAAGCTGGACACTGGTTTTATGCCATTTTTTACCGCCACGCTCCGCAGTGCTCGACGGTCCCTACCCCGTCAGTGCACGAGGTATACCTGGTCATGGTTTGGCTGGGTTGTTCCTCCGCGTTTCCACCTCACAGACACATAACCAACAGTCGACTTGGACTGCACTAGAAGGCCAAAACGTCTCTGGTGGATCTGTTTCCCAGCAGACATCGAATTACCAGGCCACGTTTGATGTCAGCGAGCTCCTCTATTCTACGGATTCTGCTGCCACTGCTTCCTCACTGACAACGCCATACACCCCACCTCGTGTTATACCGCCGCGTCCGTCTCTCGCGACATCTAGTGAACAATTCTACATTTAATATTTGTGTCCAGATGCTTTTTACCAGGTAGTGTGTAGAGTAAATGTCGAGTCCAAAAATAAATAAGGCTAGCAGTGTATGATTTGAGAGGCTGAGTGGTTAACATGTAGCACATTTTTCCCATCTTTTATGTTAATGATAAGTCTGCTGTATCACTTGATTTTGAATGGCAAATACGCGTTTCATTTATCACTACATTTTAAACAAACCTAATCGTATCAACTGCACACTTCGTCTTCTTTAGATGGTATATTTTGGCTTAGTGCATCATGGAAAAATTCTGATACATCGAGGGCGTCGGGACCAAAAACGTATGGGATTCACAGCTTCACAATATTCACCAATGCTTACTCATAAGCATACAATAAACATTTACAGACGTTTTAAATTTGTAGGTATAAGCTCCTTATACATAATGAAAAAACGTTTAAAACATAAATCGCTTCCTGAAACCATAGCATTCACAACACTCAGTGTTGTGTCATAAGTGACACGTTAATAAATACTTGAACAGTCGTGTGGTAGAGTAACGAAAAGGAAATTTACAAACATCATATTTTCTTCAGACTAATTACCGCTTGATAACAGCTACAAGGTTGCAGTATACCAAAAAGATACCCATTATTCTTCTAGCTATGCATAAATAGGACTCACGATTACAAGCCACAGCAAAATTAATTAAACGCCGTCTGAATGGGAATTATTATTAATACTACCATTTCTACCGCATGTGTTTTACATGATATCTCCATTCTAGATTACGTAAAGGTGTCTCCTTGGTTGTGGATGCGAGTATATTTTCGCTAGAATTGTGTAAACAGTGCTCTTCGGAACAATGAAGCAACTTTACGTATTCCACTATGTTTTGAAAACAGTTTCGCGTATCGTTAGGTTCTTTTACATCTTTGATAGATATACTGTTCTTTACTTTCATTCCAATCAATGGTACAGCTCATCTCAGAGATTTTTTTTTTATCTACGTGGATAGAAAGACACTTGCATACGTATAACGGAATTCCACGTCAGTACAATTTATCATGCGAAATGATCAATGGGACATGAAACTAACCAACCGACTGAATATTACGCTGTCCGGATGTTTATTCCTAACGTTTACGCCTCCCTAGAAGTAAAGGACAGTAAACTTCCATCTCAGTATGTAATCTGGGCTTCCATGTTGGGATACATTAGTATGATCGCAACAGCAGCCCAAAAATACCCTTTCTCAGTCTCTTAATTTTGTGCAAATATGAAACTGCTTCTCTGTTTGGTGTCATTCTTGAAATTCTAACAAACTAATTGCTTCTGTTCGTAGCAACTATAACTAGAGTATTTAATGTATTCCAATTACCTCGTGTTGGCTCTTATCTCATTCCACAAGGGAGAGATTTGTTTCTGTTCAGTACTTCCCCTGTACTCCATGCCTTCAGCCAGCCCGTGTGTCTAGTCAATTCCTATGTTCTCTCAGGCTTTTATAAGCTGACTAAAATGTTGTGCTGCGACTGGAACCTCCCGCTGACAGTTTTTTCCTTGTTTGAGAATTAACTGTGTCTTTTTCAAACTCCACCTTCTGCAGAACACGATTTGTTTCTATTTTCTATTCTTTACATCGCAAGGCGTCCCTGGGTTAAAGTTCTAGTCAACTTTCTTGCCACTGGCATGCTCTGAGTATCCCCTCTCCAGATGCAGGTCCCCCACAACGGTCCAGGTGCATGTAAAGAAACTGTGCACAAGGAAACTAAAGGAAGTAGTGACCATCACTACTTACTGTCAGCTATTCTGATGAAGCAAGGGTTACAAATTAAGTACATTTATTGGGTATGAAGTGAAAGACTGTTCAGAACAAACGATTATCAAATATCGTCACGGAAGAATGAGTGCATATACACACATGAGTGTATGGTAACTGTGGATCTCCTGAGAGAAAGGGCTGGAAAAGTTATCATAAAACATGCCGAGCGAACAAGAAAGTGTGTTAAGTAACCGCTAATCGCGAAATTGAAATGTCGGTGTGGGCTGCATTGCAAGGTTAATAAGTAAAGAGAAATAAAACTCCAAAGAGTAAAATCACGGCCGAAAGGACAGCACACAGTAACTGACTGGATAATCCGAATTAACACGCCTATCATCCCGTACGAACTTCGTACCTCATTGCTGAGACACTTGCATCATTTATGGGAGACGAGGGGCGGTGAGGTCGCAGGCGGCGACAGATAATGGCATTATGCAGCCCGTCTGCTCGTTAATAAACCGCCCCTCTCACGGTGAAGAGCTCTGTTCTCTGTACCTATCAATAACGCAGACTATTTACTATGGCTCCAGGTGGAGAATTGCGTTTACCATGGCTTCCCGTTCTTTCATGTTGCGAGCCCGCCAAAATTACTTTGGTCAATCTGAAACCGGGTATTCTAGTCCATCAATCAGAAACGTCCTTACAATTTTGTTATGGAAGGTTTGGCATTGCTTTTTGGAAGATTCCAAACTACAACCTATCCCACTCCTCCTTTCAGACATTTTGCGAGTGCCGTTCTACGACGCATCACCGTTCCCAAAGATTCCAAACTGCAGGTCTGCCGCTGTGACCGAGCGGTTCTAGGCGCTTCAGTCCGGAACCCCTCTGGTGCAACGGTCGCTGGTTCGAATCCTGCCTCGGGCGTGGATGTGTGTGATGTCCTTAGGTGAGTTAGCTTTAAGTAGTTCAAGTCTAGGGGACTGATGACCTCAGATATTAAGTCCCATAGGGCTTGGAGCCATTTCAACGATTTTGAACCGAACTGCAAACTATCAGAGGGTGTCCCACCAAAAATTTCATCTAACCTTGTCTTGTGAGTGTTTACACTGAAGGCGTCAGCGGTCGTTGGCACTAGACAAAAGACTCACCTGTGGAGGCGCCCCGTGGTTACTGCACAATATAGCGATGTTATCGCAAGGGACACGCCATTTGCGTGGGTGCTCTGTCCTTTGGAGAAACTGTGGTATTTGTATTTGCCAACTCGATGACAGGGAGAGCTCGCTGAACTCAGCACGCAAGTGCATTCTTTCCCGAGTGTTGTTAATTATGACAGAGACGCACGCCGCCATCTGCCGCCGTGAATGCGACAGTGGGCGGTCGCTCACAGGAGTCGGGTAGCCGCCGCTGCTCCCCCGCGCGCATCCTGTCAGCTGCCTCGTCCACTGAAGGCAGGCCAAGGCGAGCAGAAACTGTAAGGGCCGTGTTCTTACTTCGCACTAATTACCAGAATGAATTCAGCGTGCAACTTTAGAATTAAGACAAGTTCAAGGGAATTCTCGACAATCGTCACCCACTCATACGGATAATTCCACTCCTCTGGGCATATAGCGGAATTTATTGATTAATTAGACTTATCGCACGGATGGATGAAGTGTGCTGAGAAAAAAAGAAATGAAACACGAGGCTCGGTACAGCCAACATCTTTCGGCACCTGTGTGTCACCTTCAATGTGTCTCGTTTTATTTTTGTGAAAATATTATACGATGTTTGTGGGTGGTTTCATATTTTAGGCCGGATAAGTATATTTTGTTTTTATTACTCGCATAAAACTACATATATGTGGTTTATCTGGTGGAGAAAACGTTTAGGACGGCACCGGCAGCTGTGTGCGCCGCTGTCGTTGTGGGCAATGCAACACCAAATTTTACCACCTGTTGCCTTGACTCGATGTGCAGTCGGATGGGTCTGTGGTGCACCATCTCGAGTATTAAAAACAGAAATATTCGTCAAACTCTTATTTAGTAGACAGTAATTTCAGTGATAGTTAGGTAGTAATAGGTTTTGCTAATGTGTCTGTCTAGAAAGGGTAAATAAAACAGACTGGAGAACATGTTAATTAACTGGATAAAATCATTTACGATGATCTTGTGCGATAAACCAGGTAGCTATAGTTCAAACCAAGAGTGAGCACCTAGAGAATGTTAGGCTCACGTGGATTTGCAGATACAAATAAAAACAGTTAAATAATGATTGATTTGTGCAGTGGTAAGTATGTTGTCTTGTAGTGCGCGTAGAACATTGATCACAGCAAGACCTGCCAGCAAAGTTCATGAAATTGCACATTAAGTCATGAAAATAGCAACAAATGTTCAAAATTCGAAAGTATAGTTTCCCACTGCCAACTGCTACGTAAACTGAAGTTCCATATTCTCAAGAATCATTGCGCTAAAAACGACCATGAACTTCATCAGACAGAATAGAGTTAATAAGTGCAGGGAATATTTGCAATTCACAGCTGCCTCCAATCCCGTACACCAAACGACAAAAATGGTTCAAATGGCTCTGAGCACTATGGGACTCAACTGCTGTGGTCATAAGTCCCCTAGAACTTAGAACTACTTAAACCTAACTAACCTAAGGACAGCACACAACACCCAGCCATCACGAGGCAGAGAAAATCTCTGACCCCGCCGGGAATCGAACCCGGGAACCCGGGCGTGGGAAGCGAGAACGCTACCGCACGACCACGAGATGCGGGCCACCAAACGACAGCTCGCAAAATCAATTACAAAAAATAACTCACAGTCAAATATTCTAAGCCGCGCGAAAAGCTAGAGTCTGTAACTTGCGGTCATGGCATTACTTAAAGTCCAGACAAGTTCTGAAGTATTTCCACTGAGCACGGATCCTCTGCCCCATTGTCTCTCGTCAATAACACACACAGCAGCAGCGACAAAAAGTTTGCTGACAGACTTCCTAGCACGCCTGTCCACCAGCGCTTGAAAGCTGCGTGACGTCACACACTACTGAATTCCAGTTAATTGCTTAAATGCTGACCACTATTCAGTTTTGAAGATAATGATATACACATGTAATACGTTGAAAAACAGAGAAATTTATTATGGTCACTTTGCGACCTCTCACTGAAATATCGACACAGCATTAAACAATATTATTAATAAGGTTCACGAATGCATGCCCGAATCTGGCATTGCAATGTGTTAACCCTTACGAAAAGTTACTAAAATGTACAAAATAAACTATGGTGGCTCATCCACTAGGAATGTTGTACGAATCTGAGGACCCATGCGCCATTCATATTATGTGCAACTGTGAAGAATTTGTATATTGACATTTAATAAATCGTCTATAGTTGTTGATACACACATCTGATTTTAAATGCAGCTACTTGTGGTGGGCACGGACGTCGTCAACTTTCGTGTATGAACGTATTGCTTCAGTGGTTCATTCGTTACTAATTTTGTAAACTATTGTAGTGAAAAGAGTGTAATAATATTTAATATATTGGGTGTAGAATTATGCTTGGAACTGCAATGAGCTCGACTCATGGACGCGAAATTTCTGGTGTATTTGGTGTTTCAGCAAAATGTTTGTGTGGAGTGTTACGCATTTTCGTATAAATATGTTGTTCCGTGTTCCATGTCAACCAAGTTTTCAGCCCATAATACTGTAGCCAGCCACATCCTGCATTCCTTACACACCTCGCGCTAGCCGGTCATTTCTACATACGCAGTAAACCTCAGCCGCCAGAACCACTCACCACCTCTTTCCACTCCGCATTCCCGAGTCTCGCAATCTCATAATTTGTTTTGTGTGTGTGTGTGTGTGTGTGTGTGTGTGTGCGTGTGTGTGTTTGTGCGTGTTTGTGTGCGCTTGTTTGTGCATGCATGGCTGTGGGCCAGCGACTGGATCACCGCAAAAACTCCCAATAACCAGTCAAAATTAGCGATATAATTGACAAAAAACAAAACGATGAACAATTGTATGGCGTCAATAACATAGCATCTCTCGATGCGTGTGGCAACATAAATAATTAATGAATCTCGTTTTTATGCATGAAAACATATGATGGCAGGTGAGAGAGATGCAAAAAGTATTTAAAAATAACAATACTTATGCAAATTTTCCCGGTACGTTTTACATGACTTGCTGTCAGTCCACAGAAACCAGTAAAAGCAAGCGAGCCTGTGCAGTTCCACATTCACAGTTATTGTAGTTTCAAGTGAGTAATCAAAACGAACAAAGAAAAAAACATGTTGCAGATTCCAGGTGTGAGACCAAACCACGTATTTCTTGTGATACTTTTAGATAAATGAAGCTAGACACACTGCAGATGACACATGGGTGTCGGTTCATGTATGGAAAAAGAATAGAAAAAGAAATAAACAATGTTTTGCAGAAGCCAGACTATTAAAAAATCTGAATTTGAGTAATATGTAGTTGTTCAATCAAAACTATCTCAATTTCACAGGATTTCAATAATTACGATGATTCCTCTCCTTTGGACCTGCATTGCTACTATTCGAAACATGATATAAAACGGAAAAACTGTCGACATTTCCCAATAACACTTCTAGACTAAACTAAATAACAAATTGAGCTACAACACTGAAATGAGATGTATTTTCTATTGTTTACATTATGATGTGTATTGTCCCCCGCTGTAACCACACATCTGTCTTTAATCGGCTTTGTTGTGAGCCTTAGATCGCAACAATGATCATCGTATACGTACAAGGTGTCCCACATTTTTACGGTCAAACTATTACAAATAGTACAGTATCCTAACCTGAATATCTTAGATTACGAACTACTGGTCGAAATGAATATTTAACCGACGTAAATACTCTACACTTTGTGGTAACATACGTAAACTCACAGTAACTACACTGTCTGAGATAAAAGGTAAGCAACCAGAAGAGAGCGGGAGAACGAAATGAAATTTCACGGGTAGTAAGGGTATGCGATTTTATTTCAATGATAAGAACATCGAATCAAATTTATGGAGAAAATGGCAATATGCGCCCATTTATTAGCATGACGTTGCAGCCCGTCTGGCCTGGATGCACATACTGCCTCGATTTCGACGGCTGACATAAAGCTGTCGTACCCACTCCTGAACCAAGCTCGCTGACAACCGTTGCACACGGTACTTTACATAGAATGTTTGCATGAGAGCGTGCAAAAGTTTAACAGGACGTAGAGGATGCTTCACTGAACAATTTGAGGTAGGGAAGCTGGGGCTGGAGAAGTCACCTTGAGGAGACAACGGAAATAAAATCACATTTTTCTTTATTTACGAACATCAGTTACAATTGATTGCAAATACCATCACTGAGAGAATGAACGTAACATTTGTACCGTATCTTGCCGGCCGCGGTGGTCGTGCGGTTCTAGGCGCTCCAGTCCGGAGCCGCGCTGCTGCTACGGTCGCAGGTTCGAATCCTGCCTCGGGGATGGATGTGTGTGATGTCCTTAGGTTAGTTAGGTTTAATTAGTTCTAAGTTCTAGGGGACTGATGACCGCAGCAGTTGAGTCCCATAGTGCTCAGAGCCATTTGAACCATTGTACCGTATCTTACAGAATGTACTGAAACTGAAGGCCATAAGTACAAGCATGACATCAGCGAACATGATTCTGACTCACCCTGACAAATGTCGCTGGTGTGTTTCGAATCACTTTACAGGCAGCGACGACTCTGGCGACTAATTCCATCTCCCTATCCACGAGGGTCTCATACACAAGTGACTTTAAATATCCTCATAGGGAATAATCAAGGGGATCCAGGCCAGGTGACCTCGTCGACCATGGGATAGGACCTGTCCCTCCCAATCCAGAGACCAGGAAATACGGCACTGAGGTGGTTGCGAACATCCACACTGAAGTGAGGCGGTGCGCCGTCATGTTGTATCCAGATCCTCTCACGAACAGCCAACTGTACGTTGTCCAGCCACTCGAGCACGATCCTCAAGCACAGGTGGCTAATCAGATGGCCAGCTAGACTTCCTAGTAACCAGGCTCGCCCTCTTTGTTTCCTTGCAGGAAACAAAGAATGTACAGGGTTATTACAAATGATTGAAGCGATTTCACAGCTCTACAATAACTTTATTATTTGAGATATTTTCACAATTCTTTGCACACACATACAAAAACTCAAAAAGTTTTTTTAGGCATTCACAAATGTTCGATATGTGCCCCTTTAGTGATTCGGCAGACATCAAGCCGATAATCAAGTTCCTCCCACACTCGACGCAGCATCAATGAGTTCGAAAGCATCGTTGATGCGAGCTCGCAGTTCTGGCACGTTTCTTGGTAGAGAAGGTTTAAACACTGAATCTTTCACATAACCCCACAGAAAGAAATCGCATGGGGTTAAGTCGGGAGAGCGTGGAGGCCATGACATGAATTGCTGATCATGACCTCCACCACGACCGATCCATCGGTTTTCCAATCTCCTGTTTAAGAAATGCGGAACATCATGATGGAAGTGCGGTGGAGCACCATCCTGTTGAAAGATGAAGTCGGCGCTGTCGGTCTCCAGTTGTGGCATGAGCCAATTTTCCAGCATGTCCAGATACAAGTGTTCAACCGTTTCTTCGCTCACTGCAGGCCGACCCGTTGATTTCCCCTTACAGAGGCATCCAGAAGCTTTAAACTGCACATACAATCGCCGAATGGGGTTAGCAGTTGGTGGATCTTTGTTGAATTTCGTCCTGATGTGTCGTTGCACTGTTATGACTGACTGATGTGAGTGCATTTCAAGCACGACATACGCTTTCTCGGCTCCTGTCGCCATTTTGTCTCACTGCGCTCTCGAGCGCTCTGGCGGCAGAAACCTGAAGTGCGGCTTCAGCCGAACAAAACCTAATGAGTTTTTCTACGTATCTGTAGTGTGTCGTGACCATATGTCAATGAATGGAGCTACAGTGAATTTATGAAATCGCTTCAATCATTTGTAATAGCCCTGTACAGTCGTGGAAAAAACGAGCGAGATCCCTCGCCTTTTCGTTATGCTGATCCGTACAGCTTTAAAGTCTGCTGCACAGCATAACACGCAAGACGACGAAGCGCTACCAACATACAATGCAAGCTCGCTGAGCTGATGTGCTGAGATAGCACTGGAGAAACTCGCGCTTCGAAGACGCCACAGCATCGTCTGCCACCACTTCGTGAAAAAGAAAATACCTCAATTATAAGCCAATGTGTGGTATTCGCATATCTGTGACTATTACTTGGCCCTCAAGTGTGCTTATGGATAGTACGTATGCTCAGATAGCGAACCTAACATCATGAATAAAGACAAGGGGAAATGAATCATGTGTCCTTCCTCTTCTGTAACATCAAATATAGTTTAGTTATTCTTTCTTAAATGAACTACGCAGAAAATCATTCACCAGAAGTGAATAACTTTTTAGCAACACCAGATGATATTAACAGCTTACCGGCGCGGTTTAGCCGTGAGCTCAACGGCGTCATATCGCGGACCGCGCGACTCCTTGCACCGTCAGTTCGAATCCTTCCCCGGGCATTAATGTGTGTTAGGTTAGGTAGGTTGAAGTAGTTCTAGGTCTAGGGGACTGATGACCTAAGCAGTTTGGTGGTATAGTTCTTAGAGTCATTTTTTGACCTTTTGCGTAAATTTTCTTTACATAAACGGCGGTATCTTTAGATTGCGTTGACATAGCTCACTTTATTACACCACCAAGGGACCGTACACCGCAGGAAGTGCGATACATTTCTAATTATTATGTCCACCCGTACTCGAGGTAAACGGGTTTTAAGGGTTGGGTAGACAGATAGACGGTCAAGAATGTGAGACCAGTAAGGTTCCATTTTTACCGATTTACCTGACGAAATCCTAACAACGAAAATAGCTACCACAGTTACTGAAGATTAGGGCCGCATAATAATTTCCCCTACTCTTTATTCGAAATGTTCCAGTTGCAGTCGAGATATCAGCACATTAATCGTAGCTACGCTTGCGATCCAAACCACGCTTACAGGAATGCAAATAAAATCGATTTGCCTATACACGTGGTAATTCAGATCGCACCGCGTTGTAGATGTGCGAGCATTCCCATTACTAGCTACCTTAAGGAACACTTCGGCTAATGAATGTTTCCTGGCTGTGGCACGTCTAATGAAGAATTCTAAACATTGTAGAATACGTTTGGCAGCTACGTCGCCGTATATTTCCTGGGGTGGTGCAGAATTATCCTACTAAATTTACTCGCTAATAACAGTTTTCTGTTATTTCGATAAACATCCCGAATGATTGTCACATAAGCGGTGACATAAAGGTAAACAATTCATGTTTTTGAGTCCAGAAAGCTCTGTGCAACAGAAACTGCACATAATTTTGCCATTTTAATTGCGAAATTGCCGGTTTATTCATGTCTGGGGTAATAATAGAGGGCTGTTTGCCCAGGTTGTCTGCTAGCGTAGTGAAAGGTGTTTACTACTGCAAGGGAGGTCTGGTTTGTTTTCGGTTCTAATCTCGATGGAGGCAGATAGACTATCAGTAAAGGAATTTTAAGAAATTCTCGCACCCGCAATACGTTCTATTGCTACCTTTATTCTGTACCGGCGCCCCGTGGATGTCGATATGAAACTCTTGTAGAATTTCATACTTGTTACTGCCTATTTCTTCCGCTTCTGTCAATAATTGAATTGACTTAAGTGTGGCACTGAATGATTTTTAACTGAATTTCGTTATGAATCTTCACGTAATTGCTAAATTTGCAGACTTTCATGGTAGGTCAGCAACGCTAATCCAGTATGACTGGTCTGAACGTTGACACAGACCGTTTCGCCGCCGAACGCGCATAATATTTTGCAAATTCGAAACGATCTGTCTTACTAAAGCAGTTATGTTATCTCGATAAGCTGAAATTAATTTTATTAGTACAGTTTGAAACGTCCCCTTTGAACAATTATACAAGACTGTGCTTAAACTGACACACAATATTTTTAGCGCAACGCAATCTGACTATCAAAGATCCCTGCAAAAGAATGGCCCTGAGTAACATTAAAGCATTATCGATCGATCGGTCGGCAACAGCTCGCCACAGGAATCTAGAATGACAGAACACAATATTGCAAATACTGTACACTCAGGTTTTGGGTTCTCACCGTTTTTTCAAATGAGTCAAGACACATTTTCCGCTTGTCAAAATGTGAATGTTGCCGGTGCAAATTCACTGCCGAAAAGCACTGAGGAACGTGTTTCAGACACCAATGCATTGTTATTACAATTAATACAACAAATGGGACAAACACAGCAAAAGCTTCAAAAGTTAGACACGATGGAACAAAATCAGAGACAAACACAGCAACAGTTAGACACAATGGAACAAAATCTTCAAAAGTTAGACACAATGGAACAAAAGCTTCAAAAGTTAGACTCAGTGGAACATAAGCTTGAAAAAACACGTGAAGATTTAACTACTGAGTTACATAACGTTGAATCGAAATGTCAAAAGGTCTGTAATGACGTAAAAACACAAATTTGTGAGTATTTTCAACCTATTTTTTCGCAGCATGAAAATGCATTACAGAATCACGAAGCAGCCATATAAGAACTGCAAACTATTGTTCATGAAAATCACGACACCTTGCAAGCTAAAATTGACTCAGTTGCATCTGACGATTCGGTTACGCAACTTGCAAAAACGCAAGAAAACTTAAAGGACACAGTAGATACGATTTCAACACAAATGGACACTCTGAAACTTGGTTCAGAAAAGCACACTGAGGAAATAAGTACACTATCGGAGAAAGTAGCCGAACTTTCGGATCAGTTCACTAATTTATCTACAAAGGTAGATGATAATCTGAATGACACAAAACCGGTAGTCTTTAATGACACAGAAGAGTGCGAACAAATTAGGAAATTCAATCAAAATCAAATCAATATACAGTACAAAAGAGAAATCCGGGAAGTACAAGATCAGTTGGCACAAGTAATACAAAAGTTACAAATTTCAGAGGACACTCGCGCTCCAACACGGGAAGAGGGACTTAGAAATACGGAAAAGCCGCAAAATAATAACACAGTGCATTTCGGAAGTTATGAAAGAAATTGGCAATGTGCACCGAATTTTGAGATCGAACCGCCGACACGACGTAACAATGAGCGACATGCTACTCGCCGACACGATGATTTTGACTATAAGCTGTTCATTACTACACGTAAATTCAAAACGTTTAAGAATTCTGCCAACGACATTCATCCAGAAGCGTGGCTCCATCAATTCTCTCATTGTTTCCCTCCCAACTGGTCATTGGAGCACAGGTTAGAATTTATGTGTGGCTACTTAGAGAATGAACCAGCTGTAAGAATGCGATCGGTCATTCACGATTGCCACAGTGAAGGAGAATTTTACCATGCCTTCCTCTCAGCATATTGGTCTCAAGCCACACAAGACCGAGTAAAACATGGCATCATAATAATGAAACATTTCGAACAATCTGAATTTTCCAGTCTTGTGAAATATTTTGAAGACATGTTGCACAAGAATCAGTACCTGTCAAACCCATACAGCCCCTCAGAACTGATCCGCATTTGCTTAATCAAACTGCCTGAACATTTACGACATATTATTTTAGCAGGACGTTGCAAAGACGACATTGAAGCTTTTCAGGGACTATTACAAGAACTAGAAATTGACACTGACAATCGCGTAACACGAAATCAGGAACACAACAACTACAGGTCACATCCGTCGCAATTCCGCGATGAAAGAAATAATAACTGGACACGACAAGGCTATTCTCACAACACAAATCGTGACCAAAACAGACACCACCCGTATGACAACCGTTGGCAGAGTAGTAATAATTACAGGGAAAGATCACCTCTCCGCAGTAATGACTATCACAGAGACAATCAGAAAAACAGACAATATGGGAACCAAAACAATTATTATCAAGGGAGACAGAATAACTTTAGACGCAACGGTCCAGCGTGCAGTTACGACTCAGGGAGAAATTCTCCACCATGTGACCGACAAGAAGGAAACTATGGAATCTACCGACATGACGACAGACGATATGATCGTAACGACAGACCTGAACTGCATCAGAACTGGCGGGATTCTCGTCACGGTGAATTTGTAGAAGTTAGGTCTCCAAATCCCAATAACAACGCGCGCCAACAAAGAGACAATAGGCAATGACTCACACCGCTGGCAGCCACAAAACGTACTTATGAAACTGACGACGCAGCTGCCGTAGCTAGTAATTACGTAAAAATGGAAGACATTAGGGACATCTTACTCCAGGAGCATGACGTAAAACATAACAACATTGCATATCCTGTGATTCACATTACAGTAAATGTCATAAAATTTACGGCAGTACTTGACTCTGGCAGTCCCATTTCAGTAATTAGTGAAACAGCTTTTAGCAAATGCAACAAATCGAACGATTGCCCCACATCCACCATTGCTGGCGGCTCACCTCCAACTGCGCAACGCTATGCGCTGTTCACGTCCAGCTGCCGCTGCCCAACACTACAATGGCAGTCAACAATGCAAACTAGCCACAGACTGCACACAGCACAGCCAGTAATTTTCATATAGAGCGCTACGTAACGTTGCCAATAAGGAAACATAAACAGCCTACTTACAAGTTCATACTAATTAGCGTTTCTTATTTCATTTATATCTTATATTTAGGTGTTGCGGTTAAGACACTAATCAGCAATGATATAGTCTTGCACATGATTGAAAACAAACTGACAAATTTCGGATAGTATTTCAATTTCACGCATGTGCATAGTATGTTGGTAGTACTTCGTCGTCTTGCATGTTATGCTGTGTAGCAGACTTCATACCTGTGCGGATCAGCATAACGAAAAGGCGAGGGGTCTCGCTCGTTTTGTCCACGACTGTACATGTAAATAGAAAGCAAAGTACTTGTCAACTCGTACGCATGTTAGTTGTAAATAAGCTGGAAAACAGTAAAGCTGTGGACAAGTTTACTTCCATATCGCCTTAAGCTGGCTTATCCGACCCCATGTTCCCTACATCGAAATGTTCAGTGGAGCATTCTCTATGTCCTGTTCCATTTTTGCACGTTCTTACGGAAGCACCCTGTATACACGGTACTGACACTGGGATGGTGTTCCTTTTATTAGCTGGTGCCACATACGTTCTATTAGGGACGTATCTGGTTATCTTGTTGCCCATGGGCGTTTCTCAGAATCTTGCTGACTGTTTGTATACAGTACTACAGGCGTACTGTTATGCCGTCGGAGCTCCCTCAGTAACAACCAGACGTGACATGAAGTCAAATCCACTTGCTACCCACACCATGGCTCTAGGAGTAACGCCCCTGTGCCTCCCCAAAACTTTGGAAGACAGTGATCTCTCGCCAGGTCGCCACGATACTCATCTGGGATGGTCATCCGTGCTAATGCGGAACCGCGATTCATCACTGAACACCAGCTGACCATAATACGACGCCATTCACTAGCTTTCCATGCTTAACGGTTATGGAAGCATTTCAGATGCAGCCATCTGTGTTGTAGTGTTAGCAGCAGCCTGCCATTGGAACAGTAATTCCCTATTCCGCAAGCTGCTAGTCTCAGACCAATGGTGCGGAATGACACACAATGTTACAGGGAATCCTCTACTTGCTGTTGCACGACAGGCACAGATGTGAATCTGTTAGGATGTGCTTCGTGCACAATTCGGCGATCTTCCCTTGCGGTGGTCAGACGTGATGGACTGGACGCTTGGCGACGAATATACTTGCCTTCATGTTCCCACTCAACAGTGGACCGCCGGCCGCTGTGGCCGTGCAGTTCTAGGCGCTTCAGTCCGGAACCGCACTGCTGCTACGGTCGCAGGTTCGAATCCTGCCTCGGGCATGGATGTGTGTGATGTCCTTAGGTTAGGTAGGGTTAATTAGATCTAAGCCTAGGGGACTGATACCTCAGATGTTAAGTCCCATAGTGCTTAGAGGCAGTTGAACCATTTTCACTGTGTCACATCCGAATGCCCCATAAATATGAATACGACCTGATTCGACCAGCAAACGCAGTCGAGACCCACAATGAGAATCTGTTAAAACTCTGTCAGGTGCTGATAACGCTGTCTCATAGCAGTACGCGGCATCTCTGGGTCCTTCACAGCGATCACTCGACATCTGTGCTGCTCACACCTCTTGTATATACTACGACAGTCACCACCATGCTAAACACTAACAAGACCCTGTTGGTCCTTCAGCCTGCGATAGGGAAATACAACGTCCACCGATGCATATCCGGCGATAGTGAGCACGTGTATGAAGTTACACTGGTATCGGGCGATATCTTATGGGTGTCTCCCTTTTTTGTCAGGTAGTGTATTCAAAGACAAAATGCATCAATAATCCATTAACGAAACTGAACTCTAGAACCAAATTACTTGGAGCCATTATTTGCGCACATTGTTGATGATAGGGGTACAATTGCTGCTCCAGGTCGGCTGGAGTGGCCGTGCGGTTCTAGGCGCTGCAGTCTGGAATCGAGTGACCGCTACGATCGCAGGTTCGAATCCTGCCTCGGGCATCGATGTGTGTGATGTCCTTAGGTTAGTTAGGTTTAATTAGTTCTGAGTTCTAGGAGACTGATGACCTCAGCAGTTAAGTCCCATAGTGCTCAGAGCCATTTGAACCTTTTTTTTTTTTTTTTTTTTTTTTTTTTGCTAGGTGAGCCCGACAGCGTTTAACTTCGGTGAGCTCACGGGAACCGGTGTTACAGCAGTGGAAAGGCAGCTGGTAAAGTATTTACTTACCAAAGAAAAATCTTCGGACAGTTGAACGTTTTCAGAAGTTGTTATTTTATTTACACAACCAGTTTCGGCATTTCATAACACCACCTTCAGGCCCCTATGCACTCCATGTAGAGAGAATCAGATACAGTGATGCTTGCATAATCGGAGCCATCAGTAACTGAATTACGTGAGTAATTTGTGGAGTAGTAGTTCGACAACGACTGCAGCATCTATGTATGTGATTCTCTATGCATAGAGAAGATGGCATCAATGAGATCCAGAAAGTGGTCGTGTAAATGAAGAAACAACATCTGAAAACATACGGCTGTTTGGTGATTTTTCTTCCGACCAGCCACGGCCCGTCTTCACGGCGAATCAACAGAGATTGAAGTATTATTTCCGACCATTGGTTCCTTACACAGAACGCTAAGGTTATAATTCTGTACTGGCTGTTCACATTTGAACGAAGAAGTATGAGACGACCGGCATATTAAGACATAAGCTGCACCGATGAGGCAAAACATTGTGACCATCTGCTTAACAGTATTGGTCCACCCTTGGAACGCAATACTGCAGCGATTCTGGATACCTGGGATTGAACGAGTCATTGGTACGTATTCGGAGGTTGGTGGCGCCAGATGTCTATGCACAGGTTACCCTATTCCCTTAAATTATGGGCCGTTTGTTTGTGGGTGCGTGGCTGACTTCCTATACTTGTTCGACAGCGATCAGTTCGTGAGACTTTGGTGGACAAGACACGAAAGTGAGTTCACTACCAAGTTCATCAACTACTGTAACACGATTTTGGCTGTGTAGCACGATACGTTGTCCTACTAGACGATGTCATCGCCGTCGAAGAAGACGTCAGAATACACTGACACAACAGATCATGTGCAGCCGCTTGCTCGACGAAAGATCCCTACCTAAAGACTAGAAAACTGCCCAGGTTATACTCAAGGAAGGCAACAGGAGTAAGCTACTAGATTATAAGCCCACATCATATGCTGCAGGATTTTGGAACATATATTATGTTCGAACGTAATGAATTGTCTCGAAGAGAACGGTCTATTCACACATAGTCATCACGGATTTAGAAAAGATCGTTCTTACGAAACGTAAGTAGCTGTTTAGTCACACAAAGTGTTGACTGACATCGACAAGGGATTCAAAAATGGTTCGGTATTTCTAGATTTTCTTGATTTTGACACCGTAACTCACAAGCGGCTTGTAACAAAATTGTGAGCTTATGGAATATCGTCTCAGTCATGCACCTGGATTTGTAATTTCCTGTCACAGAGGTCAGTTTGTCATAACTGATGGAAAGTCATCGAGTAAAAAAGAAGTGATTTATTGTGTTCCCCATGAAACTGTTATAGACCCTCTGCTATTCTTTATGTATATAAACGATTTAGGAGATAATCTCAGCAGTCCTCTGAGGCTGTTTACAGATGATACTGTCGTTTATCGTCTAGTAAAGTCATCACAGGATCAAAACGAATTGCAGAGAGATCGAGAAAAAATATTTGTATGGTGCGAAAATTGGCAATTGATCCTAACGATGAAATGTGCGAGGTCAATCACATAGTTCTAAATGAAATCCGTTAAACGTCGGTTACACGACAAATCAATCAAATCTAAAGACCTTAAGTTCATCTATGTATCTACGAATCATAATGATGAGGTACTTAAATTACAAAGAATACGTAGAAAATGTTGTGAGGAAGGCGAACCAAAAACTGCGTTTTATTGGCAGAACACTTAGAAGATGCAACAGGTCTACTAAAGAGACTGCCTACACTACGCTTTTCTCTCTTCTTTTGAAATATTGCTCTCCTGACAAGATAGGATTAACGGAGTACATCATGAAAGTTCAAAGAAGAGCAGCAGATGTTGTATCATTGAGAAATAGGAGAGAGAGTGTCACGGACATGAGATAGAAATTTGGGGGGGGGACATCACTAAAAGAAACTCGTTTCTCATTGTGGCGGAAACTTACCACAAATTTTCAATCTCCAAATATCTCCTCCGAATGTGAAAATATTTTGTTGACATTGGGAGAGACATTATCGTAATAAAAGAAGTGAGATCAGAGCTTGCACGGAAAGATATAGGTGTTCGTTTTTCCTGCACGTTGTTCGAGAATGGAATAATAGAGAATTGAAATTTTAAACATTGTTATAAGCTAAAGTCAAACCGCGCGTTAACTTAATTACAGAATGTACGTGTAGCCATCTCGGCTGCATAAAATTGATGTGAAAATGACCGTGGTTTCGACAGCTGTAAGTCGGCCTTTATCAGAATAAAAATTACATAGGATCCGCTAGAAAATTTAATGACATGGCTCAAAATTAAAATGTAGTTAATAAGATTACTTCCATATACTGTACAAGCAGTGCACTTACATATAATTACCCCATAGGTGAAAAACATCTGAGAAAACAAGCTCTTGTCAAATTGAAAAAATCACAAGAATAAAAATTACGCTGTAAAAATATAACATTTTTGTCAACTGGAATAAAATTTTCCATCGAAATACGACGGCAGTTACGAGGTCGCTTAGAGCCAAGCAACTGTATCAAACCGGCGCTACCGTCTGTTTAGAATCCTAACAGGGCAAGGCGCCCACGAGTTGGACACAATAACAGATTCGTGCCATTTACCAAGAAGTGATGAATTACAGACAAGGGCAAATGAGGCACTGTATAAACAATTTAACATTACAGGCAATAGCAGGAACCAATGCATAAAAATTACACCATACCGTAACGGTCTTATTTTGTAAATGAGATCTAGTTCAAATGTACATAAGAAATGTAAAACTGGGATGGAAAAGGATGTTTAAAAGTCTACATTGAGGAGAGTATCGCCATTCAGACAATTTTTCATTAGCGGCTCTACACCTTGAAAAAGTTTCTATGGGGTAATTGCAACTGTTGGTTCAGAATGATACCGTCGTTCAGAGATAGGTGTTTAAAACTCTCTAGCTCTTCTAAGATGTTAAGCCTAAAGCCTTTCTTCTCCGAGTGCAAGATCTGGACGTCTCTTACATCTTTAGGTTTATGCCCTGTGACAAACAAATGGTCAGCGAAAGTTGAATTGTGAATAATGGTGCCTTTATTGCCGAGAAGGTGTTCCTCAAATCTTGTCGAAATAACTCGGCCTGTTTGGAATATGTAATAGACAGGAAAATTACCGCAAATAATTTTGTAGACACCAAAATTATGCAGAGGGGTAAGTGTAGATTTCAAGTTATGTATTCTTTAAAAAGTAATATAAGAATTATTAGTGGAGAAGCCTATTCTACAGTTATATTTGTTTTGAAGCAAACATTGTATTCTGTAAGAAACTGGACTCAGAAAAGGTGTGGAGAAATTTTTTTCATGTGGTTCAAATGGCTCTAAGCACTATGGGACTTAACATCTGTGGTAATCAGTCCCCTACAATTATAACTACTTAAACGTAACTAACCTAAGGACATCACACACATCCATGGCCGAGGTAGGATTCGAACCTGTAACCGTAGCAGTGGCACGGTTCCGGACTGAAGCGCCTAGAACCGCTCGGCCACAGCGGCCGGCAATAACAGTTTTCTTTTCATTAATTTCGTTATTAGAAAGGCCTAGGGTAGTGACCCTCTTATTGGTTTTCCTACTAAAAATACCATGTACTATAGAAGGATCATTGCCATTATTGGCAGCCACAGTTTTAATTAGATTGATTTCAACATAGAGATTTTCAGAAGAAAAGGGTGTGGAGGTTGCTCCATGAATAGCTGAATGAAAAAAAGCCATTTTCTGAGAATTTGGGGTACTGACGTCAATGGAATACTTTGATCAGAACTGGTTTCTTTGCGGAAGATATTGATGCTAACTTGGTCATCTACTATCGTAAGAGTGAGATCTAGGAAACTCAATTGCCGGAACTCATTTTCGCGTCCACAGTTGAAAGAAATATTTTCATGAAACTCGTTGAACATATTAAAAAGTTTACCAATACCGTCATTAGGCCCTTTGTATATTATCAAAATGTCACCGACGTATCTAGCACACGAAAGAATGCCTATAATTCACGCTGAAAAATTACTGAAAAATTTTACTTCTAAAGAATTAATGAACACATCTGCAAGTATATCTGCTAAGGGGTTCCCTCTTGCAAGGCCATCTAATTGCTGATTAGTTTTCCATTAAATTTAAAATAATTGTATTTTACTACATTAGGACGTAAATTCATGAAGTCTGTGATTTGTTCGTCAGATAAATCTGTTTTGAAGAACATAAATTATTTTCTACTATGCCTAAGGCTTCAAGTACCGGTACATTTGTGTGGAGATTGTTAATGTCAGAGGAAATTAATTTCGAATCTCTTTCGCAGTGAACGTCTTTAATTTTATTAACTAAATCTTCACTATTGTAAACAGAATAATTGCTACGGAAAACGAACGATTTTTTTCAATATATCTTTCAAGAATTTGGCTAAGTCGAGATAAGCACTGTTCATACTATTGGTAATTGGGCGGATCGGATGGTCTTTTTTGTGGACTTTAAACTGAGCTCGTAATTTGGGCGGTTGTGGATTCACGTAGATTAACTGCTTTTTATGGAAAGGTTTAAAAAGAGCTTTGGCATCGTTAATAGCGGTTATGATTTCTTTCTGCAAAGTTGGCGCGGGGTCCTCATGTAGCTCGGAGATATCCTTTTCCTGAAAGAAATGTAGTGTTTTTGTAACTCATTCTTGTTTTCTAGCAATGACATCGGTATTAACCTTATCAGCTTTCGTAACGAAAACGTCTTTTCCTACAAGCTTGGTATTTATGGTTTTAATTAGTTTATTTATACGAATTAACAATATTACCATAATTGATTAGGCCTTTGCTGACAATATTTCAAACATCATACGCTAGTCTACTCTTACGGGAACTGTCCAATTTTCGCAATATCTTCCGCAAAGAAACCAGTTCTGATCAAATTATTCCATTCACGTCAGTACACCCGCAATCTCATGAAATGACCTTTTTTTCATTTAGCTATTCATAGAGCCACCTCCACACCCTTTTCTTCTGAAAATCTCAATGCTGAAATCAATATAATTAAAACTGTGGCTGCCAATAATGGCAATGATCCTTCTACAGTAGATCCTCTGCCAGGCTCTTAAATGTGACCTGCAGGGTATAAATTGGTATATATTGGTACATATGAAGAGATACAGGGGGCCACAATAACGTTGACGTAGTTCACAGGTGTCATAGTGCGTTCAGATACTGCCGCCGGTCCTATGCAGTCCCAGATAACTGTCCGACGTACGTATGCGGACACGACCAACAAATCAGTTGTAGCAAGAAATGTGATTCGTCAGACCAAGTGGCACGTTTTCACTGAGTCACGGCCCAGTCTCGTTGGTACATTGCGCATGGGAAACCTGACGATGTCCTGGAGCCAACATGGCCTTTACTGTTGAGAGCCATTGTCAGCAGTCAGCGCTGAATGGTGTGCTTCGAAGCACGTATGCCTGCATCAGGTTTGCACTTTCATACCTTCCGCAGAGCGCAGTCTATCCTGTTCTACATAATGCCCATGCCTTCGATCCCCACGTTGTGTAAAGAGGCGTAGAATAGAACAGTCAGACACCGGGCCAGAACAGTCTGCCCTTTGTCAAAGTAGTTTATGACAGTGGGTTTCACAACCTGTGCCCGTATCGCGAGAACGATTTCCTCTGTTTACATACTTTCTTAACATGTTACGCGCCCAAAACACCACATGGAGGTACGCATTTAGTGGTCACAGTGTTTCGACTCATCAATGTATTTAGCTCTGGGCTAGGAATAATGGGTCGTATGAATAAAAAAGGGAACATTCTGCGGAGAAGACTGTCAATTTCGCGATAGTAAAAAATTCGAAGCATGTTCTCTGACGAGGCAGTTTCTTCGCACCATCTTTCCTCTTTATTGAGAAGGATTTCGCTGTATAGGAATTTTTTTGTGTGTATTCTTCCGTTTCCGCCACAGAACACACGTGTAATTCTACTTTTCGTTCAGCTCGCTCCAACAGGCAAACTATCAGATGCACAATTATGGAACTGCCTTCACTGTGTAATGGAATAGTGGCACTACGTCTCGATATTACCTTTACGAACACTGACAGTTTATGATAATACATTTTCTGTCGATGTTACCTGATTTTCCGACATGCAGGAAACGTTGTTGTTGAAGTTAAGTGGATACATTACGCGAACAAAATCTTAGATGGCTTGGTTCAAATGGCTCTGAGCACTATGCGACTTAACTTCTGAGGTCATTAGTGGCCTAGAACTTAGAACTAATTAAACCTAACTAACCTAAGGACATCACACACATCCATGCCCGAGGCAGGATTCGAACCTGCGACCGGAGCGGTCGCTCGGCTCCAGACTGTAGCGCCTAGAACCGCACGGCCACTCCGACCGACAAAATCTTAACAATACATTACATTTTCATCTGCTCCAAACAGGAACTTCCTTCGAGTTTTTTAATACGAGTTAATTTTATTTAAATATGGCATATAATGTTTCGCTCGCTCGTCAAGTACTTAAACGTTCGGCCGTGCGGTTTCTTTACAAGAAACAGAACGCTTGCTTTGTAATAAATCAGTTAGCAATTTCACTGGTTCGCTTACTAATCTTTAACAGAGCAAAATATAACTTTTGTGCTTTGAGGAAACATTATGACGAAGATCTTACAATACCAAAAAAATGATCGTGTCGCAATGGTGGCCGGGAGGCCCGACCCGGGGGAGTTCGGCAGCCGGTTGCGAGTCTTATTCGAAGTGACGTCACACTGGGCGACCTCTGCGTCGCTGATGCTGGGACGATGACAATGACAGCGCAGCTCCAAGTCCACGAGAGGAAAAAAGTCTCCAAACTCCCAGGAATCGAACCTGCGCCCGCTGCGTGGTAGATAAACCCGTTACCACTCATCTAAGGAGGCGGACTGAGAATATCAAGAATATCAGGGACACAGAGCACTCTGGTTATACCTAAGTTTTCTCGTACACCAGAGTGAAAGTTTGGCTTTGCTAAATAGTACAACATTGTCCTCATTTTCGATTGGTTTGAAGTCTCATCCCATCTTCCTCCATTATTTTCGTGAAGGAAGTTTGCCAGCTAAATAACGCTTTTACTGTTAAAACCATCATTATTTCTACAGTTTTCCTTTCCAGTATTTCTTCGGGCTACTTATATCTTTCTGCTCATGGGTGATTTTAACGCCAGGATTGGAAATCGAACAGAAGGGTATGAAAAGGTTATGGGTAAATTTGGAGAGGATATGGAGGCCAACAGGAACGGGAAACAACTCTTGGATTTCTGTGCCAGTATGGGCTTAGTAATCACAAACTCCTTTTTTAAACATAAGAACATTCACCGGTATACTTGGGAAGGCAGAGGAACCAGATCTGTCATTGACTATATAATAACAGATCAGGAATTCAGGAAGGCTGTGAGGGACACACGTGTATTCAGGGGATTCTTTGATGACACTGATCATTATTTAATATGCAGTGAAATTGGGATTGTGAGGCCGAAAGTGCAGGAGGTCAGGTCCATATGTAGGAGGATAAGAGTGGAGAAACTTCAGGATAAGGAAATCAGGCACAAGTACATAACAGCGATCTCAGAAAGGTACCAGTTAGTTCAATGTAGTCAATTACAGTCATTGGAAAAGGAATGGACAAGGTACAGGGACACAGTACTAGAAGTGGCTAAAGAATGTCTTGGAACAGTAGTGTGTAAAAGTAAGATGAAGCAAACAGCTTGGTGGAATGATACAGTCAAGGAAGCCTGTAAAAGGAAAAAGAAGGCGTATCAAAAATGGCTACATACCAGAACCCAGGTAGACAGAGAAAGTTATGTTGAAGAAAGAAACAAAGCCAAACAGATAATTGCAGCATCCAAGAAGACATCGTGGGAAGACTTTGGAAACAGGTTGGAGACTATGGGTCAAGCTGCTGGAAAACCATTCTGGAGTGTAATTAGCAGTCTTCGAAAGGGAGGTAAGAAGGAAATGACAAGTATTTTGGACAGGTCAGGAAAACTGCTGGTGAATCCTGTGGATGCCTTGGGCAGATGGAGGGAATATTTTGAAGAGTTGCTCAATGTAGGTGAAAATGCGATCAGTAATGTTTCAGATTTCGAGGTAGAATGGGATAGGAATGATGATGGAAATAGGATCACATTTGAGGAAGTGGAAAAAATGGTCAATAGATTGCAGTGCAATAAAGCGGCTGGGGTGGATGAAATTAAGTCGGAACTCATCAAATACAGTGGAATGTCAGGTCTTAAATGGCTACACAGGATAATTGAAATGGCCTGGGAGTCGGGACAGGTTCCATCAGACTGGACAAAAGCAGTAATCACACCAATCTTTAAACATGGAAACAGAAAAGATTGTAACAACTACAGAGGTATCTCTTTAATCAGCGTTGTGGGTAAAATCTTCTCGGGTATTGTTGAAAGAAAAGTGCGAGTATTAGTTGAGGACCAATTGGATGAAAATCAGTGTGGGTTTAGGCCTCTTAGAGGTTGTCACGACCAGATCTTTAGCTTACGGCAAATAATGGAGAAGTGTTATGAGTGGAACAGGGAATTGTATCTATGCTCTATAGATCTAGAAAAGGCATATGACCGGGTTCCTAGGAGGAAGTTATTGTCTGTTCTACAAGATTATGGAATAGGAGGCAAACTTTTGCAAGCAATTAAAGGTCTTTACATGGATAGTCAGGCAGCAGTTAGAGTTGACGGTAAATTGAGTTCATGGTTCAGAGTAGTTTCAGGGGTAAGACAAGGCTGCAACCTGTCTCCACTGTTGCTCATATTATTTATGGATCATATGTTGAAAAAAATAGACTGGCGGGGTGAGATTAAGATATGTGAACACAAAATACGCAGTCTTGCATATGCGGATGACTTAGTTGTGATGGCAGATTCGATTGAAAGTTTGCAAAGTAATATTTCAGAGCTAGATCAGAAATGTAAGGACTATGGTATGAAGATTAGCATCTCCAAAAAGAAAGTAATGTCAGCGGGAAAGAAATATAAACGGATGGAGTGCCAAATAGGAGGAACAAAGTTAGAACAGGTGGACGGTTTCAAGTACTTAGGATGCATATTCTCACAGGATGGCAACATAGTGAAAGAACTGGAAGCAAGGTGTAGCAAAGCTAATGCAGTGAGCGCTCAGCTACGATCTACTCTCTTCTGCAAGAAGGAAGTCAGTACCAAGACTAAGTTATCTGTGCACCGTTCAATCTTTCGACCAACTTTGTTGTATGGGAGCGAAAGCTGGGTGGATTCAGGCTACCTTATAAACAAGGTTGAGGTTACGGATATGAAAGTAGCTAGGATGATTGCAGGTACTAGTAGATGGGAACAATGGCAGGAGGGTGTCCACAATGAAGAAATCAAAGAAAAACTGGGAATGAACTCTATAGATGTAGCAGTCAGGGCGAACAGGCTTAGATGGTGGGGTCATGTTACACGCATGGGAGAAGCAAGGTTACCCAAGAGACTCATGGATTCAGCAGTAGAGGGTAGGAGGAGTCGGGGCAGACCGAGGAGAAGGTACCTGGATTTGGTTAAGAATGATTTTGAAGTACTAGGTTTAACACCAGAAGAGGCACCAAAGTTAGCACTGAATAGGGGATCATTGAGGAACTGTATAAGGGGGGCTATGCTCCAGACTGAACGCTGAAAGGCATAATCAGTCTTAAATGATGATGATGATGATGACTTATATCTTTAATCCTATTCGGAGCAACATAAATTGTGCCATTTTTACTTAAAAATATTCGATAGAATTTACCATAAATTACCCTCAGCACAATTTACTCAGCACGAGCCATGCTGCAAAACTTATTTAAAAAAAAACGATAATTTTCTCCGGTTCTGAGAAACTTCACTAGTTTTATTCATATGAAATCGAAGAACTTTTTCCGCTGTGAGCAAGTTCCCCCACTCTTTTACTTAAGCCGAGAAAATTATCAGATGATGTATTTTCTCCTTCTTGTTTTATTCATGAGAACCTGAGAATGTTCTTCATAAAACAGTCTTCATGAATTTGACGTTTCAAGTGCAATAGAAACACTACCAGCATCATGTATCTCCTAGTTAGCTACTCACTTTAACTGGAACATATGGATCACACGTGTTCATTTAAGATACTAACTCAGTCTCTTTATTCCAGGACAACGATGGCGCTACTCTTGGACTCGTGTATTAGTGAAATCCTGCTTGTCGTTTCTGTGTCGACTCTCGCCATCTACCTATGGTTCGGCCATGGCTTCAAATATTGGAAGAAGAAGGGCGTTCCTTTCGTGGAGCTGAAACTTCAGGAAATACATTTTGGGCCAGGAGGCTCCATGGTGTGACGACGCAAGGCTTATATAAATAGTTGCCAGGTGCGTTTCAAGACTTGCGGGAAAGGTAAGCTGGACAGCAGGTTTTCTTGCACTGTAAATTGTTCTGGTAGTGCGTACACTGTCGTGAAGGTTTATAGCATAAATAAAATCTTTGGTAAAGATTTTGTAACCTAATAGGACAACTGCATCGTGTAAAACGTATGAGATGTGATAGAGGGACTGCTTTCAAAATGGTAACTTGGGCGAAAAATGTGAGTACCTGCAGATACGGAGAGATACTCTTATATCTAGAAGGGTCAAAAAGTGGTTGAAATGACTCTGAGCACTATGGGACTTAATTTCTGAGGGCATCAGTCCCCTATAACGTAGAACTACTTAAACCTAACTAACCTAAGGACATCACACACATCCATGCCCGTGGCAGGATTCGAACCTGCAACCGTGGCGGTCGCGCGGTTCCAGACTGTAGCGCCTAGAAGGGTCACGTAAGCTCTAACACAAAAAAATGAACCAGATTTTCGTGTTGCAGTAAGGTGAAACTTCGTGTCACAGTGCAAAGGAGCACAAGATGGAAAGATTTTTGTACAGTGTATATCAAAAACAGTCATCCGATTTGAAGGAGTCATAACTATTATGTTGAGATAGTTGCGTGAACAACGTACTGTGTGGAAGAGAAGACTCTCGCGTTTGACATGGTTCACGCTACGTAGAAGCAATGTACGGCCACTTTAGTTCTAGCAGAAATGGTATCGGGACAAAAGAAAGCGCTTTGTGTTCTACGTTTTGCGCAGTATGGGTCAGTAACAACCGTTCAGCGTGACTTTCGTACCAGGTATGGTGTGCATCCTCCTATAGCACAGAGCATTAGACGATGGAGTGAGGATTTCCGTGAAACAGATTGCTTGTGTAAAGTCAAATCGCCGGCCGTCCCCGAGTGTCTAATACAAACGTCGAACGCGTCCGCCATAGTTTCACAATAGTCTGCAGAAATCAGTTCGCCGTGCAGCTCGACAGCTCAACATACTCGCGTCTAGAGTGTGTTCAATGAATGAACTGAGACATCGCATAACAGCAGCTGTGGGAGATATTCTACATGTTCATTACTTTCAGAAATATAGGCTTGCCAAATCGGATGACTCTTTTTGTTACGCCCTGTATTTTGTTCTCGGTTGGCACTCTTATACCCTTTCTAAAAATACTCGGCGACTCAAATGTCCTTTACGGAATCTGTGAACAGTCAATATGTTTATATTTTTAAACTGAATTCGGAATGTAAACAAAACTGTAGATAATGCTTGGCTTTCGGGTTGACTGCCGCATTATATAACGATAGGCACAGCAACTGCGACAGATAGAGGCTAAAAATACACGACTGTATCTGAGACAAACATCGAAAGATTTGGTGACTAGAGTCACATACGAAGAATTAGCGGGACACGTGTTTCCGATTTCTGTCATAAAAACTGACTGACGACCAGAAAGGGAACGCAGATAGACATTACAGCAGAGTTTATAGACGAATATTGTAAAATCTCACTTTTACATTATGGGAGATCAAGAAACTGTTGTCTCCTGAAGCAAATAATCGGGGACAAGCGTAAACGAAGTGGAATGTGTACCTCTTGCAGGTGGCTCCTTTTGAGACAGCGTCAGCAGAACCTGCTGGTAAGCTATGCTGGAGCAGGAATTCCCAAACTTTTCCTCTGACGGAATACTTCGAAAATCCTGGTATATTGGAGGAACAACTGTTTATTTCGTAGGTTAATTAAATTAAAAAAAATGGTGATAATTTGTTTTATTCGCTGATTACTTCAGTCATAAAACATAACAAAATAAAATTTTAAGAAAGTAATAATTGTCGACAAAAAGTCGAAAAAAACGCTCTGTTATTAATAGTTTTTCGCGGAGTGCTAGAGGAGAAAGAAGGCAGGGAGGGGGAGTGGGTGGGATATTATCAGCTTAATAGATTTACATTTGGTATATCAATAAAGTAACTTGCGTAAAAAGAGAGCCTTAGGTTTAAACTATGAAAACTAAAATTATATAGAAAATTACAATTAAAAAAAAGCAGTGCGGGAGGGACGTCATAACCATACCAGATTTACTCACGGCAAAATATTATAGGACACTCTGTAAAAAGAGAGAACCTTCGGTGAAATTATGTAAACTTATCGTTAAAATATTTAGTGTGTAACAAAAGATGTGAAAACTGTAAAAGGTACAAAACAGTGAAATTATACGTGGTCCGGGTAGCCGTGCGGTCTAGGGCGTTCGTCGCGGTTCGCGCAGCTCCTCCTGTCAGAGGTTCGAGTCCTCTCTCGGGCATGGGTGTGTGTGTTTCGTCCTTAGCGTTAGTTAGTTTATCTTAGATTAAGTAGTGCGTAAGCCTAGGGAGATGACCTCAGCAGTCTGGTCCCATAGTCATTAACACAAATTTCCAATTTTTTATACACGGTCCAGTCACGTCAACGTGATCACCGCCTATTTTCGACGTCAACCTGCTACAATTATCCATGGACAGCAGGTAGCAGAACTAGCAGAGGAGGATAATCAGTCTTCCCGGGCCACGCGGGAAACAATGCAATCGTTGTTGTAATGCGGAAACGATACGATTTATCCGACTCGCAAAAGGCCATGTACAGTCGTGCTCAAAATTATCCGAACGACCTGAATTGAAATTCGCCTGATTCGCATGCAATCCGCATAACGCAGCTGTCTAGCAGGTCCTCTAATCGCTCCTCGGTAGAATCGTTTGACTATTGAAAATGGTTCCAACATGTCACCACTAGAAAACACTGCTCGGAGGTGCTCTATCCATGTGTTAGGTAGTAGCGTAATGGTAAGCATCGCGCACCGTAAGTAAGACGTCGCGAGTTTGCGTACTTTCACTGCTACATTTTTTAAAACGCAATTCTGATGTCTGATGAAGTTATCAATCTAATGGAACTTTGAAAATAATTCCTTTAACTTCTCAACAGTCGCATGTGGAAAAAGGGCTAACTACTCCAATATTTTGTTCTTTTCAGGTTTAATAGATAGCCAGCCAGCAGATGAATCTCGAAACTCTTGTATTATGTATGGGTAGAGCGCATCGTGCCAAAATACATCAGTAAAGTATTTTCTACATTACCTGTCTTGTGGTAGTGGCATTTTATTCTTCCTCGAACCTTGTTTGACAGCTTTAACTCAGAATAAGTTAACTGCATGCATGTAATCAATAAACAGCATGTGCATTGTCAGACTGTTATAGATAACATCAGAGAATTCGCATATAGGCTTAATTCCATGATTAAGTTCTCTCTCATGTTTACTATTGTTTCTACAACACTGAAAGAAACCTTACGAAAATTGTGCACTGTTTTATAAGAAATGAAATAAAACTACCCACGATAACCTTACGACGAAAGTCTGTTTTAATAAAACTGAGTATCTGTACACAAGCATGCCTCTATCGGCACGAATTAGTAAAATACTACTCACTTAGATTTTGATTGGATCTGTGTTTCATTGGTATCCTGTGTCATACTCAAGAAGTATGCAAATGTGGCATTTCATAAATAAATTTATGTATTCCTAGAAACCCAAAATTTGCTTGTCACCATCGGAAAGAGGCGTTACCTGTTGTGCAGTATTGTAAGTTTTTCACCAATACACTATGAGCAGAAAGATTTTTCTTGCGATTTCCTTATTAATGTTTGATCTGACTGCTTGTATATCTTTCACAGAAGCGATTAAAACGTTACAGTTGGCGAGACTAGAACCGCGAGCCCATAACAAATGCTTTTTCACAGGTCAAAAGTTAACACAGAGCTAGCGAAGAAGTATGTGGCGAGTCCAATGGTAGTTAGAACTCGTAAACCACTATTTAAAGGACGAGATTAGTTGTGACTTCCACGTGCAACGACTTTCCTGGGCTGAAAACCGTAAATTTACAATCTTTTGTTACACCTCAAGCGATAACAACTCAGGTTATTCAATGGAAATGAGAGGAAAAATCAAGTGAACTTGGAGGCTTAATTCCATGCACACCAGGAAGTAAGTTGTCGATCACAGAGTTGCCAAAAATACCTTGCCTTGTTGCCAAATCTCAGTTACAGTACCAGCAGGAAGAAGACGAACCCATGTGATCCTACAGCGGACTGGGAAGTGACCATAGCAGGCATCTCAAAGACGCGGCTGCGTGGGATACGTAATGCGTCTGATTCGCATTTCTGTAACTAGGTTTAGGGACTGGAGCGTAGTTACTAATAATACTCAGAACTGACTGCAAACTAAGCATCATAAATCAGTAAGCCGGCCGCGGTGGTCTAGCGGTTCTGGCGCTGCAGTCCGGAACCGCGGGACTGCTACGGTCGCAGGTTCGAATCCTGCCTCGGGCATGGGTGTGTGTGATGTCCTTAGGTTAGTTAGGTTTCAGTAGTTCTAAGTTCTAGGGGACTTATGACCTAAGATGTTGAGTCCCATAGTGCTCAGAGCCATTTGAACCATTTTTGAAATCAGTAACTCTCATAGTTGTTTTTATATTCTTTTCATAAGTGTACTCAAAACTAAGAAATTCATTCACGAACGTTTTCGTGCCTCGCCGATTGTCGAGCACAACAAAAGTAAAAAAATAATGTGTGTGTGTGTGTGTGTGTGTGTGTGTGTGTGTGTGTGTGTGCGAGAAAGAGAGAGAGAGAAATAAAAAAGAATGAGAGAGAGTAAAAAATTGTTGTAAAGAAATTGAATCACGGTATGTAAAGATATCTTTCATTAAAATGACACTTTCCACATCATTACGAAATTTCTCATTCATGATCCATGGCACAAGTATTAATCTAGTCAAATCTAATCTAATCTAATCATATCATATTGCTGACTAGCCATGAAGAGTCATGAAATATCGAAATTTTCGCAAATATCAGTAATCAAATCTAAACTTGAAAATAAAAGACGACAGTTTTTGTAATAAACCGGGACTCCTATCAAGACCCTTTCGTCCCTGTTAACTAACCACGAAACATGTCTGATATACCTCCATTCGGAAGTAACAAAGTGTGCATGCATTTAATGATGAAGTGCATGATGTGAAGTTCTGTGACGGAGATACGAACCCAACACACAATCGGATTGTTAACTAAGTAAAATCAAATGCAATGTATCAGTATTTATTACCAGCTGCTAGGTGTTTGAATCTAAAATAAGATACAAATTTTTGTGCCTGAGCGACAATCAGACCGCACACCTACCGTTCTTCTGTATCATCCCTGAATATAGCTTAAGTATCAATTGCTTACTCACCAACAGTAAGATTTGTGCGTGTCTGACCAGAATTAATGACACCTATTGCGATTGTTGGCAACACATGAAGAGACGTTAAAAATGCACGTTAATTTTCACTAGCACTCCGGTGTGCATGTGATAGGACTTGAAATTAAATTATGAATATTTTTGTACTGGATCAGGATTCAGACCCACATACTTACCATTGAAGGAGACCTAGAGAAGAAAAGTCTTGTGAAAAGGAACGAAATGATTGAACTATAATGTTCCGAAAGATTCAGAGCCTCGAAAAAGGAGATACAAATTCGAATCACATTGCAGTACCAAATTTTTCAACGTCTCTAGTTCAATAAAGTAAAAGTAAAATAAGAGCTCTGTTCCTTTAAATGGCTATCCGTTCATCAAATCAAATAAAATTTTCTAATGTAAATAAGTTTACTGGTGAAGCATTTCTCTTTACCATGAATCCCGCCTATGTTATTTCCCCACGTAAACCGGCTCTGCCCAGTTGGTAATGAAGAAATTTGATGTTTAATGCTGATTCTGGATTATAACGTGTTTCTCTTGTGGTTCCCAGAGGTAAAGTAAATCTGTTTGTGCCTCTTTAAAGTAAATGCCTGAACCCACGCATTGAGCCTGTGATAGTTCGTTCCACCAGACCATTGTGGCCGCATTTCCCAGCCCCAGGAGTGAGCCGTAGCGGATTATGTGTTTCGCTTACAAAGTTAATCACGGTGGAAAAATCTCAAGTCTATTAAATGGTTAAATAGACTCAAGATTCTGACGCGGAGTTTATGTTTTTCTCATGTCAACAGGATGTAAAGGCTCTTCTAGGCATCATAGCTTCGATGTGAGGCCATTTTGAAATTTTCACTAATTCAGCAAATTTCTAAATCCGAGAAAATCCACTGCAGAGTGTGAAGTTACCGGGTAATTCGATTATTACCGTCATTATTACTATCATTTTCTTCATACCGTTGCTGGAACAAATGTGTTGAAGATCATTTAATGTCTTTTGTCATTATAGAAGTAGTTGCCCAAGAACAGGTTTTTTCCCTGTCTACGGAATCCATATGATTTGCTCGACGTGACCTGTTTCAAGTTGTGTATGTCGGAGAATGCTTTAGAAAATCAATTGTTTTCCTTTGCAATAAACAGGACGATTTTCATTCTAAGCTATCCAGGTTCAAAATTTTCGCAATATTAGTTCAGATTTAATATTCGCTTCTATAATGTAGGAAAGTATTTCACAGATGCAAAACCCACATTCGATTCATTGACCTTAAACTTAGTTGCTGATCATAAAACCTAGCTCAGAGTGACACCAGTTTAAGTAACCTATTGTAGCGAAGACTGTTTTCCAGTGCTCTTTCTCGCCGGAAAAAAGGCAATTCACTCATTGGGCTCCATAAGTACACTGTAACAGTAATTTCTGTGTGTATGCAATGCATACGGATTGTAGAATTTTGTGGTGCTGTCTCTTCCGTTTCTGTATACAATATGCCTGACCTAAACGAGCCCTTTATCATTACAGGCCCTGGTCAGTGCAACATCATACTGACAACAGTAATGTGCTTATACTGACAACCTCACTGTTCGTTTTACCCGATTCTGTAATCATTTAAATAAAACAACATGACCTTCCAGTGGGAGACATTTCGTCCCCCTTTTCCTTCTGTGAAATTTGTCAATAAGCTTTTTGCTTCCAACCAGCGAAATGCAGCAGAGTACGGCCGATAAACGATTCACTAACCACTATTTAGTGCTGTCTAGACGATTTCTTTAAACACTGTGGTAGCTGAAGGAATGTAGTTTCTTCTTAAATCATCTTATGCTGCAACGTTCACATATATCTCAAATAGTAAAAGCTCTTTATCCAGGTACGAAGGTTGTAAAACGAACTTCCCACAGTCTGTGTCAGGTTGATCTTTTAGTCTGATAGCACTGCATAGGTGTTTTGTCAAAGAGGTATCACAAGTAGTGTTCCTGTAGCTGTGGGGATCATTGGTTGAAAATGAGTTTAACACCAGTACTGCTAAATATTCAAGATGATTATCAACCTAAGTTTGAGTTCATCCACAAACTGAGGCGTATTTATCTAATATTGAAGCTAGACTATGTATCCTTGTTTTCCTCGAGTGGGCATTGGAAGGCGTTTACACACACGTATACAATACTATGAAAACGTCGAACGCATACAGGCAATTGGTTTCTTTTATGTCAACTGGTTTCAGATGAAAGGAGACATTGAGCAGTTGGACTGGCCTCCATAAGCTGCTGGCCTCAATCCCATAGAGCACGTGTGGGCAGAGATGGAAAAGATCATCAGGAGCAAAAGACCTGCGCCAACATCCAAGGCAGCGTTGTCGGAAGCAGTTCACGCTGGGTGGAAGAGATGTCACGGAGTGACAGATTCATCAGAAAGCTTGTTGCCTCTGTTCCCCGGCGATTAAATGCAGTTGTAGAAGAGGACGGGAACTGGAGCGGTAGTGAGTCTACTGTGTTAATAGGCAGAAGACTTTGTTTAAAGCACATATTGTTTAATTTCAGCTTAACTTCTCTTCAGCGATTAAGATCCTGTGAACAAAAGGAAAACTTCTCCTATTTTAATTTTGTGATTAAAATTTTAATGTAAAATACATCGCAGATATTTGCATATGAAGACGAAGTTGTTTATTTTAATGAAGAATATGTTTTTTCTCATAAGACACATAATGGCAATGAACATTGAGGCATGAAAGATAGACCATTTATGATCTTTAATTTTTCTCCTTTTTTGTTTATGTCAACTTGAAGGCACTACATTCAGTTCATTTCTCTTTACTTTGGTGCAGGAACACGCAAGTGTCAACGCAGGCACAAACGAGAGATCCTTAATTTGAATGCCAAACAGTGGTGCCTACGTGGTGGCAAAGTGGTGAAGAGTCCGATTACGAATACAAAGGTCTTGGGTTTGATCCCTAATCAATTCAACGATTTTATGTGCCATTTTACACTTATTTCCCCTCGGACACTGTTTGTTGATGTGAAAAATGCCGAGTTGCCCTGTGGTCCGAAAGCCATGTTAAACTGTAGGTTACCCTATTAACTGGCTAGGTAAGTCAACTCAAAGGTCGGAGGAAAGCAACGGCATACCACCTCCAACAAGACCGTACCTAGTAAAGCACTGTGGTGTTCAAACCAATCTTGTGACTAATGACAAAGTTAATGATCTTCGGATTATTAACATTTTTGTGTTTTCATGCTGTAGCTTTGATACCAGTAAACGTAAGTAACGGGCCTAGCACTGTCACCATTCGAGTTTTCAAGGTGGTAGACGGAGATGCTGTCGAACCCAGTTACAATCTTCAAAAAAATGGTTCAAATGGCTCTGAGCACTATGGGACTCAACATCTTAGGTCATAAGTCCCCTAGAACTTAGAACTACTTAAACCTAACTAACCTAAGGACATCACACACACCCATGCCCGAGGCAGGATTCGAACCTGCGACCGTAGCAGTCCCGCGGTTCCGGACTGCAGCGCCAGAACCGCTAGACCACCGCGGCCGGCGTTACAATCTTCGTCATGCTTATTTTTCAGTCGAATACCTCTCTGTGCCTTTCATCGAAGCCGCACTTCTGACTGGAAAGTACAAAGGACACACACTATTTATTCCCATGATACCACTTATCTCTACGGAAGTGTCATTACAATTTAAAAGACTGCAATTCCAAATAAATCAGCCTACAGTTCTACAATTAACAAAGCGCAAGACAAACTAAAATATTGCGGCATCAACCTGCTTCTTTCACGGTCAGTTATACGTAGCTTGCTGTCGTGTAGGAAATTGGAAAAATTTGTACGTATATACCTCAGATAAAAAAAAATTAAAAATGTTGTTTACTAACACGTACTATAAAGAGTTAGAGTATGTTTTCAATAATAATTTTTTACCTCTTATACATTAAACAGTATTGTTAATATTCGAGTCCTCCCTCGGGCATGTGTGTGTGTTTGTCCTTAGGATAATTTAGGTTAAGTAGACTGTAAGCTTAGGGACTGATGACCTTAGCAGTTAAGTCCCATACGATTTCACACACATTTGAAAATTATTTTTTGTTAATAGTTAGAATATGTTTTGAATAAAAAATTGTTACCTTTTATGCTTTAACAAGTATTGTAAATAATTAGAATATGTTTCCGTTAAAAATTTTTTAGGTCTTATACTTAAAAGACTACCCTATTTATTACAACTACCACATAATCTCATATCAAATCCCTAAGCAAAGCTGTGTACCCCAGCTAGTAACTTATAAATACACCAGAACAAAATAACCAACTTGATTCCTTCATCTAACCGTCAATCCTTTTGTCCTCGAGCGATGTCTAGCTACGTGCCCGTAAAGCTTGCTTGTGAAACATACCACTGCTTCCGACTCTGTACATGGTGCTGTATGATGTGGCAAATTATACAAGTATATCTAACAGGCATTAACGAATTCTGTTTACTGTTACTACTGAAGCCTGATACATCCATAGATTCCTTACTCTTAACAAGACTGACACTGCACACAGCATGGTAGTCGAGTCTTCTCACCATGGCAAATAAACTACTCTCAGTAAACAATGAAATCTCTTGGCTGTCCGCACTGTAACCTGTACATTCGACCGCTGTACTAAAGAGACGAGCCGGCCGGGGTGGCCCAGCGGTTCTGGGCGCTACAGTCTGGAACCGCGCGACCGATACGGTCGCAGATTCGAATCCTGCCCTGGGCATGGACGTATGTGATGTCCTTAGGTTAGTTAGGTTTAAGTAGTTCTAAGTTCTAGGGGACTGATGACCTCAGAAATTAAGTCCCTTAGTGCTCGGAGCCATTTGAACCTTGAACTAAAGAGACGGCGCTGGCAACGCTGCCAGGACTGTCTGAGTCAGTGTCCGTAGCAGGTTGTGGTTGGACGGACGCCTGATTGCGCTTGTGAAACAGTCTGAAAACACTCAGCACTCTTTAGTATTGCTTCTGGTCACAGGTCAGTATAGGTTGGCGGTCACTTGGCAGAGGAATTCCGCTGTCGTAGGTATTGTTGATGACAAGGACTGCTGACGGAGCGTTGGGAAGGCCGAACGGACCATGGCCTTCGTGACGCAACCGGCTCCGCCAGTGGTGCTCCTTGGTGCTCAACAGCCCCTGCAAGGCCCTCGTTCTGTGGCGGCTCGCTTAAGGGGCTCCGGAACGCCCTATACTTGCAATGTTAAAATATGTTAAAATAACGCTTATAAATTACATCTTTCCTCACAAAGTATTTGAGGTAGGAAGTTGAACTTTTTACAGATTATTTATTGGAATATGGGCTACAACTTAACACAGGGATTTTACAAAATTTTAGTTCAGTTATTAAAGATGACTTTTTTCAATTGTAATGAAAATTCACAACATTTTTTTGCAATTTTTTATTTATATATTCAAAAATATGCAGTTTTTTGGAAAAAGGCTGTGTTAAATTATGCAGAAGGTACTGTGTAACATTTACTGAAAGTTTGAAACAAATATGTTTGGAAGATCCTTAGAAAACATGTAATTAACATGAGAAAATAAAAGTTTTGGGACTCGAGCAACAAAGATTGGATTAACTTTTTAGTGCATTCCAGGTCCATAGGATGGATTATCTTCATCCTCTGCAAACTCCTCCTCCAGCTTCCTCTTGTTCCTCCTCCTGTTTACTCTTGCTTGTATTTCTAGACTCTTTACAGTCCTGTCTGCAGCCCGAAGGCGTTCCTTGTCTAAAGCAAGCATCGCTCGTACCATGTTAGAACCTATCTTCATTCCCATATTTCTAAATACCTTGCACCTTACAATGTTGCCATCATTGAAAGTCGCAACAGCATCATACACACCAAAGTGAAGTGTTTATATTCCAACAAATACAGTCTTGGGGATTCTCGACCATATAACACTATTTACACTTTCACTGGGGTTTTGAGTTTTTCCGTGAATACACTTTTTCAACAGTTCAGGTGCTGCTAAGTCTCTGAAAACAGGTTTTATCACCTCCATTATTGCATGAGGCACTGTGCTTATGAGTGTACACTTCACCAGTTAGCAATCCTTTGTTATATTTACACCAACTGTCTTCTTCTTTGGGACACAAGCTATGTTGGGGATTTTCATCGGTTGAAGAAGTATGAAAAAAAAGAGCCCAAACAGCCTTCTTCATTTCGTCGACACTTTGTGTATTTTGCCTAATAGCCATTCCATAATAGTTCTGTATTTTGTCAATTACACTGTCAGTTAACCTTCCCTTCCCATCCAACCCTTTACCATCACTGAGTTTTTGTTTTTTGTACGAAGCTTTCAGTCGCCGAAGTCTTGTGCCCATTCCCTTCTGTACGTGTCCAATACACTCAAATTTCTGCACTACAACATCATCACCATAGGGCTTCAGTCCTTGAACATGTTTGAAACTTTTAGAATCACCGTCACCAAGGTAATTAACATATCGAACTTTATCACACGCCTCAGAACGCTGGAATATACTGGCAACACCAGCCACTTCCATTCCTCCACTACTGCCACTATAGTTAGCTTTGCAATTATTTTCATGTGTACCTTTATATTTTTGTGGACATCTACAATACTTTGATATTACTGCTACATCTAAAACTTTCCCTGTATACATACTGGTGGCAGATACTACACCATGAAGAGATGTGTGTCCCCGTTTATGCCAGGTACCATCGAACGCTGCAGTCAAATCTCTGTTACCATTATTTTCCATTACTGCCTCTTCCAAGCGTTCTTCATAGATTCTATACAGACATCTTCTACTTTAGACCCTATTAATTTATTATAGGTCGTAAACTTGGTTGGAGGATTTGGAAGATTCATGATGCCACAGAAAATTGCACCTGCAGTAGCACCCTTATCAACTGAACGCAAGGAATAAACAAATCTAATGTTGTGTTCGTAGATTTTGCTACCATTTTCTTCAGTTGCAGTTACTGCAACACTGTTCCATAAGGTGGTCATGTATGAACACTTATCACATTTTAGTTGTATTTCACTAGCAAGTCCTACGTGCTTTATTATGGAGAGTTCCAGACCAACTTCACTACAATGAATACATCTTACACAGTTTGAAAAAATTCCTTTGAGAACCGACATATCAAATATTTCATTCACATCCGATTCGCCCATAAAACATTCATAGTTTTCACTCATTGAACCAAGCTTCTTCTGTGAAGTATTTTCTTTCCCACTTTGACTGCTATGGGCAGGTGTACTTGAGAGGTTAGGTTCACTCACTTGGTTATCGTCTTTATTGTTTACAGTAATAACACATACCTTTGGCTTTCCAACATTTCTCCTTTTCTTAGAAGCCTTCAGAGGATTTCTAATAACTTTACTTTTACTCATTATTATACTTCAACAAAACAGAGACTCAAGAAACAGAATTAATTACGAATATTTTCGAGATAACGACAGAGTAAATAAACATGAAACAATCGACAATCACACCAGCGATATATATTGAACCATCACAGGTTAGCCACAACACATTCGTTATCTCACATCACTAAAATGTACCTGATGAACACGGACGTTAATAATAACACCATTTGACAGCAGTTTAACAGCGCCACAGTGGGTCACGCCCATGTAGAACACATTTTAAAAAAATTTAAAAATAGTTGTAGTCTTCGGAATTGAATAAATTGTATATCTATTAAAAGGTAATAGTCTGCAGATTCAGAAAACGCAAAAAAGTACAAATTGAACTTCTCATGATTTTGAGCCTTTCTGGAGCCCCTTAACGCCCCGCCCAAAGTGCGGCGGACTGGTGACGTAGCGGGCAGTAACTCACTGCCCCGTGTTGGCGGTCGCGGCTGCTCCTCTGAGTAGGCGTTGGCCATCTATAGTGGCAGCTCGAGGATTCAGCAGCCTGAAGGCGTGCTGCACCGTCATACACATGAACTGCGGTACTCAATCATCATCCCACACGGTGGCTAGGAAACATCGCCCGCATAGAGAGAAACTGATGCTAGCAGAAGTGATTTTAGTACATTTGGCTTGGCTATATGTACAGGTATAATCCTTTCAGATTACACTGATACAATAGCTCCCCACTTACCAATCATATTCAACCGCTCGCTCACCGATAGATCTGTACCTACAAATTGGAAAATTGCGCAGGTCGCACCAGTGTTTAAGAAGGGTAGTAGGAGTAATCCATCGAACTACAGACCTATATCATAGACGTCGGTTTGCAGTAGGGTTTTGGAGCATATACTGTGTTCGAACATCATGAGTCACCTCGAAGAGAACGATCTATTGATACGCAATCAGCATGGTTTCAGAAAACATCGTTCTTGTGCAACGCAGCTAGCTCTTTATTCGCACGAAGTAATGGCCGCTATCGACAGGGGATCTCAAGTTGATTGCGTATTTCTAGATTTCCGGAAAGCTTTTGACACCGTTCCTCACAAGCGACTTCTAATCAAGCTGCGGGCCTATGGGGTATCGTCTCAGTTGTGCGACTGGATTCGTGATTTCCTGTCAGGAAGGTCGCAGTTCGTAGTGATAGACGGCAAATCATCGAGTAAAACTGAAGTGATATCAGGTGTTCCCCAGGGAAGCGTCCTGGGACCTCTGCTGTTCCTGATCTATATAAATGACCTGGGTGACAATCTGGGCAGTTCTCTTAGGTTGTTCGCAGATGATGCTGTAATTTACCGTCTAGTAAGGTCATCCGAAGACCAGTATCAGTTGCAAAGCGATTTAGAAAAGATTGCTGTATGGTGTGTCAGGTGGCAGTTGACGATAAATAACGAAAAGTGTAAGGTGATCCACATGAGTTCCAAAAGAAATCCGTTGGAATTCGATTATTTGATAAATAATACAATTCTCAAGGCTGTCAATTCAACTAAGTACCTGGGTGTTAAAATTACGAACAACTTCAGTTGGAAAGACTACACAGATAATATTGTGGGGAAGGCGAGCCAAAGGTAGCGTTTCATTGGCAGGACACTTAGAAGATGCAACAAGTCCACTAAAGAGACAGCTTACACTACACTCGTTCGTCCTCTGTTAGAATATTGCTGCGCGGTGTGGGATCCTTACCAGGTGGGATTGACGGAGGACATCGAAAGGGTGCAAAAAAGGGCAGCTCGTTTTGTATTATCACGTAGTAGGGGAGAGAGTGTGGCAGATATGATACGTGAGTTGGGATGGAAGTCATTGAAGCAAAAACGTTTTCCGTCGCGGCGATATTTATTTACGAAATTTCAGTCACCAACTGTCTCTTCCGAATGCGAAAATATTTTGTTGAGCCCAACCTACATAGGTAGGAATGATCATCAAAATAAAATAAGAGAAATCAGAGCTCGAACAGAAAGGTTTAAGTGTTTGTTTTTCCCGCGCGCTTTTCGGGAGTGGAATGGTAGAGAGATAGTATGGTTGTGGTTCGATGAACCCTCTGCCTAGCACTTAAATGTGAATTGCAGAGTAATCATGTAGATGTAGATGTAGAAACTATGCCTTTTGGTGCATAACTTAAACACTTTGATGGTCGCCAGTGTGGAAAGGCTTGTGACACCTTGACGCTTGAGTACAGCTGCGTTAACTAATTCCACACCATACCAGGCATGCCCTCCTCGCAACAGTTTGACAGCCATGTTACTAGACAATGGAGTAACGATGAGGAAACGATTGAGAAAGCAATTATGGAGACAGATTACTGTTCTTTCCTCCATTGTCTGTATTTAACAATCACTGCACACAACTGGAGTATATGGATTCCAATTAATTAAGGTTGGTTCTATTCGCAACATGCAATACACCGCTAATTTGCGACTGCTGCTGCTGTAATCCTCGTTCTAACTCTGCGATTTAATGGCGAAATTTGGTTGGTGTGCAACAATACCTTGGAGCATTCATTTCAAAGAAAGTATCATCAAATTCAGAAACAATTTTTACTTTGCAAATTATAACATACCGGGCAAGGTGGTGCAGTGGTTAGACACTGGACTCGCATTCGGGAGGACGACGGATCAATCCTGCGTCCGGCCATCCTAATTTAGGTTTTCCGTGATTTCCCTCAATCACTCCAGGCAAATGCCCGGATGGTTCCTCTGAAAGGGCACGGCCGACTTCCTTCCCTAATCTGATGAGACCGACGACCTCGCTGTCTTCCCCAAACAACCCAACCCAACCCAATTACAACATAAGTACAAGAACGGCCAGAAAATTGTGAAATATTTAGGTTTTCTTTTTAGTACATTTACAGTTAAAACATTTTTATTTTATTTCTTCCTCAAATGAGTGTAATTATTTCCTACTTGTAACCTACACATGATTTAAGTTTTCTTCATGTTTTATTACTGTTGCGTTCAATTGCATTTGTTGAAAATAAAGTTTCATCCAAAGTTCTTAAATATTCAGTAGTTTATTCATTTAATATTGTTTAAGTAGTTATAAATTTAATTGCAGTACATCTGTACATATTTAGATATTTGAACTTTAATTGTAATATTTCCTTTGTTACTTCTCAGTTTAGCAATATCAAAACAAACTTCCCTTCATCAGAATACAGGTTCTCTACGAGAAAAGCCACCTGCAGAAGGCGTGAGAAAGCTGCTTTGTTACATCTTGACGACTTACACAGTTCGTAATTTTTTTTTAGCTGGGAAATTCTTTCCCACTACATCGTTTGACCACGAAATCGGCGATCATCGACTGAGATCATTCGCAGCCTTAAAGTATCTAGGAGTCTATGTCCAGATATATTTATGGTCGAATAAACTTATAAATCTAACCGTGTGGAACGTAGAAACGAGGCTCAGATTTGTTTTAATGATCCTCAGAAAGTGTAATTCACGCATCAAAGAGTTCGCTTACAAACTCTTGATGGACATTTGCACAAGCTAGACTGATGGAGAAGACAGGAAATATTGAAATAAAAACGACACGATTTGTTACGTGGTTGTTTGGTCCGTGTGAGAGCATCACGGAAGTTCTCAAAGAATTGCACTTAGAGACGCGGCAGCAAGCAAGATTTGGACGTCGCGGGGAAGGAATACTCACAAAACTTGAAGAGGTGATGCCCCAAAGAGAAAGAGAATCTATTGTTTCCTCCAACATATATCTCGATCACTGATTACGAAACCAAAGCAAGCAAAACTCCGGATCAAATGTAAGTTTTCAGACAGTCTTTGTTCCTTCATATCACTTGCGAATGGTACAGGAGGGACGGGAAATTAGACTGAAAGACTGCGTACCCTGCTTGACACACAGTACGGCGACATGAGTTTACAAATGTAGACCACATGCAGAGGACAGCTCTCCATCTTCACTTTAGCTCTGTGAGTCTGCGTATACGCACAGAGCTGACCACTTGGCAGCTGCAGGATATCTGCTGTGCTCAGAACGCGGCCCACGCATGCGTCCCCCTGAACGAGGGTACCGAGCCGTCACCAGGTTTCTTCCGCACAGAGGATCAAAGCGTCCAGCAGCGCGGCGCAGCCCGAGCTGAGCCGACGGCGCTTGACGTCAGCCGCGTCCCACTGACAAACTCAGTCCGGCGTCTGCCCGCCTCTCATTTCCCTCTAAACATGCAGCCCTCAATTGCAGCATAATCTGACGTTTCTTTTTAAGGGGCAACGTTCATGAAAAACACACACTATTTAAAAGATGTACCAAATCCAGAACTTTCAAGATATGGCAACGAAATTTTGTACCATGCTCTCCATGAAATTAACATATTTACTATTAAGTTCCTGGGATTGTACACAGTTAACTTCTTTATGGCACTTAAAAATTCTCTTTAAAAAAATAATACACTTACATTTTTCTCAAACACTACACAGAAGATTTCTACAAAAATTTGCCTATTGTAAGCTTCTCTCATGAGGGTTTTTGAATATATCGTAGCGGAGAATATTATTAATTTTTAATTATAATTCTGTAAATATAATATAAAATTCACGCAAAATTCCACGGACTTTGTTCCGTATCTCAGCTTACACTCAGAATTTCACAATTTACTCTTGAGACAGCAACTATTGGCTCTATAGAAATAATGGCACAAGCTTCCATAGTTCTTGTCTTCATAGATTCTGAGAAAAATGTACATAAACTTTACAAAAACGTAATTTTCAGGAAATGCAATGTAATGCTGAATCTAACGTTTCTCCTTATTACCTCGTCGGAAGGCTCCAAATAGTTACTAAGTGTTCTTTTTTGCGTTTTATTGTTTTCTACCTTCTTTCCTTTACCATGTCTTCAACCGACTTTCCAGATACAGTGAGGTGCTGTCAATCTACTTCTCTCAAGATGTCGTGAGTGGAATTTGCTATCTCAAAGCTCACTCTGATACCTTCATGCTCCTCATATTTACATCATTAAATACAAGGACTGCATCATACGTGGCAACTCTGACATCTGAAGCAGATGAAAATGTGCTATTACTACACCGTTCCCATATAAGTGGAATTAGAAACTCATTTGGATTCTGGGTTTTGCCATGAACACATTGTTTTACAAGTTCATTATCAGCCAGAAACCATTAAGTGGACATCTAGGATACAGTCTGGAAGACCCTTCTTGTGAACGTAGAGTTTTTTACGTCTCTGAGGCTGTTGATATTTTCACCATTTAATGGGGCACAGATGAATGGGATGCTCATCTATTTACAAAATGTGGAAACATGTAGCCCATGGGACCAATCAATCATTTGCTTATCGCGCCTAGAAAGGCACCTAAACACCGAACTGATGTTCTTTAATGTTAATTCACCATGAGCATACTTCCCTGCCTCGGAATATTGTACTTTGTACATTAAGTTACACTACAGCTCGCATCACGTAAGACGACGCTTCCGCGCAGTGGAGGGATGAGAACTGCACATGCGCGACAGCAGAGAGCGGTCAAAGTCCATGTTGCAGAACTGCGTTGCGCGGACAGCAGTCAGGTTCATTTGCCTACGGCAGATTGGTTCAAATGGCTCTGAGCACTATGGGACTTAACATCTGTGGTCATCAGTCCCCTAGAACTTAGAACTACTTAAACCTAACCTAACCTAAGGACATCACACACATCCATGCCCGAGGCAGGATTCGAACCTGCGACCGTAGCAGTAGCGCGGTTCCGGACTGAGCGCCGAGAACCGCTAGACCACCGCGGCCGGCTCCTACGGTAGATCGTAATATACGTTCAAATCTATGAGGGGAATAGTAAATATCAAAAACAATTTCGATCAGTGGTCGTGAGAGAAATAATTCATGTCTTGACGACGTTGCGTTTACTGCTCCACAGATTTAACTCTGCGTGACGTCGGGAGGCGAGAACAGCCGACACAGCTTTGTGGAGACGTGAAGTAAAATTTTTCTAAAAATGACAATTGTCTTACTACAAGATCATTGAAACTGCTTGCAGTAATTACCATTTATTTCTATTTGAAATGTATTATAAGTAAACATTTTATACACAACAAAATTAGCTTCAAGCACAAATCGAAACTTGCTTGACAACTGCTTCTACTCAATAGAATTTTCAAAATGTGTATAAGATGCGAGTGTTGATGTGTTTGACTCAGTTAAGTGTAATCAATGTGCGTAAAAAAGAATCAGTGGTAGAAAAGACGAATGAAAAGACTATCGTAAAAGTAGTAAGTTGTCATATTTTTCGCTGTTAACGGCCATTATGAGAGTAAACTTACTCGTTCGACATTACAGTGAGAGACAGCATTTATAATCCATCGAACAAGCAAATAACTAGTCATCATCTGCGAATGACTCCAGCGAATGACGACCGATAACATCGAAAACCACCGATATCTCGATCAGTAACAGCTACTGTCATTTTAGGGCCTTATCCAGTTCGTGCCTTGAAAATGACGGGGGTTTACATGTAGAAATATTGGACTTTTGACGTATTTATCCAGCTGCATTCTCGCGTGTTATTATAGCATCCATTTTGGCGGGAGAAGCTTAACTTCTTCTTGGGCAATATGTTGAACATTATAATCTGCATAATTCAAAGGATACAAAGTCCTTATCAAAATGGCTAGGAAGTTCTCGTTATCATGTATTCAACTGATATGTTGACAATCACATTTTTTAAACCACGATTCTTTAAAACTAAGAAATGTTAATACTTTGTTCTAAAGTTTACATCGTAATACCACCGTCACTTGTATTTGAGTCTGTTTCCCAACAATCTGATTGTAAATTTACGATGATAAGTTCAAGGAGTATATCCATCATCACTTCCCTGTCAAATTATTCTTTCTGGAGCTTTTCAGCATGCCGCACAGACTATCACCACTCTACAAGTGGAGTGTTGTCTATTGCCTCATGCAAAAGCGATTCAATGAATGTTACCTTGAATGGTTTTTTTTTTCTCCCATATAGCCTTATCCTTTCCAAAACTGTCTCCATAGGGCTACACTGACAGTGACACGTGGGTAAACGCAAAACTGTGTGACCATTCACGTGCAAGGAAGTCAAGTTTGTACGTTCTGTCACGTGACTTGTATAAATTAACGAGCTGGTGGAGACCGACACGAGTCTGGTTTGTACTTTGCTTAATATCTTTATTTTTGAGCCATGAAAAAATATCCACTTTTCTGGTCGTTATACTTAGTGTTTTCTATGTAACAGTTGCTTTATATCTGGCAATGACCGAGTTCGAAGCAAGTTATGACAAGAATTGGGAATCACGTCACGAAACTGACAGCGTTCATTTCCGAATGGTAGTCACTGCTGCTTGTCTTACAAGCAAACACAAGTTTACTCTTAACAAAACCAGAAGAAGAGTCCGCATGGAGAACAATCATCTGAGAACCTATTCCTATGAAAACTTTAAAACCGCCAGTAGTATCACACATTTTCCAGCAGATCTTCCTGGAATGATAGTAATTGGCCCATATTTCATCGAAGTAATACACTGTTGAACTACTTCCTTCTCTTGTATCGTGAATCTTATATGAGATGTAGTGCGTGTTGCACCTATGTCACTTCTTTGAACTAAAAACACTCTCTTTAACATATCAGGAACCAACATGTTTTAAAATTCTTTACACTGACGAAGAGCTTACCACTGAAACCAATTTTCTCCTGCATAACTGTAACACGTTTTTGTGATCTCGGGCATTCATCATTCACATGGAGTACTTTAAAACATCGTTGTTAAAACCATCCACTTGTTGTTCACAATTCTCTTTGCGGTTCTCTTGCCGACACCACATGGTTCTGAAGTCCGTTCATGTATCTTCAAATGCCAAGAGCAAGAGACCTGCTTTCAAATGCACATTCGAAAAAGCTAAAAATGCGATAAATAATCCCTTTCGTCTGCTTGTGAAGGATTTCACATTTATTGCCGTCACCTGGCGTCTTTCTTTTTTTTTTTATCGCACTGTAACATTTACACAGATACACATTCACACGTATACTGCTATGAGAAAAAAAGGAAACAAAAAAAAAGACTGACAGTTGAATGAATAATTAGGTTGTCGCGAAGTACGGCAAAAGTGCAGCATGTAGGAGCGATATTCTCGCTGTCAGCTGCTCGGAAAGAGAATGACTATTATTGGCTGCCAGTGGCTAGTGGAGGAGGATGCGCAGAACGGCTGAGTATTGGGCTCCTTCCAACACGACGCGGTCTTTAACAGCTCATTCACAATAGTACCCCCATTCGATCAACAATAGTCTCTGGGCGGCAATCCTTGGTGTTAATCATCACTTTGAGGCAAACAGAACATTGGTGGACAGATTATTTACTTAGGTACATTTGTGCAATTCATTACCAGGTGGTGAATGGGCGGCATGTACACTATGTGATCAAAAGTTTCCTGACAGCTGGCTGAAAATGACTTACAAGTTCGTGGCGCCCTCCATTAGTAATGCTGGAGTTCAGTATGGTGATGGCCTACTCTTAGCCTTGATGACAGCTTCCACTTTCGCAGGCATAAACGTTCACTCAGGTGCTTGAAGGTTTCTTGGGGAATGGTAGCCCATTCTTCACGGGGTGTTGCTCTGAGGAGAGGTATCGATGTCGGCCGGTGAGGCCTGGCACGAAGTCGGCGTTCCAAAACATCCCACAGGCGTTCTATAGGTTTCAGGTCAGGACTCTGAGCAGGCTAGTCCATTACGGGGATGTTATTGTCGTGTAACCTTTCCACCACAGGCCATGAATTATGAACAGGTGCTCGATCGTGTTGAAAGATGCAATCGCCATCCCCGAACTGCTCCTCAACAGTGGGAAATGAGAAGGTGTTTAAACATCAGTTTAGGCCTGTGCAAGCCCCTCTATGAAAAACCCGACCATACCATAACACCACTGCCTCCGAATTTTACTGTTGGCACTACACTCGCTGGACGATGACGTTCACCGGGCATTCGCCATGCCCACACCCTGGCATAGGGTCGCCACATTGTGTACCGTGATTCGTCACTCCACACAACGTATTTTCACTATTCAGTCACCCAATGGTTTACGCTCCTTACATCAAACGGGGCGTATTTTGGCATTTACCGGTGTGATGTGTAGGTTATGAGCAACCGCTCGACCATGAAATCCAAGTTTTCTCACCTGCTGCCTAACTGTCATACTGTTTTCAGTGGAACCTGATGCAGTTTTGAATTCCTGTGTGATGATCTGGATAGATGACTGCCTATTACATATTAAAACCCTCTTCAACTGTCGCCGGTCTCTGCCAGTCAACAGACGAGGTCGGCCTGTATGCTTTTGTGCTATATGCGTCCCTTCACGTTTCCGCTTCACTATCAGATTGGAAACAATGAACCTAGGGATGTTTAAGAGTGTGGAAATCTCGCCTACAGACGTATGACACAAGTGACACCCAATCACACTGACCACATTCGAAGTCCGTGAGTTCCGCGGAGCACCCCATTCTGCTCTCTCACGATGTCTAATGACTACTGAGGTCGCTGATATGGGGTACCTGGCAGTAGGTGGCAGCACAATGCACCTAATACGAAAAACGTATGGTTTTGAGGGTGTCCGGATACTTTTGAGCAGATAGTGTAGATGTACAATAACTTACTATTCTCGTGGTTCCCGCATATCTGAACGCCAAATCTTAATTAAGTATGGCTGTAAATGGGGCATATATTTGTTCTTCCTTTCTTTACTGATATTTTCATATCGTTATGCAGCCATTTTGCATAGTATTATATTTAATGGGTTGTCTGTTATGCATATATTTAATTCCAGTTTCGAAAAAAAGTGTATTAGTAAATGATCGAAACGTGGCACCACTAGAAACTAAGCATAAAATAATTATACAAAATATTTAAAAAAATTGCTTGATACAAAAATCTACAAATCATGTGTACAGTAACTGTAGAGAATTATGTCATACAAATTTAAATGGTTGAACATCATTTTTAAGGCGATTTCATTCTTTTGGGTTGAGTCCAACACTGCAGGCGATGATGGAAGGAGGACATATGCGTAAACAACGCTCGAATAAACGATTTCTCTTACGTGTTGTACTTGGTGAATGTAAATAATAGATGACGCACGTCTTCTTCTTCGTTACAGAAACTGTATAATGAGGATTCCTGAAGACCCATTGCCCAAAACTGGTTTGGGTATTTTGTCCCGACGTAAATCCACGAGCGTAATCGTTATCGTGAATCGTCTAGTGCCCTTCATCCCTCAACATGAATTATTTTTAGCACGTTTCATTACTTTTGAGTAAACTTTTTTATCCCACACTAAAAGAGATATACTTGTCAAAGATGTTCCTTCCAATAGCATTGCAGAGTAATTTATGTATCACCGATATCTGCCTCTTCATACGAACTCCCCACGTCCTGTTGAGCTGGACTGTATCTGTTCCCTCAGCTGATTCCTCCATTGCGCCCAACTTCCGTCCCTGCAGGCCAAACAAGCGAGAAACTGCTCTTGCCACTACAACATGTGAGGCATGTGTGTCTACAATGCTGGGAAAAATAACTACAGCTTTCCAATCCAATCAACATCTATTGTTACAACAGTGCATAAGGCGTATATTGAATGATTTCATTTACAGGTCAATAACATAAGCGGTTATGAGATACCAGGTATTGAGCAGTGCTGAAACACACATATTAGTACGGCGTGTAGCCTCCATGGGCGGCAAAGCAGGTGTCATCTTTTCCACCCAGTCTATCGTACAGATGACGTTGTCTGTCCTGGGATGCATTATTCCACACGTGCTCGACTTGCTGACGTAGTTCTGTCAGGGTTGTTGGTTGACGAATTGTAGAAATCACTTCTTGTCCAATCACACTCCACACTCGCCCGATTGGAGACGTTAATAAGGTAAAATTTTTATAGAAATAAATATACTAATTCCATGATTATTACAAAAATTATTAAATTAAACCAAGAAACTTAATATAAAACCTAAAATAATTATGAAATAAAAATATAAAATAATTAACTAAAACTTAATCTTAAAGATAGGTGGTTTAAAGCCAGAGATCAAGGTAGCCAGAAAAATTTCTGCCTGTCTTGCAGAGCACATTGAGTTTCACGGTCAGTATGTCGGCGAGCATTATTCTATTGGAAAAAGGCATCAACTTCATGTTGCAAGAACAGCAAAAGAACGGGTCTAACAACATTCTTCACGTATCGAGCGCTGGTTAGCGTGAAACGTCCCCTTTTGAAGAATTGTATACGAGACTGTGCTTAACCTGACACACAATATTTTTAGCGCAACGCAATCTGACTTTCAAAAATCCCTACAAAAGAATAGCCCTGACTAACATTAACCTATACCTTTCACAAATCACTTACCTCACCAAAAATCTTCGTTACTCGAACTACTGCAAAACAGCGAGCGCCACTACTGCCACCTAAATAACAGATTCAAACTACGGAAGGCACTAACTACTGATAGGCATAGTTAGCAAATGAAAGATTTTAATAGAGAACAAACAATGTATTTACCTTAATAGTGTTGAAAAACCATAATATACATGTTCATGACATCCAGTCTTACAAATTTCCAAACTCCGCCATCTCTCTCCCCACATCCACCACTGCTGGCGGCTCACCTCCAACTGCCAACGCTACGCGCTGTTCACGTCCAGCTGCCCAACACTACAATGGCAGACAACAATGCAAACTAGCCACAGACTGCACACAGCACAGCCAGTGATTTTCATCCAGAGCGCTATGTAACGTTGCCAATAAGAAAACATAAACAGCCTACTTACGTGTCTAACAACATTCTTCACGTATCGAGCGCTGGTTAGTATAACCTCCAGAGACACCAACGGTGAACGAGAGTTGTAGCTTATCAGCCCCAAACCGTAAGTCCTGGGGTGGCGCAAGTGTGTTTTGGATGAATGCACTGTACGAAACAGCGCTCACCAGCGTGGTACTTATGAAAAACCTTCACATTCGTGCAGGCAGAAACTGCTTTCGTTACTGAAGACCACGGTGCGTCATTCCCCCTTCCAAGTCATCCTCTGATGGCACCAGTCATGCCGTGTACGTCGATGCTGTGGCTCGAGTGGAATACGGGTAGATGGTTGCGTGCCCATATGTCCACTGCTAGTAACGGGTTCGCCGCAGTTCGTGTTGACACGTATGGGCCCACGAGCCCTCTCATTTGTGCTGTGGTAGTTGTACGATCTGCCACAGCTGCCTCCACAGTGCGACGATCAGAACGGCCGTCTGTGCTGCGTGAATGCTCAGAACGTCGTCAGCGGATGCGAGATTGTTCACGTGACCACTGACACCAGCATTGTATCACAGCTGACGTAGCGCATCCAGCGTTTGTGGCAGTTCTCCGAGAGGACCATTCCGCCACACGAAAGGCCACAGTTTTACCCCTTCCAAATTCCCTAAGTTGGCTTTAGGGAGCACCAGTGCATTCCATGGCATGGTTGTCTGTTTGCTTCATACGTTTGTCCATACCGAGCCTTCTGGCTGTGAGCATTCTCTGTTAAAGGATAAACACAGACAGCGCACTGTTAGGAATGCCACTATGGTGTCTGTTCGCGGACGACGTTGAAATCATTAGCAGCAGATCTACTATTCCGCAGATGACAAATGCCGTCGTCGTTGTTGTTGTAGTCTTCAGTCCAGAGACAGGTTTGATGCAACTCTCTATGCTACTGTATCCTGTGCAAGCTTCTTCATATCCCAGTAGTTGCTGCAACATACATCCTTCTGAACTTTACAGAAGCTCTCCTGCGAACCTTGCAGAACTAGCACTCCTGAAAGAAAGGATACTGCGGAGACATGGCTTAGCCACAACCTGGGGGATGTTTCCAGAATGGGATTTTCACTCTGCAGCGGAGTGTGCGCTGATATGAAACTTCCTGGCAGATTAAAACTGTGTGCCCGACCGAGACTCGAACTCGGGACCTTTGCCTTTGCCAGTTTTAATCTGCCAGGAAGTTTCATATCAGCGCACACTCCGCTGCAGAGTGAAAATCTCATTCTGGAAACATCCCCCAGGCTGTGACTAAGCCATGTCTCCGCAGTATCCTTTCTTGCAGGAGTGCTAGTTCTGCAAGGTTCGCAGGAGAGCTTCTGTAAAGTTTTGAAGGTAGGAGACGAGATACTGGCAGAAGTAAAGCTGTGAGGACCGGGCGTGAGTCGTGCTTCGGTAGCTCAGATGGTAGAGCACTTGCCCGCGAAAGGCAAAGGTCCCGAGTTCGAGTCTCGGTCGGGCACACAGTTTTAATCTGCCAGGAACTTTCATGGAATTTTCATATCAGCGCACACTCCGCTGCAGAGCGAAAATCTCATTCTGGAAACATCCCCCCGGCTGTGTCTATGCCATGTCTCCGCAGTATCCTTTCTTTCAGCGATACATCCTTCTGCTTTGTGTATTCATCTCTTGGCCACCTCTACGATTTTTACCCTCCATAACGTCCTCCAATATTACATTGATGATCCCTTGATGGATCAGAATATGTCCTACCAATCGATCCATTCTTCGAGTCAAGTTGTGCCGCAAATTTGTCTTCTCCCCAATTCTATTCAGTACCTCTTCATTAATTATGTGATCTACCCACAAAATCTTCAGCATTGTTATGTAGCACTGCATTTCGAATGCTTCTGTTCTCCTCTTGTCTAAACTATTTATAGTCCCTATTTCACTTCCATACATGGTTACACTCCATACGAATACTTACGGAAACGACTTCCTAACACTTAAACCTGTACTAGATGTTAATAAAGGCGGTCGTAGTGTCCGAGAAGTTCTAGGCTCTTGAGTCTGGAACCGCGCGACCGCTACGGTCTCAGGTTGAATCCTGCCTCAGACATGGATGTGTGTGATGTCCTTACATTAGTTTTAGTAGTTCTAAGTTCTAGGGGACTGCTGACCTCAGATGTTAAGTCCCATTTTGATGTTAATAAATTTCTCTTCTTCAGAAACGCATTCCTTGCCATTGCTAGTCTACATTTTATATCCTCTCTACTTCGACCATCATCAGTTATTTTGCTCCCCAAATAGCAAAACTCATTTACTATTTTAAGTGTCTCATTTCCTAATCTAATTCCATCAGCATCACCCAATTTAATTCGACTGCTTTCCATTATACTCGTTTTGCTTTTGTTGATGTTCATCTTATACACTCCTTTCAAGACACCGCCCATTCTTCCAGGTCCTTTGCTGTCTCTGACAGAATTACAATGTCATCGGCAAACCTCAAAGTTTTTATTTCTTCTCCATGGATATTAATTAATTCCTTTTCCAATTTTGTTTTGTTTCTTTTACTGCTTGCTCAATATACTATCGGGGATAGGCTACAACCCTGTCTCACTCCCTTCCCAACCACTGCTTCCCTTTCATGTCCCTCGATTCATAAATGCCATCTGGTATCTGTACAAACTGTAAATAGCCTTTCGCTTTCTGTATTTACACCTGAAACCTTCAGAATTTGAAAGAGAGTATTCCAGTCAACATTGCCAAAAGCTTTCTCTAGGTCTGCAAATGCTAGAAACGTAGATTTGCCCTACCTTAATCCATCTTCTAAGATGAGTCGTAGGGTCAGTATTCCCCCACGTGTATCAGCATTTCTACGGAATCCAAACTGATCTTCCCAGAGGTCGGTTTCTACAAGTTTCTCTATTCGTCTGTAAAGAATTCGTGTTAGTATTTTGCAGCCCTGACCTATTAAACTGATGGTTCGGTAATTTTCACATCTGTCAACACCTGCTTTCTTTGGGATTGGCATTATTACATTCTTCTTGAAGTCTGAGGGTGTTTAGCCTTTCTCATACATCTTGCTCATCAGAAGGTAGAGTTTTGTCAGGGCTGGCTCTCCCAAGGCTGTCAGTAGTTCTAATGGAATGTTGTCTACTCCAGGGGGCTTGTTTCGACTTAGGTCTTTCAGTGCTCAGTCAAACTCTTCACGCTGTGTCATATCTCCTATTTCATCTTCATCTACATTCTCTTCCATTTCCATAATATTGTCCTTAAGAACATCGACCTTGTATTGACCCTATGTATACCCCTTCCACCTTTCTGTTTTCCCTTCTTTGCTTAGAACTGGGTTTCTATCTGAACTCTTGATATTCATACAAGTGGTTCTCCTTTCTCCAAACGTCTCTTTAATTTTCCTGTAGGCACTATCTTACGCCTAGTGATACATGCCTCTGCATCAGTACATTTGCCCTCTAGCCACCCCGCTTAGCCGTTTTGCACTTCCTTTCAATCTCATTTTTGAGACTCTTCTATTCCTTTTTGGTTGCTTCATTTACTGCTTTTTTATATTTCCTCCTTTCATCAATTAAATTCAATATATCTTCTGTTACACATGGATTTCTACTAGCCCTCATATTTTTACGTACTTGATCCTCTGCTGCCTTCACTATTTCATCTCTCAAAGCTACCCATTCTTCTTCTACTGTGTTCTTTCCCCGCGTTCTTGTCAATCGGTCCCTAATGCTCTCTCTGAAACTCTCTACAACCTCTGCTTCTTTCAGTTTATCCAGGCCCATCTCCTTAAATTCCCACCTTTTTACAGTTTCTTCAGTTTCATTCTACTGTTCATAACCAATAGATTGTGGTCAGAGTCCACATCTGCCTCTGGAAATGTTTTACAATTTAAAAATGGTTCAAATGGCTCTGAGCACTATGGGACTCAACATCTTAGGTCATAAGTCCCCTAGAACTTAGAACTACTTAAACCTAACTAACCTAAGGACATCACGCACACCCATGCCCGAGGCAGGATTCGAACCTGCGACCGTAGCAGTCCCGCGGTTCCGGACTGCAGCGCCAGAACCGCTAGACCACCGCGGCCGGCTACAATTTAAAACCTGGTTCCTATATCTCCGTCTTACCATTATATAATCTATCTGAAACCTTCCAGTGTCTCCAGGCCTCTTCCATTTATACAACCTTCTTTCATAATTCTTGAACCAAGTGTTAGCTATGACTAAGTTATGCTCTGTGCATAATTCTACCTGGCGGCTTCCTCTCTCATTCCTTACCCCTATTCCATATAAACTTACTACTTTTCCTTCTCTTCCTTTTCTTATTGTCGAATTCCAGTCACCCATGACTATTAAATTTTCGTCTCCCTTCACTATCTGAATAATTTCTTTTATCTCATGATACATTTCTTCATTCTCTTCGTCATCCAGAGCTAGTTGTTATATAAACTTGCACCACTGTGGTAGACATGGGCTTCGTTTCTATCTTGGCTACAATAATGCGTTCATTACGCTGTTCATAGTAGATTACCCGCATTCCTATTTTTTTATTCAATATTAAACCTGCTCCTGCATTATCCCTATTTGATTTTGTAATTATAACCCTGTAGTCACCTGACCAGAAGTCTTGTTCCTCCTGCCACCGGACTTCACTAAGCCCCACTATATCTAACTTTAACCTATCCATTTCCCTTTTTAAATTTTCTAACCTACCTGCCCTGTTAAGGGAAAAGACATTCCACGCTCCCATACGTAGAACGCCAGTTTTCTTTCACCTGACGTCCTCCTGTGTAGTCCCCGCCCGGAGATCCGAATGGGGGACTATTCTACCTCCGGATTATTTTGCCCAAGAGGACGCCATCATCATTTAACGATACAGTAAAGCTGCATGCCCTCAGGAAAAATTACGCATGTAGTTTCACCTTGCTTTCAGCCGTCCGCAGTATCAACACAGCTAGGCCATTTCGGTTAATGTTACAAGGCCAGATCAGTCAATCATTCAGGCTGTTTCCCCTGCGACTACTGAAAAGGCTGCTGCCCCTCTTCAGGAACCACACGTTTGTCTGGCTTCTCAACAGATACCCCTCCGTTGTGGTTGCACCTACGGGACGGCTATCTATATCACTGAAGACACAAGCCTCCCCACCAACGGCTAGGTCCGTGGTTGATGGGGAGAGATTTTCCGTCATCGGATCAAAATCCAAGTCGCCTTTCCAGTTGTAATATTTTTTCCCTGCAGCGTATATCATACGTCTTGATTTTGTCAGTTTTTTGGTAAGGCATCCACATATTTGGAACTTTGATCAGTATATAGTTATTTCAAGGCCGAAGAAGGGTCTAGTGTGGCATGAGCCAGTATGCATCGAATGATGTGTGGTGCTACTATGTACGTCTGAGACAAAGTCATTTCGATGAAATGGTGCAAAACAATTAGAAAAATGCTGAAGAAAATACTACTCCCTTAGACAGGTGGTGAGAGGTGGATACGAAAACCTTGGACCCAACTGTACTGGAGCGTGAGGAAATCATCAGGAGAAATCGGACTGAAAATGGCTTGGATTGCGGACATATGATCAGGATGGATAAGAACAGAATGACGAAAAAAGCAGGATAAGAGGAAGATTAACAGTCAAGAGGATGTTGAACTCTAGAAGGGCTGGAGAGAACTGGGGCTCAAAGTAGAAGGAAGGAAAATTGGAGAATCAAGTACACACACATCAGTACGCCAGGCATCGACGACATAGAAGGATACAGGATAGAGAGACAGCAGAGTAGCAAATAAGATCAGAAGATACAGAAAATCTCGGAAGAAGTGTGGGAGTGAAGAAGAAAAAGGATGAAGAAGTTCCAGGAGGAGACAGAAAAATGCAATTCGTGGAGAGAGAGAGAGAGAGTCACACTGGAGACGGGTGTCACGGAGGTTGCTCGCACTTGGTAGCAGGCCACACAGTTCCCCCGTGCTTATTACCTGTTATGATTTTTATTGCGTGTAGGGCTAACAGTATGTGCATGGCAAATGGTCTTTAAGGAAATTACTCATTGTCTCTATAGGTGATTTGTGGAAATGTGATGGAACCGTTGAAATGAATGTGGTATTTGACGACTTCTTCGTTAACGTGCGACCGTTACAGATCTTCCCTATACCTGGCAGTAAAGGTCCCCATCACGAATTAAAGTTTATGAAACCGTTCTATATGCGTCTGTCATATCAAGGGAAGGAACAGAATCACATGCGGCTTCTTGACATTAGGGGAGGAACTTACATCACAAAAGACAGTGTGGGAGATGGTTTCTTTCCTGTGCTTCTGAGCTGCCCTTATACAGACACCTCTTGGTTTAAGATGGTTAGTGGTGATATAATACGCAGATGAATAATATCGCTTGGTTATAAGTACAGTGCATGTACTCATGGAGGTCCAGTGCGCGCTGTAAGTATCATGTGGCAGAGAAATTTGGCAGATGTGCTAAAGTGTCAGTGCGAGACAGATTTACGCTGGAAAAAACTTAGTTCCGTTTGTCCACCAGATGTAAATCTGGCGTCGTACAGCATCTCGTCAACGTCCTCAGTGCTCATAATGAGCAGATTGTGTGAGCAGCAGCTACTACAAAATCACCATTACGTCTTCCTCATTTGTTTCACATTTTATGCCACGACTTCTTTCTAATGAATTACGTATATAAACATTTCTGTAAGTATTCCTTGCGTTCACAGCGCCAGATGCGCCACTGGTGGGCAAAATTGGAACTCTTTTTCTTCAGTGTAAATCTGTTTCGCAAAGAGCCGCGAGGGGTAGCCGGGCGATCTAGGGCGCCTTATCACAGTCCGTGCGGCTTCCCCCGTCGGAGATTAGAGTCCCCTCTCGGGAATGTGTGTGTGTGTGTGTGTGTGTGTGTGTGTGTGTCATCTATAGCGTAAGTTAGTTTAAGTTAGATTAAGTAGTGTGTAGGCTTAGGGACCGATGACCTCAGCGGTTTGGTCCCATAAGCCCTTACCACAAATTTCCAACCTCCTGGGCTCTGTGAGTGTCGGCACTTTAATTACAGACACCCAGTATTGTAAGAATTTGTTGGACAGATACGCTGTTTATCCATGTTACTAAATGACTAAAATGGTACACGGTACATCTCGAAGTTTCCAGGTTGCGCATCTAACGGTTTCCATGTGAAACAAAAAATTGATTTCCTATCTAATGTAATTGTTGATAAAATTTAAAAATTTAAAATTCCGTGGGGATATTTCAACTGAGAAGTTAAATGCAGTGAGATAAGTATTAAAGTTTGTAATGAATCGTTCAAAGTCCTGTGATGTGATAACCATGAAAATTACCAATGGACTGGCCCCAAGTTGGGCGTCATAATGTAGTGAACTCAAAAATCTCGTCTCTGGTACGAAATGAGATGCAGATTTCTAATGAGATGGTTCTATCCTGGGAGCCAATAATTAAATGACGTCAATGCTTAAATGAAATGAAACAGCAAAATGTAATGAAATTAAAGCGTTGACAAGTGGATGGAAAAGATTAATTGGAGTGTTAAAACATGATTTTTTTTTTACTTTTACTGCAGCATCTTTTACATAAAATTACAAACCTCAAGGTCTATTTGACTGTTTATGAACCCGACTCAGTCATTAAGGAGAGGGATAGCGGAATGAGTCACCTCACCAGTTTTCATAGTCATTTTTCCTGTGGTGATGATGCGGCAGGTGCTGACTCTGTATGGCGTTGCACTTTGCAGCTGTGTGGCGCGAGTTGGCAGCACTCACCCGTGTCCTGCCGCTTTTGCAGCGAGGCCCTGGAATGGTCACCCTGTTGGGAGGTCGCCGTGGGTTTCGGCTTTATGACGATGTCGGAAGGCGGAAGTTAGGCAAGGATATTGTAATGCTCAGTCGAGTGGTCCTATCTCAAGCAGTGGATCGTAACAATTTATCCAGTTAACCGGAACAGGAAAAAAATAACTCACAAGATGACGATGAACATTAGAAAGAGAATAAGGATCAGAATCAAGTCGGCAGTCTAAGTAAGTGATGGGTGGCAGAGCTTCCATGTCCTCTTTCTTCCAAACAGTATCACCGACTGTCTTTTCCGCATTCCTTATTTGCTCTGAAAGCAGCAACACAACACTTTTTTGGCCGCGCGGGATTAGCCGAGCGGTCAGGGGCGCTGCAGTCGCGGACTGTGCGGCTGGTCCCAGAGGAAGTTCGAGTCCTCCCTCCGGCATGGGTGTGTGTGTTTGTCCTTAGGATAATTTAGGCTAAGTAATGTGAAAGCTTAGGAACTGATGACCTTAGCAGTTAAGTCCCATAAGCTTTCACACACATTTTTGAGCAACACATTTTTATAGCAGCTGTCTCTGTATTGCGCCTGCACAATCTTCTGCTAGTGCTTTGTCTAATTATCGATCAATATTTGTAGGCAATTTTGTTGCTGCTTGGAAAACATTCTTAAGCAGACTGTTCCATAGTTCACACCCCTCTCTGGGCGAATTCTTGGGAGTCTGTGCCTAGGCTCCATCCTTGCGCCTGTAGGGATCCATCAGTTATCGTCAAGTTGAAACGTCGCCTTAGAAAAATTTATGAATGACTGTGCTGATAAACCCCTTACGTTATTTGATTTTCAAATAGCTGAGCAAAACTGAACGTACTCAGACATTTCTCTCTTTACTTATTCTGATCATCACTAAACTGACACACAATATTTTTAGCGCAACTCAATCTGACTTTTAATAATCCCTACAAAAGAATGGCCCTGACTAACAATAACCCATACCTTTCATGAATAACTTACCTCACAAATATCTTCATTACTCGAAGTACTGCAATACAGCGAGCGCCAATACTGCCAGCTAAATAAAAGATTCTAACTACTGAAGTCACTAACTACTGATAGGCATAGTTAGCAACTGAAAGATTTTGATAGGGAACAAACAATGTATTTACCTTAATAGTGTTCAAAAGTCATAATGTATATATCAGTTCATGACATCCAGTCTTACAAATTTACTGTCTCTGATGGACACACGTCCAGATCAGCCGCTCTCGTAACTCCGCCATCTCTCTCCCCACATCCACCATTGCTGGCGGCTCACCTCCGACTGCTCAACGCTACGCGCTGTTAACAGCCAACTGCCCAACACCACAATAGCAAATTCCAACAATGCAAACCAGCCACAAGCTGCACACAGCACAGTCAGTAATTCTCATATAGAGCGCTACATGGCGTTACCAACATAAAAACCTAAACAGCCTACTTATATAGCTCCCATGCTCCCCACAAAAAATTTTACAAATTGTTTTTGGCAGTGACCAACACAGATTTGAAGAAACTTTTCATAATTGCAATAACAAAGAAATCAAATGCACACACTTATCGATTCAACGTTGGTCAAAAGCAAAGATTTTTTCACAGTCCATAAAGACAGTCGTTCATCACAGTAAAATTGCAGTGTTTTTCTCAAAGTCTGAGCAGTAAAAGAAAATGCACATGGAAGTAGTGGATTTCCATGCACTCTTGAAGAAGTAGTACTGTCCTTCCAACGGAAAGACAGTGCTGACTCTTGACATGCAGACAGGTAATGGGCCACAACAGAGCATACCCACAGCAGAGTCAGTCGAAGTTGATGAATAGTGGTAGGTAGGTCATCACAGAGCAGACCACTGTAGTCCTTGCAGAGAGTACGGTATTGGTGGCTCACCAGAGGTCCAGAACCACTGCAGTCCTTGTAGAAATAATGGTATTGGTGGGTTATCAAAGGTGCAGACCCATTGCAGTCCTTGTAGAGATGGCCAGCAGCCATCTGTTGCGACAGTGCAGGTGGACGATCACCATGGAAGAGTCTTGCGGACAATATAGCAAGTCCATAAACCACCACTTGTACACTCACAAAACTTTTGGAATTGTCCTTAGAAGCAGCAATGCTGTTAACCCGTCCCTTGCTGAATTATCAACACACGTGCAAACGCTAACAGTCCCAACTTCTCATCTATTGTGCATATACCATGACCAACAGAAACGTGTGCAGTGAAATGTAAATTAATTTGAAGAACTGGTGTTTATACAATTATAAATTTACAGCATAAGAATACAATTACAAAGGTAAAAAATACAACATTAAAGAACATAACAATACAGATAACATTTGTAGTAGTACAGGCTTTACAAAAGAATGGAAATAAACAGATACATCAGTGTTACAGGAATTATGACATAAGTAAATAAATAAAATAATGAGACGAGTTTTCAAAACATTAATTTCACAAATGAGCATTGAAACAGAACAGAATAAATAATGTATAAACATCTTTACAAAGTAAATAACATAGTATTAGAAAAATTCTACAACATAAATCTTATTAGCTAAACTCATAAAGACAGGAAAAGCACAAATACACAAGAGTACACAAACACATAGTGGAATAACACAAAAGGAAAGGACAGGGTTTGTTTTACTGCAGTATTTTGAAAACAAAACTTTCTTTATTTCTTGGAGATCTCCCTTCATTCATCATTATTCCCAAAAAGTCCTACCGATACCTGATTTCTCTATTCTTCTCATATCATCATTCAAAATAATTATTCTTCATTATACAGTACCCTTATTTTACAAACTTTTTTCGTATAACTTCTCAATGCATTTCTTACAATTCATCGAAACTCATTCTCTTGCATAGTCTACCCCCTCTTAAGCTAACTTAAATCTACTGAGCTCAGATATATATACTAAGGGACGAGGCAATGCAGCAGTACAAAACAATTAACACAAACAGTAATGCCAAAAAAATGGAAATTGGCAAAGCAAGCAGCAGTATATCTAAATTAGCAGAGCAAATGCAACATTACAACTAATATGAGCCAATGTGCAGCAACAAGAAAAATAAATCAGTAGTAAAACTGCCTTAACAGAGTAATACAAAGTAAAATTCAGTAGCACTGTGCCTGGCAAATAGCAGCAGCAAATGCAATAACTTACATCTAAACAGGAGAAAACTCAAGCAGAAAAAATATTACAGTAAAGATGGTCATGTCTAATACCTATGTCACATCTTAATACTAGAGTGATGCATCACCTTTATTTACTCTACGAAACAAGTTACCCAGTCACTGTCAAAAATTATATATGCAATTCCTGTGAAGGGAAATATCTTTTTGTGCTCCCTCGTTTTTTTGGAAGTAGATCATAAAATTACTATTTACTGGATCTGTAGGCATAAAATATCTATATTAGTCTATCTATTAAATTTTATTTTAACCAGTGCTGCAGTGCAGCTAGAAACTAGATATTAAACAAAATGAGCAAATAAATACATAAAGCAAGGCTGAAACGTGATTCACTAGCCATATAGCATTTCATAAAGCAGTAAAAAATCTCTCAACTAACAAGACAATAGCCGTGAAATGTTTCTCATCGTTTCATTAGTCATTTCAGTAAATATCAGAAAGTGTCGTATTTGCGATGCTTTCTACAAAGGAATGTCAATATCGAGGTTAATGGTCTCCTTTTTTTTTCTTCACCTAATGGCTTTTTCTCCAGGCAGGTGGCACAGCTGGGCACCTACAACGCATTACATCAATGTCACTTAGCTTTCCTGCCTAAAAATTTACGACAGCAGTTTCCGCTACAGTGACAGTCTCATACCAATAAAATTTCACAGGTCTAAAAGTTACAGTAGAAATGTGTAGAAACAAAATCCTATAAGTATAACAGTGTCCAAAAAATTTTCACTGGCATTGTGATACATTCACGCATTTACACACATTTCATAACTCTTAAAGTACGATTCTTGGTTTCCAACATCCTTTTTCACAAATCAGCGTACCTAACCACTACTCATTATTCCTTACCTTATTACACATATACATATTCGTCGACGCTTCTTCAATATTTCATCATAATAAATATGTAGCATAATCAAATTCCTCATTTATCATCAGCTTATTTATCATAAACATACCTCAACACCATAATACACATTGTCATCGTAATAATATCATAAAACCTCAGCTAAATCTCAAAATCGTCGTAGCTTCCTCCAATAATTTCAAAACCTAAAAAAAATTCTCTGCTCATTTCAGTAGTACATCTACGTCAAACGTACATTAAAAATCATGATCCCATACCAAATACATCATACAAAGCTCTCATAGTATCACAATGGTTCCAAAAAATATATGAACAGTTCACAAAGTACATACAAAATACAGTTTCATAAGTGTGAAGTTATCCAACTGTGTAATTACGTAAACATCTGTCACTGATGTAGTAAAAAAAAAAATGTTTGTCTCTCTCAGTTAAATGATCAGATGTCTGTGTAATTTGTGTGTTAGAGAAATATGGTACCGATGTGTAAAGTTGTATATGCAAATACCATATTAGCTAGGGCTCCTTGTGCTTGCCAAACACATGGTACACAAAGTAAGCATGTGCCCCCCTGAGGATTAATGTAATTATACCCTCAGGTGTTACACATTACAGCAATGGAAAGAAATGTATCATGGAAAACTTTCTTTGTAATTCAAAAATCTTTAAAAGTAAATGTTTTAAGTACAAAATTAGTCACTCAAATGCCGGTCCTGTAGCGCTAAACGTGCGTCTTGCTGTAAGATAATTCTGTGGAAGTGTCGTAGTTATCGTCCTCTGTAAGCAAAGTTCTGCTGAAGTCAATGTACTCACCTCATCATAAACAAAAGTGAAATGCTATGCATATAGATATCGTAGTTATTACGCTTATTGCTGTGATGAAGAAAGTACTGTACTGTAACTATTGTTGTGATACAGAAAAGGCTGTCTCATTGTAGCAGTACCACAAAAGTTACTACTAAAATATGTTTTACTTTCCAGAAAAATACAGAAAAACTGTGCAGATATAAAACAGATACACCACAAAAGCAACAATATAAATTGTCACTCATTAGTAGCATCGTGATATAATCGCGTAGCTGTCACATAAACTAACCACTGTGTCATCTGGTATCTCTCAGAAAGCACTTTAAATCCAGAATGTATTTTCAAGTAAACAAAAATGTTGCATTAAAATCTCATTAGCACTACTGGTATATGTTCTAAGTATGTAAGCCTTATACTCGTTACATAATCGTGCAACTAACAAGCAAGAATGTACACACACAATAATACTTTGTCCTCTGATCACTATCACAATGCAGTGGTAATTACTGTCTAAATATGTTCCCTGGGTTCTAGACTAAATAGTTAGCTTCAAAACATTGTTGCATGATAACAGTTTCTAAGTGTGACAACGTGTACTAGTAGTGTGAAGTGAAAAATTTTATGTCAAAGACTAAGTTAGAAAGCAGATTATCTGTCAATAAACGGTTTTACATGTGAAATGTGGTGCAATCCTTTACTCTTCCTAGTACGCAGAGTTTCAACTTCAACACAGTTATCGTGTGGTATATGTCGGTAAAGAATGCTAAAATTTTTCTCAAGGTTAGCGTCTATGTTATTTTTCTCTGAGCCAGCTGGTGCACGTGGCTGCCTGCGATGCGAGTTATTGTCTGTCTCTTTGCTGGCGCGCGTCGTTATTGAGATTAGGAGACCTAACTTCTACAAATTCACCTTGACGAGAGGACCCTTCCTGTTTGAATCATATAGAGCGCTACAGGCGTTACTAACATAAAAACCTAAACAGCCTACTTACAAAGGCTGATGAAATTCAGGTCTATCGTTATGATTATATCTTCTGTCATCATGTCGGTAGTTTCTGTAATTTTTCTCTTGTGGGTCACGTGGTGGAGAGTTTCTCCATGAGTCGTAACTGCACGGTGGACCGTTGCGTCTGAAGTTACTCTGTCTCCCTTGATAATAGTTATTTTTGTTCACATATTGTCTGTTTGTATGGTTTTCTCTGTCATATTCATTACCGCGGAGAGACGAACTTTCCCTGTAATTATTACTACTCTGCCAACGGTAGTCATACGGGTGGTGTCTGTTTTGGTCGCGATTTACTTTGTAAGAATAGCCTTGTCGCGTCCAGTTGTTATTTCTTTCATCGCGGAATTGTGACGGATGAGACCTGTAATTTTTGTGTTCCTGTTTTCGCCTCCCACGATTGTCAGTGTCAATTTCCAATTCTTGTAACAGTCCCTGAAAGGCTTTAGTGTAGACTTTGCAAAGTCTATCGTAAATGTTCAGGCAATTTGATTAAGCAAATGCAGATGAGTTCTGAGGGGCTGTATGAGTTTGACAGGTACTGATTCTTGCGCAACATGTCTTCAAAATATTTCAAAAGACTGGAAAATTCAGATAGTTCGAAATGTTTCATCGTTATGATGCTATGTTTTACTCGGTCTTGTGTAGCTTGAGACCAATATGCTGAGAGGAAGGCATGATAAAATTCTCCTTCACTGTGGCAATCGTGAATGACCGATCGCATTCTTACAGCTGGTTCATTCTCTAAGTAGCCACACATAAATTCCAATCTGTGCTCTAATGACCAGTTGGGAGGAAAACAATGAGAGAATTGATGGAGCCACGCTTGTGGATGAATGTCGTTGGCAGAGTTCTTAAACGTTTTGAATTTACGTGTAGTAATGAACAAATTATAATCAAAATCATCATGACGGCGAGTCGCATGTCGGTCATTGTTACGTCGTTTCGGCGGTTCCATCTCAAAATTCGGTGTACCTTGCCAATTTCTTTCATAATTTCCGAAATGCCCTGTGTTATTATTTTGTGGCTTTTCCGTATTTCTAAGTCCCTCTTCCCGTGTTGGAGCGCGAGTGTCCTCTGAAATATGTAATTTTTGTATTACTTGAGTCAACTTCCCGGATTTCTCTTTTGTGTCGTATTAATTTGATTCTGATTTTGTTTGAATTTCTTAATTTGTTTATATTCTTCTGTGTCAGTGAAGGCTACCGGTCTTATGTCATTCAGATCATTATCTACCTTTGTAGATAAGTTAGTGAACAGATACGAAAGTTCGGCTACTTTCTCCGATAGAGAACTTATTTCCTCAGTGTGTTTTTCTGAACCAAGTTTCAGAGTATCCATTTGTGTTGAAATCGTATCTACTGTGTCATTTAAGTTTTCCTGAGTTTTTGCAAGTTGCGTAACCGAATCGGTAGATGCAACTGAGTCAGTTTTAGCTTGCAAGGTGTCGTGATTTTCATGAACAATAGTTTGCAGTTCCCTTACAGCTGATTCGTGCTTCTGTAATGCATTTTCATGACGCAAAAAAATAGTTTGGAAATGCTCACAAATTTGTGTTTTTACGTCATTACAGACTTTTTGACATTTCGATTCGATGTTAAGTAACTCAGCAGTTAAACCTTCACCTGTTTGTTCAAGCGTGGTGTCTAACTTTTGAAGCTGTTGCTGTATTTGTCTCTGGTGTTGTTGCATTGTGTCTAACTTTTGAAGATTTTGTTCCATTTGTTTCTGATTTTGTTCAAGCGTTGTGTCTAACTTTTGTAGCCTTTGTCCCATTTGTTGCATTAACTGTAATAACAATGCACTGGTGTCTGAAACATGTTCCTCAGTGCTATTCGGCAGTGCATTTGAACCGGCAATATACGCATTTTGAAAAGCAGAAAACGTGTCTTGACTTATTTGAGAAAACGGTGAGGACGTAAAACCTGAATCTACAGTATTTGCAAGATTGTGTCCTGTCATTTCGGATTCCTGAGGCGAGCAGTTGCCGACCGATCGATCGATAATGCTTCCCTGTTCACTAATTGTTTCACTGTCTACATCATTATTTGCAGCCCGCTCCATTTCCCTGTGCACAATTACCAAATTACTACTTTGAACATTAGTTAAATCATTACTCGGTGGCGCAAACACACTGCTTTCGTCTTCACTGTCATTTCTCAGTTTACTTTGGAGCCTAGTATTACGTTTTTCACACGCCATTATTGTCACAATATTACACACGATAACACAGAAAAGCACAATTTGAAGAGCAAAATAAAAAAAAACACATTAACATAGTACTGAAAATAATATCTCGTTAATTGCTAGTGCAGCTGCGAAACACTTGGTGCAAATCTACACACATGCCACAACTGTTTTACTGTACAACAATAAAAAACTACAACTACAAAGGAAATTCTCTCTATAATTACGTGCTAGCAATAAACAATAGCTACACTAATTATACAAACTACAAGAAAAAATCAAAAGATTCCAGTGAGGTATCTTCGGCTAAGGGTCGACATATGAAACGTCCCCTTAGAAAAATTGATGAATGACTGTGCTGATAAACCCCTTACGTTATTTGATTTTCAAACAGCTGAGCAAAACTGAACAGACATTTCTCTCTTTACTTATTCTGATCATCACTAAACTGACACACAATATTTTTAGCGCAACTCAATCTGACTTTTAATAATCCCTACAAAAGAATGGCCCTGACTAACAATAACCTATACCTTTCATGAATAACTTACCTCACAAAAATCTTCATTACTCGAACTACTGCAATACAGCGAGCGCCAATACTGCCAGCTAAATAAAAGATTCTAACTACTGAAGTCACTAACTGCTGATAGGCATAGTTAGCAAATGAAAGATTTTGACCTTAATAGTATTCAAAGGTCATTATATATATATATATATATATATATATATATATATATATATATATATATATATATATATATATCAGTTCATGACATCCAGTCTTAGAAATATACTGTCTCTGATGGACACACGTCCAGATCATCTGCTCTCAAAACTCCGCCATCTCTTTCCCCACATCCACCACTGCTGGCGGCTCACCTCCAACTGCTCGCCGGCCGCGGTGGTCTAGCGGTTCTGGCGCTGCAGTCCGGAACCGCGGGACTGCTACGGTCGCAGGTTCGAATCCTGCCTCGGGCATGGGTGTGTGTGATGTCCTTAGGTTAGTTAGGTTTAACTAGTTCTAAGTTCTAGGGGACTGATGACCTAAGATGTTGAGTCCCATAGTGCTCAGAGCCATTTGAACCATTTTTTTCCAACTGCACAACGCTATGCGCTGTTTTACAGCCAACTGCCCAACACTACAATAGCAAATTGCAACAATGCAAACCAGCCACAAGCTGCACACAGCACAGTCAGTAATTTTCATATAGAGCGCTACATGGCGTTACCAACATAAAAACCTAAACAGCCTATTTACCAAGTCTTACACAGCATCTACCACCAGGAGTTTTTACGTTCTTCCGCGTTCACAATATTGACGCTTTGTTTTCCATGCTTTGTCTTAGTGCCTGCAGGTGTCCACAATTATCTGCATATTTCTCATTGTGAATCCGACTTTCCACAACGTGTCCATTCTTAAACGAACCTAGGGCCTCCGCCACCCTACCACAATGTGGCTGCAGAATGCCCCCTATGTCAACGTCTCTGGCACTCCCTGTAGGAGATCCATCTTTCCCCTTGTGTCGCTGGCACTTGGAGGCGGCGAAAGTGGCCACTGGCAGAGGTATCACATAGTTCCTTGGAATAACTTTCAGACATTTGATGTGAAAGTGAGCGACTCCGGGCAAAGTAGCCCATTCATTCTATGTTGACTTGGCCCATCGTACACACCCTTCAAGAAGAGAAATATAAATCTTCACTCCCTAGTAGTAACACAAACACTTCAGTCACTAATTATGGTTTTTGTAGGATATTACATTTTCATTTGTACCCTAGCATTCCAAGCCCAGTGAATACGCAACTGGTTCCCCTTGATAAACTGGTACAAGACATGCACAAATAAACAAAAATCAAAACATGTAAACAATACATGAGGAATTTTACACTACAATAACTTTCATCAAACAGTTCTACAAAACGGATAAAAAGTGGGTGTCAGTTCAGACACATTGTAACAAGGTAATAAATACTGATGACGTACATTCTTGGGCTGATATGAGCCAGCTCGATAACTTACAACATAAAAAATTATCCTAACGTATCTCAAACCACGTTTCATGCACTACTCTGTAAAAAGAAAGTATCTTCTCCGCTGACTGCAAGGTGTCTCTGGCACGTCTCTGTTTGCTGGAACAGAAATCTCATCAAATATTGGTGCGTGTGTGGTTCTTACCATCCGCACTAGCGTTATTGCATTGTTATGAATATGGTAAAACAATATTATGAAACATGTACATATCAAATAACAACTAAGTATACATAACAAAAAAGTAACATACATGGAGTTGGCATTGTACCAGCATGAGCTGCGTTATGGTCCCATGTAGTAGAAACTCTTACGTTATTGAATACAGGAGCCTCCTCTCAACTTCACGCTGCGCAGGGAAGCCATGCTCACACGTATACAATCATTTTCTCATCTCTCCACATTCACCACATGATTCCCACAGTCCATGCATACACCAAAATGACTACCTAAGCATAATAAATCCATTCTAATTACTATAGCAGAAAATAGCTTGTCTACAATACTACTGCTCTACACTGCTCTGTTCAATCAGATTATGCTCTCACGCTGCAGGCACTACATACGCCAACCTCGCGCTCGTCGTCATAAATAGCGCAGGCTGTCGGCGTTACTAATTCTCGCACTACTTATTGGCCCCTGTGCAAGTGGAACGACTTTGCGTTTTCTTTACTGCATCCGATGGTGTATGCATTTTCGTCAGGACTCAATCTCTGATGTTGTAATCCTCACGAGGGCGTGATTCCTGACCTCGTACGTCCTCACCCCTCTTCTCTCCTCCTCTGCGAGTCGTTTCGTCGCCTTATCCATCACGAACTTCAGGGCCCGATTCATGTGTTGCTGGTGTGTCTCTGCCACTCTTCCCGTCAGAGGTTTCACAATCCTATCAGCCACAGACTTTCCCAGTTTCCTGAACTGTAGGACTATTGGTTGTTTTTTTTTTTCCCAGTGATCAGTCTGCTGACTGGTTTCATGCGACCCGCCATGAATTCCTCTCCTGTGCTAGCTTCTTCATCTTAGAATAGCACTTGCAACCTATGTCCTTAACTATTAGCTGGATGTTTTCCAATGTCTGTCTACCTCTACACTTTTTGCCCTCTACAGCTCCCTCTAATACCACGGCAGTCAATCCTTGATGTCTTAACACGTGCCCTGCAATTCTGTCCCTTCTCCTTCTCAGTGTTTACCACATATTTCTAACCTCTCCGATTCTGCGCAGAACTTTCTCGTTCCTTACATAATCAATCCACCTAATTTTCAACATTCGTTTGTAGCACCGCGTCTCAAATGATTCGATTCTCTGCTATTCCGGTTTCCCCACAGTCCATGCTTCACTACCATACAATGCTGTGTTCCAAACATACATTTACCTCAAATTAAAGCCAATGTTGGATACTAGTAAACTTCTGTTGGCCAGGAATGCCCTTTTTGCCAGTGCTAGTCTGCTTTTGATGTCCTTAGTTAGCAGAATTCTTTAACTTCATCTACTTTGTGACCATTAATCCTGACGCTAAGTTTCCCTCTGTTCTCATTTCTGCTATATCTCATTACTTTCATCTTTCTTCAATTTGCTCTCAACCCATACTCTGCACTCATCAGACTGTTCATTCCATCAGCAGATCACGTAATTCTTTTTCACTTTCACTCAGCATATCAATGTCATCAGCAAAACTTAGCACTGATATTCTTTCACTTTGAATTTTAATTCCTCTCCTGAACCTTTCTTTTATTTCCGTCATTGCTTCTTCGAAGTACAGATAGAACAGTAGGGGCGAAAGATTATTTCCCTGTCTTACATCCTTTTTAATCTGAGCACTTCGCTCTTGGTCGTCCAGTCTTATTATTCCCTCTTTGCTCTTGCACCCGGTTCTCTCTATAACTTACCCCTATTTTTCTCATGATTTCGAACATCTTCACACATTTTGCAATGTCTAACGCTTTTTTCAAGTCGACAAACCTTATGAAAGTGTCTTGATTTTTCTTTAGTCTTGCTTCCATTATGAACTCCAACGTCAGAATTTCCTCTCTGGTGCCGTTAACTCTCTGGTGCCATCTAACACATCCACAACTGTCTTTTCCAATCTTCTGTATGTTATTCTTGTCAATAACTTGGTTGCATGGGCTCTTAAGCTGATCATACGATAATTCTCGCACTTGTCACATCTTGCAGTCTTCGGAATTGTGTGGATGACATTTTTCCGAAAGTCATATGGTATGTTGCCAGACTCATAGATTCTACACACCAGAGTGAATATATTTTTGCTGCCACTTCCCCTGATGATTTCAGAGATTCTGATAGGATGTTATCTATTCTTTCTGCCTTATTTGATCTTAAGTCCTCCAAACCTCTCTTAAATTCTGATTCTAATACTGGATCCCCTATCTCTTCCAAATCCGCTCCGAAAGTCGTTTTGACTTTCCTGTATAATGAGTCAGTCCTTATGTCAATCATTTCTCTTTCAACTTCACATTTTTTAAGCAGTCATTTTTTCATAGCATCCCTTTACTTCCTGTTTATTTCATTGTTCAGCGACCTGTACTTCTGTATGGCTGAATTTCCCCGAACATTTTTGTATTTCCCTCTTTCATCGGTCGACTGAAGTATTTTCTCTGTTGCACATGGTTTCTTCGTAGTTATCTTCTTTGTACCCATTTTTTACTTTCCAGTTTTTGTGATTGCCATTTTTAGAGATGTCGTTTCCTCTTCAGCTGTAGTACCTGCTGAACTATTTCTCATTGCTGTATCTACAGCCTTAACAAACTTCAAGCGTGTCTCATAGTTTCTTAACACCGCCGTGTCCCACTTCTTTCCATATTGATTCTTCCTGACTAATGTCTTAAACTTCAACCTACTCTTTTATCACTACTAAATTGTGATCTGAGTCTACATCTGCTCCTGGGTACGCTCTACAACTCGTATCTAATTTAGGAATCGCTTCCTGACCATGATGTAATCTGACTGAAATCTTCCCGTACGACCCAGCCTTTTTCAAGCATACCTCTTCCTCTTGTGATTCTTGAACAAAGTATTCGCTATTACTGGTTGAAATTTGTTACAGAAATCAATTAATCTTTCTCCTCTCTCATTCATTGTCCCAAGCCCATATTCTCCTGTAACCTTTTCTTCCATTGCTTCCCCTACAATTGCATTCCAATGTCCTATGAAATTAGATTTTCATCTCCATTGACGCACTGTATTACCTTTTCAGTATCCTCATATACTTCCTCCATCTCTTCGTTGTTGGTGTTGGTTTGCTGTCGATTCTGATAGGAACAACCCTATCACTGAACCATTCACAGTAACACACTCTCTGCACTACCTTCATATTCATAACGAATTCTACTCTCGTTATACCACTTCCTTCTTCTGCTGAGGTTACTCTGTACTCATCTGAACAGAAATCGTTTTCTTCTTTCCATTTCACTTCCCCCTACTATATCTAGATTGAGACTCTGCATTTCCAATTTTAGTTTTTCTAGCTTCCTTACCACATTCAAGCTTCTGATGTCCCACGTCCCGAATCGTATAACGTTATCCTTTCGTTTGTTATTCATGCTTTTTCTCTTGGTCACCTCCCCCTTGGCAGTCCCCTTCCAGAGATACGAACGGGGTACAGTTCGGGAATCTTTTGTCAATGGAGAGATCATCACAACACTTTTCCAATTACAGGCCACATGTTCTGTGGGTACACGTTACGTGTCTTTAATGCAGTGGCTTCCATCTGCCTTCTGCATCCTCATGCCGTTGATCAGTGCTGATTCGGCCTTTAGGGGCAGTTTTCCACCCAAAGAACAAGAGAGTGCCCTGAGCCTCTGTCTACTCCACCGTCCTGTTTGACAAGGCCGTTGGCAGAATGAGCGCGGCTTCTGATGCCGGGAGTCTTCGGTCGCCAATGCTGATCATTAATCAAAGTTTAAGCGGTGGCGGGTTTCGAACGCTGGACCGAGGACGTTTTGATTAGTAATTAAAACGCTGCTGCTGGACTCTATATACGGTAGGAACATGACCTAGGCATTGTGTCTATGAGAAATCAATACCCCAAAGAACACTCGCAGCTGGCGCATTGTAATCGACCTCTGGATGCCAGTTATTGAAACTTGGTTGTAAGGAATAAGATAAGCGAAAAATAAAAATTGTGATTATATTTCAGTCCGGAGCGTCAGCAAAGTCTGTACCGGCGGCCCATCTCTAACGCTGCAAAGATTGTTAATATCAGATTTCGTGATGGTAAAATCTAAATGATCGCAGATCCAAACTTTGATTGTTGAATTTGCATTTAAAGCCACGCCAATTACTGACGATCAATTGAGTCATCGTATTAAGACGACCAACGAAGGACCATTTCGTTTCTGAAAAATATTTTTAGAAAACCAGATTAGCATAAGGAATGACAATGATAATGGCAAAAGATTTAAGTAAACATTTCCAATATTATAGATTAAGTGAACTTATACATCATAAAATTACATGATCTTCTCCAATCCTATCATTCAGGAGGAACGCTATCAAGCAATAAAAAGAACACGATACTATGGTACCACCACTTGTATTTAAAACAAGCCACTAATGAAAATACAGTCGGAGGACACCCATAAAATTCATGCTATCTTTGAAATCAGGAAGCTGTGAGGATGATAATAATATGTGGGATTACACGCAGAATATATCTGCAGCTTAGACTGAGGGTTTCTAATTGAGGAGGCAGTCAATGTGACCTCTATCTTTTCTAATCCTCCCTTCCAGCTTGGGGACGTGATAATCGTTGCATGATCTGAGTGGAGCTCTGAGCACTACGGGACTTAACATCTGAGGTCATCAGTCCCCTAGAACTTAGAACTATTTAAACCTAACTAACCTAAGGACATCAAACACAGCCAAGCCCGAGTCACGATTCGAACCTGCGACCACGGCAGCCACGCGGCTCCGGACTGAAGCGCCTAGAACCGCTCGGCAACTGCGTCCGGCTGAGAGGAGCCTCTTGGGCTTACCACATGTTCACACATAGGCTTTTGTCAAAATTTTTACACGGCCATTTGTTGTGGTGCGGTTTGTGGCGTAAAGCCTGACGTGCTTCGTAAATGTGTCAACGACAACAACAATTAACTGCTGCCGAACTGCCCCTTCGAAGAGGGCGTTAATTATCAGCATGCACAGGGTCATTTCACGCTTCTGGTTTGACGGCATGCACTTCACATCGTGTTTTACACGCTGGCACATATCGCATTTTCTAACTATCTCCGCAAACTTCCATCGAAATTTAGTATGTTTCTACTCCTTGACGATTATCGCGTACAACTTTGTCGCTGTGCAGTGGCCAAGGTGTTGAGGAAAGCCGCGCGGAGTGGCCGCGCGGTACGAGGCGCCACGTCACGTATTGCGCGGCCCCTACCGCCGGAGGTTTGAGTCCTACCTCGGGCATGGATGTGTGTGTTGTTCTTAGCATAAGTTAGTTTAAGTTGGTTTAACCTCGGCAGGTTGGTCCCATGGGAATTCACAGATATTTGAACATATTTGAGCTGATGACTGCTCTCGATTAAATCCTCCAAATCTGTGTCAGGCAGCCAAACTTTTCACCTTCGATTCTGCACATGCCACTGCAGGAAAGTACACAATAGGGCACTATTCCTGTTCTCGCATCTTCTCCTCCCACGACGTGCACCAAAAGTCCTTTACTCTACGGATATCTGGCTGTTGGTCTTTTCCTGTGGCTGACTTTTTCCTTTATTATCCGATGCTCGCTGGGTCCCATAGTTCTAACATGGTCATTAAGACCTCACTACCTTCTAGCTCAACGTGTTCATCGCCGTCCTTCCGGGAAGGATTTCGGCTTAAGCAATATGCAAGTTTGTTGTGTTTACCACGGCAATAAGGGTTTCCAAGACGTATTCTTGAATTGCCAGGGCTCATCGCAGCACATTACTCGTTTATTTTCCGCAACGAGATCTGAAACAGAAGTTTTGCCGCGCGGGGTAGCCGCGCGGTCAAGGGCGACTTGTCGCGGATCGTGTGACTCCCCCGTCGGAGGTTCGAGTTCTCCATCGGGCAAAGCTGTTTGTGTTGTCCCTAGCGTAAGTTAGTTTAAGTTAGATTAAGTAGTGTGTAGGTCTAGGGACCGATGACGTCAGCAATTTCGTCCCATAGAGGCTTACCAAAAATTACCAGAAGTTTGCTGGGCGAAGTTTCCACCTGAAGTTTCCTGAGTGACGTGTATTCCAGCTACGTGCAGAACATTAAGTGACTTTGTTGAGAGCAAAACTCGATGTGTCCCTGCTGAGAGCAGAACCTGCAGTGAGTAAAGGGCGCAGAGCGTGTCTGTTTTGTGAACGTTTCCTGCACCTCAAGTAGCAACTGGCAATTAGTAAAGTTATCTTTATCGTCAAGCCAATGAAAAAAATTAAGCTGATGCCCCTGTTCTCTGACAGACGTAGGGTAAATACAGCTATACCAAACAAGTGTAGTTATGTCCCACTTCAAAGAAGGTTGCGTCTTAAAAACTTTACGTCCCGTTGCTCCTGCCAGTCGTAAGGTATTATTTTTGGTGCCTTTGCCGTACTGTTTCTCAAATAAGAACACAAAAAGAAGCGATGTTTTTGGCTGGAGTGGCCGTGCGGTTCTAGGCGTTATAGTCTGGAACCGTGAGACCGCTACGGTCACAGGTTCGAATCCTGCCTCGGGCATGGATGTGTGTGATGTCATTAGGTTAGTAAGGTTTAAGTAGTTCTAAGTTCTAGGGGACTTATGACCTCAGAAGTTGAGTCCCATAGTGCTCAGAGCCATTTGAACCATTTGTGATTTTTTGGCTGGATATCTAACTGGTGACCGAATCATGTAACTAGTATTTTCAAAGACTGCATGTGTCCTTTGGGAATCCTTCGAGACTTGCATATTCCATAGAAAGTTTGTTTTAACGAATCTTCCTTCCAATTGAGAAAAATTTTGCGGATGCCCATAGTAGTAAAAATTTATCAGTGAGCTCCTGATCGACAGCGACTTTCCTGAAAGCAACCGGCACAAAAAGCACCTGTTTCCCGTAAAAATTTCCTCCTACGAAATGCTCTAAAAACTGACTATGCTGTTTAAGAATCCTCCCTCCAGCAGAGAAACGTTTTACACCTGTTCATAGAAGCAAACTCATAGTTGAGCGCATGTGACCGACAACGAGTTTCCAGAAAGCCAGCGTCCCGCAATAGTCAGTTGGTGACCCATCAGCCGTTCTTCATGCGTCAGGCTTCGCACGAGAGGTCCGAAGCTGTCCCCATCTCCTAAGCTAGGTGCGGGTTACAACAGTCCTTTTGCTGGAATGTCCTGTCTGTTCTCTGGTTGACACAGCCATCTGTAGTCGTTTTAAGCCACCCCGAGTATACACCCAAGGTGTATCTACAAGTGCAGATATGAAAGAAAGGCGAAATTACCTACAGAGTCGCTGTTGGTGTGTTTCAGTTGGAAATAATCATGAATTTTCACAGTCCCTTTGACTTCGGTTGGATATACTTTAAATGCAATTAATTTACATATCGAACTGTGTCTAACTTGCACATAAAATGTAGCTAATTTGCACAATAACGTGTCCTGGAATGAAAAGAAACGAGGCACACTACTTCGACGCTTTGCAGTTTTTACGCCCGCTTTATCACTGAAGAGAGATCATCATTCTTCTGGATGATGGCAGTATTGATGTCTTCAGTCCTGTCAGTCGGGTATAGCTGGATGTTCTGGGCAAAGAAATGATATTTACAGAGGGACAGAACCGACTAAATATCATTGAGATGTAAGTAAAACAATAAGGGACCAAGGGCTGACGCATTTGACACTTCTGACTGTTGAGTAATAAGGTATTGGCCCAGAGTATGCTTATTAAAATCTAAACACAACATTTTAATTAAACCAGTAAAAATTATCATAACAAAACAATCTCTGAGACAAGCTTAAAACACATCAGATAGGAACACATACCACCATAATTTATTAATATAACTTTACAAAAAGCTGCTGGTGTAGAAATTACTAAAAACCCCAACACAGCAGTTTATTGACGTTAGTATTACGCAACACTCTCAACAAAATTTATTATTACCTCTTCAGAAAAGCAACTGTTGACACCACAAATTTGATCAACCGGTTGATAATACAATTTACTATAAATTTAGTAAAAATACAAGCACATTCAGATTTACACTTGTGCATTCATGAAACCGGTACTCAGCAATTTTAATAACAACAATTATTAACATCAGGTATTAAGTATTACTACCAACAAGATTTACCATCGCAGCTTACGAAAAGCAACGGTTGGTACTATTAATGAGGAACCGCCGCCAACAGAATTTACGGCAGTGAATTACGAAAAGCAACTCCTGGTAGAATTAAACTAAATGATGAAATGAGCATAAAGTTAAACAACTGCCAATCAGAGAACCTTTCAAAAAAAACCATTGGCACAGTTAAAATTTAGTTTAGTTCCGTAAATTTTATTGAAAGTTAAATTTAATTCTGGGTGGGTAATCCACCGGAATACGGGAGCCAATATGTTTACTAGCAGTGGACAATCAAACCCCTTTTTAACAATGAAGCCCCTTTTAACAATGAAAGTCAAAACAAGTTGTACACACCTTCAGTCAGACAACTTATTTGTAGAAGATGCACTCAGATTTAGCATTACCAATACTGAACACTGTTAGTCACACCCTGCCAACGGTTTTGCCGCAGTGGTAACACCAGTTCCCGTCAGGTCACCGCAGATAAGCGCTGTCGGACTTGGCTAGCACTTGGATGGGTGACTATCTGGCTCGTATGCCGAACGCTATTGGCAAGCGGATGCACTGAGTCCTTGTGTTGCCAGTTGAGGAGCTACTTGGATGAGAAGTAGCGGCACTGGTCACGAAAACTGACAGCGACCTGGAGATCAGTGTGCTGACCACATGACACGGAGGTCGATCGGCCAGTACCAATAGGCTTCTGGAGGTCTACTTGGACGGAGTTAATCATACCCTGAAATAATACAGTATTCTGTCTGTAACATAGGACCGTCAGATGGTAACCTAAGCTGAACGAAAACATAAATTTGGCTGAGCACTAGACTAAACAGTTCGCTAGCCCAACTAATTTCTTCATTTAGCTCCATTACTTCAGATTAAGAATAACATAAAGCTTCTTCACTGTCAGTCAACCATCGGTTTCAGTAGAGATGTTACTTATCAATAACTGACCGCGGTTCTGGGGTCGATGAATGCACAAAGTGAAGAGACATAATAACAGGACCCCTATCCCGTAACACACGTGACACAGACGGACGATCTTAAAAATAACAAACAATACATATACAGAACAGACCATCTTGAGATTAAGGGATCGCTGGTCGCCACATGGTAAAATAAAAAGCACTCCGTCTTCAGGCCACAAGAGTCAGCTGAGGACGTAGATGTGATGAGCGTGAGGCCAGCACACCGCTCTCCCGATCGTTATGGTGGTTTTCTTTGAAAGGAGTCGCTACTATTCGGTCGAGTAGCTCCTCAATTCGCATCACGAGGCTGAGTGCACCCCGAAAAATGGCAACAGCGCATGGCTGCCCGGATGGTCACGCACCAAAGTGCTGGCCACGCCTGACAGCGCTTAACTTCGGAGATCTGAAGGGAACTGGTGTATCCACTGCGGCAAGGCCGTTGCCCACAGCGTACAATACGCCACTTTAAATGAAGCTTTATCCATCAGCCGAGTGACTTAATTCTCATGTGGCTGTACAGTTTTGAACAAGGCCCTCGATCGATGTTACCCGACTTTGCCAAGCGGGTCTACTAATACCGCAAGATCAGTTACAGACAATCGCTAGGAAATCAATAATCAGCCTGAAATAACTAGTTCACGGATTCTAATGTGCTTTTGATTTGATTTTGGGAACCATATCGGTGAGCACACCGATGGCAAGATAAAATAGCAACGCAATAGCCATAAAAGCAAAACCAAAAAATACTCACTGTAATTTCTGAATATCGGTGGACAGGTCAAAGGCGACCATGAATAAAAGAGACTGCTAGCAAGCTGGTCCTTCCACAAAATAGCTGACGTTCAGAACCAACAGGAGGTAGCCCATGGCAGCCCTTGCGCCCAATGACCGGAACAGGCTCACAAGTACCAAACCCGCCACCGCAACTGACACATGGTTTTTAAAGATATTCATCTGACGAGCACAAGTAAAGTCCAAATGTGACTTTTTCCATCGGGTGATATTCACTGGCCAAACAGCAACAACTGTCATTTCGAACCAGCTTAGACTATCGTTTTAAACGTATCAGCTACCCAAGCGTTCCGTCGGCTACGAAGTCACTCCCTTCCTACATCTACATTTACATCTACATACATACTCCGCAGTCCACCTACGATGCGTGGCGGAGGGTACCTCATACCACAACTAGCATCTTCTCTCCCTGTTCCACTCCCAAACAGAACGAGGGAAAAATGACTGCCTATATGCCTCTGTACGAGCCCTAATCTCTCTTATCTTATCTTTGTGGTCTTTCCGCGAAATGTAAGTTGGTGGCAGTAAAATTGTACTGCAGTCAGCCTCAAATGCTGGTTCTCCAAATTTCCCCAGTAGCGATTCACGAAAAGAACGCCTCCTTTCCTCTAGAGACTCCCACCCGAGTTCCTGAAGCATTTCCGTAACACTCGCGTGAAGATAAAACCTACCAGCTACAAATCTAGCAGCCCACCTCTGAATTGCTTCTATGTCCCCCCTCAATCCGACCTGATAGGGATCTCAAACGCTCGAGCAGTACTCAAGAATAGGTCGTATTAGTGTTTCATAAGCGGTCTCCTTTACAGATGAACCACATCTTCCCAAAATTCTACCAATGAACCGAAGACGACTATCCGCTTTCCCCCAACTGCCTTTACATGCTTGTCCTACTTCATATCGCTCTGCAATGTTACGCCCAAATATTTAATCGACGTGACTGTGTCAGGCACTACACTGCTAATGGAGTATTCAAACATTACGGGACTCTTTTTCCTATTCATCTGCATTAATTTACTTTTATCTATATTTAGAGTTAGCTGCCATTCTTTACACCAATCACAAATCCTGTCCAAGTCATCTTGTATCATCCTTCATTTATACACTGTTCAGTAATATCTTTTTTTCGCCCCGAAATGACTATACAACTGTTCGTGTTTAGTGTACACTCACTACTTGACCTAAGTCCTTAGTTTGGATGCATTTATTGTTATACAGGTCTCTATGTTCGGGAAAATGTCCATGTACATATTCTGAACTGCCGCTGGGCACGCGGCCATTAAAGTCAATCAGCTAGCATTGGCAAAGGCGACGCATGCCATTGTTGCTGTAACTTGCCTAGCCGTTCGCACGCAGTACAGGCTTGGCGGTTGTCGCCGGTAAGCGCGGTTTAGCTAAACTGCTTTCGACGTATTGTCTTGTCGTTGATAACTCATTACTTGAATGTATCGTGAGTGAGTTCGGCGCATCTGCAAAGCTCATTACAGGGCGAACTTCACTTTGTGGTCCTTGGATTGCAGCTGTGGTTCGTCGTATGCAATCTGCAAGACTCGCCTGCAGGTAAGGACATTAAAATTGTCAGCATGCACGCTGAAGTGAAAATTCGTAGCATTGGTTATAATTCCCACTGCCTAACGTGCCTTTTTACGTTTTGTGTTAATCGTTGATTATACACTTGAACTTAATCACTTCTGATTCACATGAGTGAAACACAAGTTTATTATTTTGTCACTCGTTGATTCACATGCGCAGTGCACATGTCCGTATTTCGTTCATTTCAGTTTACGAAGAAAAATTGCTACTAGTTACAATGTTTGCATAATCACTGGTATGTAGAGTTTATTTACTAGTCAGTTCTTTTGGTGTCGGTGTAGCCATTCTGTTTCGCTTTCAGAGTAATTTTAATTTTGAATTCTGCCTCAAAGATACTCTTTAAAATTAAAAGTTTCTTTTTACGGATTTCCATTACTTTCTTGTTTATGATTTTTAAACCCTTTATTTTCATTGATTGTGCATTAGAAAGAATTGTGTGCCAACATATAAAGAAGACAAACGACCGATAACTGACTATTCGCGGTAAAATCCTATCACAAAATACGCGATCGCGGAACAAAAGTTATCGAAAGGGTTAAAATAAATTTGGAAGATGCGCGGAGTAACGAAGTGTTAGAATCCTTTTCATTTAATGTGTATTCGCATTCCATTTACATGTCCTCCATTCAAATTCTGATGCTCACTTACGTTAGGAATAGGATAGGTAGGAATTCATAGATATATACATACATAGTGCGACGAAAATGTTAAAGTTCCTTGAAATCTTGAAGAAAAAAAAAACATTGACACTTCTGCCACATCAAAAGTATTCATGAAATTAAATTACTTCTAGTCTGGACCCGCGGGACCGCTGCGGTCGCAAGTTCGAATCCTGCCTCTGGCACAGATGTGTGTGATGTCCTTAGGTTAGTTAGGTTTACAGAGTTCTAAGTTCTAGGGGATTGATGACCTCAAATATTAAGTCCCATAATAATAATAATAATAATAATAATAGTAATAAGATTTTGTTGTCGTTAAGCTTGCAGAAGCAATAGACAACGTCACATTACAAAATATAAACAAAATTATTTGCAGGAGTTATAAGTACAATATTACAATAGTTTTATAAATAGTCAATAGACAGGAGATACTAAACTCCTGGAAATTGAAATAAGAACACCGTGAATTCATTGTCCCAGGAAGGGGAAACTTTATTGACACATTGCTGGGGTCAGATACATCACATGATCACACTGACAGAACCACAGGCACATAGACACAGGCAACAGAGCATGCACAATGTCGGCACTAGTACAGTGTATATCCACCTTTCGCAGCAATGCAGGCTGCTATTCTCCCATGGAGACGATCGTAGAGATGCTGGATGTAGTCCTGTGGAACGGCTTGCCATGCCATTTCCACCTGGCGCCTCAGCTGGACCAGCGTTCGTGCTGGACGTGCAGACCGCGTGAGACGACGCTTCATCCAGTCCCAAACATGCTCAATGGGCGACAGATCCGGAGATCTTGCTGGCCAGGGTAATTGATTTACACCTTCTAGAGCACGTTGGGTGGCACGGGATACATGCGGACGTGCATTGTCCTGTTGGAACAGCAAGTTCCCTTGCCGGTCTAGGAATGGTAGAACGATGGGTTCGATGACGGTTTGGATGTACCGTGCACTATTCAGTGTTCCTTCGACGATCACCAGTGGTGTACGGCCAGTGTAGGAGATCGCTCCCCACACCATGATGCCGGGTGTTGGCCCTGTGTGCCTCGGTCGTATGCAGTCCTGATTGTGGCGCTCACCTGCACGGCGCCAAACACGCATACGACCATCATTGGCACCAAGGCTGAAGCGACTCTCATCGCTGAAGGCGACACGTCTCCATTCGTCCCTCCATTCACGCCTGCCGCGACACCACTGGAGGCGGGCTGCACGATGTTGGGGCGTGAGCGGAAGACGGCCTAACGGTGTGCGGGACCGTAGCCCAGCTTCATGGAGACGGTTGCGAATGGTCCTCGCCGATACCACAGGACCAACAGTGTCCCTAATTTGCTGGGAAGTGGCGGTGCGGTCCCCTACGGCACTGCGTAGGATCCTACGGTCTTGGCGTGCGTCCGTGCGTCACTGCGGTCCGGTCCCAGGTCGACGGGCACGTGCACCTTCCGCCGACCACTGGCGACAACATGGATGTACTGTGGAGACCTCACGCCCCACGTGTTGAGCAATTCGGCGGTACGTCCACCCGGCCTCCCGCATGCCCACTATACGCCCTCGCTCAAAGTCCGTCAACTGCACATACGGTTCACGTCCACGCTGTCGCGGCATGCTACCAGTGTTAAAGACTGCGATGGAGCTCCGTATGCCACGGAAAACTGGCTGACACTGACGGCGGCGGTGCACAAATGCTGCGCAGCTAGCGCCATTCGACGGCCAACACCGCGGTTCCTGGTGTGTCCGCTGTGCCGTGCGTGTGATCATTGCTTGTACAGCCCTCTCGCAGTGTCCGGAGCAAGTATGGTGGGTCTGACACACCGGTGTCAATGTGTTCTTTTTTCCATTTCCAGGAGTGTATATATAAAGTGAGGTAGTACAACCAAATCAATCAGAATGTACCAGTACAAAATACAGGAAAAAGTCAGAACACAGAATACCAAGACAGGAAAACATATTATATACAAAGAATATATACAAAGAATGTATACATCAGATTATATAACTGCCCTTTGCAACTGTGTAGAGAAAAACAGATTAATGCTTAGTACTAGCTACTAACAAATAGGTAACTAGAATTGCTAATGAAATAATTAATATAATTACTAGCTACTAACAAATAGGTAACTAGAACTGCTAATTAAATAATTAATATACTATATCGAGAGCAGTCAAAGATTAAAATATTATTTGTTTCTGACTGCAATCAAGAAATTCATCAAGGTAATAAAAAGGATGCTCGACCAGCCACTCATATAGTTTTGGCTTGATCTTTTCAGTAGGACAATCGAATTTACGAAGAGCAAATTTATTGCAACATTTGGAACCTATTACATGATAGCTTTTTAAAGACTTAGTTAAACATTGAAAAGGTACATCAATGTTTTTCCTGTTTCTCGTATTATACGAATGTATATTTTCTCTTAATTGCTGGTTTGGTAAATTGTTCATGGTATGTAGAACAACAGTATATAGATAGAGATTAACAACAGCCATAACTTCACGTTTCACAAACAATGGTTTGTAGGAATCTAGTCTACCAGAATCAGTGATCATTCTTACAACTTTTTTTGCAGTAGAAGAATATCATGTACATGGCTACAGATTCTCCATAACAGTAAACCATAATAAATAATGCTCTGAAAGGAGGCAAAATATGCCGATCTAATATACTGATCTGATACACAACCTTTTAACCTTCTCAACAAATAGATTACTCTAGAAAGCCTAGCAGATATATAGGTAATGTGGTAATTCTAGTTAACTTTACTATCTAAATATATAACATGAAATTTAACATTATTTGAAACATTCAGAAATAAGGTATCTCTTAGGCTGAGAAACATGAAGTGTGCTTTATTTTCATTTAATAAAAAACCGTTTGCTCTGAACAAGTTTGATGCTTCACTGAGGGTATTTTCTGTCATATTTTTTAACAATTCAATGTCAGGGTCATTGTTGATAAAGGTTGTATCGTCAGCATATAAGATTGAATGGGAACTTACATTAGATGGTAAATCATTAATCATAATCAGAAAAGGTAGTGTGCCAAGCACCGAGCCCTGAGGCACACCACACAGGACGTCGGCTACATTGGATGTATCTTCATTAACACAAACAATCTGTTTACGGTGCTCCAAAAAAGACCTAAGAATACCCAAACAACTGTTTTGAAAACCTAAAACCTGTAATTTATGCAGAAGCAACTTGTGATTCACACAATCAAATGCTTTACTCAGATCACAAAAGGAGACCAGAGCAAACTCCTTATCTTCGAATACCTGAAGAACCTTTTTAACGAGCGAATCAATAGCATGAGTGGTCGATCTATTTTTCCTAAAACCAAATTGCTCATTGGAAATAATGGAATTATTATCTAGAAAGTTACACATTTGGTTATACATAACAGTTAAGAATACTTTAGAAAAAACAGGAGTGAGGGATATGGGGCAGTAACTAGATGGACATTTCCATCTCCATTCTTATACACAGGAACAACTCTACATAACTTCAGTACATTGGGGAAAATTCCCTGTGTCATACACTTATTTACAACATAAGTTAGAGGGCCGAGAATGCATTCAATAACATTTTTCAATATCTCACAAGATATGCCGTATATATCGGCACTCCTCGAAGACTTAAACTTATTTACAATATTTAAAACCTCCTGCTGCGTCACTTCAGAGAACACAAAATTATGTCTGTCATGCCTAAACCCCAAATTATAATTTTCCGTCATTTGAGCAGCAGTTTCCGTGGGTTCAATGATATTTTTTCTGAATACCCCTAACTGACTGTATACAGAAATTGTTAAAATCATTTGCTGAAACAGCTACCTCTTTTGGTTTGTTATTTTTGCTGACTGAGTTTATTATATTCCAAGCTGTTTTAGATTTATTTTTTGATGCCTCGATACTCATAGTGTTGTGTTGTTGTTTTTCTTCAATAATAGCTGCCCTATATTTTTTTTAGCTTCTGTAAAGAAAAATTTGGATTGCTGAGTATTAATCTTTTTATTTAGATCGAAAAATTTAAATTGGCTAATTCGGGAGTAAACCACTCTTTGTTTCTCTTTTTGATTTTAGATTCACTGGCGGTCAGTTTAATTTTACATTTTATACATCTACATCTACATCCATACTCCGCAAGCCACCTGACGGTGTGTGGCGGAGGGTACCTTCAGTACCTCTATCGGTTCTCCCTTCTATTCCAGTCTCGTATTGTTCGTGGAAAGAAGGATTGTCGGTATGCCTCTGTGTGGGCTCTAATCTCTCTGATTTTATCCTCATGGTCTCTTCGCGAGATATACGTAGGAGGGAGCAATATACTGCTTGACTCTTCGGTGAAGGTATGTTCTCGAAACTTTGACAAAAGCCCGTACCGAGCTACTGAGCGTCTCTCCTGCAGAGTCTTCCACTGAAGTTTATCTATCATCTCCGTAACGCTTTCGCGATTACTAAATGATCCTGTAACGAAGCGCGCTGCTCTCCGTTGGATCTTCTCTATGTCTTGTATCAACCCTATCTGGTACGGATCCCACACTGCTGAGCAGTATTCAAGCAGTGGGCGAACAAACGTACTGTAACCTACTTCCTTTGTTTTCGGATTGCATTTCCTTAGGATTCTTCCAATGAATCTCAGTCTGGCATCTGCTTTACCGACAATCAACATTATATGATCATTCCATTTTAAATCACTCCTAATGCGTACTCCCAGATAATTTATGGTATTAACTGCTTCCAGTTGCTGACCTGCTGTTTTGTAGCTAAATGATAAAGGATCTATCTTTCTGTGTATTCGCAGCACATTACACTTGTCTACATTGAGATTCAGTTGCCATTCCCTGCACCATGCGTCAATTCGCTGCAGATCCTCCTGCGTTTCAGTACAATTTTCCATTGTTACAACCACTCGATACACCACAGCATCATCTGCAAAAAGCCTCAGTGAACTTCCGATGTCATCCACCAGGTCATTTGTGTATATTGTGAATAGCAACGGTCCTATGACACTCCCCTGCGGCACACCTGAAATTACTCTTACTTCGGAAGACTTCTCTCTATTGAGAATAACATGCTGCGTCCTGTTATCTAGGAACTCCTCAATCCAATCACACAATTGGTCTGATAGTCCATATGCTCTTACTTTGTTCATTAAACGACTGTGGGGAACTGTATCGAACGCCTTGCGGAAGTCAAGAAACACGGCATCTACCTGTGAACCCGTGTCTATGGCCCTCTGAGTCTCGTGGATGAATAGCGCGAGCTGGGTTTCACATGACCGTCTTTTTCGAAACCCATGCTGATTCCTACAGAGTAGATTTCTAGTCTCCAGAAAAGTCATTATACTCGAACACAATACGTGTTCCAAAATTCTACAACTGATCGACGTTAGATATATAGGTCTATAGTTCTGCACATCTGTTCGACGTCCCTTCTTGAAAACGGGGATGACCTGTGGCCTTTTCCAACCCTTTGGAACGCTACGCTCTTCTAGAGACCTACGGTACACCGCTGCAAGAAGGGGGGCAAGTTCCTTCGCGTACTCTGTGTAAAATTGAACTGGTATCCCATCAGGTCCAGAGGCCTTTCCTCTTTTGAGCGATTTTAATTGTTTCTCTATCCCTCTGTCGTCTATTTCGATATCTACCATTTTGTCATCTGTGCGACAATCTAGAGAAGGAACTACAGTGCAATCTTCCTCTGTGAAACAACTTTGGAAAAAGACACTTAGTATTTCGGCCTTTAGTCTGTCATCCTCTGTTTCAGTACCATTTTGGTCACAGAGTGTCTGGACATTTTGTTTTGATCCACCTACCGCTTTGACATAAGACCAAAATTTCTTAGGATTTTCTGCCAAGTCAGTACATAGAACTTTACTTTCGAATTCATTGAACGCCTCGCGTAATTTTTGTTTGTCTGCAAGGCTTTGTCTATGTTTATGTTTGCTGTGAAGTTCCCTTTGCTTCCGCAGCAGTTTTCTAACTCGGTTGTTGTACCACGGTGGCTCTTTTCCATCTCTTACGTTCTTGCTTGGCACATACTCATCTAACGCATATTGTACGATGGTTTTGAACTTTGTCCACTGATCCTCAACACTATCAGTACTTGAGACAAAACTTTTGTGTTGAGCCAACAGGCACTCTGAAATCTGCTTTTTGTCACTTTTTCTAAACAGAAAAATCTTCCTACCCTTTTTAATATTCCTATTTACGGCTGAAATCATCGATGCAGTAACCGCTTTATGATCGCTGATTCCCTGTTCTGCGTTAACTTTTTCAAATAGTTCGGGTCTGTTTGTCACCAGAAGGTCTAATATGTTATCGCCACGAGTCGGTTCTCTGTTTAACTGCTCAAGGTAGTTTTCAGATAAAGCACTTAAAAAAATTTTACTGGATTCTTTGTCCCTGCCACCCGTTATGAACGTCTGAGTCTCCCAGTCTATATCCGGCAAATTAAAATCTCCACCCAGAACTATAACATGGTGGGGAAATCTACTCGAAATATTTTCCAAATTATCCTTCAGGTGCTCAGCCACAACAGCTGCTGAGCCAGGGGGCCTATAGAGACATCCAATTACCATGTCTGAGCCTGCTTTAACCGCGACCTTCACCCAAATCATTTCACATTTCGGATCTCCGTCAATTTCCTTCGATACTATTGCACTTCTTATCGCTATAAACACGCCTCCCCCTTCACTGTTCAGCCTGTCTCTGCGGTATACATTCCAATCTGAGTTTAGGATTTCGTTACTGTTTACGTCTGGTTTCAGCCAACTTTCTGTCCCTAGTACTATATGGGTGTTGTGATCGTTTATTAATGAGAGCAGTTCTGGGACCTTTCTATAGACGCTCCTGCAGTTTACTATTAGCACATTAATATTGTTATTCCCTGTTGCATTTTGCCTACTCCTATCTTGCCGCGTCTCAGGAGGCGTCTTGTCGGGCCTAGGGAGGGGATTCTCTAACCTAAAAAACCCCCATGTGCACTCCACACGTACTCCGCTACCCTTGTAGCCGCTTCCGGCGTGTAGTGCACGCCTGACCTATTCAGGGGGACCCTACATTTCTCCACCCGATAGCGGAGGTCGAGAAATTTGCACCCCAGATCTCCGCAGAATCGTCTGAGCCTCTGGTTTAAGCCTTCCACTCGGCTCCAAACCAGAGGACCGCGATCGGTTCTGGGAACGATACTACAAATAGTTAGCTCTGATTCCACCCCGCGAGCGAGGCTTTCCGCCTTCACCAATTCCGCCAACCGCCTGTACGAACTGAGGATGACCTCTGAACCCCGACGGCAGGAGTCATTGGTGCCGACATGAGCAACAATTTGCAGTCGGGTGCACCCAGTGCTCTCTATCGCCGCCGGCAGGGCCTCCTCCACATCTCGGATGAGACCCCCCGGCAAGCAGACAGAGTGAACACTGGCCTTCTTTCTTTGCGGAATAGTCATTTAAAATAAAGTACTGAAGATTGAAAAAAATTTCTCAAAAATACAATCAGATGACAAATGTTCTATTTTAGCAAATATATCAAACCAACTGAAGGAACTGAGCTGGGATCTAATATTAAACAATTTTGTGTCATCTACAGGTCTTGTTACAACTAATTTGGACATATGAGATGTATCGTGAGTTACAAAAGAATTTTCAAAAGTGAGAAATACACCATCATGATCAGAAAAGTGAAAGTTGACTACATCACATGAAAAAGTTGATCTTAAGTAGTTTGTTAGGATGTTATCAAGACAGGCCAAGCCTCTGGTTGGTTTGGTATTGTGGTAGACCAAGTTAAATTGCCTAAGTAAATTTTGAAATTCTTGTACACTGGTTTTATCTTCTGTGACATCAAAGTCAGCATTTAGGTCCCCCCCCAATTAGTGTCTCATAGTTTTTCCACTTGTTACCATTAAAAAACTCTAATAATTCCTCCAATTTTTCAACAAACAAAGTGGGATCACCATCTGGGGATGTGTACAGAGATAAAACTACTAACTTTATGTCATTTATACATATTCCTGATACCTCAAAATCAAATTCCTTACACAGAGAAATCACATCTAGCTTGCTACTATAACCCAGCAAAGAGCTTTTAACGTAGACTGCAGTACCACTGTGTATACACTTATCCCTGCAAAAGTTACTAGTCAGTTTGAAGTCATCAAATTGAATAAAGCAAATTTCATTACATTTACACCAATGCTCATTAACACAAATCACATCAAACTGATTTTCTAAGGCAAATTCATTCAATATTCTCAGCCCTTGCACATTGAAGCAGCAAATTCTGAGACTTTGGTTATTTTGTGAGGAATTAAAATCAGCACTGATAGTACTATTCACTGCTAAATCAATATGCTTGGTTGGACTAAAAAAGTATTATCAGGGAGTACAGGGTGGTTAACATTGTATTCTAAGGCTATTGCATTATTGTACTTGGCTTGAGTCAGACAAAATTTTTCTACTATGTCTACAATAACATGTGAGGCATATCTTTTACCTAACCTATTTAGGTGAAAACCATAAGACATATGAAACCTCCTACCAATGTTGCTGAGGTCAAAGAAAGCTACATTCCTAAAGCGTTTACAAATCTTAAACGTTTCCTGGTCAACCTTCTTCACCTCTTGATTGATGGCTGACCAGACAGGTAGATCATACCGTGTTGGAGCAGAAAAAACACAGATAAGTTTGGCACTCCGAAGATCTTGCAGCCATTCTTTCAGTGAGGAGATAAGATTTAGCCTTTCATTTCTCGCCACATCGTTTGTTCCCGCCAGTAGTACAGTAACGTCGAGGTCTGACTTGACACTTCCCGCAGCACTTTGGGTGGCTTCCTTGAAGCATGCCCGTGGTATCACAAAACTAGTAACATTGAAGTTGCTTTTCTCCCTTATTCCAGCATACACATTCCTACATTGGCTATCAGCGTGAATTTGAATGTTAACGGATCTTCTGGGCCTAGGTACAAACTTTCTGGGGACTTGTGTAGTAGTCTTTGTTGTTGGCTTCAGTTGTAGGTTAGACCTTGAATTGGTTTGGATGCAGACTGGGGCTATGCTCTCTGCCCCATCGATAACTTCCAAAATACCATACTTACTTGAAAGGGTTGGATCACGTTTCGGGTTTTTCTGCTTATTAACAGATTTTGTGCTGTTTTTTTAAAGGCACAATATTCCACTGTTCTACCTGACTACTGTCAGGCCTGTTTCTAAGCGGCGGCCAGTTGGCGTCGACATTAGGCTTAGAACCTATTTCTAATGACTCACTATTAACCAACATTTTACATAGTTCCTGGTCGCTCTGCTCACAGCATTCTTTTGAGTCGTCTAATTTCTTCACACAGTAATTCGTTTTCGTCTTTCAATTGCTGAAGAATAGTATCAAATAAATAGTAGTCTTTTGTTGCAACATTGTCCAAGCTAGCGTCGTTGCAGCATGGAGGACAGAACCACTCAGCATTATCTTCGGGCAGGCTCTGTTCGTCGACGTTGGCACATTTAAAATGGGTCCACAGATCACATTATCACAAAGGATGCCGTTTCGCACAATTTTCTTGCATTTCACACACTTAATGGCTCAAATGGTTCAAATGGCTCTGAGCACTATGGGACTTAACATCTATGGTCATCAGTCCCCTAGAACTTAGAACTACTTAAACCTAACTAACCTAAGGACAGCACACAACACCCAGCCATCACGAGGCAGAGAAAATCCCTGACCCCGCCGGGAATCGAACCCGGGAACCCGGGCGTGGGAAGCGAGAACGCTACCGCACGACCACGAGATGCGGGCACACTTAATGTTTAATAAAATTCTACTTTTTAGCTGTGCTGAATGAACTACGTCCTTACTGACCGGCGCCATATTGTTTACGAAGATAGTGCTCAGAGCCATTTGAAATTATTTCTAGATTTACCTTTAATACTATTTTCTATTCTATTTACATTTTATTTAAAATGTCTATATCAGGTTTCTTCCTTCTAATAGTAGACCAGTACAGATTTAAATTCGTAGACTCATGTATCACTCCTTTGTATTGGTTGCACACTTCTTCATAAATAGCAGAAGTCTTTGGTCTTCGTTCTTGTAACGCTTCAGTATTCTAGTAACTTGATCATATCTTTAAATGTGGATACTTTCATTTCGAATAGGCGTGGTCGCATTATCCCGTCTTCCTGCCCTGTGTAGTGTTCGCTTCGCGCGGCGATCCGTAAATATTTAAGCTGGGCATGTCAAGGGACAAATGACTGATAAAATCCGTGCGTGTTTGCCGTCAGCGTCACGTCGGACGTTGGCTTGTTTTTCTTCTTACCGCTTAGTCCACGTGGTTCATTATCTCAGTTGCCGTTGGAGTTTCTTTCATCATCCGCGCGTCTATATCTGTCGTTACATGGCGGTGGTTAGGGATAATTGTTCTCTCTCCATCGTGCCGCACCGTTTGTTCCTCGGATAAAATTATCTTCGTCTTACATCCAACAAAATTCATCATGTAGAAAGTCGGAAGTTGGCTCACCGGCTACGTTCTTCCTTTGTTTTCAAATAAAACCTCAATATAAATCGGCATCCATGGCCATCAGTCGCGTAGGACTTCATCTTCTTAATAATTAACTTAAAAATAATCCGATAATTTCTCCTGTAAATCTGGTTGGCGACTTTCTTTAGCAATTTTCTTTTCTTCTTTCCTCTTTTCTGTTCGGCTGTGTCTTGACTCGTGGATTCATTCTTCTTCTTGTGTTTCAGCGGTCTTCTTGTAGATGTGATCGGCAAAATCTTCCTCAATGGTCATTATTGTTTCCTCTGCATGAAGCATACTTCTTAGTGTCCTGATGGTGGTATAGAGCCTTTATTCTTGCAGACACGGGATCGGCTAGCTAGCAGATAGCAACCAGTGTGCGGTTTCCGCAAAATTATGTATGGACCCTCGTGCAAGTATCTCCACTTTTTATTTAGACGGTACAGTAATGAAGGTTTGTAATGCATCCTCACTAACACTTTTTCATTAAGTTTGTAGTCTACCACTTTCCCGATCTTCTTATCGTGTGCTCACTTTCTAATATGCGCATGAATAGTAAGTGATATCATGGCCTGTCTCCTTGGATTGCGGAACCGCATAGGTGGTCTTGCAGTATGTGTCATGGGGAATAACCTTCATGTTAACCCTGGCTTGGTAGAAAATACGAATGAATATCTCATTAATAGATGGAATAAGTCTTGTTGCTGGGCGTCTGTTAGTTCACGTGATTCCATGGTTTTCCGAATTATTTCTTCTTGAGCCGGTATTTGCTCGTCTTCGTCACAATAGGCAATGTGTTGGCTGGAATGCAACAGGTGATCGTTGCGTACTTTACCCTTCCGGTACAATCGGCGCATCGACGCATGACATTGTCGATCCGCGATTCTTATCTTGTCACGCAAAAGTTGAACCATAATTATTTCTCGTTGACTGTTAACTTGCATGTACCGCTACAAATATCAATTACTGCTCTTGTCTTACCGAGAAACTCCATACCGAGTATGCAAGGAACGGATAGATTTTTCATGACTAAAAACACACATGCGATTGTCACTGATTCCATTCGGACTGTTATCTGGGTTGGAAGGTTTACTCTTTGAATCATGGAACCGACAGCACCGGTGATTGTACATCCTTGAACAGGTAAAGTGTGTACTTTGATTATGGCGGATACTTTTCTGAAAACAAACAACAACATTGCATTCACGTTCGCACCTGTATCAGTAATTGATATGATGGGTAAATCAGCGATATACATCTGCGCAGAAGCTTGAACTCGGTCTTCCCATACGTCTTCTGTTGGTTTGGTTACCTTTTCTCCGATTAATTCTTCACGTACATCTGAGTTCTGATCATAGCGTATGGATGTGTGTGATGTCCTTAGGTTAGTTAGGTTTAAGTAGTTCTAAGTTCTAGGGGACTGATGACCTCAGATGATAAGTCCCATAGTGCTCAGAGCCATTTGAACCATAGCGTATGAGATTTATTGACTCCGACATGAAGTCGCCCCCTGGGCATTCCACAGCCAACCCATGGAGGCTTGGACAAGCTGCTTCTAGTTTTCCGCTTTCCTTTGGGCTGAGCTACTTCCGTTTGACGTAACGCTCGTGCTATTGTCTTCAGTTATCGTCACGCTAGAGCTTGGATACCATGTTCCCTTTGGTACGAATTCCGGTTGGTTGGTAAGATGAAAGTTTGGCGGCGGACTGACTTGGGAGTAGAATATGGGCGGATCGTATGTTCCACGCGGCTTCTGATTTTGTTTAAACTGCTGCTGATTATTTGCATTCGTTGCTTGCTGTGGTGGCGAATTTTGTTGGCACTGCACGACTTGGTTCTGTTGCTGAAAATTGTTACGGTTTCGCGACCCATTTTGGTAACCTCCATTGTTTGTTCGCCGTATTGGTTCCCACCGTAGATGTTACGTTGGTAACCGTTGCCGTACCTATTTCGTTTGTAGCCATTGCCATAGTTTCTCGGATTGTCATTATAAATGGGATTGTGTTTGTAATTATTGTTACTTCTGTTCCTATAGTTACCATTATTCTTTCCGTCGCTTGGCTGCCCGTTAAGGTCGGGACACACATGCCCGGACCGTGGCCGTGCCGAGACTCGTCCGAGTATCGGCCGTCACCCGGACAACGAAATACAACATCAGAACAAATGCAGCGGGCCCCACTTGACCGGGCCGTGCACGGGGAACGTCAACGGGCCGGGGCCGGGCCGGGCGGAATTCGCCGTGTTTAATTTTTCACGTGACGGACACGGCCTGACGGTAGAACTGTCTTGTGAGCTGTGCAACTGCGCAAGACCGTTCTGTGTACAAAACATGGATGTGGAACGACTAATAGATGAAGTTCATAAGTTTCCTGTTCTTTACGATCAGGGAAGTGAAAACTACAGGAATATCGAGTACAAAGACAGAGTTTGTCATCAAGCTAAAAGAGGATTTTTTCAATTGTACAAGACTTTGAGGTGAAGCAACTCATGAATGACGTATCAGTCCATCAATTCACTCCATCATCCTCCAATTCCTCAGCAAAATCTGTTTTAAAACCATATCCTTCACCTGTGGAAAACGGGTCAACAGAACCTACACAGCAGCTTTTGGATCTGCAAAGGGATTCCCACAATTCATATATAAATAACCAAAGCGATCGTCCTCCAAGTTCCCCTGCATCCTCATCAGCTTCAGAAACTAATTCACTGAATAGTCCTCATTTGTTTTCTTAGGGTAGTAGAAATTTAACTGTATTATTTACTAACTTATGTATTTATCTTTCAGCTACTAAAGTAATAAAATAAAAATGCTGTCCTTAAAGCTTCATATTTATTTGTGTTCTGTGTACGTTTCTTTAACCTACCTTAAAAAAACAGCCAGTCGTTCTTTGGGTGAAACTGGTACTCTCCAGAAAGTGTCCTATTTTCTCAGTCTTGGTTCTAGTTTCTTTAAAAGTTCACAGACGCTGTACTGCGTCATCCTATAATATTCATAAAACTTAGTCTCATCATCTATGAGATGAGAAAATAATGTTCAATAATGTTCGAAACTCTCCCTGTACTAGTCTTGATTTCCAGGCACTATAATTTTCTTCTTCTTTTTTGCCTTGGTTCTTTTTCCTCTTCGTCTAAAGCAAGTGCTATAAGTCCTAATTCACTATTACGAAAATTAGTGAACATGTTTTACAGCTTTCACAAACAGAAACACAGATCACCGCGTCCGAGTCACTACACGGAACAACAGAGACACGGACGTGCCCCGGCCACGTGTGGCCCCTGCAGGAACGGACCGGAGCACGGCCGTCGCTCGTCCGACGCTCGGCCCTCACACGGCCCGGACGTGTGTGTCCCGACCTTTAGCGTTTACCTGTTGGCTAGCCTGACTGTTCCCGCTTGCGCTGCCGTGTATGTCAGCGGCCAGTGCGTTTGGCGTTTGATATCCGTAATTGTGGTTGTTCTGAACACGCGCGTCTTCATGGATGAGATCTAAACCGTCCAACACGGATAAGAACATCTCCTAGTAGTCATCCGGAACGTTTACCAAATTTTCCCTTGTTTATATAGGCAATTTCGACTTGAGAATCATTATTACGTCTTTAGTGGTGATTGGTGTATGCCAATAGCTAATCTTCCTCAAGTACTTCTCGAAATATCTCCTTAGACTCCCAAATTTGGCATGAAAAGGTTCGGCATTATACACTTCTTTCCGAAGTCTCTGCTGTACTCGTGTGCTCCAAAACTTATGCAAAAACTGGTGTTAGAATTCGGCATAGGTATGACATCTATCGAGCATCTCTATTCCCCACAAGGCATTTTCTCCTTGAATGAATCTGATAACAAACTTTATTGCGTTGGCGGTCTCACCAACTTTCTGGTAATACGCCAAAAAATCCTTTTAAAAATACGACAGGGTGATTGTTTCTTTTCTGTGGTATGAATGTTTGAAAGACTCTATGCTTCAATAAGCTCTCTTCTTTCAACAGATTCGCGAGAGATACTTGAGCAATTTGTTCTGGTTCTGTAGGTTGGTAGTCCTGCTTCGGTAGTGATCGTACGGAAGCTTGTTGGCGGTCGAAATATTCCGGCTAGTTGTTTACGGTTGGTAATTCGCTTTGGGATTCGCCATGCGCGTTATTGTTTTGGAGATGGTTTAAACGGCGTTGCATTGTCTCAATTTGACAGTCAAGTTTGCTTTTCCACTCTGGTAAACCTCTCACGAAGACACGTCGGATCTAACCTAACTCGCGCTACAGACTGTGGCTTCTGAAGTTCCGGGAGCAGCTAAGACTTCTAATGTGGCTGATTTTACGGCGTCTTTGAGCTCGTTCGTTACCTTGTCGGAAATTTCTCTGTCTTTGGTCTCTATCCAATCTTCGTATCTCTTATTCAGTTCTGTGGTGTACGTGTCTAAGTCAAACTTTATTTTACTTTCAATATTCAACTTAGACATGTCATCTGACAATTGTTTCATTTTATCTCCTATTTTTTTGATATTATCTTCAAGCTTGTTGATCTTACCTGACACTTCTTCGTACTATTTCAGCGTCTTCGCTGCCTCAGACTGGCACGCCGTTATTTAAAGCTGAAGTTGGTCGGCCATTGATTTCATGCCATTTTCCACTTCACAATTTGGTCTGCTACCGTGGCAATGTTACTATCTATTCGCGCACGTAAGTCGGTTTTAACCGCATCTACTTCATGTCTGAGACCTTCTTTTAGGTCGTCTTCTACCAAATCTATATTGATTTACAATGTACCAAATTTAGTTTTCATATTACCCTTTACTGAGTCGATTTCTGCCGTTACTGCAACCATATGTGATCTGAGTTTACAAATATCCGCTTTTAGTTCGGCCTTCAAATTATTATTCATTGACTCAAGTTTAGTTTCCATCTCCGATTTTAAATTGGGGAATAACAAGGCTTGTTTCTCGTCCCGCTCCCTCTACTTCACATCACGTTCGCGTTTATCTCTCTGCCACATTTCAATAAACATATCAAATTTATTCAACTGACTCATCTGCGATGTTTGTCCGAATCTTAGCTCACGCTCCTCGTCCTCAATATTTAACACGTCTTGCCGGGACTCCGGGCGGTTAGAAATTATACGCGAGGGGAGCTGGTATGTACCCGCGTTTGTTTCGGAAAGTTCATCTGCGGAATTATCCACTCGCTTGTCTTCTGCCATGTTTGCAACCAAAGATTACGCAATAGAATCACTGGTAACATTTTTTAGACACAATACTGTACTGCTCACAAGGGGTGTCGATCTCTGCGTTACTAAAACAGTCAGTTACCACTAGTGGCAATGAAAATTGAATAGCACAACACGAAAGATACAATATGGATTCCACTAAATGTAAACAATTGAAGACAACGCTGTTGTCCGTCACCAACGCTGTATTTCCACCATCTTGGATGTGAATGACAAGAATGAGAACAAGAGAACATATACAGACAATTACAGTGAAACAGTAAAAATTTTGCACTTTAACAAAATAGACTTTAAAAATTGTAAATAAACGTTTTTGAGGTAACTAATCTGAATAAATTTACAAAATGAAACGAGGTTTGGTAGGAAAGCTGGATTTTAAATGAGCACAGCACTTGAAAGTCAGGAAATGCACTACGAAAGCGGAGTTTTCGCAAACACAAAGGATTCTACTCACTTTGCGTAGTCTTGAAACAGCGACTCGGAACTTCAATTACGGTCTCCATTTTTATTTTACCGTTCTGTTGGTAGTCACCATATTATTTTCCACGTCCGTCTTCTCCAGAAAATTTTCGTCTCCGGTCCCACATGAAATTAAATACAAGAAGATTAGCTATGATTTTGATTCATGCCCCTGTTCGGGCGCCACATCTGATGTAAGGAAATATTATTATTATTAAGCATCAGATTGAGAAGGAGAAGCAACATATACTTGGGTGGCTCTCTTTGCCATTTAGAAAGTGCCGCGTACCAATGTGGAACAGCGAGGCTTTGTGCGAACGATGTACGGTTGGAGAAGTAAAGTATGCTATGAAATTTCCGGACGTCACTCGCACTGAAAATGTACATAAGGGCCAGTTTAAAACTGAGTTTGAAGAATATTACAAGGGGGGAATATAAGTAGTATGTTAACGTCGGACTCGACTGTTCTGTCCGCACGATGACACGTCGGATACGACTGGATCTGTAAAAAACTTGGCACATTGAAAGTAAATAATTAAGCAAACACAAAGTTAGAGTAATTGACACTATAATTAACAACTTGGACTTAACGGACATATAACATGTTAACACTTACGTCAATATCAGTGACAGAGCTTGAATGGTTTGAAAAGTTTAGAAATCACGTAGAAATGTCCTTTCATTAACCACTGTGTATTTTTCACACATACTAGTCTCACATGCAACAAAGTAACCGTATTTCTCAATAGATTTAAACAAATTACAACTCTTACAATGACGCCTATGTAATGTTGCGTGCGTATTATACAGGAGATAGAAAGAGACAGTGGACGATGTGTTGCGCGCTGGTTTTTTACAATATTCAAATGTCTTCGGGGTCTGTCTTTAATATATATGCTTTTACTTGAGCGTTGAATTAATCTGCAGTTTATTAGGCACGCCAGTGGCGCTGGATTCATTTCTCCTTGTAAATCGTCAAAATACATCATTACAATGCGTAGTTAAATTTTATACATTGGCAAATAAATGGCTCTTGGCCTCTTTCGTTACTCAAATCAGTGTTTTATATGATGAGATGTGGCGGTGTGAAAATACAGCACCTCAGATTCACTGAACAAGATACCATAACTGAACTGACAATGTTGTGACTGAAAATTAACAACTTTCAACTCTTTTCAACGATCAATTTCTAAATGTAGCAGAAAAAAGTAGGATTAAGTAGTTCAGCTGAAGTAGCAAGAGAATATATTAACAATGTCATTACACAAAACTTTAAGTAACTAGAAGTAGGACCAGCAGACTTCACTGAAATTAATTAAGAAAGCTATTATAAAAGTTCTAGAAAATAAAGGCTCGTTCGGTGTTGATGGAATTTCAAACAGAGCAGAAAATTTATTCGAACTCAGTAACAAATGTTTTTACTAACATAAGTAATACATCAGTGGCACAGGGAACTTTTCCAAACATTGAAATATACAGTGGTTAAATAACTATACAGGAATAGTGGTAAAAAAGGTTTAAATAATTATCATCCAGTTTCCAAAACATTCAGAAAAGTAATGTACTGAAGAGTATTGTCATCTTTAAGTAGACACAATTTACTTAGCATGTCACAATTTACATTCTGACTGCACCATTACAACACCTAATGAAATTAGTTATAAATAATCCATCGGTAAGAACAGCGATATCCATACTTACAACGCTAGTGGGAAACGTGACCTTTATAACCAATTATCAAAGCTATCAGCGACTCATAAAAGAGTTCAGTAAGCAGCAACAAAAATTTTTGATCATGTGTGCCTAATACAATGAAATGCCTGACTGGTAGGAAAGTATAGCCAAAAACATTTCGCCTCAACAAATCGAACTACTCCATGGACGAATTTCTATTTAAAAACTTTCAGCCTAAAGAAAAATAAGACTTTGCTTCTAATTATAGTTGCATGAGTAGCACTAAAAATGTGTACATTATGTTAAATCGTTCATATCATACGCTGAAGCGCAAAAGAAACTGGTATAGGCATGCATATGTAAAGAGGTAGAATACTGCGCTGAGGTCGGCAACGCTTATATAAGACAACAAGTGTCTGGCGCAGTTGTCAGACCGGTTACTGCTGCTACAACGACAGGTTATCAAGACAAATGAGTTTGAACGTAGTGTTACAATTGGCGTACGAGCATTGGGACACAGCATTTCCCAAGTAGCGATGAAGTGGGGATTTTCCCGTACGACAATTTCACGAGCGTACCGTGAATATCAGGAATGCGGTAAAACATGAAATCTCCGACATCTGCTGCGGCCGAAAAAAGATCTTGCAAGAAGGGGACCAACGACGATTGACGAGAATCGTTGAACGTGACAGAAGTGCAATCCTTCCGCAAATTGCTGCAGATTTCAGTTCTGGGCCACCAACAAGTGTCAGCGTGCGAAACACTCAAAGAAACATCATCGATATGGGCCTTCGAGTCGAAGACCTATTCGTTTACCCTTGATGACTGCACGACACAAAGCTTTACGTCTCGCCAGAGCCCGTCAACACCGATATTAGTCTGTTAATGACTGGAAACATGCTGCCTGGTCGGAAGAGTCTCGTTTCAAATTGTAACGAGCGTATGGACGAGTACGGGTATGGAGACAACCTCATGAATCCATGGACCCAGCATGCCTGCAGGGGACTGTTCAAGCTGGTGGAGGCTCTGTAATGGTGTGAGGCTTGTGCGGTTGGAGTGATATGGGACCCCTGATATATCTAGATACGACTCTGACAGGTGACACGTCAATAAGCATCTTGTCTGATCACTTGTATCCGTTCATGTGCACTGTACCTTCAGACGGACTTGGGCAGTTCCAGCAGGACAATGCGACAACCCATATGTCCAGAATTGCTACAGACTGGCTCTGGAATACTCTTCTAAACGCTTCTGCTGGCCACCAAACTTCCGAGACGTAAATATTATTGAGAATACCTGGGAAGTCCTGCAACGTGCTGTTCCGAAGAATCTCCACCCCCTCGTACTCTTACGCATTTATGGACAGTCCTGCAGGATTCATGGTATCAGTTCCCTCCAGCACTACTTCAGACGTTAGTCGAGTCCATGCCACGTCCTGTTGCGGCACCTCTGCATGCTTGCGGGGGCCCTACACGATATTAGGCGGGTGTATCAGTTTCTTTAGCTCTTAAGTGTATGTGGAACATGTAATTAACTAACCAACTGGCAGTGAAAGCCTTACAAGTGATTCTGAAATGCAGGAAATTGAACGACCTTCGCCATGCCTTCCGTAATTGGCTACGGGGAAGAGACAGGAGATTTTCTCTGGGGGTGGAGGGTGCGGGGTTGGGGGAATTATGCTCGATAACAAATGTTTTTATTTGTAAACTTGTAAAACAGTGTTTCCTGAAAATGAGTTCCAACTTCTTATGTCTGCTTAGCCAGTGTGGTATTAAAAACATTGCGAAGTACCTGAACAGTCAAATTCAAACAAATATCTCTGTGCTGGCAAATGTAGTGTACTTTTAACTAACTGTACATATATTACGTCGAATAAAATTAAGCAATTTCACGTTAGTGTGTTGGCAAACAACAAATCGATTCTCATAGTAATACACCAAAAGCAAACCATTACGACTTAAGCCCACTGCGCGACAGAACGACGCCTCGTGGCATTGCTGACACGTGACGTGGGAAGGGAAGTATATACGTTGAACAAAGACAAAAGCATACTTATTCTAGAAACTATGGAAAACTACGGGAAAATCTAGCAGCATTAACGACTCTGACAAACGGCAGATGGTTATGTTCGGGCGCCTGGGAAATGGGATCTCGAAACCGGTGTATGTAGTCGGCTGTTGGCGCGCTATATCATGAGCATCTATAGGTAGTGGTTGAAAGCAGGTGAAGCACGAGTTGGCGACAAGGTTTTGGCCGTCTACGCACCATCACAGAACGTGGTGGTCGGAGGTTTGCTCGCTCTCTAAAACAGAATATGCGGCGATCTGGGGCAGATATGAAAACAGAGCACTAAGATGGTACAGGCACAAATGTTCTGAAGCATACTGTTCAGGGCACATTTTTTAGCACGACGACCCCAAATGTCGTGAAGTTGCCCAAACAGCATCGTTAGTCACAGCTCCAGCTTGGACCGTGAATCAAAGGAGGCGTGTCTCCTAGTTGGAACAATCTCATTTCTTGTTACGCCAATCGGTATACGGAGCCAACCAGGCTAACTGATGCACGAAACACACACGGTACCACAAAGGCCAGTGAGATCAGGTATGATAAGGGAATATTCACACCAGCTCCCATGGGATCCGTGGTGGTTATCGAAGGCACCATGTCAACTGGGAGCTATGCGAACGCTACTGCGTATCACTTGCACCCCTTGACGGCTGATGTCCTTCGAGACGGAGGTGGCATCTTCCAATAGCGTAACTGTCAATGCCAAAATCGTGCTGCAGTTTTGAAGTTGAAGTTGTAATGCTCCTTACTGTTTCTGCCTAAGTTGGCCGTGTTGACATTTAATCATGATTGTACCTAAGGACAAAAAAAGCACTGGTATAGCCAAGTACAAAGATCGAGAGCAGTAGTCAAGCATAAGGAATACGTTAACTCTGGGATACATTCTATCCACTCTCAGAGTAAACTTACCGGTCGCCAGTCCAATTTTTATAAGTGCTGTGAAAGTGCTGTGAAACCAAATTTGGAGTACGTAAATTAGCATTAGCCAACAGTGATATTTCATTACTGATAACAAAAAGGAAATTTTCATGTATCTGCAACAATGCGTTATTTCATAATTGCACCGTTTACATTAAACTAGACATATTTATCCTGTTCAGTGACACCTCACAGTAACCTACACTGTTTGTAAAAAGTCTGCACAATCTTTTCTATGAACCACATTAATTAAGAACTATATTCATTCGGTTTTAATAATAAAAGCAGAGAAAGATAGAAAAAGAATAAAAAACAAAAACCTTGGCTAGGATACTTTTACATAGGGTCTATAGTTAATATGCAATTCAAATTTGTTAGAGAATATTTCGTATTACAGGTGACTGGAATACACATTAGCAAATACTGCTGTTACTAATTTATTCGAAATATGTTTCTTTCGTCGTTAACATTGATGAGACAGACTCTTAGTTCGTTGAGTGACAAGGTAAAGTTAAGTGTAAAAACAGATTTGCTAGAGTTAATTTGTGCATTTCAACAAAGGAAGATTCACTCGTCCTGTTCCTTTACAAAACTAATGAAGTCACATAACCGCTGACTGTGGTAGTGTGCGGCAGTCTTAAGCTCATTCAGACAGTGAGATGTATTTGTCGCACTTAGCAGTCATTCATACGCAGAAACAATTGACGATGTCAGTGACATTTTATAGTGGCCACATCTTTGCAATCATAGTGCATCCGTGTGCAGAAATGCTGAGACATTTACAACAAAACCTTTTTATACGCGGGGCAGTGCCACACACACCATCTGGGCTCCATGTGCAGCGGTCTCATCTCCTCTGCATGCTGCATGCTCGCCGCTCTCATGGGGTACTGTCTTAAACATACTTCGTCATAAAACTAGCGCTATGAGATGAGAGGAGGAAATGACTTCTGTGCTTCCGAGAAAAATTATTTACTTCTATGCTATTAGTGAGTGCAGAAAATCTGCTTAGTCCTGATTTGTATGATGCATGAATTGTGGTATGGCCCCTTCATGCTTTTTCTTGGAATCAAAACCGAGTGTACAGTCTACTACTGCTTAATACTATGATTGATAATGATGTGATACTGCTTCCACCTACTCCATCGAATTTGTGAATAGACTTTCACTGTGGCTATTCGACGAAGTGAAGATGGCGATGTCAGCACACCGCATTTAGAGTTAAGATAATATTTTCTGGCACGTGTCTGCTGCAGTGTCTCTCAGTCAGTTAACTTTGTTTATAGCTGCACTTATCGTGACTCACGACCTCAAGAGCGTGCAGTCGATGCTAAATATATTTCAGTCGTAATACATCCTCCAAGAATGTAGTTAACGTAACGTAACGTGCAGGTTGAGTAAAAATTAATTTTGTAACTTGTCACTGAATTAAAATACTTCACAGTGATATTTAACGCAAATTTTATTATTGCATGTCTTTTAAATCTTAAAGGTACCTATTCATACTGCAAAACGAAAGAAGCTCGCACACACACACACACACACACACACACACACTCACACACACACACCTTCACTCACTCCTCACACAGTCATTTTGTCCAGTGGGAGAGATGACCCACGTGTGTTCGACAACACAAGCACCAGTCCATTCCTAAGTTGCCGTGGAAAGAACGCCATTAGTTTTATCCTGTCTTCGGCCTGAAACCAATTTTCAACATCTCTGTTTTCATGAATGGGCTGTGGTCCCGTAAATAAATTGCTATCTCGTTATTTCATCTATTTGTATTTAAAAACCGTGTATATAGCTGGCACACTGTATTAGTATTGTCTATAGCACTTGGGTAGTCAGGTCCTGCCACAGATGAGACTTCTATATTAAACAGTCCTGTTAGGAAAGTGGTTTACCGACTCCACCATGTGATGAGAGCCGGCGCCTGCTGAAAGCCATATTAAGACGAATCGGCTGAATCATTTTACAATGAACTGAACTATATAAAACATTAGTCAGTTTTTACTTCTGCGGTGCAACAGTGAGTAAAAAACGCAAACAGCGTCTGTACGAGTAAATTAGGGGAATATGACGTAGTAGTGCTTGCGAATCCGGAAAAAATATGACAACACAGATGTTATTTATGCTTTACGAAAGAGAAAATTCGAAATAACTCTTAAAAACCCGTTCATTAAATTAAAGTAAGTGAGGAAATAGATTAAACAGATCAACACAGATATGAAAACATTGGCTACCAAAGTTAATCGAATCGAGCTGTTCAAACACTTGGGAAGTAGACCTATAGTTGTAACAGATGATCAACTCATGTGAATATAAGAACAGTAAAACAAAACAAGCATTTATGGTTAGGACATTCCTACAATTTATCATGTCAGAGAAAATACATAGCAAATATGCAAAATCAGCTGTATGCGGAATGAGATTTTCACTCTGCAGCGGAGTGTGCGCTGATATGAAACTTATTGGCAGATTAAAACTGTGTGCCCGACCGATACTCGAACTCGGGACCTTTGCCTTTCGCGGGCAAGTGGTCTACCATCTGAGCTACCGAAGCACGACTCACGCCCGGTCTCACAGCCTTACTTCTGCCGGTATCTCGTCTCCTACCTTCCAAACTTTACAGAAGCTCTCCTTCGAAACTTGCAGAACTAGCACCCCTGAAAGAAAGGATACTGTGGAGACATGGCTAAGCCATAGCCTGGGGGATGTTTCCAGAATGAGATTTTCACTCTGCAGCGGAGTGTGCGCTGATATGAAACTTCCTGGCAGATTAAAACTGTGTGCTCGTTCGAGACTCGAACTCGGGACCTTTGCCTTTCGCGGGCAAGTGGTCTACCATCTGAGCTACCGAAGCACGACTCACGCCCGGTCTCACAGCCTTCCTTCTGCCAGTATCTCGTCTCCTACCTTCCAAACTTTACAGAAGCTCTCCTGCGAACCTTGCAGAACTAGCACTCCTGAAAGAAAGGATACTGTGGAGCCATGTTCTGCTGCAGTTCTGCTTCCACTGTTCTGAAAGATAATGACCATTATTTATTTGAATATATAGGCACTACACTCTGATTCAAATGTATTTGACATTAATTAACGCCATGACAAAACAATGACTAAGGCAAGGATACCATAAAAGTGTTGTTACACAAGTGGCAAGAGGAATGTTCGAAATTAAGTAGTGTTGTCTCATAACCGGTTCTGTATAAAATATCATTCAGGAAATGTTTGGCGACTAATTGATAGTCAGCGGACTTGCATGACTGGAGCTCAATTATCCTACTGCGTTCGCTATGCATTTACATGCACTTTGATGAAATATTCTGAACAATCTGCGCGTAGTAGGTGACAGTGAGTTGGAAAACTGCGTTTTTAACTGCAAGAAAGTTACTTTCACGTGTAAATTACAATGTCTCTTGGCATGTACGGTGTGGGACATTTGCTTATTTCTACTTTTGCCTGCACTACAGCAATGGGAGCATATTCACATTCTTCATGCCTCACTAGTTGTTACTGGTTTAATTTTCAATAGCTTTTCGAGCCCACATATTCTGTAATTGCGTGTGGTTTCCTGGACAGTAGTCTTTCGTGATTGAACCTATCTTATTTGTAGCTTACGAAGTCTCCCTGTCGATGTTCACACTTCGCTATCAAAGCAATTTTGTCTCTTCATTTTTCTCTTTTGGGGACAGCGAAAGTGACAGTAATCACAACAAAAATATTTTCTAAATCTACAATTACAAAAAAAGTGTTGCTTACTCAGAATGTTAACACTATAAACACCGGAGCTGCTCCAAAAATGCCGGCCGCGGTGGTCTAGCGGTTCTAGGCGCTCAGTCCGGAACCGCGCGACTGCTACGGTCGCAGGTTCGAATCCTGCCTTGGGCATGGATGTGTGTGATGTCCTTAGGTTAGTTAGGTTTAAGTAGTTCTAAGTTCTAGGGGACTGATGACCACAGATGTTAAGTCCCATAGTGCTCAGATCCATTTTTTTGCTCCAAAAATGAGAATCACGACTTGCAATGTGCTTTTTAGCTTTTAGTACGGTTAAGACAGAACAACACAAATAATTGTGACAGTTATCGATGTATCACGTTTACTTTGCAGTCGATGGTTCTGAATATTATTAGTAATTACGCTCTAGTGCCTTGGTCTAGTTGCAGAAATAAAAATAAGTCTCAGTGACATACATTTTTTGTATTCCGACTAACGGCAGGTGCTTCTTTGAGACAGAATCCATAGTCACTTTGCAGCCGGCTCAATAAACACATCTGTTGGTATTCTTCCTGCTAAAAATGCTGAATCTTGGCAACACTGCTGGATATTTTACGGAACTCTGTGAACAACAAATTACTTCCTGGATGGCACAGAATTATACTGCTTAATTGACTTCAATATTTGTATAATTTTCATAGAATAACCTGAGTGATTTGCACATAATGTCTGAAATGAGGCTATCAATTTATGGTTTTGCGTACAGGACAGTTGTTCCGCGTGGAAATTGCAACTAATATCTTAATTTACGTTGCGATGTAGCCTTCGCAGCCACCACTGGAGCAAAAGGGAGAGATGAACACTGTAGATCTTTGCTATTTCTGGGGTAATATGGGCACCTGTGAATGAAGATTTGGGTCGCGTTTCCAATATCGATGAAGGTCAAATTTTTATTGTTTTTAATGACAGAGTTACAGGTAGCCAGATCGAAATTCCATAAAGAAACCTTATTTGTCTTCTTCATGAAGTGCCTCATTTCTATACTACGTGAGAGTGACAAGGAACAGTAAGTGAACATAGACCGTTTCAAGATCTACTGTGAGTAATGTATCGCAAATCTGTGCTGATACAGTCTCATTGTGTTACACATACCTTGCATTTTATTTCAGTAGATTTTGTGTGTATGGTTTTTGTGGTAAGCAGTATTTCATTTGCACTGGTATAGTGCATAATCCAATAACGTTTATCTATTATTTTACATCAGAGAGATATTATTCATCAACAGACTACTCCCACACATTATCTAAAACTGTCTAACTATGCTTAGGTGGGTTACTGAATCCACATCTGTCCTATTCTGCTGGATCTGAATAAAAGATGTCACCAAACCAGCACTGAAGTGCATTTTCGTCTACAAAAGTATTTTCTTGGCGCTTTACGATAAGGAGCATGAATTGCGACCTTTGAGGTTTTAAAATCAGAAGAAAAGGGATGATGTTTAAGAGAAACTCCTGTATAGTTTTGTGTGTGAAATCAGCAGAGTGCATTATCTTATCGTAGCAACATGTGAAGTACTTTTGTAGGTCTTTTTCTTACACAGTGACCGAAAGGTATCTTAGTTGTTGGCAACAAATACCAGTTGTGATAGGCACACAATTCAGGAGGGGTTCGTACAGCAACCTTTTATGAGTCACCAGATGCAAAATGTTAGGTCCAGGTTGCCCTTTGTTCTAATATATGTCTCTTTTGTTTAGCCTCAGCCTTTAATTTCTTCTTGAGCAGTTAACGTGAAATCATCATAATTCACCAACAGTAACAATATTGCATAGGAACTCTCATTGAGTGAAGTGATGATATTGAAGCAAAAATATAGCAATAGTCATCTTTTTGACTTTTGTTGCTTTGAATTAGAGCATGCTGTACTCCAATATTCAAATTCTGAAACTTGCCTAATGAATTCAAATGTAGCACACTGTTTAAATGATCGCAGTTCATCACAAATGTTAGTTACTGAGACTTCCTGAGGATGGAAAGTAGTTCATGCCAGAGCCAACTTTCTTCAAATACTTTCCTGGATTGTTTTCCAAAAACGACTCTCCACACACATGATACAAAGATTCCGAGCTGCGTCTGTTGTCATCACTCCTCTGTTAAACCCATGCTAAATGAAGTATCTCATATATTACACCTTTCTCCACATGCAACTCTAATTTACAGTTCTTGGACAACATTTATAAGTTTCAAGCATGCAAAATCCATGTGTAATTGCAGGTTAAATGCTAGAACCGCAAGTAAGACAATGGCAGTTGATACTACATTCGTATCAGCGTGCCACATTCACCTGGTTGGACGGCATCTGGCGTTAGGTGGCGGTTGGCGTATGGTTGGTAGCCGGTGGCTGGTGGTCGCTGTGGGACGAGGAAACTCTCGAGCGTGAAGTGCTCTGATACTGATGCAACCAGGAGCTCTTTGGCGCGATTGTTTCTTGAAGTTTCTGCTATTACTGGTAGGTGAGACAGTGAAGCGAATTTTCTTTGCCATTATGCAGTTTTAAAATGCCTATCTTGATCCTAGATATGATGCAGCATTCCTTTGGACATACATGCAGCCGCGCGGAGTGGCCGCGCAGTTAGAGGCGCCATGCCACTGATTACGCAGCCCTTTCCGCCGGAAGTTCGAGTTCTCCTTCGGGCATGGGTGGGTGAGTTGTTCTTAGCTTAAGTTAGTTTAAGTAGTGTGTATGTCTAGGGACCGATGACCTCAGCAGTTTGGTCCCTTAGGAATTCACACACATTTGAACATTTGACATCAATGCATGTCCAAAAGAACAGCTACTGTGGCGGCAACAGCCATTATGAAATACATGATGTGTATTCACAGTTGTGAATATGGGCAAACCATCAAGTTTTGAATGGAATGACGATAATGAAAGTTTGAGCTAGATCAGGTCTCCAACCCGTATTTCTTGTCTATCGCGAGTGGTCACGTTATCATTAGGCTATCCAGTCATGACTACTGGCCAGACCCAAACTTCCATATATCTTCAACGATGTGTGTGCAACCTGTACTCGTAAATTCATTTTGTATATTCCCAAACAGTGGTGACATTTTACGTGAATGTCGGTGGCCCAGGGTTGGCAGATTAATACGAGATTGCAGAGCCTGTATTGTTTCTAAATATGATTAAATACTCGTTTGGACATGCATGCATGTACACATATTCAAAGGAAGAGGCAATCACAAGTATGCGTCGTAGGATACCTTTTCAACATCATTGTTGAAAATACTTCAGTCAGCTTTCTATTACAGAGGGCAGTCAGCCGTCTGAGTCAACATGCTGAGCTACCTTGCACTGTGACTAGACCACAGATAGATACAGCTTTGTAACGGCTCTCGCCGCGCGTGGTAGCCGCTCGGTCTTGGGCGTCTTGACATGGTTCGCGCGGCTTCGCTGTCGGAGGTTCGAGTCGTACCTCTGGCATGGGTGTGTGTGTTGTCCTTATCGTAAGTTAGTTTAAGTTAGATTAAGTAGTGTGTAAGTTTCGGGACGGATGACTTTAGTAGTTTGGACCCATAAGACATCAAACAAATTTCCAGTTTTTGTAACGGCCCACGAAGAATGACGGAACTTCGTCTATACACTTCCGCATCCTACAGTGTTGTCAGATAGTGCATATGGCTGGACATAATTCGGTGGTGTGCCTGGTTATATTGGCCATCTTGTGAACGAGTTGAACTTAGTCTCTGTTGTGGCGAGCCAGCAGCCGAGTTTTATGTCTAAGACTGTATGTGCTTCCACTATCTCTCCCTCTCAGAATTCAATTATATAATGCAAGCCTGATCCATCTGGCCACAACAAGGTAGCAGTGGCAACAATATATTCGCAATTAGATTTTTCAAAATAAAGAACGTTAGAAAATTAAATACCTTTACAAATACATTAATTAATAACAACAATGTTATCACAAAAATGAAAAAAATGAAACGGTTAGTTTATCCATACAAAGAATCTAGTGTTTTCTGTATTTTTTTAAAAAGGAGCATGATAGTGAACTCAATAGACGTCTTGGCCACTACTAATCTGGGACGTTATGGGGTGCCAGCTCCACGCACCAAACCAAGGATATTACACACGAATTGTGCAGCCTTTGTGAAAATATCTGATTCCACATACCTTCAAAAACTTGCCAACGACTTGTTAAATACGTGCGCCACGGAATCACTGTTGTATAGCATTACAAAATTGTACCGACACGCTATTAAGAAGGTGATTATAATGGCTTACTTCACCCTTCTATATTATTATTGTGTGTTATCAGTAAGTTAGAAATATTATATAAGCTACACATCAGTTACTATACTCAGACTACCTGTGATCAGTTAGATTTCTATATGTCATTTACCATTTTCTAGTATCATTACGATGCATGCCTATGTTTATCAGACTAGTTATCATGCATGCGAGGAACGTGAGAAGGTATAAAGAGTTACTACACATATCACTCTGTTTAAAACACTGTCCAGTTGAGATGGCACTTTCAGAGAAAGCAAGAGCCTGTTGTACTGCAATGTGAGGATCTGTACATCTGGAACTGATCAAGGTATCTCTGTCCACACATGCTCTCATGGTATCTCTTTGATTCATTCCCTGTTCACCCCATTGAACCTCCTAATGTGATAGTTGTCTCAGTTTCCTTAGGCTTCAGGCACAGAATCCCGAGAATAAACCTCCAGCATATCTCCACGACTATTACGAGTCAGTGCATGAGATGACTCAGAGAGTGCAGTTTCACTTTTAGTATTACGGCTCAGCTTATAGACTACCTGAATGAAAGTAAGCAGACATTCCTTCATGATGAGGAATGGATCACTAGATACGATGAGAGGCGTACACACCTGTATGTAGCGTTTGGCACAATTGTCGAGCAGGTTCTCATAAGACATACAGTTCTGTACTCACTGGCAAGCGATACGCCTGAGATGATCTAACGAGCGGGGCAACTGGACAGTGGATGACTGGAAAGGGATTATTTTGATTAATGAATCACTTAGAATGCATATTCTCACAGGATGGTAACATAGTGAAAGAACTGGAAGCGAGGTGTAGCAAAGCTAATGCAGTGAGCGCTCAGCTACGATCTACTCTCTTCTGCAAGAAGGAAGTCAGTACCAAGACTAAGTTATCTGTGCACCGTTCAATCTTTCGACCAACTTTGTTGTATGGGAGCGAAAGCTGGGTGGATTCAGGTTACCTTATCAACAGGGTTGAGGTTACGGATATGAAAGTAGCTAGGATGATTGCAGGTACTAGTAGATGGTAACAATGGCAGGAGGGTGTCCACAATGAGGAAATCAAAGAAAAACTGGGAATGAACTCTATAGATGTAGCAGTCAGGGTGAACAGGCTTAGATGGTGGGGTCATGTTACACGCATGGGAGAAGCAAGGTTACCCAAGAAACTCATGGATTCAGCAGTAGAGGGTAAGAGGAGTCGGGGCAGACCGAGGAGAAGGTACCTGGATTCGGTTAAGAATGATTTTGAAGTAATAGGTTTAACATCAGAAGAGGCACCAATGTTAGCACTGAATAGGGGATCATGGAGGAACTGTATAAGGGGGCTATGCTCCAGACTGAACGCTGAAAGGCATAATCAGTCTTAAATGATGATGATGAATGAATCACGCTATACACTGTCATACTCCAAAGGAAGGGTTTGGGATTGGGAAGGCCTAGAGGACTTACCTCCCGTCATGTGTAGCGCCAGCAATGCAGTATGGAGGAAGTGGTGTTATGCAGTGGGAAGGTTCTTCACCGTTATGGTGTGCATCCTTATTGTGCTTAAGAAAACATTAAATGCAGAAGGATATGAACACATTCTACAGAATCGTGCACTGTGTACAGTACAGTTCGGAGATGATGATTGTTTGTGTCAGCTTGATAATGCACCCTATCTTTAAGCGACATCTTTGAGGCAATTATCTGAGGACAGTAACATTCCTGAAACGGGCCAGCTTGTCGACAGTTCCGACCTGAAACCCATGGGACACCTTTCGGATGAGTTAGAACGTCGATTTCTCTTTCGACCCAGGATTCAGTATCACTACTTTCTTCAGCTCTTGAGGAAGAATGGACAGTAGTTCCTCCACAGACATTCATGCACGTTATTAAAAGTGTCCCCAGCAGCGTTGAAGCCGTAATAAAGTCGACGGGTGCATGCACACCCCACAGGAATGTCACCTAATACGCGTCTGTGTGAATTTAATCGGCATAGTCATCATACGTGCTGGTTGTGAGAGTCCTAGCAGTGGCAATCATTCAGATTTTCTGCTTCTGACGCACGTCGTCGTCCTCGGAATATAGGGAATCGATGACCTCAGCACTTTGGTCCCATAGGAACTTATTACTACCACCTCGGAATACCTCGTTCCACACCTTGGAATAATGTTTGTTCATAGTTCCTTTTGCGAGTTAGTATCTGCAAGATGGCGCAAACATTCACATGCCTTGCTTGAGCATACTTTTTCGTGCGTGGACATTGCACAGACAATTCATCTGTTGCGTCAAGTGTCATTATCTGTGCTTCTACTGTTAAGAATGTCGAAGGAACGCAGAGTATCAATGAAAAAAAATTTCAGCTTTCCTCTCAGTGCGCTTTCTAATTTCCTGGTTCCCGCATGTAAGTAGCGCGCCGGAAATAAACTGAGCCCTTCGAGACATGCCATCGGACGTCGGGATGGTGCAGAACACTAACGCGGCAGTGGCTGGGTCGCCGCTGGCCCGCCGCCTCTCGTTAACGAGCGGCCCCGTCTTCTGCTGACTCAGCACTGGTTCGGTGCGCAGGAACGATTTAAATTCTCTGTCTGCGGTAGGCTGATTCCTGCTGGCCTTGCTCGGATGCTGACGACAAGGGGCTGCCTCCGTTTAGAGGTTCCGTGATAGCAAAGAGTTAACTTCCTTCCAGCAGAGATCTAAAAAGAAGTATGCAAGAGAGCCACACGTCCCTAACTTCCAGATCATTAGAGATGGAGTCTGCAGCCATTTGTAATAAGCACGGAAAGTGTTAAGTGACATGGCAGGGATTTCAGTGCTTCTTCTAGGTGAGATAGAGTGGAGTAACAATTGCTGAGCTACAGAGCATTGTTTCTGATACCAACCACACCCAATACATGAAATAGGAATGATGATAAAACATCTGTATGTTGACTCCTAATTCCAGCACGTAGGACTAGAGTGGTAAAACTACTGTGGGCTAGCATGGACTAGCATAAGAAAACGTTGACTACATTAGTTTCACCAGTAAACTTGATAAGTTAAGACACTATCTGCATTACCTGTATGTTAAGTTTGTTGCATATCTATCAGGCATTGGCGCATTTCGATCGCTTTGTTTGCATCTTCAATCAGTCTTACTACATTCCCCTAGAAACATGAAGTGGTGAACCGTCCAGAAACTCAGTGAGGATAGGTAAAGGGCTGCATATTCTACTGAACAATTTTGTTCTACGTAATTATCCTCCTGTCTGTTGCTTAAAAATAAACAGTATTCATAACAAAATATAAATTATCAGTGTGTAATTCAGATTTTATTCGAAAATTATTGATTTATTACGTGAAACAGAGGAACACTTAGCAAAAATAAAAAAAAAGTTGAAGCTCTATCATGCAGCATTACACAAGCAAATTTCCTCCCAAAAAAATGGAACAAACTAGAAATAAACTACAAAACAAAAACGTATCAGCCATAGCTTCAATAATTCGTCAGGATTATATAAAATATGTTTCTGTTATTCAGAAGCAGCTTTTGCGCTTATCAGTCATAAAAGGAAACTGTTGCCTTTAATAATGTTAATAACATTCCACAGAGTAGAAAATAACAACAGTAATTAAACAGACTTTTTAATATTTGTGTATGTAAGCTATTTGCGCCAAGATAATTGTTTTGGTTATATAAAAGCACAGAAGTTGTGATCACCTAGTTTATATAGCTTATAAGATACAATATATATTTTTTAAGAATAGAAAATACACAATGGACAAACACTGAGCCATGTGCGGTTCTATTTATACGCAAAACATACAAACAAAAACAAAGAAAAGACGTTGTGTTTTTTTCCCTACCCATGCTACCAATACTACCGTTAATCCTACCATTTACTACGACATTTCTGTTTTCTACCGAAACTACCGAACGGTAGTTTTGGTACAGCAAAACTCCAGATGGAACACAATTTTCGATGTAGGTGTACTACTCGTACACTACTTCACAATTAAAGTGAAGCACCAAAGGTACATGGTCGGAAATCAGCGTAGCTTCGTACATGTACACACCATCGGCGGATCTGTAAATGATTGTAGAGGCAGTTCTTTGTGACAGGTAAACAGACGCCAGAATGCGTTGCGTTAGTATTGTTCGCTTTTGGAGTTGTTACCAAGCCCAAGGGGCGTGAACAGCATCAGGTGTTGAGCGATCACAGTGAAGGACGTTACTCGTATATTACAGAGGTACCAGCACCTGACATAATTCGAAAAGGGCTTCATTGTGGGTATCCATTTGGCCGACTTTTCGAATTACGTAATTTCCAGATTTGTGGGACATTCGGATGTACCGTGGTGTAGTCTTGGACTGCATGGGAGTGTGTTGGCAAGTTTAGGCCTACTTGTCTTCAACATTCCAGTTGGCCGTGTCTGACCAACTGTACCGTATTGTACCGTATTGTACATCAAGCACATCATTACACTTTCACATGAGCGCTTGCCTGACATATTCAGCGTCACCTTACACTTTTGAACGTTTATTACTAGCATCTGAACAACAGAATTATCGCCCCAGCCATAGGCCACCGTTAACACCACAACACAAATAGCCACGACAGAAGTGGTGCCGCCGGCCGCGGTGGTCTAGCGGTTCTAGGCGCTCAGTCCGGAACCGCGCGACTGCTACGGTCGCAGGTTCGAATCCTGCCTCGGGCATGGATGTGTGTGATGTCCTTAGGTTAGTTAGGTTTAAGTAGTTCTAAGTTCTAGGAGACTGATGACCGCAGCTGTTCAGTCCCATAGTGCTCAGAGCCATTTGAACCATTTTTGAAGTGGTGCCATCATCATGAAGCACAGACTGTTAATGAATGGCGTCCCGCTGACTTCAGCGATGAATTGCTGTTATGAAGTACTCCAAATGACCATTGTCGGTGAGTAGGGTGGCGACTTGGGAAAGATCATAATCTATCAATGTTCTGGAGAGTCTGAGTGGTGTTACGCCTGGCGTCATGATCTGGGTAGTCATCAGGTATGACTTCAGGTCAAGGCTAGTAGTGACTGTGGGAGTTCTGATAGCGTAAACGTATGTTATGGACATCCTGCGTCCTCTTGTGTTGCCTTTCATGTCGGAGAACGTGATGCCATTACAAGAAGGGACAACGCTCCTCCACACACGGCATTTGTCTCTAAGAATTGTCTGCTTGATGTTGAGGTACTCACATGGGCAACGACATCCCCACATATGTCCCCAATAGAAGCTGTATGCGACTACCACGATCGTTAGCTTCGTCCCACTGCCAGTATCTGGAATAATATACACCAGCTACAATAGTTGTGGACCAGCTTATGTCAGGAGAGGATAGATTGGCTTTATGATACCCCAGCTAACCGGATCACTTCATGCATCGAGGACAGAGGGCATACAGCATCATAATGATAAATGAACTCATACTGAAAAGTAATTTATAAATCTGACATGGCTTTATAACAATTGACATAACATGACATACCATTCAACCCATGAAGTGTCATTTCGTTTCCTCTTCTCCTTATTGACGCTTAAATCTTTTCTGTCAGCCAATGTAAATTATGTCTAGATGCTATCATATGATTACCTGATTCACCTGTGAATTTGTAAAGCATCGGTTACCATTCTATGTGGCTTAGCATAAAGAATTTTGCACTTTTGAAAGTCTAAATGCAGTTGGTTTGTGATGGCTTTGTTGTTGTGATCTTTTGTCTGAAGACTGGTTTGACGCAGCTCTCTACGCTAATTTCCCCCACGCAACCCTCCTCACCTCTGCATAACTAATCCAACCTACATCCACTGGAACCTGCTTGCTGTAGTCAAGCTCTTGAATACCATTCTAGTTTTTACACTCACATTTCCCACCACTGCCAAACTGATGATTCGTTCATACCTCAGACTACGTTCTGTCTATCGAACGCATCTTTTAATCAGTTTGTGCCATAAATTGGATTCAGTACTTCCTCTTGAGTCTTCTGACCCATGCGTGTAGCTTTCAGCATTCTTCTGTTAAACCAGCACTTCAAAAGCTTGTTACTTAGTTAGTTTCATGTTCTATCTATCATTTGCACGATAAATCGTAACGATGTAGAACAAGTCGTTTTACATTCACATCGCAAATTTATTTATAAGTATCGTTATGTGCTAACCATTCATAAGTCATGCTGCATTATTATTATTATTATTATTATTAAATATTCAAATGTGAGTTAGTAACATATGCCCAACACCTTATAAACATTAGAATAGCAGAAATTCTTATGTGGAATCGAAGGACTTGTCAGGGAGTAACGTTTTCAGTTTGTTTTCTATCAGACATTTTATGTCAGTGGGTAACTGACTGAAAATGTTAATTGTAGCCTTGTACATGCCTTTTTCGCCTTAAGGATAACCATTATGTGGGGTAATGGATGTAATTTTTCCTTCTGGTAGTATAATTATGTACATGATTGTTCCTTTTGAAATACAGTGGATTATTTATTAAAAATGTCTGGAAGATAATCATGTGTGAGTACCACATATTATACTTACAGCATGTTCTTGAGCAATGAAGACAATCTTCCTTAAAAATGAGTTGCTCCAAAACACTATTTCATACGACATTATTGAATGAAAATATGTAAAACATGTCAACTTAGTGATTTGTCGCTCTGCAAGATTTGGAATGGTTCTAAGTGTAAATGTACACTCCTGGAAATGGAAAAAAGAACACATTGACACCGGTGTGTCAGACCCACCATACTTGCTCCGGACACTGCGAGAGGGCTGTACAAGCAATGATCACACGCACGGCACAGCGGACACACCAGGAACCGCGGTGTTGGCCGTCGAATGGCGCTAGCTGCGCAGCATTTGTGCACCGCCACCGTCAGTGTCAGCCAGTTTGCCGTGGCATACGGAGCTCCATCGCAGTCTTTAACACTGGTAGCATGCCGCGACAGCGTGGACGTGAACCGTATGTGCAGTTGACGGACTTTGAGCGAGGGCGTATAGTGGGCATGCGGGAGGCCGGGTGGACGTACCGCCGAATTGCTCAACACGTGGGGCGTGAGGTCTCCACAGTACATCGATGTTGTCGCCAGTGGTCGGCGGAAGGCGCACGTGCCCGTCGACCTGGGACCGGACCGCAGCGACGCACGGATGCACGCCAAGACCGTAGGATCCTACGCAGTGCCGTAGGGGACCGCACCGCCACTTCCCAGCAAATTAGGGACACTGTTGCTCCTGGGGTATCGGCGAGGACCATTCGCAAAAGTCTCCATGAAGCTGGGCTACGGTCCCGCACACCGTTAGGCCGTCTTCCGCTCACGCCCCAACATCGTGCAGCCCGCCTCCAGTGGTGTCGCGACAGGCGTGAATGGAGGGACGAATGGAGACGTGTCGTCTTCAGCGATGAGAGTCGCTTCTGCCTTGGTGCCAATGATGGTCGTATGCGTGTTTGGCGCCGTGCAGGTGAGCGCCACAATCAGGACTGCATACGACCGAGGCACACAGGGCCAACACCCGACATCATGGCGTGGGGAGCGATCTCCTACATTGGCTGTACACCACTGGTGATCGTCGAGGGGACACTGAAAAGTGCACGGTACATCCAAACCGTCATCGAACCCATCGTTCTACCATTCCTAGACCGACAAGGGAACTTGCTGTTCCAACAGGACAATGCACGTCCGCATGTATCCCGTGCCAACCAACGTGCTCTAGAAGGTGTAAGTCAACTACCCTGGCCAGCAAGATCTCCGGATCTGTCCCCCATTGAGCATGTTTGGGACTGGATGAAGCGTCGTCTCACGCGGTCTGCACGTCCATCACGAACGCTGGTCCAACTGAGGCGCCAGGTGGAAATGGCATGGCAAGCCGTTCCAGAGGACTACATCCAGCATCTCTACGATCGTCTCCATGGGAGAATAGCAGCCTGCATTCCTGCGAAAGGTGGATATACACTGTACTAGTGCCGACATTGTGCATGCTCTGTTGCCTGTGTCTATGTGCCTGTGGTTCTGTCAGTGTGATCATGTGATGTATCTGACCCCAGGAATGTGTCAATAAAGTTTCCCCTTCCTGGGACAATGAATTCACGGTGTTCTCATTTCAATTTCCAGGAGTGTAGATGGACTAGGTTGTAGTGGTTCTAAGCTGTTTTTTCCAATTTATATTCTCATCAGTATGGACGCCTCAGAACTCAGAAGTTTCCACCATATTTATTATGCCCTCTCAGGGTGTTTCACGTATCATTGGTGTAGTATTCCTAGAAATGCAGAACAGAATATGTTGTGTCTTTTTAAATTTGAGAGTGAGACCGTTCATAGAAAACCAGTCAGTGACACCTTTAAGAACGTTGCTTACTATTTCATCTGTTGCTGTACGTATGTTTGGATTGCTTACAGCACTAGTGTCATCCGTAAGTAGAACTAATTCTGTTTGTTGTGTATTTGGTGTGCAGTCTATAAATGTATGAAGAATAATGACATGCTTAAGATTGTGCCTTAAGGAACTCCTTATGTTATCTCTCCCTAGTCAGAGGAATCTCCCCTGATTGCACTCAATGAATTGCTAAGTGCAGCTTTCTGCATTCTTTTGGTTAGATACGACATGATCTATTGGTTGGCTATACCATCTATTCCATAAAGCTTCATTTTATGTAGGAGGGTGGAGTGATTCACACAAATGGCTTAGATAAGTCACAGAAAAGACCAACCAGTGTTAATCTTCTACTTAGCTCTTCTATTATTTGTTGAGTGAAAGTGTAAATGGCATTCTCAATAGAGCAAATGTGTGTGTGAATTCCTAAGGGACCAAATTGCTGAGGTCATAGGTCCCTAGACTCATACACTACTTAAACTAACTTAACGCTAAGGACAACACTCACACCCATGCCCGAGGGAGGCCGCACGATTAGTGACATGGCGCCTCTAACTGCGTGGCCACTCCGCGAGGCTCAATAGAGCAACTCTTCTCAAACCCAAACTATAATTTACTGAGAATAATATTGTTGCTCAAGTGGTATACTTTTCTACAACTTTCGCCTTCTCAAAAATTTTGGAAAATCCTGTCAGTAGTGAAACAGGTCAACAGTTATTGACATTTATCCTAGAACCATTCTTATAGATGGGCTAACAATGATGAATATTCAATCTCTCTGGAAAAAGCCTTGAGTAATTGGATCAACACACATTTCAGATACGACAGTAGTTATTGTATGGAAACAAGTCTTTAGTACTCTGTTGGAAATACCACTATCTCCACATGAGCTTTTGTTTTCGAGGAAATATACTTTTTCTTTAATTTCAGGGAGAGTATATTCTCATACATTCACATGAAGAAAATTTATAAGAGTTTCTTTTGCAATGCACTGACGTTCTTGTTCTCTTGAACTGTTTCTCCTTATACTTTCCGCTATCTTTAAGAAACAATTATGAAACGAATTTCCTACTTGCGACTCATCGTTGATAGCCCTTCAAGTCAATAGTGATGTTATTATGTTCTTTGGGCGGTTGTTCTGGCTCTCATATCATTGCATTCCATACAGCCTTAAGTTTGTTGTTTGTGACATAATGAGTATGTTCTTCGACTTTTTTGCTCTTTTCTTGTTTATATTGTACGTCGTCCACATTTCACTTTTACTCTTCGGAAATGACTCTCTAGCACTTAAAACGCTTTTTGCGTCATTGCTGGTCTCCATTTTATACAGGGTGTTACAAAAAGGTACGGCCAAACTTTCAGGAAACATTCCTCACACACAAAGAAAGAAAATATGTTATGTGGACATGTGTCCGGAAACGCTTACTTTCCATGTTAGAGCTCATTTTATTACTTCTCTTCAAATCACATTAATCATGGAATGGAAACACACAGCAACAGAACGTACCAGCGTGACATCAAACACTTTGTTACAGGAAATGTTCAAAATGTCCTCCGTTAGCGAGGATGTATGCATCCACCCTTCGTCGCATGGAATCCCTGATGCTCTGATGCGGCCCTGGTGAATGGCGTATTGTATCACAGCCGTCCACAATACGGGCACGAAGAGTCTCTACATTTGCTACCGGGGTTGCCTAGACAAGAGCTTTCAAATGCCCCCATAGATGAAAGTCAAGACGGTTGAGGTCAGGAGAGCGTGGAGGCCATGGAATTGGTCCGCCTCTACCAATCCATCGGTCACCGAATCTGTTGTCGAGAAGCGTACGAACACTTCGACTGAAATGTGCAGGAGCTCCATCGTGCATGAACCACATGTTGTGTCGTACTTGTAAAGGCACATGTTCTAGCAGCACAGGTAGAGTATCCCGTATGAAATCATGCGGTGAATCGAGGGAGTACAGTACATGCTGACGAAACTAAAATGAGCTTTAACATGGAAATTAAGCGTTTCCGGACAAATGTCCACATAACATCTTTTCTTTATTTGTGTGTGAGGAATGTTTCCTGAAAGTTTGGCCGTACCTTTTTGTAACACCCTGTATTCTGTCTGCTTCAGCCAAGATCAGTTATTCACAATCGCAGTAGCAAAATTCATCTGCTTTTATTAGTGGTTCATTTCATAATCTAATTCCTTCAAAATTGCCTGATTTAATTCAACTACATTCCGTTACCCTTCTTTTACTATTTTAAATATTTATCCAATAGTCTCTTTCTAAAACACTATCTACTCCGCTCAACTGATGCTGCATGTCGTGGGCCACCTTTGGCAGAATTACGATGTCATCGGTAAACTACAATGTTTTTAACCGTTCTCTCTAAATTTTAATTCAATATGGTCTCAGGTTTTCTTACATTTCTCCAGAACCCAAACAGATCTACCCTGACGTCGACTTCTACCAATCTTTCTAATCTTGTGGAAAATGAAATGTGGCTGTTTACCTTCGCTTCATTATTCTGATAAAACTGTTCCATACTTACACATTTCCTAGCGAACGACATCTCTAAAATTAGCAAATGGCACCTCGTAGATACGGGTGATAGTTGTTGTTTAGTCTGCAGTGTGTAGAGATCTTTGAGTCGACTCGTGGGCGGATAACTGTAATATCTTTGAGAACAACAACTTCTGGAGAGGCATTGCTAGCACGGAGGATAAACTAGTTCGGTGGCGAGACTGCTACGGTGACTACTGAAATGGAAAGGCGCAGAGTTTTTGAGCTTCATATGCAGTTTTCCTTTGGAGAGATCTCACCATGCTTTGTGTGTTAAATGCATTGACGCAGCTAATTTAGCTGTCATTCATATGTGGCTGCTTTATTCTCAAGTTTTTTCGTCAGTTTCTGTCTACATTTTATTTCATTCCAACGGTAAAATGTCGTGGAACTGGAAAGATATTTACCCAACTGCACCTTTATAAAGCCTAACCAGCCACTTTAGAATTGAAATATGGGTAAATTCCGATTATCAGATGATACTTTGTCAGAAAAACCAGTAGTTTTCTCGCCAGAATGCTTTGTGATGTTGTCTTGTTGGTGTGATTGATCACCACGCGAATTGCGTGTTTGTTTCCCATTGTACACCACCCCTCCTGTCTGCTTGATATAAAGGATTTAGGCAAAGGGGGTTCCAGTGTGTCCGGACCCCCAATCACCTAAATGAAATTACAGACGACATGTAGCGAAATTAAAAGATAGAAGGGACGATCAAAAACTTTCTTTTCGAGGGCGTTGCTATGGCTTATATGCAACTATCTCCGACATGTTGGACAATGGATTAGTGTGGCAATAGTGTCTTTCCAATGTGCATGGGGTAAACACGGAAACATGAACTGTGGCGACATTATGAGTAAATTCGTCCAAACAGGATCAACGCGCTGTTATTCTTTTCTTGGCTGTGGGAATACCAACACCGGTACAAATTAGAATTATATATTAATACCTTCAGCTGCTGACGGGCGTTAATACTTTTCATCGGGGACAGGTGAAAATGTGTGCCCCGACCGGGACTCGAACCCGGGGTCTCCTGCTTACATGGCGGACGCTCTGTCCAACTGAGCCACCGAAGGCACAGAGGATAGTACGACTGCAGGAACTATCTCACACACGCCTCCCGCGAGGCCCACATTCTCACCTTATATGTCCACACAGTACATTCGTAGTGTCCCCACCCAACACACTCATTACTCGTGGAAGACATTCTTACCAAGTCCCGTAAACGTTCGGGGAATATGTGTGCATCCACACAGAAGAAGAAGGTCATGGCCGGTATTGCCAGAACTATATACTTATATGGATATGGTGTCTGTTCTTTCGGACATGTCCGAAAGAACAGACACCATATGCGTATAAGTATAACACTAGTAGAAGTCCACCGGAGAACGAATAACTGCACAGGGCATGGTGTCTGTTGAAACCTGCCATTGTGGAGTGTTGCGATAAGGGGTGCTGCTGCCTCATCATAACGTACGTCCGCATATCGCAAATGTCGTAAGGCAAAAGTTACGCCAATTCGAGTGGGAGACACTCGAGCACCCGCCCTATTGTCTTGATCTCTCCCCACGCCATTATCTGGCCATCGGTCCCTTAAAAAAGACCTTGAGGTATCGACGACTCCTATTGGACGAGGATATGCAGCATGCCGTTACGGACTTCTTCAGGCAGCAGGATACGGCATTCGGAGTTCAATTAAACGTAAGTGCTGACATTTTTCGTTTTTAGCTGCGTGCTTTTCCGATAGAGTCTAATTATGGATAAGTTTGTAAGAAGAAAGAAGAGGAAAAGCGCTTTTGAATCGTCTACTAGCGTTATGGTAAGGTACAAATACGTTCGCACTTCTGTAGTTACGTAGTTATACACTCCTGGAAATGGAATAAAGAACACATTGACACCGGTGTGTCAGACCCACCATACTTGCTCCGGACACTGCGAGAGGGCTGTACAAGCAATGATCACACGCACGGCACAGCGGACACACCAGGAACCGCGGTGTTGGCCGTCGAATGGCGCTAGCTGCGCAGCATTTGTGCACCGCCACCGTCAGTGTCAGCCAGTTTGCCGTGGCATACGGAGCTCCATCGCAGTCTCTAACATTGGTAGCATACCGCGACAGCGTGGACGTGAACCGTATGTGCAGTTGACGGACTTTGAGCGAGGGCGTATAGTGGGCATGCGGGAGGCCGGGTGGACGTACCGCCGAATTGCTCAACACGTGGGGCGTGAGGTCTCCACAGTACATCGATGTTGTCGCCAGTGGTCGGCGGAAGGTGCACGTGCCCGTCGACCTGCGACCGGACCGCAGCGACGCACGGATGCACGCCAAGACCGTAGGATCCTACGCAGTGCCGTAGCGGACCGCACCGCCACTTCCCAGCAAATTAGGGACACTGTTGCTCCTGGGGTATCGGCGAGGACCATTCGCAACCGTCTCCATGAAGCTGGGCTACGGTCCCGCACACCGTTAGGCCGTCTTCCGCTCACGCCCCAACATCGTGCAGCCCGCCTCCAGTGGTGTCGCGACAGGCGTGAATGGAGGGACGAATGGAGACGTGTCGTCTTCAGCGATGAGAGTCGTTTCTGCCTTGGTGCCAATGATGTTCGTATGCGTGTTTGGCGCCGTGCAGGTGAGCGCCACAATCAGGACTGCATACGACCGAGGCACACAGGGCCAACACCCGGCATCATGGTGTGGGGAGCGATCTCCTACACTGGCCGTACACCACTGGTGATCGTCGAGGGGACACTGAATAGTGCACGGTACATCCAAACCGTCATCGAACCCATCGTTCTACCATTCCTAGACCGGCAAGGGAACTTGCTGTTCCAACAGGACAATGCACGTCCGCATGTATCCCGTGCCACCCAACGTGCTCTAGAAGGTGTAAGTCAACTACCCTGGCCAGCAAGATCTCCGGATCTGTCCCCCATTGAGCATGTTTGGGACTGGATGAAGCGTCGTCTCACGCGGTCTGCACGTCCAGCACGAACGCTGGTCCAACTGAGGCGCCAGGTGGAAATGGCATGGCAAGCCGTTCCACAGGACTACATCCAGCATCTCTACGATCGTCTCCATGGGAGAATAGCAGCCTGCATTGCTGCGAAAGGTGGATATACACTGTACTAGTGCCGACATTGTACATGCTCTGTTGCCTGTGTCTATGTGCCTGTGGTTCTGTCAGTGTGATCATGTGATGTATCTGACCCCAGGAATGTGTCAATAAAGTTTCCCCTTCCTGGGACAATGAATTCACGGTATTCTTATTTCAATTTCCAGGAGTGTATATTTATAGGAGCTTATTATGTTAACACAGGAATTGTTATTTGGAGACGGGTAGAACTATGGGTCTCACACATTTCAGTGTTTCTTAAAGCTGTGGAGCGATAAATATCAGTATAAGTATTATTAAATTAAAATCAGTGCATAAAAATACACTTGGATTTGTCAGTGTCGCTCAAAAATCGTGTTAATCAACAAAAATATAGTCCAAACGCGATGGATGCGTTTCTCTAAAAATTTTTCTCAAAATTCCACCACTTTTGGCTCAAATAGCGAATTATCGGCCAACTAAGTCACCCGGTTAGTGCTCAGTTATGACAATCGGTCCCGTTACGGAACGTTGGGGAAAGATTTGTGGGGAGCGGAAGGGGTACGTCATGACAGCACATTCTGTACTTCGTTTGTTTTTAAACAACTTTTATAGTGGGCTGCTTAAATTCGTCTGAGCCGACTGAATCTTGTAATCCTCCCCCCTCCTCCTTCTCCCGTCCAAAATCTATTTTTAAAAATTCTAATTACACCCTCATTGGAAGGCCTGATAGAAAATTATAGTTGCTGTACTTTTCTCTGGTGTTTGCTCTTTTCATTTTTCCTCTGAGATACTTGATTTTTGCACAGTCAATTGAATGTGGGCCTGGGGGGTCCACAGTAAAAAGATGTCATCCTCTTTACTGGTTGGCGGGAGTACCGTCAGTGGCCTCACGTCTAACTTTTTGTTTCAATATGTTGATACATGCAAATTAATTTCTGAGCTCACGAGTAAAGTTCCTATTAACATAACACGAGGGGATATCAAAAAGTAAGCTGCACATTATCATGGCAGGCCAAATAACTTTTATTGAATGCTGCAATACACTTCGAAGTGACACAAATAAATGACACTATTTTTCAACATACTCACCACATCTTTGTAAACAATGGTCAAAAAGATATAGCAGTTGTTCAGTTTCTTGAGGACAGAAATTCGCTTCACTTCCAATGCACTCAAGATATATTGTTGTAACAGTGCATATGGAGTACATGAAATAATTACACTGACGGATTAATAACACAAGCGTTTCTGAGGTACAAGGTATCGACCCATACTGAAAAATCCATCGATCGTACTGCTGGCGTGTAATATCCGGCGATACGTTATGCCACGCCTACTCGAGCAGTTCACGTAGTTTATAAGACATATGAAGATGGTATCTGTTCTTTCGGACATATCCGAAAGAACACATACCATCGGTGACCTTGTAGCGCTCTAGAATGAAATGATAATTAGATCAAGACTCTGCGTTGCCGACAGGCGTCGATATACATCAGAGGGGACAGTTGAAAATGTGTGCCCCAATCGAGACTCGAACCACGTATATTAAGAGTTATTTGATGACGAACCGCATGAGTCAACTCTCATCCCATCATATTCCGCACACACTTGGTTGGAGACAGGGCTGGAGGTCGTGCTGGCCAGGGAAGTTGCTGCCATCTTGTAGAGCACATTGAGTTTCACGGATAAGGTGTGAGCGACCATTATCCTTCTGGAACAACACATCACTTTTCTTTGCCAAAATGGCTAAAGAAGCGATCTACCAACATTCTGCACATACCGAGCGCTGATTAGCATACCCACCTGGAACACGTATTGTGTTCGAGTATAATGACTTTCCTGGAGACTAGAAATCTACTCTGTAGGAATCAGCATGGGTTTCGAAAAAGACGGTCATGTGAAACCCAGCTCGCGCTATTCGTCCACGAGACTCAGAGGGCCATAGACACGGGTTCACAGGTAGATGCCGTGTTTCTTGACTTCCGCAAGGCGTTCGATACAGTTCCCCACAGTCGTTTAATGAACAAAGTAAGAGCATATGGACTATCAGACCAATTGTGTGATTGGATTGAGGAGTTCCTAGATAACAGGACGCAGCATGTTATTCTCAATGGAGAGAAGTCTTCCGAAGTAAGAGTAATTTCAGGTGTGCCGCAGGGGAGTGTCATAGGACCGTTGCTATTCACAATATACATAAATGACCTGGTGGATGACATCGGAAGTTCACTGAGGCTTTATGCAGATGATGCTGTGGTGTATCGAGAGGTTGTAACAATGGAAAATTGTACTGAAATGCAGGAGGATCTGCAGCGAATTGACGCATGGTGCAGGGAATGGCAACTGAATCTCAATGTAGACAAGTGTAATGTGCTGCGAATACACAGAAAGATAGATCCTTTATCATTTAGCTACAAAATAGCAGGTCAGCAACTGGAAGCAGTTAATACCATAAATTATCTGGGAGTACGCATTAGGAGTGATTTAAAATGGAATGATCATATAATGTTTATTGTCGGTAAAGCAGATGCCAGACTGAGATTCGTTGGAAGAATCCTAAGGAAATGCAATCCGAAAACAAAGGAAGTAGGTTACAGTACGCTTGTTCGCCCACTGCTTGAATACTGCTCAGCAGTGTGGGATCCGTACCAGATAGGGTTGATACAAGACATAGAGAAGATCCAACGGAGAGCAGCGCGCTTCGTTACAGGATCATTTAGTAATCGCGAAAGCGTTACGGAGATGATAGATAAACTCCAGTGGAAGACTCTGCAGGAGAGACGCTCAGTAGCTCGGTACGGGCTTTTGTCAAAGTTTCGAGAACATACCTTCACCGAAGAGTCAAGCAGTATATTGCCCCCTCCTACGTATATCTCGCGAAGAGACCATGAGGATAAAATCAGAGAGATTAGAGCCCACACAGAGGCATACCGACAATCCTTCTTTCCACGAACAATACGAGACTGGAATAGAAGGGAGAACCGATAGAGGTACTGAAGGTACCCTCCGCCACACACCGTCAGGTGGCTTGCGGAGTATGGATGTAGATGTAGATGTAGATGTTGTAGCAAATCGCACCCCAGACCATAAAGCCCGGGGGAGGACGAGGGAGGGGGGGGGGAGTCAGTGGTGAGTGTGTGTTGGATGAATGCAGCAGGTCTACATTGTGCGCGTAAACAACCATCACTTGTGTGCCATTCCATTTTCTTCCAAGTGATCCGCTGACGGTACCAGTCGCGCCTTGCACATCGATGCTGTGGCGTCTGCGGAAGATGGACTAAAGACGTGCATGCCAGTAGTCACACTGCTAATAACCGGTTCGCAACAGTTCATTGGGACACGTCTGGGCTGACAACTCCTCTTATCCGCACTGTGGTAACTGAACGATCTGCCACTGTTGCTCATACAGTACGACGATCCTGGAGAGCGTCTGTGCTGCGTGGATGTGCAGAATCTCGTGTACAGGTGTGAGAATGTCCACGTGACCACTGATACCAACATCGTTGTACAACTAACTGACGCAGCACGCCCAACTTGCCTGGCACTTCTCCGATAAGACGATCTCTCCTTCCGAAGTCCACAATTTGACCCCTTTCAGTTGGCTGAAGGAAGCACGAGTGCATCTCCGTGGCATGGTTGCCTGATTGCTTAACACGTGTGCACCTTATGGATGTGAGTATTCCGTATTAAAGGGTAGACAGCACTTCTGTAGCTATGCCACTGAGCTATCTGTTGGCGGACGATCTTGAAAGCGTTATCAACACATCTACAATCCACCAGGTGGCGTGTGCCGTCATCGGATCAAAATTAACATCTTCTTTCCATGTGTACTAATCTTTTTTCCCCAGTCAGTCTTATATTAAGTGGAAAGACGACCATACAAAGGATGACCGAAGACTCGCAATTGGATCCTGAGGGAAACCATTTCTGTTTGTTACCGTTGCTAAAATTTTCCAACCTTCCAACACTAATGGACTACATTTGTCATTATTTTTGGTAAGTGCGGTTCAAAAGATTTGTTTGTAGTATCCTATTCATTATAATAAAAAAAACAGTTCTTCAAGAGAGTATCAATATCCGTATGATCAAATTCTTCACAAACATTATAAAAGACATCATCTAATGACTTTTTTTGTCGTTGTCCTGTCCAAAGAGTCCTGTTGTTGTTGTTGTGGTCTTCAGTCCTGAGACTGGTTTGATGCAGCTCTCCATGCTACTCTATCTTGTGCAAGCTTCTTCAACTCCCAATACCTACTGCAGACTACATCCTTCTGAATCTGCTTAGTGTATTCATCTCTTGGTCTCCCTCTACAATTTTTACCCTCCACGCTGCCGTCCAATACTAAATTGGTGATCCCTCGATGTCTCAGAACATGTCCTACCAACCGATCCCTTCTTCTAGTCAAGTTGTGCCACAACCTCCTCTTCTCCCCAATTCTATTCAATACCTTCTCATTACTTATGTGATCTACCCATCTAATCTTCAGCATTTTTCTGTAGCACCACATTTCGAAAGCTTCTATTCTCTTCTTGTCTAAACTATTTATCGTCCACGTTTCACTTCCATACATGGCTACACTCCATACAAATACTTTCAGAAACGATTTCCTGACATTTAAATCTATACTCGATGTTGACAAACTTTTCTTTTTCAGAAACGCTTTCCTTGCCATTGCCAGTCTACATTTAATATCCTCTCTACTTCGACCATCATCAGTTATTTTGCTCCCCAAATAGCAAATCACCTTTACTACTTTAAGTGTCTCATTTCCTAATCAAATTCCCTCAGCATCACCCGGCTTAATTCGACTACATTCGATTACCCTCGTTTTGCTTTTGTTGATGTTCATCTTATACCCTCTTTTCAAGACACGTCCATTCCGTTCAACTGCTCTTCCAAGTCCTTCGCTGTCTCTGACAGAATTACAATGTCATCGGCGAACCTCAAAGTTTTTATTTCTTCTCCATGGATTTTAATACCTACTCCGAACTTTTCTTTTGTTTCCTTTATTGCTTGCTCAATATACAGATTGAATAACATCGGGGATAGGCTAAAACTCTATCTCACTCCCTTCCCAACCACTGCTTCCCTTTCATACCCCTCGACTCTTATAACTGCCATCTGCTTCCTGTACAAATTTTAAATAGCCTTTCGCTCCCTATATTTTACCCGTGCCACCTTCAGAATTTGAAAGAGAGTATTCCAATCAACATTGTCAAAAGCTTTCTCTAAGTCTACAAATGCTAGAAACGTAGGTTTGCCTTTCCTTAATCTTTCTTCTAAGATAAGTCGTAGGGTCAGTATTGCCTCACGTGTCACGTGTTGCAACATTTCTACGGAATCCAAACTGATCTTCCCCGAGGTCGGCTTGTAACGGTTTTTCCATTCGTCTGTAAAGAATTAGTATTTTGCAGCTGTGACTTATTAAACTGATAGTTCGGTAATTTTCACATCTGTCAACACCTGCTTTCCCTCGGGCATGGGTGTGTGTGTTTGTCCTTAGGATAATTTAGGTTACGTCGTATGTAATCTTAGGGACTGATGACCTTAGCAGTTAAGTCCCATAAGATCTTACACATTTGAACATTTTTTTGTTACTTAAAGTAAATAATATCGAGTATCATGGCGAACCTGTGCATCTGATTCCAATATATCTTTTTATATGGTATTTACCTACAGTTATCGGTCTTACCACCGTAGTCGCGACGCAGACGGCATTAGCTTCTCTTCCACAATCGACTCCCCTCCTCAAATAAACTCGGCTGAGCAGGTTGTCGGTATTTTGCGTTCGCCTCTGCAGGGCGCCGCAGCTGTCAGCAGCAGACCCGTGTCCAGCCCCCTTCCCCCCCCTCTCCCCAGCCACCATCCCATCCAGAACAGGACACGCCGTGTCAGAGGACAGCTGGTGTCTCGCCGCAGCCCAGGAGGGCCGCCCATCTCCCCGTATCCCTGCTGCGCCGTGCGGTTCCGTTTTAATTAACGCCCACCGCTGCTGCAACACACGTAGATGTCACGATGTACCCTGCAGCAGAGTCAGCTGTCACAGCCTGAAACCTGCTCTTATTTAACTCGCAGAGTTTTTAGCTGGAAAGAGGGTACTTTGAATTTGCGAAGCTAATATAGCGTCAGAATTTCTCGTGGAAAAATTTTACGCTCTGATACATTAACTTCCATCTCTAAAAACGAAAATTTTACTTTCTGTTACGTAAATGATTCAGTCACAGGGTGTTTCTCAAAACATGGAGCTACGTACTTCTTTAATACTAATTGACGATAAAGTCCATCTACTTTGACATCTGCAGTCTTCTAGCCATAATATGTTGTGTGGGGAAGGGTACAGAGTGTACCAGTATCAATACCCTAGACTCTGCCCTTTCATTTCATGGATGGTACATGAAAAGAAGGAGTGCCATGTGTAGACTGCCTAGCTGTTAGGGTTAGTATTTGAACATTTTATTTTATCCCTGATTTTTCGTTTTAATACTCTCCTGGAACGTTCAAGTCCAACTGAATACTGGAGACAGAAAACGTTCTAATTCAGTATTTTTTTTTCAGAAAACGCGTTTTCAGTGTTTTGATGTTCTTAGTACACTGCTGCATGTCTCTAGATTTGATCCAAATGCCAAACCTTGAAGAATATCTTTAAAACGTGCATTAGTAGAAGTCGCCTCCCTCAGCAGTTCCAAAATTTGAAAGACAAGGGAAGTAGTTTTTGTTGACAGTAGTTCTACTCGTTAAAAACTTAAATGCTACACTTCATGACTTGTATTATCACAAATAAAACGTAGTGCCTCAGTATTAATAACTTGGAGCAAAAGCTTTATTCCTGTTATTTAGTCTAAAACTGACATTTCTGACATCGGGGCTATGTACAAAATACGATGAGTCTTACCAAGACGGAAACATCAGTCAGCCAGTGTTAATAATGCTGTTTATTTACACAAATAATATTAACAGCTGGCCAACCAGTTCAGCCACAGGATGTGAGGATGGTTTGATGGTCTAATATGGACCTAGGCGGACTCTGCACAAAACAAGAACATCGGAAGTCAATCATAAAAACTCAAGTTTTATCAGACGGACAGTCTAGTGATGCCCTCTGAAAGTCTGTCATCAGTCTCACCTTCAAACAACTGCGTAAGGACACGGATTCAGTTCTTATGAAATGACTCAATTTTGCATCCACATCTATCACGAACCTCATCATCACAGTGGAAGAGGCTGCTGCAACACTTCCCATGTAGCAGCTGAAGAAGCACGTCACGAAATCTGTCGTGCTCTCCTGCGAGTGAAACTCATTAAATAGAAAATGTGTAACAGGGAGAGAGCAGCCAGTAAGGCACGAAGACAAGAGCCAGATGTTGTGGTCTTATCAGTTGACAAAGGTCACGCAAGTGAGGTGTCACCTCACCAGGATTACACTGAGAAATTTGGGGGGGGGGGGGGGGCAGAAATTACATACCGGAAGACCGAGGCTGATCATACCGAGGAGTAGAAATGAAGATCTGTGTGCTCCTCGAAGAATCTGACTTGCCAGACGAGGTTCTTAAGAAACTACAACATAGGGCACCAGTTCTGCTCGGACTTTATGGACTGCTGAAATTTGACAAAGTCGGAGTGCTTTTATGCAACATTGGTACCCGATGTACTCATTCACTGAATACCTACAGGAATTACCTAGTCCTTGCGTCGGTAAGATTTCACATCACGTCCGCTACTCTGCGTATTGTGATGGACGTATTAAAAACTTTAACCTTAAGGATAGCAACATCCTTGTGAATTTCAACATTGTCTCTCTTTTTACCAGAGTGACTTTACAAGAATCCTTAGAACCTATTGACGATAAATTTGACACAGCGACGACCAACCTTATCGGGTATACTGTATAATGACGTTGACATACTTTCTTTTCGACGGTAGACTACTAACAGCGCCGCGCGGGGAATCCGTGCTGTCTAGGGTGCCTTGCGACGGTTCGCGCGGCTTCCCCTGTCTGAAGTTCGAGTCCTCCCCCGGACCTGGGTGTGTGTGTTGTCCTTAGCGTAAGTTAGTTTAAGTAGATTAAGTAGTGTGTAAGCCTAGGGACCGATGACCTCAGCATTTGGGTCCCATATGAACTTACCACCACCACCAGCGCTACTAACGGCAGACGGAAGGACTAGCCATAGAGTCCACGTCCACCAATTGTCGGCAACATGTATATGCAACATTGCAAGGAGGAAGCCCTGGGTGTAGCTCAGTGGGAACATACATGTTTTAATTTTTTTGTATGTAGACGGTACCTTCATCAAATTTCCATGCGAAAGAGTCAAGCTGTCTCATATAAATGAACATAAGTTTTAGCATCGAAGTCGAAGTGGATAGAGTGCCCTCCCCCCCCCCCCCCCCCCGCCGCTCTTTATTGATGTCCTGGTATAAAGAAGAGCGGACGGCATGTTGACCTCAGCTTTTAGCTGCCACTACACAGAGCAATGGAGTAGGGTGCCGGGTGCTCAAAACAAAGGTACACAGGGTTCACACCCACTCTGACAATCAGAGTTTCTATCAATAACTTGAACATTTGAGGACAGTATGCCAGAAGAGCGGCTAGACGTCACAAATTGGGAGAGCACTACCTCCTCTACCCACTGCACAAGAGATGGAAACAAGAGGAACCTCAGCAGGGTGAAGCCACTGCGTGTATTACCCTTTGTAAAGCATTAACCGGAAAGACAGGACTACATCTCTGGCAAACGTTTACAGAGGACAGTCTTCTGCCCACCGGCTAAAACATGCTCACTGCTCAGACTAGGGAAATCCTCATCTGCATACAAACTCCACAACCCACCGTACCTGCATCACGGAGGGTACCCTGTACCGTGTAGTGTTTTTTTTAATATATGTATTTTGATTAAATTATTATTCTCTTGTGAAGATTCAGAAATATGTTGTGAGTTTTGCACCACTTCTTGGCGGGAAGAGCAAAGACTTTTCAAAAACTTAAGTACTGTCACTTTATATGTCACCTGAAATCGTTTGCAGAAGGCGTAGCGTTCTCAAGATTAAGAACAGAGTTCGCATTTCCACTTAATTTATTTGTGTCGCGATAATTTTCGATCACGACCGGATATGAGACACAGCAACTAGGAACAGAGAAACCTAAAGGACCAGACAGAGCTGGAAATTTCCTTTGCTATATTACACCACACGCTAAAAGAAATTGGATTTAAATCTCAAACAAGGTAAATGATTATGCCTCTTCTGCCGTAGCTACGACGAAGTCGGTGCCTGGTAGCTGTATGAAAACTATAAAAACTGTATTTCTGTTGCCATTAATAGGAGACAGATTGCATAGAAATACTTTATGTAATAAGCAGGCACTACAGCATTTGAGAGCACAATAACCAATTTCATTACCTTCGTCAGTATTGCTAACAATAGGCACCATACAATTTCAGTTTTCTATCTTGCTGGCTGCTTCTTTAAATAAAGTCCTTTAACATCTTAGATATTTCATCTTAGATGCACACATAAAATCTTACATAGCGCTGCACAATAGTAATATTTTATAATAACTAATTCGTGATTGCGGACCGCGCCACCTTCGCGTCCGCCGTCTTTAAAAAATATATCGGGACTGTGGTAACAGAAGAGGATTACAATTCTTCAGTTGTCAAAAATATGAAAAACAAAATATCGATATCGATACAACTTATGAACAATTCGTATTCTGCGCCGTGGCGCGTAAGATGTTCTTTGAAATATCAGGTGGTCGCTGCTCAGCGAAGATCTAAGAAATTTTTACAGAAATTGTATGGCTTTTATGAGCCTGCATTGTTAGATTATCGAATGTAAGTTTATTTAACCTATCGAAACAGATACTAATATTACAACCGCTACTAGTTATTTCCTTTCCTCTTCTCATTGCAAACAGAGAGAGGTAAAAATTATTGTCTATATGCCTCTGTATGAGTCCTAATTTCTCATATCTTCTTGGTCCTTGCCTGATCGTACGTTGGTGACTCTAGAATCGCTCTGCAGCCAGCTACAAATGACGTTTCTCTAAATTTTCTCAATAATGCTCCTCGAAAAGAGCATTGCTTTCCCTCCAGGGACGCCCATTTGAGTTCCCGAGGCATCTCAGTAATACTTGCTTGTTGTACGATACTGCCGACAACAAAGCTAGCAGCCCGCGTCTGAATTGCTTCGATGTCTACATTTAATCCGACCTTGAGCGGACCCCAAGTACTCGGACAGTACTCAAGAATATGTCGCAGCAGCGTCCTATATGTGATTCCTTTATAGATGAACCACACTTTCACAAATTTTCTCCCAATAAGTCGAAGCCGACCGTCCACATTATCTACCACAGATTTCACATGCTCGTACCATTTCATATTTCTTTGCAACGTTACCCCCGGATATCCAAACGACAAGACTGTGTCAAGTAGGATACTACTAAGGTTGTGTCTGAACGTTACTCCTTCGTTTTTGGTACTCATCGACATCAACTCACATTTTTCTACATTTAGCTACATTTAGAGATAGCTGCCAGCCATCACACTAAGTAGAAATTTTGTCTAAGTCATCTCGTATCCTGCTACAGTCACTTCGACACCTTCCTGTACACTACAGCATCTTCAGCAAACAATCGCAGATTGCTATCCATTCTGTCCTCCAGATCATTTATGTACTCTCCCCCTGGCCACTCCTGACAATACCCTTGTCTATGGGGAACAGGTGCCGACGAGGACAACGTACTGGGATCTATTACTTAAGAAGTCTTCGAGCCACTCACATATCTGGGAAGCGATTCCATATGTTCCTACCTTCGTTAACAGTGTACAATGGTGAACCTGTAACACTGCTGTCGATACTCCCTACAATGGTCTTTTCTAACTTCTTTGTCTATTTTTAGTTAATGTGACTTCTGCATAACCATGCTCTTCGATGTACCATTCAACTAATTTTTATTAATTATTTATGATGAATTATATAATTGTAATTAATATATGGATGTAATTTAAAAAGTAATATAGGTACTGTAATAGAATAAAAATGTTAAAATTTTACTTGTAATACTAGTTCATGCATAGTGGCAGTAAATTTTTAATTACGTAAAACATGGAGGGAAGTATCTCCGCAACGGAACTGGCTAGGCGGGAATGGAAAAGGTGGCTCTGGCTGTCGACCTGCGGTTGGTGGCTAACCGGCGACGTGCGCACGTCTGGTGAACTGCAAAAGGCGAGAGGAACTGCAAGATTGTTTAATACAGCCTCTGATACGGAAGTAATCTGGCTTATTCTCCATGAAATACATTCGTTAGTTCAGTACTACGAAAATCCTACACTAAGAAGAGAATTTTCAGAGCCCTTTACACGAAGAACGACACTGCCATCACTTTCATCTCAAATTAATAGTTGAGTGCTGTGTATTTGCATGGATCAACCATGAGGTTTCTTTTTCAATAATAAGTCTCTGTTCCCCAAACTTCATGTTGAGTCACCGTATTTTATTCTTAGCCCGTTACCTAGACAAGGTCCTATCCCAAGCACTACGATAATTCCGAGTATCCTATTTTACTGAACTGAAAAGCAGTTATCTTCCTTAACAAAAGTTAATAAATTTTGTGAAGTTGATAAGTACATAATTATTTAGTGAACATAAGTTTTGAAATATTCCACGTAATTTGCTTAAAAGGACCGTTAAAGTTTTATCAAAGCTCAATAGCTAAGAGAAGATTTAAAGTTCTTAGTTTAAAGATTGCTCTTATCAAAATAACAGTCTTTATTATTTCATGTGCTATATAGTTAACAGTGTCTCTGATATTGTGTTGTGACTAAATTTTCGGTCTAGATCTGATTCTAATAATAGAGTAGTGTCTGGGTCCCCATGCTAATAGTTGAGCTAGATTTAAATTTCATATTACATAACAGTACTCAAGAAGTACAACTTTCATTTTCATAGCCTCTGTGTACTACATTAAGCAAGCAGCTGCAACTATTCACACTGTAGTAGGTTCAGTTACCACATGTCCAATCCGAGCTAAACAGTGTAAGGCAGTGAATGTTCCTTGAAAATACAAACAATAATCAATAAAATAGATACTTTATAACTATTTAAATGGTAACACATAATTATTTAGTGAATATAAATTTAGCAATACTCCACGCAATTTTCATCAAAGGTCAGTTAAAGTTTCATCAAATTACAGTTACTAAGAGAAGGTTTAAAGTATTCGCTTTAAAGATCCTTCTTATTAAGATAGTAGTGTCCATTATTTCATATGTTATATAGTTGATAGTGCTTCTAATATTGTGTTGTGGATAAAATGTTTGGCCTACACCTGAGACTAATAATAGACTAGTTTTTGGGTCCCCTTGTTAATAGTTGAGCCAGATTTAAATTTCATGTTGTAGAAACCGTACTCAAGAAGTACAACTTTCATTCATATAAAGTGTGTACTATAGAAAGCTAATGACCACTGTTCACTCTGTACTAGATTCATTTATGACAAGTCTCATCTGAGCTAAATAGTATAAGGAAGTCAATGTTCCTGGAGAATACAAATAATAATCAGTAACAAAGATACAATTACTTTATAACTCTTTCAATGATAGTAAACTGAAAAAGAATCCTTTCTCAAGTTATTCATGCTCCAACATTAGTACTCATTTACTTATAATGAGCTAATGTACAGGTTGCAAGTGTTATTGAGAGTCAGTTGTTGTCAAAATTATTAATACTCCTCCTGTATAGTTCATGTCCAATCACTGCTACACTACTTGCTAAACTGTGCAACTGTCTTTTATCTTGTCAGCAAACCAGAATTGCAGTATCAGTCAAAGTGAATCGCAGTAGTTAAATTTCCTTATGAACCATGCTAAGCACTTTGCCTAATTCGGCTGACAAGTATTTCCTTTTACGTAATTACAATCTGCTTGATTACTATCAGAAACTTTGTTCAATTTTCGTTTGTTCTACTTCTCCTTCCTTTCTACAGAAATCTTCAGTGAGACAAAAATAGTCCGTTACCTTTCCACAGCGCACGTCTAGAGTCAAATTAGTATCCTTTCGCAGCAGTAATATTATTGGTGTACTGATAATTTACTAGTAGCCCGTAGTCTTATAAACCGTGCAAATTCTTTTCGAAAATCATGGAAACTGCCAATTGCCCTTTATCAGTAGTACTCAGTACCTCATGTAGAAAAGGGCAAACTGAGTTTCGCATGAGCGATGATTTCTAAAACTGCGCTGTTTCGTGAAAATAAGATTTTCGCTCTGAGGGAAATTTAGTGTATTCGAACACAGAATATGTTCAATAATTCTGCAACAAATGGATGTTAAGGATATCGCTCTATAATTTTGCGGGCCTGTACTTACATACAGGAGTCGCCTGCCCTTTTTCTAATCGCTCCTGAGTCTGTCAGATACCCTGCCAATGTGGCAAGACATGTGTGGTTGAGACGGGGTGTATCGTCGAAAAGAGTTTCCGAGAACACCAACGAAATACCGCATTGCAGCATCCTAACAAGTCAGAATTGTGGTACTGTGTCTATTGATATTGTACTGAGCGGATTAAGACCATATTACAATTCTGACACAGACGCATAACTTCTGGGACTGTGTCGTTAAGGAATCTATCGAGAGTGGAGAAAGGTAATCGGTGGCTAGTCGTGATAGTGGTTAGGGCTTTAGTAAGGCTTGGGTAGCCGCTTTGAGTCTGAGTAAGAAAAGCAAGGACATATCACACAACGAACTGACTTCGGGGACAGGCAGAGTAGCAGCACAAGTGCCGCCAGCGCACGTGTCAGCTTGCAAACCGAGGATGGAGAAACGTAGTGTCGTGGGGGCGGGGGGGGGTGGGGGGGGGGAAGAGATGCTGGAAACAAACGGTGGACAGAGCGGCAAATTAGAGACAGGGAGGGAAGAGATTAAAGCGCCACGTTGGATCCTAAGCAAACGCTTCATCATCCCACCTCACAATGACAACACAGTCTCATATCAGAACATTGCGCCCTTTGGATAGTGACATCCGATCGTTTACGGTGAACTACTTCATCAAGTTTTGCTCTGGTTTTAGTCAATTTTCAGGCGTGGTCCCTGATAAAACTATCTGACGAGGAAACAAGGAGATTTCTTTGAAAAGTCGCTGAAAGAAACTGATTAATAAATTTTTGTTTAGGAATACCGTAGCATTAAACAACGGAAGTGCAATGAATCTCACGCTGTAGACGTAACTCGTACATGTATTTGCCTTTGTACGGTCTTGAGCCGGCCGCTGTGGCCCAGCGGTTCTAGGCGCTTCAGTCCGGAACCGCGCTGCTGCTACGGTTTCAGGTTTGAATCCTGCCGCGGACATGGCTGTGTGATGTCCATAGGTTAGTTAGGTTTAAGAAGTTCCAGGTCTAGGGGACTGACCTCAGATGTTAAGTCCCATAGTGCTTACCAGGAAAGTACTTGGGCTCGAACAAACAGATCTGTATGAATGTTTGGTTACAGGACCATTATGTACCTCTGAATGTGCTGGTAGGTGTCGATTTTCTGCAAAACTCTGCAGTCATGCTCTAGATATCACTGTAGATGTAATTGTAGACGCCATACGCAATGCAGCAATCTTAACTATAAATGTAAATGCGGGATGTCAATAAAATGCTCCGAGCAATACGATTGACTTCAAAACGCACAGTGAAGAAATGCAAGTTGATCGCATGGCGTATCTGCACATTCTGTAATATCAGTGTTGAACGCCACGTCAATGACACTTTTGAAGTTGTTCACTGGTTCACCAATATCGTAGCAAGCGTTCTGCCACGCGTAACGAAGCATTGATCTGTATACTCCCGCAGATAACTGATTGTAAATGACAGAATGCACATTCATGATAAAGAATCTGTCGTGCAATTTCGCTGCATATTACTGGAACGTAGTTTAATGAAGTCTGTTATTCTCTTGGCATGTATTTTATATCGCCTGAAGAAATACACATCCAGAGGTTGTGTATATTTTGTAGTTTTAGGCGGAATGATTTTTAAATCTACATGTTTTCCGCCAGATGCTTCCAGTAATACTCGTTCATCCTTATGTCCAGACCAGGGTCACAAAGTACTAATGACTTTCTCGACAAATGTGGATTCAAAACTGACAAAAAAACGTCTTCAGATGTGGTTTCATCTTCCCACTCACATTTGCATTGACGACGACATTTGGAGGGCACCGCGTTTCTGTTTCCCTTGACACGCGGGGTCCAAACTTTCCACTGATTTCTTGGAAGCAAATATAGAGTTTGTCTGCCAGTCGTCCGCCCATTGATATAGCAACATCGATCGTGTAACTATGTGTTGCACAGTTAACTGACTGCAACATAGCGACAGTGTTTCTCTCCCCTTTCGTGGATAGTGTTCTGTCACAAGAAAGTTCACACTTGAACTGACTCTGATCACAGTTCCATACAGAACTAATATCGATGTTTTCTCTCGTGATATGCTCACTGACGTCAGCAACAAACGTTTGAGCTCTTTCAATCGGCTCTTCTTCGTCATCCTTATCTTTTCGTGCTTGGAGCATAGTGATACGGCGTGATGTTATCCTAAACTCCCTTTTCAAATTAGTAATGAATCCTAGTGAAGATGTACAGTTCGTACACCCGAGATTTCTTGCTACGTCCAATGTCCAATGTTGTAAATGCCAATAATGAACGGCGGAACCGCATTCTCGCGCTTCATCGAATTTCGCCATTACACAGTCCTTGATGGTCTTGAACAGCAGTTTACGATTTCCTTTGAAAACTGTATTTCCTTCTCTTTTCTTTGCCAAGTAATCCAGTATGTTTTAATATTGCTTTTAGACTTCAGTTTAGGATATTTTTTCAGAAGCTTGTGGTATGTGTCGAAATCTCTTACGTAATAGTCGTCGTACATGTTCTCCAGTGTGTTGTCACCAAACGCCGTGATGATACTTGCAACTTTAACCTTCTTCTTGGGTGACGATTGGTATTCACTGTCACTGCTTCCATCGCCTCTTCCCGCACTTTCCGTAGCACCACCGTTTGCAATGAGCTGTTCGTCATTATCATCCCTATCATCATCGTTATGTGTTAGTGTTACAACAGTATCTGTTTCTAACTTATACTCACATTTCTGCACTATAATAGATACCAGAAAACATGCGAATGATTCGTCTTCTACACCAATACCATCTGCACGAGGGGAAGGGTTCTTCGTAACTACATCTCAACCAATCGCAATACATTAGCAGGATTGATTACCAATCGCCGAGCCATCTGACGCTTCAATACACAAATAATGTCACAAAACGCAACTTCAGAGGCACACTGCATCGTCCCTACTGGTCGCGACTGGTGTACCGGCAGGTCAGTGCGCAATGCGGCATGGCATACGCAGAGGCCTCTAACGGACGACTGCAGAGTTTTGCAGATGCGGGAGTATCACTAGTGCAATAAGAGATCTTTACATTATTTCTCACACGATTTTGGTGTATTTGTGTTTGTTAGAGCCCAAATACTTTCCTGGTTAGAGCCATTTGAACCATTTGTACGACCTGGCACTAAGCACCCACAGCAGAAACTTTCGAATCCTAATAAGCAATGACGGGATTCATGAAGAGAACATGATCTGAAGGCGTCACGGCTCCGAACTTCATATATCAACAAACGAAATTATGTGGACTTACCTGCTTTCTGTAAATGTACGAAAAAGAGCGGAAGAGAATGTTGCGAAGTAAAGCAAGAAAATTTCTTATTGAGGCAAAAGCATTAAACTGGACCAAGTGCCATGAGGGAACCTAGCACTGTTGCAAACATACAAAGTCAATTGATATGAAGTTCAAAAGAATGCAATAAAAAGACGAACGCATATTTTTGTAGAGAGATATTCTAATGCTCGTAAGATTATTTACAGTACAAACGATCTTATGTGGGCGACACAGTTCGTCTCAGATAACACACAATAGTCGTCCGTAGCGTAGTTAATTAACAAGATCCAAAAATAATACAGAGAGAGAAAGAGAGAGAGAGAGAGAGATGTATTAAAGAAAACTCGACGTCGCTATCTACGTAAGCATGTGCTTGGAAACTGCTCACTAAGGAATGCCGATTTTCTGTACAACGTGAAGAAATATGTGTCATGATAATTTACTGTGTATAAACATGATCCAAAAGCCATAAAAACTCCAAGAAAAGAAAGTGACACATATAAAATGCACAGATTAAGCCAAAATCATGCAGTGTACTCGCATAAATGTATGAATCGGGATGATACAACGCAGATCTGCGCCATCTACTCGGAAACAAACATTAAAACCAAGTCACTTGCTCTTGCGACCACATTGTCTCATACTGAAATTTTTTGCTTCAAGCACTCGGGTTGGTTGCCACAGGTCAAAGGCCCTATGCACTGTGAGACCTTTCATGTGCTGCTACACAGAGGTAATACTGCACGCGGCCGGGCAAAACAACTTGTCACAACTGCTAAACGTTGGAAGGAAAGAGAAGAACGGCGAGTGGTGTGCAAGTGGCATTATTAAACATGTTTATGCAAAAAGCCAACGCATTTGAACACGAAGCTGTCTGTTTCGTCTAGTTAAGAGTACTGCATTACATTTCTTTATATTTGGGCCACCTGTCAGTTCTTGTAACAGACACTAATCAACTGCAGGTCTCCCTGGATTTCTGGAGAAGTTTCTAAGGTGTCATCTCCCTGACTTGCATCGTTTGGAGATACGAAGTTTTTTGCTAGTTGGTATACATAAATCGTGAACAACAGCGGTCGTATCACAGTACCTCGAGGTAGGACAGTCGTCACCCTTTCTTCTGCCGAAGCTTTGTCATTAAGAACGACGTAATCAGTTCTGTTCACAAAAAAAAATCTTCAATTTAACAACCTATACGTTGGGATAATGGTTTGCTACGTGACGGAGCGAAATTATATTTTTGTAAGTCGAAACTGGTTCCATCAGTGGTTCTCCAGGCAGAAATTGTTTAGGGTTTTGTACCACAGGAATGATTTTGACTCTGAAAGTCTGGGACACGCCGTATAGACTGGCAAGATCTTTTAATTTTAGTAAAAAGAAAAATTATGTTACTGATACAGGCAGGTTTCGCTTACGCAAGCTATATACAATATGACAGAAACATGTGATTGAACCTTATTTCTTTTACTCTCCCGTCTTGACAAAAGCTAAATGTTGAGTACATATGTCTAACATTGTGTAATGTACAGTTGCGTACGTAACAGTACGGTAATGTATGATATCTATACTGAAGACAGACCCTAGCCTCGACACAGAAGACTACGGACAAAGGTTAAGAACGAATATTTACTGAAGAGTCTAGGAGTATACTACTGACAATAATGGACCGCTCCAGTAAACATTGCAAAGCCAAGATTATAACGGTTATAATTACAGTGCAACTACTCATAGAGGTCCAGTGAGGGCTGTAATTATCGTATGACTGCGAAACTTGGTAAATATCCAATTCGTTAATGCGGAACCGGTTTATGCTGGGAAAAACTGGTTCTCATTTTGGCCACCAGTTACAAACCCGGCGCTCCGACTGCAAGAAAGACGTATACAAATGTTTCCATGGTAATGGATTAGGAATGGAACGTGGGCAGGAAAGGAGAAACAAATGAAAAAAGCATAACGTTGATTTTATTATAAACCGCCGCTTACGCATTTGTTCAGTACGAGCACCGGAGACGTCGATGTGATGCTGCATTAATAAAACTTTGTGATCAACAGTTGCTCGCAGCAGTTACGATGGAATCTGAGCAATGTATTCTTTCTTACTGGCCTTCAGTTCTGGTTGAGGCCGAACATGTCTTTCTGAACGCGTTGTTTTAGATATCCTCAGAGCCTAAAGTCAAATGGATTCAGATTGAGATCAGGTGATTTTGCAGGCCATGTATCAGGGAAACCTCCGAAGATAACACATTTGTGGAAGATTGCATTAACTTGATCTCTCACTCACGAGAGACGTGAGGTGTAACATCTTGCATTAAAACAGTGGGTCCCACAGAGTTGCACTCTTCCAAAGCAGGACTCACTTGCTATACAAGGTCACGATAACGGGCAGACATGTAGGTAACCTGACAGGCTCTGTTGTTGAATCACCTTCAAAGAAGAACGGACCGAGAATAGAGGTGCTTTTGAACCCACACCACACAGTCACATACGGCGATTGCAGTGGCTTTTAGTGCATAACACGTCGTTTAACAGTACCGAAAATTCTGCAGATCTGTGTATTCACTCCGCCATCCACTGCAAAATGTAGTTCGTCCCTTAATGTTGACCAAGCGATTGGCATTGCACGAGCGGTAGCATTGCCCAGGGCACGTGCTGCATGGTCATTTACAGTAACACAAACCTCGTCGACAACTTCCACCGAGATAGGACGCTTTCCTCTCACAGGTACCGCATCAAGGTCACTCGGGTATTATAATTTCATAATCACCTTTTTTAAACAGTTTAATGACATCGGGTCCCTCCTCAGACATTTCACTCGGCGATATTCTCTCAGAGCATCACTGAAATTGCTGCCACTCTCGTGAAACAATTTCACTAACAGCACACGGCCTCTCTTCCCGGTAGCCATACTGCTCACTCACGTCATGGCTTGTCAAATCACAGCGTGGATACCATACCGTCATCAGAGACAACGGTATTGTCAGGAGAGACCCAGGGAAGTGCGATAGGACGGCTGTTGTTCTCCATATACATAAATGCTTTCGCGGACAGGGCGGGCAGCAATCGGTGGGTGTTTGCTGATGACGCTGTGGTGTGTGCTAAGGTGTAGGGGTTGAGTGACAGTAGGAAGATACAAGATGACTTAGACAATGTTTCCAGTTGATGTGATGAATGGCACCAAGCTTTAAATGTGGGAAAAGCGGATGAGTGGGAAAAATAAATCTGTAATGAGTGGATACAACATTAGCAGTGTACTGCTTGACAGAGTCACGTCGTTTAAATATCTGGACGTAATGTTGCAAAGCAATATGAAATGGAACGAGCGTTTGAGGACTGTGGTTGGGAGGACGATTGGTCGACTTCGGTTTATTGGGACTGTTTTAAAAAAGTGTGGTTCATCTGTAAAGGAGACCGCATATAGGACGCTAGTGCGACCTGTTCTTGAATACTCTTCAAGAGTTTGGGTTCTGTACCGGGTTGGATTCAAAGAGCACATCGATGCAATTCAGAGGCGGGCTGGTAGATTTGTTACCAGTCGATTTGACCAACACGTAAGTGTTGAGGAGATGCTTCAGGAACTCAAATAAGTAGCACTGGAAGGAAGGCCACGTTCTTTGCGAGGAACAATATAGAGAAAATTTAGAGAACTTGCTTTTGTAGCTGCCTGCCGAATCATTATGCAGCCGCCAATACAAACTGCGCTAATGGACCACGAACACAAGATACGCGAAATTAAGAGGCATACACATAGTTGTTTTTTCTCGCTCTATTTGCAAGTGGACCAGGAAAGGAAATGGCTAGTAGTGGTACAGGGTGTCCCCCACCATACGCCTTAGGGTGTCTTACGGAGTACCTATGCAGATGTAGAAGTAGTTACAGACAGTGTATAGTGCCAGATTTGCACCTTGTGACCGAAATTCGAACTACCTTTTTCAGCATGAATCGGTTTTACATTAACGTATTAGCATATCTACCAAGTTTCCCTGCCATTCGGTAATTTCAGTACACCCTGGGCTTCCATGGACATCTGTACCTCGTTTGTAACTGAATGCGCTGTGTTGAGTATAAAATCAAGTTGTAAGGAATACAGTGGTGATAGGAAGTACAGAGAAATGTAATTTGTACGTGTTCGCAATGTATAAATAATACCCTTATCCTCCCCACGCTTTGGTACTAATTGCAAAGTGCTGTGAGCGGCCGACAGTTGTGACCGAGCGGTTCTAGTCGCTTCAGTGCGGAACCGCGCTGCTGCTACGGTCGCAGGTTCGAATTCTGCCTCGGACATGGATGTGTGTGATGTCCTTAGGTTAGTTAGGTTTACGTAGTTCTAAGTCTATGGGACGGATGATCTCAGATTTTAAGTCCCATAGTGCTCAGAGCCATTTGAAGCATTTTTTGCTGTGAGCAGTCAATTCGCCCGACACAGCTGCAACTCCTCTCACACATGACGTGTGCGGGCAGCCTAACCGCGAAGGGGCTTCACAGCAGATTTCATAGCCACGTTGAAGCACTCTGACAAGACCAACAGGCGGCAGCGTGAGCGCCACTACAGATCACTAGCGCTGAGTACCTGTTTGCTTCTGTGGGCCATGTTATCGCAAATAGTTCCTCTAGTATTGCGGTGCTGCCTGGGAATCTAGGCTGGTGCATAGGCACTCCGAGCAGATTTACGTCGACTGTCAGGGCGAAACGCCAACTGCTGCCACAGTTCTCTAATCAGAGTCTCTGGACTCCGCGCCTGGGGTGGGCGGTGGTGGACCAAGCGAAACGCATTTGTCTGCCAGCCTCATCACCGGAACGTGACCTCTACATCTATGACTAAAAGGACTTTTGGTTTTAGCCGTCGGGCTTACCTGACGTTATATTGCTTATATCACTTATATCGAGTAGAAGTAGGTTTATATTATGTAACTGTCTATCTGTAATTATGAAGTGTTTATTCTTTGTTAGCTTAGGTCATTGATTTGTGACAGGAAATATAAAGTTTTTAATGTGTATGTGGAAAAAGATAAATGATTGTTTAATAAAATTTTATAAAATGTGTAAGTTAATAAAATAAACAATGTGTATGGGAAGCTGGTTCATGCTTCATGCACTTGTATTGTAAAATGTAAAAGATTTAGTGAAGTTGCTCCACAACGGAAGTGGCACGGCGCGATGTAAAGGGTGGTTTTGGCGGTCCAATTTGGCTGCTCTTTGGCGTGAACGGTACGCAGTCAGTGGTTAGCCGTTGCACGGTACACATCGACGGTGCGAAGGGGGGCAATTAGAAGCCGCTTTGCAAGGAAGTTTGCCTCGGATGTGGATTTTACTGTTGCATGGTACTCTCGGCAATGAGGAATGGCTCTAACACAAATCCGTCGCCAAGAAGTAATTTTATGGAGCATTCAAACATCAAGAGCCGTGAGTACAGTTTAGCCGCCACGTCGCTTGCCACCACAACTTCGCCACTGCTCCACCAACTTCATGCATACAGATATGTATCAGAGAATGGACCAGTTAATTTATGTGAGTGAATTTTAATAATATTCCAAATGTTACAAATCAGTGTTTGGAACCATAACTTCCATCCTGATCATGAACCTATGCAGGATTATCTCCTACGTGTTTATAAAACCGAGTATCTTGTTTCAAATGGGCGAGTGATTTATTTACGTTGGTCAAATATGCAAAGATTAGCAAAAGTGAAGCTAGTTAGAAATTTGCTAAAGTACTCTCAGTTCACTGCAAAGTATCGTTTTGCAAAAATACAATGCCTGATTGTGCAAGTGTTACGATATAAAATACCTGTTTCGCAGGTGACAGAAAAGGCAAACAAGTTAACCTCGTTTTAAAATTAGTAGTCTCTTAATTACTATCATGAATGATTTTTTTGAGGTTAATTGAGCTCAGTGTTGAACAATTTGCCTTGAAAAGTAAAAATATAAACTATTCCAAGTGGGGCTAAGAATTAACTTTAGTTAAATAAATTTTTGCTGCTGAAATGATCATAGAGTTTGACTAGTGATACAATATCAGTTTATGAGTGCCCACCGTATTCTTCTCATACTAGAGTTTGGCACAATTTTGTTTTCTATGGTTACTAGTATGTGCACTGTTGGTGACTGCTGGAACCCACAGCTCACTGTGCCCTGTGTCCGTTTGTATCCTGTGAGCAATTCAAAGGGAAATATTAATGAAAGTAACTTCAATAACTAATATCTAATTTTCATAAACATATATTCCCAAATTAATGTGACTAAATGGGCTGGCGACCGTTCATTTTTTCATTCGTATATGAAATTTTCCACTTTTATTAAACAGTAAAGTTAAAGTGTGTTAAGCTTTTCTATTAATTGCAATACATTCAAAATTACAGTCCGACACTTTTATCCATTAGTCAAACTCGCGGTTAAAATTTCTCAAATCCTTTTAGAGGGTAACTGTAGCTTGTGTCACAGCAGGTTAGTGTTATCTGTGGCTTTTCCGGTAGTAGGACTTGAGATGAGGTTGTTAGGGAAGAGTGACGTATAACGAAGCTAGTGTTATATGCTCCGCTATTAAGTGAATCTCAGACTCGACTTATTATTCATTGCTCCAAGTTCAGACTTGTATAAATGCAGCGCATATTAGTGACCTTCACAAATAGTTGTTATGATTAACTTTTTCTACAAGTAGCAATATTGTGCTTTATGAGATTCTTAGTAAAATTGTTCTTCGTTAATTACCGGAGCTGCATTCTTACTGCGCCACTAATGGTGCAAAGCGTGTCACAATGAGCACAGAGGTGTTTAAGCAGTCATTCTTCTCAAGCTCCTTGCGCAAATGGTACAGAAATAAACTCTATATGTAGTACAATGAGACGTGTCTTCAGCCATGTACTTCTTAGTGGGTTCCAGAGTATAGACGCACAAGGTCTATTGATTTATCCGGGAGTTAGTGCTTTGAGATCAACTGCGAAACGAAAAAAAATGGTTCAAATGGCTCTGAACACTGTGAGACTTAACATCTGTGGTCATCAGTCCCCTAGAACTTAGAACTACTTAAACCTAACTGACCTAAGGACATCACCCACATCCATGCCCGAGGCAGGATTCGAACCTTCGACGGTAGCAGTCGCGCGGTTCCGGACTGAGCGCCTAGAACCGCTAGACCACCGCGGCCGGCCAACTGCGAAACAAGTGCAGATCAATTTTGATGTGAACTTCGCTAGCAGAAAGCTCTCTATCCTCACTCTCATTTCCTATGAGTGCATGCAAAAATAAATGATACATAAAGCCAATGAGTCAGTGAAGCGTATAAAGTAAGGTGTGTAAACTACTGTGTGTTGAAAATGAACTTATTATCATAACCAAGGTAGACAGAAGACAGAATGTAAGACACACGATAGTAATGCAAGCGTATGTACCAACTAGCTTCGCGGTCGACCAGATTAAAAAAAAAGTAATTATATGATGAGGAAAAAGAAGTTATTCAACGCGTTAAAAGAGAGACACGAATTTACAGCAGCTGCACAAAAATATGGAAACACCATCAGAAATGCATTCTTGAATATAAATACAAATGCTAGCCAAGCCTGGAGGCTGCACTGTTGTATCTGACCACGAACGGCACCTGTGTAATGTCCACAATACGTTGCATCTGTCAGTCGTGATAGACCAGTGTTCTGGGTAGTTGTGAGCGCATTATGTCGGAGCTCAGTGAAATCGAACTTGGGAAAATTGTTGTTGTTCGTATGGAGGCTGCTTCTGTAACCAAGGGAGCCGAAGTGTTTAATGTTTCGCGGGACTCCATATCGAAGATTTATACAGCACACAGGGGAAGCTGAAAACATCCTCTACTAACTTAGAACGCAGGCGGAATTGAGTAATGAGTGAACGTGACAGACGATCATTGAAGAGGATAATAATGAAAAATATAAACCGACAGCTGCAAAAATCACTGCAAAATTGAATGTAGCACTCGCGTATCCTGCCAGCATCAAAAGAACACAACGAAGGGAGCCCCATAAACTGGGAATTACAAGGCGAGCCTCACACTGTTCTCAACCTATGGCCGAGACTACATCTCAGTAGCGAAAAAAGGTGCGGATAGGTGATTATTTAGGGAGCAATATCGTGGTATACCACGGGCCCCATGGTTACTCTGTAAGGTCGCATTAGAGCTACGATTATGTGCCATTTTGGGTGATCAGGTCCATCCCATAGTGCAATGTTCTGTGGTGTGTCCCAAGACGACAGAGCCCTTTTCGCATAGCTTGTGGGTCTGGTTTTTTGAGCAAGAATTGGAATAGCTTCATCTGCCCTGGACACCACAGTCACCAATTCTCAGTGTTATTGAGCCCTTGTAGTCTCCTTTGGAGACAAGTGTGCGTAATCGCTTTTCCAACTCCATCGTCGTTACCTGAACTGGCCAGTTACATAAAACGAAATTGCAAAATGTGCTGAAACACCAAAGAAAATGTGCCTGACGACTCTTCTGAGAGAAATCCTGTAATCCTGTACACACACACACACACACACACACACACACACACACACACACACACACACACACGAAGCTGAGACAAGTAGCTTAATATGAGGCACATGGCGTCGCAAATGTCGTGAAATACCCCAAAAATGGATGAGAAATGTTGAAGATGTGACGTCACCACATGGCGTACCTCGCCGCACGTGCAGCGGTTGGGCTGGGCGTGAAGGGATGACTGAGCGGCACAGTACTTGCATTCGAGCAAATGGTGAAAATTTCAAACACCTTTCGTTTATGTGTTCTCTTGTAAACGTAGAAATAACATAATTTATTATCCTCACAGTAACCAAGGAAAAACCTAATTTAGTGTTTCTTTACTTTTGTCCTTTCTTTTATTGTTTAGAGACAATATTTAGTACAGCAAATGCATGCCATTTACTGGTAACAACTCAGTTCGGAAGTTTATACTCATATACTTGCGATGCAATACGGTAAATTTTTGTTGCACTGTACTTCGAAATACCAAGCGGTGACGGCGAGACCGGCAAATAAAATAATCAATCTTACTTCACCTTAAATACATAATTGACTAACGCACTGCCTGTCAGACACAAAAGTCGAACCCTGAACTCGGCCCAGAGTCACGTCGACAGGAATACTTTATTTGTGTTGGGATGATTAGGTGCGACACACACAGAGGCACAAGAGCTGCACGTGTGAACAGTTACGTCATGTCTCAAGGAAATTTATTGTATTAGAATATTTTCAAGTATTCTGCAACGAAACGACGTTGATGATACGGGTCTGTGATTTTGCGGGTCCGTTCTTTTTTATCTTCCTTGTATACAGGAGGCAGCTACTCCTTTTTTCACTCGCATTCACTTGGGACTTTGCGACTAGCGTGTGATTCGAACCTAGACATAAGGATATAATCATATATTGTTACTACTATATTGAATAAACTGAATAAGCACAATGAATAACATTTTATAATTTTGTAGCCTTCCCGGTAGGGCAATTTTAATGACCAGCAGCAGACACACACCACACACACACACAGGCACACACACACACACACACACACACACACACACACACACACACGTGAATAAGTGTGTGTGTGTGTGTTTGTGTGCTACTGATCATTAAAATGGCGATACCGGGAAGGATAGCAAATTATAAAATGTTATTTATTGTGCTAGCTTCTGTCCACAAATCAGCATGAATTTAGAAAGCATTGCAAATACGAAACTCATCTTGCCTTTTTCCCACACGATATTCTGCGAACCACGGATAAAGAGCAGAAGTTGGATTCCAGACACCTCTATTTCCGGAAAGTGTCCCAAATCAGACTGTTGACGAAGGTTCGAGTATAAGGAATAAGTTCTCAGATACGTGAGTGGCTGAAAGACTTCTTAAATAATGGAATCGAGTATGTTGTCCTCGACGGCGAGTGTTCGTGAGAGACAGAGGTACTGTCAGGAATGCCCCAGGGAAATGTGATAGGACCGCACTTGTCCTCTATGTACAAAAATGATCTGACGGATAGGGTGAGCAACAATTTGAGGCTGCTTGCTGATGACGCAGAGGTGTACGGGAAGGCGGCGCCGTTGAGTGCCTGTAGGGTGATTTAGACAGAATTTCTAGTAGGTGTGACAACTGCACCTTGCTCTAAATGTAGAAAAAATGAGTTTAATGCAAATGAGGAGGAAAAACAATCCTGTAATCGTTGGAATATCGTACTGGTGGTGTGCTGTTTGACACACTCGCGACGATTAAATGATCTAGACGTAACGTTGCAAAACGACATGAAATGGAACAAGCAAGTATGGTAGGTAGGGTAGCAAGACAGACTGCATGTAAGGCAAATAGCTGACTTCGGTTTAATGGGGCAATATTGGTAAAGTGCAGCCCATGTATAAAGGTTCAAATGGCTCTGAGCACTATGGGACTTATCTTCTGAGGTCATCAGTCCCCTAGAACTTAGAACTACTTAAACCTAACCAACCTAAGGACATCACACACAGGACTGCTCAAGTGTTTGGTATCCTCACCAGGGTGTACTGGAGCAAACCATTGAAGCAATTCAGACGCATACTGCTAGGTTTGTAGCCGGCAGGTTCGATCAACCTGCGTGTATTTCGGAGATGCTCCCTGATCTCAACTGTAAAGACCAGGAGAGACGACGAAGTGATTTTCGTGAGACACTACTCAGAAAATTTGGAGAATCGGCATTTGTCGATGACCGCAGAAAGATTCTACTGCCGACATTGTATACTTCGCGTCTAGCTCTCTCCACCAAGTGATGACTCATATACCACAGAAATTTATTCGCTCGGGCAAGTCTCAGAAACCTGAGGAATTGCTTAGAATTGCAAAGTCTGATTCAAAATCAGGCATTCCACTTCTTATATTCAGCAATAAATCATCCAATTGTGACTGGATATCCCTCCTCTTAAATGAGAATGGTGTTAGCTGTATCAATCTCAACGGTGCAATGCCTGAGGCAATACGAACTGGGAAGTTCAAACAGTTCCAGTCAGAGAGAGTAAATGTAATTTCCTGCACTGATATTAGATCAAGAGGACTGGATACAGTGAGGGTGAAACATGTTCTGAACTATGACTTCCCGGTATACATAGCAGATTACATCCACCGATGTGGTCGTACAGGTCGTGTTGGCAGCTCTAGTGGTTGTCACATAACCAATTTTGTGGAGGGACCACGTGAAATCAAGCTCTGTCAGGACGCTTGGGTTTGGGGCGTAGTCGACGTTGTAACGCATCCAAAGGGTGTTCATTTTCGTCCATGTCGGGACTCTAAGAAAGACAGTCAATTTCAGGCGTGTTATTGTCCGCAAAGTAATGCCTCACTACTTTATGACAGGATGTATTGTCCTGCTAATAAAAAAATCATCAACGTCGAATAATTTCTCTACTGCACGCAGTGCACTGTGCATTAAAGTCATATCATTCCACATTTAACTTTTTATTGAGCACGATAAGGTGATTACACCAAACCACGAGAAACGAAGCTATATCGTAACATCATCTCCGTAACTTACTGTTGGCTGCACTATGCATTGCAGGTAACGTTCTCGAGGTATTCGTCAAACCCCAGACCTTCCATCGGATAGCGACGGGGTATAGCGTTATCCCCTACTCCAAATAACTCGTTTGTAGTCATTCGTTGTCCAGTGGCTTCGCTCTTTATACAACTTCAAGCGTCCATTAGCAGTGACCACAGAAACGTGTGGCTTACGAGGAGGTGCTAGACCATTGCTACCAGTACTTTTTAACTAACTAAACGTAATCACTGTGCTAGCTGGACCGCTGGTAGCAGTTTGGAGTTCACGAGTGATTCCTTCTGGTGATTTCATGCCATTTTTTACAACCACCCTCCGCAATGGTTTGCAGTCTCCTTTTTTATAGGATGGGCCCTTCCACACCGACACCGACATGGCGACCAAACCAAAAGTTCTTTTGTCACCTCCGTATAACATGTTCTCGAATCACGAGTCACAGGGTGCGTGCTGTGATTATGTCCCTGCATCTGGGTAGGATTACTCATTGGCATGGTCCATCAGGAGACAGTAAGTGGACGAAAGCGATCGAAGGGTAGCTGTTTGTAAGGGCAGAGGGGAAAAAAGTGCCAAGGCAAGCGCCAAGGGAACCTCTGCGACAGTAGGACGAGTAATAACGGCAGTAGCGGCTTGCTTGCTGAGACAGAGCGTGCAAGGTGAGGTTATGTCAGTGCGACGTATCGTACATCTTTACCTTTGTAGCTGCGGGTGCTCGTTGTAGATGGGTCAGTCCAGGCGCTGCAGGTGGGCTCCTGTGAATTCTCCTGGGCCTGCTGCTGCGGCTTCGTCCCTGTAACAGTCCGAGGCCGTCGTACATTAGTGGGCGATCGGCCGTAGATCAGCTCACAGTGTAAGGTGTGTGTGTGGCTGGTTTGCGTGTTGTGTACAGTACGGCTTCCCTGCGATTGCCTGTTTTTCGGCGGGTCGAGCATCTGGGGTTGCCAGTAGAGATGGGGGATCCGCTCTTGAACTAATTCATAGAGTTGAATCTTTCAAAGGAGTGAACAATCAGTGATTCAGAAAAAAAGAACGGTAGCTCCAAACGTTTCCCACGGCAGAGAGAGAGAGAGAGAGAGAGAGAGAGAGAGAGAGAGAGACGGAGCATATCAGCAGCGGCTCTGCTGGTCAGAGCACAGTGCACGCCACACAACACAGCCAGCGCCGGCCTCTGCCCTGCTTCTACCTTGGCTGCCTGCATTGTGCAGTGCCCCATTGGATTTTGTGTTTCACATATGCCAAGCCGTCTCTGTGCGTCGTCTGCCGTGTGCAGTGTCTGGCGCAGCTTAACTTCGCATCGCACTCTGTCGGCGATCGTTTCAGTCGCACGTCCTGTCCTCTGGGCAGTTGATGTGAGCAACAGGACAGAGAGCCACCTAGCGGATTACATAGGAACTACTTGCAAAAACCTGCTCGCAAGGGAACGGACGATTTGTCTCGGAGCGGGTGAGTTCACCGCTCCCCCCACCATCAGAACTCGCCCGCTCAACGCTCACCCCACCGTCTCGACTCTAGCCAGAGCGTTGAACAAAGCGACTCAGGTGTCACTCTGGTCTCTGCGGTCTCAGCTCATGCAGTAATACAGCTCGTGGCTCGACCTGCTCGACTCAGCGCCTCTGCATCGGAGTTCGTCCCCACTGGATATTGTTCTTCGTAGTAATACCCCAATGTTGTTGTTGTTGTTGTTGTTGTTGTTGTCTTCAGTCCTGAGACTGGTTTGATGCAGCTCTCCATGCTACTCTATCCTGTGCAAGCTTCTTCATCTCCCAGTACCTACTGCAACCTACATCCTTCTGAATCTGCTTAGTGTATTCATCTCTTGGTCTCCCCCTACGATTTTTACCCTCCACGCTGCCTTCCAATACTAAATTGGTGATCCCTTGATGCCTCAGAACATGTCCTACCAACCGATCCCTTCTTCTGGTCAAGTTGTGCCACAAACTTCTCTTCTCCCCAATCCTATTCAATACTTCCTCATTAGTTATGTGATCTACCCATCTAATCTTCAGCATTCTTCTGTAGCACCACATTTCAAAAGCTTCTATTCTCTTCTTGTCCAAACTATTTACCGTCCATGTTTCACTTCCATACATGGCTACACTCCATACAAATACTTTCAGAAATGACTTCCTGACACTTAAATCTATACTCGATGTTAACAAATTTCTCTTCTTCAGAAACGCTTTCCTTGCCATTGCCAGTCTACATTTTATATCCTCTCTACTTCGACCATCATCAGTTATTTTGCTCCCCAAACAACAAAACTCCTTTACTACTTTAAGCGTCTCATTTCCTAATCTAATTCCCTCAGCATCACCCGGCTTAATTCGACTACATACTATTAACCACGTTTTGCCTTTTTTATGTTGATCTTATATCCTCCTTTCAAGAGACTGTCCATTCCATTCAACTGCTCTTCCAAGTCCTTTGCTGTCTCTGGCAAAATTACAATGTCATCGGCGAACCTCAAAGTTTTTATTTCTTCTCCATGGATTTTAATACCTACTCCAAATTTTTCTTTTGTTTCCTTTACTGCTTGCTCAATATACAGATTGAATAACATTGGGGAGAGGCTGCAACCCTGTCTCACTCCCTTCCCAACCGCTTCTTCCCTCTCATGCCCCTCGACTCTTATAACTGCCATCTGGTTTCTGTACAAATTGTAAATAGCCTTTCACTCCCTGTATTTTACACCTGCCACCTTTAGAATTTGAAAGAGAGTATTCCAGTCAACATTGTCAAAAGCTTTCTCTAAGTCTACAAATGCTAGAAACGTAGGTTTGCCTTTCCTTAATCTTTCTTCTAAGATAAGTCGTAAGGTCAGTATTGCCTCACGTGTTCTAGTATTTCTATGGAATCCAAACTGATCTTCCCCGAGGTCGGCTTCTACTAGTTTTTCCATTCGTCTGTACAGAATTCGTGTTAGTATTTTGCAGCTGTGGCTTATTAAACTGATTGTTCGGTAATTTTCACATCTGTCAACACCTGCTTTCTTTGGGATTGAAATGATTATATTCTTCTTGAAGTCTGAGGGTATTTTGCCTGTTTCATACATCTTGCTCACCAGATGGTAGAGTTTTGTCAGGACTGGCTCTCCCAAGGCCCTCAGTAGTTCTACTGGAATGTTGTCTACTCCGGGGGCCTTATTTCGACTCAGGTCTTTCAGTGCTCTGTCAAACTCTTCACGCAGTATCGTATCTCCCATTTCATCTTCATCTACATCCTCTTCCATTTCCATAATATTGCCCTCAAGTACATCGCCCTTGTATAGACCCTCTATAAACTCCTTCCACCTTTCTGCTTTCCCTTCTTTGCTTAGAACTGCGTTTCCTTCTGAGCTCTTGATATTCATACAAGTGGTTCTCTTATCTCCAAAGGTCTCTTTAATTTTCCTGTAGGCAGTATCTATCTTACCCCTAGTGAGATAAGCCTCTACATCCTTACATTTGTCCTCTATCCATCCCTACTTAGCCATTCTGCACTTCCTGTCGATCTCATTTTTGAGACGTTTGTATTCCTTTTTGCCTGCTTCATTTACTGCATTTTTATATTTTCTCCTTTCATCAATTAAATTCAATATGTCTTCTGTTACCCAAGGATTTCTACTAGCCCTCGTCTTTTTACCTACTTGATCCTCTGCTGCCTTCACTACTTCATCCCTCAAAGCTACCCATTCTTCTTCTACTGTATTTCTTTCCCTCATTCCTGTCAATTGTTCCCTTATGCTTTCCCTGAAACTCTGTACAACCTCTGGTTCTTTCAGTTTATCCAGGTCCCATCTCCTTAAATTCCCACCTTTTTGCAGTTTCTTCAGTTTTAATCTACAGGTCATAACCAATAGATTGTGGTCAGAGTCCACATCTGCCCCTGGAAATGTCTTACAATTTAAAACCTGGTTCCTAAATCTCTGTCTTACCATTATATAATCTATCTTCTATGTGTACAACCTTCTATCATGATTCCTAAACCAAGTATTAGCTATGATTAAGTTGTGCTCTGTGCAAAATTCTACCAGGCGGCTTCCTCTTTCATTTCTTAGCCCCAATCCATATTCACCTACTACGTTTCCTTCTCTCCCTTTTCCTACACTCGAATTCCAGTCACCCATGACTAGTAAATTTTCGTCTCCCTTCACTATCTGAATAATTTCTTTTATTTCATCATACATTTGTTCAATTTCTTCGTATGTATATTACATTATTATGTTATGTATACATCAATTGTTTTTATTTTATTTTTATTTGTTTAAACTGATTAGATTAGGTTCCTGATGACTCATTTTACTATAGGATTTTTATTATGGACACTCGAATTTACGCTTTAATTACGAGCGAACCGATAAACGTATCGCAAAATGTGATACACCAATATTTTCCTTGTTTTATTCTGCGTAAGGCTATATGCAGCACTTTCGTTTTACAGTCAAATTTATATATATTTTTCTTATTCTGGTACGGATTTTGCGATTTTAGGCGTCTTCGGAAGGAAACGTTCACTTTAAAAATATATGGCTTGCGATGTATTTGTATGAGGTTAATGAAATTTTAATACATTATAGCCAAATATATTGTTAATGTAAATCTCAAGTTACAACATTTTCCGATCACCCAAAAAACCACGATAGTGCAAAATAAATCAATAATCAAAAACTTTGTCATATCGTGGAAATTTCAATAAACAATACAAAATTCTTACTCATTATCTGTGTTACTTCAAAATAGGATCAAATAAGATCAAAATACAGGTATAGTACTTGAATAAACCAAGTTTAAAGGGCAATGTGCCTTCCATTTATTTTCTATTGTAAATGAGTGGTGAGTCATGAAAAAGAGCTAATTCATTTCAGGGAGTGAACAGTTCTGATCCAATCTCTGAAAAGAACAGTTTTGCCCATCTCTACTCTAGTTGCCAGTAGTAGCTGTGTTGCAGGGGCTCGCCAGTACTGTTGTGTTAGCGTGCTATGGACCATAAATGTTTAGTTCCTTGTTGGTGGTCTCCGTCTGTCAGCACTTTTTTAAGGTCCTCCTGGTCTTTGTTTAGCTGTGGTTGTTTCGACTTCACAGTCACATCACCAACAGTCGAATTGAGCAGCTTAGAAGGGCTGAAATGTCCCTGATGGATCTGTTACTCAGGTGACATCCAAAGACTAGTCTACGTTCGAAGGGACTGAGCTTTCCTGCCCAACCCTTTATGCTACTACCACTTGCCTACTGAGGCAACAATACTACCCGCCTGCTTTTGTACTGACGGGTCCGCCTCTTGCGACATTTAACGGTCGAGTGCACATTACGTACGGGTGTCCGTATATTTTTGATCTAGTAGTGTAGACAGTCATTTTTGCTCACTCTATTTGCTACTGTACCAGGAAAAGAAATGACTGCTACTGTTCCATGCCACCCTCCGCCATCCGTATAGTGTCTTTCGGGTTAGATACATAGATGTGGACGCACATGAAGCAGTCTCAGACCAGAAACTGTTCAGAAGGATTCCAAGATGATCAGGTGGACCACAAATTCCTAACCCTGGTTACCAGAAACCGACTCCAGCATTCATTGTGATCGGGACTAGAGCACAAGAGCAGACAGAAAAAGAACAGTTGCAATAGCAACGGCGGCCGCACTTCTCTTTGCGGCTTGAAAATGGTGTGGCACTGCAGGAGACAGCTCCACTGCCAGCTGCGGCCACCCAAAGACGTAGTCCACATCACCAGAGTAAGCTTTCCAAAGGGCAAAGCCAGACTTGAGACGCTCTTCTTCGTTATCGCCACTACTGGCATCAGCACCTCTAGCCTATCCCGACTGTTTGATGATAAATGAAATGTGCAACGCTGATCTTTGCTTGAGGGTAACTTGAAACTTTATTTCCACGATAGTGGACATATACACTCCTGGAAATGGAAAAAAGAACACATTGACACCGGTGTGTCAGACCCACCATACTTGCTCCGGTCACTGCGAGAGGGCTGTACAAGCAATGATCACACGCACGGCACAGCGGACACACCAGCAACCGCGGTGTTGGCCGTCGAATGGCGCTAGCTGCGCAGCATTTGTGCACCGCCGCCGTCAGTGTCAGCCAGTTTGCCGTGGCATACGGAGCTCCATCGCAGTCTTTAACACTGGTAGCATGCCGCGACAGCGTGGTCGTGAACCGTATGTGCAGTTGACGGACTTTGAGCGAGGGCGTATAGTGGGCATGCGGGAGGCCGGGTGGACGTACCGCCGAATTGCTCAACACGTGGGGCGTGAGGTCTCCACAGAACATCGATGTTGTCGCCAGTGGTCGGCGGAAGGTGCACGTGCCCGTCGACCTGGGACCGGACCGCAGCGACGCACGGATGCACGCCAAGACCGTAGGATCCTACGCAGTGCCGTAGGGGACCGCACCGCCACTTCCCAGCAAATTAGGGACACTGTTGCTCCTGGGGTATCGGCGAGGACCATTCGCAACCGTCTCCATGAAGCTGGGCTACGGTCCCGCACACCGTTAGGCCGTCTTCCGCTCACGCCCCAACATCGTGCAGCCCGCCTCCAGTGGTGTCGCGACAGGCGTGAATGGAGGGACGAATGGAGACGTGTCGTCTTCAGCGATGAGAGTCGCTTCTGCCTTGGTGCCAGTGATGGTCGTATGCGTGTTTGGCGCCGTGCAGGTGAGCGCCACAATCAGGACTGCATACGACCGAGGCACACAGGGCCAACACCCGGCATCATGGTGTGGGGAGCGATCTCCTACACTGGCCGTACACGACTTGTGATCGTCGAGGGGACACTGAATACTGCACGGTACATCCAAACCGTCATCGAACCCATCGTTCTACCATTCCTAGACCGGCAAGGGAACTTGCTGTTCCAACAGGACAATGCACGTCCGCATGTATCCCGTGCCACCCAACGTGCTCTAGAAGGTGTAAGTCAACTACCCTGGCCAGCGAGATCTCCGGATCTGTCCCCCATTGAGCATGTTTGGGACTGGATGAAGCGTCGTCTCACGCGGTCTGCACGTCCAGCACGAACGCTGGTCCAACTGAGGCGCCAGGTGGAAATGGCATGGCAAGCCGTTCCACAGGACTACATCCAGCATCTCTACGATCGTCTCCATGGGAGAATAGCAGCCTGCATTGCTGCGAAAGGTGGATATACACTGTACTAGTGCCGACATTGTGCATGCTCTGTTGCCTGTGTCTATGTGCCTGTGGTTCTGTCAGTGTTATCATGTGATGTATCTGAGCCCAGGAATGTGTCAATAAAGTTTCCCCTTCCTGGGACAATGAATTCACGGTGTTCTTATTTCAATTTCCAGGAGTGTAGTTATTTCCTACAAAATTACTACATTTCTGTTTTGTTGCGGCAACTGCAGAATAGTTTCGTCTCGACATTCCAGCTTCCTGTTGGGTTTGTGCATAAGCTCGTATCATTTTCCATAAGTTCAAGACGCAACACATACACACAGCAGACTTCAGTCACCAGTAATATTTTCTCCTTACCTATTTACAACAGTCTGCCTATGCTGGGGCAACTTTCCGATTCCGCGACTGTGAAAATCATGTGGTTTCGAGGCCAAGAACTCGTCGAGCCATGTTCGGAGCGCATTTTCAGCCGAAAACGAAGCTCCTTGAAGATAGTTCGATTGAGAGCTGAAAACTTGAAAACCATCATGTGAATATGGTGGGTCCGGATTGACTTCCCAACCCAACTCATGTGCAGTGTTTTTTGTCAGTCTAGCACAATGCGGGTGGGCGTTATCGTGAAGAAGCATCGCTTCACGCAGCCTTGCTTGTCGCTGTTCCTTATCTGCGTCTGTAGGATGCCTCCGTTGTTTACAGTAAATGCTATCAGTGACGGTTACACCTCGGGGAAGCAATTCGTAGTACACCCCACAGTCGCTGTTCCACCAGAAGCCTAACATTATCTTTTCTGGATGTGCGCAGATCTTTGTACGAGAAGTTGTTCCTTTCTTTGGGCTCACCATTACTTTCATTCCCTCATTTCAGCATAAATGTCCTATTTCTCGTTACCAGTAACGATACAGAATAGGAATGGTTAGTGTCATTCTCGAACCAATAGATGACGAGCAGGACGATATGCACATATGTCCACTCGCTGATTTTTGTGATTTTGGCTTACAGCATGCAGTACCCGTACACTCGACTTATGAATCATCTCCATTGCATGTAAATGTTGCACAATGATGCAATGATCGCAGTTCACCACATTTGCCAGTTCACGAACACACTGCCGTCGATCATTGTAGATTAACACGTTAAACGATCTCCATCAAACCCCGAAGGTATTCCAGAACGTGGAGAGTCACTAATAGCGAAAAAATCCTCCTTAAACCGAGAAAATCATTTTCTGCCGAATTCTGTCCAATGGCATTATCTCCATAGATGGAGCATATGTTTCTGGGTGCCTCGCTACTGTCACGCCTCTGCTGAACTCAAACACAAGAATGTGTCGTAAGTGTTCCGATTTCTCGACTTGGTACTCCATTTTCTAGCAAACACAGCTCCACTCACTATCAACAGAAGACAAAATGACAACATGTAAGCTCAAATAGCAACAGTGAACTGCAAATAAAAATTGACAAACGATGAATAAACCTATAACGACCGAAATACCAACATCCAAAACAAAAACGCTACGAACTTATGCACCAACCTAATATTTAAGTTCAATATATCTTCTCCCACATAATATTTGATTTTGCAGTTTTATCCTCCGACGAACCGTTTACCGATATTTCATTACTACAATTCGCCTTTTTCGTGTATCGTTCATGTGCTGGTCTGTTAAAAGAGTATAGGCACGTGAGGCAAAGGACTATGACCATCTGCTTAATAGCTCGTTGGTCCACATATCTAATGGAGCACAGCAGCGATTCTTAACGACATACATTCGCCAAGATCTAGGTAGATGTCTGCAGCTGTGTGGCACCGGATGTCTACAGCAAGATCACGTATTTCTCGTAAATTACGGGTCGGTGATGTGTGGACGCGTAGCTGGTGCTAATGGCCTCGCAGATGTGTTCCATTGTGTTAATATCATGCGAATTTGGTGGAGAATACATCGTGATTTTACTATCATTCTGTTAAAACCACTGTAGCAAGATTCTGGTCTCGTGTCATGGACACCTATCGTGCTGGAAGATGTCAGTGCCATCGAAGAAGACGTCAGGCTTCAACGGATTCACGGGGTTCGCAATAAAGTTCACCTAGTCCACGGATGTCATAGTGCCTTCGATCGCCTCCACGAGTCACATGGAAGCCCATGTGAATATCCCCCTTAGCATTGTGCTACCCCATCAGCCTGCGTCAGTGGCATGGCGCATGTTCCAACCAGGCGTTCGTCTGGATGCCAGAATATTCGGACACCATCATTGCCCATTTGCAGGAAGAAATGTAATTAATCCGACCGGGCGACACGTTTCCATTTATCCACGGTCCTATCTCGATAATTCTGGGCCCACTGCAGTTGTATCAGAAATTTTAATTGGATCAAAATAGGAGCATTCAGAGGTTGTCTGTTGTGAGGCCCATAGGTATTTTCATCCTATTAATATGGAACAGAATGAAATTGGATATATTAATCATTTTGTTTATTTATCATCTCGACAATTCACAGTTTTAATAAAAGGCCTAATTCCCAATAATAGTTCATACAGGAATCCTTTGGCAACATCTCGAGAAACAGTTATTCATGGCAACCTGTGCAAACGAAAATCTGTTTATGTGACATGGAAGTCGGGGGGAAAATTGAAAATAAATTCATAAATGCTGAGTGATCGTCATGAAATGAGTTAGTAAAAGATTGAACTGCTAAAGGCAACACATATAATTATGGAAGATATGACCTCGTACCTGTTGTGGAATTTTGAACCAACGTTTCCTTACTTCCAAGATAAATCCTTAGAGTGAAACTCTAAGACGTTAAATTTGTAAACTAATTTGGCTCTTCCTACATTTGAGGTTCTGTCTCACCATACTGTAGGTGTTTGCGGTAGAAATAGTGAGATCTCAACCTTTGGGAACGTCAGCGTCCTTCCTTCTACGTTGACATCATAAATTGAAGATCTGTGACGGAGATTTAAGTAGAAGTCATGTGACGAAGCTCAGTGAAGTGACCGGGAGGAGTGGAGATGAATTGTGATTTAACTGTGTGAAGGGGTCCGTCATGGAAACCTCACTTTACGGCATTTTTCGTTACAAGTTTCACCTGATTGGCTAGATTATGTTTCTTGCGAGCTCCATACACTAAAAATGCGTCTATGAGAGCCCGGATTCCCAACCCTGAGCTATGTTTAACTTGGTTAACCAGTGAAACTCAACCTAACAGTTTCTTTGGAAGAGCGTCGTTCCTCGCTCTGTCTCTTTCTTCAGCCAAAAAAGGAGCTTCCTTTCGGCTTTGCTATGCTCTCAGTCACTCTGTAAATAGCTACATATGAACCAACGTTCATCTTTCTTATGTCCTTAAGGGGCTCCGGAACGCCCTATACTTGCAATGTTAAAATAACGCTTATAAATTACATCTTTCCTCACAAAGTATTTGAGGTAGGAAGTTGAACTTTTTACAGATTATTTATTGGAATATGGGCTACAACTTAACACAGGGATTTTACAAAATTTTAGTTCAGTTATTAAAGATGATTTTTTTTCAATTGTAATGAAAATTCACAACATTTTTTTGCAATTTTTTATTTATATATTCAAAAATATACATTTTTTTTGAAAAAGGCTGTGTTAAATTATGCAGAAGGTACTGTGTAACATTTATTGAAAGTTTGAAACAAATATGTTTGGAAGATCCTTAGAAAACATGTAATTAGTATGAGAAAATAAAAGTTTTGGGAATCGAGCGACAAAGATTGGATTAACTTTTTAGTGCATTCCAGGTCCATAGGATGGATTATCTTCATCCTCTGCAAACTCCTCCTCCAGCTTCCTCTTGTTCCTCCTCCTGTTTACTCTTGCTTGTATTTCTAGACTCTTTACAGCCCTGTCTGCAGCCCTAAGGCGTTCCTTGTCTAAAGCAAGCATCGCTCGTACCATGTTAGAACCTATCTTCATTCCCATATTTCTAAATACCTTGCACCTTACAATGTTGCCATCATTGAAAGTCGCAACAGCAACTTTACTTTTACTCATTATTATACTTCAACAAAACAGAGACTCAAGAAACAGAAATAATTACGAATATTTTCGAGATAACGACAGAGTAAATAAACATGAAACAATCGACAATCACACCAGCGATATATATTGAACCATCACAGGTTATCCACAACACATACTTTATCTCACATCACTAAAATGTACCTGATGAACACGGACGTTAATAATAACACCATTTGACAGCAGTTTAACAGCGCCACAGTGGGTCACGCCCATGTAGAACACATTTCAAAAAAAATTTAAAAATAGTTGTAGTCTTCGGAATTGAATAAATTATATATCTATTAAAAGGTAATAGTCTGCAGATTCAGAAAACGCAAAAAAGTAAAAATTGAACTTTTCATGATTTTGAGCCTTTCCGGAGCCTCTTAAACTAATTTGTATGTGTGAGTGTGTGTGTGTGTGTGTGTGTGTGTGTGTAAGGGCCGCACATTCAGCAGCAGCCCACAGTTCTCAAAGATTAGGCGCTTTCTTTCCACCTGCCTGATCGCAATCCTTGGTGTCCATCCCTTAAAGTCGTGTCTGTGTTCTGCAGACAATAGCGCTTCCTGGTACGATTCCTCCTTACTCCATCTCATAAAGCGTTCCCGCAAGTGATACAGGAATATATCCCTGTTCCGGAATTTCGACAGCGGCGCTGCGGGGTGTCGGAGACATCTCTGAAGGCCCTCGGACTTTGTGTGACTGACACTCTTTGTGGGACCTTCTAAGAAGATAAGCAGTGGGGCGCCTGGTTGTCCCGGCGTTCAGTTCTCTCGCTGCGTCATCTCGTTTGCTTCCGAAATATTTCCTCTCGTCCCAGGAGCATGCAGGTCTGTTTCTATACTATTGCAAATACTGATGACTCGTACTGCATCGAGAAAATCTGATTCCCATGTACCACAGGGTTTACGTGCTCGTAAGAGACACAGTTTGTGATATGGATGTGGTCAAGGCGGTATATATTTATTGTTTATTCTTTCCCAGCGAAACATCGCTCATGAATTCATCAGCACTACTGGTACATTAAAACGTTACATTTCATTATTTCCCTAGCTCACACTCATTCATTCTCATCTGAATTTCCATAATTAGCTATTTAACCATTCGCTCTCACACCGACAGCTTTCACAGGTTATACTAACATTTTATTTGATTCTCTCATACCAATAGTTGTCATCATTTATTTTCACATTCAATCCTCTGAATACTACAGTAATTCTCTACATTCACTCCCAAATAACTGGTCAATCGCCTCACTCATTCGCTCTAAGGTGTGGTCTTTATGATCCTTATTTAATTAAAAAAAGATTAATAGAAGTGAAAATTACTAATATCAAAACATGGCTTTACCAAACACATACAAAACATTATCATAACTTAAGGCATTATCATAAAACATGTGCAAACACTAACAGTTTGATAATCATCAGAAAACGGTAATAAAATGTTACATCTATACGAGAAATGCAGTATATAGTTACAGGTCATCAGATCACACACATTACAAGACAGTAAAACTAATACCAAATATAAAATTATAAAACGCTTATCAATAGAACTTATCATGATACTTATCAGTTATTCATGATAAGCTACACCTTCAGTATCATTTCATAAAATCAATAAACTTAACTACTTTAACGTTTTGTTGAAAGTCCAGTGAAGTTCATCCACAAATTCTGTCCTTTCTTATAAACATAGTACACTTACCACCGTTATTATTAAAAAATTTCCATGAAAATACGTCGAATTAAACATTTACAACATTACGCTGTTTCGGGGGAAACTAGTTTCGAGTCATGAAGTATAACATCGTTCCAACATGAGACGGTTGCACTTGACAGGAATCACTGTTTATTCACAATATGTTCGTCGTAACATCATGGATGGGTTTAGTTGTGGCACAAGGTAATCTAAGTTCGATAGCGAGCCAGTCTTGAAGTTTATCGCACACACACTTACTGTTCGTAGTTCACATTCTATAAAACATAAGCGACTTTAATTACTCTACAAGTCGATGTCTATTCATTAATTACTCTACAAGTCGATGGCTATTCATGTCACGACTGGATGTAAAATATTTGTATGGGCAAGTGGTCGACACGTCACAGATTGTCCTTTAATTGATGTTTAGTGTCCTTAGGTGTTCAGTGTTGCTGGCGAATTAGTGAGCAATGTTCAAGTGACACGTGGTTGAGCATGTGGATAACAAAAATTGTTCAAATGGCTCTGAGCACTATGGGACTTAACTTCTGAGGTCATCAGTCCCCTAGAATTCAGAACTACTTCAACCTAACTAACCTAAGGACATCTCACACATGCCCGAGACAGGATTCAAACCTGCTACCGTAACGGTAGCGCGGTTCTAGACTGTAGCGCCTAGAACCGTTCGGCCACCCCGGCCGGCTCTGGATAACACATTAGTTCGTTACTTAGTAGTAAAATTCATAGCAGACATGTGGACTCATGTGGAACTTAGTCTTTAGAATGTAATTAGTATGTAACGCCGGAAATGCATATCCTCCTATTTCCATCTATTGTACTATAATTCTTTTTCCTTGTTTTGTTACCTCAAGATATGACATTTCTGTGTCTTTATATACTGTAATTGTTTTACTATTTGTGTATATATATTCATGCATTTATGTCGATGTATAATTCGTTGTTTTGTAAATATTATTTGTATTTTTACTCTGGGTATGGCCTAGGGAAAACTATGCTATCGAACGAATACATCGATAGGTCGTGTGGAGAATCAAAGTGTTTAGGATCTTTGGCAGTGTTAACTCTGCCGCGTGGAGCGCGGGCAGAGTCTGGCTGGGGTGGTGCAGTGGAGCAGGTGTGTTGTGTGAAGCTCCCGCGAGTTGCCGCGCTTTCGGGGTTTGGCAGCATGTAATTGCGCTCGACTTGCGATGATAGTTTCCGACATGGTGTCGCGGACGGGAAGCATTAGCTGGCGCACATCAAGAGCCCGTTTCGCCTGGTGACCGTGTCGAGAAGAAGGCGCGCCAACATCCAGCTTCTGCAACAGCGACAGCCGCAAATGAGTCACTGTCGCCACCTCCTCGATCGACGGCTTCAAACCTTCAATCAACCAACAAGGAAGACTGGAAGCACGTAAAGTTTTAGAACTGTATGGCAGACCTCAGCTTTTCAAACTTTTAAAATTGTTGCATCACAAAACTACAGGAACTTAGCATGAACCTTTGTTGCTCATTGTCCCAATTGCATTACCAAGCAGGGTCCCTTCCTTTTCCGGAATGAAACCAAGTGTCGTTGAAATTCAAACACCAGCATCATTCGATTTCACTGCTTTAATTTCAAAGTTCAGTTAAGGTGTTCATAGCTGGCTACAATATTTAAATTACACAAGCACAAATTAAGAGTGCGAGTTTTGTTACCATATTTTAGCTTACCTGTGACTGCAGCTCAGCTTAGTACGTACTAAATTTTACTATTGTTAATTGTTCGGAATCATTTAATTCAAGTTCAATGTTAAATCTCTTATTTCTAAATTGCGTAGATTCAAGTAGCTTTTGAAATGATTGTTGAGGTAGTCCAAGACTAACCGTATTTTACTGAATTTCGATGTGCTTCAGAAAGAAAGCTCACTATTAACTTCAGTCACTAAATTAACTTTCGATTTTCCGGTTTTAATAATTCTTTTGCTAAATTAAGTCAGAGTGTAGCGAAATTTATTACTTCTGACTAACTTTCAGTTTTCACACTACACGTGTCAACCTTCAGTTGCCACGTTTCTAGTGCTAATTATACGTGTAATAGCCTTTCTTTTTCAGTTACTATAGTAATTGTCCTTAGGACTGGCGACCGTAATTTCCTCCAAATCTCAAATATCTGATTACCGCTAGTTGATTGTTAACGTAACGGCCGCACATTTACTTTCTTTATTAACTTTACCCCTTTTCAAAATTGATTTCCACCAGTTTCATTTGCATTTTTCCTTTCATTTAGATGTAACCCTTTCCTCCCTCTTTACCGACAGATTAACTTCGGTGACGATTGCTTTTCCCAAATTTCCATTAGGTACACGCGGTTTAATTTTTCACTGTCATTAAGGTCGATAAGTGACGGGGAGGTTACAAGTAGGCTAGGTGGGTTGCCTTTTGTTAAAGTGAACAGCTTGCAAGCGAATGACGTGGTCCGTCTGCAGCACACGCTTGTGTCTGCTGCCCTCTCCCACCTCCTGGGATGGCGACAGCGGTTGGAGGGCAACCCATGGGCTGATGGTAGCCTGATACGGCGCGCACCGAGGCGGAGAATTTCCGCTTCACTCCTTTACTCTGTAGTCGTCAGCAGCACCCCAGGACGGCGGAATAATGCCAGCTGATCCCGTTCGACCCGGTTCCAAGCGGTGCAGCCTTCCTTTCTGTCCTCTCCAAGGCCCTCCAGTGAATTGAAGCACCTATTGCCTACGATTTCTCTCGTCTTTTCTGGCTCTCACGTGGCTGGTCCCATCTCGAAAAGTAATATCAATAATTAGTTAGATGACTTACATAGGACCGTTAAAAATTATAACTCTCATTCAAGAATATATAACTCACATACTAGTTCCTGTCCTTCAGTCCATTACAGAACTACTAACTCTCATTGAATTCCCTGTTTCTTTGTTATAAGACTGCCATTTAACAAAGTTAAACTACATATATTTAAAAAATTTACTAATTGAAATCTGTGTTCCTTGATTTTAAATTACTCTTTTACAATATAAAATGCTTGGTTTCACAAAAGTTAGTCGATTACCTTTACGTTTCTGGTTTCAAAATTACATTCTGATGAACAAGCAAGCTTCCGCCACATAAATTCAAAATTATTCTTCTGAAGGCAAACTAAATCCCTTAAATTTCACATTTACAGGTCTCAAATTAATTCGTCTGTTTTGCATTGTTAAATTTATTTTCATTTGGGGTCACGTGGGATCGAGTTGGTGTGGAAACTGGGATAAGTATGCATCAAATTCTGTTTAGTTTAGATGCACGATGTTAGACCTGATAAATCCACAAACACTGAATGGTTCTCGCTCTCTGTTACCCATGCCAACTACCGTTGCATCACCTGTGGTCCACTGTGGCCACCTGCAATACCTATCCTTACCACTCTTACTCATTTTTTTAACCGTCATTCATTTGTTAATTTAGGAGAGTCAGAAACGTTGTTCATCTTTGTTAAGTGTGGATCCGTCAAGAGAGGAAACATAGCTCTGGAACCAAAAAAACACTCACCCAATTTGTTCACAATATACACAAAAATTGTTTCTGCACCACTGTGAGTTATTACCTGTAATCTTGTTTGATTTCAACTTTTCCGTTTACGTTACCTCTTTTTATTCCTCCTTTACTTCTCAGCATTTTCCATCGTTATTTTCGTATGACTGCATATGTATCGATAGAAGATTTCTTCTCTTATCATTCAATCTGTTTACGGCTCTATCACAGGGGTAATCGTTTACACAGTTCACATCGGCTTAACAGTACCTAGCGATACGTACAATTGTCACATTTTACTTTCATTAGCACATAAATTATTCATTTAAATCATATTGCCCCAAACAACATCCTACGTAAATATCTGTGTTCTTTGCACTCGTTAATCCTCATAAACATCATGCCTCATTTCTCATAACTCGGCATCGTGCCCTGCGTCTGCATAACCTGCGAATCTCTCAAAACTATTAATCTTCAATACGCATTCCTTTACTTGTGCACTTATCGCCAGCAATACTCCAACGATCCTGTCCTCCATTACCATCTCCTAGACTTCTGATACACTCTATGTATCACAAGTAATTTGAGTTGGGTATCTCTTGCATCGACTTCACGTTGTTGCAAATTATAGTCCATTCCAATGAGGAATACCTTTGACCGTCCCTTCACCTGTGGCACCTGTTCCTCCACGGTAGTCTGTTATTCCTCTTCCGGTGCTCTCTTCCAAATAGGGTGTAAGTCCGTTTTTATACTACCTCAAGTAACCATCACTCGTACATTTAAGATCAATTAATTGCACAGTAGAATGCAGCGGTTCCCACTTTTTCTAAGACCGTTACACTGAGTGCCATCAGATATTAACTCTTACCCCTCCACCCACCCGTTCCATTTCGTTCCTCCTTAGTCAACATTAGCATCTAACTACATTTTAGAATGAAAACGAATCTTTGAACATTTTTATTTTTAAAATGACGACAGGTAAATGGCATTTACCGTTTGTGGATGTCTAATTAAACCAGTAAGTAATGAGTCGGTTGGTACTGGTTGTTCCTCACAACCCGTTTTTATAGAATGGTGGAGCATTTCTCAGTTATACCTACAACCCCTCCTCCAAGAAGAAAGTTGATTATCCACAGGCAGGATAGACACTTGTTGCAAAACATGCCCCCCCCCTCCCAAACTCCTCTTCCTAGCAACACTTCCTTCACCCACAGCCTGTGAATAACGAAGTAATTCATTGTCTATTGCTGGAACTACCTGCAATTCGGAGAGGGAATTTTCATGAGATATTTAGGCATACGTAATGCATAAGTCTAAACTTTATTCCCATAGATACGAGGTCCAAATCACGAAGTATGTGTGTAGTGGGTAAGCTAAATGGAAAATGATATTCATACATTCGTTTCACAAGCCCTAACCTCTGCCATTGTGTCATGCGTTAATGTTAGTATTCGGAAAATGTATGATTATTGGTAACTTATGTAACCAGAATTACTGTCTTACGAAATACAAATGCTCTTTTAAAAATAAACTTAGTTTCGTGACTGAAACACAACTGGACACTTTCGTTTTTACCCCTCAGGAAATGACATGTTATCCATCAGGTGGTAATTACCTCCAGGCTGGGAACCACTGTAGTGGAGGGAGGGTCTGTCATTCGAATATTTGAATTTGTACATGTGCAGAGAGAGGGAAGAGGGTTATTGCATCCGGCTTGCGACGACAACGTACAGAAGGTCGAGTGATCAGGTCTTGTGAGTGGACATCCACGGCTGCCGTTAAATGGTAGAACAGAAAATTAGGTAAAGTAAAGAAAATGTATTTCAGTGTACGGAATACAAGGGGAGCGCCTAGGGAGGGAGTTACCAGTTGTAGGCCACTCTAGGAGCTTGAACAACTAAATAAAGTGAGCAACCGAAGAGGAGGCGGTTCATATTAAGTGAAGTTGTCACAGGGTGTAGATCCAGAATCTCTTCCTCCCAAAACAGACGTGTGTTCCGCTCTATGTCTGGATCACAAGAGAGAAACAACTGCGTTCTGCACTGAAGCGTTCACACAAGTGTCCAGCATCCCACGCACGCTATTGGGTAAAAGCCACAGCGAATTTGCTGGACATTTCAGCAGAGGGCTCAAGGAGTCTCTTGTCAGCAGCTTTAACCGGGCACAACTTCCTCGGTTCTGAAGGCAGGCAACTTACGTCACGCAGGCACAGTTGAAGTTGCTCTGGGAGAAAAACTGTAAGGATTTGACTGGGGCCTTTGAAATAATTTTTTTTAACCAATTCCCTAAAATATTCTTTGACTGCCTGCCACCCTGTGCAATATGCTGCGGGCTCTCTCTGAAAAACGGTAACGTAATAGTTATGTTGTCTAAACGTAGTACTTAAAAAAACTTATGACTGCAGTGACTATGTACAGTTTCGTCAGATTTTCGACAGATCACCGACTGTTATGCTGTACAAAGCAGACAAGCCTCCGACCTCCGTCATCTCCGGTGAGGAGTCGACGTCCAACGCGTTGTCGCCTGTTCATGGTTTCACCGTCCTTCGAGCACTGTCAGTAGATTCTCACCACAGCAGCATGCCAGCAGCTACGCCATTTCCGAAATGTTTGCTCATAGACGCAGGGCCACAGGAATAGACCTGTTGTAAGATTTACTTATGTCACTAGTTTTTCCACATTTTTGCTCCATATAGTTGACAGAATGATTTCCGATTCATCTCTGCTGCACTTACATACTTTCCTTACCTCGTCATGTGCCCACATTATCAGATGGCATTCAGTCTCGCATTGGACACTTGTCATAGTGTATTGGTTTATCAGAGTATTTTCATAACACACACGTTGTAATACAAAAACTACAAATTACGATACCTTAACCTTAGGTATCTGTATTGCAGAAGGGTGTCTGGAAAGTTTCTGTATGTGAGATAGGAACTGATGTTGTACGATGCAGGTTCGCTTCCGTGGCACGATGTGGAGTCCCAGTATGAGCTATTATGCACCTCACGTTTGGGAATGCGTCGGGGAAAGAACAACATTAAGAATAGTGTGGCAATCCCAACTCATATTCTTGCCGGGAACTACTAGCCACGAAAAGGAAGAAGCCAACGCCATCGAAATAGGTAAGTGGAACTGACAAGGGAAGCACTATTATCGTCTTGGTCGCCAACAATATCCGGCAGCTCCGAGGATTAGGCCAAGTGAAAAATAAACCTGATAAACGATACGTTAACCGTTATTGTCATGAAAATAGCTCGAACAGTTATCTGAAGATTAATAAAACATTCTCGGGTTTCAAGCTACGTCAAGTGGTTTACTGCCCACGGGCTTTCGGCAGAGATCTGCTCTGCCACTGTCAAGTGGATGACTGTCGTGTGGTTGTCATTGCCGTGCTTATATAGCCGCCGCTCGTCACGTCACTGGTGCTCGGTCCCGCACCATATATGGTAATGTTTTGGCCGCGCGACCGCCGGGCCCGCTTGAACACCTTCAACCCCGGATCCCACGCTGTACTCAGCTGCAGTCCACCGTCTCTATTCAAGGTGTTGTCAGAAATTCTAATCTCTATGGCCTTGTTTATCATTCGTACAGTTATCTGAATGTTACTTTTTCTGTTTTTGTATTTCTCCAGTTCTGTATATCTGAATTTCTTCATTTGAGTAGTCTTAATTTACATTCTAGCATTTTCACCTAGTCTTGATTTTATTATTATTTTACGTGATTCATTGGCTACCCATAATAGGAAAGTAATAGCCTTACATGACAATTTGAGTTTATTGATATTTATGTGAATACTTTGTACAGGGTATAATGGGAATAAGTGCAGATATTTTTATATGTGGTACTTTAATATGTACACATATGGTGTGTTGATTTTTTTTTCTCTACGTTGAACAGACTTTCCACAAACACGCCACATACACTACTGGCCATTAAAATTGCTACACCACGAAGATGACGTGCTGCAGACGCGAAATTTAACCGACAGGAAGACGATGCTGCGATATGCAAATGATTAGCTTTTCAGAAATTCACTCAAGGTTGGCGCCGGTGGCGACACCTACAACGTGCTGACATGAGGAAAGTCTCCAACCGATTTCGCATACACAAACAGCAGTTGACCGCCGTTGCCTGGTGAAACGTTGTTGTGATGCCTCGTGTAAGGAGGAGAAATGCGTACCATCACGTTTCCGACTTTGATAAACGTCGGATTGTAGCCTATCGCTATTGGCGGTTTATCGTATCGCGACATTGCTGCTCGTGTTGGTCGAGATCCAATGACTGTTAGCAGAATATGGAATGGGTGGGTTCAGGAGGGTAATACGGAACGTCGTGCTGGATCCCAACGGTCTCGTATCTCTATCAGTCGAGATGACAGGCATCTTATCCGCATGGCTGTAACGGATCGTGCAGCCACGTCTCGATTCATGAGTCAACATATGAGGACGTTTGCAAGACAACAACCATCTGCACGAACAGTTGGACGACGTTTGCAGCAGCATGGACTATCAGCTCGAAGACCATGGCTGCGGTTACCCTTGACGCTGCATCACAGACAGGAGCGCCTGGGATGGTGTACTCAACGACGAACCTGGGTGCACGAATGGCAAAACGTCATTTTTTCGGATGAATCCAGGTTCTGTTTGCAGCATCATGATGGTCGCATCCGTGTTTGGCGACATCGCAGTGAACGCACATTGGAAGCGTGTATTCGTCATCTCCATACTGGCGTATCACCCGGCGAGATGGTATGTGGTGCCATTGGTTACACGTCTCGGTCACCTCTTGTTCGCATTTACGGCACTTTGAACAGTGGACGTTACATTTCAGATGTGTTACGACCCGTTGCTCTACCCCTCATTCGATCCATGCGAAACCTACAGTTCAGCAGGATAATGCACGACCGCATGTTGCAGGTCCTGTACGGGCCTTTCTGGATACAGTAAATGTTCGACTGCTGCCCTGGCTATCACATTCTCCAGATCTCACACCAATTGAAAACGTCTGGCCAATGGTGGCCGATCAACTGGCTCGTCACAATACGCCAGTCACTACACTTCATGAACTGTGGTATCGTGTTGAAGCTGGATGGGCAGCTGTATCTGTACACGCCATCCAAGCTCTGTTTGACTCAATGCCCAGGCGTATCAAGGCCGTTGTTATGGCCAGAGGTGATTGTTCTGGGTACTGACTTCTCAGGATCTATGGACCAAAATTGCGTGAAAATGTAATCACATGTCAATTGTAGTATAATATATTTGTCCAATGAATACCCGTTTATCATCTGCATTTCTTCTTCATGTAGCAATTTTAATTCCCAGTAGGGTAACTTACTATGTGACGTTTTCCGTACAGATGTAACTGAACCTTTAAGTGGACTACCGCCGTCGATATAGGCTAAGCGTTTCGCCTTCACACCTCCAGACTTCGACACCTGAGGTGCTGCTCAGGGGAAAATTATCATTGATGTCTTGCTGTTGTAACACGTACTTGAAGGTACTAACGAATCTAAAATCTTGTTACTCCTTAAAGTACAATTATTATTCTGCAGAGGAAGTAAATACTTGTGTTATGTTGTTCAGTACACTGTTCTCAGTCACGAATAAAATTATCCGCATTTATACCCCGTATGCTCTGTATATGTTATTTTTACCCTGTGAGGTAACGAGCGCGTTGTGGCGCCCTGGAAATATTATGTGTTCGGAATTGGGGCGGCCGCACAGGTCGCTCGTCAAAGCCGGGGCCCGGCAGCAAAAACGTGGTGGCAAACGTTAGCCGGACGAGACGAGTAGCCCCAGCGCATGGTCCAGACTCGAGGCTGGGAATTCCGCTGTGACGTGGACGGTGCTTTGTGTCGATGAAGGAGACACGCTGGGAGTGCCAAAGATGGCGGACTTTGTGAAGGCTTAATGACAGACACTTGACAGTTCGTATGGAAATTAATAGTAGCCAGGTGAACCATGATACCTCAAAAAGAAACATGTACATTACTATTATTCGCACGACGATTCTGATGGTGTAATCAGATTTTCAATATGTTTATTAGTATAAAGTCTCGTATTTGACGGTAAATTATACAAGGAACACCGAGTAATGTATTTCCAAAATATAAACGCTTCGTACGATTATGTCGATCGCCGTGTCTTTAGAAAGCTATTAGTGTAAACCTAAATTGGTATAAATTAAAGGCATGTAACTTGAATAGGACATGAGTTATTGGAGGTCAAAGTGGCTGACTACTATCGCTCGCAGACCATAAGTACTCCACAGTTACACGAGAAAACGGTAGCACCATGCTTATAAACATATCGATTCATCTAAGTCTTTGTTAATATCCGATATATGCTATTCATGAAGGAACTGGTCAATTAATTACTGTGTTATAGAAATCACAGAGACATTAGACTCCTGGTCTACCTTTTGCTTCTGTACTTTTGATATATGTTTATTTAATTGTTTATGTATTTAATAATGTGTGTTAGGGTGTGTTTATGGTCCAGCCGTAGGAATATTTATTTAATTCCAGGTATTTAAATCTAAATCTAGTATTTCGTATGTGCTTAAATATGAGTGTGGGTGCGTTGTTTTGAAGACACGGCGCGAGCGCTCTAGCCAACCACAGCGCTCGTTAATCGTGAGACTGTATGGAATTGAGGGAGAAGCATCGTTTCGAGAGAGGACACAGGGACAGTTCTGGACAGTACGGGACAGAACACACGGGGAGTGTGTGCTGGACTCGGACAGTACGACGCGCGGTCGCGAGAATGGCGGGAAAGACTTGGAGTGGAGCAGTGAAGACGTAGTGTGCGTTTAAAAGTGAATATCTCGCTAGGTTTGTCGTGGTTCGTAACTAATTACGTGCAGTAGGAATCTATTGTTTCCCTGTTATTCAACTTATATTTCATTTAATTGCTGGACCATCGACATCAAGAAGTGTTTTGCAAAAATATACCATATTTCTCAAAAGTACTTCTACTATCGTACTCATCATTTAAAGTCCTTAAGATAGTATCTGCAGATTTTATTTAATTGCAATCTTTCTGAGCCGTGGTAGAAATTACTGTTTTGAAGAGCGCGCCGCAGCGCGTAGTGTGAAGCAGTCGCCCTCCGTTTCTGGCAGCTTTGGTGTCTCCCTATGGTGGGAAAGGAGAAAAGTTGCCTGTTCACGTGCATTTAAGGGGCGCTATGAGCTTGGCAGTTGGTCTGTCTCAGTTAGTGTGGGTCAGCCAGTGTCAATCTGGGTCAGTCTCTCGATCCGTTGGTCGGTCGCGCACTGAGACACAAGATGACTTGTCCGTTTTGATCGTCGGCGCATGTGGGGTCGCCACGTGAGTCCAGTGGGCCGCGCCGTATAGCGAGGGGTAGTGGCTTCTGGGTCGACACGAGAGCAACAGGAGGCAACCCACGACATCAGTGTGGCCGGTGCGAGCTGCGGCGCCGTGTTGTAACTGGTTCTCCGAGCTCTTTGGGGCCCCTTCAGTTACCTTCTTGTGGAGCTTGGCTCGGTCCTTTCCTGGTGCAGGGACGTCGTTTAGCCAGTGGGCGTGTTTCCTCTGCATGGTTGGGTCCGAGCCGGTATTTCCGCCGTCGTGTGTCTGGAAGTGAGTGGGAGACGCACCAGCAGTGCAGTCGCGACGGAGCAGCAGTCGCGGACGGAGCAGGGGGCAGTCGGTCGGTTGGTGCGAACCAGGAAAGACGGGAGATCGGCGCGCGATGTAGGGGTGCTGTCCCAGGTCTTCTCGAGAAATCGCAGTGTATCAGAAGTTAAGTGATTGGTGATAAGTTCTTTCATTTACTCTTGTTAGATAATGCTTGTTTTCTTGGTCAGTCTCTCGTCCCCAGCTTGCTCGTCTGTCCCTGGTCGCATTTGTTAGGCAGTTAGTGTCTGTCTGTCGTTCGGAGCTGCCTCTGCCATGTTTGTCGGATTCGGTGTGTTAACGAATTCATTGCTTGGAGTGTAATGGGCTAAATCCTGAAATATGTGTTTATCTTGCCTATCATCTTGAGAGGCGGTATATGTGTAGTGTAGGGCATATTAACTCGTTTGGCCAACGTTGTATAATTTTATATAAGACTGCATTTCATGGGATTTTATTTAAATGGTCATTTTAGTATATAAAGTTGCCACCCTTCCACTGTAAGACTTTTCTTAGAAGTTAAAATCAAGTTGCACCTTCGGTGGCAAGTTAATCTTTTAATTTTAGTGTTTTGTACCATTTCCATCCCTCCTATGGGGTGCATAGTTCTGTGCTTGTGTGAATTGTTAAAACTTGTAGTTTAAAGTACTCTGGTGTGTTGCAGTTTTGACCCAGTGTGGTCTTTCAGAGGTTATTGTGAGCGGTCGGGTCAAAAGGGAGCGGCAAGGTTCTCAGCCCGAAAGCTCATACACTCAAAAATTTATTTCTTTCTGCCTGTGAATAAATTGTAACGTGATATTTACATGGTGCTTCCTGCTTATAATTTTAAATCTGTTTTTGTTTTAAAAAAAACGTTTTTAGGAATAAAATTTCGATTTATTAAAAGCAATTTGATTATGATTTCATCAGTTACTCCCTGGCAACTACTTCCACGCTCACATAGTGTGATTAAATGTGTTAATGTTCGTGATGAATCGCTAGTAAATGAAATAAATTCTTAAGAATACTTTTTTTTAAAAATAAATTCACGGTTCACTTTCATTTATAAATTTATATGTTACATTCATATTTCGCAATTGCCGAGTGATAGAAACCTACGACCATTCGATTCGTGTGTGTTTTCTTATCGTATACTGTAGAATCAGCAGTATTTGGCCTGTAATGCGGCAACTACGTATCCCAGCCCCTAGACAACGACACCAGCCAAAACTTTTAATATTGCAACTATTGAGTCGGAGAGTCCGTAGTTAGTTGAAAGGCCGCCAACCCCAATTACTATATGAAGCTTTCCTACATATGTACTGTATTTCTGTAACGATCTTTTGTTTTTATTCTTCTCTGTCGTTCGGTATCACGACTTACTAGTCGTCAGTGCATTCCGTATTGATATTTCCCCTGTTCTGCTATTAACAAGCCAGCGGCAGAACCAGAGGGGACAGGGTAGAACATCGAAATCCGAGGTTCTGACCGTAAATCGCGGCTGTATTTCGCAAACAGCAGAGTTCTGGCTGACGGCTGACAGGTGCGCACGGCGTCACCGAGATAGCGGTGCGCCGCTAAGGGCTGCGCTCCTGATTATAGGGCGCGTGTGACACGGGGCGTCACAACGAGGGCTCTCCACCAGCCCTCCCTACGCGCTGACGCAGAAGCCGTTCAAAAGGCGGGCTCGGCCTCACTGCGGCAGCTGCCGCCATTGTAGGGGCGCAGCGTACCGATCACAACGCTTGCGAGCGCTCTCTGACGCACCCGCCTACCTAAAAGCCGTATGCCGCAGGAATGCGGCCATTAATATTACCAGCGCGTAATGACCGCACGGCTCACCGAGTTTGACGCGAATTTGCCGTTCAGCTGCAATACATGAGCCGTGCTGCCTTCTGTGTCGGGAAGTAAAACAGCGTAAATCCCGTTCGGGTTTCCTGAATCGTTGCGTATTATTTCGTGCAGTAAGTATACAAAAGAAACAGAGTTAACGGAAGTGGAAAATGAGGAATTAAGAGCCTTATATATATGGGATTTTTAAAAACTGAGGATTTAACAAGTGGTGTGCCTGAAGAAGAAGACATTCAAAATGAGGAAATAAGTGAGTTAAATTGGGAATTTAAAAATAATAGTTAATAACCGTGAGAGTTAAACAAGTGATATATGTTGTTGTTGTGGTCTCCAGTCCTGGAACTGCTTTGATGCAGCTCTCCATGCTACTCTATCCTGTGCAAGTTTCTTCATCTCCCAGTAACTACTGCAACCTACATCCATCTGGATCTGCTTAGTGTATTCATATCTTGGTCTCCCGCTACGATTTTTACCCTCTACGCTTCCCTCCAATACTAAATTGCTGATCCTTTGATGTCTCAGAACATGTCCTACCAACCGGTCCCTTCTTCTTGTCAAGTTGTGCCATGAACTCCTCTTCTCCCCAATTCTATTCAATACCTCCTCGTTACTTATGTGATCTACCTATCTAATCTTCAGCATTCTTCTGTAGCACTACATTTTGAAAGCTTATATTTCTTCTTGTCCAAACAATTATCGTCCATGTTTCACTTCTATACATGGCTACACTCCAAACAAATACTTTCAGAAACGACTTCCTAACATTAAATCTATACTCGATGTCATCAAATTTCTCTTCTTCAGAAACGCTTTCCTTGCCATTGTCAGTCTACATTTAATACCCTCTCTACTTCGGTCATCATCATTTATTTTGCTCCCCAAATACCAAAACTCATTTACTACTTTAAGTATCTCATTCATCATCATCATCATCATCATCATCATCATCATAATTTAAGACTGATTATGCCTTTCAGTGTTCAGTCTGGAGCATAGCCCCCCCTTATACAGTTCCTCCATGATCCCCTATTCAGTGCTAACATTGGTGCCTCTTCTGATGTTAAACCTATTACTTCAAAATCATTCTTAACCGAATCCAGGTACCTTCTCCTCGGTCTGCCCCGACTCCTCCTACCCTCTACTGCTGAATCCATGAGTCTCTTGGGTAACCTTGCTTCTCCCATGCGTGTAACATGACCCCACCATCTAAGCCTGTTCGCCCTGACTGCTACATCTATAGAGTTCATTCACAGTTTTTCTTTGATTTCCTCATTGTGGACACCCTCCTGCCATTGTTCCCATCTACTAGTACCTGCAATCATCCTAGCTACTTTCATATCCGTAACCTCAACCTTGTTGATAAGGTAACCTGAATCCACCCAGCTTCCGCTCCCATACAACAAAGTTGGTCGAAAGATTGAACGGTGCACAGATAACTTAGTCTTGGTACTGACTTCCTTCTGGCAGAAGAGAGTAGATCGTAGCTGAGCGCTCACTGCTTTAGCTTTGCTAAACCTCGCTTCCAGTTCTTTCACTATGTTGCCATCCTGTGAGAATATGCATCCTAAGTACTTGAAACCGTCCACCTGTTCTAACTTTGTTCCTCCTATTTGGCACTCAATCCGTTTATATTTCTTTCCCACTGACATTATTTTCGTTTTGGAGATGCTAATCTTCATACCATAGTCCTTACATTTCTGATCTAGCTCTGAAATATTACTTTGCAAACTTTCAATCGAATCTGCCATCACAACTAAGTCATCCGCATATGCAAGACTGCTTATTTTGTGTTCACATATCTTAATCTCACCCAACCAGTCTATTGTTTTCAACATATGATCCATAAATAATATGAACAACAGTGGAGACAGGTTGCAGCCTTGTCTTACCCCTGAAACTACTCTGAACCATGAACTCAATTTACCGTCAACTCTAACTGCTGCCTGACTATCCATGTAAAGACCTTTAATTGCTTGCAAAAGTTTGCCTCCTATTCCATAATCTTGTAGAACAGACAATAACTTCCTCCTAGGAACCCGGTCATATGCTTTTTCTAGATCTATAAAGCATAGATACAATTCCCTGTTCCACTCATAACACTTCTCCATTATTTGCCGTAAGCTAAAGATCTGGTCCTGACAACCTCTAAGAGGCCTAAACCCACACTGATTTTCATCCAATTGGTCCTCAACTAATACTCGCACTTTCCTTTCAGCAATACCTGAGAAGATTTTACCCACAACGCTGATTAAAGAGATACCTCTGTAGTTGTTACAATCTTTTCTGCTTCCATGTTTAAAGATTGGTGTGATTACTGCTTTTGTCCAGTCTGATGGAAACTGTCCCGACTCCCAGGCCATTTCAATTACCCTGTGTAGCCATTTAAGACCTGACATTCCACAGTATTTGATGAGTTACGACTTAATTTCATCCACCCCAGCCGCTTTATAGCGCTGCAATCTACTGACCATTTTTTCCACTTCCTCAAATGTGATCCTATTTCCATCATCATTCCTATACCATTCTACTTCGAAATCTGAAACATTACTGATCGCATTTTCACCTACATTGAGCAACACTTCAAAATATTCCCTCCATCTGCCCAAGGCATCCACAGGATTCATCAGCAGTTTTCCTGACCTGTCCAAAATACTTGTCATTTCCTTCTTACCTCCCTTTCGAAGACTGCTAATTACACTCCAGAATGGTTTTCCAGCAGCTTGACCCATAGTCTCCAACCTGTTTCCAAAGTCTTCCCACGATTTCTTCTTGGATGCTGCAATTATCTGTTTGGCTTTGTTTCTTTCTTCAACATAACTTTCTCTGTCTACCTGGGTTCTGATATGTAGCCATTTTTGATACGCCTTCTTTTTCCTTTTACAGGCTGCCTTGACTGTATCATTCCACCAAGCTGTTTGATTCATCCTACTTTTACACACTACTGTTCCAAGACATTCTTTAGCCACTTCTAGTACTGTGTCCCTGTACCTTGTCCATTCCTTTTCCAATGACTGTAATTGACTACATTCAACTAACTGGTACCTTTCTGAGATCGCTGTTATGTACTTGTGCCTGATTTCCTTATCCTGAAGTTTCTCCACTCTTATCCTCCTACATATAGACCTGACCTCCTGCACTTTCGGCCGCACAATCCCAATTTCACTGCAGATTAAATAATGATCAGTGTCATCAAAGAATCCCCTGAATACACGTGTGTCCCTCACAGCCTTCCTGAATTCCTGATCTGTTATTATATAGTCAATGACAGATCTGGTTCCCCTGCCTTCCCAAGTATACCGGTGAATGTTCTTATGTTTAAAAAAGGAGTTTGTGATTACTAAGCCCATACTGGCACAGAAATCCAAGAGTTGTTTCCCGTTCCTGTTGGCCTCCATATCCTCTCCAAATTTACCAATAACCTTTTCATACCCTTCTGTTCGATTTCCAATCCTGGCGTTAAAATCACTCATGAGCAGAACACTGTCCTTGTCCTTTACTCTAACAACTACATCACTGAGTGCCTCATAAAAACTATCCATCTTATCTTGATCTGTCCCTTCACAATGCGAATATACTGACACAATTCTAATTTTCTTACTAGACACTGTCAAATCTATCCACATCAGTCGTTCGTTTACATACCTTATTGCAACTACGCTGGGTTCCATTTCTTTCCTGATGTAAAGCCCTACATCCCATTGAGCTATTCCTGTTTTGGCGCCTGACAGGTAGACCTAGTATTCTCCCACTTCCTCTTCATTCTCACCCCTTACCCGAATGTCATTAACAGCTAAAACGTCCAGCCCCATCTTACTTGCAGCCTCTGCCAGCTCTACCTTCTTCCCAGAGTAGCCCCCATTGATATTAATAGCTCCCCATCTCATTACCATTTGTTTGCCAAGTCGTATCTTAGGCGTCCCTGGTTTGTCAGTTAGAGGTGAGACTCCGTCACCTCCAAAGGTCCGAGGCATTTTGCACAGTATCTCATTTCCTAATCTAATTCCCTCAGCATGACCCGACTTATTTCGACTACATTCCGTTATCCTCGTTTGGCTTTTGTTGATGTACATCTTATATCCTCCTTTCAAGACACTGTCCATTCCGTTCAACTGCTCTTCCAGGTCCTTTGCTGTCTCTGACGGAGCTACAATGTCATCGGCTAACCTCAAAGATTTTATTTCTTCTCCGTGGATTTTAATACCTACTCCGAACTGAATAACATCGAGGAGAGGCTACAACCCTGTCTCACTCCCTTCCCACCCACTGCTTCCCTTTCATACCCCTCGACTCTTATAACCGCCATCTGATTTCTGTAAAAATTTGTAACCTCCCCACAGAAATATTTATAAAATAAATAATATGAATATGATTCTAATTTAGTGTAACCTCCACATGGAAAAATTTACCGTAACCTCCCAACAAAATTCATTTACATTTAATCTCCCCACAAAATTCGTTGCCATTTAATCTAAGCTCAAAACAGAAAAATTCCTAAATCTCTCAACAGTAAAAAATTATAATTATGTCGTTCACATTCAGTGTAACGTTCCAACAAAAAAAAAATTCAGTAACCTGGTAATAATACAATGTAACTAACCTCTCAATTAAATTGTCGCTCACTTATAACTTTCTATAATTGACTGTGAATCTAACCTGGTAAATTTTAGACGTCAGCAGTGCTGCGACATGGCCCTGAAAGATCATTCTGAATTAAAAAAAAGAGAAAAATTGTTACCTCAATGAAGTCGCCGGATAACGCATATATATCTGCTCTTAAAATAATGTTTTCTGGCACACTCCTGTGCAATGCTGGCCGATAGATTTGTCATTTATGGAAGGAAGCAACTGATTTTTCTTTTGCAACAATCGGGAGGATCATGGATGAGGGAAATTAGCAAATTCTTTAAATTGAAATGAATGGTTGTTAAAAGTTACTTTTTATGAGAAAGATTATTATTACGAGCTTTTTAAACATTTACATGGGACTTTAGATGACATTACTACATATGCGCGAGGCTGCTTTTTACGTTATACAATAATACTCAGACTCCGACATCACTGCACCGCGACCGGCCACCCAACACGATACACCAGACCAGACCAGAGCAGACTGCAGACTAGCGCAGACTGGAGACTAGCAAAAACTTACTGCTACAGCTACACAGTTCGTACTGCAGTCAACACTGCTCTTTGGTCAGCGATTCTCTTATAAATTGCATATCGCAGGCAGCGCATGAGCAATACATCGAAATTACATCTGCTCGGACCTCTTACAAATTGTAAACACCCTTTCGCTCCCTGTATTTTACCCTCACGACCTTCAGAATTTGAAAGAGAGTATTCCAGTCAATATTGTCAAAAGCTTTCCCTAAGTCTGCAAATGATAGATACGTAGGTTTGCCTTTCATTAATCTGTCTTCTAAGATAAGTCGTAGGGTCAGTATTGCCTCACGTGTTCCAATATTTCTACGGAATCCAAACTGATCTTCCCCGAGGTCGGCTTCTACCAGTCTTTCCATTCGTCTTTAAAGAATACGCGTTAGTATTTTGCAGCCGTGACTTATTGAACTGATAGTTCGGTAATTTTCAACACATGCTTTCTTTGGGATATATATGAAGGTAAAAAATGTTGTAAATATGTGGACAGGAACATACCACATTACGATAACGGATGTCAAGTACAATTTATGACTGTTGAGGAACGAACTAAAGAACAGTATAAATACTCAGATTTTTTTCAAAATTAATATTACAGCATTGTCAACAATGTAATCTAGTGTTCCGCTCGCTTTGGTCGGGAATCAACGAGTTTCATCGAGATATGGAATCGACGGGTTTAGAAGGGCGATACTCCATGCCATACAGAATCTCAACGGTTACCTGACAAGGTCGGGTACCTTCAGTCAAGAAACGGGTAGTTTCCAGCAAGTCTACACTGAGGTGAGAGAAGTCTTTGGGTACCGATACCCACATACACAGAGGACAGTAGTATCGCCCGCACAAAATGTAGGAGGGCAGTGTGCATCGGCGGAGCTGTCATTTGTACTGAGGTGGTTAATGTGAAAAGGTCTCCGACGGCAGTCAACAAACTTTGAATGCGGGATTAACAAACGTTGAACGTGGAATGGTAATTGGAGCTGGACGCTGGGGACATTCCATTTTGGAATTCGTTTGGGAATTCAATATTCCAATATCCACGGTATCAAGAGTGTGCCGATAATACCAAATTTCAGGTATTACCTCTCACCACGGACGACACAGTGGCTGGTGGCCTTCACTTAATGACCATGAGCAGCGGCGTTGGCTTTGAGCTGTCAGTGCTAAGAGACAATACAACACTGAGTGAACCAACAGCAGAAATCAATATGGGACGTACGACGAAGCATCCGTCAGTACAACGGACCGAAATTCGGCTTTAATGGGCCATGGCAGCAGAGGACGCACGAGAGTGACTTTCCTGACAGCACGACACTGTCTGCAGCGCCTCTTCTAGACCATCACGGTGGGATCCTAGACGACCAGAAAATCGTGCACTGGTCGGATGATTCCCATTCTCAGTTGGTAAGAGCTGATGGTAGGGTGGTGCAGACACCACGAAGCCATGGGCCCAGGTTGTTAATAAGGCACTGTGCAGGGTGGTGGTGGCTCTTAATGGTGAGGGCTGTGTTTATATGGAATTGACTGGGTCCTGGTTATGTTCAGCTACTTGGAGACCATCTACATCTACATCTACATGGTTAATCTACAATTCACACTTAAGTGCCTGGCAGAGCGTTCATCGAACCATTTTCATACTACTTCTCTACCATTCCACTGTCGAATGGCGCGTGGGAAAAAAGAACACCTAAATCTTTCTGTTCGAGCTCTCATTTCTCCTATTTTATTATGACGATCATTTCTCCCTACGTAGGTGGGTGTCAACAAAATATTTACGCAAGAGGAAGAGAAAGTTGGTGATTGAAATTTCGTAAATAGATATCACCGCTAAGAAAACCGCATTTCTTTCAGTGACACTCTCACCCGTATTGCGCGATAACATGGAACGAGCTGCCCTTCTTTGCACTTTTTCGTTGTCCTCCGTCAATCCTACCTGGTAAGGGTCCTATACCGCGCAGCGGTATTCCAGGAGAGGACGGACAAGTGTAATGTAGGATGTCTCTTTAGTGGGTTTGTCGCATCTTCTAAGTGTGTAAGTAGGCTGTTTATGTTTTCTTTATGTAAGTAGGCTGTTTAGATTTTTATATTGGTAATGCCATGTAGCGCTCTGTATGAAAATCACTGGCTGTGCTGTGTGCAGCCTAGTTTGCATTGTTGTCTGCCATTGTAGTGTTAGGCAGCGGGGAACAGGGCGTAGCGTTGCACAGTTGGAGGTGAGCCGCCAGCAGTGGTGGATGTGGGGAGAGAGAGATGGCGGAAGTTTTGAAATTGAACTGCTATATATATTATGATTATTAAGGTAAATACAGTGTTTGTTCTCTATTAAAATCTTTCATTTGCTAACTATCCCTATCAGTAGTTAGTGCCTTCAGTAGTTTGAATCTTCTATTTAGCTGGCAGTAGTGGCGCTCGCTGTATTGCAGTAGTTCCAGTGACGAAGATTTTTGTGAGGTAAGTGATTTGTGAAAGGTATAGGTTAAAGTTAGTCAGGGCCATTGTTTTGTAGGGATTATTGAAAGTCAGATTGCGTTGCGCTAAAAACATTGTGTGTCAGGTTAAGCACAGTCTTGTATAAGTTGTTCTAAGGGGACGTTTCATATGTCGACCCTTAGCCTAGGATACCTCACTGGAATCTTCTGATTTTTTTTGTAGTTTGTGTATTTAGTGTAGCTTTTGTTTATTGCTAGCGCGTAATTGTAGAGATAATCTCCTTTGTAGTTGCAGTCTTTCATTGTTGTACTGTAAAACAGTTGTAGCATGCATGTAGATTTGCACCAAGTATTTCGCAGCTGCAATTAACTAGATATTATTTTCAGTGCTATGTTAATGTGTTCTCTTATTTTTGCTATTCAAATTGTGCTTTTCTGTGTTATCGTGTGAAATATTGTGACAATAATGGCGTGTGAAAAACGTAACACTCGGCTCCAAAGTAAATTGAGAAATGACAGTGAAGACGAAAGCAGTGTGTTGGCCCCACCATGTAATGAATTAACTAATATTCAAAGTAGTAATTTGGGAACTGTGCATAGGGAAATGGAGCGGGCGTCAAACAATGGCGTAGGCAGTGAAACAGGTAGTGAACAGGGAAGCATTATCGATCGATCGGTCGGCAACAGCTCGCCTCAGGAATCCGAAATGACAAGACACAATTTTACAAATACTGTAGATTCAGGTTTTGGGTCCTCACCGGTTTCTCAAATGAGTCAAGACACATTTTCTGCTTGTCAAAATGTGAATGCTGCCGGTGAAAACGCACTGCCGAAAAGCGTAGAGGAACAGATTCCAGACAGTAATACATTGTTATTACAACTAATGCAACAAATGGAACAAAATCAGAGACAAACACAGCAACAGTTAGACACAATGGAACAAAATCAGAGACAAACACAGCAAAAGCTTCAAACGTTAGACACAATGGATCAAAAGCTTCAAAAGTTAGACTCAGTGGAACATACGCTTGAACAAACACGTGAAGATTTAACTACTGAGTTACATAAAATCGAATCGAAATGTCAGAAAGTCTGTAATGACGTAAAAACACAAATTTGTGAGCATTTCCAACCTATTTTTTCGCGTCATGAGAATGCGTTACAGAATCACGAAGCAGCCATAAAAGAACTGCAGACTACTGTTCATGAAAATCATGAGACCTTGAAAGCTAAAATGGACTCAGTTGCATCTACCGATTCGGTTACGCAACTTGCAAAAACTCAGGAAAACTTAAAGGACACAGTAGAAAGACACATGGAGGGAATTAGTTCATTATCAGAGAAAGTAGTTGAACTTTCGGATCAGCTAAATAATTTATCTACGAAGGTAGATGATAATCTGAATGACACAAAACCAGTAGTCTTTAATGACACAGAAGAGTGCGAACAAATTAGGAAATTCAAACAAAATCAGAATCAAATTAATACGCAACACCAAAGAGAAATCCGGGAAGTACAAGATCAGCTGACACAGGTAATACAAGAATTACGTATTTCAGAGGACACTCGCGCTCCAACACGGGAAGAGGAACTTAGAAATACGCAAAAGCCACAAAATAATAACACAGGGCATTTCGGTAATTATGAAAGAAATTGGCAAGGTACACCGAATTTTGAGATGGAACCGCTGACACGATATGCTACTCGCCGACACGATGATTTTGACTATAAGCTGTTCATTACTACACGTAAATTCAAAACGTTTAAGAATTCTGCCAACGACATGCATCCACAAGCGTGGCTCCATCAATTCTCTCGTTGTTTCCCTCCCAACTGGTCATTGGAGCACAGGTTAGAATTTATGTGTGGCTACTTAGAGAATGAACCAGCTATAAGAATGCGATCGGTCATTCACGATTGCCACAGTGAAGGAGAATTTTACCATGCCTTCCTCTCAGCATATTGGTCTCAAGCCACACAAGACCGACTAAAACATAGCATCATGATGATGAAACACTTTGAACAATCTGAATTTTCCAGTCTTGTCAAATATTTTGAAGACATGTTGCACAAGAATCAATACCTGTCAAACCCATACAGCCCCTCAGAACTCATCCGCATTTGCTTAATCAAACTGCCTGAACATTTACGACATATTATTTTAGCAGGACGTTGCAAAGACGACATTGAAGCTTTTCAGGGACTGTTACAAGAATTAGAAATTGACACAGACAGTCGTGGGATGCGAAAACAGGAAAACAATCACTATAGGTCACATCCGTCACAATTCCGTGACGACAGAAACGATAACTGGACGCGACAAGGCTATTCTCACCACACAAATCGTGACCAAAATAGACACCACCCGTATGACAACCGTTGGCAGAGTAGTAATAATTACAGGGAAAGATCACCTCTCCGCAGTAATGACTATCACAGAGACAATCAGAGAAACAGACAATTTGGCAACCAGAACTATTATTATCACGGGAGACAGAATAACCTCAGACGCAACGGTCCACCGTGCAGTGGTAATTCAGGGAGAAATTCTGCACCACATGACCGACAAACAAGAAACTATGTAAACTACCGACAAGACGACAGACGTGAATTTCATCAGAACTGGCGGGATTCAAACAGAGCAGCGCACTCTCGTCACGGTGAATTTGTGGAAGTTAGGCCTCCTAATCCCAATAACGGCGCGCGCCAACAAAGAGGTAGCAGACAATGACTCGCACCGCAGGCAGCCGCGTGCGCCGGCTGGCTCAGAGAAAAATAACATTGACACTAACCTTGAGCAAAATTCCAGTATTCTTTACGGACGGATACCGCATGATAATTGCATTCAAGTTGAAACTCTGCGTACTAGGAAGAGTAAAGGTTTACACCACATTTCACATGTAAAAACATTTATTGACAGATAATCTGCTTTTTAACTTAGTCTTTGCAATTTTCACTTCACGCTACTTGTACAATTTGTCACACTGAGAAACTGTTAACATGCAACATTGTTTGAAGTTAAATATCCAGTCAAGAACCAAGAGAACTTATTTAAACAGAAATTACGAATGCATTGTTATTGTGAACAGGCGACACAGTGTTATTGTGTGTGTGCATTCTTGCTTGTTAGTTGCACGATTATGTAACGACTATAAGACTCACATACTTGGAACATATACTGGCACTGCTAATGAAATTTTCATGCAACATTTTGGTTTGCTTGAGAGTGGATTCTGGATTTAAAGTACTTTCTGTGAGATACCAGATGAGACAATGGTTAGTTTATGTGACAGCTACACTATTTTGTCACGACACTACTAATGAGCGACAATTTACAATGTTGCTTTTGCGGTGTTTCTGTTTCATATCTGCACAGTTTTTCTGTATTATTCTGGAAAGTAAAACATGTTTTAGTAGTAACTTTTGTGGTATAGCTACAATGAGAAAGCCTTTTCTGTAGCACAACAATACGTTACAGAACAGTACTTTCCTCATCACGGCAATAAGCGTAATAACTAAGTTATCTATACGCAAAGCATTTCACTTTTGTGTATCATGAGGTAAATACATTGACTTCTGCAGAACTTAGCTTTCGGAGGACAATAACTACGACACTTCCCAGAGATTATCTTACAGCAAGACGCACATTTAGCGCTACAGGACACATATTTGAGTGATTAATTTTGTACTAAAACATTTATTTTTAAAGATTTTTGAATTACAAAGAAAGTTAAGTGACCACCTGCACATGCGTCGTCGGCACACAGCTGTGTCAGACACCTGGAGAACAAGCCATTAGGGTGTGCCTTTCCAGAGGCACAGGTGGAAGAGAAGGAAAAAGGGAGGCCATTAAACTCGCTGTTGACATTCCTTTGTAGAGGGCATCGCTAATGCGACACGCTCGTTACTTGAAAACATATAATTTTTGTAATGCATTGTGGGCACACAGCTGTGTCAAACACCTGGAGAACAAGCCATTAGGGTGTGCCTTTCATCGCTAATGCGACACCCTCGTTACTTGAAAACATATGATTACTCGCACTTTGTGCTAATTACTGAAATGCTTATGAATTGATGGGAAATATTCGTACATCTGCACACCTGATTATGACAAGTGTCTTTCTCCGAGAGTTGAGTGCTACTGACTTACGAAATGCCACATGACTATTGAATGATATTTTTATGCTTTGCTTTTCATAGTTGCTTATTTCATTTGATGTCTGGTTTCCAGCTGTGTTGCAGCATTGCTTTTATAAAATGAAATGCATTTGCTAATGTGAACACTTTCTGTCAACAGATCTATTAAATAATTATTTTATGATCCACATTCTTTAAAAAAGGAGCGCTTGGAAAGGAAAGAACATTAAGAAGGAACTAGTAGCAGTAACACATAATTTTCTTTTCAAGTACATGGTAATATTTTTTTACAATAAGTTGTTATGGTGCACCACTTTAATTACATAGACATTAAGATGTGAATATACATTTCCCTTGTCTGCATTATCGTCTTTAGTGTAATATTTTTTCTGCTTGTGCTATGTCATGTTTAGGTATAAGTTGCTGCTGTTTGCCAGGCATAGTGTTATTGAATTTGACTTTTGCTAATTTCTTAATGCTGCTTGCTTCGCAAATCTGCGTTTTTTTTATTGCTGTTTATATTAACTGTTTTATGTGCTGCTGCATTGCCTCGTCCCTTAGTTTAGCATCTGAGCTCAGTAGATTTATGTTAGCTTAAGAGGGGTAGACTATATAAGAAACTAACTATGATGACTTGGAAGAAATGTATTGAGAAGCTATATGAAAATGGTTTGGGCAAAACAAAAAAAGGATACTGTACAGTGGAGAAAAACTATTTTTGACAGAGGATGTGAACAGAATACAGAAAGCAAGCTTCAATAGGACTTTTGTGAATAATGATGAACGAAGGGAGATCTCCATGCAAAATACTGCAGTAAAACAAACCCTGTCCTTTCCTTTTGTGTTATCCCACTATGTGTTTGTGTACCCTTGTGTATTTGTTTTCTTCCTGTCTCTGTGTAGTTTGATAGAATTTTTTTCTTCTTTTAATATTAAGCTACATTCACTATGATGAGGAATACTGTTATCCTCAAATATAATTGGCATTAATAACATGTTATTTACCTTGTAAATATGCTTAGACATTATTTATTCTGTTTTGTTTAATGCTCATGTGTGAAGTTGATGTTTCAAAAGTTCTTTTATGTATGTACTCATGTTATAATTCCTGTAACACTGATGTATATGTTATTTCTATTCTGTTGTAAAGCCTGTACTACTGTATTGTTATGTTCTTTAATGATGTATTTTGTACCTTTGTAATTGTATTCTCATGTTATAAAATGGTAATTGACACCAGTTCATCATATTAGTAACTTGTAAGTTACATTTCACTGCACACGTTTCTGTTGGTCATAGTATATGGACAATATGTGAGAAGCAGGGACTGTTAGTGTTTGCACGTGTGTTGATAATTCAGCAAGGGACTGGATAACAGCATTGCTGGTTCTAAAGACAATTCCTAAAACTTTGTGCATGCACAAGTGATGGTTTATGGACTTGCTATCTTCTCTGCAAGATTCTTCGATGGTGATTGTGTGACTACAGTGGGTCTACACCTTTGCTGCCTCACCAATACTCTCTACCAGGACTGCAGTGGGTCTGCTCTGTGATGACCTACCTACCAATCTTCTTCAAAACGTCGACTGACTCTGCTGTGGGTTTGCTCTGTTGTGGCCCATTACCTGTCAGCATGTCAAGAGTCAGCACTGTCTTTCTGTTGGAAGGACAACACTACTTCTTCAAGACTGCATGGACATCCACTACTTCCGTGTGCATTGTCTTTTACTGCTCAGACTTTGATCAAAGAAACGGCAGTTTTACTGTGATGAATGATCAGGACTGTCTTTATGGACTGTGAGAAAATTTTAGCTTTTGACCAACATTGTATAAATAAGTGTGTGCATTTGATTTCTTTGTTATTGTAATTATGAAAAATTTTATCAAATCATTATTGGCCACTGGCCAAAAAAATTTGTAAAAATTTTTGCGGGGAGCATGGGGGCTATGTAAGTAGGCTGTTTATGTTTTCTTTATGTAAGTAGGCTGTTTAGATTTTTATATTGGTAATGCCATGTAGCGCTCTGTATGAAAATCACTGGCTGTGCTGTGTGCAGCCTAGTTTGCATTGTTGTCTGCCATTGTAGTGTTAGGCAGCGGGGAACAGGGCGTAGCGTTGCACAGTTGGAGGTGAGCCGCCAGCAGTGGTGGATGTGGGGAGAGAGAGATGGCGGAAGTTTTGAAATTGAACTGCTATATATATTATGATTATTAAGGTAAATACAGTGTTTGTTCTCTATTAAAATCTTTCATTTGCTAACTATCCCTATCAGTAGTTAGTGCCTTCAGTAGTTTGAATCTTCTATTTAGCTGGCAGTAGTGGCGCTCGCTGTATTGCAGTAGTTCCAGTGACGAAGATTTTTGTGAGGTAAGTGATTTGTGAAAGGTATAGGTTAAAGTTAGTCAGGGCCATTGTTTTGTAGGGATTATTGAAAGTCAGATTGCGTTGCGCTAAAAACATTGTGTGTCAGGTTAAGCACAGTCTTGTATAAGTTGTTCTAAGGGGACGTTTCAAGTGTTCTGCCAACAAAGCTCAGTCTTTGTTTCGCCTTCCCCACAATATTATCTGTGTGGTCCTTCCAATTTAAGTCGCCCGTCATTGTAATTCCTAGGTATTTAGTCGAATCGACAGCACTTAAATTTGTGCGATTTATCGTATACCCAAAATTTATCGGATTTCTTCTAGTACCCATGTGGATGACCTCGCACTTTTATTTGTTTAGTGCCAATTGCCACTTTTAGCACCATACAGAAATTGTCTCTAGATCATTTGGTAATTGGAATTGATCGTCTGATGATTTTACTAGACGGTATATTACAGCGTCATCTGCAAACAATCGAAGGGGGCTGCTCAGATTATCACCAAGATCATTTATATAAATCAGGAACCGCTGAGGGCCTATGACACTACCTTGCGGAACGCCAGATATTACTTCTGTTCTACACGATGATTTACCGTCTGTCACTACGAACTGTGACCTCTATGAGAGGAAATCACGAATCCAGTCACACAGCTGAGACGATAGTCCATATGTACGCAGTTCCATTAATAATCGGTTGTGAGGAACGGTATCAATAGCCTTCTGGAAATCTAGGAATATGGAATCGATCTGAGAACCACTGTCGATAGCACTCATTGCTTCATGGCAATAAAGAGCTAGCTGTGTTGCAAAAGAACGAAATTTTCTGAATCTGTGTTGCTTATGTATCAATAAGTCATTTTCTGCAACGTGATTCATAATGTTCGAGTTCAGTATATGCTGCAAAATCGTACAGAAAATTGAGGTAAGTGATATAGGTCTGTAATTCAATGGGTTCCTCCTATTTCCTTTCTTGAATATTGGTGTGACCTGTGCTACTTTCCAGTCTTTAGGAACAGACCTTTCGTCAAGTAAGCTGTTGTACATGATTGCTAAGAAAGGCGCTATTGTGTGTGCATATTCTGAAAGAAACCGATTGGTATGCTATCTGGACCGGAAGACTTGCCTTTCTTAAGTGATTTGAGTTGCTTCGCAACACCTAAGATATCTATTTTTATGTCACTCACTCTAACAGCTGTTCTGGATTCGAATCCTGGAATGTTTGTAAGAGGTCCATGATTAAGGAATTTGTTGCTATCGCACTCGAGCAGATGTAATTTCGATGGATTGCTCACGCGCTACCTGCGATATGTAAGCTATAAGAGAATCTGAGACCAAAGAGCAGTGTTGACTGCAGTAGGAACTGTGTAGCAGTAGGAGTAAGTAGTTGCTAGCGAGCAGTCGTGTGTATCGAGTTGGCTGGGCCGGTCGTGGTGGAGCGATGGCGGAGCCTGAGCGATATAATATAATGTAAAAGCAGCCTCGCGCATGTGTACTATTGTTATGTCAATCCCCATTTAAATGTTTTTAAAAAATCTCTTAATAATGATCTTTCTTATAAAAAACTAACTTTTGATAATCATTCATCTCAATTTAAAGAGCTTATTAATTTCTGCAATCCATGGTCATCCCGATTATTGTACAGAAAAATCAGTTCTTTCTTTTTATACATGACAAATCTATCGGCCAGCATTGCACAGGGCTGAGCCAGAAAAATTTCTTATAGGAGCAGATATATATGCGTTATCCGCCGACCTTATTGAGGTAAGAATTTTCAATTTATTCAGAATGATCTTTCAGGGCCATGACGCAACGCTGCTGACGTCCAAAATTCACCAGTTTAAATTCACAGTCAATTATTGAAAGGTTATAAGTGAGTCGCAATTTAATTGAGAGGTTAGTCACATTGTATTATTGGTAGGTTACGGAACTTTTCTGTTGGGAGGTTACACTTATCGACAACCGGACAGGATTGTATTTTCTTCGTGAATTTCTGAGAAGTAGTCATATATCTGCTCTTATTTACACTATTGCTAAAGGTAGTTTGCATCTGGCGCAACGCATTTACTAACTTGTCACTCTTTCTTTCACAGATCATCGGCAATTTATTGCTCTTTGTTGTAATTGTATTTGTTCCATTTTTGCTTTGTCTTTGTTTCATTTTGTGCTTAACTTTAATATGTGAAAATGCCGTGAAAAACTGCTAACAGTACATCGTGATGTGCAATGAGTGAAAAAGCTGACTCGAATAATTTGACCGATAATACTAGCGACACTCAGTGTAATAGTGATAAACCTCTAATTACAGATGATCAGTGCGTGCCTATCACTAGTAATGATTTTATTCCAGATGATGAAGAAACACATACAGTTATGTCCACATTTAATTTAACGGCAATTGATGACGCGGCACGATCCGTTACAATGAACGCTTTTCCAGTTTGACACACATGATTGGCAAATTTTACACAGTGAACAGACAAATGCTTCTAACGAAGGTGAACAATGTACTCAAAATATGTCAGATTTATTCGATTCCGGTGTAGTGACCAACAGTGCACATCCAATTGGCTAACCTTTTCAAGAATCAGAGAATGACCAAATGGTTACACAAAACGTGACAATTGCAGATACGCCATCAAACAGCACAGAGAATAGAGTAGGTAACATTGGCATCAAGTTATGGCATTATTGCTACAACTTCATGAATCAAACAAACAACTTAATGAAAATCTCAAACAGTCGAATGAAAAACAAGACAACAATTTCAAACAACTTAATGAAAGTTTCAAACAGTCGAATGAAAAACACGACAGGTCGATCGAACAAATTAATGAGAACTTTAAACAGATTAATGAACAGATTGCAGCCGTTGCCGTGCAATGTCATGATACTAAAGAACAATTACGTGAGGAAATTATGGCTTGTGCTAGGAATAGTAGTGAAGAAATTATATCTGTTGCACAAGAATTAAGTAATACACATGCAGCCACAACGAAATTACTTAGAGATGAAATTAGTGCAGTCGCTGAACAATGTTCTGAAAACGCAACACAGTTACGTGACGAGTTTAAATTAATGTCATCAGAACTTTCACGCTCACTGGATGCGACAGTAGATACGAAATTTGAACAACAAAACAGCCAAATTGACGAACGTTTTAATCACCACCTACAAAACAGTGAAACGCGTTACCGTAAATTTGTACAGGAACAGAACAAAGTAAAGAAACAAGTCATGGAAACAATTATTGCACAGAGACAGGAAGATAAGCGTAAATTGTTTACGAAAGCAAAAACATACGTATACAACAACATTGCTGCAGTATCAGACGAAATCAATACTATCAAACAGTTGAACACCGAACTGCATGATGAAATCTCTGATCTCAAAACAAAAACAGGCACACACACAGTAGACTTTCAGACAGTGACCAACATACTTGAACACATGGAATTAATACAGGATCCCGATGCCATTAAAGCAGGTGTTAAGAAATTAAGCAAAACCACACGTAAAATCCAAAAATAAATTAATGCTTGTGACACTAAAAATGATGATCAGGTTAAAGCACTGACTGAAAAATTTGTTGAATTGGTCAGTCGTATTGATGTTATCGAAAATAACAATGACACCAAATCAGACGATACGTCACCATTTTCGTTCAGTCAAACACCCGAATTCGAAAACTTACAGCAGACAATCAGTGAGATAAGTTCATCCAATAATACATTGCGTAGAAAAGTGTCGTCTTTACAGCAAGAAGTGACAGAAATGAAAAATGTTTTAGCCTCTAACACGTCACAGCATACGCCACATTGTGAACATTTGTCACATTCACACAGCCAGTATAATTTAGGTAATTTACAGAGTGTACGTGACTTACATTCCGAACAGCCACAGACAAACAGATTATCATACAATCCTAAGCCTGCCCAGACATTCCGAGACGATAATTTTGATTACAAGCACTTTCTATCCGATAGGAAATTCAAGGTATTTAAAAATGACAGAACACAGATTCACACTGTGGATTGGATACAACAATTTAGCTTTGCTTTTCCACCAACTTGGCCCGTAACACACAAACCTGAATTTATTTCCAGTTTTTTGGAAGGCGAACCGGCAACTCGTATGAGACCGATCGCGAGACAATGCTACTCGGTTCAAGAATTTCAGAATGCTTTTCTGTCAGCGTATTGGTCGAAGACGACACAGCGCGGAATCAAGGATCAATTAATTAGCTTACCGAATTATGAGAACTCAAATTTTCCCATTGTCACGCAATTTTTTGAATACATGGTCCAACAAAACCAGTACTTAAGTGAGCCATTCAGTGAATCAGCACTTATCCAATTGTGTATTTCTAAATTACCACGTTCATTAAGAGTATCACTTTTAACAGGACAGCAGAAAGAAAATATTTCGACATTTAGAGATCTGTTACAGCTTTTGGAAGTTCCGCAATCAGACTATTCTTTCATAAACAAACATTTGTCACATCATAACCAAGGCCGACAAGCATGCGGCAATTACGATCAGCCACGCTATTTTAATAGCAAAGGTGACAGACGGTCCAGGAATGACAACCACCAGAACTTTAATAACAGACAAAATTTTAGTTATCAGTATCCTCATAGTTATCAGCAACAGCAAAGACAGTTTGGCAATAATAGAGGACTTTCCCCACAACATCAACAAAACCAGTCGGTTAGCATACCTAACCAACAATGTAGTCTGCAAGGTCAACCAAGCTTTAATGTTTCGCCGCCTACACGTATAGCGTCGGCTCCACCATAGTAACGCACAGCAACAAGGAAATCACTACGTACAGAAAACACACCATTTCAACTCATATCGCAATGCGCCGTATAGCAACGATTATTATGACACACGTAAAAGTAAAGAGCAACGTTTTCAGCGTACGTTTATTAAGAGTCTATCTTACCAGCAGCATAATCAACAACAGATTATCATGAATGAGCCAGACAGTCGGTATCATCCCGAACATAATACGTCAGGAAGAAATAACAGAACAGTACAAATAGTCGAGATGCCACAGCATCCTCCCGCAAATAACAGCACGTCAGAAAGAATTTGACTAGATACAGTACAGGATGCATCTTCCAACAACGTAAGCACTACTTTTGACACGCAGAATGTTATTCACGAGAATGTTATTACTTTTGACGACATCCGAGACACTCTTTTGCATGTAAAACCAGTTATTCAGAAAACCATTTCACACCCTGTCATTGAAGTAAAGATCGGATCATCCACATTTTCAGCAGTAATCGATTCTGGAACACATATGTCAGTTATAAATGAAGAAACCCTCAACGAATGTAACAAAGAGAATATTTATCCTACGTTACCATTAGGCAAAACAAAAGCAAAAGGAGCAGTATCTGGAAAAGGAGTAGATGTAAAATTACAGACACACTTATCATTTTGTATTGCAGGTCATACGTTCCATTCAAATTTTTGGATTGTTCCCTTTTTGACAACAGACGTTATTTTAGGTACGAATTTTTTGGTACAACTTGACGCAATTATTGACTTTCAGAATTCCTGTTTGATGTTAAAGGATGATAGCAGTAGAATTTCAGCACGCTTTATCCGCAGAAGAACATGCAATTAATCGAACAGGGGTCATTTCGACATCTCGTAACATAGACTGTCATTCCACATTGTTCACAAATACGTACGTACACAACTACAATACACCAGTGGAAGCCGACTATGACGTTATGCAAATGATTTCTGAGAAAGTAAAGCAGTGCTAATGCAGACGCCGAACGTACTCAACTACGCAATATTCTTTTACAGCAAGCTCCAGATTTTGACAACGTCCCTGGTATCAATTTCAACTTAAACAGCACGACACATTTAAAGCTAAACATTATCCCATTCCTTATATCCACAGAGAACAAGTTAAGAAAGGATTACAAGCTATGCTAGACCAAGGAATTATTGAACCGGCAGTTAGTCCGTACATAAACCCGCTCCATATTGTTAAGAAAAAGGATGGTTCACTTCGCCTCGCACTTCATTCGCGTCCCATTAATGACATTATTATTAATGAAACAGATCGCCCACAGACACTAGAAGAACTTCTACAGAAATTTCATGGTACTGCTATTTATTCCACATTAAATTTGATATCGGGATTTTGGCAAATCCAGCTTCATCCGAACTGCAGAAAGTACACAGCTTTTCTTTGTTTTGGTGATTGTTATCAATTTTGCAAATTACCGTTCGGTTTAACAATTTCTTCAGCAGCGTTTATTCGCGGTTTGAATACTATACTTCCGACAGAATTAAAAGACAGAATCACAACTTATGTAGACGACATTCTTATTGCAGAAGCTAACTGGTCTGAACACAATCTGATTCTTGAACAACTAATGCAAATTTTATGTGCACAAGGACTCACAGTTAATCTTAGCAAATCGCACTTTGGAAAAACTTCCATAAAATTTCTTGGACATGTAATTTCAGCAGAAGGTATTGCGCCTGACCCGGAAAAACTTCAAGCTTTTCGTGACATTACTGTTCCAACGACGAAGAAAGAACTACACAGCTTTTTGGGATAAATTTTTTCCGTGAATTTAATCATTACTCTGCTTTAGAAACCCCTAGATTATGCCAATAGACGGGTAAAAACGCTATTTGGTCCTGGAATAACCAAGCACAGTCTGAATTTGTCAATCTGAAACAAGCTTTGTTGAACGCACCATTTTTATCACACCCAGATCCTACCAGAAATTTTTCCATTGCCACCGACAGTTCTAACACCGCTTTAGGCGTACACATTTTTCAGGAAATTAAAGAAGATGGTACTACAGTATATAAAAACATCGCCTTTGCATGTCGCATTCTGTCACCCGCTGAACGCAATTATTCTGTTACAGAACTTGAAACATTATGTGTTGTATGGGCATTTACGAGATTTAGGCATTTTCTTTGTGGAAGGCATACTACCGTTTACACAGATCATAGATCTATACAGTTTTTACTTTCAGGATTTACGAGATATAGGCATATTCTTTATGGAAGACATACTACCGTTTACACAGATCATAGAGCTATACAGTTTTTACTTTCAGCTAAATTTACACATGACAGATTAAGCAGATGGAAACTTTATTTACAGGAATTTAATTTTACAGTTGTTCACATTTTCTTATACTGAGACAGAACTGTTATTTTGCGAAACGGGAGAATCGTATTCGACGAGTTTTAACGTCATGTAAAATCTGCCAGAAAGCTAAATCAGACACGACTTCACATATTCCTCCGTTACATCCCATTGTACCCGTTAAATTGAGACACATGGCCGCAGTAGACATTTTTGGTCCGATTCCCAGATCTAATAGAGGTTTTTGTTACATCTTTGTCGCTGTTGAACTCACTTCGAAATTTGTTACCTTCACTTCGTTACGCAAAGCTACTGCTAAAATTATTTCGAATGCATTTGTAAAAGAGTTTTTATTTCATGTAGGGCATGTACTGAAAGTAATTTCCGACAATGGACCGCAATTTCAATCTGCTATATGGACACGTAATTTACGAGCTAGAAACATTTCTCCGATATATATATCCAGGTATCACGCTTCTTCGAACCCTTCTGAACGACTGATGAAAGAAATTGGTAAACTGTGTAGAATATACTGCCATAAAAGACATATTGATTGGGATACACACATACTCTCATTTCATGATGTAATTAACTCCATACCAAATGAATCAACTATGCTATCTCCGACTGTTATATTGAAAAATGTTGAACCACCTAACAAAATTAAAGAATTAGTATCCTTTCCTACATCTCGTTGACTATGTCACCATGGAATAATTGACATTGCGCTCAACAACATCAAACGTGCCGCAGTGCGCCGGAGACGACAGCAGAAACAGGTTTGTACACGCCGTGACTTTCACATAGGACAGAAGATATTAGTACGTACACACTATTTATCCTACAGAGGAAAGAGTAGATGCAGTAAGTTTGAGTTTCTATACACAGGTCCATACAGAATTCGCAGCATTCCTCACCCCAATGTAGTACATGTTTAAACTTTGAGAACCAGAAAAAGCAAAGGCAGTCACCATGTCTCCAATATTAAACCCTTTATTGAATGAACATACCTTCTGATTTATCACATTGTAATGCCTTTTCCAGTTATTGATATTCCCACTTACTGATGATGATTATATTTTTTCTTGGCAAGTACCCAGCAAGGTAAAGTTAGCAGGTCGCTTTTCTTGTCGTTACACATCAGACTGTGCACATTTTTTCGTGTATGTATGATTGTTTTCCTGTTTTGTGTGTATGTTCTACGAAATCTTTAAGATATAACCAACACTAGTGATATTTTTCCTTATATCTCAATATCTTGACTATTCTACATTTCTTTGCTACTGCATTATGAGACTGTGTGTACATATTTTTGCACCTGAACACACTCTATGTTTTTGACATAATACGTTTCCTGTCATGCTATGCTGTATGCTTAGTTGTATCACTAGAAACAAGTTTTTATCTAATGGGTATATGATTTAAATGCAAGATATTAATCCATATTCATCATTTTCAGAAAGCAATAACGTGTAAAAGAAGTAAATTAAACAAACCACAGTGGTTTACTATGAAATGGGAATTTCACCTTTGGAATGAACGAAAGAAAATGCAATACCGTGTCATGAAGAGTAAATGGATGGGAATTAACAAGCATTAACAGGAATATACTATACACATCGTATGATAGCAGTCTTGACTAATTACTTTTCTTTCAGAATACGAGGCGATTATTGCAGGCTGTCAGACAGAACTACACATGTTAATTTTAGCGATGAAATATGCTGGAAGTTAGAAACTCTATACTATGAATAGTTGTATGAAGTAAATGGTAAAATGAATAATGAAGTGTCTATTTTTTGCAGATGATAATAAATGATGATGAATAGTTATATGAAGTTATGATAACATGAATAATAAAATTTTTCTTTGCAGATGATGATAATGATGGAGTTTATATAATTTCTATTAGTTAAGAAATGCTATGTAGTTATTTAAGTATTTGTTGCAGTTCCTTTTGACAGTATCTCTATGTCGCATAGTATAATGACTGAATGTTTTGGGAAAGACAGCTAGAGTACATACATATTGAGTAAACGTTTCATTACCTGTTAATTCGAAGTTCACTTCTTTTCAGCATAATATGCATTTCTTCTTTCAGCTCAATAATCCATTTTGTATCTTTTCCAGGAGAAGCTTTTCATGATATTAATATGCTATAAGCTGTTAGTTATTAAACCTGTTCTAGTACTTGCATTTTTTTACCCAGTTGTGTCTATCATTTATGAATGTGATCACATATATTGTACTTGTTTCATAACCTTGCTACAGCTGACTCATGACGATTGACGTTATTAATCCTAATTTCCAGCAATAAGTCAAAAGCAAATATTTTCATGTCCCATCAGTTGACTGTTGATCCCAACGCAATGCATTGCTAGCACAAAAAAAAATAATTATTACCTGTCCCAACTATTACTAGTATACAACTAAATAATGCTACCAGTTTAAGATATATTTCTAGTCCTAAATATAATGCAAAGTTCTCTGATGTATTGAATCCGTTGTGTCTATGTATTATTGGACTAAACACCTTGAATAATAGCTCTAATATCTTACATTTTAAATATGTCTTATGTCACTTGCATGATATCAAATATAAACACTAACAAAATGATACTACATGCAATAACTCTTGTTTTGAATGATGACTTCTGAATAATGCATAATAAATGCCTTGTCACTGGCCAATGAATGCCAATAATTACAGTAATGAGATGAGTTATGAATATCCTATACCATTAATTAATGTAATTAGATGACTTATGAATAATGTTCTGTAATACGATATATATATATATATACTACTTAAATGCTGTGTAATTAGCCAACGAATGCCAATAATTATTCAGATCGGTTGATACACTAGTGTAACTCTATGATGACTAGCATAAGACTTATGTATCCTTCACCTTCTGACCTAATTACCAGCAATTACTGCAATATCCGTATGTCCTGTCCATCCTCATGATCATGGAGCACTATATTTGGTTTTTGCACAAACTCTACGTTGATGTAAGAGTATGGATTTTACAAGAGTGTGGTGCTGACATATCAAGCTGTCCACCACCTTGAACGATGGAGATGTTATTATGGTCCTACTGTTTGGTGTACCTAATGTACAACCCAAACAACATTTCAGTGTCCTGGCTACACTGAAAAATACTTCAGGGAAGAGAACTTCAGATTGTCTCATTTGGTGTTGTGCTTCTGTAGGAAGATATGGACTTTCAGTGCAGCTACGTGCAACCCACTGTGCTACAACCATGATGCTATCCTTCCCATTCCCTTCCTAGTTCTTGAAAAATGCTTAAGACTTCTACAGTGCGTGTACACTTTATTTCACTCCTTCATATGTCTAATTCAAGTAAAAATGCTAAAGAGTTATACAGTGCGTGTGCACGTTATGATACTGTTAATATATTTTGTACTCATTGTGTATACATTTTGTCTTTTCTTAATATGTTCTGCACTTATCAATAATGTATATACTCTGTGACTGTAGACTTAGTAACTAAATAGATTATAGAAAAATTTGTTGCTCATGGATAGTCCAATTGACTCACCATCGCTCCTAAATTTTTGCCCCCCCCCCCCCCCAGTGGAGGGTTATGTTAGAGGTCCATGATTAAGGAATTTGTTGCTAGCGCACTCGAGTAGATGTAATTTCGATGGATTGCTCACGCGCTACCTGCGATATGTAAACTATAAGACAATCTGAGACCAAAGAGCAGTGTTGACTGCAGTACAACTGTGTAGCAGTAGGAGTAAGTAGTTGCTAGCGAGCAGTCGTGTGTATCGTGTTGGCTGGGCCGGTCGTGGTGGAGCGATGGCGGAGCCTGAGCGATATAATATAAGGTAAAAGCAGCCTCGTGCATGTGTACTATTATTATGTCAAGCCCCATGTAAATGTTTTTAAAAAAATCTCTTAATAATAATCTTTCTTATAATGGTCATCCCGATTATTGTAAAGAAACATCGGTTCTTTCTTTTTATACATGAAAAATCTATCGGCCAGCATTGCACAGGGCTGTGCCAGAAAAATTTCTTATAGGAGCAGATATACAGGGTGTCCCAGCTATCTTGTCCACCTAAAATATCTCTAGAACAATAACAGCTATTGGAAAACGACTTTCACCGGTATCAATGTAGGGCTGGGGCCCATGAATGTACATATTTGGAAACATTCTAAAACGAAAGCATATGTGTTTTTTAACACAAACTTATGTTTTTTTAAATGGACCTCCTATATTTTTTCTTCAGCAATCCATAGCATGACAAAGCACATACACAATGGCGTTGATTGCATCGCAATATTCCCATTACAGCCCGAGATATTGAGACGCGAATTTGACGCTTGAAACACCCGACATGCGCTGCTAGCGTACGTCCTGAGGCTCAGGCGGGAACCCCATGCTGCACGTAATCGCGATGTGATTGACAAGTAAGTGTCCCTCTTGATAAGTATGGAGGTGTGATTACACATGTCAATCACATCGCGATTACGTGCAGCATGGGGTTCACGCCTGAGCCTCAGGACGTGCGCTAGCAGCGCATGTCGGGTGTTTCAAGCGTCAATTTCGCGTCTCAATATCTCGGGATGTAATGGGAATATTGCGATGCAATCAACGCCATTGTGTATGTGCTTTGTCATGCTATGGATTGCGGAAGAAAAAATATAGGAGGTCCATTTAAAAAAACATAAGTTTGTGTTAAAAAACACATATGCTTTTGTTTTAGAGTGTTTCCAAATATGTACGTTCATGGGCCCCAGCCCCACATTGATACCGGTGAAAGTCGTTTTCCAATAGCTGTTATTGTTCCAGAGATATTTTGGGTGGACAAGATAGCTGGGACACCCTGTATATACGTTATCCGGCGACCTTATTGAGGTAAGAATTTTCAATTTATTCAGAATGATCTTCCAGGAGCATGACGCAGCGGTGCTGACGTCCAAAATTCACCAGTTTAAATTCACAGTCAATTATTGAAAGGTTATAAGTGAGTCGCAATTTAATTGAGAGGTTAGTCACATTGTATTATTTGTAGGTTACGGAACTTTTCTGTTGGGAGGTTACATATTTACTTCGTCTTCTTTCGTGCTACGGTCGCAGGTTCGAATCCTGCCTCGGGCATGGATGTGTGTGATGTCTTTAGGTTAGTTAGGTTTAAGTAGGTCTAAGTTCTAGGGGATTGATGACCTCAGATGTTAAGTCCCATAGTGTTCACAGCCATATCTTTTGTTCATCTAATACTTGATCTCCAGTTCCTCAAAGGCAAGCAACTTCCTGTTATGTTTAGTACAAGTTTTTTTGTTATACCCATCTCTGGATATTAGCACTCACGATTACATAAGTATTGTTTCTCTTTAGCAAAGCGCGAATGTCGATCTGAAGTTTTATATAAGCCATGCTGGTTGGGGTAACTCGACGACAGAGCCCGAGTGCGTCATTTTACTCCGCTTCAGTTTCACACCAATGGAAGTGGGTAGCTAATTGCGATGCGTTAATGTACATTTAATGAAAGTCAGAATAACATAGTACATCATTTTTACAAGAACGGGCTACTCTGTTCAGATGCCGACGACATACACTCAAAAAACAGAGCTTTTTGGATGGCGTATGAATTAATAAATGCTTCAGTGCAGTCCATGATTGGACTTCTATTAGACAGAGCACCATTCAGCACAGCATACCAGCGGCAAAGACCTGTGCGAGTATGTGATGATTTCGGGAAAAGCGGCGAGGAATGTTACCGGTGTATTTCTTGTGCTCTTTCGTGTCGGTCGTAATCCAGGGGGTGGGGCAGTCCTGAAAACTATAACTGTGGCTCCTGTCTAAAGAAACGTTACTTGTTTTACAGATATGCAAGAGACCAGTTACTGAATACGCTGATAATCGACTCTTCTTAATCGTTTTTGTTGCTATTTTATATGAAAACTATTCTGTATCTATTCCACAGTCGATTAAGATGATATTTTCGCTATTTTCTTTTTTTAAACTATGTTGTTCAGTGTTTAGTTCAATAAAGATAATATTCAATACATATATTTTGTACAATAAGATGAATGAAATTAAGTACCTTACAACATGTGTTTCTGGCAATTTACCTCAATTACTGCGGTAAAATGAGGCAATGCAATGATTTCATAATTATCAGTTGTTTCCTAAAACGACTAGCTGCATATTTATGGTTTTAAGATACATCGTAGTTAACATATTCGGCTAATGCTACACGAAAATTGGAGCCTCTCGGTATTATAGAATGAAGGTTATAGTAAAAATGTCCTAGGAGCGCCAAAATCCTCCACTTTTCCCCACAACCCCAAATCAGTTACAAATTTAATCGTCTATTCTCACTACTACACCGTATAAACACTACAAACACTAATTAAATTTGTTATCTGCAATTCTTCCTAGTGCCGCAATATTAACGGCAAGCACGGTAGATGCGGCACTACTGTCATATAGACTTTGCAACTGTGAAACCTATTACTATGTAGGGAGGAAATAAACAAGCTGATGTTTGTTTCTACACATGAGTCAATACATGAGTCACCATATGTCAGAGCCTCAATGATTAATACCAAAACCAGAATATATCATGTTGCCTTTAGTCTTATTAGAAACTGCCTGGTATTTAGAAGAAAGTTTGCAAAACGGAAATGTCAGAAGAAACAATGTTTGTCACATATTAATATGTCTGATGGCCTTGGCTGATCGAAGTTCAAATGGTATAGGATTAATTAACTACCGAAATGGTATCAAGAAGAATGCGACTACTATATTTAATTTACAAAATTTTACACACATGAGAAAAACTAAACATGACGAAGGCTTCTTTAAAACATAACGAGAAATACGTGAAGTATTGAACTGTCTCAATTAAAAGTAATGCCTGTATAGTGGGTCCGCAAGATACTGCAAAACACAATTTGAAAGAGGCGTTTCTTCCAGAGACTGCGACTGAATCGACTTTAAATCAATAGTTGTGTTTCCCAGAGTTTAGAACTACACCGGTCAAGTTAACGGACAAGTTATGGCAACTAAGGACTCACTGTAACAATGGTTGATATCTGAAGCTGGAAAGAAGTGAAATGATAAAATGAAGAATCGTGACTACCGATGTAAAATGACTAATATAACCACAACGTTCGTGAACTTCACATGATGCCGACCTCTGTAAAATCCTAATACTGCAGCAAGAATACTCACCAGTCTAGAGGCCACCTCGGATCTCGAATAAACACCGACTGCACCCCATCGATCTCAGAACTAGAAAGGTGCTTTTCTCAACAGAAATCTGACATCTCCGCCACTCTTCGAAACCCAATGATCTTTGTACTTTTCGTTTATCTTACTTTTGCATTTCACCAAACATAAAGCTGCCAAATACACGTGTCGGCCAACCAGTTCTCGGGCTTACTTGTTTCCCATATAAGATTAGAGAATGTTTTCCTCACCACTTGCCTTCTGTCGTCTTATGAGTCTCTGAAAGAACCACCGCACACATTAGCGGACAAAAGCAGCTCTAGTCTTGCTGTTAGTCTATGAGACCATAAAAAATGCTCGCTTCTCTCCCAAACATTCGCACAATTTTCGATAGCAGGTTAACTCCTTCCATGGTTTTGGTGTCATTACGTCTGCCGGGGGCGTAACTTTCTACTTAATCGGCATAATGTCGTGCCTCAATTGGCACTAGCATTTTCTTCGGAAGCGCAAACGATGATTAATTTCAGATCTGTCTCTTGCGAACGTGAAATGACATCTGCAAAACGCGTGTCCCCATCGTTAATCAGAAGTCCCACACACACAACATTCCACTATAATTCTTATGGAATGGACGCCTGAAGCATTTGAAAAGCGACCGTAGAAGGCAGTGCCTCCTCTGAATACATGATGTGAAGCTTCTGCATTGTCTAAGGGATACAAAGAGGGCCGTCCTGTCCTTAGAGGAGCACGACTCAAATGCAAAACTCGGCCATCTGAACATTACCTCAAACGTAGAAAAAGCTATTATCTCAATAAGATCTGACTTGCTTGTTCCTTGACGTGTTAAGACGAGCACCAACTGTTTCTTTAGATTATATTAAAAGGAACTAGTTACGAGAGTGACTACAATTGATTCTGCTCTGCTTAGCTCACTCTGAAATTACTGGTGGGAACAGAATTGACCTACTTTTAATCATAGCAGGTGGAAGACTCAGTGAAGGTCCAATTAATGAGGCACCCGCCACAGTGCTCCTTTTATTAATCTGCATCTTTGTCGTCTGTTGTCACATTGGATTTTCATGTTAGTTGGATTAGGGAAGGAGTCAGGAGTGCCAACCCAAATTCTCATTTATCAAACATGCACATCTAAACAATACAATGGTACACTTCTTACCGAGAGGTTGATTATATTCGCTAACATTTAGAAAGTGACAAAGGCCAATGAACGGTTTAGAAAAGAAAAATGGTATGAGAGGGATCTGACAGATCTCTCTACACTGACAGAATTGTAGAAGCCCAAGATGATGGCATCAGTTGTTATATTACATAATGTGGATGTTTGGTACTGCTTCTCACATACGCTATGTGATTAAAAGTATCTGTACACCTGGCTGAAAATGACTTACCAGTTCGTAGACTTCATCGGTAATGCAGGAATTCCGTATGGAGTTGGCCCTCCCTTAACCTTGATGACAGGTTCTACTCTCCCCCGCAGTCAGGTGCTGGAAGGTTTCTTAGAGAATGGCAGCCCATTCTTCACCGAGTGCCGCACTGAGGAGATGTATCGATGTCGGTCGGTGAGGCCTGGCACCAAGTCGGAGTTCCAAAACACCCCAAAGGTGTTCTATAGGATTCAGGTCAGGGCTCTGTGCAGGCCAGTCCATTACAGGGATGTTATTGTCGTGTAACCACTACGCCACACGCTGTGCATTATGAACTGGTGCTCGATCGAGTTGAAAGATGCACTCGCCATCCCCGAATTGCTCTTCAACAGTGGGAAGCAAGAAGGTGCTTAAAACATCAATGTAGGCCTGTGCTGTGATAGTGCCACGCAAAACAACAAGGGGTGCAAGCCTCTTCCATGAAAAACACGAGCACACCATAACACCATCGCCTCCGAATTTTACTGTTGGCGCTACACTCGCTGGTAGATAACGTTCACCGGGCATTTGCCGTACCATACCCGCAGCCTGCCATCGGATCGCCACATTGTCTACCCTTATTCGCCATTCCACCCAACGTTTTTCCACTCTTCAATCGTCCAATGTTTACGCTCCTTACACCAAGCAAGGCGTTGCTTGGCATTTACCGTCGTGATGTGTGGCTTATGAGCAGTCTCTAGCCCATCAAATCCAAGTTTTCTTCCCTCTCGCCCCACTGTTATAGTACCTACAGTGGATCCTGACGCAGTATGGAATTTTCTGTGTGATGGTCTGGACATTACACATTACGACCCTCACCAACTCTCGGTGGTCTCTGTCAGCCAACAGACGAGGTCGACCTGTACGCTTGAGTGCTGTATCTGTCCCTTCACGTTTCCACTTCACTATCACATCGAAAACAGTGGACCTATGCACGTTTAGTAGTGTGGGGACCTCGCGTACAGACATGTGACACAAGTGGCACCCATAAACCCGACCACGTCCGAAGTCAGAGCGCCCCATTCTTCTCTCTCACGATGTCTCCCCATTCTGCTCTCTCACGATGTCTAATGACTATTGAGGTCGCTGATACGGAGTACCTGGTAGTAGGTGGCAGAGCAATGCACCTAACATGAAAAACGTATGTTTTTGTGAGTGTCCTGATACTTTTGATCACATAGTGTATTGGTGTTTCAGTACGATCAGTCTCTTGCACAAACTTATTAGCTGCTCGCAATACTACTCACTCAGAAAGAATAAATAGTTTAGATCACCTGACGGTGAACCACATGAACAAGTTTTGGGCACACTAGCTCCTATCCTGCAAAGGAGACTGGGGAGTCTTCTTTGACGGAATCGCAACTTGCCTTTTTAGTGGGCTCAAATACTTGTTATTAACGACAGTAATACAGTGAAAAGATCCCTCTGCTAAACGATGCTACACCATTGCATTACACGGTGTTTATTGTCACACTGTCTCGCGAACATCAGGGTGCAGCGTGACGGATTTCTGAAGTCTGACCGTGGAAGACCCAAGCTGTGGAATCTTTTTCAAAGTGCTAAGCAATATGAAGCGTGTCAGATATTCTGAACATACATTCAAAAGCGGACTAATGAAAAGTACGGACGTCACCTACGTCGCATAGAGGTCATTTTTTTCAGTTCAGACAGATGATCAAGGGCCTTTGGACCTGGGATGAATTATTTGTTCTGATGGGTGTCTTTGAAATAGAATAATAAGCGTTATCATAATAAATAATTCCGTTTCGACGCTGTGCCTCGAGCATTTGGAAAATTGGAAAGCCTGGAAGAGCACCGGGCAGGGCTAACGCATGTGAACTGGAACAGGAACAGATGACGCAAGTAGATGAAAAGGCTTTTCACAGACCACTACCATTCACAGAGTTTGATAACTTACTTAAATTACTTAATGAAGCAAGATGTTTGAGGCATAAACCTCATCTTCAGGTTACAATAACAATACAAAAAAAATTTCACAAATAGTCTTGGCAAGTACTGCCACCGCAACCTTTATATCTTGAAACATGTTGCTTCATTAAATAATTTATGGTCTAGCGGTTCTAGGCGCTCAGTCCGGAGCCGCGCGACTGCTACGGTCGCAGGTTCGAATCCTGCCTCGGGCATGGATGTGTGTGATGTCCTTAGGTTAGTTAGGTTTAAGTAGTTCTAAGTTCTAGGGGACTGATGACCTAAGATGTTAAGTCCCATAGTGCTCAGAGCCATTTGAACCATTTTTAAATAATTTAAATAAGTCAACAAATTTCCTGATTGGTAGCCGTCTCCGAAAAACTGTTTCATATTTTTGAAACAATCACGGTCGATCAACAGTCAATATGGCTTTAAAATGTTACGTTCTCCTTACATTTGTCTGTTAATGATGTAGTATAGAACAGTATAATATTAAAATTGTAAATAGTTGCATGTTAAATTCTTCAAATTGCTAATCAAACACTTGGTACTTTCATTAAATACACTACTGGACATTAAAATTGCTACACCAAGAACAAATGCAATGTATTTATTCGACAAATATATTATACTAGAACTGACATGCGATTACATTTTCACTCAATTTGGGTGCATAGATCCTGACAAATCAGTACCCAGAACAACCACCTCCGGCCATAATAACGACCATGATACGCCTGGTCCTTGAGTCAAACAGAGCTTGGATGGCGTGTACAGGTACAACTGCCCATGTAGCTTCAACACGATACCACAGTTCGTCAAGAGTAGTGAATGGCGTATTGTGACGAGCCAGTTGCTCGGCCACCATTGACCAGACGTTTTCAGTTGGTGAGAGATCTGAGAATGTGCTGGCCAGGGCAGCAGTCGAACATTTACTGTATACAGAAAGGCCCGTACGGGACCTGCAACATTCGGTCGTGCATTAACCTGCTGAAATGTAGGGTTTCGCAGGGTTCGAATGGAGGGTAGAGCCACGGGTCGTAACACATCTGAAATGTAACGTCCACGGTTCAAAGTGCCGTCAGTGCGAACAAGAGGTGACCGAGACGTGTAACCAATGGCACCCCATTCCATCACGCGGGGTGGTACGCCAGTATGGCGATGACGAATACACGCTTCCAATGTGCGTTCACCGCGATGTCACCAAACACGGATGCGACCAACATGATGCTGTAAACAGAACCTGGATTCATCCGAAAAAGTGATGTTTTGCCATTCGTGCACCCAGGTTCGTCGTTGAGTACACCATCGCATCATCTGTGATGAAGCGTCAAATGTAACCGCAGCCATGGTCTCCGAGCTGATAGTCCATGCTGCTATAAACGTCGTCGAACTGTTCGTGCAGATGGTTGTTGTCTTGCAAGCGTCCCCATCGGTTGACTCAGGGATCGAGACGTGGCTGCACGATCCGTTACAGCAAAGCGGATAAAGTGCCTGTCATCTCGACTGCAAGTGATACGAGGCCGTTAGGATCCAGCACGGCGTTCCGTATTACCCTCCTGAACTCACCGATTCCATATTCTGCTCACAGTCATTGGATCTCGACTAACGCGAGCAGCAATGTCGCAATACGATAAACCGCAACCGCGATAGGCTACAATCCGACCTTTATCAAAGTCGGAAACGTGTTGGTACGCATTTCTCCTCCTTACAAGAGGTATCACAACAACGTTTCACCAGTCACGGGCGGTCAACTGCTGCTTGTGTATGAGAAATCGGTTGGAAACTTTCCTCATGTCAGCACGTTGTAGGTGTCGCCACCGGCGCCAACCTTGTGTGAATGCTCTGAAAAGCTAATCATTTGGTTATCACAGCATCTTCTTCCTGTCAGTTAAATTTCGCGCCTGTAGCACGTCGTCTTTGTGGTGTAGCAATTTTAATGGCCAGTAGTGTAGAATTTTTAAAGGAGTACTATGTTTCAAAAATACGTAAGATCATTTCGTTGCTATTCAACGCAACTGGCAATAACCTTCATGTTTGTGTATCTACACACCAGCAAACGGAGGCTGATCTCTCAGAGGTACTTTCCATGTGACACGACCCAGGTGGTGTGTATGGCTTGTCAAAAGCCTCAGACGCTGGGAGCGTTACCCGCCAGTAGAAAGGGAGCAACCTGTAACCCGGAAGTATGTAAGTCAGCGTAACTGTCCCTCTGAGGACCGATGACAATCAAACATACCTTGCTCATTTCGTGAAACTTTACTTCGGAAAAACTCGTAATGAACGTGGCCCACTAGCCACGACACCTCACATTTGGATTGAGAAGTTAAACAAAAGGGATGTGTTAAATCAGCAGTAGGAAGTAATCTTGTTTTATAATTTGTTGAAATCAAATACTGTTGTTGATGTGACTGGTTTCGTCCGAATTATCTCCATATCGTAAACATGGAGAATAGTATAATAGCTATCATTGCAATGACCGCAATTAAAAATCTAAACTCTGCCCGAACAAGTCATTAAGACCCAGCGGTACCGACCGGCCGCCGTGTCATTCGCAGCCCACAGGTGCCAATGGATGCAGATATGGAGGGGTACGTGATGATAGCAATTACCTCTCCGTATTTTACATCAGATCGTGGCGTACATCTCCTGAAACTCTCTACAAAAATAAAATACGCGTTTTAGTCTGTACATTCTTTATAAAAGTAGTTAAACCAATTCTTACCAACGCTGGTGAGTGTTTACAACGTCTAAGGTGTGTTACCTGTACCAGGGGTTCCCAAACATATCCTCTGACGGAACACTGTGAGAATTTTGGTGCTGAGATGGAACTCTTTGTTTTTTTTTTATGGCCAGCAAAATTGTAAGAAAGGAGAAAAACTTATTTTAATCAATTATTACTGCAGTCTTAAATCATACCTAATAGCACGGAAATAATAACATTTTTTTTAAAAAGTAAGTAGTAACGTCAAAATGTCGAAAAACATTCCATGTAGTTGTAAGTTCTTCGCGGATCACTTATTCATTTCCCGCGGGACGCCAGAATTGCGCGGAACACAGTTTGGGAAACCCTGACCCATACTACCGAGCCAATTGGCCCAGTGGTGGACTTGCATACGGGAGAACGAATGTTCAGATCCCCGTCGGACCATCCGGATTCATGTTTTCTGTAACTTCTTAATTTGCTCCATACAAATGCCGAAAGGGTTCCTTTGAAGAGCGCACGCGCCATTTTCTTCCTCATGTCGGAATCCGAGCTTGTCCTATGTCTCTAATAACCGCCCTGTCGACAATACATTACATTCTAATTTCCCTTCCTTTCTTTTTTACCTACAGCAGAAGTGAAACTACCACGTTTCCAGCGTCTCTGTTAACTGCGCAAGTGATTAATTTACAATTTATTTATTTTCTTTTACACCCTGTTATCGAGAAGGTAATATAAGTCGTATTCCGCAACTAATTGTCTAAGCTCAGTTGGATCATATGATTTTTTGTGGTTAAGTATTTATTGTTTAAATATCTGACTCGGACCATTAAGCCCAAATGATTCACAGACGTTTTCATTGCAATATGCTAACTCACCATCAGCGCATCTTGGGAAATTTAAATAAGAGTACCTATACATGCTTTTGTTGCTGTTCTAATTTTCAGACTGAAGAATAGCTTGATGCAGCTTTCCACGTTAGTGTACCCTGTGAAAGTATCTGCGTAACTACTGGAAGCGACATCCATTTAAGCATCCTTCTCCCCGCCCCCCCCCCCCACCCCATACACACACATACATACTTCCCTTCATTAACAAATTAACTATTCCTTTACGTCTCAATTCATGCAATCATTTAACCAAGTTGTATGGTAAGGCTCTTTTGTTTCAAGTTCTGTTCAGTACCTCTTCATTCGTTACTCGATTTACCCTTCTACGTAGTCTACAGCAGAACCACATAAAAAAAACATCAACTTATAGTCCCCGAATAAACTACAACATTCGCACTCTTGGTCACATTATAATTCATTAGCACAAATAAACGGTTCCGGCTAGGCAACCGCCATCAGACAACGAGACAAAGAAAGAGAATTCTCCCATTTATCTAGATGTTAAAATCACCGGTGTCCTTCAAAGGTCAAAATGACCTAATTTCATGAACTCCTTCATCCTTCCCGTCTCTCCCGCTTCTTGTCCACGTTTCGCCCCCGTCTAAAGGCGTCCTCACACGGGCGAGGCCGCTAACGTTGACGTGGATGTGGACGGAACATCCGATGCCACGAAAACCAGCGCCTTCGTCACACGAGATGAGCTGCATAGCGTGAAATTGCGCTCTCCAGCGGCCGTTTTCAGCTTTATTTGGCTCGCAGACCCCTCAGTTACCTTACGAAAATGGATGCTCGTAAAATAGCTGCGTTAACTCTGTTAGCAACTGTCGAAGAAGTGCGGAGCAAATTGAACAGCGAACCACTGGTGGAGCAACACTACATAATGCTATACAACGATCTAAGATACACACAAAAGAAGTTACTCGTTAACTAAACTGAATTTTCGTCCCATTTTCGGTTTTACGTTGAATATAGTCCACATATTATTATAGTGTCTTAAGTTAGTTTGTGAGTGCGTAACATCCGTATTCTCCAAGTTTCATTGAATGCAAAAACTTTGAAATAACATACTGCACCACATAGATTACGTGACCGAGGTTCATTCCGTAATGTCACCCTAATGAAAGAGGAGAGTTTTTAAAGCTTCTGATCATCATTGAAAGAGATATTTACTGGCAAGATACAAACATGAGCCGATCTGTATACCCAAATACAGGTAAATATATTTTACAGAAAGTTTTATAACAGCAAAGAGTTCCAGTGTGTAACTTCAATTTATAGTCAGACACAGACTGGCAGCCACGATAAGGGTACCCACTGGAGAAACACTCCAGTTGGTGACCTTTGCAACAAAAATTGCAGCAAGTATCTTATTTATAACAAGTAACACCGACTTTTGAGATAATGCGTCTTTTAAAATAAGTAGAAGTACTAAGAATCTCATAGGAAAGCAAAGGTGAGAAAACAAATTTGGAAAAAGGCAACGCGAACCTGCTGCCTACCTCTTAACGACTTGGAGCTCACGACACTTTGAGCGGCATACAACTTCGATGTAGCAATAGCCGCTCCGTATGTAGTATCAACTGTCTAAAGACTATATATACAGATATCTTTAGGTGATATTTCACATGAAAAATGTGCCGTAACATTGAAACGGTATTCTTTCGTAGCACAGAAGTTATAACACTTAAAACATCAATTACAGGGAGTCTTCCCGCTACCTGTATGTAGTTTCTTGCCATTCCAACAAATTTTAGCTAAAACGACGCGGTTTTGAGAGAGCCTCAATTTGGTGATACTTTGGAAAACTTATATTGATACCACGTTCTCTGTGGAAAAGAAAATCCGCGAAATAAGACGCTTAACGCCATACAATGTGACAGCTCTTATGTTCTGCCTGTAATGTGAAACGATGTTTCATCTTAATCGCCACGTTTCTCTCCACGAGGCAAAAATCTTACATGGGGGATTCTTTACTTCGCGCTTCGCAATGTAGTGGAACGTGGAATTCCACTCTGTGACGTCACCAGCTCCTCGTCCAACTGCGTTTTCACCTCCAGTGAGAGGACGACTTAAGACTACATTACAGACTAGTACTTTCTGGAAAGAACTTCCTAACACTTTAATTCAAATTATGTGTTTAGAAATTTCTCTTTTTCGAAAAAAATTTTCTTGTTATTGTGCGTACATTTGATGTTCTCTTTATTTTCTTTATTATGTCCTCTGGTCTTTCTAAAAGTTGGCTCCTACCGAGTAGTATCTTACTACAATGACCCAAATAATGACTCTCTTAACTACTGAATTGGATTCTTTTCAATCTGTTATAATTTTAGCATCGTGTAGGCTAGGGGAACCTACAGGACATATGAGAACACACTTTCTAAAGACTATTTGAAATGCTCAGTAATTTACACATTAAATATTTGTCTGTAATTCGACTGAAATTTCTTCCCTTTATCTGCAAAAAATAAACACAATGATTTTTGTTATAATCTAACTCACCTTGAGCATATTCCCTCAAGAGAAAAGAGTAGAGTAGGGTAATGTTTAAAAAATATATGGTCCAAAGTGATTTTTGAGAGAACTAGCTGCCCAGAAGATGTTGAGATAGATATGTGTTATTCATTGATAAATTGTAAGCTGTTTATCTGAAAGCAGCTATAACTGGATACGCGCAAGCGTTCTCGTTGCCACACAAAGCGACATTACAGATACTATACCCTGCACTTTGAAGAAAATTCACCTGATATGTTACGAAGCAGATGCAAAAAGCAATGAAACAGGTCAGCTTCATATTAAGTACTGATCCTCTCTGTTAGTACATAAATCGTGTTCTTTAACGTGTTATTAACTTTTTGTAGTAATACTTGGAAAAAGTAACTAGATATGTGTGCAATGTTAAGTTTTACAAATTTTACGTTAAATAACATTTTACCCAGTCACAGCATGATAAGCGCAAGGTACACTGCCAGAAAAAGTATACCCTTTTGAGGTTTCCATTTCACTCAAGATTTATTGTTGCAGCAGTGCATCAACAGATCAAAAGCACAAGTGGTTCAGAGATACCAGGTACAGACCAATGCTGAAACAACCATATTAGTATGTGGTGTAATCTTCACAGGGAGGCAATGCAGTTGCTGACTCTGGAATCCAGTCGATCGTACAGACAGTGAATACTGTCCTGGGATACGTTATACCACGCTCGGTCGACCTGTTCACGTAGTTCTGTAAGAGGAGTTGGCTGACCAGTAGCACCAGCCACTTCTCATCCGTCATACCCCTTACGTGCTCGATTGTAGACAAGTGTGGAGATCGTGCTGGCCGAGAAAGTCGCTGCACGTCTTGCAGAGTACACTGAATTTAACAGGTGGTGTGTGGGCGAGCATTATCATGTTGGAACAACACATCCATTTTCTGTTGCAAGAAAGTAAAGGAACGTGTTTAACAACGTTATGCACTTATCAAGTACTGGTTAGCGTCCTCTACAGAAATGCCAAAGATGGGTAGGGAGCTGTAGCTTGTCGCACTCCAGACCATAAGGCCTGGGATGGGATCAATGGGTGTTGGACGAATGCAGTCTACGAGACAGCGCTCACCAGGTCTAATTCGTACGCGCGAACGACCATCACATGCGTGCAGGCAGAAACTGCATTTATGGCTGAAGACCACAGAGCGCCATTCCATCTCCCAAGTGATCCTCTGTTGGCACCAGTCAAGCCGTGCGCGCCGATACTGTGGCGTAAGTGGAAGATATTGTGGAAAACCCAAAGAGGTTCTGGTCGTGTGTAAAGTACAACAGTGGCAAAAAACAGTCAATACCGTCACTGCGCGATAGCGATGGAAATGTTACCTATGATGGTGCCACTAAAGCGGAGTTACTAAATACACAGTTTTCCGTAATTCCTTCGCGAAAGAAGGCGAAGTAAATATTCCAGAATTCGAAACCAGAACAGCATGAGTGACATAAAAGTAGATATCTTAGGTGTTGCGAAACAACTCAAATCACTTAAGAAAGGTAAGTCTTCCGGTCCAGATGTTATACCAATCAGGTTCCTTTCAGAGTATGCAGGCACAATAGCCCCTTTCATAGCAATCATATACAACCGCTCTCTTGACGAAAGCTCTGTTCCTAAAGACTGGAAAGTAGCGCAGGTCATACCAACATTCAAGAAAGTAAATAGGAGTAACCCATTGAATTACAAGCCCATATCACTGACCTCAGTTTGCAGTAGGATTTTGGAGCATATACTGTACTCGAACATCATGAATCACCTTGAAGAAAACGACTGTTAATCAAATTGCGTGCATTTGGAATATCGTCTCAGTTGTGTGACTGGATTCGTGATTTCTCCTCAGAGAGGTCACAGTTCGTAGTGATAGACGGTAAATCATCGAGCAGAACAGAAGTGATATCTGGCGCTCCGCAAGGTAGTGTGATAGATCCTCTGCTGTTCCTGATTCACATAAATGATCTAGGTGATAATCTGAGCAGCCCCTTAGATTGTTTGCAGATGACGATGTAATTTACCGTCTAGTAAAATCATCAGACAATCAATTCCAATTACAAAATGATCTACAGACAATTTCTGTATGGTGCTAAAAGTGGCAATTCGCACTAAACCAAGAAAAGTGCGAGGTCATCCACATGGGTACTAAAAGAAATCCGATATATTTTTGGTATACGATAAATCGCAGACACCTAAGGGCTGTCAATTCGACTAAATTCCTTGGAATTACAATTACGAGCAACTTACATTGGAAAGACCACTTAGACAATATTGTGGAGAAGGCGAAACAAAGACTGCGCTTTGTTGGCAGAACACTTAGAAGATGCGACAAACCCACTAAAGAGACAGCCTACATTACACTTGTCCGTCCTCTGCTGGAATATTGCTTCGCGGTGTGGAATCCTTACCAGGTGGGATAGACGGGGTACATCGAAAGGGTGAAAAGAGGGGCAGCTTGTTTCATGTTATCGCGAAATAGGGGTGCGAGTATCACTAATATGATATGCGAGTTGGAATGGCAGTCAATGAAACAAAGGCGGTTTTCTTAGCGGCGAGATCTATTTACGAAATTTCAATCACCAACTTTCTCTTCCGAATGCGAAAATGTTTTGTTGATACCCGTCTACGTAGGGGGAAATGATCATCATAATAAAATAAGAGAAATCTGAGCTGGAACGGAAAGATTTATGTGTTCCTTTTTCCCACTCGCCATTCTAGAGTGGAATGGTAGAGAAGTAGTATGACGATGGTTCGAAGAACTCTCTGCCAGGCACTTAAGCGTGAATTGCAGAGTAACCATGTACACTCCTGGAAATTGAAATAAGAACACCGTGAATTCATTGTCCCAGGAAGGGGAAACTTTATTGACACATTCCTGGGGTCAGATACATCACATGAACACACTGACAGAACCACAGGCACATAGACACAGGCAACAGAGCATGCACAATGTCGGCACTAGTACAGTGTATATCCACCTTTCGCAGCAATGCAGGCTGCTATTCTCCCATGGAGACGATCGTAGAGATGCTGGATGTAGTCCTGTGGAACGGCTTGCCATGCCATTTCCACCTGGCGCCTCAGTTGGACCAGCGTTCGTGCTGGACGTGCAGACCACGTGAGACGACGCTTCATCCAGTCCCAAACATGCTCAATGGGGGACAGATCTGGAGATCTTGCTGGCCAGGGTAGTTGACTTACACCTTCTACAGCACGTTGGGTGGCACGGGATACATGCGGACGTGCATTGTCCTGTTGGAACAGCAAGTTCCCTTGCCGGTCTAGGAATGGTAGAACGATGGGTTCGATGACGGTTTGGATGTACCGTGCACTATTCAGTGTCCCCTCGACGATCACCAGTGGTGTACGGCCAGTGTAGGAGATCGCTCCCCACACCATGATGCCGGGTGTTGGCCCTGTGTGCCTCGGTCGTATGCAGTCTTGATTGTGGCGCTCACCTGCACGGCGCCAAACACGCATACGACCATCATTGGCACCAAGGCAGAAGCGACTCTCATCGCTGAAGACGACATGTCTCCATTCGTCCCTCCATTCACGCCCGTCGCGACACCACTGGAGGCGGGCTGCACGATGTTGGGGCGTGAGCGGAAGACGGCCTAACGGTGTGCGGGACCGTAGCCCAGCTTCATAGAGACGGTTGCGAATGGTCCTCGCCGATACCCCAGGAGCAACAGTGTCCCTAATTTGCTGGGAAGTGGCGGTGCGGTCCCCTACGGCACTGCGTAGGATCCTACGGTCTTGGCGTGCATCCGTGCGTCGCTGCGGTCCGGTCCCAGGTCGACGGGCACGTGCACCTTCCGCCGACCACTGGCGACAACATCGATGTACTGTGGAGACCTCACGCCCCACGTGTTGAGCAATTCGGCGGTACGTCCACCCGGCCTCCCGCATGCCCACTATACGCCCTCGCTCAAAGTCCGTCAACTGCACATACGGTTCACGTCCACGCTGTCGCGGCATGCTACCAGTGTTAAAGACTGCGATGGAGCTCCGTATGCCACGGCAAACTGGCTGACACTGACTAGCGCCATTCGACGGCCAACACCGCGGTTTCTGGTGTGTCCGCTGTGCCGTGCGTGTGATCATTGCTTGTACAGCCCTCTCGCAGTGTCCGGAGCAAGTATGGTGGGTCTGACACACCGGTGTCAATGTGTTCTTTTTTCCATTTCCAGGAGTGTATGTTTATTTAATTGTTTATATATTTAATAATGTGTGTTAGGGTGTGTTTATGGTCCAGCCGTAGGAATATTTATTTAATTCCAGGTAGTTAAATCTAAATCTAGTATTTCGTATGTGCTTAAATATGAGTGTGGGTGCGTTGTTTTTAAGAAATGGCGCGAACGCTCTAGCCAATCACAGCGCTCGTTATTCGTGAGACTGTATGGAATTGGGGGAGAAGCATCGTTTCGAGAGAGGACATAGGGACAGTTCTGGACAGTACGGGACAGAACACACGGGGAGTGTGTGCTGGACTCGGACAGTACGACGCGCGGTCGCGAGAATGGCGGGAAAGACTTGCAGTGGAGCAGTGAAGACGTAGTGTGCGTTTAAAAGTGAATATCTCGCGAGGTTTGTCGTGGTTCGTAACTAATTACGTGCAGTAGGAATCTATTGTTTCCCTGTTATTCAACTTATATTTTATTTAATTGCTGGACCATCGACATCAAGGAGTGTTTTGCAAAAATATACCACATTTCTCAAAAGTACTTCTACTATCGAACTCATCATTTAAAGTCCTTAAGATAGTATCTGCAGATTTTATTTAATTGCAATCTTTCTGAGCCGTGGTAAAAATTACTGTTTTGAAGAGCGCGCCGCAGCGCGTAGTGTGAAGCCGTCGCCCTCCGTTTCTGGCGGTGGCGACGCTGTGGCAGTCGCAGCTTTGGTGTCTCCCTATGGTGGGAAAGGAGAAAAGTTGCCTGTTCATGTGCATTTAAGGGGCGCTATGAGCTTGCCAGTTGGTCTGTCTCAGTTAGTGTGGGTCAGCCAGTGTCAACCTGGGTCAGTCTCTCGATCCGTTGGTCGGTCGCGCACTGAGACACAAGATGACTTCTCCGTTTTGAGCGTCGGCGCATGTGGGGTCGCCACGTGAGTCCAGTGGGCCGCAACGTATAGCGAGGGGTAGTGGCTTCTGGGTCGACACGAGAGCAACAGGAGTCAACCCACGACATCAGTGTGGCCGGTGCGAGCTGCGACGCCGTGGTGGTGAAACTGGTTCTCCGAGCTCTTTGGGGCCCCTTCAGTTACCTTCTTGTGGAGCTTGGCTCGGTCCTTTCCTGGTGCAGGGACGTCGTTTTGCCAGTGGGCGCGTTTCCTCTGCATGGTTGGGTCCGAGCCGGTATTTCCGCCGTCGTGTGTCTGGAAGTGAGTGGGAGACGCACCAGCAGTGCAGTCGCGACGCACCAGCAGTCGCGGACGCAGCAGGGGGCAGTCGATCGGTTGGTGCGAACCAGGAAAGACGGGAGATCGGCGCGCGATTTATGGGTGCTGTGCCAGGTCTTCTCGAGAAATCGCAGTTTATCAGAAGTTAAGTGATTGGTGATATGTTGTTTCATTTACTCTTGTTAGATAATGCTTGTTTTCTTGGTCAGTCTCTCGTCCCCAGCTTGCTCGTCTGTCCCTGGCCGCATTTGTTAGGCAGTTAGTGTCTGTCTGTCGTTCGGAGCTGCCTCTGCCATGTTTGTCGGATTCGGTGTGTTAACGAATTCATTGCTTGGAGTGTAATGGCCCAATTCCTGAAATATGTTTTTATCTTGCCTATCATCTTGAGAGGCGGTATATGTGTAGTGTAGGGCATCTTAACTCGTTTTGAAACGTCCCCTTAGAACAATTGTACAAGACTGTGCTTAACCTGGCACACAATAATTTTAGCGCAACGCGATCTGACTATCAAAAATCCCTGCAAAAGAATGGCCCTGACAAACATTAAACTGTACCTTTCACAAATCACTTACCTCACAAAAATCTTCGTTACTCAAGCTACTGCAAAACAGCGAGCGCCACTACTGCCAGCTAAATAAAAGATTCAAACCACTGAAGGTACTAACTACTGATAGTCTTAGCAAATGAAAGATTCTAATAGAGAACAAACAATGTATTTACCTCAAGATTCATAATATATACAGCAGTTCATGACATTTTTCAAAACTCCGCCATCTCTCTTCCCACATCCACCACTGCTGGCGGCTCACCTCCAACTGCCCAGCGCTATGCGCTGTTCGCATCCAGCTATAGCAGTTCATGACAACAATGGCAGACAACAATGCAAACTAGCCACATACTGCACACAGCACAGCCAGTGATTTTCATACAGAGAGCGCTACGTAATGTTGCCAATAAGAAAACATAAACAGCAAACTTACATAAAGAAAACATAAACAGCCTACTTACATAGCCCCCATGCTCCCCACAAAAAATTTTACAAATGTTTTTGGCCAGTGGCCAATAATGATTTGATAAAATTTTTCATAATTACCCTAACAAAGATATCCAATACACACACTTATTGATACAATGTTGGTCAACAGCTAAAATTTTTTTCACAGTCAATAAAGACAGTCCAGATTGTTCATCATAATAGTAATTACAGTTTTTGTTTTTCACAAAGTCTCATTAGTAAAAGAAATTGCACATAGAAGTAGTGGATTTCCATGCAGTCTTGAAGAAGCAGTGTTGTCCTTCCAACGGAAAGACAGTGCTGACTCTTGAAATGCTGACAGGTAATGGGCCACAATGGAGCAAACCCACAGCAGAGTCATTCGAAGTTCTGACGAATATTGGTAGGTAGGTCATCACTGAGCAGACCCACTGCAGTCCTGGTAGAGAGTATGGTATTGATGGGCCACCAGAGATGCAGACCCACAGTAGTCCTTGTAGAGATAATTGTATTGGTGGGCCATCAAAGATGCAGACCCACTGTAGTCCTCGTAGAGATGGCCAGCAGCCATCTGTTGTGACTGTGCAGGTGCACAATCACCATTGAAGAGTCTTGCGGATAATAGAGCAAGTCCATAACCACCACTTGTGCATTCACAAAGTTTTTGGGAATTGTCCTTAGAACCAGCAATGCTGTTATCCAGTCCCTTGCTGAATTATTAACACACGTGCAAACACTAACAGTCCCTACTTCTCACATATTGTCCATATACTATGACCAACAGAAATGTGTGCAGTGAAATGAATGCTTACAAGTTAATAATATGATGAACTGGTGTCAATTACAATTATATAACATAAGAATACAATTACAAAGATACAAAATACATCATTAAAAACATAACAATACAGATAACATTTGTAGTAATAGGGGCTTTACAAAAGAATAGAAATAAACATATACATCAGTGTTACAGGAATGATGACATGAGTACATACATAAAAGATCAGAATCACTTTTGAAACGTCAACTTCACACATGAGCATTAAAACAAAACAGAATAAATAATGTCTAAGCATTTTTACAAAGAAAATAACATATTATTAGAAAAAGTCTACAACATAGCTCTCATCAGCTAAACACATAAAGACAGGAAAAACACAAATACACACGGGTACCCAAACACATAGTGGGATAACACCAAAAGGAAAGGACAGGGTGTGTTTTCAGTGTAACATTTGGTACTGCAGTCCATCCCACAACTTCATTCGATAGATCTTTCGTCTTATTTCAACATTTGTTTCCACCAAAAAAATCCTATCCAAGCATGCTTTCTGTATTTATATGTTCACACATTGCTTACCTCATCATTTATTTCCAAGAAAATCCTACCTATACCTCGTTCCTGTATTCTATTCATATTTCTTTCAAAATAATTATTTCTGATTGTACCATACTCATTTGGGCCCAAATCTTTCTTCGCAATGCATTCTTTACCTATTCTCCATAGTCAGTTTCTTATATAGTCTACCCCCTCTTAAGCTAACTTAAATCTACTGAGCTCAGATATATATACCAAGGGACGAGGCAATGCAGCATGACAACAAATCAACACAAACAGAAATGACAAAAAATGCAAATTGGCAAAGCTAGCAGCATAAATTAGCAAAAGTCAAATTCAATAACACTATGCCTGGCAAACAGCAGCAACTTATACCTAAACATGACATAGCGCAACCAGAAAAAATATTACAGTAAAAACAACAATGCAGACAAGGGAAATGCATATTCACATCTTAATGTCTATGTAATTGAAGTGGTGCACCATAACAACTGATTGTAAAAAAAATATTACCATGTACTTGAAAAGAAAATTATGTGTTACTGTTATTAGTTCCTTCTTATTGTTCTTTCCTTTCCAAGTGCTCCTTTTTTAAAGAATGTGGATCATAAAATAATTATTTAATAGATCTGTTGACAGAAAGAGTTCACATTAGCAAATGCATTTTATTTTATTAAGCAATGCTGTAACACAGCTGGAAACCAGATATCAAATGAAATAAGCAACTACGAAAAGCAAAGCATAAAAATATCATTCAATAGTCATGTGGCATTTCGTTTCATAAGTTAATTGCTCTCAACTCTCGTAAAAAGACACTTGTCATAATCAGGTGTGCAGATGTACGAATATTTCCCATCAATTCATAAGCATTTCAGTAATTAGCACAAAGTGCGAGTAATCATATGTTTTTAAGGAACGAGGGTGTCGCATTAGCGATGAAAGGCACATCCTAATGGCTTATTCTCCAGGTGTTTGACACAGCTGTGTGCCCACAACGCATTACAAAAATCATATGTTTTCAAGTAACGAGCGTGTCGCATTAGCGATGCCCTCTACAAAGGAATGTCATTAACAGCGGTGTAGGCCTCTCTTTGTCCTTCTCTTCCACCTGTGCCTCTGGCACACCCTAATGGCTTTCTTTTCTACCTGAGCGTCTGAAAAGGCTTGTTCTCCAGGTGTCTGACACACCTGGGTGCCCACGTCGCATTATGTGCAGGTGGTCACTTAACTTTCTTACGGAAATATTTACGACAGTAGTTTCCGCTACAGTGACAGTCTCATATAAAAACATTTCACAGGTCAAGAATTTTATTGACATAAACATACCTCAACAGCATAATACACATCGTCGTCGTAAAAATAACATCATAACACCTCAGTCAAATGTCAAAAACGTCGTAGCTTCCTCCAATGATTTCAAAACCTAAAGAAAATTCTATGCTCATTTCAGTAGTGTCATCTACCTCAAACGTACTTTAAAAATCATGATCTCATACCAAATACATCATTCAAAGCTCTCATAGTATCACAATGGTACCAAAAAAATATGAACAGTTCACAAAGTACAGACAAAGTACAATTTCTTAAGTGTGAAGTAATCCAACTCTGTAATTGCGTAAACATGTGTCACTGACGTAGTAAAAGGATGTTTGTTTCTCTGTTAAATGATCAGATAGCTGTGTAATTTATGTGTTAGAGAAATATGGTACCGATGTGTTAAATTGTATAAGCAAATACCATATTAGCTAGGGCTCCTTGTGCTTGCCAAACACATGGTACACAAAGTAGGCGTGTACCCCCCTGAGGTTTATTGTAATTATACCCTCAGGTGTTACAGATTACAGCAATGGAATGAAATGTATCACGAAAAACTTTCTTTGTAATTCAAAACTCTTTAAAAATAAATGTTTTAAGTACAAAATTAATCACTCAAATACGTGTCCTGTAGCGCTAAATATGCGTCTTGCTGTAAGATAATCTCTGGGAAGTGTCGTAGTTATTGTCCTCCGAAAGCTAAGTTCTGCAGAAGTCAATGTACTTACCTCATGATACACAAAAGTGAAATGCTTTGCGTATAGATTTCTTAGTTATTACGCTTATTGCCGTGATGAGGAAAGTACTGTGCTGTAACGTATTGTTGTCCTACGGAAAAGGCTGTCTCCTTGTAGCAATAGCACAAAAGTCACCACTAAAACATGTCTCACTTTATAGAAGAATTCAGAAAAAACTGTGCAGATATAAAACAGATACACCGCAAAAGCACATTGTAAATTGTCACTCATTAGTAACATCGTGATAAAATCGTGTAGCTATCACATAAACTAACCATTGTCTCATCTGGTATTTCACAGAAAGCACCTCAAATCCAGAATCCACTCGTAAGCAAACCAAAATGTTGCATGTTAACAGTTTCTCAGTGTGACAAATTGTACAAGTAGCGTGAAGTGAAAATTGCAAAGACTAAGTTAAAAAGCAGATTATCTGTCAATAAATGGTTTTACATGAGAAATGTGGTGTAAACCTTTACTCTTCCTAGTACGCTGAGTTTCAACTTCAACGCAATTATCATGTGGTATACGTCGGATTCTGTAAGGTCCATTGTAAACTAGAAAGAATTTGTGACTCAAGTGTTTCTTTTTATGTGACAATGAATGAGCTTTAATGAGAACTTTCTGACCAATATATAATTTCTTTGCATTTGCTTTACCGTGTAGTTTTCTCCTTTTGTCTGCTGCAGATTTTATATTTTTAAGAGCCAAATCAATTATGTCTTTGTGTCGAAGTTTACGTGTATTCGGGAAAGGTACAAGCTCTCTGATTCTGTTCGGAGGTTCTTCATTCTTCAGTACAAGAGTAGGTGGTAAAGCAGTGGAATCATGAGGCATTTCATTCAGCACATTTTGAAATAAGTGTAAATATCTGTCCCAATGCTGATGCTTTCTGTGACAATAAAGTCTGCAAAGCTTATTGATTTCTTTCATAATCCGTTCAGACGGGTTACAATGTGGTGAATACAATGAAATAAAAACAGGTTTGATTTTATGATTCCGAAGCATGCGTGACCAAACAGCAGATCTGAATTGCGGTCCGTTATCTGAAATGACTTTACTAACGTGTCCAACATCACGTAAGAAATTTTTAACAAAGGCGTTGGATACAGACCGTCCAGTGGCTTTACGTAACGGAGTGAAAGAAACAAATTTTGAAGTAAGTTCAACAGCGACTAGAACGTACGAAAATCCATTCGATGTTCTGACAAGGGGTCCCAAGAGATCAACAGCAGCAAATTCTTTTAATTTAGAAGGAATAATAGGAAATAACGGAGCACGATGTGAGATAGTAGATGGTTTCGCCTTTTGACAAAGTTTACAAATAGACAAGACTCTTCGAATTCGCTTTTCCATATTGTTAAAATAACAAGTCGTTCGAAGAATATGATAACATTTTCGAGGACCAAAATGTGCGTAGCTGAAATGAATGTACCAAATGAGCTTATTAACAAAATCGTCTGGAATGCAAAGTACCCATAGCTTGTCATCAACAGTGCAACAGTTTGAAGAGTATGTTGTTTCTAACCAGGTAATAATGCCGAATCTGAGTGTGTGTCTTTTCATGCCATTTACTTTTGATATCTTTCCAAATCGGATCTTTATCTTGTTCATGAGCAATGTCCTTTAAAGATGTGGTGATGAAGTTTTCAAAGGCGACTTTCTGAATGTAAAGAATACTGAAATTTTTCTCGAGGTTGCCTTCTGTGTTACTTTTCTCAAGCCCAGCCGGTTCGCGTGACAGCGCGTCCGCAACAATGTTCTCCTTGCCGGGAATGTAGACTATTGTGAAGCGGAATTCTTGCAGAAACAATGCCCAACGTTTTAACCTATCATGATTTAATTTTGAAGACATAAGAAATTGTAATGCACGATGATCACTGTATACTTTTACGTGCTTACCAGAAAGAAAGAAACGGAATTTGTTAAATGCCCAAACGATAGCTAAAGCTTCTAATTCAGTAACGGAATAATTTTTTTCAGATTTTGTTAGCACTCGGCTAGCAAAAGCAATGGTTTTCTGAACAGTAGTGTCATTTTCTATGGCTTCTTGAAATAAGTGGGCACCAAGACCGACTTTGGAAGAATCAGTGCTAAGGCAGAAATCTTGTGACAGATCTGGATGAGCTAGTATTGGCGCGTGAAGTAACGCTTCTTTCAAAGAATTGAATTCCAACTGTGTTTGTTCGTCCCAGTTCCAAATAGTATTTTTTCCAGTGAGAGAACAAAGTTTTGGTGTAACTAGAATTTGCATATTCAGAAAACGACGGTAAAAATTTACGAGACCTAGAAAACTGCGGACTTGTCTTTTTGTGGATGGAACAGGAATGGCTCTGATTGCTTCTAACTTTTCTGGATCCGGCTGAATGCCTTCAGAAGAAATAATATGTCCCAAAAACTTCACCTTTGACCTACCGAATTCAGACTTTTCCAAGTTAACTGTAATTCCAGATTCTGCAAAAATACGTAACAAACTGTTGAGGATGCGGTTATGTTGTTCCCATGAAGCTTCTGCTATTAGAATATCGTCCACATATAAAGTGATGTGACGTTTTAAGAACTCAGGTAATATGGAATTTAACCCATGAATGAATGCTGCCGAAGAAATGTTCAAACCAAAAGGAAGTTTCCGAAACTGATAAACGCCGAAACAAAGGAAAGCTGTGTATTTTCTGCATTCTGGATGAAGTTCGATCTGATAAAAGCTGGATCTGAGATCAATGGAAGACAACACTTTTACACCATTAAAATTTTGAAGAAGTTCTTCCATCGTCTGCGGCCTGTCTGTTTCAGGAATAATGATAGTATTGATTTGTCTCGAATCTAAAACAAGCCTGATCGATCCATTTTTCTTCTCAACAACATGTAATGGATTGTTGTATGAGCTTACTGCAGGCTCAATAATGCCCTCGTCAAGCATAGATTGTATTTCTGTTCTAACACGGTCCCTATAATGTGCCGGAATTACGTATGGTCTAACACAAAATTTAGTATGCTCACGAACACGAAATTGGTATTGAAATCCCTTGATTGTTCCTGTTTTGTGCGTAAAAACTGTGGAATGTGCTTGTAAAATCTCAAAAAGGTCCTGCCTATCAGTGTCATTACAATTCTCAATTGTCTGAATTTTATTCTGAATTAACTCATTAATTTCAAATATGCCGTCGATGTCAACCCTGTCAGTACTTGCAGAGTGATTGTTGGTGTCTAGTTCCATAGAAAATTCCGAACTGTTATCTAACAGAAGGTAAAGCCGATTAATTTCCTCATCATGGTTTGAGAGCCAGTCTTCAAATTTCAAAGCTATTGACTTACCTTCTTTCTCTAAACTTATTTCAGCATCGTGAAAGCTTAAGATTGCTTTGTATTCTTTCAAAAAGTCTACTCCCAGTATAATTTCCGTCGACAATAATGGAACAATAAGGAAGTTCATAGAGAAGCTGTGGCTTTGACAAAAGAATTCTAAATTGGTTTGTTGGCGTACATCTACACTTTTTCCAAAGATTGCACCTTGTAATTTAATCTTACGTAACGGAAGTGTGGGGCAATCGTTCGCTTTGTTGCATTTGCTAAAAGCTGTTTCGCTAATTACTGAAATGGGACTGCCAGAGTCAAGTACTGCAGTAAATTTTACGTCATTTACAGTAATATGAATCACAGGATATGCAATGGTGTTACGTGTTACGTCGTGTTCCTGGAGTAAGATGTCCCTAATGTCTTCCATTTTTACGTAATTACTAGCTACGGCAGCTGCGTCATCAGTTTCATAAGTACGTCTTGTGGCTGCCAGTGGTGCGAGTCATCGCCTATTGTCTCTTTGTTGGCGCGCGTCGTTATTGGGATTTGGAGACCTAACTTCTACAAATTCATCGTGACGAGAGTGCTCTGCTCTGTTTAAATCTCGCCAGTTCTGATGCAATTCAGGTCTGTCGTTACGATCATATCGTCTGTCGTCATGTCGGTAGTTTCCATAGTTTCTTTCATGTCGGTCACATGGTGGAGAATTTCTCCTTAAATCGTAACTACGCGCTGGACCGTTGCGTCTAAAGTTATTCTGTCTCCCTTGATAATAGTTATTTTGGTTCCCATATTGTCTGTTTCTCTGATTGTCTCTGTGATAGTCATTACCGCGGAAAGGTGATATTTCCCTGTAACTATTACTCTGCCAGTGGTTATCATATGGGTGGTGTCTGTTTTGGTCACGATTTACGTTGTAAGAATAGGTTTGTCGTGGCCATTTATTGTTTCTGTCGTCACGGAATTGTGACGGATGTGACCTGTAATGATTGTTTTCCTGTTTTCGCATCCCGCGACTGTCTGTGTCAATTTCCAGTTCTTGTAACAGTCCCTGAAAAGCTTCAATGTCGTCTTTGCAACGTCCTGCTAAAATAATATGTCTCAAATGTTCAGGCAGTTTGATTAAGCAAATGCGGATGAGTTCTGAGGGGCTGTATGGGTTTGACAGGTACTGATTCTTGTGCAACATGTCTTCAAAATATTTGACAAGACTGGAAAATTCAGATTGTTCAAAGTGTTTCATCATCATGATGCTATGTTTTACACCGTCTTGTGTGGCTTGAGACCAATATGCTGAGAGGAAGGCATGGTAAAACTCTCCTTCACTGTGGCAATCGTGAATGACCGATCGCATTCTTACAGCTGGTTCATTCTCCAAGTAGCCACACATAAATTCTAATCTGTGTTCTAATGACCAGTTGGGAGGAAAACAATGAGAGAATTGATGGAGCCATGCTTGTGGATGAATGTCGTTGCCAGAATTCTTAAATGTTTTGAATTTACGTGTAGTAATGAACAGCTTATAGTCAAAATCATCATGTCGGCGAGTCACATATCGGTCATTGTTACGTCGTGTCGGCGGTTCCATCTCAAAATTCGGTGCACCTTGCCAATTCCTTTCATAATTACCGAAATGCTCTGTGTTATTATTTTGTGGCTGTTCCGTATTTCTATGTCCCTCTTCCCTTATTGGGGCGCGAGTGTCCTCTGAAATACGTAATTCTTGTATTACCTGTGTCAGCTGATCTTGTACTTCCCGCATTTCTCTTTTGTATTGCGTATTAATTTGATTCTGATTTTGTTTGAATTTTCTTATTTGTTCATACTCTTCTGTGTCAGTGAAGGCTACGGGTCTTGTGTCATTCAGATCATCATCTACCTTTGTAGATAAGTTAGTGACCTGATCGGAAAGTTCGGCTACTTTCTCCGATAGTGAACACATTTCCTCAGTGTGTTTTTCTGAACCAAGTTTCAGAGTGTCCATTTGTGTTGAAATCGAATCTACTGTGTTCTTTAAGTTTTCCTGAGTTTTTGCCAGTTGCGTAACCGAATCGGTAGATGCAACTGAGTCAATTTTAGCCCACAAGGTCTCATGATTTTCATGAACAATGGTTTGCAGCTCTTTTATGGCTGCTTCGTGATTCTGTAATGCATTTTCATGCCGCGAAAAAATAGGCTGAAAATGCTCACAAATTTGTGTTTTTACGTCATTACAGACTTTTTGACATTTCGATTCAATGTTATGTAATTCAGTAGTTAAATCTTCACGTGTTTGTTCAAGTGTGGTGTCTAACTTTTGAAGCTTTTGCTGTGTTTGTCTCTGATTTTGTTCCATTGTGTGTAACTGTTGCTGTGTTTGTTTCTGGTGTTGTTCCATTGTGTCTAACTTTTTAAGATTTTGTTCCATTGTGTCTAACTTTAGGAGATTTTGTCCCATTTGTTGCATTAATTGTAATAACAATGCATTAGTGTCTGGAATCTGTTCCTCTACGCTTTTCGGCAGTGCATTTGCACCAGCAACATTCACATTTTGACAAGCAGAAAATGTGTCTTGACTCATTTGAGAAAACGGTGAGGACGCAAAACCTGAATCTACAGTATTTGCAAAATTGTGTCCTATCATTTCGGATTCCTGAGGCGAGCTGTTGCCGACCGATCGATCGATAATGCTTCCCTGTTCACTACCTGTTTGACTGTCTACGCCATTGTTTGACGCCCGCTCCATTTCCCTATGCACAGTTACCAAATTACTACTTTGAACATTAGTTAACTCATTACACAGTGGCGCTAACACATTGCTTTCGTCTTCACTGTCGTTTCTCATTTTACTTTGGAGCCGAGTGTTACGTTTTTCACACGCCATTATTGTGACAATATTTCACACGATAACACAGAAAAGCACAATTTGAATAGCAAAAATAAGAGAACACATTAACATAGCACTGAAAATAATATGTAGTTAATTGCAGCTGCGAAATACTTGGTGCAAATCTACATGCATGCCACAACTGTTTTACATTACAACAATGAAAGACTGCAACTACAAAGGAGATTCTCTCTACAATTACGCGCTAGCAATAAAGAAAAGCTACACTAGATACATAGACTACAAGACAAAATCAGAAGATTCCAGTGAGGTATCCTAGGCTAAGGGTCGACATATGAAACGTCCCCTTAGAACAATTGTACATATGAAATGTCCACTTAGAACAATTATACAAGACTGTGCTTAACCTGGCACACAATAATTTTAGCGCAACGCGATCTGACTATCAAAAATCCCTGCAAAAGAATGGCCCTGACAAACATTAAACTGTACCTTTCACAAATCACTTACCTCACAAAAATCTTCGTTACTCAAGCTACTGCAAAACAGCGAGCGCCACTACTGCCAGCTAAATAAAAGATTCAAACCACTGAAGGTACTAACTACTGATAGTCTTAGCAAATGAAAGATTCTAATAGAGAACAAACAATGTATTTACCTCAAGATTCATAATATATACAGCAGTTCATGACATTTTTCAAAACTCCGGCATCTCTCTTCCCACATCCACCACTGCCGGCGGCTCACCTCCAACTGCCCAGCGCTATGCGCTGTTCGCATCCAGCTATAGCAGTTCATGACAACAATGGCAGACAACAATGCAAACTAGCCACATACTGCACACAGCACAGCCAGTGATTTTCATACAGAGAGCGCTACGTAATGTTGCCAATAAGAAAACATAAACAGCAAACTTACATAAAGAAAACATAAACAGCCTACTTACAGTTTGGCCAACCTTGTATAATTTTATATAAGACTGCATTTCATGGGATTTTATTTAAATGGTCATTTTAGTATATAAAGTTGCCACCCTTCCACTGTAAGACTTTTCTTAGAAGTTAAAATCAAGTTGCACCTTCGGTGGCAAGTTAATCTTTTAATTTTAGTGTTTTGTACCATTTCCATCCCTCCTATGGGGTGCATAGTTCTGTGCTTGTGTGAATTGTTAAAACTTGTAGTTTAAAGTACGCTGGTGTGTTGCAGTTTTGACCCAGTGTAGTCTTTCAGAGGTTATTGTGAGCGGTCGTGTCAAAAGGGAGCGGCAAGGTTCTCAGCCCGAAAGCTCATACACTCAAAAATTTTTTTCTTTCTGCCTGTGAATAAATTGTAACGTGATATTTACATGGTGCTTCCTGCTTATAATTTTAAATCTGTTTTTGTTTTTAAAAAAACGTTTTTAGGAATAAAATTTCGATTTATTAAAGGCAATTTGATTATGATTTCATCAGTTACTCCATGGCAACTACTTCCACGCTCACATAGTGTGATTAAATGTGTTAATGTTCGTGATGAATCGCTAGTAAATGAAATTCTTAAGAATAATTTTTTTGAAAATAAATTCACGGTTCACTTTCATTTATAAATTTATATGTTACATTCATAATTCGTAATTGCCGAGTGATAGAAACCTACGACCAGTCGATTCGTGTGTGTATTCTTATCGTATACTGTAGAATCAGCAGTATTTGGCCTGTAATGCGGCAACTACGTATCCCAGCCCCTAGACAACGACACCAGCCAAAACTTTTAATATTGCAACTATTGAGTCGGAGGGTCCGTAGTTAGTTGAAAGGCCGCAACCCAAATTACTATATGAAGCTTTCCTACATATGTACTATATTTCTGTAACCATCTTTTGTTTTTATTCTTCTCTGTCGTTCGGTATCACGACTTACTAGTCGTCAGTGCATTCTGTATTGATATTTCCCCTGTTCTCCTATTAACAGGCCAGCGGGCAGAACCAGAGGGGACAGGGTAGAACATCGAAATCCGAGGTTCTGACCGTAAATCGCGGCTGTATTTCGCAAACAGCAGAGTTCTGGCTGACGGCTGACAGGTGCGCACGGCGTCACCGAGATAGCGGTGCGCCGCTAAGGGCTGCGCTCCTGATTATAGGGCGCGTGTGACACGGGGCGTCACAACGAGGGCTCTCCACCAGCCCTCCCTACGCGCTGACGCAGAAGCCGTTCAAAAGGCGGGCTCGGCCTCACTGCGGCAGCTGCCGCCATTGTAGGGGCGCAGCGTACCGATCACAACGCTTGCGAGCGCTCTCTGACGCACCCGCCTACCTAAAAGCCGTATGCCGCAGGAATGCGGCCATTAATATTACCAGCGCGTAATGACCGCACGGCTCACTGAGTTTGACGCGAATTTGCCGTTCAGGTGCAATACATGAGCCGTATTGCCTTCTGTGTCGGGAAGTAAAACAGCGTAAATCCCGTTCGGGTGTCCTGAATCGTTGCGTATTATTTCGTGCAATAAGTATACAAAAGAAACAGAGTTAACGGAAGTGGAAAATGAGGAATTAAGAGCGTTATATATGGGATTTTTAAAAACTGAGGATTTAATAAGTGGTGTGCCTGAGGAAGAAGACATTCAAAATGAGGAAATAAGTGCGTTAAATTGGGGATTTAAAAATAATTGTTAATAACCGTGAGAGTTAAACAAGTGATATATGTTGTTGTTGTGGTCACCAGTCCTGGAACTGGTTTGATGCAGCTCTCCATGCTACTCTATCCTGTGCAAACTTCGTCATCTCCCGGTACCTACTGCAACCTACATCCTTCTGGATCCGCTTAGTGCATTCATCTCTTGGTCTCCCGCTACGATTTTTACCCTCTACGCTTCCCTCCAATACTAAATTGCTGATCCCTTGATGCCTCAGAACATGTCCTACCAACCGATACCTTCTTCTAGTCCAGTTGTGCCACAACCTCCTCTTCCCCCTATTCTGTTCAATACTTCCTCATTAGTTATGCGATCTACCCACCTAATCTTCAGCATTCTTCTATAGCACTACATTTTGAAAGCTTCTATTTCTTCTTGTCCAAACAATTATCGTCCATGTTTCACTTTTATACATGGCTACACTCCATACAAATACTTTCAGAAACGACTTCCTAACATTAAATCAATACTCGATGTCATCAAATTTCTCTTCTTCAGAAACGCTTTCCTTGCCATTGACAATCTACATTTAATATCCTCTCTACTTCGATCATCATCATTTATTTTGCTCCCCAAATAGCAAAACTCATTTACTACTTTAAGTATCTCATTTCCTAATCTAATTCCCTCAGCATCACCCGACTTAATTCGACTACATTCCGTTATCCTCGTTTTGCTTTGCTGTCTCTGACAGGACTACAATGTCATCGGCGAACCTCAAAGATTTTATTTCTTCTCCGTGGATTTTAATACCTACTCCGAATTTTTCTTTTGTTTCCTTTACTGCTTGCTCAATATACAGACTGTATAACATCGAGGAGAGGCTACAACGCTGTCTCACTCCCTTCCCACCCACTGCTTCCCTTTCATACCCCTCGACTCTTATAACTGCCGTCTGATTTCTGTAAAAATTTGTAACCTCCCCACAGAAATATTTATAAAATAAATAATATGAATATGATTCTAATTTAGTATAACCTCCACACGGAAAAATTTACCGTAACCTCCCAACAAAATTCATTTACATTTAATCTCCCCACAAAATTCGTTGCCATTTAATTTGTAAGTAGGCTGTTTAGGTTCTTTTATGGGTAACGCCGCCGCCACGCAGCGTTCTCTGTATGAAAATCACTGGCTGTGCTGTGTGCAGTCTGTGGCTAGTTTGCATTGTTATCTGCCATTGTAGTGTTGGGCAGCGGCAGCTGGATGTGAACAGCGCGTAGCATTGCGCAGTTGGAGGTGAGCCGCCAGCAGTTGTGGATGTGGGGAGAGAAATGGCGGAGGCTTGAAATTTGTAACATTGGATGGCATATATATTATGATTATTAAGGTAAATACATTGTTTGTTCTCTATTAAAATCTTTCATTTGCTAACTATGCCTATCAGTAGTTAGTGCCTTCAGTAGTTTGAATCCTTTATTTAGCTGGCAGTAGTGGCGCTCGCTGTATTGCAGTAGTTCGAGTAATGAAGATTTTTGTGAGGTAAGTGATTTGTGAAAGGTATAGTTTAATGTTAGTCAGGGCCATTCTTTTGTGGGGATTTTTGGTAGTCAGATTGCGTTGTGCTAAAAATATTGTGTGTCAGTTTAAGCACAGTCTTATGTAATAGTTCTAAGGGGAAGTTTCATATGGCGACCCTGCCAGGATTCGAACCTGGAATCTTCTGATTTTGCCTGAATTTCCTAATTTGTTCGCACTCTTCAGTGATGGCTACAGGTCTTGTGTCATTGAGATCATCATCTACCTTTGCAGATAAGTTAGTGAACCGATCTGAAATTTCGGCTACTTTCTCCGATAGTGTACTTATTTCCTCAGTGTGTTTTTCTGAACCAAGTTTCAGAGTGTCCATTTGTGTTGAAATCGTATCGACTGTGTCGTTTAAGTTTTCTTGAGTTTTTGCAAGATGCATAACCGAATCGGCAGATGCAACTGAGTCAATTTTAGCTTGCAAGGTGTCGTGATTTTCATGAACAATAGTTTGGAGTTCTTCTATGGCTGCTTCGTGATTCTGTAATGCATTTTCATGCCGCGAAAAAATAGGTTGAAAATGCTCACAAATTTGTGTTTTTACATCATTACAGACTTTTTGACATTTCGATTCAATGTTATGTAACTCAGAAGTTAAATCTTCACGTGTTTGTTCAAGCTTATGTTCCACTGAGTCTAACTTTTGAAGGTTTTGTTCCATTGTGTCTAACTTATGAAGATTTTGTTCCATTGTGTCTAACTGTTGCTGTGTTTGTCTCTGATTTTGTTCCATTGTGTCTAACTGTTGCTGTGTTTGTCTCTGATTTTGTTCCATTGTGTCTAACTTTTGAAGCTTTTGTCCCATTTGTTGCATTAATTGTAATAACAATGCACTGGTGTCTGAAACATGTTCCACAGTGCTTTTCGGCAGTGAATTTGCACCGGCAACATTCACATTTTGACAAGGGGAAAATGTGTCTTGACTCATTTGAGAAAACGGTGAGAACCCAAAACCTGAGTCTACAGTATTTGCAATATTGTATTCTGTCATTCCCAATTCCTGAGGCGAGCTGTTGCCGACCGATCGATCGATAATGCTTCCCTGTTTACTACCTGTTTCACTGTCTACACCATTATTTGACGCCCACTCCATTTCCCTATGCACAGTTACCAAATTACTACTTTGAATATTAGTTAATTCATTACATGGTGGCGCTAACACACTGCTTTCGTCTTCACTGTCATTTCTCAGTTTACTTTGGAGCCTAGTGTTACGTTTTTCACACGCCATTATTGTCACAATATTTCACACGACAGCACAGAAAAACACAATTTGAAGAGCAAAAATAGGGGAACACATTAACATAGCACTGAAAATAATATCTAGTTAATTGCAAGTGCAGCTGCGAAATACTTGGTGCAAATCTACATGCATGCCACAACTGTTTTACTGTACAACAATGAAAGACTGCAACTACAAAGGAGATTCTCTCTACAATTACGCAATAGCAATAAACAAAATCTACACTAATTACACAAACTACAAGAAAAAATCAGAATATTCCAGTGAGGTATCTTAGGCTAAGTGTCGCCATATGAAACGTCCCATTTTGAACATTTATACATGACTGTGCTTAAACTGACACACAATATTTTTAGCGCAACGTAATCTATCAAAAATCCCTACAAAAGAATGGCCCTGACTAACATTAAACTATACCTTTCACAAATCACTTACCTCACAAAAATCTTCAATACTCGAACTACTGCAATACAGCGAGCGCCACTACTGCCAGCTAAATAAAAGATTCAAACTACTGAAGGCACTAACTACTGATAGGCATAGTTAGCAAATGAAAGATTTTAGTAGAGAACAAACAATGTATTTACCTTAATAATCATAATATATATGCCATCCAGTGTTACAAATTTCAAGTCTCCGCCATTTCTCTCCCCACATCCACCACTGCTGGCGGCTCACCTCCAACTGCGCAACGCTACGCGCTGTTCACATCCAGCTGCCGCTGCCCAACACTACAATGGCAGACAACAATGCAAACTAGCCACAGACTGCACACAGCACAGCCAGTGATTTTCATATAGAGAGCGCTACGTGGCGGCGGCGTTACCAATAAAAGAACCTAAACAGCCTACTTACAAATCTAAGCTCAAAACAGAAAAATTCCTAAATCTCTCAACAGTAAAAAATTATAATTATGTCCTTCACATTCAGTGTAACGTTCCAACAAAAAAAATAAATTCAGTAACCTGGTAAAAATACAATGTAACTAACCTCTCAATTAAATTGTCGCTCACTTATAACTTTCAATAATTGACTGTGAATTTAACCTGGTAAATTTTGGACGTCAGCAGTGCTGCGTCATGGCCCTGAAAGATCATTCTGAATTTAAAAAAAAAGAAAAATTGTTACCTCAATGAAGTCGCCGGATAACGCATATATATCTGCTCTTAAAATAATGTTTTCTGGCACAGCCCTGTGCAATGCTGGCCGATAGATTTGTCATTTATGAAAGGAAGCAACTGATTTTTCTTTTGGAACAATCGGGAGGATCATGGATGAGAGAAATTAGTAAATTCTTTAAATTGAAATGAATGGTTGTTAAAAGTTATGAGAAAGATTATTATTACGAGATTTTTAAAACATTTACATGGGACTTGAGATGACATTACTACATATGCGCGAGGCTGCTTTTTACGTTATACAATAATACTCAGGCTCCGACATCGCTGCACCGCGACCGGCCACCCAACACGATACACCAGACCAGACCAGAGCAGACTGCAGACTAGCAACAACTTACTGCTACAGCTACACAGTTCGTACTGCAGTCAACACTGCTCTGTGGTCAGCGATTCTCTTATACCTTGCATATCGCAGGCAGCGTATGAGCAATACATCTACATCCATATTCCGCAAGCCACCTGACGGTGTGTGGCGGAGGGTACCTTGAGTACCTCTATCGGTTCTCCCTTCTATTCCAGTCTCATATTGTTCGTGGAAAGAAGGATTGTCGGTATGCCTCTGTGTGGGCCCTAATCTCTCTGATTTTATCCTCATGGTCTCTTTGCGAGATATACGTAGGAGGGAGCAATATACTGCTTGACTCTTCGGTGAAGGTATGTTCTCGAAACTTAGACAAAAGCCCGTACCGAGCTACTGAGCGTCTCTCCTGCAGAGTCTTCCACTGGAGTTTATCTATCATCTCCGTAACGCTTTCGCGATTACTGAATGATCCTGTAACGAAGCGCGCTGCTCTCCGTTGGATCTTCTCTATATCTTCTATCAACCCTATCTGGTACGGATCCCACACTGCTGAGCAGTATTCAAGCAGTGGGCGAACAAGCGTACTGTAACCTACTTCCTTTGTTTTCGGATTGCCTTTTTTTAGGATTCTTCCAATGAATCTCAGTCTGGCATCTGCTTTACTGACGGTCAACATTATATGATCATTCCATTTTAAATCACTCCTAATGCGTACTCCCAGATAATTTATGGTATTAACTGCTTCCAGTTGCTGACCTGCTATTTTGTAGCTAAATGATAAAGGATCTATCTTTCTGTGTATTCGCAGCACATTACACTTGTCTACATTGAGATTCAATTGCCATTCCCTGCACCATGCGTCAACTCGTTGCAGATCCTCCTGCATTTCAGTACAGTTTTCCATTGTTACAACCTCTCGATACACCACAGCATCATCTGCAAAAAGCCTCAGTGAACTTCCGATGTCATCCACCAGGTCATTTATGTATATTGTGAATAGCAACGGTCCTATGACACTCCCCTGCGGCACACCTGAAATCACTCTTACTTCGGAAGACTTCTCTCCATTGAGAATGACATGCTGCGTCCTGTTATCTACGAACTCCTCAATCCAATCACACAATTGGTCTGATAGTCCATATGCTCTTACTTTGTTCATTAAACGACTGTGGGGAACTGTATCGAACGCCTTGCGGAAGTCAAGAAACACGGTATCTACCTGTGAACCCGTGTCTATGGCCCTCTGAGTCTCGTGGACGAATAGCGCGAGCTGGGTTTCACATGACCGTCTTTTTCGAAACCCATGCTGATTCCTACAGAGTAGATTTCTAGTCTCCAGAAAAGTCATTATACTCGAACACAATACGTGTTCCAAAATTCTACAACTGATCGACGTTAGAGATATAGGTCTATAGTTCTGTACATCTGTTCGACGTCCCTTCTTGAAAACGGGGATGACCTGTGCCCTTTTCCAATCCTTTGGAACGCTACGCTCTTCTAGAGACCTACGGTACACCGCTGCAAGAAGGGGGTCAAGTTCCTTCGCGTACTCTGTGTAAAATTGAACTGGTATCCCATCAGGTCCAGAGGCCTTTCCTCTTTTGAGCGATTTTAATTGTTTCTCTATCCCCCTGTCGTCTATTTCGATATCTACCATTTTGTCATCTGTGCGACAATCTAGAGAAGGAACTACAGTGCAATCTTCCTCTGTGAAACAACTTTGGAAAAATACATTTAGTATTTCGGCCTTTAGTCCGTCATCCTCTGTTTCAGTACCATCTCGGTCACAGAGTGTCTGGACATTTTGTTTTGATCCACCTACCGCTTTGACATAAGACCAAAATTTCTTAGGATTTTCTGCCAAGTCAGTACATAGAACTTTACTTTCAAATTCATTGAACGCCTCTCGCATAGCCCTCCTCACACTACATTTCGCTTCGCGTAATTTTTGTTTGTCTGCAAGGCTTTGGCTATGTTTATGATTGCTGTGAAGTTCCCTTTGCTTCCGCAGCAGTTTTGTAACTCGGTTGTTGTACCACGGTGGCTCTTTTCCATCTCTTACGATCTTGCTTGGCGCATACTCATCTAACGCATTATGTACGACGGTTTTGAACTTTGTCCACTGATCCTCAACACTATATGTACTTGAGACAAAACTTTTGTGCTGAGCCGTCAGGGACTCTGAAATCTGCTTTTTGTCACTTATTCTAAACAGAAAAATCTTCCTACGCTTTTTAATATTCCTATTTACGGCTGAAATCATCGATGCCGTAACCGCTTTATGATCGCTGATTCCCTGTTCTGCATTAACTTTTTCAAATAGTTCGGGTCTGTTTGTCACCAGAAGGTCTAATATGTTATCGACACGGGTCGGTTCTCTGTTTAACTGCTCAAGGTAGTTTTCAGATAAAGCACTTAAAAAAATTTCACTGGATTCTTTGTCCCTGCCACCCGTTATGAACGTCTGAGTCTCCCAGTCTATATCCGGCAAATTAAAATCTCCACCCAGAACTATAACATGTTGGGGAAATCTACTCGAAATATTTTCCAAATTATCCTTCAGATGCTCAGCCACAACAGCTGCTGAGCCAGGGGGCCTATAGAGACATCCAATTACCATGTCCGAGCTTGCTTTAACCGTGACCTTCACCCAAATCATTTCACATTTCGGATCTCCGTCAATTTCCTTCGATACTATTGCACTTCTTATCGCTATAAACACGCCTCCTCCTTCACTGTCCAGCCTGTCTCTGCGGTATACATTCCAATCTGAGTTTAGGATTTCATTACTGTTTACGTCTGGTTTCAGCCAACTTTCTGTCCCTAGTACTATATGGGCGTTGTGACCGTTTATTAATGAGAGCAGTTCTGGGACCTTCCTGTAGACGCTCCTGCAGTTTACTATTAGCACATTAATATTGTTATTCCCTGTTGCATTTTGCCTACTCCTACCTTGCCGTATCTCAGGAGGCGTCTTGTCGGGCCTAGGGAGGGGATTCTCTAACCTAAAAAACCCCCATGTGCACTCCACACGTACTCCGCTACCCTTGTAGCCGCTTCCGGCGTGTAGTGCACGCCTGACCTATTCAGAGGGACCCTACATTTCTCCACCCGATAGTGAAGGTCGAGAAATTTGCACCCCAGATCTCCGCAGAATCGTCTGAGCCTCTGGTTTAAGCCTTCCACTCGGCTCCAAACCAGAGGACCGCGATCGGTTCTGGGAACGATACTGCAAATAGTTAGCTCTGATTTCACCCCGCGAGCGAGGCTTTCCGCCTTCACCAATTCCGCCAACCGCCTGTACGAACTGAGGATGACCTCTGAACCCAGACGGCAGGAGCCATTGGTGCCGACATGAGCAACAATTTGCAGTCGGGTGCACCCAGTGCTCTCTATAGCCGCCGGTAGGGCCTCCTCCACATCTCGGATGAGACCCCCCGGCAAGCAAACAGAGTGAACACTGGCCTTCTTCCCCGACCTTCCCGCTATTTCCCTAAGGGGCTCCATCACCCGCCTAACGTTGGAGCTCCCAATAACTAATAAACCCCTCCCCCCGTGTGCCTGCTCGGACTTTGCTGAAGGAGCAGCCACATGTCCACTCACAGGCAGAGCAGGCGATGCCACACGGCCAGCCTCCACATTGACCCTCCGCCTCGTGCGCCGCGAACGCCGCTGAACCCGCCACTCCCCTTGGGGAGAGGGTGGCCCAACCGCACCCGGTACCCGCGAAGATGTCTCGACAGCAGGGACAGTGGGTGAAGCATGTAACACCTGGGGTGTACCTTGCGACGCACCAGACTCCCCACTGCCGCTACACTCCGAGGCAGCAGCCTGAAGACGGCTGACCGCGGCCATCAACACGCTCAGCTGTTTGCGAACAGTGGACAGCTCCTTCTGCGTCCGCACACAGCAGTCACACATCCTATCCATCCTAAGAAATCAATTTACTGAAGAGAGTTAATCAACCTTTAACTAGACTGCTAATTCACTAAAGGCGGCTGTTTATTCACTAAACTGTGGTTGCTAGCCACTTCTTGTAGTGAACAATGAAAATAGCACTACCTGTCTCTGGACTGTATTGAAAACAAACACTAGCACTACTGGCACTATGGTTGACTAAAGGGACTCTCTCTGACTGTATTCAAAACAAACACGAAATCTATGGAACACTATGAATAGCACCCGACAATTAATGCTTCCTAAAAGCAAATACACATGGAAGAAGTGACAAGTAAGAAAAATACAGTTAATACTTAAATTAAGGTATCTCGCTGCACAGCAGACGTGAGGCAGGCGGCAGTTACGACGACACTGACTCTACTGGCACTATGGCTGACTAAAGGGACTCTCTGACTGTATTCAAAACAAACACGAAATCTATGGAACACTATTAATAGCACCCGACAATTAATGTTTCCTAAAAGCAAATACACACGGAAGAAGAAGTGACAAGTAAGAAAAATACAGTTAATACTTAAATTAAGGTATCTCGCTGCACAGCAGACGTGAGGCAGGCGGCAGTTACGACGACACTGACTCTACTGGCACTATGGCTGACTAAAGGGACTCTCTGACTGTATTCAAAACAAACACGAAATCTATGGAACACTATTAATAGCACCCGACAATTAATGCTTCCTAAAAGCAAATACACATGGAAGAAGAAGTGACAAGTAAGAAAAATACACTTAATACTTAAATTAAGGTATCTCGCTGCACAGCAGACGTGAGGCAGGCGGCAGTTACGACGACACTGACTCTACTGGCACTATGGCTGACTAAAGGGACTCTCTGACTGTATTCAAAACAAACACGAAATCTATGGCACACTATTAATAGCACCCGACAATTAATGCTTCATAAAAGCGAATACACATGGAAGAAGAAGTGACAAGTAAGAAAAATACAGTTAATACTTAAATTAAGGTATCTCGCTGCACAGCAGACGTGAGGCAGGCGGCAGTTACGACGACACTGACTCTACTGGCACTATGGCTGACTAAAGGGACTCTCTGACTGTATTCAAAACAAACACGAAATCTATGGAACACTATTAATAGCACCCGACAATTAATGTTTCCTAAAAGCAAAGACACACGGAAGAAGAAGTGACAAGTAAGAAAAATACAGTTAATACTTAAATTAAGGTATCTCGCTGCACAGCAGACGTGAGGCAGGCGGCAGTTACGACGACACTGACTCTACTGGCACTATGGCTGACTAAAGGGACTCTCTGACTGTATTCAAAACAAACACGAAATCTATGGAACACTATTAATAGCACGCGACAATTAATGCTTCCTAAAAGCAAATACACACGGAAGAAGAAGTGACAAGTAAGAAAAATACAGTTAATACTTAAATTAAGGTAGCTCGCTGCACAGCAAACGTGAGGCAGGCGGCAGTTACGACGACACTACATCGAAATTACATCTGCTCGGACCTCTTACAAATTGTAAATAGCTTTTCGCTCCCTGTATTTTACCCTCACCACCTTCAGAATTTGAAAGAGAGTATTCCAGTCAATATTGTCAAAAGCTTTCCCTAAGTCTACAAATGATAGATACGTAGGTTTGCCTTTCCTTAATCTGTCTTCTGAGATAAGTCGTAGGGTCAGTATTGCCTCACGTGTTTCAATATTTCTACGGAATCCAAACTGATCTTCCCCGAGGTCGGCTTCTACCAGTCTTTCCATTCGTCTGTAAAGAATTCGCGTTAGTATTTTGCAGCCGTGACTTATTAAACTGATAGTTCGGTAATTTTCAACACATGCTTTCTTTGGGATATATATGAAGGTAAAAAATGTTGTAACTATGTGGACAGGAAGTAGCAGCTGATAACAGAACATACCACATTACGATAACGGATGTCAAGTACAATTTATGACTGTTGAGGAACGAACTAAAGAACAGCATAAATACTCAACTATTTTCACAATTAATATTACAGCATTGTCAACACTGTAATCTAGGGTTCCGCTCGCTTTGGTCGGGAATCAACGAGTTTCATCGAGATATGGAATCGACGGGTTTAGAAGGGCGATACTCCATGCCATACAGAATCTCAACGGTTACCTGACAAGGTCGGGTACCTTCAGTCAAGAAACGGGTAGTTTCCAGCAAGTCTACACTGAGGTGAGAGAAGTCTTTGGGCACCGATACCCACATACACAGAGGACAGTAGTATAGCCCGCACAAAGTGTAGGAGGGCAGTGTGCATCGGCGGAGCTGTCATTTGTACTGAGGTGGTTAATGTGAAAAGGTCTCCGACGGTAGTCAACAAACTTTGAATGCGGGATTAACAAACGTTGAACGTGGAATGGTAATTGGAGCTGGACGCAGGGGACATTCCATTTTGGAATTCGTTTGGGAATTCAATATTCCAATATCCACGGTATCAAGAGTGTGTCGATAATACCAAATTTCAGGTATTACCTCTCACCACGGACGACACAGTGGCTGGTGGCCTTCACTTAATGACCATGAGCAGCGGCGTTGGCTTTGAGCTGTCAGTGCTAAGAGGCAATACAACACTGAGTGAACCAACAGCAGAAATCAATGTGGGACGTACGACGAAGCATCCGTCAGTACAACGGACCGAAATTCGGCTTTAATGGGCCATGGCAGCAGAGTACGCACGGGAGTGACTTTCCTAACAGCACTACACTGTCTGCAGCGCCTCTTCTAGACTCATGACCATCACGGTGGGATCCTAGACGACCAGAAAATCGTGCTCTGGTCGGATGATTCCCGATTTCAGTTGGTAAGAGCTGATGGTAGGGTGGTGCAGACACCACGAAGCCATGGGCCCAGGTTGTTAATAGGGCACTGTGCAGGGTGGTGGTGGCTCTTAATGGTGAGGGCTGTGTTTATATGGAATTGACTGGGTCCTGGTTATGTTCAGCTACTTGGAGACCATCTACATCTACAACTACATGGTTAATCTGCAATTCACACTTAAGTGCCTGGCAGAGGGGTCATCGAACCATTTTCATACTACTTCTCTACCATTCCACTGTCGAATGGCGCGTGGGGAAAAAGAACACCTAAATCTTTCTGTTCGAGCTCTCATTTCTCTTATTTTATTATGACGATTATTTCTCCCTACGTAGGTGGGTGTCAACAAAATATTTACGCAAGAGGAAGAAAAAGTTGGTGATTGAAATTTCGTAAATAGATATCACCGCTAAGAAAACCGCCTTTGTTTCAGTGACACTCTCACCCGTATTGGGCGATAACATGGAACGAGCTGCCCTTTTTTGCACTTTTTCGATGTCCTCCGTCAATCCTACCTGGTAAGGATCCTATACCGCGCAGCAATATTCCAACAGAGGACGGACAATTGTAATGTAGGATGTCTCTTTAGTGAGTTTGTCGCATCTTCTAAGTGTTCTGCCAACAAAGCTCAGACTTTGTTTCGCCTTCCCCACAATATTATCTGTGTGGTCTTTCCAATTTAAGTCGCGCGTAATTGTAATTCCTAGGTATTTAGTCGAATCGACAGCACTTAAATTTGTGCGATTTATCGTATACCCAAAATTTATCGGATTTCTTCTAGTACCCATGTGGATGACCTCGCACTTTTATTTGTTTTGTGCCAATTGCCACTTTTAGCACCATACAGAAATTGTCTCTAGATCATTTTGTAATGTTGATCGTCTGATGATTTTACTAGACGGTACATTACAGCGTCATCTGCAAACAATCGAAGGGGGCTGCTCAGATTATCACCTAGATCATTTATACAAATCAGGAACCGCTGAGGGCCTATGACACTACCTTGCGGAACGCCAGATATTACTTCTGTTCTACTCGATGATTTACCGTCTGTCACTACGAACTGTGACCTCTATGAGAGGAAATCACGAATCCAGTCACACAGCTGAGACGATAGTCCATATGTACGCAGTTCCATTAATAGTCGCTTGTGAGAAACGGTATCAATAGCCTTCTGGAAATCTAGGAATATGGAATCGATCTGATAACCCTTGTCGACAGCACTCATTGCTTCATGGGATTAAAGAGCTAGCTGTGTTGCAAAAGAACGATATTTTCTGAATCCGTGTTGCTTATGTATCAATAAGTCATTTTCTTCAAGGTGATTCATAATGTTCGAGTTCAGTATATGTTGCAAAATCGTACAGCAAATTGAGGTAAGTGATATCGGTCTGTAATTCAATGGGTTCCTCCCATTTCCTTTCTTGAATATTGGTGTGAGCTGTGCTACTTTCCAGTCTTTCGGAACAGACCTTTCGTCAAGTAAGCTGCTGTACATGATTGCTAAGAAAGGCGCTATTGTGTGTGCATACTCTGAAAGGAACCGGATTGGTATGCTATCTGGACCGGAAGACTTGCCTTTCTTAAGTCATTTGAGTTGTTTCGCAACACCTAAGATATCTATTTTTATGTCACTCACTCTAACAGCTGTTCTGGATTCGAATCCTGGAATATTTGTAAGAGGTCCATGATTAAGGAATTTGTTGCTAGCGCACTCGAGCAGATGTAATTTCGATGGATTGCTCACGCGCTACCTGCGATATGTAAGCTATAAGAGAATCTGAGACCAAAGAGCAGTGTTGACTGCAGTAGGAACTGTGTAGCAGTAGGAGTAAGTAGTTGCTAGCGAGCAGTCGTGTGTATCGAGTTGGCTGGGCCGGTCGTGTTGGAGCGATGGCGGAGCCTGAGCGATATAATATAAGGTAAATGCAGCCTCGCGCATGTGTACTATTGTTATGTCAAGCCCCATGTAAATGTTTTTAATAAAATCTCTTAATAATAATCTTTCTTATAAAAAATTAACTTTTGATAATCATTCACCTCAATTTAAAGAGCTTACTAATTTCTCCAATCCATGGGAATCCCGATTATTGTAAAGAAAAATCAGTTCTTTCTTTTTATACATGACAACTCTATCGGCCAGCATTGCACAGGGCTGTGCCAGAAAAATTTCTTATAGGAGCAGATATATATGCGTTATCCGGCGACCTTATTGAGGTAAGAATTTTCAATTTATTCAGAATGATCTTTCAGTGCCATGACGCAACGCTGCTGACGTCCAAAATTCACCAGTTTAAATTCACAGTCAATTATTGAAAGGTTATAAGTGAGTCGCAATTTAATTGAGAGGTTAGTCACATTGTATTATTGGTAGGTTACGGAACTTTTCTGTTGGGAGGTTACACTTGTCGACAACCGGCCAGGATCGTATTTTCTTTGTGAATTTCTGAGAAGTAGTCATATATCTGCTCTTATTTACACTATTGCTAAAAGTAGTTTGCATCGGGCGCAACGCATTTACTAACTTGTCACTCTTTCTTTCACAGATCATCGGCAATTTATTGCTCTTTGTTGTAATTGTATTTGTTCCATTTTTGCTTTGTCTTTGTTTCATTTTGTGCTTAACTTTAATATGTGAAAATGCCGTGAAAAACTGCTAACAGTACATCGCGATGTGCAATGAGTGAAAAAGCTGACTCGAATAATTTGACCGATAATACTAGCGATACTCAGTGTAATAGTGATAATCCTCTCATTACAGATGATCAGTGCGTGCCGATCACTAGTAATGATTTTATTCCAGACGATGAACAAACACATTCAGTTATGTCCACACTTAATTTAACGGCAATTGATGACGCGGCGCGATCCGTTACAATGAACGCTTTTCAGTTTGACACACATGATTGACAAATTTTACACAGTGAACAGACAAATGTTTCTAACGAAGGTGAACTATGTACTCAAAATATGTCAGATTTATTCGATTCCGGTGTAGTGACCAACAGTGCACATCCAATTGGCAAACCTTTACAAGAATCAGAGAATGATTAAATGGTTACACAAAACGTGACAATTGCAGATACGCCATCAAACAGCACAGAGAATAGAGTAGGTAATATTGGCATGGATCAAGTTATGGCATTATTGCTACAACTTCATGAATCAAACAAACAACTTAATGAAAATCTCAAACAGTCGAATGAAAAACAAGACAACAATTTCAAACAACTTAATGAAAGTTTCAAACAATCGAATGAAAAACACGACAGGTCGATCGAACAAATTAATGAGAACTTTAAACAGATTAATGAACAGATTGCAGCCGTTGCCGTGCAATGTCATGATACTAAAGAAGAATTACGTGAGGAAATTAAGGCTTGTGCTAGGAATAGTAGTGAAGAAATTAGATCTGTTGTACAAGAATTAAGTAATACACATGCAGCCACAACGAAATTACTTAGAGATGAAATTAGTGCAGTCGCTAAACAATGTTCCGAAAACGCAACACAGTTACGCGACGAGTTTAAATTAATGTCATCAGAACTTTCACGCACACTGGATGCGAAAGTAGATACGAAATTTGAACAACAAAACAGCCAAATTGACGAACGTTTTAATCACCACCTACAAAACAGTGAAACGCGTTACCGTAAATTTGTACAGGAACAGAACAAAGTAAAGAAACAAGTCATGGAAACAATTATTGCACAGTGACAGGAAGATAAGCGTAAATTGTTTACGAAAGCAAAAACATACGTAGACAACAACATTGCTGCAGTATCAGACGAAATCAATACTATCAAACAGTTGAACACCGAACTGCATGATGAAATCTCTGATCTTAAAACAAAAACAGACACACACACAGTAGACTTTCAGACAGTGACCAGCAGACTTGAACAATTGGAATTAATACAGGTTCCCGATGCCATTAAGGCAGTCGTTAAGAAATTAAGCAAAACCACATGTAAAATCCAAAAATAAATTAATGCTTGTGACACTAAAAATGATGATCAGGTTAAAGCATTGACTGAAAAATTTGTTGAATTGGCCAGTCGTATTGATGTTATCGAAAATTATAATGAGACCAAATCAGACGATACGTCACCAATTTCGTTCAGTCAAACACCCGAATTCGAAAACTTACAACAGACAATCAGTGAGATAAGTTCATCCAATAATACATTGCGTAGAAAAGTGTCGTCTTTACAGCAAGAAGTGACAAAAATGAAAAATGTTTCAGCCTCTAACACGTCACAGCATACGCCACATTGTGAACATTTGTCACATTTACACAGCCAGTATAATTTAGGTAATTTACAGAGAGTACGTGACTTAGATTCCGAACAGCCACAGACAAACAGATTATCATACAATCCTGAGCCTGCTCAGACATTCCGAGACGATAATTTTGATTACAAGCACTTCCTATCCGATAGGAAATTTAAGGTATTTAAAAATGACAGAACACAGATTCACCCTTGGATTGGATACAACAATTTAGCTTTGCTTTTCCACCAACTTGGCCCGTAACACACAAACTTGAATTTATTTGCAGTTTTTTGGAAGGCGAACCGGCAACTCGTATGAGACCGATCGCGAGGCAATGCTACTCGGTTCAAGAATTTCAGAATGCTTTTCTGTCAGCGTATTGGTCGAAGACGACACAGCGCGGAATCAAGGATCAATTAATTAGCTTACCCAATTTTGAGAACTCAAATTTTCCCACTGTCACGCAATTTTTTGAATACATGGTCCAACAAAACCAGTACTTAAGTCAGCCATTTAGTGAATCAGCACTTATCCAATAGTGTATTTCTGAATTACCACTATCATTAAGAGTATCACTTTTAACAAGACACCAGAAAGAAAATATTTCGGCATTTAGAGATCTGTTACAGCTTTTGGAAGTTCAGCAATCAGACTATTCTTTCATAAACAAAAATTTTTCACATCATAACCAAGGCCGACAAGCATACGGCAATTACGATCAGCCTCGCTATTTTAATAGCAAAGGTGACAGACGGTCCAGGAGTGACAACCACCAGAACTTTAATAACAGACAAAATTTTAGTTATCAGTATCCTCATAGTTATCAGCAACAGCAAAGACAGTTTGGCAATAATAGAGGATTTTCCCCACAACATCAACAAAACCAGTCGGTTAGCATACCTAACGAACAATGTAGTCTGCAAGTCAACCAAGCTTTAATGTTGATCCGCCTACACGTATAGCGTCGGCTGCACCAAATAGTAACGCACAGCAACAAGGAAATCACTACGTACAGAAAACACACCATTACAACTCATATCGCAATGCGCCGTATAGCAACGATTATTATGACAGACGTAAAAGTAAAGAGCACAGTTTTCAGCGAACGTTTATTAACAGTCTATCTTACCAGCAGCATAATAAACCACAACAACAATTTATCATGAATGAACCAGACAGTCGGTATCATCCCGAACATAATACGTCAGGAAGAAATAACAGAACAGTACAAATAGTCGAGATGCTACAGCATCCTCCCGCAAATAACAGCACGTCAGAAAGAATTTGACTAGATACAGTACAGGATGCATCTTCCAACAACGTAAGCACTACTTTTGACACGCAGAATGTTATTCACGAGAATGTTATTACTTTTGACGACATCCGAGACACTCTTTTCCATGAAAAACCAGTTATTCAAAAAACCATTTCCCACCCTGTCATTGAAGTAAAGATCGGATCATCCACATTTTCAGCAGTAATCGATTCTGGATCACATGTGTCAGTTATAAAAGAAGAAACCTTCAACGAATGTAACAAAGAGAATATTTATCCTACGTTACCATTAGGCAAAACTAAAGCAAAAGGAGCAGTATCTGGTAAAGGAGTAGATGTAAAATTACAGAAACACTTATCATTTTGTATTGCAGGTCATACGTTCCACTCAAATTTTTGGATTGTTACCTTATTGACAACAAACGTTATTTTAGGTACGAATTTTTTGGTACAACATGACGCAATTATTGACTTTCAGAATTCCTATTTGATGTTAAAGGATTATGGCAGTAGAATTTCAGCACGCTTTATCCGCAGAAGAACAAGCAATTAATCGAACAGAGGTCATTTCGACAACTCGTAACATAGTCTGTCATTCCACATTGTTCACAAATACGTACGTACACAACTACAATACACCAGACGAAGCCGACTATGACGTTATGCAAATGATTTCTGAGAAAGTAAAGCAGTGCTAATGCAGACGACGAACGCACACAACTACGCAAAATTTTTTTACAGCAAGCTCCAGTTTTTGACAACGTCCCTGGTACTAAGTCCGGTTGTATGTATGAATTTCTAGTTAAACAGCACGACACATTTAAAGCTAAACATTATCCCATTCCTTATATCCACAGAGAACAAGTTAAGAAAGAATTACAAGCTATGCTAGACCAAGGAATTATTGAACCGGCAGTTAGTCCGTACATAAACCCGCTCCATATTGTTAAGAAAAAGGATGGTTCACTTCGCCTCGTACTTGATTCGCGTCACATTAATGACATTATTATTAATGAAACAGATCGCCCACAGACACTATAAGAACTTCTACAGAAATTTAATGGTACTGCTATTTATTCCACATAAGATTTGAAATCGGGATTCCGAACTGCAGAAAGTAGACAGCTTTTGTTTTGGTGATTGTTATCAATTTTGCATATTACCGTTCGATTTAACAATTTCTTCAGCAGCGTTTATTCTCGGTTTGAATACTATGCTTCCGACAGAATTAAAAGACAGACTCTCAACATATGTAGACGACATTCTTCTTGCAGAAGCTAACTGGTCTGAACACAATCTGATTCTTGAACAACTGTTGCAAACTTTTCGTGCACAAGGACTCACAGTTAATATTAGCAAATCGCACTTTGGAAAAACTTCCAAAAATTTCTTGGACATGTAATTTCAGCAGAAGGTATTGCGCCTAACCCGGAAAAACTTCAAGCTTTACGTGACATTACTGTTCCAACGACGAAGAAGGAACTACGCAGCTTTTTTGGGATAAATTAACTTTTTCCGTAAATTTAATCATTACTCTGCTTTAGACACCCCTAGATTATGCCAATTGACGGGTAAAAACGCTATTTGGTCCTGGGATAGCCAAGCACAGTCTGAATTTGTCAATCTGAAACAAGCTTTGTTGAACGCACCACTTTTATCACACCCAGATCGTACCAGAAATTTTTCCATTGCCACCGACAGTTCTAACACCACTTTAGACACACACATTTTTCAGGAGACTGAAGAAGATGGTACTACAGTAATTAAAAACATCGCAACATCGCCTTTGCAAGTCGCATTCTGTCACCTGCTGAACGCAATTATTCTGTTAAGGAACTTGAAACATTATGTGTTGTATGGGCATTTACGAGATTTAGGCATTTTCTTTGTGGAAGGCATACTATCGTTTACACAGATCATAGAGCTATACAGTTTTTACTTTCAGCGTTTACGAGATTTAGGCATTTTCTTTATGGAAGACATACTACCGTTTACACAGATCATAGAGCTATACAGTTTTTACTTTCAGCTAAATTTACACATGACAGATTAAGCAGATGGAAACTTTATTAACAGGACTTTAATTTTACAATTGTTCACATTTTCTTATACTGAGACAGAACTGTTATTTTGCGAACGTGGAGTAACGTATTCGACGAGTTTTAACGTCATGTAAAATCTGTCAGAAAGTTCAATCAGACACGACTTCACATATTCCTCCGTTACATCCCATTGTACCCGTTAAATTGAGACACATGGCCGCTTTAGACATTTTTGGTCCGATTGCCAGATCTAATAGAGGTTTTTGTTACATCTTTGTCGCTGTTGAACTCACTTCGAAATTTGTTACCTTCACTCCGTTACGCAAAGCTACTGCTAAAATTATTTCGAATGCATTTGTAAAAGATTTTTTATTTCATGTAGGGCATGTATTGAAAGTAATTTCCGACAATGGACCGCAATTTCAATCTGCTATATGGACACGTATGTTACGAGCTAGAAACATTTCTCCGATCTACACTCCTGGAAATGGAAAAAAGAACACATTGACACCGGTGTGTCAGACCCACCATACTTGCTCCGGACACTGCGAGAGGGCTGTACAAGCAATGATCACACGCACGGCACAGCGGACACACCAGGAACCGCGGTGTTGGCCGTCGAATGGCGCTAGCTGCGCAGCATTTGTGCACCGCCGCCGTCAGTGTCAGCCAGTTTGCCGTGGCATACGGAGCTCCATCGCAGTCTTTAACACTGGTAGCATGCCGCGACAGCGTGGACGTGAACCGTATGTGCAGTTGACGGACTTTGAGCGAGGGCGTATAGTGGGCATGCGGGAGGCCGGGTGGACGTACCACCGAATTGCTCAACACGTGGGGCGTGAGGTCTCCACAGTACATCGATGTTGTCGCCAGTGGTCGGCGGAAGGTGCACGTGCCCGTCGACCTGGGACCGGACCGCAGCGACGCACGGATGCACGCCAAGACCGTAGGATCCTACGCAGTGCCGTAGGGGACCGCACCGCCACTTCCCAGCAAATTAGGGACACTGTTGCTCCTGGGGTATCGGCGAGGACCATTCGCAACCGTCTCCATGAAGCTGGGCTACGGTCCCGCACACCGTTAGGCCGTCTTCCGCTCACGCCCCAACATCGTGCAGCCCGCCTCCAGTGGTGTCGCGACAGGCGTGAATGGAGGGACGAATGGAGACGTGTCGTCTTCAGCGATGAGAGACGCTTCTGCCTTGGTGCCAATGATGGTCGTATGCGTGTTTGGCGCCGTGCAGGTGAGCGCCACAATCAGGACTGCATACGACCGAGGCACACAGGGCCAACACCCGGCATCATGGTGTGGGGAGCGATCTCCTACACTGGCCGTACACCACTGGTGATCGTCGAGGGGACACTGAATAGTGCACGGTACATCCAAACCGTCATCGAACCCATCGGTCTACCATTCCTAGACCGGCAAGGGAACTTGCTGTTCCAACAGGACAATGCACGTCCGCATGTATCCCGTGCCACCCAACGTGCTCTAGAAGGTGTAAGTCAACTACCCTGGCCAGCAAGATCTCCGGATCTGTCCCCCATTGAGCATGTTTGGGACTGGATGAAGCGTCGTCTCACGCGGTCTGCACGTCCAGCACGAACGCTGGTCCAACTGAGGCGCCAGGTGGAAATGGCATGGCAAGCCGTTCCACAGGACCACATCCAGCATCTCTACGATCGTCTCCATGGGAGAATAGCAGCCTGCATTGCTGCGAAAGGTGGATATACACTGTACTAGTGCCGACATTGTGCATGCTCTGTTGCCTGTGTCTATGTGCCTGTGGTTCTGTCAGTGTGATCATGTGATGTATCTGACCCCAGGAATGTGTCAATAAAGTTTCCCCTTCCTGGGACAATGAATTCACGGTGTTCTTATTTCAATTTCCAGGAGTGTATATATCCAGGTATCACGCTTCTTCGAACCCGTCTGAACGACTGATGAAAGAAATTGGTAAACTGTGTAGAATATACTGCCATAAAAGACATATTGATTGGGATACACACATACTCTCATTTCAGGATGTAATTTACTCCATACCAAATGAATCTACTATGCTATCTCCGACTGTTATATTGAAAACGTTGAACCACCTAACAAAATAAAAGAATTAGTATCCTTACCTATATCTCGTTGACTATGTCACCATGGAATAATTGACACTGCGCTCAACAACATCAAACGTGCCGCAGAGCGCCGGAGGCGACAGCAGAAACAGGTTTGTACACGCCGTGACTTTCACATAGGACAGAAGATATTAGTACGTACACACTATTTATCCAACAGAGGAAAGAGTAGATGCAGTAAGTTTGAGCTTCTATACGCAGGTCCATACGAATTCGTAGCATTCCTCACCCCAATGTAGTACATGTTGAAACTTTGAGAACCAGAAAAAGCAAAGGCAATCACCATGTCTACAATATTAAACCCTTTATTGAATGAACATACCTTCTGATTTATCACATTGTAATGCCTTTTCCTGTTATTGATATGACCACTTACTGATGATGATTATATTTTTTCTTCGCAAGTACCCGGCAAGGTAAAGTTAGCAGGTCGCTTTTTTCTTGTCGTTACACATCAGACTGTGCACATTTTCTCGTGTATGTATGATTGTTTTCCTGTTTTGTGTGTATGTACTACGAAGTCTTTAAGATATAACAAACACTAGTGATGTTTTTCCTTACATCTCAATATCTTGACTATTCTACACTTTTTTGCTACTGCATTATGAGACTGTGTGTACATATTTTTGCACCTGAACACACTCTATGTTTTTGACATATTACGTTTCCTGTCATGCTATGCTGTATGCTTAGTTGTATCACTAGAAACAAGTTTTTATCTAATGGGTATATGATTTAAATGCAAGATATTAATCCATATTCATCATTTTCAGAAAGCAATAACGTGTAAAAGAAGTAAATTAAACAAACCACAGTGGTATACTATGAAATGGGAATTTCACCTTCGGAATGAACGAGAGAAAATGCAATACCGTCTCATGACGAGTAAATGGATGGGAATTAACAAGCATTAACAGGAATATACTATACACATCGTATGATAGCAGTCTAGACTAATTATTTTTCTTTCAGAATACGAGGCGATTATTGCAGGCTGTCAGACAGAACTACACATGTTAATTTTAGTGATGAAATATGCTGGAAGTAAGAAACTCTATACTATGAATAGTTGTATGAAGTAAATGGTAAAATGAATAATGAAGCATCTATTTTTTTGCAGATGATAATAAATGATGATGAATAGTTATATGAAGTTATGGTAATATGAATAATAAAATTTTTCTTTGCAGATGATGATAATGATGGAGTTTATATAATTTCTATTAGTTAAGAAATGCTATGTAGTTATTTAAGTATTTGTTGCAGTTCATTTTGACAGTATGTCTATGTCACATAGTATAACGACTGAATGTTTTGGGAAAGACAGAGTACATACATATTGAGTACACGTTTCATTACCTGTTAATTCGAAGTTCACTACTTTTCAGCATAATATGCATTTCTTCTTTCAGCTCAATAATCCATTTTGTATCTTTTCCAGGAGAAGCTTTTCGTGATATTAATATGCTATAAGCTGTTAGTTATTAAACCTGTTCTAGTACTTGCACTTTTTTACCCAGTTGTGTCTATCATTTATGAATGTGATCACATATACTATACTTGTTTCATAACCTTGCTACAGCTGACTCATGACGAATGACGTTATTAATCCTTATTTCCAGCAATAAGTCAAAAGCAAATATTTTAATGTCCCATCAGTTGACTGTTGATCCCAACGCAATGCATTGCTAGCACAAAAAAATTATTACCAATCCCAACTATTACTAGTATACAACTAAATAATGCTACCAGTTTAAGATATATTTCTAGTCCTAAATATAATGCAAATTTCTCTGATGTATCGAATCCATTATGTCTATGTATTATTGGACTAAACACCTTGAGTACTAGTTCTAATATCTTACATTTTAAATATGTCTTATGTCATTTTTATGATATCATATATAAACACTAACAAAATGATACTACATGCAATAACTCTTGTTTTGAATGATGACTTCTGAATAATGCATAATAAATGCCTTGTCACTGGCCAATGAATGCCAATAATTACAGTAATGAGATGAGTTATGAATATCCTATGCCATTAATTACTGTAATTAGATGACTTATGAATAATGTTCTGTAATAATTACTGTAATGAGATGTCCTATGATGCCAATGATTACTGTAACGAGATGACTTATGCATAAATGCAATGCCAATGATTACTGTAAACTGTAATGAGATGACTTATGATGCCAATGATTAATATAATTAGATTACTTATGCATAAATGCTATGCCAATAATTAACTCATTTTGAATTATGACTTCTGAATAATGCATTAAAAATGCTTTGTAACTGGCCAATGAATGCCAATAATTAGTGCAATGAGATGACTTATGAATAATGTTCTGTAATACGCCATACATATACTACTTAAATGCTGTGTAATTAGCCAATTAATGCCAATAATTATTCAGATTGGTTGATACACTAGTGTAATTCTATGATGACTAGCATAAGACTTAATGTATCCTTCACCTTCTGACCTAATTACCAGCAATTACTGCAATATCCTTATGTCCTGTCCATCCTCATGATCATGGAGCACTATATTTGGTTTTTGCACTAACTCTACGTTGGTGTAAGAGTATGGATTTTACAAGAGTGTGGTGCTGACATATCAAGCTGTCCACCACCTTGAACGATGGAGATGTTATTATGGTCCTACTGTTTGGTGTACCTAATGTACTACCAAAATGATGACATACAATATTAATACAACATTTCAGTGTCCTGGCTACACTGAAAAATACTTCAAGGAAGAGAACTTCAGATTGTCTCATTTGGTGTTGTGCTTCTGTAGGAAGATATGGACTTTCAGTGCAGCTACATGCAACCCACTGTGCTACAACCACGATGCTATCCTTCCCATTCCCTTCCTAGTTCTTGAAAAATGATTAAGACTTCTTCAGTGCGTGTACACTTCATTTCATTTGTTAATATGATCAGTTCTCCTAAATATGCTAAAGACTTCTACAGTGCGTGTGCACTTTATTTCACTCCTTCATATGTCTAATTCATGTAAAAATGCTAAAGAGTTATACAGTGCGTGTGCACTTTATGATACTGTTAATATATTTTGTACTCATTGTGTATACATTTTGTCTTTTCTTAATATGTTCTGCACTTATCAATAATGTATACACTCTGTGACTGTAGACTTAGTAACTAAATAGATTATAGAAAAATTTGTTGCTCATGGCAAGTCCAATTGACTCACCATCGCTCCAAATTTTTGCTCCCCCAGTGGAGGGTTATGTAAGAGGTCCATGATTAAGGAATTTGTTGCTAGCGCACTCGAGCAGATGTAATTTCGATGGGTTGCTCACGCGCTACCTGCGATATGTAAGCTATAAGAGAATCTAAGACCAAAGAGCAGTGTTGACTGCAGTAGAACTGTGTAGCAGTAGGAGTAAGTAGTTGCTAGCGAGCAGTCATGTGTATCGAGTTGGCTGGGCTGGTCGTGGTGGAGCGATGGCGGAGCCTGAGCGATATAATATAAGGTAAAAGCAGCCTCGCGCATGTGTACTATTGTTATGACGAGCCGCATGTAAATGTTTTTAAAAAAATCTCTTAATAATAATCTTTCTTATAAAAAACTAACTTTTGATAATCATTCATCTCAATTTAAAGAGCTTACTAATTTCTCCAGTCCATGGTCATCCCGATCATTGTAAAGAAAAATCAGTTCTTTCTTTTTATACATGACAAATCTATCGGCCAGCATTACACAGGGCAGTGCCAGAAAAATTTCTTATAGGAGCAGATATATATGCGTTATCCGGCGACCTTATTGAGGTAAGAATTTTCAATTTATTCAGAATGATCTTTCAGGGCCATGACGCAACGCTGCTGACGTCCAAAATTCACCAGTTTAAATTCACAGTCAATTATTGAAAGGTTATAAGTGAGTCGCAATTTAATCGAGAGGTTAGTCACATTGTATTATTGGTAGGTTGCGGAACTTTTCTGTTGGGAGGTTACATATTTACTTCGTCTTCTTTCGTGAAGGAATTACGGAAAACTGTATTTAGTAACTCCGCTTTAGTGGCACCATCATCGGTTGGATTTCCATCACTATAGCGCAGTGAATGTATTGACTGTTTTTGCCACTGGTGTACTTTACATACGACCAGAATGCCTTTGGGTTTTCTACCATATTTTGAGACAATATTTCATTGTGGAAACTATTAAAAGCATCTCGCATTGACGTCCGCACTAAATTTCGAGATTCCGTGAAACTTAGCCAGTGTTCGGGATTTTGCGTTCTTCTGTATTTGGCATGCTTCTTTGGTTCTGACGTGTTTTGTGTACCATGGTGATTCAGTCCCGTCTCTTATTTACTTTTGTGGTGTGAATCTACCTATTGCTGTCGATACTGTATCTCTGAATTTGAGCCATATCTGGTCTACACTTACATAATTAGCTTGGATGGCATGGAGACTGTCTCTTAGGAAGGCATGAAGCGAATTTTTATCAGCTGTTTTAAATAGATATATTTTGCGTTAATTTTTAGTGGTTTTGGTTGATAAGGTTTTGAGCTTCGCTACAAAGACCTTGCGTCCACTAATCGCTGTATTCGTCACGATGCTCGCTGTTAGATCAGGATTATTTGCGGCTAAGAGGTCAAGTGTGTTTTCGAAAACCATTTACAATACAATTGCAGCCATTCGAGGTTTAACAACGATAGAATTTTTATGGATGACAAAGCGCCATGTCACTGGGCAACAGTTGCTCACGTTTGATTTGAAGATGATTCTGTACAAATCGAGTGAATGATTTGGCCACCCAGGTCGTTCGACAGGAATCCCATCGAACATCTATGGGACGTGATGGAGACGTCGGTTAGTGCACAAAACCCGGCACCAGAAACACTTTCGTAGTTATGGACGACTATAGAGGCGTCATGGGTCAGCATTTCTGCAGGGAACTTCCATCGACTTGTTGAGTCCATTCCACGTGAAGTCGCTGCACTACGTTGTACGAAACGAGGCCTGAAACGATATCGGGAGGCATCACGTGAGTTTTGTCCCTTCAGTGTAGTACTGAGGCAACCAAAGCGACGAGATCTGGAGCACAGCGGATTGTCAACAGCACAACCATTGGTCTAACTTCTTTTAGCGGCAACAGAAAGCCAAGCTACATGAGTGAGCACAGGACTGACTGCAGATCTTTTGCTCAGAGTCGTCCAGGATCTACATACAGCATCACGATGGAGGTGTATATTTCTGGAGGCTCAGCTTCATATGGGCCAGGTGCGATAGTACAGGAACAAAACAAGGGCACCTCTTGTTGATATATTGGGAGCCTGCTTTCCCGCATCACTAGACAACAATGGAAGAAAATCGTATTAATAATTTTTGTTACGAAAAATAAGTGATAATACTTAGCTTTGTGTTAAGCAGATGTGTCGCAAGCAAAGGGCGACAGACAAAACAAGAAATCTCTTCAGTATAACAATTACAAGGTTGAGAAACATTGAATGTACGAGCAAAGTAATGAGCTTCGACACTCCTATTCAGGTCGCTGGTGTTGAAGCTTCTGCGGAACTGGGGTGCGGCCAGTCGGGCGTGGCGCTTATTTTCTCTTCGCATAAAGGCCGCTGCTGTAGCGTTGTGGTCCTGGGGAGGGGTCGGTCAGCGAGCTATTGGCTGACGTCTTCTTCACAGCCCTCTCTGCTCTCTCGTTCCCGCCTGGCGTGCCAGCGTTTGACTTTACACCGTAACAGATTGTGCTGTTTATTCGAGGTTTCCGCGATATTATCTTTCAACCAGCTAACGCTATATAGCATAGTACCCGGTTGCCCCGAACTACTTCGATAACCGAGGCGATTTACTGCTGCCCCTGGCAGCAAGTTTTCCAGATTTATTACCGACTCAATGCGGCTAGTCATGGATTGCGGAGACAGGTCACTGCAGCCGATGAACTCTGCCATCGAGCTGACTGGGCATGGGATGAACTACTCATACCAGTCATCCAAGCTCTGTTTGACTCGGTGGCCAGTTATGTTCGAGCCGCTGTTGCTACCAGAGACGGCAGTACTGTGTGGTATCTCTAGGGGAGAGTGCGGGAATTGGGCTCAGCGGGTCAAATGACGCACGTCAATAACTCTGTAACTGTGAGAGCTATTCTTGTCTAAGTGGTACTGCCACCTGGTACTCAGTTACGCAAATAAGCATACAGAACGCGGGAACTGTTACTTCCCAGTTGTCGGCGCAGAAAGCAAGAGTGTGTTTTATCTTTTGTTCAGCCGGCCGAGGTGGCCGAGCGGTTATAGGTGCTACAGTCTGGAACCGCGCGATCGCTACGGTCGCAGGTTCGAATCCTGCCTCGGGCATTGATGTGTGTGATGTCCTTAGGTTAGTTAGGTTTAAGTAGTTCTAAGTTCTAGGGGACTGATGACCTCCGATGTCAAGTCCCATAGTGTTCAGAGCCATACCTTTTGTTCATCTAATACTTGATCTCCAGTTTCTCAAAGGCAAGCAACTTCCTGTTATGTTTAGTACAAGTTTTGTTGTTATACCCATCTCTGGATATTAGCACTCACGAATACATAAATATTGTTTCTCTTTAGCAAAGCGCGAATGTGGATCTGAAGTTTTATATAAGCCATGCTGGTTGGGGTAACTCGACGACAGAGCCCGAGTGCGTCATTTTACTCCGCTTCAGTTTCACACCAATGGAAGTGGGTAGCTAATTGCGATGCGTTAATGTATATTTAATGAAAGTCAGAATAACATAGTACATCATTTTTACAAGAACGGGTTACTCTTGTCAGATGCCGACGACATACACTCATAAAACAGAGCTTTTTGGATGGCATATGAATTAATAAATGCTTCAGTGCTGTCCATGATGGGACTTCTATTAGACAGAGCACCATTCAGCAGAGCATACCAGCGGCAAAGACCTGTGCGAGTATGTGATGATTTCGGCAAAAACGGCGAGGAATGTTACCGGTGTATTTCTTGTGCTCTTTCGTGTCAGTCGTAATCCAGGGGGCGGGGCATTCCTGAAAACTATAACTGTGGCTCCTGTCTAAAGAAACGTTACTTGTTTTACAGATATGCAAAAGACCAGTTACTGAATACGCTGATACCCGACTCTTCTTAATCGTTTTTGTTGCTATTTTATACGAAAACTATTCTGTATCTATTCCACAGTCGATTAAGATGATATTTTCGACTATGTTGTTCAGTGTTTAGTTCAATAAAGATAATATTCAATACATATATTTTGTACAATAAGATGAATGACATTAAGTACCTTACAATATGTGTTTGTGGCAATTTACCCCAATTACTGCGGTAAAATGAGGCAATGCAATGATTTCATAATTATCAGTTGTTTCCTAAAACGACTAGCTGCATATTTATGGTTTTAAGATACATCGTAGTTAACATATTCGGCTAATGCTACACGAAAATTGGAGCCTCTGGGTATTATCGAATGATGGTTATAGTAAAAATGTCTTAGGAGCGCCAAAATCCTCCACTTTTCCCCACAACCCCAAATCAGTTACAAATTTAATCGTCTATTCTTACTACTACACCGTATAAACACTACAAACACTAATTAAATTTGTTATCTGCCATTCTTCCTAGTGCTGCAATATTAACGGCAAGCAGGGTAGATGCGGCACTACTGTCATATAGACTTTGCAACTGTGAAACCTATTACTATGTAGGGAGGAAATAAACAAACTGATGTTCGTTTCTACACATGAGTCAATACAAGAGTCACCATATGTCTGAGCCTCAATGATTAATACCAAAAACAGAAAATATCATGTTGCCTTTAGTCTTATTAGAAACTGCCTGTTATTTAGAAGAAAGTTTGCAAAACGGAAATGTCAGAAGAACACAATGTTTGTCACATATTAATATGTCTGATGGCCTTGGCTGATCGAAGTTCAAATGGTATAGGATTAATTAACTACCGAAATGGTATCAAGAAGAATGCGTCTACTATATTTAATTTACAAAATTTTACACACATGAGAAAAACTAAACATGACGAAGTCTTCTCTAAAACATAACGAGAAATACGTGAAGTATTGAAGTGTCTCAATTACAAGTAATGCCTGTATAGTGGGTCCGCAAGATACTGCAAAACACAATTTGAAAGAGGCGTTTCTTCCAGAGACTGCGACTGAATCGACTTTAAATCAATAGTTGTGTTTCCCAGAGTTTAGAACTGCACCGGTCAAGTTAACGGACAAGTTATGGCAACTAAGGACTCACTGTAACAATGGTTGAGATCTGAAGCTCGAAAGAAGTGAAATGATAAATTGAATCGTGACTACCAATGTAAAATGACTCTAATATAACCACAACGTTCGTGAGCTTCACATGATGCCGACCTCTGTAAAATCCTAATACTGCAGCAGGAATACTCACCAGTCTAGATGCCACCTCGGATCTCGAATAAACACCGACTGCACTCCATCGATCTCAGAACTAGAAAGGTGCTTTTCTCAACAGAAATCTGACATCTCCGCCACTCTTCGAAACCCAATGATCTCTGTACTTTTCGTTTATCTCTCTTTTGCATTTCACCAAAAATAAAGCCGCCAAATACACGAGTCAGCCAACCAGTTCTCGGGCTTACTTGTTTCCCATATCAGATTAGAGAATGTTTCCATCACCACTTGCCTTCTGTCGTCTTATGAGTCCCTGAAAGAACCACCGCACACATTAGCGGACAAAAGCAGCTCTGGTCTTGGTGTTAGTCTATGAGACCATAGAAAATGCTCGCTTCTCTCCCAAACATTCGCACAATTTTCGATAGCAGGTTAACTCCGTCCATGGTTTTGGTGTCATTACGTCTGCCGGGGGCGTAACTTTCTACTTAATCGGCATAATGTCGAGCCTCAATTGGCACTAGCATTTTCTTCGGAAGCGTAAACGATGATTAATTTCAGATCTGTCTCTTGCGAACGTGAAATGAGATCTGCAAAAGGCGTGTCCCCATCGTTAATCAGAAGTCCGACAGACACAACATTCCACGATATTTCTTATGGAATGGACGTCTGAAGCATTTGAAAAGCGACCGTAGAAGGCAGTGCCTCCTCTGAATACATGATGTGAAGCTTCTGCATTGTCTAAGGGATACAAAGAGGGCCGTCCTGTCCTTAGAGGAGCACGACTCAAATGCAAAACTCGGCCATCTGAACATTACCTCAAACGTAGAAAAAGCTATTATCTCAATAAGATCTGACTTGCTTGTTCCTTGACGTGTTAAGACGAGCACCAACTGTTTCTTTAGATTCTATTGAAAGGAACTAGTTACGAGAGTGACAACAATTGATTCTGCTCTGCTTAGCTCACACTGAAATTACTGGTGGGAACAGAATTAACCTACTTTTAATCATAGCAGGTGGAAGTCTCAGTCAAGGTCCAATTAATGAGGCACCCGCCACAGTGCTCCTTTTATTAATCTGCATCTTTGTCGTCTGTTGTCACATTGGATTTTCATGTTAGTTGGATTAGGGAAGGAGTCAGGAGTGCCAACCCAAATTCTCATTTATCAAACATGCACATCTAAAGAATACAATGGTACACTTCTTACCGAGAGGTTTGTTATATTCGCTAACATTTAGAAAGTGACAAAGGCCAATGAACGGTTTAGAAAAGAAAAATGGTATGAGAGGGATCTGACAGATCTCTCTACACTGACAGAATTGTAGAAGCCCAAGATGTTGGCATCAGTTGTTATATTACATAATGTGAATGTTTAGTACTGCTTCTCACTTACGCTATGTGATTAAAAGTATCTGTACACCTGACTGAAAATGACTTACCAGTTCGTACACTTCATCGGTAATGCAGGAATTCCGTATGGAGTTGGCCCTCCCTTAACCCTGATGGCAGCTTCTACTCTCCCACGCAGTCAGGTGCTGGAAGGTTTCTTGGGGAATGGCAGCCCATTCTTCACCGAATGCCGCACTGAGGAGAGGTATCGATGTCGGTCGGTGAGGCCTGGCACCAAGTCGGAGTTCCAAAACATCCCAAAGGTGTTCTGTAGGATTCAGGTCAGGACTCTGTGCAGGCCAGTCCATTACAGGGATGTTATTGTCGTGTAACCACTACGCCACACGCTGTGCATTATGAACTGGTGCTCGATCGAGTTGAAAGATGCACTCGCCATCCCCGAATTGCTCTTCAACAGTGGGAAGCAAGAAGGTGCTTAAAACATCAATGTAGGCCTATGCTATGATAGTGCCACGCAAAACAACAAGGGGTGCAAGCCTCTTCCATGAAAAATACGACCGCACCATAACACCATCGCCTCCGAATTTTACTGTTGGCGTTAGACTCGCTGGTAGATAACGTTCACCGAGCATTTGCCGTACCATACCCGCTGCCTGCCATCGGATCGCCACATTGTCTACCGTTATTCGCCATTCCACCCAACGTTTTTCCACTCTTCAATCGTCCAATGTTTACGCTCCTTACACCAAGCAAGGCGTTGCTTGGCAGTTACCGGCGTGATGTGTGGCTTATGAGCAGTCTCTAGTCCATCAAATCCAAGTTTTCTCCCCTCCCGCCTCACTGTTATAGTACCTACAGTGGATCCTGACGCAGTATGGAATTTTCTGTGTGATGGTCTGGATATTACACATTACGACCCTCTCCAACTCTCGATGGTCTCTGTCAGCCAACAGACGAGGTCGACCTGTACGAAAATGGTTCAAATGGCTCTGAGCACTATGCGGCTTAACTTCTAAGGTCATCAGTCGCCTAGAACTTAGAACTAATTAAACCTAACTAACCTAAGGACATCACACACATCCATGCCCGAGGCAGGATTCGAACCTGCGACCGTAGCGGTCGCGCGGTTCCAAACTGTAGCGCCTTTAACCACTTGGCCACCACGGCCGGCGTCGACCTGTACGCTTGAGTGCTGTATCTGTCCCTTCACGTTTCCTCGTCACTATCACATCGAAAACAGTGGACCTATGCACGTTTAGTAGTGTGGGGATCTCGCGTACAGGCATGTGACACAAGTGGCACCCATACACCTGACCACGTCCGAAGTCAGAGCGCCCCATTCTTCTCTCTCACGATATCTCCCCATTCTGCTCTCTCACGATGTCTAATGACTATTGAGGTCGCTGATATGGAGTACCTGGTAGTAGGTAGCAGAGCAATGCACCTAACATGAAAAACGTATGTTTTTGTGGGTGTCCTGATACTTTTGATTACATAGTGTATTGGTGTTTCAGTACGATCAGTCTCTTGCACAAACTAATTAGCTGCTCGCAATACTACTCACTCAGAAAGAATAAATAGTTTAGGTCACCTGACAGTGAACCACATGAACAAGTTTTGGGCACACTAGCTCCTATCCTGTAAAGGAGACTGGGGAGTCTTCTTTGACGGAATCGCAACTTGCCTTTTTAGTGGGCTCAAATACTTGTTATTAACGACAGTAATACAGTGAAAAGATCCCTCTGCTAAACGATGCTACACCATTGCATTACACGGTGTTTATTGTCACACTGTCTCGCGAACATCAGGGTGCAGCGTGACGGGTTTATGAAGTCCGACCGTGGAAGACCCAAGCTGTGGAATCTTTCTCAAAGTGCTAAGCAATATGAAGCGTGTCAGATATTCGGAGCATACATTCAAAAGCGGACTAATGAAAAGTACGGACGTCACCTACGTCGCATAGAGGTCATTTTTTTTTCAGTTCAGACAGATGATCAAGGGCCTTTGGACCTGGGATGAATTATTTGTTCTGATGGGTGTCTTTGAAATAGAATAATAAGCGTTATCATAATAAATAATTCCGTTTCGACGCTCTGCTTCGAGCATTTGGAAAATTGAAAAACGTGGAAGAGCACCGGGCAGGGCTAACGCATGTGAACTGGAACAGGAACAGATGACGCAAGTAGATAAAAAGGCTTTTCACAGACCACTACCATTCACAGAGTTTGATAACTTACTTAAATTACTTAATGAAGCAAGACGTTTGAGGCATAAACCTCATCTTCAGGTTACAATAGCAATACAAAACCATTTCACAAATAGTCTTGGCAAGTACTGCCATCGCAACCTTTATATCTTGAAACATGTTGCTTCATTAAATAATTTAAGTAAGTCAACAAATTTTCTGATTGGTAGCCGTCTCCGAAAAACTGTTTCATATTTTTGAAACAATCACGGTCGATCAACAGTCAATATGGCTTTAAAATGTTACGTTCTCCTTACATTTGTCTGTTAATGATGTAGTATAGAACAGTATAATATTAAAATTGTAAATAGTTGCATGTTAAATTATTCAGATTGCTCATCAAACACTTGGTACTTTCATTATATACACTACTGGACATTAAAATTGCTACACCAAGAACAAATGCAATGTATTCATTCGACAAATATATTATACTAGAACCTACATGTGATTACATTTTCACGCAATTTGGGTGCATAGATCCTGACAAATCAGTACCCAGAACTACCACCTCTGGCCATAATAACGACCTTGATACGCCTGGTCATTGAGTCAAACAGAGCTTGGATGGTGTTTACAGGTACAACTGCCCATGTAGCTTCAACATGGTACCACAGTTCATCAAGAGCAGTGAGTGGCGTATTGTGTCGAGCCAGTTGCTCGGACACCATTGACCAGACGTTTTCAATTGGTGTGAGATCTGGAGAATATGCTGGCCATGAAAGCAGTCGAACATTTTCTGTATTCAGAAAGGCCCGTCTGCAACATTCGGTCGTGCATTAACCTGCTGAAATGTAGGGTTTCGCAGGGTTCGAATGGAGGGTAGACCTACGGATCGTAACACATCTGAAATGTAACGTCCACGGTTCAAAGTGCCGTCAAAGCGAACAAGAGGTGACCGAGACGTGTAACCAATGGCACCGCATTCCATCACGCCGGGTGTTACGCCAGTATGGCGATGACGAATACACGCTTCCAATGTGCGTTCACCGCGATGTCGCCAAACACGGATGCGACCATCGTGATGCTGTAAACAGAACCTGGATTCATCCGAAAAAGTGGCGTTTTGCCATTCGTGCACCCAGGTTCGTCGTTGAGTACAACATCGCAGGCGCTCCTGTCTGTGATGCAGCGTCAACAGTAACCACAGCCATGGTCTCCGAGCTGATAGTCCACGCTGCTACAAACGTCGTCGAACTGTTCGTGCAGATGGCTGTTGTCTTGCAAGCGTCCCCATCTGTTGACTCAGGGATCGAGACGTGGCTGCACGATCCGTTACAGCAAAGCGGATAAGATGCCTGTCATCTCGACTGCAAGTGATACGAGGCCGTTAGGATCCAGCACGGCGTTCCGTAATACCCTCCTGAACTCACTGATTCCATATTCTGCTAACAGTCAATGGATCTCGACCAACGCGAGATGCAATGTCGTGATACGATAAACCGCAATCGTGATAGGCTACAATCTGACCTTTATCAAAGTCGGAAACGTGATGGTACGCATTTCTGCTCCTTACACGAGGCATCACAACAACGTTTCACCAGGCAACGTCGGTCAACTGCTGTTTGTGTATGAATAATCGGTTGGAAACTTTCCTCATGTCAGCATGTTGTAGGTGTCTCCACCGGCGCCAACCTTGTGTGAATGCTCTGAAAAGCTAATCATTTGCGTATCACAGCATCTTCTTCCTGTCGGTTAAATTTCGCGCCTGTAGCACGTCATCTTCGTGGTGTAACAATTTTAATGGCCAGTAGTGTAGAATTTTTAAAGGAGTACTATGTTTCAAAAATACGTAAGATCATTTCGTTGCTATTCAACGCAACTGGCAATAGCCTTCACGTTTGTGTATCTACACACCAGCAAATGGCGGCTGATCTCTCAGAGGTACTTTCCATGTGACACGACTCAGGTTGTGGGTATGACTTGTCAAAAGCCTCAGACGCTGGGAGCGTTACCCGCCAGTAGAAATGGAGCAACCTGTAACACGGAAGTATGTAAGTCAGCGTAACTGTTCCTCTGAGTACCGATGACAATCAAACATACCTTGCTCATTTCGTGAAACTTTACTACCGAAAAACTCGTAATGAACGTGGCCCACTAGCCACAACACCTCACATTTGGATTGAGAAGTTAAACAAAAGGGATGTGTTAAATCACCAGTAGGAAGTAATCTTGTTTTATAATTTGCTGAAATCAAATACTGTTGTTGATGTGACTGGTTTCGTCCGAATTATCTCCAGATCGTAAACATGGAGAATAGTATAATAGCTATCATTGCAATGACCGCAATTAAAAATCTAAACTCTGCCCGAAGAAGTCATTAAGACCCAACGGTACCGACCGGCCGCCGTGTCATTCGCAGCCCACAGGTGCCAATGGATGCAGATATGGAGGGGTATGTGATGACAGCAATTACCTCTCCGTATTTTACATCAGATCGTGGCGTACATCTCCTGAAACTATCTACAAAAATAAAATACGCGTTTTAGTCTGTACATTATATATAAAAGTAGTTAAACCAATTCTTACCAACGCTGGTCAGTGTTTACAACGTCTAAGGTGTGTTATCTGTACCAGGGGTTCCGAAACATATCCTCTGACGAAACACTGTGAGAATTTTGGTGCTGAGATGGAACTCTTTTTTTTATGACCAGCAAAATTGTAAAAAAAGAGAAAAACTTATTTTAATCAATGATTACTGCAGTCTTAAATCATACCTAATAACACGGAAATAATAATATTTTTTTAAAATTAAGTAGTAACGTCAAAATGTCGAAAAATATACCATGTACTTGTAAGTTCTTCGCGGATCACTTATTCATTTCCCGCGGGACGCCAGAGTTGCGCGGAACACAGTTTGGGAAACCCTGACCCATACTACCGAGCGAATCGGCCCAGTGGTGGACTTGCATACGGGAGAACGAATGTTCAGATCCCCGTCGGACCATCCGGATTCATGTTTTCTGTAACTTCTTAATTTGCTCCATACAAATGCCGAAAGGGTTCCTTTGAAGAGCGCACGCGCCATTTTCTTCCTCATGTCGGAATCCGAGCTTGTCCTATGTCTCTAATAACCGCCCTGTCGACAATACATTACATTCTAATTTCCCTTCCTTTCTTTTTTACCTACAGCAGTGCACTTTTAGCGATGTCAATCGCAGAAGTGAAACTACCACGTTTCCAGCGTCTCATTTATTTTCTTTTACACCCTGTTATCGAGAAGGTAATATAAGTCGTATTCCGCAACTAATTATCTAAGCTCAGTTGGATCATATGATTTTTGTGGTTAAGTATTTATTGTTTAAATATCTGACTCGGACCATTAAGCCCAAATGATTCACAGACGTTTTCATTGCAATATGCTAACCCACCATCAGCACATCTTGGGAAATTTAAGTAAGAGTACCCATACATGCTTTTGTTGCTGTTCTAATTTTCAGACTGAAGAATAGCTTGATGCAGCTTTCCACGTTAGTGTACCCTGTGAAAGTATCTGCGTAACTACTGGAAGCGACATCAATTTAAGCATCCTTCTCCCTGCCCCCCCTCCCCTCCCCATACACACACATACATACTTCCCTTCATTAACAAATTAACTATTCCTTTACGTCTCAATTCATGCAATCATTTAACCAAGTTGTATGGCAAGGCTCTTTTGTTCCAAGTTCTGTTCAGTACCTCTTCATTCGTTACTCGATTTACCTTTCTACGTAGTCTTCAGCAGCACCACATAAAAAAAACAACAACTTACAGTCCCCGAATAAACTACAACATTCGCACTCTTGGTCACATTATAATTCATTAGCACAAATAAACGGTTCCGGCTAGGCAACCGCCATCAGACAACGAGACAAAGAAAGAGAATTCTCCCATTTATCTAGAGGTTAAAATCACCGGTGTCCTTCAAAGGTCAAAATGACCTAATTTCATGAACTCCTTCTTCCTTCCCGTCTCTCCCGCTTCTTGTCCACGTTTCGTCCCCGTCGAAAGGCGTCCTCACACGGGCGAGGCCGCTAACGTTGACGTGGATGTCGACGGAACATCCGATGCCACGAGAACCAGCGCCTTCGTCACACGAGACGAGCTGCCTAGCGTGAATTTGCGCCCTCCAGCGGCCGTTTTCAGCTTTATTTGGCTCGCAGACCACTCAGTTACCTTACGAAAATGGATGCTCGTAAAATAGCTGCGTTAACTCTGTTAGCAACTGTCGAAGAAGTGCGGAGCAAATTGAACAGCGAACCACTGGTGGAGCAATACTACATAATGCTATACAACGATTTCAGATACATATCAAAAGAAGTTACTCGTTAACTCAACTGAATGTTCATCCCATTTTCGGTTTTACGTTGAATATAGTCAACATACGATTATAGTGTCTTAAGTCAGTTTGTGCGTGCGTAACATCCGTATTCTCCAAGTTTCATTGAATGCAAAAACTTTGAAATAACGTACTGCACCACATAGATTACGTGACCGAGGTTCATTCCGTAATGTCACCCTAAAGACAGAGGAGAGTTTTTAAAGCTTCTGATCATCTTTGAAAGAGATATTTACTGGCAAGATACAAACATGAGCCAATCTGCATACCCAAATACAGGTAAATATATTTTACAGAAAGTTTTATAACAGCAAAGAGTTCCAGTGTGTAACTTCAATTTATTGTCAGACACAGACTGGCACCCACGATAAGGGTACCCACTGGAGAAACACTCCAGTTGGTGACCTCTGCAACAAAAATTGCAGCAAGTATCTTATTTACAACAAGTAACACCGACTTTTGAGATAATGCGTCTTTTAAAATAAGTAGAAAGACTAAGAATCTCATAGCAAAACAAAGGTGAGAAAACAAATTTGGAAAAAGGCAACGCGAACCTGCTGCCTACCTCTTAGCGACTTCGAGCTCACGACACTTTGAGCGGCATACAACTTCGATGTAGCAATAGCCGCTCCGTATGTAGTAGCAACTGACTAAAGACTATATATACATATATCTTTAGGTGATATTTAATATGAAAACTGTGCCGTAACATTGAAACGGTATTCTTTCGTAGCACAGAAGTTATAACACTTAAAACATAAATTACAGGGAGTCTTCCCACTACCAGTACGTAGTTTCTTGCCATTCCAACAAAATTTAGCTAAAACGACGCGTTTTCGAGAGAGCCTCAATTTGGTGATACTTTGGAAAACTTATATTGATACCACGTTCTCTGTGAAAAAGAAAATCCGCGAAATAAGACGCTTAACGCCGTACAATATGACAGTTCCTATGTTCTGTCTGTAATGTGAAACGATGTTTCATCTTAATCGCCACGTTTCTCTCCACGAGGCAAAAATCTTACATGGGGGATTCTTTACTTCGCGCTTCGCAATGTAGTGGAACGTGGAATTCCACTCTGTGACGTCACCAGCTCCTCGTCCAACAGCGTTTTCACCTCCAGTGAGAGGACGACTTAAGACTACATTACAGACTAGTACTTTCTGGAAAGGACTTCCTAACACTTTAATTCAAATTATGTGTTTAGAAATTTCTCTTTTTCGAAAAAAATTTTCTTGTTGTTGTGCGTACATTTGATGTTCTCTTTATTTTCTTTATTATGTCCTCTGGTCTTTCTAAAAGTTGGCTCCTACCGAGTAGTATCTTACTACAATCACACAAATAATGACTCTCTTAACTACTGAATTGGATTCTTTTCAATGTGTTATAATTTTAGCATCGTGTAGGCTAGGGGAAATTACAGGACATATGAGAACACACTTTCTAAAGACAATTTGAAATGCTCAGTAATTTACACATTAAAAATTTTCTGTAATTCGACTGAAATTTCTTCCCTTTATCTGCAAAAAATAGACACAATGATTTTTGTTATAATCTAACCCACCTTGAGCAGATTCCCTCAAGAGAAAAGAGTAGAGTAGGGTAATATTTAAAAAATATATGGTCCAAAGTGATTTTTGAGAGAACTAGCTGCCCAGAAGATGTTGAGATAGATATGTGTTATTCATTGATAAATTGTAAGCTGTTGATCTGAAAGCAGCTATAACTGGATATGCGCAAGCGTTCTCGTTGCCACACAAAGCGACATTACAGATACTATACCCTGCACCTTGAAGAAAATTCACCTGATATGTTACGAAGCAGATGCAAAAAGCAATGAAACAGGTCAGCTTCATATTAAGTACTGATCCTCTCTGTTAGTACATAAATCATGTTCTTTAACGTGTTATTGCCGGCCGAAGTGGCCGTGCGGTTAAAGGCGCTGCAGTCTGGAACCGCAAGACCGCTACGGTCGCAGGTTCGAATCCTGCCTCGGGCATGGATGTTTGTGATATCCTTAGGTTAGTTAGGTTTAACTAGTTCTAAGTTCTAGGGGACTAATGACCTCAGCAGTTGAGTCCCATAGTGCTCAGAGCCATTTTTTTTAACGTGTTATTAACTTTTTGTAGTAATACTTGGAAAAAGTAACTAGATATGTGTGCAATGTTAAGTTTTACAAATTTTACGTTAAATAACATTTTACCCAGTTACAGCATGATAAGCGCAAAGTACACTGCCAGAAAAAAAGTATACCCTTTTGAGGTTTCCATTTCACTCAAGATTTATTGTTGCATCAGTGCATCAACAGATCAAAAGCACAAGTGGTTCAGAGATACCAGGTACAGACCAATGCTGAAGCAATGCAGTTGCTGACTCTGGAATCCAGTCGATCGTACAGACAGTGAATACTGTCCCGGGATACGTTATACCACGCTTGGTCGACCTGTTCACTTAGTTCTGTAAGAGGAGTTGGCTGACCAGTAGCACCAGCCACTTCTCATCCGTCATACCCCTTACGTGCTCGATTGTAGACAAGTGTGGAGATCGTGCTAGCCGAGAAAGTCGCTGCACGTCTTGCAGAGTACACTGAATTTAACAGGTGGTGTGTGGGCGAGCATTATCATGTTGGAACAATACATCCATTTTCTGTTGCAAGAAAGTAAAGGAACGTGTTTAACAACCTTATGCACTTATCAAGTACTGGTTAGCGTCCTCTACAGAAATGCCAAAGATGGGTAGGGAGCTGTAGCTTGTCGCACTCCAGACCATAAGACTTGGGATGGGATCAATGGGTGTTGGACGAATGCAGTCTACGAGCCAGCGCTCACCAGGTCTAATTCGTAGGCGCGAATGAACATCACATGCGTGCAGGCAGAATCTGCATTTATGGCTGAAGACCACAGAGCGCCATTCCATCTCCCAAGTGATCGTCTGATGGCACCAGTCAAGCCGTGCGCGCCGATAGTGTGGCGTAACTGGAAGATATTGTAGAAAACCCAAAGAGGTTCTGGTCGTACGTAAAGTACACCAGTGGCAAAAAACAGTCAATACCGTCACTGCGCGATAGCGATGGAAATGTTACCTATGATGGTGCCACTAAAGCGGAGTTACTAAATACACAGTTTTCCGTAATTCCTTCGCGAAAGAAGGCGAAGTAAATATTCCAGAATTCGAAACCAGAACAGCATGAGTGACATAAAAGTAGATATCTTAGGTGTTGCGAAACAACTCAAATCACTTAAGAAAGGTAAGTCTTCCGGTCCAGATGTTATACCAATCAGGTTCCTTTCAGAGTATGCAGGCACAATAGCCCCTTTCATAGCAATCATATACAACCGCTCTCTTGACGAAAGCTCTGTTCCTAAAGACTGGAAAGTAGCACAGGTCATACCAACATTCAAGAAAGTAAATAGGAGTAACCCATTTAATTACAGGCCCGTATCACTGACCTCAGTTTGCAGTAGAATTTTGGAGCATATACTGTACTCGAACATCATGAATCACCTTGAACAAAACGACTGTTAATCAAATTGCGTGCATTTGAAATATCGTCTCAGTTGTGTGACTGGATTCGTCATTTCCTCTCAGAGAGGTCACAGTTCGTAGTGATAGACGGTAGATCATCGACCAGAACAGAAGTGATATCTGGCGCTCCGCAAAGTAGTCTCATACGTCCTCTGCTGTTCCTGATTCACATAAATGATCTAGGTGATAATCTGAGCAGCCCCTTAGATTGTTTGCAGATGACGATGTAATTTACCGCCTAGTAAAATCATCAGACGATCAATTCCAATTATAAAATGATCTAGAGACAATTTCTGTATGGTGCTAAAAGTGGCAATTCGCACTAAACCAAGAAAAGTGCGAGGTCATCCACATGGGTACTAAAAGAAATCCGATAAATTTTTGGTATACGATAAATCGCAGAAACCTAATGGCTGTCAATTCGAATAAATTCCTAGGAATTACAATTACGAGCAACTTAAATTGGAAAGACCACTTAGACAATATTGTGGGGAAGGCGAAACAAAGACTGCGCTTTGTTGGCAGAACACTTAGAAGATGCGACAAACCCACTAAACAGACATTCCTACATTACACTTGCCCGTCCTCTGCTGGAATATTGCTGCGCGGTGTGGAATCCTTACCAGGTGGGATAGACGGGGTACATCGAAAGGGAGGAAAGAGGGGCAGCTTGTTTCATGTTATCATGCAATAGGGGTGCGAGTATCACTAATATGATATGCGAGTTGGGATGGCAGTCACTGAAACAAAGGCGGTTTTCTTAGCGGCGATATCTACTCGTATTTACGAAATTTCTATCACCAACCTTCTCATCCGAATGCGAAAATGTTTTGTTGATACCCGTGTACGTAGGGAGAAATGATCATCATAATACACTCCTGGAAATTGAAATAAGAACACCGTGAATTCATTGTCCCAGGAAGAGGAAACTTTATTGACACATTCCTGGGGTCAGATACATCACATGATCACACTGACAGAACCACAGGCACATAGACACAGGCAACAGAGCATGCACAATGTCGGCACTAGTACAGTGTATATCCACCTTTCGCAGCAATGCAGGCTGCTATTCTCACATGGAGACGATCGTAGAGATGCTGGATGTAGTCCTGTGGAACGGCTTGCCATGACATTTCCACCTGGCGCCTCAGTTGGACCAGCGTTCGTGCTGGACGTGCAGACCGCGTGAGACGACGCTTCATCCAGTCCCAAACATGCTCAATGGGGGACAGATCCGGAGATCTTGCTGGCCAGGGTAGTTGACTTACACCTACTAGAGCACGTTGGGTGGTACGGGATACATGCGGACGTGCATTGTCCTGTTGGAACAGCAAGTTCCCTTGCCGGTCTAGGAATGGTAGAACGATGGGTTCGATGACGGTTTGGATGTACCGTGCACTATTCAGTGTCCCCTCGACGATCACCAGTGGTGTACGGCCAGTGTAGGAGATCGCTCCCCACACCATGATGTCGGGTGTTGGCCCTGTGTGCCTCGGTCGTAAGCAGTCCTGATTGTGGCGCTCACCTGCACGGCGCCAAACACGCATACGACCATCATTGGCACCAAGGCAGAAGCGACTCTCATCGCTGAAGACGACACGTCTCCATTCGTCCCTCCATTCACGCCTGTCGCGACACCACTGGAGGCGGGCTGCACGATGTTGGGGCGTGAGCGGAAGACGGCCTAACGGTGTGCGGGACCGTAGCCCAGCTTCATGGAGATGGTTGCGAATGGTCCTCGCCGATACCCCAGGAACAACAGTGTCCCTAATTTGCTGGGAAGTGGCGGTGCGGTCCCCTACGGCACTGCGTAGGATCCTACGGTCTTGGCGTGCATCCGTGCGTCGCTGCGGTCCGGTCCCAGGTCGACGGGCACGTGCACCTTCCGCCGACCACTGGCGACAACATCGATGTACTGTGGAGACCTCACGCCCCACGTGTTGAGCAATTCGGCGGTACGTCCACCCGGCCTCCCGCATGCCCACTATACGCCCTCGCTCAAAGTCCGTCAACTGCACATACGGTTCACGTCCACGCTGTCGCGGCATGCTACCAGTGTTAAAGACTGCGATGGAGCTCCGTATGCCACGGCACACTGGCTGACACTGACGGCGGCGGTGCACAAATGCTGCGCAGCTAGCGCCATTCGACGGCCAACACCGCGGTTCCTGGTGTGTCCGCTGTGCCGTGCGTGTGATCATTGCTTGTACAGCCCTCTCGCAGTGTCCGGAGCAACTATGGTGGGTCTGACACACCGGTGTCAATGTGTTCTTTTTTCCATTTCCAGGAGTGTAAAATAAGAGAAATCTGAGCTGGAAAGATTTATGTCTTCCTTTTTCCCACTCGCCATTCTAGAGTGGAATGGTAGAGAAGTAGTATGACGATGGTTCGAAGAACCCTCTGCCAGGCACTTAAGTGTGAATTGCAGAGTAACCATGTAGATGTAGATGTAGATCCGAAAGTAATGAGCGTCCTCATAGTTCCACTGCTAATAACCGGTTTGCAACACTTCTTGTTTACGCCTCCTTATCTGTGCTGTGGTAGCTGTACGGTCGGCCACTTGTGCGTTTGAAATACGACGATCCTGGCGGGCGTCTATGCTGCGTGGACGTTCAAAACCTCGTCTACGAGTGTGTGAATGTTCACGTGACCACTGATATCTGCATCGTTGTACAGCTGACGCAGAACAACGAACTTGGGTGGGAATCCATCTAAAGGACCATCCTGCCATTCAGAAGTCCACAACTTGACCGCTTTCAAACTCGTTCGTTCAGTTGTAGGAAGCACGAGTGCGTCTCCGTGGCATGTTTGCCTCCTTGCTTCACTCGTTTGCACCACTCCAAGCCTTCTTGATGTGAGCATTCGCTATCAAAGGATAGCTATGCCACTAAGCTATCTGTTAGCGGACAACGTTGAAATCATTGTCAGTGCATTTAATAATCCGTAGATGACATATGCTGACATCGGATCAAAATCGACGTCGCCTTTGCAGTTGAATTTTTTTCCAGTGGTGTATTAGCCACCAATCAACGTCGCGTTGTTTGATGGATTACATTTAACCTCACCACACGTGAAGTGTTTGCCAGTTACTTGTTGCTGAAGTTCACGACAAACTTAGTTAAGAGCTCTCTTTTTTTGTGAAACACGATTACACTGATAATGGTCATCTATACCTGCTTCTGCTTGGTACGGAGCAAAAACCAATGAAATTGGAGATTTGCCTGTAATATTATAAATCTATTCCTTTAAGATATGATTGTTAGTCTGGTTACCAGCTCACAGGACAATTACGGCAGTAATGTAGACTGTCTCAGACCAATTAGATTTCTATATAAAGATAGTGATATTTGTATTAACTGGTGCGGGAGGCCATCGTTTTCAACGCACAATGAGCCGAATTGCATTCGTTTTTCTCTGTTCCTGTGCGACATCTAACCCTAACATCTAACTTGTGAATTACCCCAGTAATCGAATATCTACATCGGTTCCCTACCTGTGATACCGACTATCGACACAGTAATGTAATCGTATGAGGCACCATAGAGATGTGTTCGCACCTAATAGTAATTGAAGTGGAAATTAATTGGAATGGAGAGACAATTCAGGGTTAGGCAGCAATTGCAATAGGAACATGCTGCACAATGCGCCACCACGTGTAGCGCTAAACGGAGCCTTCCGGTAATTAAGTTGGAGTATAATTGCTATCGCCGGCTAACAGAAACTTACACGAGTCGTAATATAGGTGGTGCACTTCGTATCATTAGGTTACACGTTACTTTTGTACCAGTTATACTATGGAGGGAGAGATATGCAGACGAATTTAGCCTTACGGAAGACCTTATCATTGTCTTAAAAGGTAATCTGTCTTGAAAAACGGAAATCGATTACCGCCGTTCTCGGCACTGCAATCTTCACAATGATGTGCAAGTAACATGAATAAACCTAAAATAAAGTGTGAAATTTCTCTACTAATTTTAGAAAAGTCTTGTGAAGGGAAAGGAATAGCGTCGCTTTTAGATTTACAACAAATAACAAATCGTCACCTTCAAAAAGACGGTAAAGGGGACAGTAAAGTTATTAATCTGGAGCTGAAAAGCAATTAAAAGTGTCAACACATTCATACTCAAAGTTTCTCCCACAATATACTGACCGATAACACAGATTCCATAGTAAGATTAATAATGGTTACTACATTAATTATATTTACCCATTTTACCTGAGTGAATCAGAAAATGTCTCAGAAGTCACTGCTGAAACCCGCAATTTAGATATTCTGTGAAGGACAGGTTCTCGTTCAAATGAGCAAAAATAGGCAAAGCTTGAAAGTTTTTTTTGAGGCAAAGAAAAGACATACAGAGGATCTGACTGGGGACCGTGATTTATGACACTATGAACTTGATTTTAGATTTTCAGTACAATAACAAAAAACAAAATGCTCCACACAATTATTGTTTGATCAAGTGCCTGCGAGTTTAAAGTATGCAGACTGCGCGCCGTATAGTCCCTCAAGAGTTATCTGAAATCAAACATGCATAACCTCAGTCGATGTATATTAAATTTACGGGATATTATACGTAACCACAATGAGATAATCTTAAATTTAACGATGTGGTGCTAACTCGGTTTTTGAGTTCGATTTTAGGGGGTTTGTTTCACTGTTTATGGCCTTACAAAAAATAGTTAACATTAACAAATTTATGGTATTGTGAGTGTAAACTGGCAAGAAAAGTGTTTACTTATCGGGGTCCAAGGTAAAGTTAATAGGCTGAAACGTTTTTATTTTATGCTGCACGCAGTTCTGAAAAATCGTTTCTAAAGGAAAACCTGTTTCAAGTTTATGGAAAACTTTTATGTGTGTTATTAGTCCAATTTGCAAAAAAAGTGAATTTTGTTATGTATTTTTGATGCCACTGGACACGAATCTGAAGGTAGATTTTCAAGATTCAAAACTGCTAGTCCAATATGGTGGACCAAAACTTATGTTGTGACCAATTTTAAATTAAAAAAATGTTCTTCTTACGTTTCGTCTGCAATTCCAGGATCGTATATCACGACCCTTCCTCTAAGTCGAATTCCATAGTGCTCAGAGCCATGTGAACCATTTCTAATTCGAATTGCTCCTGGAGAGCAATTCTCTGGTTCTTCTTTGTCGAGAAAAGCCGACCTGGCTGAGCAGGATACGCTGCGTTCGTCAGCTTTTCCGGCGAATAACGTTTGCATGCATACTGCAGTATAAACCGGTTTGTTAACACTCGTCACGGCGCGAACAGTTTTCTATCTGAGCCGAGCGTCTCCGACTGAGAGCGACCGTGACACTGTTTCGAACAGTGGGCTGTAGGTACTTTTGTACTCACGGATTAAAAAACATTTTCTTCCCAAAGTTCTAGATGTATACAACTTTAAAAATGCAATTTAAAAAACTCCATTTTCTACCATTTTGAATGAGATATTGACCTTAAGTAATGATACGATATGAGTGAAACCATTGTAACCGAAGACATGCTGAAATTAATTACAAATTCACTAAGACACTTACTCAGATATAGTAATGCATGTTGACAGCAAACAGAAGTAGGATAGTGATGCAGGGATATCCAACACTACACACCTTATCTCATCGATATTTAGGTTATATCTGCCTGTGTGCCACTGAATAAATGCGATTTCAGTTCCCTAAAGGAAATTGTATTCAAGACCTAAAATTCGAAGTGTAATATTACTGCCAACAACACTGAAGTATCCAGACACTTATGCCGGGCGTATTAAATATTTTCTTTTTCGCATTTTGAAAGTTACTAAGATTAAATTCACGTATATACCAAATGATTGCTTGCGTCATTTGCGGAGCAGGGAGGTATATTTTTACTCAGTTTTCATTTGCGTTATTAACGGTTGAAATATTCCCAATGTTTCGATATTCGGAATGGTAAAAGATATATCGTTTAACTCTTGCGTTGATTTATCTGTGGAACTAAAAACCTGGAGATAGATATCCCTTTCGTAAAAATGTGGGTTAATTGTCAACTAATAACCCTCACCCTGATTCTTTAAAGAATCGAAGTATCGTATATTAGACATCGTCTGACTACCGTACAAATTAAAAGTGTGTCAAATATTTGATACTAAGCACGTAAGTCAGAAAAAGTTTCTAAAATGTTTAAAATTATGTATAAAATTTGTCGGAAGTCTCCAAGTGCTCTCTTTCTCAAGTACTGGTTGAACATAGTCCGGTTGAGTTGCAGGCCGTGAGTTATACTGCCCCAAGACGACAACAGTTTCTAACTTTTCTAACTCTCCTAAACCTTTAACGTAAGACTATATCCCTTAAAGAGCGTTTATAAAATTTTAAAATCGGTCATTATGTATATGAAATGTTGGAAGCCAAAAATGTTTTGTCCCTGGAAGCTGTTAGATAGGCAACCTCCAAAAGGTGTTTTGCCTCGGATTAGTCGTTTAGTAACAAAGATGTCTCTCAGGCATGCAGATCTAACAAACAGTAAACGAATGAGGAATTTCATTAAAAAAATGATAACAGTGTACCACAAAATCTAGAGCTTTATGGTAAAACTTCCTAATTAGACTTACGACAATAGTTTGCGGGTGTAACACTGACTTCTACATGTAAACGGAACACACAGGGTGCTTATATTTAAACTTTCGGTTCTTGGGTCAGTATAGACGGAAAAATATTAAATTATTTACCTCATTTATCGTATCGGTACTAGTGTCCTGCATGGCCGAGTAAGCGAGCACAAAATACGAGGTGGGGCGAGCACACCCTAACTGGATAGGCTACCCGCACTAGTCCTCGTGACCGAGTATAGAAGCCGTGACCGAATACGTAGCACATAACTTCAAACACATTTACACGTGTTATTATCCGTGTGACACTGCAGCCAGTACGGGCTTCTCATTTGTGGTGTATCTCTCTCTGTAATCATGCAGCGCAAGGAAGCCAGTGTAGTAAGACGTAAGATTGAAACCAATGTTTACACATTAAGAAACGGGAAGGTCTAAAAAGCTAAGTATGGAGTACATTTCTGTTGGTTGAAGATGAAAACAGTGCGTCTACTGGGTACGTATCGTGCATAAACTACTCCACTTTATTGTTTTCCCAGTCGAGAACCACTCATTTAAAGAAACACAGTTGCAAGAAACCTCACAAAGATCGTTTCTTTGGCCGTCCTTCCGTGATCTTAATATGCTTGAAATAAGTGAAAAGCAGGAAATTCTTAGCATTGTGCGACAAATGTGTGCTACGTACGCCGGTACAACATGCAATCATTAACATAATCGTTTTTGCATAGTTAGTGGAGAGTGTATTATAGAGAAACGGGAATGTTGTGACTCGTATAATATTTCATTAACGTAAAACACCTCGTTTTTATGGGAACGGGGGTCGGGTTGTTTGGGGGGAGAGACCAAACAGCGAGGTCATCGGTCTCTTACGGGAACGTTTCGATGATCTCGATATCAGTTCTGCATTACTTGTCTCTTTTGTTTATTAACATAGATCCTTCAAGTACTGTGTCATCACCACCCACAAAGAGAGATCGTTTCAAGGAATGAAGGAACAACAGATCATCCGCAGCAGATGAAGTAGATCTGTACATTTTAATGCACCCCGGAGATGATGATGACATCTTAAAGTGGTGGAGCAGACATGAAACAGATCTGCCAGATTTGGCTGCAGTTGCAAGACGTATTTTATGCATCCCAGCGACAAGCGCATCTAGTGAAAGCTGCTTTAGTAAAGCCGGAATGTTACTAACAAATTGCCACAGCCAATTAAATCCGGAACGCGTTAGTGATTTACTGCTGATCAACAATAACTATAATTGTGTTTTAGTTGCAAACAATTGAAAAGTACGACAAGCTACGTCTGTAAATGTTAAATGTTCTATGTATGCTTTCTTTATGAAGATGGTTGTCTTCTAGATTACAGGGAAAGCACTTATGTTTCCTATAAATGAAAGGAAAAATATCTCTTTTGTTTGGAAATGAGACTCGTCTTCTATCCGCGATTGCACAGAAATATCATTTTACTTTCCAGGTGCTTTATGAATTTAGCTGTGTCACGTACCCGTTCTTGGAAACGTTACTTTTGTATTAAAAGAGAGAGAGAGAGAGAGAGAGAGAGACAGAGAGAGAGAGAGAGGCGTTGGATTTGTACAGTACAGAGCAGCGAGCCGTGGCGAGGCGAGGTGACCGGTCATGCTCGGTTATCCGCGTGTCCGGAATCCGGACATCAGACATGCGGCGAGTACGTGATCGAGCCGAGTCGTATGGGACCGGACACGAGCTGCTCGGTCCCCCCGTCAACAGGCGAGCCGTGACCGGTGAAACACTGAGCGTTGCAGCACTCTAATCGGTACCCAACATAATAGGAATCATATTCAGACTGTCCGCTGCAGGATGTACGTTGCTAGTACTGTTAATGTCATGACTTGCGGTTATGCACCTGCACTGATATAGCGACGTAGGGTTGAAACAAAGGCATAGGCGTGCACCACAGTTGCAGACAGTGAACACGGGTCTGGACCAGGTGAGCAGGGCTTTACTCGTATAGCTTTTGTAGCAAAACAACATCAATACTGCTGCTGTTCTCGGCGAGTATCGATGTATTAAAGGAATACGGAGAGGTCCTCTTTCCACATCTGGGTTAAAGAACGTGATTCATAAGTTCGAATTAACCGACGATTTGGGAATTGCTCCTGGGAGAGGCTGGTGGCTAATTGCACCACAAATTGTTGAAGAAGGCACTGTTGCCACGGCTATGAATTTTGGACGCTATGTGTTACCTTCAAGCAGTGCACATCACGACAGCTGAAGATCCCATGCCCCACCTTCTAAAAGTGCTGTGAACAATTGCGAAGTGGTAACTGTAATGCGGTCGCAGACTGTCGGGGATGCAGGTGGTCGTCACACTGAGCAGCAATATTTGTAACCTGGCGTGTAAACCAATGTTATCGTTTCATGTGGAAGTTACAATATGTTTCTTTCAATAGTTAATTCGTTATTTTTCTTCCGCATGTCCTTACAAATGTTTCCACCAAATAACATTATCCCTCGTACACTCGTTTCTCATGGGAGTCCTCTCAAATATCGAAGGCTAATTACAACCACACTGTATCTGTCTGAAGCAGCAGTCTCTCGTAGCTTGTGTGATTATTTTGCTTACCACCTCTACTAATTTATATATTTTATTTCTGGCCATTTCGTTGAATTACATGATCTTTGTTTGTGCTGCTGATACTACTATCTTTCGACGATGTCTAGCGCTTGAGAATAGTCTGAAATCTAGACTGTAAATGTTGGTGCTACCAATAGGAAAATTGATAGTGTGAAACTTCTCATATACAGGATGAATCGCACTTAACCTGACAGCCCTTTTACTTGATGAACAGTTCTAGATATTGGGAATAGACTTCGTCTGTTGATTGTAAGCAAAGCAGCACGTAATTATGTCGCATGGTAATATTCTAAAGTTTTAGATCCACAGAGAAACTGAAGTAACAGCTTCAAACACGGTGGAATGACATACTTTTTTTAACGGCATTCTAAAGCTTTTCAAAGTGGTGTAAGAGTAGTTGCGCTGTAAGCACAGCCAAATGGAAGTCACATGCTAGGATCCGAAAACTGCGGGTCGGTGGAGGCAGTTTTATACTCGAAGACACTTGTACCTCGACTTACAAAGGACATGTGGTAGAAATCGAAGGCGCCCTGACGGTTCTAGATAAATTAGCATTACTGCGCACTACCAGAATCCCTTCATATCTTCTTACTGCTTTCCTTGATATCTCCACCAACAAAGATAACATCTTCCAGAATGATAACTGCCCATGTCACAAGGCCACAATCGTACTGCTGTGGATCGGTGTCTTGGCCACGACATTTGCCTGGTCTCAACCTGGTGGAACACAACTGGGACGTCACTGGACGTCATGATTGCTCCCGGATATCACCAGCAGGTCATTTACTGGAACTGCATGTTCTGCGTGCTGGTTTCCACGGCCGGATCTGACGGTTCTGACTCTTTGGCGGAGTTAAGTGGACAGTCGATATAGAGCGATTACAAGCACTGATTCGTGAATTTGCTGTGATATAAAAATGAGATTTATGCTTGTACTGATCGATATCTTCTTATGTACGTGGGTTCTTTGGTGACGACTACTGTGTTGATGTTCTATTGTGTGTGCTGTACACATTATTCTGTGTATAGTGAGTATATACAATAAAGTGGTTGACTACGGATACAATCACCGGTGTAATAATTGAAGGAAGAATTCCCCTAAAATGGTGACCTAACACTGAACGATAAGGAGCATTGTGTTCAGTCGGGCGCACAACACAAAGGATACCGACACAATCTGAAATACATAGCACTAAATCTACCACGCTATGCTACATTGCTACTCCTCTAGACTCCATGTAACTTGATATCAGGGTCACGACCACACATCCAGTTGTGCACGTTTTAAGGAGTTTGCTCAACTGACTTGGCATAATTGTCAGTTCATTTATTCGCTACAAATACAGAAATGTTCGTGACAAATGCACATGGGGACGCTATACTCTCAACCCTTTCCAATAAATTACTAGAGTCCCACAGTTAATAAGAGGGACACATGGCACATCTCCTAATGTCCTGGCTCAGTTACAAATATATTATACACATCAATATCCACATATACATACAACCTAAAGTAACATCAAACATGAGAAAATATTGTTTACATGAACATGTGAAACTCATCCCTTATCTATTAAATGGCATTTGTACTGAGTAATAGTTGTTTAACTTTTATCCATGCCCAAAATTCTTGGCAGTTATTTCTCCATTGAATCCATATTAAACACTTTACATAATGTTACTTGTTACGGTATATTTTTTGCAACAAAGTGTGCAAATGAATATCTCATATATTTGTAATGAAACTTTAAACCACATAGTTAGTTACTGATTTTTCTTCTAGCACGTAAACGATTAGTAACTCCTCAGACGATACGAAACTATCCTGGGTGGAGTGAGTGTATGAACTATTCTGGATGGAGTTAGTGTATAGAATCGTGTGTGTATGCATAAGCATTCTACAATGAATATCGTAGTGTCAGTCAAAATTTTATCCCATAACATCAGTTCTTACACGAACATTTATGTATGTTTGCATTGCGTACATAGGTATGAAACATTACAGGCATCAATATCAATAGGTAGAAAAACGTGTGTAATCATCACATCCATCATATGCAAGTATCAGTTACACTTTTTTACCATGACTTACGTCATCTGTCCACAGAAAACGAAAAAACACCATTGAACATACCATTCTGTCATTATCAAACGTGATTGATACTAGCATTCATCGCATGGTAGTTCTGACAAGCATTGTCGCTGGTGAGTAGCATCATACAGCAACAACACATGAGTACTTGCAGGAACAAAGTCTAGATGGGGAAAAGTCTCGTCACCCACCATCTGCTGTTCTGAGAGTTAGGCACCTCGTCTACGTACACATCGTAGCTAGATCCTTTCTTTGCAGCAATAGCCCGTTTCGACCTTATTCTCCTTCATCCCTCACCTGTAGAATATGTGTCGGTCAGTGTCACATAGGCAGGGGTACTAGCTGAAATATTTGTGTAGTCGTGTTCAAAATCTCATGCGCAGAGTCCCAGTATATGTGATTTTACCTGTGTAGGACCTCCAAGGATGGTATACTACGAAACTCTAACACTTACTTGAATACAAGACCAAACTAGCATTTCATCTAACAGAAGAGTGTTACCAGATATGCTACTGCTATCTGTGGGATGACAGACGGAAAATATGGGCCTTGTTCGTAGCTGAATTGTACGGTCGAAAGTAGGTGAGTAATTGTCACTAGGAGAAAATCTACATATGTTACAAATGTGGCGGCAGAGTGCTACTTGGTTTGTAGCCTGGCCGATGCATGTCCTCCTCAGAGGAAAAGGCTGACCCATTCCCTTATGCTTGTTCTGCTGTCATTACAAGTTCAAAAATGTGTGTGAAATCCTATGGGACTCAACTATTAAGGTCATCAGTCCCTGAGCTTTTACAATACTTAACCCAAATTATCCTAAGGTCAAACACACACATCCATGCCAGAGGGAGGACTCGAACCTCCGCCGGGATCAGCCGCACAGTCCATGACTGCAGCGCCTTAGACCGCTCATTACAAGTCTGCAACCTCGCATCTATCACGAAGAGTCGCATGACAGCATTTTTGTGATATGGCTGCTCTTTTATCTAGCTTTACTGCGTACCTTACCAAGTCCTACTTAGGTCAGAAAGGAATACTCCGTCTCCTTGTTGTGGTACAGGCCCAGCTGATGCCCACAGATCGGTATTTGCACAAATGTGTGGCTCCTGACCTCTTTCTGCTACCCTGTGGACTCGAAGCTGGTGGTCGCCCTGGGTTTATACCGCCAGCCACCTCGCATGTCATGTCTGTGGTAGCATGTATCCCCCCACATGCTTTCCTACCTGCTCTCTCATCCTGTGCCTGTTCCAGTGGCCCTAGCCAGTTGCCATCTGCACGTTAATGGGTTACCAAATCTTACCCAATTTTCGCTGTGAGGTTATTTAACAGTTAAGTGGTTTGAATTTACAAAAAAATTATATTAATTATTATGATAATATGCATTAATATGGTTTTAATGTTCATTGTGTCAACACAGTCACCTTACTTAACCTAAATACTATGTAATGCCGTTACAAGGATTTCTTAAATTTCATGTTAGAAGTTTAATTACTTCTTCTCATGTCACGTGTTAGTATCACATGCTATTTATTTGTATGTAGTTCCCTCCTCATGCACATCATGTTAGTCGCTCACTGTATCTTTTTTTGTTACTATTTCTACCAGCTGCAACGCTACAACAATATTCTGTCTATGCAATTACTCTTCCTTGCCAAGCTCAGCCTTTTTCTTTTTTAATGGCCAGTGTCATCCTCCCTTAATCATAACTTACATCCTCCACACGCATTATGTTGTGTCTACTCCAGGTATGTTTTATAGGCCCAACACATTTTCATTGTTGACTCCTCAGTGTAACTCCCTCATTCCTGTGCAAACTTTCAAAACAGTACAACAACAGCACTTTATTATATGTCTACTATCACGTTGTCTGGAATTACCTTTTCATTGTGAGTCCGCTAGAGTTCCTCCCTGTATTTATTGTTTAGCCCATACAATGGACTGTACTCCATATGTGATGGTTTATTGTGCCGCTCTTTAAATTTCCTTATGGCCATCGGTGGATTTGGGTACAGTGTCTCTGCTTCCTCCATCCTTCGCAGCTCCGCTTGTCCTTGTTGTTGAATATAGGGCAATCCTACTGACGTAACAGAATGAAGAAATTCACATTTTTATCTCGTAAGAACTTCTCACCCAGCCTTCATTCCTGTTATTCGAAAATTCATGCACACTCCTTATACGTGTACTTTTCCCTCAGTCTGTCACTTCCCTCATTTACTCTTCAGGAGAACTATCTGTTCCCTAAATTATACAATTACTATGGTGCGATTTAAGCTCTGTACACATACTCTGTTTCCCTCTTTACTCCTCAACAACTCGTCACATGTACTCTAGACGTGGGTCTTCAACTACCTATATTTATTACTTCTTACGCTCTCATGACTTGGACACAATCACCTACACCTCAGTACAATAACGCTCCTCCTCCTTTTTGTTTTGAAAAGTGTCACACTAGTTGTCAGCCTACTTGCTATTGTGTGGCTCCCCATTTCATCTGATAATTCCTCCTCCATTTGGCTCAGGCATCCCTCTTACTAGTTCCTTATTTTACGTACAGCGTGCACATTTCTGACTCAAACTCACGCTACCTACAGACTGCCTGTTATCTTTATTAGATTTATGAGGTCATACTATACCATATAGTTATTCTTCTCACTCTTTATCTCGTCCTTTAAGCATTTTTTTAACATATGAAATCTTCCGTTAGTTCTTGGTAGAACAATTCCTGAAAGAGACACTAGGTCTTAAATAACCAAACATTACTAGCAAAGATACAATACACTTGCTCCGAGTGTTGTGCACCAAACTTGTTTCTTAATGATGAAACTAACTTTACACAATGGACAATGTTAAGCGCAATAAATAATTATACTACACTATGTTGCACATTTAATGGTTCTAATGTTCGAGGTTGTGAGGTCTTGCCATTGGCTAAGAAACTGTAAAAGTGAACACACTTCATTTATATTGTGCAAGAGACATATTTTTAACATTGTTAACTAAACTTTGGGCAATCGACAGTATTATACAGAATAATTAAAATACACAGTCTTACATTATTACAGGTTATACGGTTACGATGCCATAGTTTATGAGGTCATAACATTGGTTGAGAACCGTATAACTGAGCATTAGTAACCTATGCTGTGCCACAGACATGTTTTACATTGTAAAATACACTTCAAGCACTTGTCTGCTACAACGTATCGTCACTCATCTAACATATACCTCCATCTTAACCTATGTTGTCACTCTGATCAATTCCCAGAGGTTTGACGCTATGTGTCAGATGAGTTACAACTTCACGCTACCCTAGGAAAGAGCAATGACGGAAGCTGCTGGATGACTGATGAGACGAGCTTTGTTGTCACACAGTTGAATGTTCCCACTTGAGTTCTGTGGACAGAAAGACAGCTGAACTCTTGAGTATCCAGCAGCTACCACCACTGTCTTCTGCATTACGTTAAGAGTATGGTAAGGTGTGCCCTCATTCCTATCATATATGGATATGATTTTCGTTCACTACATTCAGGAGCCAATTCTTCCGTTTCATACTTTGCACCTAACTAGTTTGCTTCCAGTACATGCTTTAGCGACCCCACTGGTGTTCGATCCTATTTTTCCGTGTTCTTCGTGTAATTACTAACCGTGCTTACAGTCACTGGTCATATTCGTGTGTTGACCACATAATGTTGCATTTATCTTGAGCGCCCACCTATATCAAGGTTACAGTTTACCATTAGCAGCCCTTGTCCAAGAACTTAGTGTCCAATTTTTATTTCAGTGGGCAACTCATTTGCTTTACTTTCTAATAATAAATCTTATTGTTATAGTGACCACTTTTTTTATTACAGATAGATAATCCCTCCTCTCATTAGTTTATTTATGTGCGTAGTGTGGTTTCCATATCGCCATGTTTAATAGGGCCACACCCATTAATTATCATTCAGTAAGACGTTTCAGTTGCGTGACATTATTACTTCCTTTAATTAATTCGCGCGATAGTTTGGGGTGCTTCCCTTCTCTGTAGCTCACAAGGGGTCGAACTTCCTCATGATATGGTTATATTAAACAGCACAACCGACACCATCACAGGGTTTAGTAAACCTTTCTCGTGCAGTTTCGGTTTGATGGTGAGGTACACATTGCTTAACAAAGCATCTAACAGTAATACTTTTTTACCACGAAATTTACAAGAAACAGAATATTTATTTAACGGATCATTATGGCTACCATGGAGTTCGGTGTCAGCGGTGTCTTCAAACTTTACCTGAAGGATTAGAAATGTTATGATACAGGCGAAGAATATGTGCTTAATCTTCCAGGAGACTTCTCTTATCTTTTGTAACTGCTCTGCCTTCTATATTCCCATGAGTGCTCAGTTGTGTCCTTTACGAATTTAAGGCTATGGAGGGAGAATCTTCCTCAAAAGCATATTTGGTGAAGACATTGTTTTACTCTGTAGAAGATGCAGCCACAAAATATTGAGTCATATCACCAATTTTCCATTTGAAATTTGGATGTATAACAGTTGCACAGGACTCCCAACCTGTCTGGGAATATTTTACGGATTCGGTACAAAATTTTACACGCATTTGTTTCTCGTATGCCTTCAACTAAAGGTCTGGTAGAGCCCGCCCGGTTAGCCGTGCGGTCTAACGCACTGCTTTCCGGGCAGGAAGGCATGCCAGTCCTCGGCACGAATCCACCCGGCGGATTAGTGTCGAAGTCCGGTGTGCCGGCCAGTCTGTGGATGGTTTTTAAGGCGGCTTTCCACCTGCCTCGACGAATTCGGGCTGGTTCCCCTTATTCCGCCTCCCTTACACATGTCAGCGATTGCTGCGCAAACACTTTCTCCACGTACTCGTACACCACCATTACTCTACCACGCAAATCATTTGGGTTGCACTCGGCTGGTGTGAGGCGTTCCTGGGGGTTCAAAAATGGCTCTGAGCACTATGGGACTCAACTGCTGTGGTCATAAGTCCCCTAGAACGTAGAACTACTTAAACCTAACTAACCTAAGGACAGCACACAACACCCAGCCATCACGAGGCAGAGAAAATCCCTGACCCCGCCGGGAATCGAACCCGGGAACCCGGGCGTGGGAAGCGAGAACGCTACCGCACGACCACGAGATGCGGGCGTTCCTGGGGGGTTCCACTAGGGGCCGAACCGTGCAATAACCCTGGGTTCGGTGTGGGGCGGCGGTGGGGTGAGTGGACTGCTGTGACCTGTTGGGGGTTGTGAAACACTGAGGGCTACGGCGTGGACGAAGTCTCTCCGTCGTTTCTAGGTCCCAGGTTCCATACAGTACAATACAATACAAGCGTACAGTATAGGTTCTCTCAGAGCCTTCGTGTCTGGTAAAATCGTGGCATCAGCTGATAGTGTGATATCCAGTACTTTGCTGACAAAACCAGCCACAGGCGTCTGTAGGCTAACCAATCGTATGCATGGGAATCGTGCACGTGGTGGTTGCCAGCCGCCCCGTTGAGCGTAGAGCCTAATCCGTTCCCTATAACTTTGCGGCAGAGTGGACGTCTTTATGCCGTCTGATTCTCTCTCTCTCTCTCTCTCCCTCCCTCCTGCATTCTAGCCTTCTTGCCGAGCAGATGTCTCAGGCAATCTGTCTATGGCCTGGACGATTCCTAATGCAACCCGATCATTTAGAACATAACCATAAGCCAGCTTATTTCACTCTTATTTCTAAACCCTCGTCAAACACCCACATCCTCACCCGTCATGACCAGACTCCACTTCTACGCTCGTACACAGTTGCTTTTAAAAGTGAGAATAAGCAAAAAGTCATATTAATGAATTTAGTTAATCTCAAAGTGAGGATTATCTTTATTTATTGACTTTATCACCTGAGAGCCAGCCCTTAGGATGGAATATTTCCGTTGTGAGCATTTCCTCTTTCTGTTGCTTCTAAATCTCTTTGACAGGTAGAAAAAAATTAAACATGAAAGAAAAACTTTAGGGTAATCACAAGCAGCTTATAACTTTTTATATGGTAACTTCATCATCCCCGTTTTGATCTACACAGAAATTATTATTATCTTAATCATTCTTGTAGTTCATTCAAGATTTATGTATTTCAGCTACTACTGACAAATTTATTATTTATTATCTTCGCGCCATGCAAACACATCTTTCCAACGCAAACGATAAAGAAGAAAGAAATGTTTCAAATGGGTCTGAGCACTATGGGACTTAACTTCTGAGGTCATCAGAACTACTTAAACCTAACTAACCTAAGGACATCACACACATCCATGCCCGAGGCAGGATTCGAACTTGCAACCGTAGCAGCAGCGCGGTTCCAGACTGAAGCGCCTAGAACCGCTCGACCACAACGGCCGGCAAAGAAAAAAAATACCGAAATAGTTTTCCTAACTTCAAATTCAGATTCATAACTGCTTTACAGAGCGGATCCACGAAAATATGTTGCAAGGTGTTTCAGACATGTACCTTCACGACAATAATGTGATCTTTAAGCAGAAGATTCTTTATGAAATTAATAACAGTTTTTTTTTGGGGGGGGGAGGGGGGCTTAACCTATTATGTCATACATACACTTCTGCTTCGTTTATAAAAAGGTGTGCGACTATCACATGTCAATGTCTATGTAGACTGTTTTCTTCTGTAAAATTCTGAGTTGGCTCCTATTCAGGTTTGGCCCAGCTTGCGTTTGTTTCAGCGCCACACTTTTGTTGCGAGGATTACACATTTTTGTCTCACTGACCATATTCTTCATAAGTTGCAGAACGGTTTCTTAATGGCAGCAATACACAATTCCCTGTATACCTTTAGCTACTTTCTTCATCTAGGTTCCACAATGACCTTGAAACTTAAAATCTGGTAAGTTAAAGCCGTAAGCAATCCATTTAATACAAAAATTTGTAGTGTTTTGGAAATGGCCTCTAGAGTGATGAAATCTTTTCCAGGAATTAATCATACTTCAAACCATTACGTAAAGCGCTGGCTGGAGTTTAATATCTGCAGAGTACTGTTTTAGGTCAACAAACCGAAGAGAGTAATTTCCTCAGGATTATTATCAGTAGGACGTCATTTCCACAGAAGACGGGGTGTGAGAAATTAGACTGAGAATATTTGCCTGAGTTGTGCACCTCAGACACAGGCTGATGGGACATGTCAAAGAACAGCCCAGAATCATGTGACACGGTAGATATCTTATGTGTAAGATTCCTGGTGTGGGGCACCTGACATCCCAGAATGTCGCTCGCAGAATTAATTATTGAAAGAATAGAACACTTTCCGTTTAATTTGCTTCCTTTAAACAGCAAGTGCGACACATTTGCAGTGGAATTACTGACATGTATTTGTGTGTTCCTCAACTACTTATGTAAAAGACGTATAGCTCAAGATCAGAAGCCCTTGTTTCACATGACAGTACAACAGAACCAACTTGCAAGAAATAGTGAAGAATTGGAATAGTTTTCACTGTTGTTGTTATGAAATTTATTTCACTTTAAATTTTGCCCTGCTCTGACGTAACTTCTTACTGTTTATCTAACACACACTTGCAATTACTTTCGTAAGACAAATTCATCTATGTTGCAGCTGACTGTTATTTGATCATAGCTGTCATATTGTTGGCATAGAGCAACAGAGTATAAAATTAATTACACTGCAGAGTTTTAGACACTCAGCTCTCACATACGCTGCCTGACAAAAAAAAGAAAAGAAAAAAAAAGAAAGTGAAGCGCCCAGAAAGCTGGGGAGGGAGGCGGGGAGAAGAAAAGAAATGAAACTTCACAGACTGAGAGGGTATGCGATGTTATTTAAGTGAGTACAAAATCGGGTCAAATTTACAAGGAGCTTGGCAGTTTAAGCCCACTTATCAGCATGACGATGCGCCCGCTCTGGCGTGGACGTATGCACTGATTTGGTCGAGAAGGGTGTCAAAGCAGCTGAATTCTCTTCTGAGGCAAGCAGGCTCATAACTATAGTAACTGGTCCCTGATATCCTGAACAATGGCACTGAGACGAAGCTCAAGACAACCTGGTACCACACATGTTCTACCGGGGACATATCTGGGGCTCTCGCTGGCCATGGAGGTACCACAACACCACCCTGTGCGAACAAGTGTTGTCCTGGTGATAAATGGCACCATGATAGCGTGGCATGAGAGGTAAAGCATAAGGACACAGGGTGTCTGTGACGTAAGATTGCGCCCTCAGAGTTGCCTCAGTCACTGGCAGCCGTGACCTGAAGTCGTACTACATGGATCTTCACAGCATGTCGTCACGAATAACACTGCTATGCCTCTTCAAAACTCTGGAACAATGGGACGTCTCCCCAGCTCGCCTGCATACTCGGCACGATGGTGGTCGGGTGGTGGTGGAGAACTATAATTAATCGCTATTCATCAGCAGTCCAGACTTCCCGACCACAACATCAGTCCAAACGCAGTCGTACTCCTACTGTGGTGCCTAGGCATGGGACGTTAATTCCGTATTCCGACAGCTGCTACTTTCCGACCAATGGTGTGGGACGAAACAGAATGCTGCAAGGAGACCATTGCTTGTCCTCCAATGGCAAACGCAGATGTGAAGCGGTTGCGATGTGACTGGTGTAAAATACTGCGATGCCCCCTTGTGGTTGCGAGCTAACATCCCAAAGATGTTCGGGCTCACATGTGGTTCCTCTTCGTCGAAATGCCTTGGCTCAAACTCGTCTTGCGGTTGAACCGCACGTGTCGCATTACACGCCCTAAATGAGACACTTGTGACCCTTTCGTTAAATTGTCTGGCTGATGGCAAGTTTGCGAAATACAAAGTTAATAAAACATATAATAACAGTAATAAAAATATCGGGAACTAAATTAACGACCCATAAATGATGTAGGCCACACAGTTGCGATTTGGATAGAATAATGTTTATTCAGAAAGCAAACTAATAGCCAGAGTGGTCGTATTTAGTGTTACTGTTACACTCGAGCGCATATCCATTTGACAGAATTCCATCTCTCACAATCTCATCGCCAATTACAAATCCAGTACTCCATCTCGTTAACTACGCGAAAAGTTAGAGTTCACACCAGCCGAGCGGCTGCTTACCGCTCTGAGACTAAGTCCCGCGTTCTCGCTTCCCGCGCCCGGGTTCCCCGGTTCGATTTCCAGCGGGGTCAGGGATTTTCTCTGCCTCGTGATGACTGGGGGTTGTCTGATGTCCTTAGGTTAGTTAGGTTTAAGTAGTTCTAAGTTTTAGGGGACTGATGACCATAGCTGTTAAGGCCCGTAGTGCTCAGAGCCATTTTGAAATTTTCTAAGTCGTTTCACTTCCTAGCTACCTAAGACCGACCGTCCGCTCTCGCGTCTCCACCAACACTGTCAACTTTGGTGTTTCCAGCCGAACTGTTCGCTTTCGCGACTCCACCAGCACTGTACCCTTTGGTGTGTAGACCAGAACTATCTCTCTGCCCGTCTCCGGCCGCGTCCCCCGCGTGCCGAACATCGTCGCTGAACTGACTATTGCAGTTCCCTTCCCTGAAGCCGTCCATCTGATTGGCTGCAGCTTACTCTAAATTATTTTACATTTTAACATGTTTAAATAATCGCAGTTTGACCACTTCCACGTTCTAAATACGCAGGTAGTTCAATAAGTAATGCAACACATTTTTTTTCTCGGCCAATTTTGGTTGAAAAAACCGGAAATTTCTTGTGGAATATTTTCAAACATTCCCGCTTCGTCTCGTATAGTTTCATTGATTTCCGACAGGTGGCAGCGCTGTACGGAGCTGTTAAAATGGCGTCTGTAACGGATGTGCGTTGCAAACAACGGGCAGTGATCGAGTTTCTTTTGGCGGAAAACCAGGGCATCTCAGATATTCATAGGCGCTTGCAGAATGTCTACGGTGATCTGGCAGTGGACAAAAGCACGCTGAGTCGTTGGGCAAAGCGTGTGTCATCATCGCCGCAAGGTCAAGCAAGACTGTCTGATCTCCCGCGTGCGGGTCGGCCGTGCACAGTTGTGACTCCTGCAATGGCGGAGCGTGCGAACACACTCGTTCGAGATGATCGACGGATCAGCATCAAACAACTCAGTGCTCAACTTGACATCTCTGTTGGTAGTGCTGTCACAATTGTTCACCAGTTGGGATATTCAAAGGTTTGTTCCCGCTGGGTCCCTCGTTGTCTAACCGAACACCATAAAGAGCAAAGGAGAACCATCTGTGCGGAATTGCTTGCTCGTCATGTGGCTGAGGGTGACAATTTCTTGTCAAAGATTGTTACAGGCGATGAAACATGGGTTCATCACTTCGAACCTGAAACAAAACGGCAATCAACGGAGTGGCGCCACACCCACTCCTCTACCAAGAAAAAGTTTAAAGCCATACCCTCAGCCGGTAAAGTCATGGTTACAGTCTTCTGGGACGCTGAAGGGGTTATTCTGTTCGATGTCCTTCCCCATGGTCAAACGATCAACTCTGAAGTGTATTGTGCTACTCTTCAGAAATTGAAGAAACGACTTCAGCGTGTTCGTAGGCACAAAAATCTGAACGAACTTCTCCTTCTTCATGACAACGCCAAGACCTCACACAAGTCTTCGCACCCGAGAGGAGCTCACAAAACTTCAGTGGACTGTTCTTCCTCATGCACCCTACAGCCCCGATCTCGCACCGTCGGATTTCCATATGTTTGGCCCAATGAAGGACGCAATCCGTGGGAGGCACTACGCGGATGATGAAGAAGTTATTGATGCAGTACGACGTTGGCTCCGACATCGACCAGTGGAATGGTACCGTGCAGGCATACAGGCCCTCATTTCAAGGTGGCATAAGGCCGTAGCATTGAATGGAGATTACGTTGAAAAATAGTGTTGTGTAGCTAAAAGATTGGGGAATAACCTGGTGTATTTCAATGCTGAATATAACAACCCCTGTTTCAGAAAAAAATGTGTTGCATTACTTATTGAACTGTCCTCGTAAAATAATAATATGCATTATGTAATAAACGTTAAATTCTTTTACATAAAACCAATAGAATTTCCTTCTAAACTTTGAATATCATGGACAGTATCCTTGCACCAATGTGCTTTCTGATAAATAAATACAGAACGAAAGTAACTACTATGCACTAAACTTTACAACAAATGTTCTGTTACCTAATGATTCAATAAGGTGTCATGCTCTCATCGTTCAATGTGTTTTGTCTGGAGGAAATGATGATCTGATGCTTAACTGAAAATACTGATAATTTAAATTTACTACATCTTTTAAACAAATAAAATTTCAGATTTGATATATACAACATTTGTCATTTGAATGATGCGTTTCTATATGAAATGTCGATCGTTAAGATCGACCAAAGCGTTCAGATTTTAGCATTCAGGGCGTTGTTACAAGATTTGTTATCTTAACTTTAACAGTGAATCCTAAACTATTCTAGATATGTTCAATACTGAAGTTTTATTGGGATCACCATGAAAATTTTTGAACGATGCTAGATTAAAATTACTGTGGCTTCATTTCTTGAATTACTAAAGAATTAAATAGTTTTCATAAATGTTTCCCTTCATGGCCTATCCTAAGTCCGCCATATTTAACACTGTTACGTCTCCCAGAGCACAAGCGGCTTCTACGGGGTTTCTCTACAACGCAGGTTCTCGTCTGTCTCACTAGTACACTACTGTGCCTAGACCTCATTCAGCACAAGAGACGCCAGTGAATTTCCCCGTCTTGTGGAGAATCTGCGCTCTTCGTGGCGCACGTCCTGGACGACAGGGTTCGTTTCACAATTCCTGAAGGCTGACTCTTTCGGCCATATATTTAAATGAGAGCGAAATGCTCGTTAACTCTCATGGTGTGAGACTGGATCTAAAGGTTGCTGCTAAATAGTTGCTCTTCCTAAACAGCATTCCGTACAAGCAAACCAGTTACGTCTTAACCTACGGTTACTCATACTTTAGGTACTTGGGCTACGCACGGCTCTGTTTAAAAAGAGTAGCTCAATGTAGTCATAGGGTTGAGCCTCGCACATCTGCTTTCGTGCGCTGCAGCTAATTCGCTGCAAAAATAACCTGTACTGCGATGCTGCAATCAAATAGTCTTGACTGGGTAGAAATGCGAATTAACAAAACTCACAGAAACACAAAATAAAAGTTAAATGAATAATTGAATAACAAGGATTCTACAGGGAGCCGAGAAATTAAGTACCTATTTTGTAGATGTACAAACTTCATGAGAAGGTTGTATATGGTAGAACATTGCTGATACATTTTGTGGTGTCACCGCCAGACACCACACTTGCTAGGTGGTAGCTTTAAATTGACCGCGGTCCATTGGTACATGTCGGACCCGCGTGTCGCCACTGTCAGTAATTGCAGACCGAGCGCCACCACACGGCAGGTCTAGAGAGAAGTACTAGGACTCGTCCCAGTTGTACCATGACTTTGCTAGCGACTACACTGACGAAGCCTTTCTCTCATTTGCCGAGAAATAGTTAGAATAGCCTTCAGCTAAGTCCATGGCTACGACCTAGCAAGGCGCCATTAACCATTTCTAGAGAGAGTCTCACTTGTATCATCCAGAATGCTGTATACAAATAATGGATTAAAGTTAAGTATTCCAGCAGCTACGTACTTTTCTTTATAGCATTCATTACGTGTCCTGTTTCAGACCTAACGCCAGCCGGCGTGTGTAAACGCGTGCCTTTCGGTTACCCGTCACTGTGGACTGGCTGTCTTGTCAGTCCACTACACATTTAACATATTTTGTGTGTACTTTGTTGCTTGATATCATTCATTAATCTCATGCTAACAGTTAAACAATGTTTCATTGCGTACAGGGTGAATGTGCACGATGTTTACGGTAGAAGAGAAGGTGGCTATTGTGGCATGGAGGCTACAGAGGTCGTCGTATGATGACATTCGGATGAGATTTCACCGCAAGTTCCATCGCGATGGGTCCACTGATACATTAATCCGCAAATTGGTAAACGAGTTCGGGCACACTGGATCACCGGCAAGAGTCCTGACAAGGACGTCCGTCAACCTCCAGTAAATGGATTGAAGCCAATACAAAGACTATTAACTGGGCCATCTCTAACATTGTATGACTCTCCGCCATATCCTGGAATATATTCTGCACAAAGGCAATGCGAGCATCAGCCATGCGAATTGCCAGCTCTGTGATTTCCGTGTTTCCTGCGAAGCGCTCATTGTCTCTGCATTTAGCCGGGCTGGGCCCAGCGCGCCCTGTGCCCGGGCTCCGCTAGCATTCAACCGTGCAACAGATTCATATCTTACCCACACTGGGCGCCCGATTAGCTCGCCTAGATACTCGTAACGTTATAGGTGGTCAGACGGACGTGGTCGGCTTGGATCGTTACGCCGAGTAAAGGTGCTCTCACACTGCTTGGCAGACCAAATCGGGCCACTGTCACATTTAGTTGCCCTGCAGATGTGTATTTTGCACAATTCGACCCGATCGCCAAACGGACACCCACATTGAAGCCGCCTTTAAACTCTATCTGGTGCTGATAAAGCCGTTTAACACAAGTGCGTGGCATCTCCGTGTTCTTCACAGTAATCACCCAGAACCTCACGCTGTTCACGCCACGTATATCCTACCAGGCCTGGTAACAACAGTAAACACGAACAACGCAGATGCTTCCTGTGGCCGTTCTAGCTGTAACAGAGAAATGCAGTTCTAGTCCTTAACATACTCGCAGATGGTGTGTACGTCTACGAAATTACTTTGACATCCGCTCAAGTCTTTTTGGTGCTTCACTTTTCCTTCTGACAGTGTCTTGTTTGTTGGCTACACCTTTTCGACATTTGACTTTCTTAGTGGCACGTTGCCTGTGGCTTAGTCAGCATGTGGCAGATTCATTTATCTCCTCAGATCTCCTAGTCGTCTAGTAGGAGACCTGAGGAGATAAATGCTTGTGCTACCTATTGTTGCAGCCACTGCCTTTTGAGAATGACAGATGTCGAAACTGATTCAGTCGATAAACCACACGTAAGAACACTCTGTAGTCCGGGTGTCATTTATCAAATGTGACTAATTCACTGTTAACTGAACTATAATACCGAGTTACATTGCTTTTCGTGTAACTGAAACATATACAGGGTGTAACCAAACTTAATCGACAAATTTTCCGAAGTTTTTCAGGGACATTTTCTGAGTATTTTCCTTTAAGGAACTTGTGGAATCCGGTACCGAAACTTGCATTTAGTTTCAGTTCCTTGTTTCTGTATTGCGTTAAAAATATCTGCTGAATAGTGCAAATGTCTATGGTATGCAAGATACGTCTCTTTTGGAAACAAACTCGATCCATTCCCTCATGGCACTTAAAGCTGAAAACACTAACACACACTTTCGCGGGCCAGTTTTTCCGACAGCGTTTGTTATTCGTTAAAAGTGTTACACAGCAGTATGAATGGGTTTACCGGTGAAGAGTCGGCCGATTCATTTAGCGCAGTGGATAGAACAGCACAATAACGCTATGCTGAGAATATCTCGCAGAGACAGGAACCATGTCACGGTATAGTGTTTCGTTTGAGATTTGCTGCATTCATCTCACTTTTTGTGGTGTACGAGGTGGTGATTATATGTCACAGGCTTTTTTACTTTTGTGAAAGTGTTTTCGAGGAAGCAAAGATAACCGAGGTAACAAAACTAATAAAAATTTTCATTGTTACTCTGTAACGAGGCGCCGGAGACCATGAGTCGCTTGTATCAAAATCTCAGAAAACGTTTCTGAACAGCCTGCTAAATATTTGTCGGTGGCTTACAGGTTCATTTTGTGGATGTGACACGTACTGAGGCAAAATGTTTACCAAATAGCTCCCTCAACTGGGAGGCAACAACTCGTTAGAAATGTCATAAAGTAAGAACGAAACATTTGGAACGTTCCGGAAAATTCGAGATGCCTTTTTCCTATTTTGTTCGCATGTTTTTGAAGAATAAGTGTAGATACCTTGAGATTAAGAAACGCATCTGCATCACAATAATACATCAGTGACGAAACCGAAAATTATAAAAATTTAATACTTCATGATAAACGATGTTAATACGGTACAGAAAATGAAAATTTCGTTGCTATATACAACTTTACTTTTCAAGTTCAGTAGCTTCATCGTAACAAACGAGTGTGGAAATGATGCAGGTAAGGACGTGCTTCATATTTGGGTAAGACTTTACCAATTTCTCTGGGCTACTATTTATTTTAAGAACTCTGTCTCCCATACAACTATGCGATCATCCTTCTAAGTGCGGATCTTACATCAACTGTTAAAAAAAAGCAATATGAGGAGAAAGTAATACGTTGCCCGACACTCCCTCGAAGTACCCTCTCGCGATTTTAACAGTAAACTTCTCCTTGACACACAGCGCGACTCTTGCAGCGTCTACCACTGGAGTTTGTAGAAAATTGCCACAACACACTCGCTCTTTCTATACGAATCCGCGACGTAACTAGTCCTTATTTGTTGCATTTTAACTATCTGTTCTATTAACTCAACCTGGTAGGGTGCCAGTTTGACGAGCAAATTTAATGAATGGCTCGAACGAGTATTTTGTAAACCACTTCCTTCGCACATGAATGTCCTTAGGATTTTTCCAGTCTCAGCGTAGAAAATGCTTTTCCTACAATTAGTTTCATGTGGGCGATCCACATGGTATGACTGGATGAGCAGCAACGTAGGGTAAGCAAGGGAAACGAGTGGGGGTTGTAGGGACGTTCACCTTTCTTATCAGAACACACAATTTATTCACAATAGAATCACAAAAAACAATTTTGCAACAAGTAAAGCAGTTCACTATAAATATAGACTCTTGAAGCAAAGCTTTAAGCAACTCACAAAAATAGCAAATTTCAAGTCAGATATTCAGGAACAGCACTAAAGGCTTGCCAAATTACGTAGAACTCCTTGAATATACTAAGAGACTGTATAACTTAGCTGTCGTGGATAAGTTATGAGCAGCAGTTTGGAGAGTGTTCTCGCTATCAGCAACCACAATTCGAACACCATCAAAAGTAACGTCATTAACTGAAGTCGTAAATATAAGAAGTTACTTAGCTGGCCCATATCCTCAGCGTGTAACCAATATAACTATTAAAAAGAATCGGAGACACACCACATCATAATATACCTCCCAAATTTGTCTTGGGCTTACTTTGTCTATTTCTGCAGTGGTGCTATTTGATCGCAGGTACATGCTTTCTTCTACCTTTATTATGTATAGAGGTATTGCTATTTCCGTCAGTATCTCCCATAGCTTTTCTCTGTTTACTTTTTGGAAAGCTTTGACATAGAGTATAAATAGTAGATGTACGTCAATTGAACTCTCTGTTTTTCTCGATTATTCGTCTAACAGTGAGTTTATTTCATAAAATTTAGGACAAGCAGCTGCACAAATTTCATTTCCTCACCTGATATTTCGTCTGTATACCGCCCAGCCACCTTCAGAGTAAGTCGGGTGACTGACGCTCCAGCTTTTTTTTTTCTTTAATGTTAATTTCACACCTGATACAGGTATGCCAGCAGCGGCATACTACGCCGCTCTTCGGCCACAGATAAAACTAATGATACAAAGGAAGACAATCGCACAACACACATGGTGGATATACAAATGTAGACATACAAAATTAAAACACACGGAGCCGTTCACGGGCGCAGAGCCCAAAATAAAAATGTTCAGACACGTGGACACGCACAGAGATGACAGATGACACACGCGAACGTTGGAGCACAAATGATGAAACACTGGAACACTTGAACACAAACACGACAGCACACACAAACACTAGGCGTTGATCTCCGGTGCGCGAAAGTTCACTACACGTGTACGAGTCCGGTGACCTGCCAAAAGGGAAAAATGGGGGAGGAGGGAGAGGGGAGGGTGTAGATACCAGTGGCAGAGGAGATGGGAGGGGGAGGAAAGAAGGCATGGTGGGTATGGGAAGCCTGGGGGGGAGGAGGGAGGGAGGAAGGGAGGAGGGAGAGAAGGGAGAGAGGGTGCCCTCGGGAAAAAACATAGGATGTGGTATAGGAGGATCAAAGTTAGTAGGAGGGGTAGATGGAGGGGATGAGGGCATCATCAGGGAGGGGAAGTTGGTGGGAGCCACCTTGGGCGAGGGTATGGAGAGTGGAGAGATAAAGAGCAGGTGGGATGTGGGAATGCAGGCACGGCAGCGGATGGGGGTGGGAGAGGATGAGAGAGACAAGCGATTGAGGGGGATCAAGTTTGCGGGAGGTGTAGAGGATCTGTCCGTTCGAGGAAGAGAATGAGGTGCAAGAACAGAATAAGGTCATATAGGATCCGTGTGGGGGAGGGGAGACGGAAGCAATGGGCGAGGTGAAGCACATGGCGTTCTAGGATTTGAAGGGATTTGTAAAAGGTAGGAGGGGCAGAGATCCAGGCGGGATGAGCGTAGCAGAGGATAGAGTGGATAACGGATTTATAAGTGTGGAGGGTGGTGGGCGGTGGAGGGATTTCCTTTTGGATTGCATCATGTTGGTTACATTGATACATTAAAACAGATAGCAGTTGCTAACAATTACAATTCCCATCAGGTTGATCTGTTATATCAAAAATTACAAGAAAAAAATGATGCTGTTATAAATTCCAAGAAGAGATTTACACAAATGACATACATGGGACCTATCTCAGATAAAATAAATAAATTATTTAAGAACACAAGCGTGGCAATAGCATTTAAAACTAATAACCCCCCTACAGATGAAACTGAAACACACAATTGGAGACTCAAATAGATACCAAAAGTCAGGTGTTTATAAAATAATATGTAATGACTGTGAGAAACACTATATTGGCCAAACTGGCCGAAACTTTTTAACATGTTTCAAAGAACATACTACTGGTGCTGCACGTATCAAATCAATATTCGGTCAACATCTTGATGGATACAATCATTCTGAGGGTTGCATTTCTAGCAATTTGAAAATATTACATACTGTGCCAAAAGGACCACTGCTAAATACCTTAGAAGAAATTGAAATTTTTTCACTTCACAAAAGTAATCCACTATCTGTTTTAAACGAACAACTTCAGTTCAAAGACAAACATTTCTTTGAGCTTTTCGATGATCTGCTTTAGAATGTCTACTCTTCTGTATTTGTTTAAAAAGGTCTTTTAAATTATTAAGACTTTTAGCAAATATTTTATCTTTACATTGTAATTGTATTTTACCAAACATTATTTTATGATTGACTATCTGTTTTAGAATTATTGCTTTTATGATTTTAGACTGCATTTTGCTAATTCACATTGTTTTATTTTATTTTTGACAATGGCTCATAATTTTATAATTTTAAATCTTTCATTTTTATTTGCTTATATGACTGGTATGTAACTTGAAGAATAGCAATACCTTAAAAAATTGGCACTTGTAATCTACATATTAACTTCATAGATAATATTTCATATAAACGGTCAACTACTTCGTAGCGTATTTGTGCAGCATGTAGTATACATATCAGCTACAGATTATTGTAGCGTACTCCTTTCGTTTCAATAAAGACAAGTTGCTGCTCAATAATACATCGTCTGACGCCACAGTCTTTTCCATTCCACTTTGCAACAACTTCGTTGGAAAGATGCCTGCTGCCACATCTTTGCACCGGCGTTCGTCCTCACCATGGCAACCACTAGTTCGACTATCGACTCTACAACAACTTCAGTGGAAAAAGCCTGCTTCTTCATCTTTGCAACGGCGTCTAACTTCACCATAGCAACCAGTGGTTCCAAATGGTTCAGTGACAGACCTTGAGAGGGCAACCCATGTACTGCCAAACCGAAGTTCATTTTCCTACATATTTAAATATTTTTAACGCTTCTTAATTGACAATAGCTGTTTAATAAGCTAAGTTTAGTGTGTATTTATTTCTAATTCTTGACAATGTTTTTTTAACTAAGAAATTTTAAATTGTAATTCGACTTATAACTCATTGGTTAATAATGACATCATGCAGTCAGAAGTGGGTGGAGCCTCCATTATATATAGTAAGACGTGCACTGGTTTCTCCAGTAGAGATTCTCCAACAGAAAGAGGTTCCTATTCAATGGTAATTCAACGTTTTATAGCTTTATAGCCTTATAACTTTATGTATTTTCATTAATGCATGTAGCCCTCGAATTAGTGCTTTGTATACATCTTGTAGGTCTGAAGATGACCACAGTAGTGGTCAAAACCGGTCATCTTGTTAAATAAATCGTGATCAAGACTGTTTTTAATAGTAATTAATATTTGTTAAATCTCAACGTTGGTGGGATATGGCCAGTTTCATAACAGAAAAATTTCGCACACATGGGTTGAACCAAAAATTTAAATAACTTTAGCAGTTAGTGCAGTGAGGGTTATTGTTCTTGGGGTAACTTCCTTTGAAATACTTGTAAATTCCCAGATTGGACAAACAAATTGTTGAAATGGGTGTTGCAATGTACGTCTCTCATGTCAAGTTGGAAGTAATGGGGTACATCAGCACTGAAAAGCGACGACGGCGTGACAAACAAATCGAAATCCGTCTTCAATCGTGCAAAATCTCGGAATCTGTTTAAAAACTGACGAAGATACGCTTCAGTTAGTGAAAAGTAGTCAGTCATATCTGGTCCACAAACTACTTGACAAGTTCTATGAAATGCTCGATGTCATGAACTTGAATGTGATCTTCCCACAGGATTAATATTTGTTTGGTAACACTTATCTTACCTACCGTATCTGTTAGCAAATGATTCTACACCTGCATTGAGATACTTAGAGAATTCAAATAATTGGTAATTGGTCACTGCTTTACTTACTCTTAAGTAAGGTTCTCTTACCCTGATGGCCGTCTTTACTTAAGCCAGCATTCACTGTCGTCCTTCAGAAGACAAATGCATGATATCGTCTTTGTGACTGCAGTTGCTTTGCTCCAGCAGCGTTTGGCAGCAGCCTTCACTTGCTCATCTACATCTACATCCATACTCCGCAAGCCACCTGACGGTGTGTGGCGGAGGGTACTTTGAGTACCTCTATGGTTCTTCCTTCTATTCCAGTCACATATTGTTCGTTGAAAGAATGATTGTCGGTATGCCTCTGTGTGGGCTCTCTAATCTCTCTGATTTTATCCTCATGGTCTCTTCGCGAGATATACGTAGGAAGGAGCAATATACTGCTTGACTCCTCGGTGAAGGTATGTTCTCGAACCTTCAACAAAAGCCCGTACCGAGCTACTGAGCATCTCACCTGCAGAGTCTTCCAATGGAGTTTATCTATCATCTCCGTAACGCTTCCGCGATTACTGAATGATCCTGTAACGAAGCGCACTGCTCTCCGTTGCATCTTCTCTATCTCTTCTATCAACCCTATCTGGTACGGATCCCACACTGCTGAGCAGTATTCAAGCAGTGGGCGGACAAGTGTGCTGTAACCTTCTTCCTTTGTTTTCGGATTGCATTTCCTTAGGATTCTTCCAATGAATCTCAGTCTGGCATCTGCTTTACCGACGATCAACTTTATATGATCATTCCATTTTAGATCACTGCTAATGCGTACTCCCAGATAATTTATGGAATTAACTTCTTCCAGTTGCTGACCTGCTAGATTGTAGCTAAATGATAAAGTATCTTTCTTTCTATGTATTCGCAGGACATTACACTTATCTACACCGAGATTCAATTGCCATTCCCTGCACCATGCCTCAATTCGTTGCGGATCCTCCTGCATTTCAGTACAATTTTCCACTGTTAAAACCTCTCGATTGCTACAGCATCATCCGCAAAAAGCCTCAGTGAACTTCCGATTTTATCCATAAGGTCTTTTATGTATATTGTGAATAGCAACGGTCCTACGACACTCCCTTGCGGCACACCTGAAGTCAATCTTACATCGGAAGACTTCTCTCCATTCAGAATGACATGCTGCGTTCTGTTATCTATTGACTCTTCAATCCAATCACACAATTGGTCTGAGAATCCACATGCTCTTACTTTATTCCTTAAACGACTGTGGGTAACTGTATCGAAGGCCTTGCGGAAGTCAAGAAACACTGCATTTTCCATGGGAACCCGTGTCTATGGCCCTCTGAGTCTCGTGGACGAATAGCGCGAGCTGGATGTCACACGATCGTCTTTTTCTAAACCCATGCTGATTCCTACAGAGTAGATTTATAGTCTCCAGAGAAGTTATTATACTTACTTTGTCTGGGTGATAAGTAAAAACTTTGTGTGAAACTTCATGGCAGATTAAAACTGTGTGCCGGAGCGAGACCCGACATCTGGACCTTTGCCTTTCGCGGGCAAGTACTCTATCAACTGAGTTACCCAACCACGACTCACGCCCCTTCCTCACAACTTTACTTCTGCCAGTACCTCGTTTCCTACGTGAGTCGTGCTTGGGTAGCTCAGTTGGTAGAGCACTTGCCCACGAAATGCAAAGGTCCCGAGTTCGAGTCTCGGTCCGGCACACAGTTTTAATCTTCCAGGAAGTTTTATATCAGCGCACACTCCGCTGCAGAGTGAAAATCTCCTTCTAAGAACTTTGAGTGTCTGTCGTGGACTTAACTTGTAGGGTTCCTCCAAGAAGTGGACGCGATAATGATCGCATTCAGGTTAAGTAAGCACGGTCAGGGACCCGCAGCCTCTCTCGCCACTGGGCTAGGAAAGCTGGGCCGGAGCGCTTTTAGGCCACGTCTATCCTATTACGTCTGTAAACAAAAACAAATGAATTTAAATTTCCTGAAGGCAAAGAACGTGGCAGGTACTACAGTACTCTTGTGAGAAGGATTACAAGATGGAGCTACTCCGTTTCGATATGCAGGACACTCGACTGCGGAACGTAAACAAGAAGACGGGAAGCGCTAGCTTGAGGCAAGCAGGTGGCCTCGTGATTGGTCGCAGCAGAGATTTGTGTTTCATCAGCCCTGGACACAACACAGCGTGGGAGCAGCCGCTTGGCGCCCCTGAATAATGCAAGTTGCGCGAGTGCTGCTCGTGCTGCTACACGTGCCGTGGCGAGCTCCATCAGCCGTTCGGCTGCCTCTGTGGGCGCTAAGCCGATACTGTGCTGCCGACAGCTGCGGGTCCCTGACCGGGCTCGCTTAACCTGAATGCGATCACTGTCGCGTCCAGTTCTTACAGGAAGCCTCCAAGTAAAGTGCACGACAGGCGCTCAGAGTTTCTATTTATCACCCAGACAAAGTAATTTCTTAGATTTACTAATTTTTCTTTGTATATACACTAAGATGGTATCTGTTCTTTCGGGCATGTCCGAAAGAACAGAAACCATCGGTGATCATGCAGCTCGTTAAAATGAAATTACAATGAAATGAACACTCTTAGCTGCTTACAGGCGTTGACATACGTCAACGGGGACAGATGAAAATGTGTGCCTCGACCGGGACTCGAACCCGGGATCTCCTGCTTACATGGCAGACGCTCTATCCTTCTGAGATACCGAGGACACAGAGGATAGCGCGACTGCAGGGATTTATCTCTGGCACGCCTCCCGCGAAACTCACATTCTCGACGTATTATCCCGCACGCGGGAGGCGTGCCAGAGATAAATCCCTGCAGTCGCGCTATCCTCTGTGTCCTCGGTGGTAGCTCAGATGGTTGCCGGCACGGCAGCTCAGCGTGTTCAGTCAGGGGGTTTAGCTATCCTCCATAAAAAAAAATGGGTGAACGGATCAACAAACAACCAGAACAAGTGTCATAGGACGTCCGGCACGAACAAAGTCAACGAACAATATAGTACAAAATGAGATTTAAAAAAGAAAAAGATCGATAGAGTGACTGCCATGTAAGCAGGAGATCCCGGATTCGAGCCCCGGTCGGGGCACACATTTTCATCTGTCCCCGTTGACGTATGTCAACGCCTGTAAGCAGCTAACGGTGTTCATTTCATTGTAATATTTCTTTAGTTTCCAGATAGTTCCAGCTGTCCTACCACATATTAAAATCAGAACACCACAGTACCGCAGCAAGCTGGAGCCCAAACAAAATGGCTCGGCCCATTGATAACGTGGAGTAGTGTACGGTAATTCTTTTCCTGCATTTAGAGGGGAATAACGCTGTAACAACCCAACCCACACTGAGGTCACAAGAGCCGTGTAATACCTCCCAGTATCGTGTCGGACCTCATTTTGTCCGACGCAGTGCACCAGTTCGACCTGGCATGGACTCAGCAAGTCTTTGAAAGTCTGCTGCAGGGATATGGAGACATAGCTCTATAGCCGTCCATAATAACGAAAGTAATGCCGGCTCAGTACTTTGTAGACGAACTGAGCTCTTGATTAAGACCCCTGTCGGGCGATCAGGAAGGCCAAATTATTCGCTCGAATTGAGCAGGATGTTCTTCAAGTCACTTGCGAATCATTTTGGTCTGTGACATGGCGCATTGTCATCCATAAACGATACACAGTTGTTCGGAAACGTGAAGTCCATCGATAGCTTCAAGTGTTCTCCAAGTAGCCGAACGTAACCATTTACAGTCAATGATCGGTTCGGACCAGAGGATCCAGTCCATGCCATGTAAACACAGCCCATACAATATGGAGCTACCACCAGCTTGCACAGTGACTTGTTGACAGTTTGGGTCCACGGCTCCGTGGTGTATGCGCCACACTCGATCCCTACCATCAAAATGTGTGTGAAATCTTATGGGACTTAACTGCTAACGTCATCAGTCCCTAAGTTTACACACTACTTAACCTAAATTATCCTAAGGACAAACACACACACCCATTCCTGAGGGAGGACTCGAACCTCCGCCGGGACCAGCTGCACAGTCCATGATTGCATCGCTAGACCGCTCGGCTAATCCCGCGCGGCGAACCCTACCATCAGAATTTACCAACTGAAATTGGGATTCATCTGAGCAGGCAACGGTTTTCTAGTCGTGTAGGGTCCGAAGGACACACTCATGAGCCCAGAAGAGGCGCTGCACGCTATGTCGTGCTGCTGGCAGAGGGACTCGCGTTGTTCCTCTGCTGCCATAGCCCATTAACGCAGATTTCGCCGTACTGTTTAGTGGATACGTTCGTCGTACGTCCCGCATTGATTTCTGCGGTAATTTCACGCTGTGTTTCTTGTCTGTCAGCACTGACTACTCTACGCAAACGCCGCTGCTGTCGGTCGTTAAGTGACGGCCATCGGCCAATGCGTTGTCCGTAGTGAGAGGTAACGCCTGAAATGTGGTATTTCCGGCACTCACTTGCACAGTGGATCTCGGAATATTGAATTCCCTAACGATTTACAAGTGCAGTGTCCCATGCTTTTAGCTCTATCATTCCACAATGAAATTCTATTAATACACATCGTGCGGCCATAATCACGTCAGATACTTTTTCACGTGAATCACCTGAGCAGATTGATAGCTCCGCCAATACAACCTTTTGTGTGCAATACTGCCGCCATTTATAGCTTTTCTTATCGCTACCCAACGACTTTTCTCACCTGTGTCTATAGAAAGGGTAAAACAAAGGAATCGAAAAATTAGAGGCCAATAGTCTTAACATGTGTTTACTGCAGAATTCTTGAACATATTTTCAGTCAGAGTACAGTAAATTTACTTGATTCCTAATGCACTGCAGCCATAGTGACATCGTCAAATGTTAAATGCAAAATCAGCACCAACATCGTCATATGCACGAGTCATGTTGTCAGTAGCAGTACTGTTCAAAACAAGCTGCCGTACAGTAGCCACAAGATGTTTCTGTTGTACGTTCACCAGATGTCGCTAATGTAGGCATACATTAGTTTTCAATAATTAATTGAAAAGCGTAAAATAAAGGGGGGATATAACAGTTAAAGTCTGCAATGAGTTTATAACGTATAAAAGGCATTACAGTAAGAGAAAGCGATGAAATAGAACACGATAAAAGTAAGATTGTTAAAAAGAGGAAGAGTTAAGAGACAGTAGTTGACATATGCTCAAGTGCCAATTTTCTAGATAAACACGTTTGATAGTGCACAGAATAATATTAAAAAACTGTAAAACAAATTTCTAAAGAAGCCAGAATGAAAGAAAACATGGTGTTGCACTTTTGGCGTGTTCTATTGACACGCTACTGACAACATGACTCGTGCATATGATGTTACTTATATGTATTTGACGATGTTGGTGCCGATTTTGCATTTAATGTTTGACGATGCCACTATGGCTGCAGTGCAGAAGGACTTTGTTTTTTAAAACAGGTATGCCTCTTCATACTTACAGCGTACAAATGCATACATATGTCAGCAGTACTTTTCATTTTGGTCTATCTATCGTTTTTAAGCTGCAGACAATCTGCTGGTGTATTTATGTTTCTCACATTTTTTGCTGCAGATCTGATGATGGTCATTATAGACCGAAACCAGTAATCTGTTAACAAAAAGTTTGTGACCATAGACATAAATTAAAGGAAACTTAAATTTACTTGAGGCCGAAAACCCTGCGTTCACGTATCAGCACGGTTTTCAAAGGCATCGCTCGTGCAAAAGTCAGCTTGCCCTTTTCTCACACGCTATCCTGCGAACTATGAATGTAGGACGTCTGGCACCTTCCGTATTCCTAGAATTCCGCTTTTGTTCGACATGGTGCCGAGCTGCAGACTATTAACGAAGGCCGGCCGGAGTGGCCGAGCGGTTCTAGGCGCTACAGTCTAGAACCGCGAGACCGCTACGGTCGCTGGTTCGAATCCTGCCTCGGGCATAGATGTGTGTCATGTCCTAAGGTTAGTCAGGTTTAAGTAGTTCCAAGTTCTAGGGGACTGACGACCCAGAAGTTAAGTCCCATAGTACTCAGAGCCATTTGAACCATGGTTCAAATGGCTCTGAGCACTATGGGACTTAACATCTATAGTCATCAGTCCCCTAGAACTTAGAACTCCTTAAACCTAACTAACCTAAGGACATCACACAACACCCAGTCATCACGAGGCAGAGAGAATCCCTGACCCTGCCGGGAATCGAACCCGGGAAACCGAGCGCGGGAAGCGAGAACGCTACTGCACGACCACGAGTTGCGGACATTTGAACCATTTGAATTTATTAACGAAGGCACAAGGATACGAAATAGGTTCCCAGATATGTAACTGGCTGGAAGATGTCTTAAGTAATAGAACCAAGTATGTTGTCCTCTATGGCGAGTATTGATTGGAGAGAAGGTTATCGTTAGGAGTGCCCGAGGGAACTGTGGCGCGAGAGCCCTTATTCTCAATAGATCCATATGTAAATGATCTGACGGACAGTGTGAGCAGCAGTCTGCGTCTGTTTGCTCACGACGCTGTGTTGTATTGGTGATTGTCGTCGTTGAGAACTGTAGGAGGACACAAGAAGACTTAGACAAGATATCTAATTGGTGTGATGAAATGCAACTTGCTCTAAATGCTGAAAAATTTAAGGTAATGTAGATGAGTAGGATAACAGCCCCGTAAGTTCGGAATACAGCACTGGTAGTGTTCTGATAGATACAATCACGTAGATTAACTATCTTAGTGTAATGTTGCATAGCGATATGAAACGGAAAGATGGCGGGGAAGCCGAATGGTCGATTTCGGTGCACTGCGAGAATGCTAGGAAAGCGTGTTTCGTCTGTAAAGGAGGCTACGTGCAGAACACTAAGTTTCACCCATTCTTGAGTACTGCTGGAGTGTTTTAGATCCCCAGCAGGTCGGATTAAGGGAAAGTATCGAAGCAGGTGAGAGGTGGGTTGCTAGATTTGTTACCGGTAGGTTCGATCAACAAGCGAGAATTATGGAGATACCTCGTGAACCCATATAGGAATCCCAGGAGGGTAGCCTACATTCTTTTAGCGAAACGCCATTGACAGAACTTAGAGAACAGGCATTTGTATTTGGCTGCAGAACGATTGCTATGAACGTACATATAGCGTAAGGCTAAGCAAGTTACGAGACATTAGGGCTTGTACGGACAAGGTCGGCTCGAGAACATTTTTGCATAGAAGCGACTCTTCGTTTGTTCCTCACCCCCTACCCTAACCCCTAGTCCCACTTTTCTCACGTACACTTTCACCCGTGTCAGTTTCCTTTACTCATTGTAGTAAGCACTGTGTACAAATCTTGCACTTGGGCCTCTCTGTCAGCTTGGCTCCAAGAGCGGTAGTCGCTCAGTGTGAAACGTCCCATACAGAACTCCTGTGGCACCTCTAGTGCCCGTCTCAGCCTTGCGCCTCAAGGGGTGGATCGAGTCTCTTGGAATTTAAACCGGCCCTGCGTAGTGAGACAGACAGATAGCCGTTCTTCTTTCGCTCTGTTTGCGAGTGTAAAACGAACTGAAACGCCGTGCACCATACGGTGGCTTGCGGAGTGTGTGTGTATTTTATATTTTTGTTTTAGCAACGGTACATCTGGTATGGAAAATGCAAAATGAAAGCATATTTTTAATCCAGCTAATGATAGCGACTATGTCTGATGGCTGTCATTCAAAAAAAGTTTTGATTGCTGACCCCATTGTAACTAAAATCTTGGAAAGTTATTTAACTGAGAAGTGTCGATCGGCTAGCACCGATGGTCTTACTAGGAACGATCAGTTTTCCCCAATTGTATTGCCAAACTTACCTGCTTATTTGCTGCATTATTTTTTATAAATAAAGTTTATATTTCCCTCAGAAATCATTAAAAAAGTAGAGTGCTGCGAAAATGACGAGTAAGTGAGATAAAAGTGGGGTTGGGTTGATTTAGGGGAAGAGACCAAGCAGCGAGGTCATCTCTCTCATCGGAGTAGGGAAGGATGCGAAAGGAAGTCGGCCATGCCCTGTCAAAGGAACCATCCCGGATGTGCCTGAAGCGATTTAGGGAAATCACGGAAAACTCAAATCTGCATGGCCGGACGCGGGATTGACCCGTCGTCCTCCCGAATGCGGATAAAAGAGAGGTTAAGTAGTTGGACTTGAAATCCAAAGGGTTCTACCAGCACAGATTCGAATCCTGTCCCTAGCGGTAAATTTAACATTAAGCAAACAAAAAATGATGTGTGACTACCAATAAAAACGCCCTCAGTCCCGAGATCGAACGTCTCCGTTACTTAAATTTTAAATGAGGTCGTCAGCAATGACGGCCAAAGACTTCCGGCGTAAGAAGTCACCCTCGTTCTGCTAGCGATACAGTAGTTTCCAAAGAATTGTGACTTACCGCTCGAACAACAGTGAATTGAATTGCATGGAGACTAGAAAATAGTGCTTTGATAATGGCTAGTCACGAGCCGAAAAAAAACAACGACTGTTTGTTGCGCTCTGTGATTTATAAATCATATCACAGTCGCTAAGTGCACCCACCTTCCTAATGGATGGTTACCTGATGAAAATTACTATAGTATTCATGTTGTGTAGAACGTATGAGACTAGCGATATACTGTACCATCCACGATATTCCGAAGACAGCAAGAGCCGAAAAGTGCGAGTATAATCGCGTAATCAGCTAAACATGTTATGCATTCAAGTTGCTGACAGGAACAATATCCAGACGAATCAAAAAGGAAATTGAGAATTATTTAGATGAGAATCAGTTTGGCTTTAGGAAAGGTAAGTGGTGATGGCCGTATGTACAGGGGGCTCAACAGTGATGTTATCAGTGACCGTACTCAAGAGAGAGAATTGAAGAGTGGTTGTGAGAGGTGAGAAGCATGCAACAAAATTTAAATTAGAAAACCAGACTCGCAGCCTTCCTGGGGCTCTCTCACTAACACTGCCACAAAAACAGTTAGAGCAGGTATAAGCACCAGGGAAGAAATTCTGACATTGCGGTTAATAATGGAAGCAACACAGAAGAAAAATCAGACACCTTCCATAATGCAAGATGTTCGAAAGTCTGAGGAAAATAGGGAAGGCTATAGGGAAAGAACAGTAACATACAATACGTACAGGAACCAAGAAGGAACAATTAGGCTAGAAGACCAACAAAGAAGTGCTCGGATTAAATGTGTGTGCGACTGGGATGCAGTCTTTCGCCCCAACAGTTCATTCTATACTTCGAATAAGTAATGATGGAAACAAAAGAAAGGCTCAAGAGCGATTAAAATTCAATGTGAACAGATATTATTGACAAGATTCGCTGATGACACGGCTACCCTCTGTGAAAGTGAAGACCTACAGGATTTCTTGAATGGCAGTCTAATGAGTGGAATATGGATTGAGAGTAGATCGAAGAAAGACGGCACTAATGAAAAGTAGCAAAAATGAGGACAGTGAAAAACTTACCAGAATTGGAGAGCACGAAGTAGACGAAGATAGGAAATTCTGTTAGCTAAGCAGCAAAATAATCCATCGCAGGTGGTGCAAGGAGGATATAAAAAGCAGACTAGCACTGGAAGATAGGAAAATCCTCGCCAGGAGAAGTCTGCTAGTGTCAGAAATAGGATTTAATTTCAGGAAGAAATTTCTAAGAATGTACGTTTGGAGCACAACATTGTATGGTAGTGAAACATGGACTGTTGGAAAACCGGACCAGAGGAGAATTCAAGCATTTGAGAAAATGCTGAAAATTAGATGGATTGATAAAGGTAACCGAATGGAGTGGTTCTCCGCTGAATCGGCAAGGAGAGGAAAACTTGGATAACATTGACAAGAAGAAGGAACATGATGATAAATCACCTGTTTAAACATGAGGGAATAACCTCCATGCTACTAGAGGGAGCTGTAGAGAGTAAAAACTCTAGAGGAAGACAGAAATTGAAATACATTCAGCAAATAATTGAGGATGTGGGTTGGCACTGCTACTGTAAGATGAAACGGTTGGCACGGAAGAGGAATTTGTGGTGGGATGCATGGAACCTATCAAAAGAAAAAAGTGTCGAAGAAAATACCTACGTCTTGTCCTGCAGATGCCCAGATAAAAAGTCGAAGAGCATTCATTAAGTTAGAATAAAAGTTACGATTTGTAAATGTAAGAGCATCATTGCGCATAATTTTTAGATAATTACAAGTTATCACAGCATTTGCATATTCTGCATTCCTTTCTTATTTGGTTTCCTATATTTTATTGAACTTTAAGTGAGATACGTAACTGCTAGACGTTTAGAATCTACTCCGAGCCTCCCAAACTGCGAAATGGAGGAAGTAAGAAAGGTATGCAAGTGGGAAAAGAATTCCTGATCGTTGAAATACTGCTAAACCAGTTTCGACGGTATTAAGACTAGCGGCGATACTTTCTGAAACATCCAAAATAGTTTAATCGAAACAAAATTAAAGTCTGGCGCCCCGTCGACTACGAGATCGCTGGAGACGAGATGCAAGCTGAAATTGGTGATGGATGAGGTAGCAATCCGCCAGGGCCGATACGAAAGAAATGAACTCTCATTCGCCGAAGAAGATGTAGAGAATTGAAGAAAAACTCAAATTCAGACGCCCAAACAGGGAAGAAAACCGTCTTCCGCCGATATTGGATACCAGTGTGCTACAGAACTACAGAAATCTTGTTTAGACTAGAGGTGGCAAAAAATAATATAACTGATAGAAATAATCGATTCCTTAGAAGCAGCGGTTACCGTAATAACGGGTTGTCAGATTATAGCAGTTACTTTAATAATGGCCAATAGTGCGTGGCAGCATCTGTTTATCGAAGTCCACGCTACGCTTTCGCATAATCTGAGACCTGACCACGGATGAATGAACTCAGCAGAGGGACTGACCATCTGTAAAGTACTCTGTGGCTCGCGAAAATAACTGTCAGACTGCGCGCCATCTGTTTAGCAAATTGTGTACTTCGCTTTCGTGCTACATATCTACTAAAAGTGACCACAATGAATTCGTGCGCCTATGGAAACTGTCAGTAGATGAATGTAAGTAATTTTTCTGTGGCAGATCTTTCTCTCTCATAATTCTTCTCCGGAAGTTATGGGCTACCACTAGAGGTAAACTGGAAGTTGATAACTGACTACCAGACTCCATTAGGTGGCAGTAGGTGACGATGATGTTTCCACAGAGAACCGATATTGGAGTTAAATAAGTAATTTCGTACTTCCAAACAAATAACTGTCGGCTGTCAGGGTGTTCGACACAGTTGACTTCAAAACATCTTCGCGGAGCTAGCGACCTGAAACTAACATAGCTCAGAAGCGACTGACAAGGCGACAACAGCTCGCATTGATGCATGGTGTGTAGCGGAGGGTGCTTTGCTTTTCAGTACTTCTGATGTTCAGTATCTATTGATTTTAAACTAACTTCCCAACAAGCTAGGCCTTGATACATTTAACATAGCTTAGAAGCGGATGACAATGCAATACTAACTCGCTTTCTTGTCTGGTGTGTGGTGGAGGATAGTTTGTGTACCACTGCTATTTCCCTTTCACCTGTCCCAATCCCGAATGTTTTGTGGTAAGAACGATTGCTGGGAAGCCTCTGTGTGACCTCTCTCTAATTTTTACCTTCACAGTCTGTTCGTGATACGGCAGATACGTAGTAGGAAGCAATATGTTGGCTGATTCGGACCAAGAGGAACTGAAATACACCTGATATTTACCAAATGTCTCTGTCGTAATGTCATCAAAATGTTTGGAATCAAATGACAAATTTCACAACCAGAAGACTAATAAACATAAAATGATTATTAAAATAAATACTGTAGGGTGTTTTGAACCTGCATGGGGCTAGGGAAAAATATTTTATACGTTTTATTCCGTTTGTAATTTGGCTAGAAAGTATAAAATAATTTCTCCTTGTCCCATACAGATTCCAAACCTCATACTGATAGTCCTGAAAATCTATGCTTGTGAATGTTTAATAGTTACGAAAATATTTGTAAAATTTAAAACGAAAAATGTAGGGAACACGCAGTACATAATAGTAAGAAGCGTAGAGAGTAATTGTCTTTGTGTAAAATAACACAACAGTTGAGATCATTTGCGATACAATAAAACTGTTAGTGACTTAGGTGAACTATTCATGTATCAGTTATACATTACTAGTGCTCCGCGTTTTTATTTTGACAAGGATTGCCATGCCCATTAAAAATTCGCAAGAACAATTTTTCAAGACTATCTGTACGGGGCTAGGAACCTGTATGGGACTAGGAGAAACTATTTTAAACTTTTTAGTCCGTTCGAAAAGTGTATTATAAATAATGCTAAACGTAAGATATGCAGAACACTCTGAAGGCTTGACGATACGTAGTTAGATATTCTCACATTAAAAAATTCAGAATTTTACAGGAATCGAGCAGTTTTTTAGATCTCATATAAAACTTTATTACCGTGCTGTCAGTTTTCTCAAAAGAAATATCTTGCACTGGAGAAAACGAATGTATCACGTTGGGTTTATTTTCGTATTGTTTTTCATGGTCCTACACTTACTGCACCAAGTGACCATCATCGGAAATTAATTTTCGAATTGCGCCTGCGGTATTCAGCGTTCATATTAATTTACACCTGCAAAATCCAGGGTTTAACATTACATTTTTAATAGTTCTGTAGCAGAAATTCGTTTAATTTCTGTAGCGACTCGAGAATTAATTTCTAAAAGCGACCGATAACTTATATGCACGTCACTTGAAACACCGTTAAACCGTCAAACATCAACTGAAATATAATGGACAGTTAGTTAGCCAATGTTATGGCACGATTCATCCGATGTTCTTGCCAGTTTACAATACCCGCTATTTAATTTTGCTGATACCGCCATTTGACGAATTCTGTAGCTAAAACAATTGAGTTATAAATAACTATTACAAGTAACTGTATAAACAATATTGGTAATCGTGATAGCTGATACTTTGAAATAACCGTTTCGCCCACCTCTAGTACAGACCAAACTACTCTAAGTGAACAAAAGTATCCGGACATCTGGCTGAAAATGACTTACAAGTTCGTGGTGCCCTCCATCGTTAATGCTGAAATTCAGTATGGTGTTGGCCCAACTTTAGCCTTGATGACAGCTTCCACTCTCACAGACATACGTTCAGTCAGGTGATGGAAGGTTTTTTGGAAACGGCAGCCCATTCTTCACGGAGTGCTGCGTTGAGGAGAGGCATCGACGTCGGTCGGCGAGGCCTAGCACGAAGTCTGAGTTCCAAAACATCCCAAAGGGGTTCTATAGGATTCACGTCAGGATTCTGTGCAGGCCAGTCCATTACAGGGATGTTACTGTCGTGTAACCACTCAGCCACAGGCCGTGCATTATGAACTGGTGCTCGATTGTGTTGAAAGATGCAACCGCCATCCCCGAATTGCTTTTCAACAGTGAGAAGCAAGAAGGAGCTTAAAACATCTATATAGACCTGTGCTGTGAGAGTGCCACGCAAAATAACAAGTGGTGCAAGCCCTCTCCATGAAAAGCACGACCACACCATAACGCCACCGCCTCCGAATTTTACTGTTGGCACTACACACGCTGGCAGATGACATACACTGGTCATTCGCCATATTCACACCCTGCCATCGGATCGGCACATTGTGTACCGTGATTCGTCATGAAATCCAAGTTTTCTCACCTCCTGCCTAACTGTCATTGTACTTGCAGCGGATGCTGATGCAGTTAGGAATTCCTGTGTGATGGTCTGAGTGGTAGTCTGCCTATTACACATTACGACCCTCTTCAACTGTCGGCGGTCAGTCACTCAACAGAGGAGGTCGGCCTGTACGCTTTTTGGCAGCATAATGCACCTAATATAAAAAAACATGTTTTTTGGGGTGTCCGGATACATTTGATCACATAGTGTATCTACAGGTCGTTTATAGACAGTTTTGTTTCGTTGAATAAGACTGCGATAGTATTGGCACCAGCATTTGCATTAGTTAATCTAAAGGCGTCGAACTTTCTAGCTGTTCACGAAAATATTTGAAATCAGCACGGGTTTCTCATTTATATTAAAACTGTACTAGATATTGTTTGATGTTGTGGAAACTTTCACTTACAAGATAAGATTCTGCCTTTAGTTGATACCTGTTTGAAATTTAGTAGAAAATACAGCTCGCAAATGAGAAGTGCAGAGAAACCTGAATTGGCATACTTTTGATGATTGATGTTAAGTACCGCTATAGCCTGATTGTCAAATTTCAAGGCCCTGCGTTTAGTGAGGAATATAGAAATAGATCAGAGTCTTCGAGGCAGCGCTTCCGTAGGAAAAACCGCGCTCACACAGGCATTTAAGAAATCATTTACTTACTCCGCAAGCAAATTGAACATGAAGAAACTCTGACGGGAAATACACTCTTCCATGCAATTCACAGTGAATTACTAAGTCTGGGTGCACCTGTAAATGTAGAAATCGAAAATGTGACGTTCTGTTGTCCCAGTTTGGTGCTGTATCATAGTATGATACAGAACCATACCCGGCAACAGAATTTTACCGCAGGCAACATTGCAAAGCGCTAAGGAATGTCTTCGCACAGGCTAAAACAGCATATTATGTAAGAGAACAGAAAGCTCTCAGAACAGAACTGAAACTACATGGTCAACTGTGAATGAGTTATCATCACAGAATGACGTTGCTCAGTATATTACAGCTCTTTTGTCTTGGCAATCCACTAGATTTGTACTATTTATTCAGTAGTCACTCTTTGTCAAATCGAAATTACTTTGGTACCCTGCATTCCACTCCATTTTATATTGGCACGTGGAGCAACAGTAGACAAATGATTCAAATGACTGAACATTCTCTGTAGCCGTTATGCAGTTATTTGATTAATACCAATTACGATTTTCAACGGTTAGCGCATCATCGGACCGGAACGATAAGGAAATAATTACAGCTCAAATATCTGAACCTAGCGATCAGCGGATCGAATATCGCTGAAAGGTGAGTAAATTTGGAAAAATAAACGAAACTTACTTGATACAGACCATGAAAGCACTATACTCCATATGGTGAGAGAAGAGCTCTGACAGTTGAAGTGGCCTTGGCGCACATACTTTGCGCGTCCATGATGGCCAATCAGATCCTGATATTTTATTTACATTACCATGGCAACGCTCTAGTGTTGCCATAATGCTAGGCGACCACTGCTTTCAGCTAGTGGTGTCGCATGCTTCGTCGACGTTTGTGTGTATACGTGTGCATTCCACTACTTCAGTGAATTTCTGGCCAAGTGTGTGGCAAATGGCTTCCTATAGTGCAGAGAAGGGTTGTAAATGGAGATACGATGAAATCTCAAGCACACGAATAGATATACATTTTGCGTGTTTACTTGAAAAGGGAAAGGAACAATGGTGGGCCGTTGATACCAGTGAGTAAAGTGTTTTACAGGGTGGCAGAAGCATTGAACATCTCTTAGTGAGAGTGAAGAGAGTCACAACTGATAAAGAAGCCGCTAATTCAGCTGGAAGATCTTTTATTGGGACGCCTGGGAAATCAAGAAAGTGACCTCGTGTGACTGAAACAGACAAGTTAGACGTAAGTGCTTTCAAGCAACATATAAGTATATACGTAATACAGCAGTACTCGACACTAAAAAGTTGATGGCATCACTGTCAGACAGATATTTGTTCACTGGCCGTACTATAAGTCTTTCTACGGTTTTCTCTTTTTCATGCTGGCACTGTGAAAGGTTTTGTGCTTGGTGCAAAAAAAAAATGCAAAAAAAATGTTACATTACCACGAAGAAATTAATGCAGATACATTTAAAGACTGGTTCGTTGTTCATTTGCTAACAAATTTCAATTCTGTTACTATTTTTATAATGGACAACGCCCCGCAGCTTTCTGTACAACTAAATAAGGCACTAATGACTGCTGCAAACAGAGGCGAAATCGTCAGCTGGTTGAAAGATAATAAAATTGATTTTGAATAGAATATGCGAAAACCGGAACTACGGAAATAGAGAAACGATACAAGCCACAGAAGACGCAGTAATTAAATTTTAATGTCGTGTGACTAGGGCTTCCCGTCGGGTAGACCGTTCGCCGGGTGCCAGTCTTTCGATTTGACGCCACTTCGGTGACTTGCGCGTCGATGGGGATGAAATGATGATAAATAGGACAACACAACACCCAGTCCCTAAGCGGAGAAAATCTCCATTTTAGCCGGGAATCGAAACCGGGCCCTTAGAATTGATATTCTGTCGCGTTGACCACTCAGCTACCGGGAGCGGACAGTAATTAACCGATACGTCAATAGAGAACCACGGACAAAGTTATATGCCTCCACTGCCGTTACAACTATCGAACTCGTCTTGGCCCAATAAAAGCAGATGCCGTGGAGTGAAATAAAACCTTTACGTGTCATGACACAGAAGACTGATACATGAGTATCGAATAACGCTAGAAAATTGGAAGAACTTCGTGAGCCATGGGTGGATAGAGATTACAAGGTCGGACCTAGAAGAAGGAGCTAAGGAAGAATCGATACACAATATTGCAATTTTTTCATCAGACGATGGAGACAATAGCAAAAAACAAAGATATTGAAGCCTGTTTGGTAGTAACATGAGATGATCAAGCATATGATGACGATCTTGCGGTTTTCATTCTCTCACGAAAATAAAGGTAACATCTTCACGTGATATTTAACATGTAACATTTGTGCATTTTGCTGTAACTTATCTTTGCGTTTTTCTAAGGTGGAAAACATTGCTACTGCATATGCCGAGGAACACAACACTAAGCGGAATGCTGCCAACAGGAATGCTGCAACGACTCGTGCTTTTCGTGGCAAACAATAACTTAACTGACAGAAAAAAACCGGTTACCGGGAAGTAGCAGTTACAGTAATAACCGCTTATCTGATACTAGCACTTATTCTAAGAACTGACAACAGTGCGTGGCGCCATCAGTTTATCGAAGTGTGGACTACGCTTCCGCAACATCTGGGACCCGAACCCGGATAAACGAACACAGAAGAAGGACTGACCACCCGAAAGATATTCTATAGCTCACGTAAATAACTGTCAGACTGAGAACCATCTGTTTATAGAAGTATGCACTTCGGTTTCGTGCCATATCACTGCGGAAAGTGCGACTATGGAAATAACAGTCAAAAAATGTGTGTGTGATATCTAAGCTTACACACTACTTAACCTAAATTATCCTAAGAACAAACACACTCACCCATGCCCGAGGAAAGACCGGAACTTGCGCCGGGACCAGCCGCACAGTGCTCGACTGCAGCGCCTCAGACCGCTCGGCTAATCCTGCGCGGCTAATAACAGTCAGTATATGGGAATATCTGTAATTTTTAAGAATTTTTCGTGGTAGTTAATTCTCTCTCCCAGTTCTTTTTCTTTGGGAGTCAGTAACTACCATTACAGGTAACCTGGAAGTAGATAACAGCGTAGGAAGCAATATATTGGTTGTCTCAGATGAAGGGATAGACTAAAAACAGAAAATAATTATTTAAATATAAATTGGTTAGTATAACACTTTTTAAAAGAGATTAAAAGTCTAAAATAATTTCTCCTTGTCCCATACAGGTTCCTCATCTCATACTGATAGTCCTGCAAATTTGTGCTTGTGAATATTTAATAGTTATGACAATATACTTGCACAATTTGAAACAAAAATGTGGGAGCATGCAGTAGATAACAGCAAGGAGCGTAGAGAGTAGTTGTCGTTGTGAAAAAATCTCACAACAGTTGATATTATTTGCATAACAATGCAATTTTTTGTGACTTAGATGAGCTACTCATATGTAGGCATGGATCTACACCACACCAGTGGAAAACACGTTGTGTATAATGAATGAATGAAACTCTTTATTTGTCCTAATCTTGGCTTTTATTTAAAGATAGCTAAAACCAGCAAATACTAAGAAATTACATAACATGATGGTAAATAGGAAAAAACAACATCCACGAAAGAAACACCTGGCGCACTCTAAGATGACGTCACACAAGTTCACTAAAAATACCACTGCCATATATGCATCAACTACCTGTTACATGTGTCCCCATGTTTTGCTTCAGTTTTTACAAATATTGTCTTACCTATTAGAAATTCACGAGAACAAATTTTCACGACTATCTTTACCTATGTGGTTAGGAATCTGTACGGGATAGGATAATTTTTCACTTCTCAGTCCACTTTAAAACCGTGTTATGTACTGAGATTATAACTGTCATGGGATACCTCCTAATATCTTGTCGGGCCTAATTTTGCCCGGCATAGTGGAGCCTCACGACGTGACATACACTAAATAGGTCGTTGGAAGTCTCATGTACAAATATTGAGCCATGCTGCCTCAATGGCCGTCAATGACTGCAAAGGTGTTGACGGTGCCGGATTTTCTGCACGAACTCATCTCATGACTATGTCACATAAATGTTCTATGCGATTCATGTCATGGCTAAATCATTTACTCGAATTGTCTAGAATGTATTTCAAACATGGCCAGTCGGAAACGAGAGAACAGAGAGGCTGTGAAGAAGACGTCAGCCACTCGCATGCTGACCGACCCCTCTCCAGGATTACAACGCGACGGCAGCGGCCTCCACGAGAAGAGAACATAGTGGTCCGTGGTGGTCGAGCGGTTCTGGGCGCTTCAGTCTGGAACTGCGCGACTTACACGGTCGCAGGTTCGAATCCTGCCACGGGCATAGATGTGTGTGATGTCCTTTAGGTTAGTTAGGTTTAAGTAATTCTAAGTTCTATGGGACTGATGACCTCAGAAGTTAAGTCCCATAGTGGTCAGAGCCATTTGAACCACTTGAAGAGAACATAAGCGCCGCGTCCGACTGTCCGTGGCCCAGTCCTACAGCAGCTTGAAGACTAGCAACTAGATAGAAGTGTCAGAGCACTTTACTTTCCTCGTGCATTCTTTATAGGTCAGTCTTGGGAAGGTTATACTGAAGAACATTGTTTATTTTGTCTGTTGCCCTTTGCTTGCGACACATATGTTCAACACTAAGTTAAATATTTTCATTTCCTTTTCGTAATAAAACTCATTAATACGATTTGCCTCAATTGTCTAGCGATCCGAGAAAGCAGCTTTTCCAGACACCACACATTTGACGACTAGACAGGATTCAACAAATAATGGCATAGTTGTATGGGAACATGAAGTACACTCCTGGAAATGGAAAAAAGAACACATTGACACCGGTGTGTCAGACCCACCATACTTGCTCCGGACACTGCGAGAGGGCTGTACAAGCAATGATCACACGCACGGCACAGCGGACACACCAGGAACCGCGGTGTTGGCCGTCGAATGGCGCTAGCTGCGCAGCATTTGTGCACCGCCGCCGTCAGTGTCAGCCAGTTTGCCGTGGCATACGGAGCTCCATCGCAGTCTTTAACACTGGTAGCATGCCGCGACAGCGTGGACGTGAACCGTATGTGCAGTTGACGGACTTTGAGCGAGGGCGTATGGTGGGCATGCGGGAGGCCGGGTGGACGTACCGCCGAATTGCTCAACACGTGGGGCGTGAGGTCTCCACAGTACATCGATGTTGTCGCCAGTGGTCGGCGGAAGGTGCACGTGCCCGTCGACCTGGGACCGGACCGCAGCGACTCACGGATGCACGCCAACACCGTAGGATCCTACGCAGTGCCGTAGGGGACCGCACCGCCACTTCCCAGCAAATTAGGGACACTGTTGCTCCTGGGGTATCGGCGAGGACCATTCGCAACCGTCTCCATGAAGCTGGGCTACGGTCCCGCACACCGTTAGTCCGTCTTCCGCTCACGCCCCAACATCGTGCAGCCCGCCTCCAGTGGTGTCGCGACAGGCGTGAATGGAGGGACGAATGGAGACGTGTCGTCTTCAGCGATGAGAGTCGCTTCTGCCTTGGTGCCAATGATGGTCGTATGCGTGTTTGGCGCCGTGCAGGTGAGCGCCACAATCAGGACTGCATACGACCGAGGCACACAGGGCCAACACCCGGCATCATGGTGTGGGGAGCGATCTCCTACACTGGACGTACACCACTGGTGATCGTCGAGGGGACACTGAATAGTGCACGGTACATCCAAACTGTCATCGAACCCATCGTTCTACCATTCCTAGACCGGCAAGGGACAATGCACGTCCGCATGTATCCCGTGCCACCCAACGTGCTCTAGAAGGTGTAAGTCAACTACCCTGGCCAGCAAGATCTCCGGATCTGTCCCCCATTGAGCATGTTTGGGACTGGATGAAGCGTCGTCTCACGCGGTCTGCACGTCCAGCACGAACGCTGGTCCAACTGAGTCGCCAGGTGGAAATGGCATGGCAAGCCGTTCCGCAGGACTACATCCAGCATCTCTACGATCGTCTCCATGGGAGAATAGCAGCCTGCATTGCTGCGAAAGGTGGATATACACTGTACTAGTGCCGACATTGTGCATGCTCTGTTGCCTGTGTCTATGTGCCTGTGGTTCTGTCAGTGTGATCATGTGAAGTATCTGACCCCAGGAATGTGTCAATAAAGTTTTCCCTTCCTGGGACAATGAATTCACGGTGTTCTTATTTCAATTTCCAGGAGTGTACATGAATGTCTGCAAACAATCCACAAGTAGCCGAATATAAACATTTCCAGTCGGAGATCAGTTCACTTGGATCAGAGGACATAGTCCATTCCATGTAACACAATGCACACCACTATGGAACCACCACCACATTGCGCAGTACCTTGGACAATTCTACGGCTTCGTTGGGTCTGTGCTACACTCGAACTCTAGCATTAGCTGCTACCAACTGAAATAGAGTCTCATCTGACCAAGCACGGTTTTCCAGTAGTCTAGAGTGAAACGAATATGTTCAAGAACCTAGGAGAGGCGCTGCAGGTGATGTCGTGCTTTTAGCAAAAGCACTCACGTTGGTCGTCTGCTGCCAGAGCCCATCTTCGCCCAGTTTTTCCCTCATTGTCTTAACGGCTACGTACGTCGTACGTCCCACATTGATTTCTGTAGTTATTGCACGCAGTGTTGCCTGTCTGCTAGCACTGACAAATCTACGCAAACGCTTCTGCTCTCGGTCTTTAAGTGAAGGCCGTCGGCCACTGCGATGTCCGTGGTGAGAGGTAATGCCTAATATCTGATATTCTCTTCACACTCTTGACACTGTGGATCACGGAATATTGAGATCCCTAACGATTTCCGAAATGGAATATCCAATGCCTCCAGCTCCAACTGCCGTTTTGCGTTGGAAGTCTGTTAACTCCTTTTGTGTGGCCCTTGTCACGTGAGAAACTTATTCACATCAATGAACTGAATACAAATGACGGCTTCGCCAATGCACTGCCCTTTTATACTAACTTGTGTGACACTAATGCCATCTGTGCATTTGCTAATCTCTATCCGATGACTTCCGTCACCTCAGTGTACATATCAAACGTGAGAGATACGCAAGACTCTGAAGGCTCTCAGAAATGTAATTAGTCATTGTCACATTAACAAATCAAGATCCTGTCGGTAACTGAAGAAATTGTGCAGAACTCTAGCAGTTTTTGAAATCTCGCATAAAATTTTGTTACCATTCCATTAGTTTTCTGAAATGGAATATCTTGCACGGAAGTAAAGGAGTCTATGATGTTATGCTTATTTTAAGTGTTGTTTTTCACAGCTTTAGGCTTCTTGCACAAAGTTAACTGCAGCTGAAATAGAGCTTCGAATTTTGCCTACAACATTCAGTTTACATGTTAGTTCATAATTGCTAAAGCACGTCCTTAACATTTTTGTTTTGATAATTCTGTAGCAATGTTTCCTGTAATTTTTGTAACAGCTTCGAAAATTAATTTCTAACAGCGACCAAGTACCTATGTAAGTGTAACATGAAACACCGACAGCCCTTCAAATGTCAATTGAAATGTAATAAACAGTTAATTAGCTAAGGTTATGGTACGTTTCAGCCGACATTCCTGCCATTTCGCAATACCCGAAGTTTTGATTACACTGAGAAACCAACTTGCTCAGTCCCATCTACTTAGTCATTTAACTGCACCTCCGTTTGGTGACTTCGGTAGTAAAAGGAACTGACTGTTATTTATAACTGTGAAAAGGGACTGGTATACAAAAATAATCGTAACTGCCTTAACCGATATTTGAGTAACCGGTTGGCCCACCTCTATCGTGCGGCATTGCTAGGCTTGTAGCCCTGGCTGCTGCAGGGCCGAAGGGGTGCAGGGGAAAGTATGTCATCCCGCTGCTCACACCGTCAGTCACTTGTTCACTGCACTTCCATATTGAATACCGCCAACCGTTCTGACAGTTGTCAGAGCTCTTCTCTCACGGTAAGGAGTGTAGGTATGGGCCCAGCTGACAGGTAAAACCGCTGTGGAAAAGGTCCTTGCCTTAAACTAAAAATTACTATAGGGAAACCTTAAAAAGAGAATTACTATAGGGAAAACTTAAAAAGAAAAATAGCAAAAATATTGAGAATAGCAAATTAGCGGGGAAGGGGGGTGAGAGGAGGCCATAAAATATGGAAGTAATGAAAGGAGAAGTTCTCATGTAATTAAAACTCATCATAGCAGATGGAACAACCGGCGCAGCGGTAGGTAGACGTTTACAACCATCAAACAGAATGAGGTGGAACTGCAATGCACAAGGCGCTCGCTGACAGCAAACACGGAAATAGTTCTGCGAGGTTACGGACAGGGAACTGCCTGATTTGAGGCGCATCCAAGTGACGACGCTGAAGCAGCTAGAGTGTAAATGACAAGCAGGGGAATGTGGAGGCGAGAGGGGCCGGAAGAAAGGCGGAAAATACTGGAGAACTTACGAATTAATATGAAAAAATAGGAAAAATGTGGATAAAACAGAAAATGGTGTGACGTGAGGCTCATGTAAGATGGAGAGTAATTTGGTGATAATGGAAAAGGAAGATTGTCAGACTGTTAGAGGAACATTTTGCCCTCGACAGAATGGAAAGAAAGGTGCTAAAAGTGTTCAAAGAAGAAGGAGGAGGAGAGGAATTGGCTCTAATGAGGAAACGGGATAAGGGGGAGGGGGGAATGTCTGTGGTTGAGGAGGGGCAGAGAGAGTTAACTTTTGAAAGATGAGGGATAAGATAGTACCGTAAAAAGTTTGAGTTGCTGCTCGTTGAGACTGTGTTCTGCATATCGTCTCACGAATGTAGAAAACTCAAACACTTTCAAAAGCGAATGCTTTTTACCTTTGGTGGCATAGTGGAGGATTTGCAATATGTCTAGAGGAGGCTGATTGCGCTTGCTTCTTTCGAGATGCTTGGAAAATGCCGAGTTGTTCTGACGGTACTGTTCTTAGTTAAGAAGTATTCTTGAAATTTATTTTTAAGGGCTAGTCCAGTCTGACCAATGTACGTTGAGAAGCAAAGTAAACACACGATTTTGTGGACTCTGGAGCGAGAATACGTGTCTTAAAACGCCCCTTCAATGTGATAGAAACGATGTTGGAGCTTTTCGTTGATTGTGAAAGCTTCCTTCACGTGATGAACTTTCAGAGGAGAAGGAGCAGGATGAGGAGTTTAGTGTTTAACGTCCCGTCGACAAAGAGGTTATTAGAGACGGAGAACATTCTCAGGGTACGGAAGGATGGAGAAGGAAAGCGGCCGCGCCCTTTCGAAGAAACCATCCCGGCATTTACTTTAAGCAATTTAGGGAAATTACGGAAAACCTAAATCAGGATGGCATACTCCCAAATAGGAGTCCTCTCTTGGTGAACTTTTAGAATGTTGGCAAATGGGATATCTTAGAAAAGATAAGGAGATGTAGACGGGATCAGAAATGCTGGCCTTGTGATCGAGGGAGGTGGGGAAGGGGGTGTTATTATTAGATATATTTTTATTGTGTATTCGGTCTTCCAGGCTAATATAGAATCCGCTGTTTCTGCTAATGTGTCTCAAGTTTGCAAGCTCTTGTTTAACGATTTCTGGATCTAGGGGGAGGTCACATAAACGGTCGACCATTCAAAAAGAAAGGTTCTTTTGTAAATGAAAGACTGGCAGAATGTCGAGCGATGACGGCGTCACTTGTAGTGGACTTCCTGTAAATCCCAAAGGTAATATAATTATTGAAGAAAGTGAGCAGAGGGGCCAGATAGTTGAAGGAGCACTCAGCTGACATGAGTTGGTACGTGAAAACCATTTTTTATCTTAATTTAGTTTGTCATTTCTGATCAGGTTGTGAAGAATATTTTACGACCTAATGCATCATTCAAGCCGTATTGCAATAAAATTTATAACTTTAGCAGATACTTGTGAAGCATGACATTATCAGGAAAGGAGACAGCGCGCATAACGTAAACTATCCAAGTTAAAAAAAAAATTACTGCCTAGGCGGCAATTTAAATTTGACCATTACAATTTGAAAATATGATGACTAGTTACGGTTGTGTATAAAAGTCATCTTCAGATCGTTAAAATGGTAAATGTCGGTGAATATGCATTAAACAGTAACAACAGTGAGCATCACGCAAAAAAAATGAATTCTGTTGTTTTTTAGCACGACGCTCGTTCGTGCACTGCTGATACTGTTCAGTGCATATTCACCTGCATTGACGATCTGCACGATCAGAAGATAATGTTTTACTCTTTCCAGTCACATTAATGTGACCACCTGTCACAAATCTAAATAACCACCGTTTCCAGCGCGGACTGCAGCGAAACAAAGAGAGTTAGTGAGGTTCTGGAAAGTACTGATAGGGATGTGGAGCGATGCTGACTCCAGTGTCGCGGCCAGCCGCTCTAGGTTTCTCGATTGAGGATCCATGGCGCGAACAGCTCGATTGAGGTGACCCCACGAATTCTCGACTCTGTTTCAGTCCGAGAAATTTGGTGCCAGGAGAGTACGCTAAACTGACCGTCGTGCTCTTCGAACTATGGACGTACATTGGGAGCTGTATGACACGTAGCATTGTTCTCTTGGTAGATGGCGGAGTGCCGAGGGAAATAAAAATTGCCTGTAGAATAGACGCGTTCGTGTGCTGATCCTTTGCGCCTGCCAGAATGACAAGATTACCTAGTGAGTGCCTCCGGCCGGGATCCTTCCAACGATTGTTGCAGTGTGTTTGCTTCCAGACTTTTCACGCCTTGCATGCCAATGGCCATCCGACCTATGGAGCTTGTAACGCGCCGACTGGCGGTACCCAAGATCGAAGTTACAACGACAATGGATCTTACTACACCAACGTCGCTATGCCGTTAATGTATAACTTCCAGCCGCGCAAAATACTTGCACGAACCAATCGACCACTACAGTTTTAATTAGGTACAGTTTTTAATTTCACAGTCGATATTATGACTGCGGAACGATATCTCATTTTAGAAGATTCCAGTCGTAGTGGAGCGCATGGCGACTACTCGAAGCCTAGCTCGTACCATAATCGCACTCTCAAGTAACAAACTGAAGGCAGATCACCCTTAGTATAATTACTACTGCGGCAACCTCAACCACTGACACTGCAGCCGGCTCGAATATCGAATAATGAAAGACAGCACCCTTACTTTACACAACGTCGAGATCGAACAATTACACGATTACACTAAGAATAGACACATCCAAACATTCTAATGACAATGATCACCAATATCAAGCAGTAATTATGAGATAGGGCGATTTAGATAACAACTCTCGTTATCTAAGCTACTGGTCGAAACCAAGCATAAAATATCTTTAAATACAGTACCTGTTTATATTACGTCGAGATAAATGTCCCAACTCCGAGCGGTCTAAGGCGCTGCAGTAATGGCCTGTGCGGCTGGTCCCGGCGGAGGTTCGAGTCCTCCCTCGGGCATGAGTGTGTGTGTTTGTCCTTAGGATAATTTAGGTTAAGTAGTGTGTAAGCTTAGGGACTGACGACCTTAGCAGTTAAGTCCCATAATATTTCACACACATTTGAACAAATGTCCCAACTAGCTTGCAATTGTTCCCCCACACAACGAAATTCTCACAACGCAGTACATAATCTCTGGAAAAGACTCGTTGCTTCTTAATTACTTACAAAATTCCTATGCCATATACCGTCGAGTTATGACTAGTTTGTATTAAGACGCTTCCACTAATATCAATAAGAATTGAAATAGTTTATGCTACAGGTAAATCTGTTTCCACTTAGCCCAGCGTTGCTATGTAAATATACGATGTCACGTACTTCACAGATTTAATAATCTTTGTCCTAGGTGTAATCGTTGACCTTTCCGTAATAAAGAACGATAACTTCAGTTCAACTTGCATTTACTTAGACACTCTTTCCATCAGTGCAATCGTTTTAACTTTTCAGAATATCTACCCTCTATAGGTTTATCGTGGTTCCACTCAATCAATGAACTTTTGACTAGGCACACTTACAAATACCAGCGCAAACTTGTGTCCTGCAACGCGGTATTAAGATCTCTGGAATTCACCATTTTTTCCCGTAAAATATATATGTACACGCACACCAGATACTAATTAAATACACGTAAGGTTTTTGTTAATCCAAGAAAACTTGAATTTATTTACTCTAGGTATTTCAATACAATTTCATTCACGTAAGTGAGCGAGTGCCATCAAAGACTACACCCCACAACACGGAAATTCAGCAATAAAAAAAATTTAACAAAAATCCTAAGTGCCACCGCCACTTTAAATCTAACCTTAAGTGACAATTTAAAACAATTCTGAACCTCTTCAGGTGTTGACACTATGCGACCCGCTAGGTTCCCTATTTGAATTCCGCCACTCGTCACTTTGGCTAATCAAGTTTTTGTTTTGCTGCGTGCTGCTTGTAAAATGGTTCCTTTTTATTTTCTCGTCGCTTATCCCCTCAACTACTGGTGCAGTCTATCACAATATAGTGAACCAGTTCGTATCTATTCGAGCCAAATCTCGATCCGCTGTAAGATAGTGGTATTTAAACAACAACTACGTACATGTGTTCGAGGCCTTCCCCTTCACGACACACACACCCACTTAAAAAAAAAAAAAAAAAAAAAAAAAAAAGGGGGGGGGGGCCTAACAACCCAATTACCTCTGGACGAGCGATGACCACTAATCGTACAAGGACAGGATATCGGTTCCACCGATTCCCAAATCTCAGAAACTACAAATCTACTTCTCTCTCTAACCAGGCTCACGCTGGATTTACCAAAGCAAACTTTACGACCGAAACTGTCCACAAGACGACAATCTATTGTCAGCTCGTGCACCTAAATTCGCCAGAACTAGTGTATCACCCGCGACTATTCAGAAAATCCCACAGAAACTCTGTATATTTCGTTGCTCAGCGTTGGGAGGAAACAACCGTCACAGCCACGTATATGAGCAGAATCCTAACAGACTTAATAGCCACGCTGCCTCCGCGAAGTGTACCCAAATTAAAGTACTGGTACTACCAATCAAACCTTCCTCTCCCTCTCGCAACCCTTAACCGCCAGCTGCGGTGCCTCACTACACCACGCAGTGGTTCGATCTACTTTCGGACCTAGACGCACACCGATATATTAACTTAATCGGTGAGAGGTCTACATGGGAACTGACTAACTCTGTATGTCTTACCATAGCAACCATTTAAAACGAACAAACGCGCAGCGCCACGCCATCTCTTGACAGTTAATTAATTACGAGGTGCATTCAAGTTCGAAGCCCTCCGATTTTTTTTCTAATTAACTACTCACCCGAAATCGATGAAACTGGCGTTACTTCTCAACGTAATCGCCCTGCAGACGTACACATTTTTCACAACGCTGACGCCATGATTCCATGGCAGCGGCAAAGGTTTCTTTAGGAGTCTGTTTTGACCACTGCAAAATCGCTGAGGCAATAGCAGCACGGCTGGTGAATGTGCGACCACGGAGAGTGTCTTTCATTGTTGGAAAAAGCCAAAAGTCACTAGGAGCCAGGTCAGGTGAGTAGGGAGCATGAGGAATCACTTCAAAGTTGTTATCACGAAGAAACTGTTGCGTAACGTTAGCTCGATGTGCGTGTCTGTTGTCTTGGTGAAACAGCACACGCACAGCCCTTCCCGGACGTTTTTGTTGCTGTGCAGGAAGGAATCTGTTCTTCAAAACATTTTCGTAGGATGCACCTGTTACCGTAGTGCCCTTTGGAACGCAATGGGTAAGGATTACGCCCTCGCTGTCCCAGAACATGGACACCATCATTTTTTTCAGCACTGGCGGTTACCCGAAATTTTTTTGGTGGCGGTGAATCTGTGTGCTTCCATTGAGCTGACTGGCGCTTTGTTTCTGTATTTAAAAATGGCATCCACGTCTCATCCATTGTCACAACCGACGAAAAGAAAGTCCCATTCATGCTGTCGTTGCGCATCAACATTGCTTGGCAACATACCACATGGGCAGCCATGTGGTCGTCCGTCAGCATTTGTGGCACCCACCTGGATGACACTTTTCGCATTTTCAGGTCGTCATGCAGGATTGTGTGCACAGAACCCACAGAAATGCCAACTCTGGAGGCGATCTGTTCAACAGTCATTCGGCGATCCCCGAAAACAATTCTCTCCACTTTCTCGATCATGTCGTCAGACCGGCTTGTGCGAGCCCAAGGTTGTTTCAGTTTGTTATCACACGATGTTCTGCCTTCATTAAACTGTCGCACCCACAAACGCACTTTCGACGCATTCATAACTCCATCACCACATGTCTCCTTCGACTGTCAATGAATGTCAATTGGCTTCACACCCCGCAAATTCGGAAAACTAATGATTGCACGCTGTTCAAGTAGGGAAAACGTCGCCATTTTAAGTATTTAAAACAGTTCTCATTCTCGCCGCTGGCGGTAAAATTCCATCTGCTTTATGGTGCTGCCATCTCTGGGACGTATTGACAATGAACGCGGCCTCATTTTAAAACAATGCACATGTTTCTATCTCTTTCCAGTCCGGAGAAAAAAATTGGAGCCCTAGAACTTGAATGCACCTCGTATTCGTTGCTGCTGTCTGTTCTCTACGACAAGGGCTGGCTACTACGTGTCGCTCAGGCAGCATCTCTGGACCCAGCGAAGGCGAGTAGTTGCATCGCTGAAGTCAGAGAGCGATGTAACAAAGCGATGTCCCTTAATCTTATTCCAGAGCTAATTATTAAAAGAAGAAACGATATCATGTATGGCAGTTCCGTATGGTTTTAGTAAGAATTTGACCTGTCGTGGTTTTCTAGCTTCAGCAAATATGTGGTATTTATTGAACTTAGTGGAAAGAATGAAAATATAAAACTGATCTTATTCTTTTAGTTTCATAATGATAATAATTTACGGTTGGATGGTAAGAAAAAAGTAACCTCTAATTTAATATTGAAATATTGGTTGTATGCTACTTGCGAATAAAACTCACAAGTAAAAACTTAAATCTCAGTAAATGTGCTATGAAAGAAGATGAAAATTAATATACATGGTAAAATTTGTATGTATGCAACATAAAACGATACCACAGCTTCCTGTGTGTGATTAGAAAGAGAAATATTTAATACAGTCACGCGAAGACGACACGTAGAATAGCTCCTGTCATACAAACGAGTCTACAATAAATTTTTACGTATGATGCCCTGATGTAATATTGTATTTCTTGTTAAGATAGGCCTTAGATGATATCTGAACACAATTATTTAGGGACTGAATCGAAAAGTTTACATTTCAAACATGTTTACGTTAACTAGGGCAGCGCCTGGTAGTGAAGTCAGTGGCAGCTAAGAGCCTGACGGTCACAGTTATCCTGCAAATTGCCCGTTGGTGGATCGACATTTCCTGGAACTTTTTTGGTAGTTTTATCGTATAATTTAACCCCTGTCAGTTTTCGTTCAAAATTATGATACTCCCTCTCAGCTTAATACCCCGAGCGGCACCTTGGATAGCTTGGTCCTTACGACAGTGCGCTCACAAATTGGTCGTGGGTTATCGAAGCAACCATTCCAGTGTTTACATTAAACGATTGAAGGCAACCTCCCAAATCTGCATGGCGGGAAGTGGATTTAAACCACCTTATCTTGGAAGTGAGTCCAGTGCCTTGTCACGGTGCAACCACTGTTAGTTAAAGACACCACTCCTGATAGTGCTTCGTCCACTGGTAATGCTTCTACAGCGATTGGCAACCAACGTAACCTCAGGGACTATGCTCCACCCACGTCCCTGAAGAGACTTAAAGCTGTATGTCATGAGATCTGATAACAGCTGAATGATCACAGCGGAGGGACGGACCATCTAGAAGCTCATGGAAGTAGCTATGAGACAACGCGCCATCGTTTATCGAAGTGTGTACAACGCTTTCGTGCTACCTACGAGGTGCTTTCAAGTTCTAAGGCCTCCGATTTTTTTTCGCCGGACTGGAAAGAGATAGAAACATGCGCATTGTTTTAAAATGAGGCCGTGTTCATTGTCAATATGTCCCAGAGATGGCAGCACCGTATGGCAGATGGAATTTTACCGCCAGCGGCGAGAATGAGAATTGTTTTAAATACTTAAAATGGCGACGTTTTCCTTACTTGAACAGCGTGCAATCATTCGTTTTCCGAATTTGCGTGGTGTGAAACCAATTGAAATTCATCGACAGTTGAAGGAGACATGTGGTGATGGAGTTATGAATGTGTCGAAAGTGCGTTCATGGGTGCGACAGTTTAATGAAGGCAGAACATCGTGTGACAACAAACCGAAACAACCTCAGGCTCGCACAAGCCGGTCTGATGACATGATCGAGAAAGTGGAGAGAATTGTTTTCGGGGATCACCGAATGACTGTTGAACAGATCGCCTCCAGAGTTGGCATTTCTGTGGGTTCTGTGCACACAATCCTGCATGACGACCTGAAAATGCGAAAAGTGTCATCCGGGTGGGTGCCACGAATGCTGACGGACGACCACATGGCTGCCCGTGTGGCATGTTGTTGACGCGGAACGACAGCATGAATGGGACTTTCTTTTCGTCGGTTGTGACAATGGATGAGACGTGGATGCCATTTTTAAATACAGAAACAAAGCGCCAGTCAGCTCAATGGAAGCACACAGATTCACCGCCACCAAAAAAATTTCGGGTAACCGCCAGTGCTGAAAAAAATGATGGTGTCCATGTTCTGGGACAGCGAGGGCGTAATCCTTACCCATTGCGTTCCAAAGGGCACTACGGTAACAGGTGCATCCTACGAAAATGTTTTGAAGAACAGATTCCTTCCTGCACAGCAACAAAAACGTCCGGGAAGGGCTGTGCGTGTGCTGTTTCACCAAGACAACGGACACGCACATCGAGCTAACGTTACGCAACAGTTTCTTCGTGATAACAACTTTGAAGTGATTCCTCATGCTCCCTACTCACCTGACCTGGCTCCTAGTGACTTTTGGCTTTTTCCAACAATGAAAGACACTCTCCGTGGTCGCACATTCACCAGCCGTGCTGCTATTGCCTCAGCGATTTTCCAGTGGTCAAAACAGACTCCTAAAGAAACCTTTGCCGCTGCCATGGAATCATGGCGTCAGCGTTGTGAAAAATGTGTACGTCTGTAGGGCGATTACGTCAAGAAGTAACGCCAGTTTCATTGATTTCGGGTGAGTAGTTAATTGAAAAAAAAATCGGAGGCCTTCGAACTTGAATGCACCTCGTAAATACATATTGTGATCATAAGCAATTGGTGAGTCATGGAAATAACCCACAGGAGATGAATATAAGTACATTTCTGTGTCAGTTACACTATTCGTTCACAGTTCATGTTCTCAGGAAGTTACGGGCTGCCACTACCCGTAATCTGGAAGTTGATAACTGCGATCCGGTAGGTCGTAGCAGACGATATTTCCAGAGACAAGATATATTCAAGGGAAACAAGAATTTTCATACTTCTACGGAAACAACCGCTGGTCGTCAGGGGGTTACACATAGTTTACAAATAATGGATTGTTATTTCCCTTAAAGTGACTCACACGCTGTCGCACATGCAGTAGCTGTTAGCCTGGTACAGCGCACCAGACTCACCTTGCACGACTACCAAACCAAATAAAAAAAGTTAAATGTATCGACGCACGTTTCGCATATTTAACAGTAAGGCCACAATAAAACAAAAAACAAATAATGAAAATTGTTAATTGACAAGAAAGTTTCAAAATGAGCTTGCATGTACACAACTAGGCTACTGGTGCGCGACGAGGCACTGCCATTTGGATACCTTAAGCGACCGGATTTTAACACCGTCTAGAGATTAAGCGACAAATGTTAAAACCACACCAATAAGAAATATGAGAGGGATTCAATAAGAAATACAATAATTATTTCTCTTTGATCAGTCTGGATTAAAAATGTTGAATCTTTCCATGGATATTGTGCAGCATTCCTGCTACTGCCCCTGTAGTTTCATGAAGTTCCGACATGTGGCGGCACCATACGTAGCCTTGAAAACGGTGTCGGTAGCGGAGGTGCTTTCCAAGCAGAGTGCTGCCATTGCGTTTTTTTTTTTTTTGTTTCTTTTTCAGCGGAAAACCAGACCATTCCAGATACTCATGGGTGCTTACAGAATGCCCACGGAGACATGGTAGTGAACTAAAGCACGGTGAGTCGTTGTCCGAGGCGTCTGTCATCAACGCAACAAGTTCGCCCAATCCTGTCCGATCTCCTGCGTGACTCCTACAATGTTGGAACGTGCGGACACTCTCAATCGAGGTGATCGACATTTCACAATCAAACTTCTGTCTGCACAGCTGTATATCTCTGTAGATATTGCTGAAACACTCGTCCACCATTTCAAGTATTCAAAGGCGTGTGCCCGCTGGATTCCTCGCCATATAGCACAAGACCTAGAGAAGAACCATCGAGCATCTCTGCGGCATTGCTTGGCCGTTACGAGGCTGATAGTGACAGTTTTTTATCAAACGTCGTCACAGGTGAGGACGACGAGGCTATGTGTGTTCTTGTTACACTCGAAGTGTCACTGGGCTGTGCCCGTCTGACTTCGGAATGCGCTCGGGGTTATTTGAAATGAGTGGTGAGGTTGTGTGTGTGTTTTCTGTGTGTACGTTTGTGCTTGGTGTGTTATGTATATGTTATAGGTCTCTAAAGAGGCGTGTAAGTGTTAATTTTGGACGTTTATGAGAAGCTTCTGGTGATTCGTTTCCTAAATTATGTATGAGAAAGTGGGGCGAAGTTTGTGTTATTTTATAAAATTTTGTGGACTTTTCGTGAATGAGTATGTAGATGGTGGGTTGGCTAGGAGGTCTCTAGTGTGTGTGTGTTAGGGACGTATCTGCCAGCGCCAGAGATGACGCTGAAAACCTTGTTTTGGAGACGTTGCAGTCGGGAAAGTGCGGTATCCGACACCACACACCACACCTCTGAGCCATATAGGATGACCGGACGTATGAGCTGGCGCCAGAGAAGGAGTTTGCATTGGATGGTGATACCATCACCTTTCAGGAGCGGATATAGCTTACAGAAGAGGGCGCAGCCCTTATTTGCAGCAGTTGTAAGGTGCCTGTTCCAAGTTAAGAGGCGATCTATTTCGACCCGTAGGGATTAGTGATCACAAGGTCGTTGTAGCTAGGTTCAATACCGTTTGTTCCAAATCCGCCAGAAACAAAAGCAAAATAATTTTATTTAAAAAAGCGGATAAAGTGTTACTAGAAGCCTCCCTAAGAGACAATCTCCACTCCTTCCGAACTGACTATGCAAATGTAGACGAGATGTGGCTCAAATGCAAAGATAGAGTAGCAACAGCAATTGAGAGATTCATGCCTCATAAACTGGTAAGAGATGGAACTGATCCCCCATGGTACACAAAACAGGTCCGAACGCTGTTGCAGAGGCAACGAAAAAAGCATGCAAAGTTCAGAAGAACGCGAAATACCGAAGATTGGCTAAAATTTACAGACGCGCGAAATTTGGCACGGACTTCAATGCGAGATGCCTTTAATAGGTTCCACAACGAAACATTGTCTCGAAATTTGGTAGAAAATCCGAAGAAATTCTGGTCGTATGTAAAGCACACAAGCGGCAAGACGCAGTCAATACCTTCGCTGCGCAGTGCCGATGGTACTGTTACCGACGACTGTGCCGCAAAAGCGGAGTTACTGAACGCAGTTTTCCGAAATTCCTTCACCAGGGAAGACGAATGGAATATTCCAGAATTTGAAACACGAACAGCTGATAGCATGAATTTCTTAGAAGTAGATATCTTAGGGGTTGCGAAGCAACTCAAATCGCTTGATACGGGCAAGTTTCCAGGTCCAGATTGTATACCGATTAGGTTCCTTTCAGATTACGCTGATACAATAGCTCCCTACTTAGCAATAATATACAACCGCTCGCTCACCGATAAATCTGTACCTACAGATTGGAAAATTGCGCAGTTTGCACCAGTGTTTAGGAAGGTTGGTAGGAGTAATCCATCGAACTACAGACCTATATCATTGACGTGGTTTGCAGTAGGGTTTTGGAGCATATACTGTATTCAAACATTATGAATCACCTCAAAGGGAAAGATCTATTGATAGGTAATCAGCATGTTTTCAGAAAACATCGTTCTTGTGCAACGCAGCTAGCTCTTTATTCGCACGAAGTAATGGCCGCTTTCGACAGGGGATCTCAAGTTGATTCCGTATTTCTAGATTTCCGGAAATCTTTTGACACCGTTCCTCACAAGCGACTTCTAATCAAGCTGCGGGCCTATGTGGTATCGTCTCAGTTGTGCGACTGGATTCGTGATTTTCTGTCAGGAAGGTCGCAGTTCGTAGTAATAGACGGCAAATCATCGAGTAAAACTGAAGTGATATCAGGTGTTCCCCAGGGAAGCGTCCTGGGGCCTCTGCTGTTCCTGATCTGTATAAATATCTTGGGTGACAATCTGAGCAGTTCTCTTAGGTTGTTCGCAGATGATGCTGTAATTTACCGTCTAGTAAGGTCATCCGAAGACCAGTATCAGTTGCAAAGCGATTAAGGAAAGATTGCTGTATGGTGTGGCAAGTGGCAGTTGACGCTAAATAACGAAAAGTGTGAGGTGATCCACATGAGTTCCAAAAGAAATCCGTTGGAATTCGATTACTCGATAAATTCTCAAGGCTGTCAATTCAACTAAGTACCTGGGTGCTAAAATTACGAACAACTTCAGTTGGAAAGACCACATAGATAATATTGTGGGGAAGGCGAGCCAAAGGTTGCGTTTCATTGGCAGGACACTTAGAAGATGCAACAAGTCCACTAAAGAGACAGCTTACACTACACTCGTTCGACCTCTGTTGGAATAACGCTGCCCGGTGTGGGATCCTTCCCAGGTGGGATTGACGGAGGACATCGAAAGGGTGTAAAAAAGGGCAGCTCGTTTTGTATTATCACGTAATAGGGGAGAGAGTGTTGCAGATATGATACGCGAGTTGGGATGGAAGTCATTAAAGCAAAGACCTTTTTCGTCGCGGCGAGATCTATTTACGAAATTTCAGTCACCAACTTTCTCTTCCGAATGCGAAAATATTTTGTTGAGCCCAACCTACATAGGTAGTAAAGATCATCAAAATAAAATAAGAGAAATCAGAGCTTGAACAGAAAGGTTTAGGTGTTCGTTTTTCCCGCGCGCTGTTCGGGAGATAGTATGATTGTGGTTCGATGAACCCTCTGCCAAGCACTTAAATGTGAATTGAAGAGTAATCATGTAGATGTAGATCGCTTGGCACTTAGCTGGATTGATTTTGATCTTCCAGCGGTTGCAAAAATGGTTCAAATGGCTCTGAGCACTATGGGATTTATCTTCTGAGGTCATCAATTCCCTACAACTTAGAACAACCTAACCCTAACTAACCTAAGGACATCGCACACATCCATGCCCGAGGCAGGATTCGAACCTCCGACCGTAGCGGTCGCGCGGTTCCAGACTGTAGCGCCTAGAACCGCTCGGCCATACGGGCCGGCCCAGCGGTTGCACCACTGGGTAATTTTGTGAAGATGTTGCTGGAGGTGGCGGAGCATGAGGAGGAGGCTGCGACTTCTTCTGTATATTGTCGTATCGTCGACATACAGAGCAATTTCTCCACCCAACTGCCTAGGTATGTCATGCGTGTGTATGGTATAGTGGACAGGACCAAAAACCGAGCCCTGCGGGACTCCTGCCGCAATTTGTCGTGTCTGGCTGGACTTGTCTCCGCTCCTTACGAAGAACTGACGTCCTGTAAGGAAGCAGTCTATGATACAGGTTATATGAGCTGGGCACCCTATTTGATCAAGTTTGTAGATTAAGCCATCGTGCCAGATGCGGTCAAATGCTTTCTCTATGTCTAGGAACGCTGTACCTGTTGCTTCTCTCCTTGCCATGGCCAGACAAATGTGTTCTACCAAACGAAGGGATTGTAGGATAGTGGAGTGTTCAGCGCGGAAACCAAACTGTTCAGGCATTAGGATGTTGTTTACAGTCAGAAATTGACGGAGGGTGAAAGGATTATTAGTTCTAGGATCTTACACATGCCAGTTAGGAGAGAGATGGGCCTTTAGCTTTCAGGAAGGAGCAGGTTTTTATTGGGTTTGGGTAGGATGATGACCTTTGCAGTCTGGCGAGGAAGGTTGGGTTCCTCACTTCGAACAGGAAACAGAACGGCAATCCATGGGGTGGCAGCCCACCACGTCTCCTGCTAAAAAATAGTTCAAAGCCAAACCCTCAGCTGGTAAAGTTATGGCGACGGTCTTACGCGACTCTGAAGGAGTTACTTTATGTCCTCCCCCAAGATGCAACAATCAACTCTGAAGTGGCGTTGTGCTACATTCAGGAAACTGAACAAACTACTAGCATGTACGTTGTAAAAAAAAAAAAATGCAAACGGGCTTCTCCTTCTCCATGTTAAAACGATGTCTCACGAAAGTACGCGCACCCAAGAGGAGTTCACAAACATTCGTTAGGCTTTCTTTCCCATCCACCCTACAGCCCAGATCTCGCACCATCCGCTTTCCAATCGTTTGGTCCCATGAAGATTGCACTAGGCGGGAAGCAGTACGTGGATGATGGGAAGGTTATTGATGCAGCAAAAGATTGGCTCCGATGTCTACTAGTAAGGTTCTTCCATGAGGGCACAAATGCTCTCATGGGTAGACGGCATAAAGCCGTCTCACTGAACGGAGATTATGTTGAAGAACGGTGACTTGTAGCCATAAGAGTGGGAATAATATGGTATCTAGGAATTCTGAATAAAACCAACCTGCATTCAGAAGAAAAATCTGTTGCATTACTTAATGAACGCCCGTCGTACATTATTCTAAGTCAGAATTAGTTCGTAAATGTGCTGAGGTATTTCTAGCAGCACTCGTTTCGCTGGGCACTCAGACTCAACTGTACACCTGTCTGGGAAATTCGGTAGTAAAAATAACTCACGGTTTTAAATCACAGTTAAAAGTAACTGATATGAAAAAATAACTGTAGCTGCGATAACCGCATCTGCTGGTTACTGATCAACCAGTAAGTCCTAATGTTGCAGCAGGCCTGTGAAATTATCAGAATACTGCATTCGATAAAATGCCTTATTGTTGCTCTCCCCTCATTTCTCAATGTAATGGCAATTTGACAATTAAGCTCTAGCAATGCGACCCTGTGTTCTTTGTACAAAGAAGTGTTCCTTTGGAAACTGGTATAAAAAACACTGATGCTTACCCAATAACTGCCGGTATAAACTGACAGAATCTGTCGGCCATTACGCAGCTGCTTGAAAAGCATCCATAGTTAACATATAGGAAATTGTTGTATCATTTCTGCACTTATGTCATGCCTCGTCATCCTTCGATAAAGTGTAATTCTGATGCTGCAAATGCCATCAACTTTCAGTTTTTATGTCCACAGCCGTGTGTTGCGGCTCTCAATGCTAATAGGTGGCAGTGTGCTGTTACGAGTGTAACAGAATTAATTTAAATGCAATTGTTAGAATCTTGTTTTCACATCATGTTTATTTCCTTTTATCAATGTGGAATATAGGTAGAACTGATCTACTCTGATTTGTAATGGAGCTGTAGAAGTTTAACTTGCTTGCTCCAAATATCATATGTTGCTGTACAGGTGATTGGATATCTCTCTAGACATACACACACATAAAAATACTGATCAGTGCATTACTGAAAAAAATATACTGTTACAGCTGACGCTCGATGAGACGACTGACAAGCCAAACACTAGTTATCAAAATAATACGCATATGTCACACAATGAGGTAGTTCTCTATACGTCTGCTGTAAATAAAAGATTTGTATTGCGTCACCAATTATAATGGTTACAACTACTCTGTTAGATGGTAGCTGGCTCAGCAGTAACCTGTAATTCGGTGATGAGGATGGGAACCTTACTAATAATAATCTTGATTAAGTTTTTAAGTTTATTGATAACTAGAGGTGTTCTTCATGTTGTGTCTATAGCAGTACTTAATTTCCTTGTGTAAAATTGTCTACAGTATCCAATACGGATGTGTATTTCATGAACGAATTAATTCAAATGAACTATTCCAGGAAAGGAACTGTTTAGAGCAGTCTTTCCTTTACTCCTCGCTCCCCTACCTGTTGGAAATTGGAATGCACACGAACGGATCTCCCCTCCCTTCATACTCGGTACGTCCCACTCTCAGGACCTAAGCGTCCGTAGTTCCGAACTCCTACCTTTTTCCATTTTGCAGCCCGTTATCTGACAAGAAAAAGAACTAGGAAGTAAAATAACGCTCTTGTAGAGAGAGAGAGAGTATTTTAATCTTTAGAGCTCCCCACATCCGATGAAAATGTGGGTTGCAACTAAAAGAACTCAGCCCATTTTGACAAAAAGTTTGCTTGAAAGGAATGTCATACAAATTTGCACACTGGTTTGTTCCTAAAGGTCATTCAGTTTTTGTATGCAATAACATTATAACATTTTGCTTTCGAATTTAACAATTTAAGGGTTTTCCTAAGTGTTAGTATTTATTCGTACTTGAACGTTAAGAATAAACTATGTACTTCGTTTCAGTTACTTCATTTAATAGTCCGATAAGAAAAACTATCTTTAAAGGAATAGTTCCGCAGAAAGAGCTACTCTGCCCACCTTTAGTAGGTGCGACAATTCTGTGATGTTCCACGTTTCTCAAGGATTATCACAGAAATCGGCTCACATCACCCTTAGAGATGATTTGTGATCTTCCTTGTTTCGCAAAGATCACCACAGAAATGGGCTTATGTCAGCCTTCGAATTCAATACAGATTACCACAGAAAAGACCGTCCCTGGTAGCCGAGTGGTCAGCGCGACGGACTGTCATACCTAACGACCCGGGTTCGGTTCCCGGCTGGGTCGGAGATTTTCTCCGCTCAGGGATTGGGTGCTGTGTTGTCATCTTCATCATCATTTCATCTCCATCGACACGTAAGTCGTCGAAGTGCCGTCAAATCGAAAGACCAGGGCCACAGGGATTCTTACACTTGCGTACCGACACATACTTTCTCTAAAACTATTTGTTAGTAATTATTAGAGAGAATTTGGGATGAACACTGCAATTCACTCACAATGCTACCATTAAAAATAATTTACTTATAAACTATGCATCCCTTTTTAGGACTCAGAACGGAGTTTTATACTCTGCTGTGGAAGACTATAACAGGTTGCTGGTAGACGTCAGACAGGAAATGGTAAAACAACACAAACTCCAAAAGAAGCAAAAGCCACTCCTTTAATAGTTTATCTGAGTACCTGGACGCAGGGATGTAAATTTCGCGTATCTCCAATGTTTGTATCAAACGACCTTGACTTAGCAGGTTCAAAGGCATCGGAAGATAGTCGAAGTAAATGCTTTCATTCTTTACAGTACAGATAAAAACGACAGATGAGTGGTGTAAGAGGAGCTATGACGTCTTTCAAGGTAGTTGATTTTCTCCTAATGTAAATATACCAATAAACTGATGATTATTTAAACAATCCAACTCCCAGGTATAAAACCACTTTAAACGTCTGATTACTTTACAAACGAGTAAATGTGTTAAGTATTTGACATAAAGCATTTGAGAGAGAAAACGTTTGGACAAGGTTCGAGAAAATAGTGGTTAAAGTTTGTTGGAAGTCACTTAAGTTGCTCTAATTACGAAACCCTGCATTATTTCGCCCCAGTTTCGAGCAAAAGCAAATTTTTCACGCATCTGAGTGTTTACGTCATGTCTCCTGAACTATGTATCGACATATGATATAATTTGGAGGTAAATTAAATGGTATATGCGGGTACAGGCTGTAAACTATGTTGAGAACAAAATTGGTGGTAAAGAACTAAAAAATGAAAAAAATTATATACGATGCTGAAATTTTACAGGATGAACAGCGAAACTGTAGTAAGCGATAAACTTTTATCTTTTTGTCTTTTGAGAGGGGTGACAGCGAGAATAAAATTCGTAAGGATTTTAAATTATGTGTAAAGTTTGTTGGAAGTCACAAAGTGCTCTCTTTCTCAGATACAGGATGGATACATTCCGTGTAATTGCTAGCCGTCAATTACGTTGCCTCAAGACAAACACACAGTTTTTAGCGGTAATAGGCCCATTTATCTTACTGTGTTCAACTTTTAACGTAAGATTACACCTATTCATGAGAAAATTGTGACAGCATTTTAAAATTTTAAATTCGGTCAATAGTTACGCGATGTACTGGAAGCAAAATTTTGTTGCCCCTTGGAAGCTGTTAGGTAGGCAACCTGCAAAATTTTCCGGGCCGCGCGGGATTAGCCGAGAGCTCTGGGGCGCTGCAGCCATGGACTGTGCGGCTGGTCCCGGCGGAGGTTCGACTCCTGCCTTGGGCGTGGGTGTGTGTGTTCGTCCTCAGCGTAATTTAGGTTAAGTAGTGTGTAAGCTTAGAGACTGATGACCTTAGCAGTTAAGTCCTATAAGATTTCACACACATTTGAACAAAATTTTCAGGGTTCCGGGATAGCTGATTAGCCTAAAAGTACACTGAAGCACCAAAGAAACTGGTACAGGCATGCGTATTCAAATACAGAGACACGTAAACATGCAGAATGCGGCGCTGAGGTCGGCAACGCCTATACAGTACAACAAGTGTCTGACGCAGTTGTCAGATTTGTTACTGCTGCTGCAGAGGCAGTTTATCAAGATTTAAGTGAGATTCATCGTGATGTTATAGTCGGCGCTCGAGCGACGGGACAAAGCATCTCCGAGGTATCGATGAAGTGGCGATTTTCCCGTAAGATTATTTGACGAGAATATGAAGAGTCCGGTAAAATATCAACTCTCCGACATCGCTTCGGCCGGAGAACGATCCTGCAAGAACGGGACCAACGACTACTCAAGAGAATCTTTCAGCGTGACAGAAGTGCAACCCTTCCGCAAATTGCAGCAGATTTCAACGCCAGACCATCAAAAAGTGTCGACGTGCGAACCATTCAGCGAAACATCATTGATGTGAGCTTTCGGAGGCGAAGGCCCACTGGTGTACCCTTGGTGTCTGCATGACACTAAGCTTTACGGTTCGCCTGGGCTCCTCAGCACCGACATGGGTCGTTGTCGACACGAAACATGTTGCCTGGTCGGACGAGTCTAGTTTCAAATTTTGTCGAGCGGATGGATGTGTACGGTTATGAAGACAACTTGATGAATAGATGGACCCTGCATGTCAGCAGGGGACGGTTCAAGCTGGTAGAGACTCCATAATGGAGTGGGGCGTGTGCAGTCGGAGTGATATGGGACCCGTGATACGTTTAGATACGAGTCTGACAGGTGACACATACGTACGCATACTATCTATTCTCCTGCATCCATTCATGTCCATTGTGCATTCCGACGGACTTGGGCAATTCCCACACGTCCAGAATCGCTACAGAGTGGTTCCAGGAAACTCTTCTGAGTTTGAACACTTCCGTTGGCCACCAAACTCTCCAGACGTGAACATTATTGAGCATTTCTGGAATGATTTCCAATGTACTGTTCGGAAGATATCTCCACGCCCTGTACTCTTACGGATTTGTGGAGAGCCCTGCTGTATTCATGGTGTCAGTGCCATCCATCATTGCTTCAAACATAGGTCGAGGCTTACCACGTTGTGTTGTGGCACTTCTGCATACCGCGTTGGCTCTACACGGTATTAATCATGTGTAGCAGTTTCTTTGGTTCTTCAGTGTAATACTTGAAGATATCAGTGTAAAATTATTAGCACTGGTCATTATATGTTGTCAGTATACAGAATCGACCTTATTGGCAGGTTCTACTTTCTAGTATAGTACAAGTGTTGGACAAAACTATGGAAACACTGCGAGAAGTGCATGCTTGAACGTTAACACGGAAGATAGTCAAATCTGTAGGTGGCGCTCTTGTATTTGACCACGAACGACACCTGTGAAATTCCGTCAATACGTTGAAAGTGCCACTTGTGGTAGGCAGTGTTCTTTGTAGTTGTGGGTGCGTTGTGTAGGAACTAAGTGGATACGAACGTGGGCAAATTGTAGGTATTCGTCTGGTGTGTGCTTCCGTAACCAAGATATTGGAAGTGTTTGATGTTTCAAAAGGCGCCTGTAGAATATTTATACCGTTCATAAGATCTCTCTTCATGTTGTTTTGATGTTGACATGGCTCGTAAGTGCCACATTCTGTTTTGCAGCGTCGTACCCTTCTTTTTGATCACAGTCCTCTTCAATGTCCGTCTGTCACAATCACTCAGAACACTTTCGTGACTTAGTTGATGAGGGCTTTTTCCACTTTCTCAGTAGGCAGTATAAATGATCTTCGATACGGTGCCTTTTGAAATACGAAACACTGCATATACCTTCGTTATGGAAGCACCCTACTAGGAACACCAAAGATGTGCCCGCGTTCGCATCCACTTAGCTCCATTGTAATGCACTCACCAATTACAGGGTGAACAGGAATTCCAAAACCACCCATCAGAGATGAAAATGCCCTTAACACGAAAACGTAGTGCCACATCAATAAAACGTGGTTTATGAGGCAATCGAAGAAAGCCATTTAGTCGCATGGGTCTTTTTCGCACTGTTTCCAACTTCTGGGAGAGTTTGCGTCCCAAGAATGGTACACGGCGGGGATTCGGTGATGATTTAAACAGTTACATCGTGGTCTTCCATTGGCCCCATGGTTACTCTGCAACTTCGTATTATTGCTAAGGGTTATTGGCCATTTTGGGTAATGATGCCATAGTACAACGTTTGTTCCCCGATGATGACGCTGTGTTCCAAGGTGACTGGGCTCCTGTCCGCTCAGCTCGCGCGGTTTTATGAGCACGAGGATGAATTGTCACATTTCCCCTGGCTGCCAAAGTCACCAGATCCCAATAATATTAAGTTTTTGTGGCCTAGTTTGGAGAGAGGGATGATCGCTATCCACCTCTGTCATCATTACATGAACTTGCCAATATTTAGCAGGAATAAAAGTGTAAAATTCCACGAAAACTATGCCGCAGATTTATTTACCGGTTTGGAGGCGACTGGAATCGTACGCCGCATGAGTCATGGTATTGTGTTGTGTGTCTGGTGTATCCATATTTTTGTCCATCCCCTGTATGAGTTCTTACAAATCCGTGAAATCTCCCTTGCATGATGTTTTACACGAAACACAATGCGTGAATGAATGAATGATAATCAGTTATTCTAGGTAGTTGTTTCTTGGTTGAAACTGAGTATACGATGTACAACACAGATCAGACATTGGAATTGTTTTCTTACTGAATTCCATAGATGGTGCGCACTCCAAGCTCCAGTAATGTATCTGTGCTCAGCTTTGACAAAATGACAAAAAGGGAAAGATTATGGTTAGACGTCCGGTCGGCGTAGACCTAATTAAAGATGAAGCTAAATCTCGCAATGCTTATGGATGGGGAACTTAAGCATTCTCACCCATTTCAATGGAACGCTCCTCGGATTTGCCTTGAGTGGTTTTGGGGAACGACAGACGAATTTAGGGAACACATTTTTTTCTGAGATCAGGTAGGTTTTATTCAGGATTTCAACACACCACATTATTCCCCATTCTTTTGGCTAGAGAACCCTGTTTTAGGCATAATCTCCGTTCAATGTGACCCCTTTACATCACCTTACTGCGAGAGCCTGTATGTCCGCATGGCTCCACTAGAGCCCTCCCAGTAACGTGATTTAAAGCGGTCACATTGAACGGAGATTATATTATGTATACGTCGCAACCAACGTCTTGTTGCAGCAGTAACTTCATCGTCATCCACGCGCTGCTTCCCGCGGAGTGTACCCTTCATCAGACCAAAATGACTTAAATCGGAAGGTGCTGTACAGTGGATGAGGAAGAACGGTCCAGTGGAATTTTGTGAGCTCCTTTCACTTGCGCAGAATTGTATGAGACCTTGCGTTGTCACAGAGACGAAAAAGTAAGAAGGGCAGTACGCTTTGTATTATCGAGATATAGGGGAGGGAATGTCACGTACGTGACACGGGACGTGGGGTGGAAATCGTTAAAACAAAGGCGCACACCACAAAGACTCAATAATACTTTCATCTAGCGACTGTGGTGGCCAGGGGAGAAACGAAATTCATTCTCTCGCTCACAATGATAGCTGTCATGTAGAATTTTGGTATCTGAATCGACTGTGAGCGAACAGCGACGTTGTAAAGCTGTATCGCAGAAGTAAAGATACGGTAGTATCTTTGATGTACGCGGGGGCGTTGTCGAGCAGTCAATGTTAAGCTTTGATAGAGAGAGCAATAAAAGTTTAGCTGTGGTAGAGTGAAGGAGATAATGTTAAGCAATGTTAGAGTGAGTAAGCAATGGCAATATCATATTTCAAATTTAAAGCTTCAATTTATCAATGAATTTTTTGTGAAGGAGGAAGTCTAAAGGAATATCAGGGAAATGTTACAATGATGTTACCTTTTCTTCGCTATTGCTGCGTCACCGGACTAGCTTGGTTACTGTACTGAGGGTTGTTAGGTTTGAAAGATATGGAAGTGTATTGTTTAGATGTTAAGAACTTCAGGAATTTAAAATGTGGCTTGAGCACTGTTTCTCAATATATTATAAACATAGTGTTAGCATTTATGCATATTTAATTTCCTTACCAACCTTTATCTTACAATTTTTAATAGATCGTGCAGCCAAATGTGTTCGAAAAACAGTTAGATTTGCAATTAACACAGAATTCACTGCACCTCTCGAGTGTCTCTGTGAAGGTGCAGTAGTCTACAGCTTTAGCACAACGGCTCGCGAGACAGAGCAGTACTGCAACGCGTTAACCAGATTGGTGCAGAATAGAGGTAAAGAGAAAATAAAAATTTGAACTTTTTTTATTTATTCATTCAGGGCTAACTTATGTTATTCAGAGACAGTTCTTTGTGATCAATTTTGCAAAACCAATTACGCTAGGCTTCATTATTCAGGCCGTTTATACTGATGACCATTAATTAATACTACAGCACAGCTTTGCTTGCACATTACGACAGTACAAGTTTCTCTACAACAGTTCATTTATTATTACAGCTCAGAGCTTACAATCAGAAACAGAGTACTTTTGAAATATTTTTATTTTTTAGATAACTTTCACTATATTTTTATTTATTTAGATAACTTTCACTTGTCGACGTCTATGTACAGTACGGGTGACGTAGGAATATTTTGAGAAACAGTCAGAAACTGTATAATGCTCTGTTTTAATTATTTTTGTACTTCAGTGCAATACATATTTTGCTAATACTGTGTTTTGCCTTTCAGCTTTGACATTATTTTCCTCGAGGTTGTCTTTTACACCTATGATTTGTTTTTATATTTCTGTGTTATCATGCCGCGTAGTACGTTTGTCACCAAATCACACACTACGATGAATTCGCAAAGACCTGATTTGCAAAAAGCAACCGACAGCACAAATACCTTCGCTGATCATTCTGTTACTACTAACACTAACCATGCTTCTGATGTAATAATGCAACATTCTGTGTCTTTGCAACCAGATAGTCAATATACGAACATTGTAGACACTCTTGATTCTGAGGTAACTCAACATTCCGATATCAATATTTGTCGTAATACTGATCTTTTATTTTCTGAGAATAGTAATTGCACACAGATAAACATGGAATATCCAGTACTTTTGACAAAATCCAACACCCAGGCTCGACAAAACTTTTGCGACGATTCCAATACTCAACAGCTTTCTCTGCCAACCAACAATTCTCACTCTTTTCCTCCATCAGATCTTGAGCGCCTGTGGCAAGCTATTAAGACATTATCTGACGAAAATAATAAACGTTTTGATGAACAAGATACTCGCTGTGCTGACGAAATTAAAAACAGTAGCGAGACTCTCACTAAACATTTTCAAGAACTTAATGATAAATGTTCTAAAAATCATGAACCTCTTACAGAACGTTTTGATGCACATGCTACTTATTTGGAAGAGCGTAATCACAAATTCGAAGAGCATCAAAAATCTTTATATGCTCTCAGTAACAATCAGAAAGCACTCTCTGGAGAATTAAAAGGCAGCCCCAAAACTTTAACATACTGTACAAAAGATGTTTCAACCGACGTCAACAGTGTCACATCTCGTTTAAGCGAACTAGCTATAGCTCATGCCAACCTTAGTCAATGTGTATCAGACAGACAAGTAGCAGTTGATGAACAACTGAATACCATTTCTGAGGGTCAGCGGCGAGACAAAGCCCTAATTATTGCTAAAATTAGAAAGTCGGTACCCAGTGAAATTGTTGTACTGAGGCGTGTATAGCGCGTGTGACACGGCGCAGCGCAGCGCGCTTCTTTGTAACTTCACAGGTGCAAATGGGACGGTGCAAATTACGATGCGACGCGATACGTGCCTTCGCTTGGTTGTGCTGCTTTGTGATTGCGGCACAGTTTCTCTCGTGGTTCCCCCCCCCCCCCCCCCCCCACGCGAGCACTGCGTTAGGGGTGAGGCGGGGAGCTGGAAGGTAGTCCTGCCATATGCTCACTTCGGCATAGCGCATATGGGCAGCGGAAGTATTGCCCACTCGAAAAGTCAGCCATACGGAATACCTAATTTTATTGTCACTAAGTAGTGTTTCGTTTTTTGTCGTTTAATTGCTCCACCTCTTTTCGTTAGTACATAATAGTTTTCAATTACATACCATATATCTGTATACTTCTTTGTTTTGTTTATTCATTTGTCAAGAACAATGTACAGTTCAATAACTGGTGAGCTATTAGCCACTGGAATTTAATCTTCTGCCTCCACAGTGTTTTCAGATCGTAAGAAGGGACAGACGATTCATCGTGAAGGTAGTGAATAAGGAAATAAGGAATATTATAAAATCATGTGATCTAGAAGCAAGCCAGGAAAGTAAAACAAAGTTATCTGCTTGCTACCTGTTATGGTGACGTATCTCTATGATCTGTTGCAAAAAGTCGAACAGGCGTAATTTTCACAGGCATGACCCCTTTGTGGTCCAGGTAAAAAGAGTCCGAGATATGAAGTGCGTAAGTTTCACTATTATTATTTGGGTATGGATGTAGTGAGAGACGTTATACTACGTACATGTGGACATAAAATTTCCGCTGTAAGCTAGAAACAGTCGAGAAGCCCTCACGAGTAACGACGTTTTAATCGGCTCGTCTGACGAGAAAAAGCATTTCAGTGGTTGCATAAACAATCAGCATAAATAAATTAATTATGTAACAGGCTACACAAATGAAGTAGTGGTTGGTATTATTCCGAAAGTATGAGTATCCTGAAAGAGCATGGTAATTTGATATATTTAATTTGTTGAAATGTGCTGCTAACAAAGGCAGATCTGCTTTCACGACAATATTTTTCGAACGACGTGAACTCTTCCTCTCACGATGCACACTTGGCTAGCTTCAGCATTCCTTTCGCACGCATTATTCCCAACTGCTGACGAAACATTGACCATTGTGTTGAGCCATATATCAATTGTTTACTTTTCTCAATAACAACTGTTTTATTCGCCAATCACACATTGCCAGTTTGACAATGTGAGTAACCAGTATCTGGCATGTGCGTGGCATTCCGCCTGAAGGGTACGCTCGTCATTATTTTAGTACTGCGCAGATGAGAAAAGGAATAAAGTCCTTTGGTAAGTTTCCACTCCAGTTGCTCAGTGTTAAAAATACGATGGGTTATGGGATTCGCCAAAATTCCAACAGAATTGGTGATTTACGAGGGCTATTCGGAAAGTAAGGAACGATAGGTCGCGAAATGTAGACCATAGTGAAAATCAAAACTGTTTTATTTGCAACAGTTAGCTACGACTTCAAGCTACTTATCTTCATAGTCGCCTATCCGACTTAGACGATTGTCGTAGCGTTGTACCAACTTTCCAATACCCTCGTTATAGGAGGCAGTCGCCAGTGCTTTCTGCTAATTCTCTGCGCTGTCCTACAGCTCGTTGTCTGTGCCAAATTGTTGTCTTCATGGCCAGCGGTTCATGTGAGCAGAGATGAGACTCAGAGGGCGGCAATTCCGGGCTATATTGTGAGTAATCAAACATTTCCAATTGCAAACGATGCAGGAGCATCTTCATTGCCACTGCAGATGCGGCTGAGAATTGACTTGAGGTAGAAACCGCACGACAATTATGTAATGTTGGCTGCATAGCTTCTGGCGAAATTTCTCACCAGGCCCTCGTACTTGGCGGGAGACACTAATGTAGCTTTATGTGCTCCCTGTGTGCTCAGAACTAAAAGGAACGACATAATGCGATCGACAGGCATACTAGAGACACACCTCTGCAAAATGTCATCTGATTTTCACTGTGGTTTCCATTTCGCGACTGATCGTTCCTTACTTTCCGAATAACCCTCGTATTCTTCTGTGAACCGTTAACCTTTTGACGGCTGGCGTGGTCGTGCGGTTCTAGGCGCTTCAGTCGGGAACCGCGTGACCGCTACGGTCGCAGGTTTGAATCCTGCCTCGGGCATGGATGTGTGTGATGTCCTTAGGTTAGTTAGGTTTAATTAGTTCTAAGTTCTAGGGGACTGATGACCACAGATGTTAAGTCCCATAGCGGTCAGAGCCATTTGTTAACCTTTTCTCATTCGAAGAAGCATCACCATTTATGAGTATCGGCCACATTTCTTTTTTTGACAGGTTTAAGTCTAATTCTTTTGCCAAAACACAGTATTATTTGCACAACCTCATTTTTGCAGCAGCTATTGTGACAGAATGCTGAAACAGAGGGTCTGATTAAACATCATTGTTTCAGTTTACGGTAGCACAAGAGAAAATATTTCCTGTTTATTTTCATACTAGGAAACTCTTGTTTCACTAGCTGCCTATAACTCTTTAAGAATTACAGTCGCTAGATTGAAAAAAATTAAATAGAAAGTACAACTCCTGATATATCACCATAGATAAGAAAGCTCAGTGTGTTTATGAACAGGCAAAGTACCCTCCTGGTGTGCTATCATTCGCCAAAATCTCGTTTCGACGTCTGGAGCGGCTTAGGAGATATGAGGGATGTTGTGAATAATTCATTCCAGCAAGCGTGAGAACGGGAGTGAATGCGCTACATTTTCGAGATGCTGGCAAAGTTTCGCTGTCAGAGGTAAAGTTAATATAGACTGTGTAATGTTTTACACCGAAGCATCATCTGATGAGAATAAACATTTTTTTTATCTTTGGTAGAAGACGTGGCACCTATTCCAAATACCAGTAAGCTTCAGACAAAATGTGAAATAATGCAAGTTGCTGCTAAATATAAGCTACAGACTTCCACGATTATGCATCGTCCAAGTTCAAACTTTGAAGGACAGATGACACCACAACGTAATGTTCACTCAGGGGCTTTTTAGCCATCCCAGCAGTTTTCCACAAACGCCTTTGAAACGAATCACTCTAACTCCCCCTCCCCCTCCATTCCTCATCTTTTTTTAAACAGCTGTTACACACAATGTTCCCCTCAGCCCACTTCAGAAATCGAAACCCAATGTGATAATTCGTCACTTCTGAGCCTTTGCAAAAACCTCTTGCCTCGTTAATACCTACAGTACTTCAATTGTCGTACATTTTGGAAAAATCTCCATGACATTTGATTCTATTATGTTGTTTGATGCAAGTATCTTGTTACAATTCTAATAAAATGTTCTATGTTTCTGGAACAAAGAAGTTTGTTTTGCATCCACCTCAGAGTGACAGACACCCTTTCTTTCACTGTTATATGCTTCCTCATGTCGGTCTCAGTACTACACACAGTTCATAGAATAAAGTTAATGACATATGATAGAAATTTCTCACGATCTGCTTGCAGTATCACGTGCAGGAGTAGTAAAATCCCAAAACTTAATCGACAACTAATTATTGGGTGGCTGAAATGCTTTCTTCTCTTCTCTGTACTTTGCGTTTCTACAACTACTTCTTCTACAGTAAACAACAACTTCCACTACAGTAAACATTTTGTTGCTGACAGGTTGTAGAAGGAAAATTTTTGGAGTTTTGTGGTAAGATCTTATGGGACCAAACTGCTGAGGATATCGGGCCCTAAGCTTACGCGCTTCTTAAACTAACTTACGCCAAGGACAACACACACATCCACGCCTGGAGACCGTGCGGCTACCCCGCGCGGCGTTCTAGAAGCAACACGCTAACAGTGAGCTGTTATTTTTCGTACCACATGACAGCTGCAGTGGGCGGGAGTTCTGTCCGAGAACCGAAGACAACCTGCAGTGAGCGGGACTTAGGCTCTGTGCGCCGAAGTCCGTCTGCACCCAGATGCACGATCTCCCATGTGAAGGGGCTCTTAGGCGTATTGTACCGTGACGATGAAATTCGTTATTACAGTCACAACAACGGTAGCCGAAGTAGGGTCCATTGCAATAATAATGGCTACCGTAATCAAAACAGAAATAACGATGACAACTACAAGCAAAATAGTAAAGCATTGCATTGTAAACCACCATCAAATAAATTTTAATAACGATTACAATATAAGATTCGCGCAAGTAGTTGGAAGGAGAAGAGTACTCTACGGCATTGGCTGCATATCTAGCTTGCATTTATCGTTAATCGCTCCCCCAACACAAAGTCCGGAGCGACTGAAAGAAGCGCAGGTGACTCCAGTATATGTTGTTGTTGTGGTCTTCAGTCCTGAGACTGGTTTGATGCAGCTCTCCATGCTACTCTATCCTGTGCAAGCTTCTTCATCTCCCAGTACCTACTGCAGCCTACATCCTTCTGAATCTGCTTAGTGTATTCATCTCTTGGTCACCCTCTATGATTTTTACCCTCCACGCTGCCCTCCAGTACTAAATTGGTGATCCCTCGATGTCTCAGAACATGTCCTACCAACCGATCCCTTCTTCTAGTCAAGTTGTGCCACAAGCTCCTCTTCTCCCCAATTCTATTCAATGCCTCCTCATTAGTTATGTGATCAACCCATCTAATCTTCAGCATTCTTCTGTAGCACCACATTTCGAAAGCTTCCATTCTCTTCTTGTCTAAGCTATTTATCGTCCACGTTTCACATCCATACATTGCTACACTCCATACAAATACTTTCAGAAATGACTTCCGGACATTTAAATCTATACTCGATGTTAACAAATTATTCTGCTTCAGAAACGCTTTCCTTGCCATTGCCAGTCTACATTTTATATCCTCTCTACTTCGACCATCATCAGTTATTTTGCTCCCCAAATAGCAAAAGTCCTTTACTACTTTAAGTGTCTCATTTCCTAATCTAATTCCCTCAGCATCACCCGATTTAATTCGACTACATTCCATTATCCTCGTTGTGCTTTTGTTGATGTTCATCGTATACCCTCCTTTCAAGACACTGTCCATTCCGTTCAAATGCTCTTCCAAGTCCTTTGCTGTCTCTGACAGAATTACAATGTCATCGGCGAACCTCAAAGTTTTTATTCCTTCTGCATGGATTTTAATACCTACTCCGAACTTTTCTTCTGTTTCCTTTATTGCTTGCTCAATATACAGATTGAATGACATCGGGGATAGGCTACAACCCTGTGTCACTCCCTTCCCAACCGCTGCTTCCCTTTCATACCCCTCGACTCTTGTAACTGCCATCTTGTTTCTGTACAAATTGTAAATAGCCTTTCGCTCCCTGTATTTTACCCCTGCCACCTTTAGAATTTGAAAGAAAGTATTCCAATCAACATTGTCAAAAGCTTTCTCTAAGTATACAAATGCTAGAAACGTAGGTTTGCCTTTCCTTAATCTTTCATCTAAGATAAGTCGTAGGGTCAGTATTGCCTCACGTGTTCCAACGTTTCTACGGAATCCAAACTGATCTTCCCCGAGGTCGGCTTCTATCAGTTTTTCCATTCGTCTGTAAAGAATTCGCGTTAGTATTTTGCAGCTGTGACTTATTAAACTGATAGTTCGGTAATTTTCACATCTGTCAACACCTGCTTTTTTTGGGACTGGGATTATTATATTCTTCTTGAAGTCTGAGGGTATTTCGCCTGTCTCATACATCTTGCTCATCAGATGGTAGAGTTATGTCATGACTGGCTCTCCGAAGGCCGTCAGTAGGTCTAATGGAATGTTGTCTATTCCCGGGGACTTGTTTCCAGTATATAAGAAGGGTAAAAGAAAGGGCTCGCAAAATTAGAGATCAGTGTGCTTCTGTTTGCTGGAGAATCCTTGAACATATTCTCAGTTCTTATATAATAAACTTTCTTGAGACTGAGAAGCTTTTGTCCACGAATCAGCATCGTTTTAGGTGGTATCGTTCGTGCGAACTCAGCTTGCCCCTTTCTCACATGATATACTGAGAACAATGGGTGAAGGACTACAGACAGATTCCATAATTCTAGATTTCCGTAAAGTATTCAACACGGTGCCCCACTGCTGGCTGTTAACGAAGATACAAGCATACGGAATAAGTTCATAGAAACATCAGTAGCTCGAAGACTTCTTAAATAACAGAACCACTATGGTTCTCTATATACACCAATGGTTTGGAGGACAGGATGGGCAGTAATCTGCGGTTGTTTGTTGACGATGGCGTAGTGTACGGAGGATGCCGAACTTGAGTGACTGTAGACGATACAGGACGACTTGTAATTTCCAGTTGGTGTGATGAATGGCTGCTAGCCCTAAATGTGGAAAAACGTAAGTGAATGCGGATGAGCAGGAGGATCAAACCTGTAATGTTAGGATACAGTATTACTTAGTGTCTTGCGTAGAGTCATGTAAAGGAGATCGCGTGTAGGACGCTGGTGCGACCTATTCTTGAGTACTACTTGAGTATTTGGTATCGATTCCAGGTCGGATAGAAGGAAGACCTCGAAGCAATTCAGAGGCGGGCTACTCGATTTGTTACCGGTGGGCTCGAAAAACAAGCAAGTGTTATGGAGATGCTTCGGGAACTCAAATGGGAATCCCCGGAGAGAAGGCGACGCTCTTTTCGAGAAACACTATTGAGAAATCTAGAGAACCGACATGAGAAGCTGACTGCAGAACGATTCTACAGCCGCCAAAAAACATGGCGCGTAAGGTCCACGGAGATACGGTGCGAGAAATTAGGGTTCATACGGAGGCATATAAACGGTCATTTTTCTCACGCTCTATTTGCGAGTGGAAGAGGAAAGGAAATGACTAGTAGTGGTAGAGGTTCCCTCTGCCATTCACCGTACGGTGTCTTGCGGAGCATCTGTGTAGACATAGATGCTCGCGTAAATGGAGATCCGCAGCAATGGAGGGGCGTACTGCTGCGGGCAGCGTTGAGAGGCCCCACCGATGTCGAAGGCAGAATTGCCGCCGCGACAGCAACAACGAAACAAATAATGTGTTTATGCAAGGTCAAGTATACGACAGAAACGGTGAACACTATCAACAGTACGTAAATATCGCACTTCGGGTACAGGTTGAACCAAAAATAGTTGCAAACGAAATGACGAGCGTTGTCTGAATGACTGTTAGCGCTTGCTGCTGCACCGAGTTCGGCACTGATTCCGGTTGCGGAATCGCAAGTTGGCTCGGTAAGTGAAGCGCAAATTGTAGTCGAGAGTAGGGAATGGCTAATGCAATTAAGTAAATGTATGATGGTTTAGAAGAACGGAAGAAAGAAAGTCATGTACGTTTTTTGTGTAACAATAAAGCTATCAATTATGGTAGTGAATTGGATTAAACATGCTTGAAGCAGTTTTTTTCCAAGCTTTGGATGATGTGTTAGGAAAATAGCTACATTGCAGAATAACTGTCTATGTAAAATAAAGATTAAGGGATAACTTGAGATATGTGAAGGTAGAAGCAATCACAGAGAGCAAACAACCAAAGACGAAAAAACAACTAAAGTCAGTTTTCGGTCTTTGTAATTTCTTTCGCAAATATGTAAATAGGCAGGCTTCTAATGATCCAGTTTTGTAGCTTATTGAAGAAAATAATGTGTTTGTTGCTTTCGACAGGTGGAAACAAAATTCTGTGGACCACAATATAAGGATGTAGACAGTGTGAGATGATGATGTTCAGGTAGGCCCACGAAGTGTATACAGATAGCCGATGTGGTTAAGGCAAGCACTTGAATAAGCGGGAAATTCGGGCTAGAGTCTCGGTCAGGCACAAATTCGGATATGGATAGTGGATTTGTACTCGTACATAATACAGCTAATGTCAAAGACTTCGTACTCAAGTGGATCAAATGGCTCTGAGTACTATGGGACTTAACATCTGAGGTCATCAGTCCCCTAAACTGAGAACTACTTAAACCTATCTAACCTAAGGTTATCACACACATCTATGACCGAGGCAGGATTCGAACCTGCGACCGCAGCGATCGCGCGTTTCCAGACTGAAGCGCCTAGAACCGCTCGGCCACAACGGCCGGCGACTTCGTATTCAGCAATCCTCAACAGTGCTTGTTCTCTCAGATGTACGAGGTGCATTCAAGTTCTAAGGCCTCCGATTTTTTTTCTCCGGACTGGAAAGAGATAGAAACATGCGCATTGTTTTAAAATGATTCCGCGTTCATTTTCAATACGTCTCAGAGATGGCAGCACCGTACGGCAGATGGACTTTTACAGCCAGCGGCGAGAATGAGAACTGTTTTAAATACTTAAAATGGCGACGTTTTCCTTACTTGAACAGCGTGCAATCATTCGTTTTCTGAATTTGCGTGGTGTGTAACCAATTGAAATTCATCGACAGTTGAAGGAGACATGTGGTGATGGAGTTACGGATGTGTCGAAAGTGCGTTCGTGGGTGCGACAGTTTAATGAAGGCAGGACTTCGTGTGACAAGAAACCAAAACAACCTCGGGCTCGCACAAGCCGGTCTGACGACATGATCGAAAAAGTGGAGAGAATGGATTTGGGGGATCGCCGAATGACTGTTGAACAGATCGCCTCCAGAGTTGGCATTTCTGTGGGTTCTGTGCACACAATCCTGCATGACGACCTGAAAATGCGAAAAGTGTCATCCAGGTGGGTGCCACGAATGCTGACGGACGACCACATGGCTGCTCGTGTGGCATGTTGCCAAGCAATGTTGACGTGCAACGACAGCACAAATGGGACCTTCTTTTCGTCGGTTGTGACAATGGATGAGACGTGGATGCCATTTTTCAATCCAGAAACAAAGCGCCAGTCATCTCAATGGAAGCACACAGATTCACCGCCACCAAAAAAATTTCGGGTAACTGCCAGTGCTGAAAAAATGATGGTGTTTATGTTCTGGGACAGCGAGGGCGTAATCCTTACCCATTGCGTTCCAAAGGGCATTACGGTAACAGGTGCATCCTACGAAAATGTTTTGAAGAACAAATTCCTTCCCGCACTGCAACAAAAACGTCCGGGAAGGGCTGCGCGTCTGCCGTTTCACCAAGACAACGCACCCGCACATCGAGCTAACGTTACGCAACAGTTTCTTCGTGATAACAACTTTGAAGTAATTCCTCATGCTCCCTACTCACCTGACCTGGCTCCTAGTGACTTTTGGCTTTTTCCAACAATGAAAGACACTCTCCGTGGCCGCACATTCACCAGCCGTGCTGCTATTGCCTCAGCGATTTTCCAGTGGTCAAAACCGACTCCTAAAGAAGCCTTCGCCGCTGCCATGGAATCATGGCGTCAGCGTTGTGAAAAATGTGTACCTCTGCAGGGCGATTACGTCGAGAAGTAACGCCAGTTTCATCGATTTCGGGTGAGTAGTTAACTAGAAAAAATAATCGGAGGCCTTAGAACTTGAATGCACCTCGTACATGTAAGTATGTATATTTGTATTCGATCTTCAGGAATATCTCCTTTTCTGAAACACTTTTCTTGTTATTATGTCACCCTTTCTGAAATACTTTTCTTGCTGTTACGATCCTACATGTTATATCCTTTGTATTTCGATCGTCGTCCGTCATTCTACTGCCTAAATAGGAGAACTCATCTGCAACTTCTTGTACCACATTTCTTAATACGGAACGTTTTGGATAATGGACTCGTATTTGAGAGGACGACAGTTCAAGTTCGCGTCAGGACACCCAAATGCATGTTTTGCGTGTTTTCCCTAAACCGCTCAAAGCAAATTCCGGAAGGTTCCTTTGAAACGGCACCGCTAATTTCCTTCTCCATCCTTGTAATAACCTGAGCTTGTGTTTCGTCTCTAAGGATCACGTTGTACATGGGAAGTTAAACCCTAATCTTCCCCCTTCCTTTATTTCGTACCCTAATCTAATTCCCTCAGCATCACCTCATTCAAGACGCCTACATTCCGTTATTCTTGTTTTACTTTTACTGATGTTCATCATATAACCTCATTTCAAGACCCTATCCATTCCCTTCAACTACTTTTCCAAGACTTTTGCCGTCTCTGACAAAATATAATCGCAAAACGTCATCGTTTTGATTTCTTCTTCCTGAACTTTACTTTCGATTTCAAATTTCTGCTTGGTCTTCCTTGCTGCTTGCTCGATGTACAGCGTGAATAACATGAGTGATAAACTACAACCCTATCTCACTCCTGTCACAGATATTGTTCCTTTTCATATTCCTCGGCTCTTGCAGCTGCAGTCTACTTCCTGTATAAGTTGTAGATAACCTTTCGCTCCATGTATTTTGTCCATGCTATAGTCAGAATTTCAAAGAGTATATTCTGCTGAACGATATCAAATACGGTCTCTAAATCTACAAATGCTGTAAATGTAGATTTGTCTTTGTTTAACCTGTATTCTAAAATAACTCATAAGCCTAGGGTTACCTCTCTTATTCCAGCATTTTTCCTGAGCCAAAACTGATCTTCCACGAGTTCAGCTACTAATAGATTTTCCATTTTTCTGTAATTAATTCATGTCAATATTTTGTAAGCATGACTTGTTAAACTGATGATTCTGTTATAATCACATTCGTCAGAACATGCCTGGAAATTTTTCCTGTGTCTCATATGTTTTGTGTACCAGGTGAAAGTTTTGTCATGGCTGGTTCTCCAAACGATCAGAATATTTCTGAGTAATGTCTCCTTCTCTAATTGCCTTATTTAGTGGTAGACTTCAGACATCTGACCAATAAATATAAATTTCTCTTTTACCTCATATTTTTGTTAATATTAGTCGAAAACTTTGCCTTGTCTTTCAAAAATGTGTAGAGGTTCTACAAAGGCAATAAAATCAGATAGCAGCACCAACAATAAAATTTTCAACAAGAGCAGATTGGATAGACTAATTATCCTGCTGATAGAGAGAACTGATTAGTAGGTGCTTTTAGGGGTACAGAGGCCTATTGTTCCGGTTCAATATTAAGGTTGGTGGAACCCAGATCAAAGAGCGTTTATTTTCAAAACAAGATCGAGAGCCGACTAAGATTATAACAATTAAGATTTAACGAAATTTGAGTCACAGTATTCTGACTCCAGAAATAAAACAAAAAATAAACAGACAAAATAGAGAATAGGAGTGCCTATTTGATGGCACTGATTTATTTCACATTTTTAGATTACGTTAGAGATGACACAGTTAATGTTTTTTGGTATACATACAGTTATTCTCAGTTCCAAAAAATTACCATGTATGGAAAGAAGCCAAATTGGCAACCTCTTTAACACTGCGAAGCGCCAGCAGAAGTTTATGCAGTAAATTTTCTGCTTCAGCCCTCTGACCTTAAATCACTCGAGAAAGTTGTTTACGGGTGATAGTTAAGCCGTTTTCGTATCTGATTCATATTTTACCTCCCTGCTTCGGCCACCGTGGATGCCTCCACCCGGAAACGAAAAGGCTTACTGGCGAGAACGAAAGCAGATTGTCGGCGTGATAGGAGTTTAAGGGCCAATTTCGCGTGACAGAGCTACGAGCATCTCCCCTCTCCAGCCTATCCCCCTGCCCCCTCCACCGGCATCCCTTGATGCACGGCATAATTTATTCCGCCTGTCGCTGCCAGCTAGTGTTCACCCTTCAGGCCTGGTCGTGTCACGCACCCACAGGAGTGGAAGACGTGCTCCCACTGTGTTCGCTATTTACATCATGTCAGTAGGCCGGCAGTTGTAGCCCCCACACGTGCTTCTCTTGCCATGCCATTTAAGCTATATTATGTCATGACTGCAGCTGCAATATCTGCTTTATTTATAGCGTACAGCATTTTACCGTACATCTCCAGTTAAGCTCGATATGAAAAAGAATAACATGCTTACAGACATTTTTCAAATTTTATCACCATGTGTAGTACCTGTTCCGGCCCATGGTTTGGCTCAGTCTAGTTAAATGGAAAGAAATGTGAAAGCACAAGTCTCTAACATGTATGGGAATTAGATGTATGTCTTCATTTCGCCCTTTCCCCTGGCATTGTCGATCACCTCGTCGACCTTTTTCTGTCCATGTTCTTATGCTTCTTTTATCTCCATCTCCTTCTACCCCCCTCTCTCTGTCCATAACCTCCTTCCCCCTTTCTATATCAATTTTTTCCTCCTCCCTTTCTCTCCAGTTCCTCCCATCCCCCTCTCTGTCCATTTCGCCCTTTCCGCTTTCTATGTCCATTTTCTATTCGTCCCTTTGATACTGAGTCTTGTTTATTGTTACTGCAAATTCAGGTTTTAGTACTACTCTAATCGAACGCTGATAAGCCATAAATTTCGCTCATGTCATTTTTCTATATATATTTGAAGTAATTGGTAAAGTATTTTTTTGAAATATTTGGTAACAATGGTACCCTTTTATATATTACACTTGTTTTTATACATTATAGACACTAAAATATATAGCATATGTCCGTCTGAAACATTTATCAGAGTGTTGTGTAAATATTTGAAGTAAATCGGTTAGGAACTTTTCGAGATAATTGATAATAACGTTTTCCTCTCATGCATTACATATTAATGTGTAAATGTTGCTAAAAATAGGCATATAAAACACATGCGTATTTGAATGCAACATTGTGTCGTAATTTTGCTGCATTAGGTGAAGCATTTTCGGCGATTTGAGAGTTTTACGTTTTTATTTATATAGATATAAATGTTCGTTTGATCAGAATCGTAAATCTCCGAATGTTCTTTTCCGATTGCTTTGAAATTCTGACACAACGTTGCATTCGAATTATCGCATGTTTTAATCTGCCTACTTTAGCGCCGTATGGTACATACACTGATATGACAGAAGTCGTGGGATAGCGATGTCGACAATACCACCTAAACAGTGAAAGGCGGCTACACTGAATCACAGCGCCAGAGATTGCGCCAAAAATTATTATTCCGCCGCCTCCACTGGTGCAATTGTAGTTCAGAGGATGTCGAGTGCTATTGTTGTTCTGTTGGGCGAGAGAGTAGATGCTGTTCGGTTGGTGCAATGTATAGATGGAAGAAGTTGCAATTGTCAGAGTGTATTTGAGATAGGAGATGGGCTTTTGATTTATGATGCTGGTGTAATGGAAAATTTTCGTCAATATATAATGAGGTAAAAAGGTATTACAGTTTTCTTTAATGACAATGATTCTTGCTCACAGGTACAGCCAACAAGGCATCTGGCTCGTGTTAATTTATTAGACATGTAAGTCGGGTTTCTATGTGCAATTATAGTATTTCTGGTTTTTCAATTAGTTCATTGTAAATGGCGTTTAAAATATTTTGTCGTATTGAGGAAGAACCGAGCCAGATACATGTACGTTGAGTCACACTACCACATACAGAACAGTTACACTTGTGCTTTGTTGTTTCGTAGCTTTAATAGTTGCAGGGGACTTAATTAATCAATTGTGTTAATGGAAATTCCTTGTCGTTCTTTATTTTTATTTTTTGCAGTCAGATTGCGTCCTAATAATAGTCAGGGCCAACCGGTTACGAGACTTTGTAACCGGTCACACAGCTTCTAAAGTTATTGCATTTATTCATCAATATTATTTTTTTTTTTAATTAAGTCCCCATGCAGCAGCAAAAGGAGAGCCCACAAACTGTCTAGAATACCTGGTACGTTTCATAAGACCACGAAATTTGCAATGTTGCATTACAGTGATATTAGGAATCGGAAGAAAAATTGAAAAAAGGAAATACTCTTTATAAAGCCTAAGTACGGCAGATACTCGTAATTGTCTCGGTATATACGAAAGAGGAATGTTATTTTCTTGGTATTTGTTTGTCAGTCTCCTGTCCGACTTATTGCTTTTACGTTGTTTTTGGAGCTGAAAAACAATGACATCATCGTTTTGGAAAGGCTTTATTGAAAGACTTCATGGGAAAACTTCAAATATACCCACGGTTCACATACGTCTGATAATTTCTGTAGACTGCTTCAAGAAAATTCTGCCGAACAAGAAGGACTGCACCGCACTTTCATTCCTGAAACAGTAACGTCCAAGTTGATGATCATTCGTAAGGCATGTTGTCGTAATAGCAATGACAACCCTTAGCAACAACGGCTTGAAGTTGTTGTAAGTGATCCCGTTTGACTTTCTTCATTTTCCGTCTTTCTTTGTATACTTTCAGGAAGCAAATTTTTCCAGAAATCTTTCTCGGACGTGTTGGTATTTCTTGCCACACTTCGTTGAAAGTGCACTTGTAATAATCTGGACGGTTATGAATCACCTTCAGATCCGTTTACTCATTCTTTGCAGCTCTTCCGGGTTTAATTGAGTCACACAGCCACACACTTTTCCCTGCATAGTTAGTGGAAAAAGTAGTAATCTGGGTAATGGACTTCGCTTGGTTAGGAAGTGTAACTTCACTTACTTTGAGCTTGCATTCTATGGAACTATGGACTGAGTCACATTCCATCTGAGTATGACCTTTGTCAAAAACTCGATACTCCTGAATCAATCGCTAATCTTAAAAGAGCGTTTGATAATATCACGTTTCTGTTCTAATATGTGCAGCCGTCAGAATACAAAATGACTGGGACAGGATTTTGCATAATCGTTTCGGATAGTGTGTCCACAATACGCGAGGCAAAACTTGATGCAACTAATTCACCTTGCGTTTCATCGAACCAGTAACACACAGCATCATGACTTTCTAAGTCATACATTGTAAAGTTATTGTAGGCAGTTCGGTTTTATAATAAACTGAACTTGCCTGTAAAAGTGGTGCTACTTTCACAGCCTGTAAGTCCGTGGAGTAATCTGTGCAGAGCTTCCGCTGGGCATTTTTCTTATCTAGATCTTGCTTCAACCTCGCCAGTTCTCTCCGCTGTATGTGCTGCTTCCACATGTCAAGTTTCCGAGTCTGTAACTACAATACAAGCCGCACTGGTCTTTCTTGCAGAAAATGAGCTAAAGTTACCCTCTTCGAAAATCAAATTAAAGGTGGCCCAAATTAATGGTGAAACCTGTTCCTTACTACATCTTCAGCTGTAGAGTCCGTACAGCTGTTGTTTGCTTTGCACAATAGGCTCAATATACAGCTTTGAGGAAGGCTTCCTGCAGTAATGTGCTGCCAGTTTCTGAAGACAGTACAGGAATTCTTCTACGACGTTTTTCTCATCTTTCTTCTTCGTTTGTTTTATTCTGGAACGTGACGATTCTGATCAGGACTCACCCCATGTGTGAAATTGTTTAGTCAATACCTCACTGTCGATTCTTTATGCCAAGAGTGCAGAGAAACATTTTCTTTGCATACTTGATGTTCTCCCGTATCATCAATTCTCAGATAATAAACCAGCTTGCCTTTCCTCGTGGATTCACCAGTGATCTTCCCTGGACGTTGGTTGGAATTATCTCCACAAGAACGATTACATAATTCTTCGTCTGGTCCCATGACTTCGTTTCTCAGAAAGTGTTACAAATTGCCTGTCCGTCACCAGCATAAAATTATCAACACATTTTTTGAACAGATTTCTGATACATCTTTGAAGTACACGTCGAACCTAATTTTCGTACCTCTCTTGCACTGTTACGAGTAACTTTGCCACTTAGAATTATTTGTATCCAATATACGATCGTACGCGCATTCTCAGAGCTTTTTTGGAGTTTTCATCCACTCTTCATGGTAGGCTTAGATTTCCTATTCCTGTTACCGGTTAAGTCATCACAAAATCCTTGGCCTCCACTTTCAACATACTTTCATCCTTCAACTTCCAATAAGTTATCTAAATTGCCCGCTAAAAAGATCAGCACCATCGTGTATGCGAAGAAGTGCTGTCACCTCCAGTGGCAGTGCGGCGGAGCGGTTCCTTTCGTCCATTACCGGCACCTACCAGTAAACTCGTGCAGCAGATCGCCGGTAGGAAAGCCGAGTAGAAACCTACCGTACTGAAACACGCACCAGGCTGCAACAAGGTAACTACTCCAAGAATCGGGAAAAGATCATAATTTTGAATGAAAGGAGGAAATACTGGCAAAACTTCGATATATTCTGAACCTTGATCATGTACACCTTCACTGCCAAGCCAGTGCTAATCTTATCACAGTCATGTACAAACCCTTTCATTCAAGTTAGCAGGTTTATGGTTACGTATTTCCCTAAATCTGAACGGCTACTAAGCACGGATTGTTCTTAAATGAAAATGCTCCCCATGCTATTAAGTTTATGGTGTCTAATGCACTCAAGTTTTTAGTCACCGATCTGCTGAATATGCCACGCGGAATTACTGTCTTTTCTCATACACAAAATTACTTAAAAAATCCGTACTTTCTAAAACGCACACCGGAATAAATATGCCTTCACTCTAAAACACTTTTGGAGCACGTAGCACAACTAAACCGGCAAACTATAACTTCCTTCTGAGCTCATACTACACACGACCGTACCATTGTAAGGCCGGGCTCCGACTCTTTAGACTGCTCTAAGCGTTCTCTACCTCCAGGAGAAAAGACGCGCGAAGAATACTCCATTCTGATTGGTCAGTTTTCTTTAAGGCCAATGGAAAAAACATTCTCCCTCTTTAGACCGCGTTTTTCATGACTAACCAATCAACAACCAACACACTTTTGAACTGTACCTTTTCCCGAAGTAAATATTTAATATTGTGATATTTTGTTTATTCTTTACGTTATTAACTATTTTCATTTGAACTCTAATTAGATTTCCTTTTACCAGAAACTTACCTAACATATTATGATGCAAATTCCCCGTCGTCTGCATTCACACTGTCTTAAAAGCTTCTCACGCTAGTGCGTACAGCATTTATTAGTCGAACAATGATCCATATATTTACTTTACACCACATTCACGCATCATTCACACTACTAAAAGCATATACAAAACAGTGCAAACATAAGTAAACAATAAAGCCTTCAAGAAATAAACAGAGCAATTCACAAAAACATTCTATTGACCTGTTTCTTGAATGTCTCTGTGCACTACTGGACTCTGGTGGATGAAAATTAGAACTACGTACTCAACTGAACCCCATTCAGACCATCTGTCATTGTGCACGCAGGACTCATTCTCCCAATACACAGGCTCTAGACAAGAACTATATAAGGCGCCACACCTCAGAAAGTTCATTTTGAGCATTCTTGGATGCAGTGAGCGACGTTTCTAAAAAAAAAAAAAAATGTTTGAAAAATTAACTTGAGAAAACCAAAGTTGAAATTCAAATTCATGTCTTTACGATAACGACGATTACATTATAATTAATAATACTAATAGTCATAATCAAAATTACCGGTGTCATTAGAAGGTACAGGAAAAGTGACTGAGAACCCCTCTTACCAAACTGATTCTTCTCCTGTGCGTGTAACTTCACTGTTGCTACTGTTCTTGCATGTTATTCGTTCTGTATTTACACGAGAACATATAATCATGTTGGCATTCCAGACATACTTAGCAGAAAGGAAAAAAGCACACAATAAGAGAAGTGTGGCGTTACAATAAAGCAGCTGTGGTACTTCTAAATTTTAGATATTTAGCGGACTGCTGCTAATGCGAGATAAATGAAAAACAATCTTCTTACCACTATCAACCACTTTCAAGAAGATTCTCCGCTTTCACACCGTAAATTCAGCCAAGAAACAATTTCTTCCTCAGTAACGATATCATCTTATAAAACGCTGTCCATTTTCGTGAACTGCAGGTAGAACCAAGGAACCATTTTTGAACACTGAGAGATACGTAGTAAATATAACAATGTACTGAGGCTGCGCGCTTTTGAATTTGCGTAGTATTGTTTACCACATCCAAAACAATCTAATAACGCAGTATAGCGTTCTTTTGCACTTAAGCGGTATTTCCATACATTTTTTCGCTGTGTCATATAAGTGCTATCTCTTTAGATCACTTTATATGTGGATAATTAAAAAAAATCGGCATTTTGGCGGTAAGAGAAAATGCGCTGAGAGTCAAGGATGTCAACTGACTGAAAACCGCAAAATCGATGATCAGTCATTTGCACGGTATTGTTTGTTCATCGACGATATACAGAATGGGGTGGCATCGCGTACAGAGAGTATAAAAGGCAGTGCATCGGTGGATCATTTGTGGTCAGGTGATTCATGTAAAAAGGTTTTGCGATGTGATAACGGCGACACAATGGAATTAGCCGACTTCAAACGCGGAATGATAGTTGTGGCTAGCCGCATTGGACATTCCATTTCGACCCCCCAGGGGGTCCACAACTCTCTTGTGCACACGTGCGTAGCGAGCACGGGACCCCGAGCTAATGTGGCCCTCCTTCCTTTCCGGGCTGCATACCTTCCCTTTCCGCATCCTTCCCCGTCCCCCATCTTCGCCCCCCCCCTCACCTCTGGCTTTTTCCTTCCCTTTCTCCCCCTCTGGGAGTATGGTTTGTGCCTACGTCTGGAGACGGACGCTCGAAACTGTTCCAAATTCCTTGCTTTCTACACTCGCAAGTCCTCGTCCTTCCTCTGTCCTTCTCTTTTCCTTCCCTCTTCTCTTTGCCCTTTTCTCCGCTGCAGCGTTTGAGACCCCCTTTTCTTTCCATTCCCTTTCTCTTTTTTCCTCCCTGTGCGTGTCTGAAGGCCGACCCACGCACTTCCATGCGTAGCCGGTGACGGGGTAACGCGTAATTCCCCGCCCCGGGTAGACAGGTAGGACACGTACGTACCCCCTGGTAACGGCCAGGCCCAGGGAGGGGTGATTACCTGAGCTGATACCTTCCGAAAGTGCCGATTGGTCCCTCCGTCCGGTTGTCAGGAGGTGTGACCTGAGGTGTGAACAATCACCTAAGGCCGGAGTGCCCTCAGTGAGGGCCCCCACAAGGGAGGAGCGCGCCATCGGAGACGCTGGTAATCATGGGGGATTCTTCCGCAATGGTTTCCTCACCTTCCACTATGTCTGCTCACAAACGTAAGTTCTCTGAGTCTCAGCCACAGACAGTTCTTCCATCGTTGCCAGAGTTCCTTGTTGTTTCTCGGTCTGACGAAGGTCACGACTTCTCCACGGTCAACCCTTTCATTATTCAGAAAGGTGTCGACGCAATTGCAGGTCCTGTAAAGTCTTGTTCCAGATTACGGAATAGCACCCTGTTGTTAGAAACAGTCAGTGCCCTCCAGGCACAAAAATTTCTGCGTACTTCTCTGCTCCACACCTTCCCTGTCCGGGTGGAACCGCACCGTACCTTAAATTCCTCACGTGGAGTCGTTTATACACGCTCCCTCGATGGATTGTCTGACGAAGAAATTCAGCACTACCTGTCTGACCAGGGCGTAACGGCTGTTCATAGAGTTATGAAAAGGGTTGACACGAACATCATTCCAACCTGCACTGTCTTCTTGACATTTGTCAAAGTTCAACTCCCATCGAAAATCAAAGCAGGTTATGAGATAATTTCCGTTCGTCCTTATGTCCCAAACCCTACGCGTTGCTCTCGGTGTCAGTGGTTCAATCACACCAGCCAGTCCTGTTCCAATCCGGCCAAATGTGTTACGTGTGGCAAGGATGCCCATGAGGGTGCTTGTCCACCTCCATCCCCTCGCTGCATCAACTGTATGGGTGACCACGCTGCTTCCTCTCGAGATTGCCCCGTTTTTAAGGACGAAAAGCTCATCCAGGAAATAAGAGTGAAGGAAAAGGTGTCGACCTTTGCTGCTCGAAACTTATTTGCCAGTCGCCAGCCCACCGTGCCTCCGACAGGAAAATACAGCACTGTCCTTGCTTCTCCTCGGCCAACAAAGGAGGCGGCCACGCAGACTTGCGACCTCACCTTTAGTGCCACGGTCGTCAGATCGGCCAGCGCAAAGATCGCCCATTCAACCTCACCACTTTCGCCTGCCCACTCTATGGCTCACCCTTCATCGGGTTCTGCTAAATCTCGAGCCCAAAAGTCAGACACCAAGCCTTCCAAAAATGAGCATACTCGTAAAGAGTTTTTACGTACCGCAACTTCCCAACCATCGGTTCCTCCTTCATCTAAACATCATACTTCTAAGAAGGCTCAAAAGAAACCCAGTTCCTCTCCTTCTCCGCCAAGGCGTGTCCCATCTACAGCACCACCTGGCGGAAATCGCCCTCGGCCGTCTTCTGTGTCGCCGAGGCGCACTGCTGGTGGCCAGTCAACCGGCCGATCGCTGGTGGCAGGAGCTGCTCCTGACCAACCTATGGATCAGGATCTTCTGCCTTCGGCTGAATGCCATTCCATGCTGTCGGTCGCTAGCTCCGAGCAGTCTTTGAGTTGACAGCAACTTTGGTCACATTCCTCCATTTTCTGTTCACCTCATGTCCATTATCCACTGGTGAAGACTGCCAGTCTCGCTAGGGGGATGAAAGCAGAGCTCACCATCTGCAGCATCGTCGACAGGACTGACTGCGGACCTTTGGTACAGATCCGAGTGGAGGGTCTGAATCAGAGGCTGAGACGGTTCTGCGACCTTGTGGGCTGCAGATTCCTCGACTTGCGCCATAGGGTGGTGGGGTTTCGGGTTCCGCTGGATAGGTCAGGAGTCCACTACACGCAACAAGCGGCTACGCGGGTAGCAGGGGTTGTGTGGCGTGGGCTGGGCGGTTTTTTAGGTTAGATGGCCTCGGGCAAGTACAGAAAGGGCAACAGCCTCAACGGGTGCGGGGCAAAGTCAGAACATGCGGGGACCAAGCAGCAATCGGTATTGTAATTGTAAACTGTCGAAGCTGCGTTGGTAAAGTACCGGAACTTCAAGCGCTGATAGAAAGCACTGAAGCTGAAATCGTTATAGGTACAGAAAGCTGGCTGAAGCCAGAGATAAATTCTGCCGAAATTTTTACAAACGTACGGACGGTGTTTAGTAAGGATAGATTGCATGCAACCGGTGGTGGAGTGTTCGTCGCTGTTAGTAGTAGTTTATCCTGTAGTGAAGTAGAAGTGGATAGTTCCTGTGAATTATTATGGGTGGAGGTTACACTCAACAACCGAGCTAGGTTAATAATTGGCTCCTTTTACCAACCCCCCGACTCAGCAGCATTAGTGGCAGAACAACTGAGAGAAAATTTGGAATACATTTCACATAAATCTTCTCAGCATGTTATAGTCTTAGGTGGAGATTTCAATTTACCAGATATAGACTGGGACACTCAGATGTTTAGGACGGGTGGTAGGGACAGAGCATCGAGTGACATTATACTGAGTGCACATCCGAAAATTACCTCGAGCAATTAAACAGAGAACTGACTCGTGGAGATAACCTCTTGGACCTACTGGTAACAAACAGACCCGAACTTTTCGACTCTGTAAGTGCAGAACAGGGAATCAGTGATCATAAGGCCGTTGCAGCATCCCGGAATTTGGAAGTTAATAGGAATATAAAAAAAGGGCGGAAGGTTTATCTGTTTGGCAAGAGTAATAGAAGGCAGATTTCAGACTACCTAACAGTTCAAAACGAAAATTTCTGTTCCGACACTGACAATGTTGAGTGTTTATGGAAAAAGTTAAAGGCAATCGTAAAATGCGTTTTAGACAGGTACGTGCCGAGTAAAACTATGAGGGACGGGAAAAACCCACCGTGGTACAACAACAAAGTTAGGAAACTACTGCGAAAGCAAAGAGAGCTTCACTGCAAGTTTAAACGCAGCCAAAACCTCTCAGACAAACAGAAGCTAAACGATGCCAAAGTTAGCGTAAGGAGGGCTATGCGTGAAGCGTTCAGTGAATTCGAAAGTAAAATTCTATGTACCGACTTGACAGAAAATCCTAGGATGTTCTGGTCTTACGTTAAATCAGTAAGTGGCTCGAAACAGCATATCCAGACACTCCGGGATGATGATGGCATTGAAACAGAGGATGACAAGCGTAAAGCTGAAATACTAAACACCTTTTTCCAAAGCTGTTTCACAGAGGAAGACCGCACTGCAGTTCCGTCTCTAAATCCTCGCACAAACGAAAAATTGGCTGACATCGAAATAAGTGTCCAAGGAATAGAAAAGCAACTGGAATCACTCAACAGAGGAAAGTCCACTGGACCTGACGGGATACCAATTCGATTCTACACAGAGTACGCGAAAGAACTTGCCCCCCTTCTAACAGCCGTGTACCGCAAGTCTCTAGAGGAACGGAAGGTTCCAAATGATTGGAAAAGAGCACAGGTAGTCCCAGTCTTCAAGAAGGGTCGTCGAGCAGATGCGCAAAACTATAGACCTATATCTCTGACGTCGATCTGTTGTAGAATTTTAGAACATGTTTTTTGCTCGAATATCATGTCGTTTTTGGAAACTCAGAATCTACTATGTAGGAATCAACATAGATTCCGGAAACAGCGATCGTGTGAGACCCAACTCGCTTTATTTGTTCATGAGACCCAGAAAGTATTAGATACAGGCTCGCAGGTAGATGCTATTTTTCTTGACTTCCGGAAGGCGTTTGATACAGTTCCGCACTGTCGCCTGATAAACAAAGTAAGAGCCTACGGAATATCAGACCAGCTGTGTGGCTGGATTGAAGAGTTTTTAGCAAACAGAACACAGCATGTTGTTATCAATGGAGAGACGTCTACAGACGTTAAAGTAACCTCTGGTGTGCCACAGGGGAGTGTTATGGGACCATTGCTTTTCACAATATATATAAATGACCTAGTAGATAGTGTCGGAAGTTCCATGCGGCTTTTCGCGGATGATGCTGTAGTATACAGAGAAGTTACAGCATTAGAAAATTGTAGCGAAATGCAGGAAGATCTGCAGCGGATAGGCACTTTGTGCAGTGAGTGGCAACTGACCCTTAACATAGACAAATGTAATGTATTGCGAATACATAGAAAGAAGGATCCTTTATTGTATGACTATATGATAGCGGAACAAACACTGGTAGCAGTTACTTCTGTAAAATATCTGGGAGTATGCGTGCGGAACGATTTGAAGTGGAATGATCATATAAAATTAATTGTTGGTAAGGCGGGTACCAGGTTGAGATTCATTGGGAGAGTCCTTAGAAAATGTAGTCCATCAACAAAGGAGGTGGCTTACAAAACACTCGTTCGACCTATACTTGAGTATTGCTCATCAGTGTGGGATCCGTACCAGATCGGGTTGACGGAGGAGATAGAGAAGATTCAAAGAAGAGCGGCGCGTTTCGTCACAGGGTTATTTGGTAACCGTGATAGCGTTACGGAGATGTTTAACAAACTCAAGTGGCGGACTCTGCAAGAGAGGCGCTCTGCATCGCGGTGTAGCTTGCTCGTCAGGTTTCGAGAGGGTGCGTTTCTGGATGAGGTATCGAATATATTGCTTCCCCCTACTTATACCTCCCGAGGAGATCACGAATGTAAAATTAGAGAGATTAGAGCGCGCACAGAGGCTTTCAGACAGTCGTTCTTCCCGCGAACCATACGCGACTGGAACAGGAAAGGGAGGTAATGACAGTGGCACGTAAAGTGCCCTCCGCCACACACCGTTGGGTGGCTTGCGGAGTATAAATGTAGATGTAGATGTAGATGTAGAATATCCGCGGCATTCGAGCCAATAGGGATGAATTGTTGATCCTCTTACGATCCTACTCGCCGGTCATCTTCTGTCTTCAGGAAACAAAGCTGCGTCCCCATGACCGCTTTGTTCTCCCTCATTTTCAGTCCGTCCAATATGATCTCCCCTCTGTTGCAGGCACTCCAGCCCATGGAGGACTCATGATTCTTCTCCATGATACTCTCCATTATCACCCAATCCCCTTAAACACTTCCTTCCAAGCTGTCGCCGTCCGTCTTTCCCTTTCCGGATAGACGTTCTCTCTTTGTACTGTATACATTCCATCGTCCACACCAATGGCACGAGCTGATCTCCTTCATCTTCTTGGTCAGCTTCCACCCCCCTATTTGCTGTTTGGGGACTTCAATGCCCACCACCCGCTTTGGGGATCTCCACATCCCTGTCCACATCCTTGGCTCACTATTGCAAGACGTCTTCCACCAAGCGGATCTAGTTTGCCTCAACACTGGGGTCCCTACATTTTTGTCTGCCTCCACGACACATTTATCTCATTTGGACCTTGCGGTCGGTACTGTTCCGCTGGCTCGGCGCTTCGAATGGTTCGCCCTTGATGATACACACTCGAGTGACCACTTTCCATGTGTGCTTAGACTGCAGCCTCAACTGCCATATATGCGTCCGAGACGCTGGAAGTTTGCCCAGGCCGACTGGACACTTTTTTCGTCTCTAGCGACATTCGATGACCGTCACTTTCCCAGGGTTGACGATGAGGTCACACACGTTACCGACGTTATTCTTACAGCTGCGGAACGTTCAATACCACGCACCTCCGAATTGCCCCGGCGCCTCCCAGTTCCTTGGTGGAACGAGGCATGCCGTGACGCAATACGTGAGCGGCGACGTGCTCTTCGCATTTTCCGTCACCATCCTACTTTGGCCAACTGTATCCGCTATAAGCAGCTCCGTGCGCGATGCCGTCGCGTCATCCGCGATAGCAAGAAGGCAAGCTGGAAATTCTTTATTAGCTCATTTAACACCTTCACTCCCTCCTCGGAAGTTTGGAGTCGGCTTCGACGGTTCTCAGGCGCGCCTAGTTTCTCCCCGGTCTCTGGGCTCACTGTCGCGCATGATACATTCGTGGACCCCGTCGCAATTTCTAACACGTTGGGTCAGCACTTTGCTGAGATTTCGAGCTCTTCAAATTACCCGCCAGCGTTTCTCCCGAAGAAACGTGCAGCGGAAGTGCGACATCTTGCTTTCTCCTCTCAAAATCACGAAAGCTACAATACTGTTTTCTCCATGCGGGAACTCCAACATGTCCTCTCTTCTTCTCGCTCCTCCGCCCCAGGACCGGATGGTATCCATGTCCAAATGTTGCTGCATTTATCAACCCATAGTCTGCGTTACCTCCTTCGCCTTTATAATCGAATTTGGACCGACAGTACCTTTCCCAGACGGTGGCGGGAAGCTGTTGTCGTTCCAGTTCCTAAACCTGGAAAGGACACACATCTCCCCTCTAGCTATCGCCCCATTTCTCTCACGAGTAGTGTCTGTAAGGTTTTGGAGCTTATGGTGAATTACCGTTTAGCTTGGTGGCTGGAATCCCGCAGTTTTTTAACACCAGCCCAATGCGGATTTCGGAAGCATCGTTCTGCAGTTGACCATCTTCTTGCTCTCTCCACTTATATCATGAACAATTTTCTCCGGAAACGCCAAACGGTAGCAATATTTTTTGATCTGGAGAGAGCATACGATACCTGTTGGAGGACAGGCATCCTCCGCACACTGTTCTCTTGGGGCCTTCGAGGCCGGCTGCCCCTTTTTCTTCGCGAATTTATGGCAGAGCGCACTTTTAGGGTGCGGGTGAACACTACTCTCTCCCGTACTTTCTCCCAAGAAAACGGGGTACCCCAGGGATCCGTGCTGAGTGTTGTACTGTTTGCCATCGCCATAAATCCCATTATGGATTGTCTCCTTCCTGATGTCTCGGGCTCCCTCTTTGTGGACGATTTTGCGATCTACTACAGTTCTCAACGGACCAGCCTTCTTGAACGACGTCTTCAAGGAAGTCTCGATCGCCTCCACTCGTGGAGCTTTGAAACCGGCTTCCGTTTCTCACCCAGTAAGACCGTTTGTGTCAATTTTTGGCGACGTAAGGAGTTTTTTCCGCCCTCCTTACATCTAGGTCCTGTCAACCTTCCGTTTTCAGACGTCGCTAAATTCTTGGGTCTTATGTTTGACAGAAAACTGTGCTGGTCCTCCCACGTTTACTATCTTTCGGCTCGCTGTCTGCGATCGCTTAACTCTCTCCGTGTCCTGAATGGTACCACCTGGGGAGCGGACCGAGTGGTCCTTCTCCGCCTCTATCGCGCCTTAGTGTGCTCGAAATTGGATTATGGAAGCATAGTCTACTCCTCTGCTCGGCCGTCTATTCTTCGGCGTCTCGACTCTATCCACCACCGTGGATTACGTTTAGTGTCTGGAGCTTTTTACACTAGCCCTGTGGAAAGCCTTTATGCTGAGACTGCTGAACCTCCGCTGTCCAATCGGCGAGCAGTCCTCCTGAGTCGTTATGCTAGCCATCTGTCTTCCATGCCTGCTAATCCAGCCCATGACCTTTTTTTCGACGCCTCCCTTGATGTAGGGTATGCAGGCCGCTCCTCCTCCCTACTACCCCTGGGAGTCCGCTTCCGTCAACTGCTCCATTCTCTTTCCTTCCGCTTTCCTAAAACCTTCTTGACAACTTGGGGTACAGCACCGCCATGGCTCCGTCCCCGGATCTGCCTGCTCCGTGACCTTTGTCAATTTCCCAAGGATGGTACCCCTACACTTGTTTATCGTCGGGCATTTGCTGCTCTATGTGCACAAATGACGGACGCCACATTTATTTACACCGACGGCTCGAAAACATCGTTAGGTGTAGGGAGTGCCTATATTGTTGGCGACACCCCAAATCGCTTTCGGCTTCCCGACCAGTGTTCGGTTTATACTGCGGAGCTTTACGCTGTTCTCCAGGCTGTCCATTACATCCGCCGCCATCAGCAGATACAGTACGTTATCTGCTCAGATTCTTTCAGCTCTCTCCTCAGTCTCCAAGCTCTTTACCCTGTGCACCCTCTGGTCCACCGGATTCAGAACTGTCTGCGCTTGCTCCACCTGGGGGGCGTCTCGGTGGCGTTCCTCTGGCTCCCGGGACACGCTGGTATCTCTGGGAATGAGGCGGCCGATATAGCGGCCAAGGCTGCAGTCTCTCTTCCTCAGCCAGCTATTCAGTCGCTTCCCTTCACCGATCTACGGAGCGGTTTATGTCGCAAAGTTGCTCATTTATGGCATGCGCATTGGTCAACACTTCCCCGTAATAAATTGCGGGAATTGAAAGCCCTTTCTTGCGCTTGGACCTCTTCCTCCCGAACGCGTCGTCGGGAGGAGGTAATTTTAGCTAGACTCCGGATAGGGCACTGTCTTTTTAGCCATCGACATCTTTTAAGCGGCGATCCTCCCCCACTCTGTCCCCACTGCTCTCAACTGTGGATGGTAAGACACCTTTTAATTGAATGCCCCTATTTTAATCCGTTACGCTCCCGTCTACAGCTGTCGCCTGATATATCGTCAATTTTAGCAGATGACACGCGATCGGCCGATCGCGTTCTAGAGTTCATTCGTGCCAGTGAAATGTCGTCAGTCATTTGAAGTTCTTTTTGGGACAACCAACCCCCTTCTGTAGTGAATTTTTAAGCCTTCCTTCTGCTTTTAGTTTCTCCAATTTTATGACTTTCGTTGCCATTGCTGCTAGTTTCCGTTTTCGTTTTTTTACTGTTTCCTAAGTCATAGACCGGGCGCTAATGACCTTAGCAGTTTTGCGCCCTAAAACCATAACAAAAAAAAAATTCCATTTCGAAAATTGTCAGAGAATTCAATATTCTGAGGTCCACTCTCACCAAGGAAAACGCAGTGGCCTATGGCCTTCGCTTAACAAACGAGAGCAGCGGCGTTTGCGTACAGTTGACGGTGCTAACAGATAAGCAGTACTGCAGAGATCAATGTGTGGCATACGACGAACATACCTCTTAGGACAGAGCAGCGAAATATGATGTTACTAGGCTGTGGCAACAAACGTCCGACGGGAGTGCCTTGGCTAGCAGCACGAGATCGCCTGAAGCGCTAGTCCTTGGCCGGTGGCCATATAGGTTGGACCCTAGAAGACTGTGCTCCGCTATTATTAGTCTTAGTCGTACGAAAGAGGAAATTTTATTAAAAGTCAATGAAGGCGCTGTTGGACGATGGAATCTGGGACCGCTGGCAGAGTGTTGAAAAAGTCGGCAGCTAGTAGGCCAGGAAATGCAAACATGGCACTCGCGGGGTGGTGCTGCGACGGCGCTATTGCGCGCACGAATTGCATTGTGTGAAGCAACAACGAGGCAGCAAACAACAGCGTTGCTTGAAGTTATTGCGATATGAGGCGAGTAACTAGGCGAGAGCCAAGTCGAGACTTGTAGATGACTGACGTTTGGGACTTTATCTCTGCCAGAGTTTCTGTCTCTCTCTGACACTACGTCAGAGGCGAGGGAAAAGGCAGTTTAAATAGTGCGGTACTTTTACCTCGGGACGGAAGGTGTGCTAGGCCAGTCGAGCGTCGGGTATGTAAATCTTACTTTATTTCTATGTACTTGTTCGGGATGTACACTACTGGCCATTAAAATTGCTACACCACGAAGATGACGTGCTGCAGACGCGAAATTTAACCGACAGGAAGAAAATGCTGTGATATGCAAATGATTAGCTTTTCAGACCATTCACACAAGGTTGGCGCCGGTGGCGACACCTACAACGTGCTGACATGAGGAAAGTTTCCAACCGATTTGTCATACACAAACAGCAGTTGACCGGCGTTATCTGGTGAAACGTTGTTGTGATGCCTCGTGTAAGGAGGAGAAATGCGTACCATCACGTTTCCGACTTTGATAAAGGGCGGATTGCAGCTTACCACGATTCCGGTCTATCGAATCGCGACACTGCTGCTCGCGTTGGTCGAGATCCAATGACTGTTAGAAGAATATGGAATCGGTGGGTTCAGGAGGGTAATACGGAACGCCGTGCTGGATCCCAACGGCCTCGTATCACTAGCAGTCTAAATGACAGGCATCTTATCGACATGGCTGTAACGGATCGTGCAGCCACGTCTCGATCCCTGAGTCAACAGATGGGGACGTTCGCAAGACAACAACCATCTGCACGAACAGTTCGACGACGTTTGCATCAGTATGCATAATCAGCTCGGAGACCATGGCTGCAGTTACCCTTGACGCTGCATCACAGACAGGAGCGCCTGCGATGTTGTGCTCAACGACGAACCTGGTTGCACGAATGGCAAAACGTAATTTTTTCGGGTGAATCCAGGTTCTGTTTACGGCATCATGATGGTCGCATCCGTGTTTGGCGACATCGCGGTGAACGCACATTGGAAGCGTGTGCTCGTCATCGCCATACTGGCGCATCACGCGGCGTGATGGTATGGGGTGCCATCGGTTACACGTCTCGGTCACCTCTTCTTCGCATTGACGGCACTTTGAACAGTGGACGTTACATTTCAGACGTGTTACGACCCGTGGCTCTACCCTTCATTCGATTCCTGCGAAACCCTACATTTCAGCAGGATAATGCTCGACCGCATGTTGCAGGTCCTGTACGGGCTTTTCTGGATACAGAAAATGTTCGACTGCTGCCCTGGCCAACACATTCTCAGATCTCTCACCAACTGAAAACGTCTGGTCAATGGTGGCCGAGCAACTGGCTCGTCACAATACGCCAGTCACTACTCTTGATGAATTGTGGTATCGTGTTGAAGCTGCATGGGCAGCTGTACCTGTACACGCCATCCAAGCTCTGTTTGACTCAATGCCCAGGCGGATCAAGGCTGTTATTACTGCCAGAGGTGGTTGTTATGGGTACTGATTTCTCAGGATCTACGCACCGAAATTGCGTGAAAATGTAATCACATGTCAGTTCTAGTATAATATATTTGTCCAATGAATACCCGTTTATCATCTGCATTTCTTGTTGGTGTAGTAATTTTAATGGCCAGTAGTGGATTCCACCTCCGGTTACGCAACCCTGGGGCGAAACTGAATGCCAGCCAGGTACTTGGAGATCGCACGGTCAGCCTGATGGAGGGCAGTGGCAGCGGTCTGCAGCATCCAGGACGGGCCACATCCTCTTCCCACCTGGCGCCCGGTCCGGGCGAGGCGTACGCTACGAGAGGTGCGGCAGGACTGGAGCAGCGCCAGAGTCAGCAGCGGGGGTTGCCATCTGGCAAGCACCACTAGCGGCAAGTTGCGGCACAGCGTCCTGGAGGGTGTGGGTTCGAGTTCGTTCCGGTCACTTCCAACTTCGTCCTATGGTCGGACAGAGCAGGCCAAACAGGGCGGAGGGCGGTGAGGACCAGGGACTGTAGCAGTCTCCGAAATAGCGGGCAGCGGCGCGGCGCCAGCCGCTACGCCTCGGCAGGCGAGGGCGACCGGCCGAGCGCGGCAGCAGCGGTGTCGGCATACCAGCAGTTGCTGAGCCGGCTAGACTCGCGGCACAGCGTGCGGGCGGCCACCAACACTACGCTGCACTCATCGAAGCACTGTAAATTATGAGAATAAAGTAATTCCACCACATACCGCAGTATCACTCTGCACTGCCCCTTGACGCTCTTGAACTTGCTCGACCTCCTGACGAAAGAAGGCGGTGGGTCCCGGCTTCAGTTCGGCCACCTGGTGTCCCGGGTTCGACCATACTGACCACCCTGCAACAACTGGAATATCGTGACCTGGCCAGATGAGTCCCGATTTCAGTTGAAAAGAGCTGATGTTAGGGTTTGCGTGAGTTGCAGAACTCATGAAGCCATCGAGACAAGTTGTCAACAGGACGCTGTGCAATCTGGTTATGGCTCTAAAATGGTGTGAGCTGTGTTTATTTGGAATGGACTGGATCTTCCAAGCCAGCTGAGCTACCATTAAAAGGAAATAGTTACATTCGGCTACTTGGAGATCATTTGCAGCCACTCATGAAATTCGTGTTCCGAAACAACGATGAATTTTTTATGGGTGATAATGCGTCATGTCACTGGGCCACAATTGTTCGCGGCTGGTTCGAAGAACATTCTGGACAGTTTGAGCGAAGTTTCGGTGAAACAGATTCCCAGGAATGAATTGCATTGATCATTAATGAGACATAATCGAAAGCTCATTTCGTGCACTAAATCATGCATTGAAAAGACTTTCGCAATTATGGACGGCTATACAGGCAGCCTGGCACAGTATTTCTGTAAGGGACTTCCAGCTACTTGTTGAGTTCATGCCACGTCGAATTGCTGCACTGCGCTGGGCAGGAGGATGTCCGACACGTATTATGGAGTATCCAATGATTTTTGTCACTTCAGTGTAAATACACTTATTACGTTTTATGTCATATGGCGTTCCGGTAGACATATAAAAACACGCGCATATTCCATTGCAACAATGTGTTAAAATTTCAAAAGAATCGGCGAAGAACGTTAGGAAATATACAATTTTGAACAAACGATCATTTACATTTTTGTTTATACAGATTCACAGTTGCGTTTTTCACTGTTGGAGAGTAAGGATAAAATAAGATATAAGTCGACTGATGTCACAATAGAGGAAAATACATTTTTAACTTCCAGACCTTGTGTGATAAGCAATTTAAAGTTGTGAAACTGTCCAGCTGCCAAATCATCCTCTCGCATATGGTTTAATTGGGCTAGGTAGTGATAGGGCCAGTATAATATACTGCTGGCCGTTGGCTTTCCATATCTAGGAATCGCTGTTTTTCACCAAATAGTTCAACAATTGGCGTCACGAGACAACAGAGAGTCCTCTTCACGTCCTCCCACCATGGAGAAAACCCTGAAACTACTGGGCATTGTGGTGACACCGCCAGACACCACACTTGCTAGGTGGTAGCCTTTAAATCGGCCGCGGTTCGGTAGTATACGTCGGACCCGCGTGTCGCCACTGTCATTGATTGCAGACCGAGCGCCGCCACACGGAAGGTCTGGAGAGACGTCCTAGCACTCGCCCCAGTTGTACAGCCGACTTTGCTAGAGATGGAACTGACAAATTACGCTCTCATTTGCCGAGACGATAGTTAGCATAGCCTTCAGCTACGTCATTTGCTACGACCTAGCAAGGCGCCATAGCATTTGATATTTATCTTGTGAAGCATGTACAGTCAAGAGAGATGTTCACCAATTGTGGATTAAAGTTAAGTATTCTACCAGTTACCTCCTGTTTTGCTAGTCTTATTTCTCTGACCTGTTCCAGACCTCACGCCAGCCTGCGTGAGCTTAAACGCGTGCCTTTCGGCTTCCTCCAAACCCCGTGAATTGGCTCCTGCCAATTCACAACAGGCATAAAACCCGACTCTTCTCAATGGCAGTCAGACATGTTGATCACTCAGGTACGGAAGCGGCATGCTAAAGGTCGTAGTGAGGTAAGGTACACCATAATACAATGAGCGCCAAAGAAACTGGTATAGGCATGCGTATTCAAATACAGAAATATGTAAACTGGCAGAATATGACGCTACGGTCGACAACGTCTTTATAAGACAACAAGTGTCTCACCCAGTTGTTACATCGGTTACGGCTACTACGATGGCAGTTTATCAAGATTCAAGTGAGTTTGAACGTGGTGTTATAGTCGGCCCACGAGCGATGGGAAACAGCATCTCCGAAGTAACGATGAAGCGGGGATTTTCCCGTACGACCATTTTACGAGTGTATCGTGAATATCAAGGATCCGGTAAAACATCAAATCTTCGACATAGCTGCGGCATGAAAAAGTTCCCGCAAGAACGGGACCAATCATGACTGAAGGGAATCATTCAACGTGACAGAAGTGCAACCCTTCGGCAGATTGCTGCAGATTCCAGTGCTGAGCTATCAACAAGTGTCAGCGATCGAACCATTCAACGAAATATCATGATCTGCGGTTTCGGAGCCGAAGACCAACTCGTGTACCCTCGCTGACTGCATGACACAAAGCTTTACGCCTCGCCTATGCCCGTCGACACCGACATTCGATTGTTAATGACTGGAAACGTATCGCCTGGTCGGACGAGTCTCCTTTCAAATTCTATCGAGTGGATGGGCGTTTACGGGTATAGAGACAGCCTCATGAATCGATGGACCCTGCATGTCAACAGGTGACTGTTCAAGGTGGTGGAGGCTCAGTAATGGTGCGGGGCGTGTGCAGTTGGAGCGAAATAGGACCCCTGATATGTCGACGTACTACTACGACAGGTGACACGTACGTAAGCCTTTTGTCTGATCACCGTTATCCATTCATGTCCATTGTGCATTCCGACGGACTGGAGCGATTCCAGGAGGACAATGCGACACTCCACATGTCCAAAATTGCTACAGAGTGGCCCCAGAAAAACTCTTCTGGGTTTACACACATCCGGTGGCCACCACACTCCCCAGACAAGAACTTACTGAGCACATCTGGGATGCGTTGCAACGTGCTGTTCAGAAGAGATCTCCACCCCCTCGTACTCTTACTGATTTATGGCCTGCCCTGCACGATTCATGGTGTCAGTTCCCTCCAGCACTACTTCAGGCATTAGTCTACTCCATGCCACGTCGTGTTGCGACACCTCTGCGTGCTCGCGGGGGCCCTACACTATATTAGGTAGGTGTGCTTGTTTCTTTGGCTCTTCAATGTAAAATGATACTAAATTCTAAAATGCAATGGAACATCATTGTAACTTGAACTATTTCAATGGAACATGATCTGGATCCTTTTCTTCCTCAAGGGATCCTCTCCCTACTCAATAGTGTAAAAAAGTAGAAAACTCACATGGATTTGACGTTTTCCTTTGATAATAACTGGTAGAAGAAGTTAAGTCAAGGAACCGTTGAGACATTAAGCTTCCTAAGCAACAAACTGCATTTACCTGTTATCATCTGGTGATTTGCCAGACGCTTCAGGCTCATTTGTATGTGTACTAGTTGATTTTTTGTAATGCCGTAGCCGGCCGCGGTGGTCTCGCGGTTCTAGGCGCGCAGTCCGGAACCGTGCGACTGCTACGGTCGCAGGTTCGAATCCTGCCTCGGGCATGGATGTTTGTGATGTCCTTAGGTTAGTTAGGTTTAAGTAGTTCTAAGTTCTAGGGGACTGATGACCACAGCTGTTAAGTCCCATAGTGCTCAGAGCCATTTGAACCATTTTGTAATGCCGTATTGCTCTGCTGTAAACAGAAATCCATACAGAATTTCACTTGGTGCGCACCGAAACAAAACTGGACATAAATGGCATCAATTGCCAGTTATGACCTTATACAGGGAGTCTGGATGAGCGCTTATTTTTATTTTATTTTTTTCAGTTTACTTTACTTTCTGCTTCGGATATCCCCACATTTAATATTGTGTCCAAAAATTCAAGTGTAGTGAAGGTGATTACATATCAATTGTTCCCAGTTTTGAGGTATGATCATGAGGCACTAAATTAAAATGTGTCCCATTATTTCTGGACCCTGCATTCACTCGACATTCCACAGGGGGTTGCGTGGCGAAAGAACTGTGCACTACCTTTGTCGCCTGATTGCAGCCTGCAGGCTCTAGAGTGCTAAACTCGTCTCCAGACAAATATCTTCATCCTGTGCTTCATCCTCCAGCCTAGAGTTGTTGGACAATGAAAGTTAGTCAGCTAGTCATCTCATGATTTTCTTCACCTTGCCCATTAAAGTTGATCTCCTCACAATGATACCAAATAAGGTTTATAGGAGGTTTCATATTTTAATATCAGAAATTAAATGTGTTGCGAACTACTTAGGAAGGTCACTGCACTAAGGAAACGAGTTCATTGCACGGGCTTACAATGCAGTACTGAGGGTACAAGTTTGTGTGAATCAGGGGAACTGGTGAAGAGCGTCGCTCTGCCACAACAAAATTATCTCAGGATAATGAATTTACTGAAATATTCACGGAGTGCTCGTTTACCTATATCTATTGATTTTGCTTAGCAGAGATATGGTACGTAGTTATCGGGGTTGCTGTCTAATTTTGAACCAAGGATATGTAACAATAAAGCGATATGGCCTGAAATCGCTAGTGCCGTTCCCTAGCATTATTTTGGTATTTTGTGCAGAACTTTTAGTGGCTCCAAGAATACGTGTTGTCTTTAGTAGAGTAGAATCAGCTTCAAGTTTCAATTAAGCTTTTTAGTTTTGAATTCCGTTTTCATGTTTGTCGAGAACTTCATGTGGCTCCAAGTATACGTGTTCTCTGTACTGCAGTAGAAGAAGATTCAGGTTTAATCAAGCGTTGTAATTTCGCATTTCTTGAGCAGCTTTAAAAGCTTCGCGCGGAGCGGAAGCTCAAACGTTTGAGGCGGGGAACGTCGTGGGCAAAAGCGGCATACGTCAGTATCTTGACTGTCGCCTATTTATTTATCTTGCATCACACTGTGTGTGTGTGTGTGTGTGTGTGTGTGTGTGCGTGTGTGTGTGTGCATCGGGCGGGGGAGTGCTGTATGTTTTGTAGCCACACTTAATTAATGTTGAGTTGTCTGTTGTTGGTGAGTACATCTTCATAATCTTTTTTATTCACTGTGAGATTGTAGCCTGCTTATGGAAGAGAAATTTCATTGAAATGAGGGTTTTCGAATTTGTGTTTGTTTTGTTTACTTTGGGGGGGGGGTTGTGTAGATGTCTGTGTTTGAGCTATATAGGTCTCGTGAAAATTGCGATAGTTCTTATAGTTTTATGGGGGTGGGGGTTGGGTTGTTTGGGGGAAGAGACCAAACAACGAGGTCATCAGTCTCATCGGATTAGGGAAGGACGGGGAAGGAAGTCGGCCGTGCCCTTTCAGAGGAACCATCCCGTCATTTGCCTTGAGCGATTTAGGGAAATCACGGAAAACCTCAATCAGGATGGCCGGACGCAGGATTGAACCGTCGTCCTCCCGAATGCGAGTCCAGTGTGCTAACCACTGCGACACCTCGCTCGGTTTTATGGGGGTGAAGAAGAGGTGTGTATGTTTTGAGGTAAAATTTAGGGTACTATTTACTATTTATCTGTATGACTGTCTTTCTTTCAGCTATAATAGTCAAGTGAAATGTTCGACTCCAATTCTATTTTTCTTGTATTCGTTTGTCTGGTTTATTATGAAGAATTTGGTGTGTGTTATTTTTCGATTTTGTGGTTGTTTGGAATGACGTCTTACAATAGCGTGTATTTAGTTTGTCACTACCAAAAACCACCAAATTCTAGTGGTTGTCCCGTTTGTTTCATTTCATTAGATGACTGAAATATTTCGCCTGTTTCTTATGTCTGTTTGCGAGCGTAAAACCTATCTCAGGCATGTAAGCGGCCCGTTATGAATTTTTGCATGTGGCTGTTGTAATACGAGGTGTGTACTGTGATGTTTGCTTCAAATACGAAGTCATGGGTTAGAGCAATCGGGTGAAATCAGACCGGAAGTGCCTCGCGACACGCACATTCCCAGTGCTAGGCGGGAGGCCCAGACACTGTATACTCGTCTGGGTGCCGCTATTGTGAAGGAAACCTACCGCTTGATGTCACGTCCACCTGAAAAACGCTGCCCCCAGGCGTTGTATGTGGAACAGTATGGGCTGTCGTAAGGCAGCTTGGGTAATTCGGCTCACTGTGTCTGCCACTGGATTTTCGAAAATGACAACCAACTAGCGGGACGCCCGTGCCGACGATGCAACAGAAAATAATTTCAAGAACAAGAACTACGAGTGGCGATTTTAAACAGGCACTGATTTCGCAGTTTATGAATACCAAGCTATTCTTGCGACCAAAGCTAAACCCATAATCAAAACCCCTTCATATGGGATAACATTGGATCTTACAAACAGTGTAAATTAGTTATCCTGTTTCACCAAATTTACCATATTTATTCCGTAAAATATCAGGACGAACGGAAACGGCCCTGCCGCAGTGGATACATCGGTTCAAAAAAATGGTTCAAATGGCTCTGAGCGCTATGGGACTTAACATCTTGGCTCATCAGTCCCCTAGAACTTAGAACTACTTAAACCTAACTAACCTAAGGACATCACACACATCCATGCCCGAGGCAGGATTCGAACCTGCCACCGTAGCGGTCTCGCGGTTCCAGACTCAAGCGCCTAGAACCGCTCGGCCATTTCGGCCTGCTACACCTGTTCCCGTGAGATCACCGACGTTAAGCGCTGTCGGGCGTGGTCGGCACTTGGGTGGGTGACCATCCGGGCCGCCATGCGCTGTAGCCATTTTTCGGGGTGCACTCAGCCTCGTGATGCCAACTGAGGAGCTACTCGACCGAACAGTAGCGGCTTCGGTCAAGAATAGCATCATAACGACCGGGAGAGCGGGATGCTGACCCCACGCCCCTCCTATTCGCATCCTCCACTGAGGATGACACGGCGGTTGGATTGTCCCGGTAGGACACTCGTGGCCTGAGGACGGGGTGCTTTTAAAATATCAGCACGAAAATCTACTGTGGCACGTGATTAAATACATACGAATAAAAACGGATGAAGTGTTGCCATAGTGTGAGAACCTATCACTCTTCCGTGGAATGTGCATTAACAATGTTGGGTGAAACTAATCTTGCCCAGTAATACTTAAAATACCATGAAAAGCTACGCTCGGAAAACTTAGCCTTGACAATTTTTTTTTATTCGTTGACTAAATTCTTGAAAGTATTGGAGAACATCCACCCGACCCACCCGGGCGCTTCTGAGACGTGGAGGTACGTCGGCCCTGGATCGAATCCACCCTGGCACCCAAGCTTCGCCTCAGTTACACGTTTTGAAAATATTGAGAAAACTTTCACCCGTTTTCACAAGAATAACACTACACGCAGTCAACTGGGGACACATATTCATTTTCGGGAAGGTAGCGGTGTGGCGAAAGGAAGAACATCGGCCAGCCTTTAAACTAACCATGCAAACACGTTAATACCCATGCCAACCCTACGCCTATGAGGGAATAAGGCGGAAGAAAAAGAAGAAGCAGGTTGGAGAACACCGTTCTCGCCTCACACCGGCTCAAGTAACACATTCAGCTGGGAATGTGAACAGCTGCAGGGTAAATGCTCCCAGCCATCAGCGATGTGTCTGTGCGGTCACCGGTATGCCCGCGGCGAGATTGCAGAGTCGTGGTTCTGTAATTTCCTGCCCTCTGTGAAGGGACTCGTGACAGAAATTGTTGCCAGCAGCGCAGATCGGTGCTCAATCGAGTGGGCCGTTCAAGAAGAGTTTTACCATCCTGTTTCTTACATAAAGAGAAGAAATATATTTACGTATCATTAAAGGGAAGTCCATGGGGTGTTGAATAGAGCTGTCATGGAGTGTTCCTAATCTTCACATCACGGGATCATTCCACTACAAAATATTATTATTACATTGCTGCCATGAAAGCAACAACACCGTGAGAACCGGGTGGATCATACTGAAATTTGCATGTCGTGTACTAGATCCATGGATACGCAAGCGATGGGTATTTCAGCGCAACCTTACAAAGTAGGGAGGAGCAAGACCATCTACAATCAGCATACACTACATGGTCAAAAGTATCCGGACAAGCCAATGTAATGTAGAATTAACTAGTGGATGCCTCGAGAGGTGGATTCACCAG